>NW_026638191.1:0-1217832 GCF_028554395.1 Pezoporus wallicus
TCCCTCGGGGCTTTGCCCTGACCCTGCCCGCTGCCATACAGCCCTATAGCCGCGCAGGGAGGGGGCCTGGCCCCAGCGCCACAGCCATGCCCCTCGAACCAGTTGTAAAGAGCATTTAACTCCTGTAACAGCTCCTCTGCCCCCAAACCCCACCATGGCTGGCAAGACAACATAAAAACCAACATTTGTTTTGCCCCAGAGTTGGTAATATGTGGTTCTGAAAGCAGCAGCATCCCGGCTGACAGCTAACTTAAAGCCCTTGCACAAGCAAAACACTTCCACAATTTACAGCAGACGAAACATCAAACTTCCATACACACTTCAGAGCAATATCCCAGGAGGGGCACAAGCACAGACATTTGAGTTTCCAAAACAATATTAATGTGTCAAAAGTATTTGAAATGTCCCCAACCTAAACACTTGCTCTACCTGCTGCTGCTATTTAGGAGTTCAAGTCTTCATGACTTGATGGAGTCAGTTTCTTCAATCTTCCTTCCCCCAAAGTATCAACACACAGATGAGATCAGACTGATCAGGGCAGACCCGGCTTTCCATCTATGTCAAGCACAAGCAAATTTCCTTCACATGTACCTTAACACTTTGTGTTCTGTTGTTGCAGAACAAGAGGAAACTGTTACCAGCTTGGATACCTGCAGTGTTTGTTAAACACCAGCGTGTCTGCTCTGATTTCCTACAGTCAGGTAAAAAAAAGTTACTTGAAGCAGTGTTAATTCCTGGCAGACATGGAGCAGATCATTCCATAATCACCATGCATACCGTAGGTCACACAACATTCAGGACAACAAAAAATACATACATCTTTTCAACTTCTTAAATCAAGCTACTACCTCGTATCTGCCCCATAGAAAATACTAACCAGTTGGGTAGAGGGAAGTGTCTTTAGCTGGAAAGCACCAAAAGACTGAACTATGGCTTGGTGGCTCACGCTCTGAATAGCTCTTTACATTAAATTCTCCCACAGTGACGCACACCACATCATCTCCGTTTCACTTCTGTATCTTCTACAAGTGATCCCTTAAAACCTGAAACAGAAAGGTTGTTACAAAAAGCGGTAACACCAATAGGGCTGTTTGTCACAGCACAGTTTCTTTTCTGGCGTCTCACCTCAGGGTACAAGTCAGGCAGATCAATATATTTTAAAAACTGTTACATACCCAAAATTGTCAACAATGTCTTGAAGCATTTCTTCCTCCTCCCATGAGGTCAACATATATTATCCTCCACGTGCTTCAGAAACGCCAACCAACCACCACCTAAGCTTTTATGAGATCATTTGGTTTCCAACTTTCTTCGGAACTATTTGCCAGACTATAGAGCAACTTCTCATGTGCTAAAGTACAGCTCTCAGTAGTAGGCAACTTGAGGAAAACCTCACTATCCCAGGCCCAGCAGTCGCTTTGCTGGTTTGTATCATAACTGACATGTCTGTACTTCTTCTGCAATTCACGCTGTCCATTTTTCAACCACTGCAAGTTACAGCATTCTGTCAGGATGCTGGCATTTCCTGTACAGTAACAAGTATTATCCCACTGAACAACTCAACAGTGCTATCCAAAAGGAAAAAAAAAAAAGAACCATTCCATCTTGTACATAAGAATAGAACACAGTAAGGAATAATGGCGGTTTATCTGGCCATGACATAAGGAGGCAAGAAGTACACATGAAGACTCCTGTGATGCAGCCATATTTGCATATTGTGAAGTGATTCCTTAGCACACAACTTGCTAGATTCAGTCCCAGCCCCACAGACTCAGCTAGCATCGAGGAGCCTCAGCAATCTTTCATCTCTGGCCTCCATTGCTGTGTGCTTTATCAGGCCTGCAATTTCATGTGCAAGTGTCAACCAAGTATAAAACAACTATGTTTGCTGTTGAATTCAAACTGCTTGTTGCTATATGTATCCTACAAAAAGGCCAGGGAGTAAATCAATCTCCTATCAAAATTACTATTTTACTGTTGAATTCAAACTGCTTGTTGCTATATGTTTCCTACAAAAAGGCCAAGGAGTATATCAATCTCCTATCAAAATTACTATTCACGCTTCATCCAAACTAGTCACGTTATCTCTGCTACCAAGTCCCCTCCAGTATCGGACAATGGGAAGTACATGGAGAAGAGGCTTGAGCTAAGTAAGCATTCAATTTTACCTGCAGACCCTCCAGCAAGTTTAAATTGCTGACTTAGTCCTATTTTAGAACTACCTGAGAGGTCTTAATAAAGACAGCAAAAGCATCTTCATCTCATCACATGACATGAATTTATTACAGTTTATCCACATCATCTAAAGTTTCCTCAGCTCAACTTTGTCTAACTATCGTCTGATTAAACCCACTAAAATGCACATCATAACAGTTACACATGGCACAAGAACTTTATGTATAAAGCAGAGATTAGTTTTATTTCCAGGCATGAGAAACTTAAGGCCAAATTTCCCAAGAATACAACTCATTCAAAAGAAGAAATGCCATCAACATGTGGCACCACTGTTTGTCTTCTCCTCACAGAGTTTCTTGCAGACATTTTACCAATCGCAATCGAATAGAACAGGGTGAACAGCACAGCAATAGACAACCTAAGGCATGTAACATATATACAGTCTTCCCGTAGAGTGAGAAAAATGAACAGGAAAGCTATTACCCATAAAAACTTTAGAAATTTTCATCACATGTGAAGTTAAGAGACAAAAATTTACAGCATCAAAGGGGAGTATAAACTGCATTAGGCACACTGTTAAAGGTATAGAAGGAAAAAATACAGGGCTTTGAACAAGCCATTTGAAGCACAATAGAAAGGTTAAGGCATTAATGCAGGCTTGGTATCCAACCGACTATGTTAAGGGCATCTTTGGGCAGTGGAGTGTTTCATCTGAAGAAAATCTCTTCTTTACCTGCAAAGCAAGAGGCAACTTCAATTATTGCTTTCCATGGAGACAATTGACCAACTGAAGACCTGGTTGGTAGCCACAACTTCCATTCCACAAACGCACTGAGAAATAGTGAAGAACTGTAGATAATTCACCTGTATGGACCTTCTAGAATAATATCTAGTTCCTTGCTTTCTTAGCAGTTTCATTACTTAAGGTAGTGCAAGTAGTTACAGTTACATTACAAGCTGCAGAACAACTATTTCCTAGAAAGTTTTCAGTGCTGTAGCAGCATCCAGTCATCTGGATCATGGTTCCTGCACTTAATAGCATGAAGAAAGTTCCTGGTCTGAGAACACAGATTAAATCTACAAATTTGCAGAGAAAAGGTGGCATTGGGTCACACTGCTTAGAAGAGGCTACAGCCCACATAACCACAGCTACAGAAGTCTGCATGTTCTTATGTACTGCCATTTAAGCTATTAACTTGATTATGAAGACAAGTCATCTGATACATCATCATCACTTGGAGGGATACTGACCTAAAAGAAAAGCCGATCTTCTGTAATCTGGCACAGCTCAATCAAGCCAATGTCTGTAGAAGCTCCTCACTAGAACGCTTTCTGTGTGCATTTTCAGCCTGTTCTGTTGGTCAAGTAAAATAGGTGCTGGAAAAACACTTCTTAAAAGCCAAAAATAATTGACCAAACATGAAACAGTAGCTATATTTATGGGATTCCATGCAGTGTCAGATGGAGTCTAATTCACAGCTCCTGTCTAGTGACAAACTCAACTGGAGATACACAACAGCACAAGACAGGACACTGCAGCCTGATCAAGGCAGGCACCTTCTTGCTGCTCAGCTCTCTCAACACAAGAGTAATTTAAACAAGATCATGGAGAATGGTATGTCCTGAAACAGCACATTTCCAGCAAGAAAACATAACATTTAACTAGGATATTTGAAGACTATTACAGGGTTTTATTTTTTTAAATCATTCTGTTTCAAGATGATTAGAACTTTCATTTTATTCCAAAATTAAGGCAATCAGACAAAATTAAGAAATCAGACAGATCAAAGGTTAAACCAATCTGCCTCACAGAACACAACAGTGTGTGCTATATAGGCCTCAAATTCTCCACTAATAAGTTAAAAAATGACAGCTCCTCACATAAACTTACTGGCCATCCCACATTAGCTCCCTCTCTTCCTCAGTATATATCTACCTTCAGCTCTCTGGAAAATTCTTCACTGAAAGGGAGAGGGAAAGCCTGATTCTTTCATCAGGCAGCTGGAGTCCAAGAGTTGTATCTCATATCCAGTTTTACCTTGCTGCTCACAACACACAGATCACTTCAGATCCCACACAACTGAATTATCCTACAGGATTCAGAGATCTGTATGCCCATTACCAGAATACACTAGTCTCTGTTTTAGCTAGCTCATTATATGTTAACACATGAGCAGTGAAAATGTGCCCAGGAAATTCAGCTTATCTGACTTGGCTAATTACAGGCCTCGAAGCAGGGCTGAGCCTACCTTTAGCTTCTGCTTGCTGCTTAGAAGAGAAGATATAGACACATACACATGCCAGTTTGACAACACCACAATTCAGATGAAGCCTGCTTTGCAGCAATCGAGCTTTGCTTCAGGGTAAATGTTCAGGATGCTTTACAGACATCATTTAACTGAGCTGTAACATCAACTGTCATCTGCTACTCTTGGACTTCTGTAAACAGAAGTAGTAACAGCAAAGGGGTAGGCAGTTAAACATGAAAGGACAGAAAACCCTACCCCAAACAGGTAAAAAACTAAGCACATCTAAGTTATTCAGTTACCAGCATAAGAACTAAAATCATGGGTACTTGTTTCCACAGTTATCCTTCATTTGAACCTTCAACGCCAAATGCTTCTGTTCCAAAGAAACCCAAAGTCATCATGGTACTTGTAGTACAAGACTCTGTATTTACTGCAGATCAAGTCAGAAAGCATGCCCAGGAACTGCAACAGCAGCATTCCAATAGCACTACCTAGAGAGCAACAACCAGGCTTGTCTATGATTAAAGTTGCACACAGGCTATTATTAAAAAACAAACAAAACCCAAAACCCAAAGCAACATTCATCTGTAAGCTCAGTGTTAGTGCTGTACTTTGACAGGAGAGAAGAACCATTCTAACTACAGTTCTCACTCTGATTTCCCAGATGAATGAAGGCACCTCTACATTGCCTTGGAAATCAGGCCAGGTCTTGGTGACATGGTCATAAGCTTAAAGAGAGGTTTAACAGTGGTTAAAGGTTAGGAAATCCACTCACGCCAGCTAGTAAAAGACACCCCAGCCTGATTTTCTTTTTATTGGTAGAAGAAACATTCTGTTCTCTTTACAACCCCCTGCTTGCTGAACACAGCACCACATGACATGATAGCAGAGAAAAGTAACTGGACAAGAATTCAGACCAAGCTTTTCATGGTATCCATTCAAGATTAACATCCAAAAGATGTTTTGCTGCAGCCTATATAAAGGTAGATTTCTCCTGCAAAACAGCTAGCAATTCTGAACACACTGCCTATAACAACTGCTCCTACTTTCTCCTGAAGCTTTAATGTACCAAAAATATTAATAGATCTGATCATACTCACCTAGTCAACAGATTTCAGCATAGGACAGACATCCTTAAGGCCAGTGGTATTTAAGGTACCAGATTGTTTCATTGCTTAACTGCGGCCCAAAGAGAGGGTTGAGTTGAGCCAGAATCGCAATCAGCCAACTGCAAGACAACCCCCCCAACCCAAAAGAGAGAACATCAGCCAAATCACAAAGCTTACAATAATGGAAAAGCTTGTCCAAAGCACAAGTACTATCAGAGACAAAAAGACTATTTTCAGGAAGGTCTAGTATCAAATCAAAATTTCACTCAAGCTCAAACATAAAGGCTAGGTACCAGCAATGAAGAGGTGGCACCAAATCATTTTGCAACTGGCCTGTTCAATTTAAAACAACACAAAACCACCTGACAGCATCTCTCTCATCCATTTTTTTTTTTTTGACAAGTGTTTTGAGACATCTAAAACTCAGATATCTGTGGGCTCAGAATACAGAAATGTAAGAGAGACAGCCCTTTTCTCAGTGCCTTTGAGGCACCCTTTAAACAAAAACATTTCATAAACATTCTCTCTCATTTGCTCTTATATTCACAGTGTATGAAAATCTACCCTTGCAGACGTAGTATATTTTTCATCAGAGATGGAACAAATGTGAATTTAAACCTGGCACAGAGGTCAAGAAATAGGGACCCGATGCAAAAGCATGCAATGCTACAGGAACACACAAATCCACAAGAAAACCAATATGACAACACTGCCAAATCATCAGCAACAGCAGCCTTGTCATCAGAGCAGTTCGCAAACTAATACTGCAGAAGCAATAGCCAGAACAGAGAACAAGAGGAATGTAGTCTGTGGAAAATATCCAGGAAAACTAAACAGAAATAAATATTCCACTGTTAAAATATATATTTGCTTTGTAAATATTACAGGATTCAGAAAAAGCAATGGATGCTTCCATGGATTTAAATCTGTGCTAAATACTAACTATATAAACACATTTAGTGAACACACAGGCTCGTCTGTCTGCTATTTCTAGAATGCTTTGCAAGGAGGAGAAAAAGCAGAGCAGCTTTGTAACGAGAGCTGCCACAAATGTATCAGAGTGCTTAGGCAGTAATGGAAAATTCCACACAAACCTTGATGCTTTGACCAGCGGATGAAGTGCAGGTCGGCTGTAAAATGCCCAGGGCAGCCAGGGGCAAAAGACTTAAAGAAAACACCTCAATCCTCTTGCAATTTACAAATATTTATTTTCAATGCTGCTTTCAGTTTTGCAGGGAGTAGGACTTGCTACAATGATATGCTGCGCCTGCAGACCTCTTATCAGTCCTGCAAGCCTTGAAATACACAGCAGGCTCTACAAAGCAATTAAATCATCAGCAAGACACCACTAGGAGCAGTCAGCCTAAAGGTTATTGGCATATTCCTACTTTGCTATCCAAAGCGATGACAGCAATGTCTTTTGAAAGCACCTTAAATCATGATGTTACATTTACTTGAGGGAAAAGCAAACTAGCTCTTAAAAATATCATGTCATTTATTTTGCAAGGGGGTTAATTTTCAGATACAAAAGACAGATAGAAGGGTGCCAGAGCACTGTACCATCTGCCTTTAGCATCCTGAACTAACAGAAGTGGGAGGAGGGTAGGAACACTAAAAGCCTGCTAAAGCATGTTATTCTCTCACTGCATGGAAGGAAGGAACTCTATGTACAAATATCTCACCTCTCTGCTTCCTAAGTTCAGCCCTGGCATGGCTGTCAACTACATGAGCTGGAAGCACATTGAAAACATTGATGTGTCCCAGCCGTATAACCATGCTGTAGGCAATCACTGTGCAGTTTTCAAAAGCTATTTTTTGGGACCATGATGGATATCCAAGCTCTGAGCCACAGTAAAATTCCAGGTCAACAGTATATTCCTCCTTCCTGCTCTGCTAGGGCCTAAAAATTCAAAACAGTAGTTATGCACTGAACTCTACAACTGCCTTGTATTCAAGGTAAGTCATGAAAAAGCTTTTGCTTAAGTGATGCTGCATTATACAATGTTCTATCATGACAATGCAAAACAAAACACAACATTCAAAGCAAAACAAAGCAAGCCTCTGCATTGAACGTGTAATGCTCTTGAGCTGCCAAAATCAAATACAGCATTCAAGCCACCCACAGGTCCTTAAATTCTACCAGATACCACTTACAACGCTTAGTGTTAATTACCCAGCTCAGACAAGGAAATTAAAGTCCCTTATGCTCTACCAGGAAGACTGTTTAAAAGGTCTTTCTGCCATAACTGCCATCTGTCTATGCTGCATATTACAAATTAAGGTCCTGCTATCTCTGTTTAAATGTCATTTTGGGGACTGTACTTTAATCCTTTCAGAATCATCAGTAAATACCATTTTTCAAGCACCCTGTACTCTGTTAGGACATCGTGGTTCTGTTTCAGGAACTGCTTTGGAAACATCAAAATAGATTGAGACTTTGACAATGTCTTAAAACATGGTGTAACTTCCACAGCAGTAACTCCTTATCCTTTGCCTTATATTTTATCAGGTTCCTGAGGCTCAGTATTTGCCTTCAAAAGGCTGCTGGGTACAATATCTGTACACAAACAATGCACTTACCCATGCAAATTTTTCCATAGGACAACCAAATTAACACCATGTGATCAATATGGTTATGCAGAATGATCACTGCTAAATCTAAACACAGAAGAAAGAGCTTTAAATTGAAATGTGCTTGATTTCAAATTCAGTTAACACAAATTCAGTTTGATGCAAATCAATGTCAGACAAGTGGTGTTTAATGAAGACAGGAAATGCTTTCTCCTTATTTTCAACCAGAAAGGTAACTCAGTATGAAACCAGGTCTAGCAGAGTTCTGAACAATTCTACAAAAGAGGTAGATAACAGCACTAGCCACCTACTAAGGACACACAAATAAAGCTGACCATATCTGGGACAACACAAGTAATTTTAACCCTAACGTATCTAACACGGAATCCTAGGAAACCATTGTTTCAGGCTTCCGTCAAAACTAGCATGAAAAATTGTTCTCTCTTTAGTCACATGAATTAAGGTCTGAAAATTTTTCAATGCTTCCCCTGAAAGAGGAAAAGAATATGGGAAGAACAAACTGACAAACACTTGAATAAAGCAGAGGAAAGAAAGGTTAGACCAGATGATCTTTTGAGGTGCTTTCCAACCAGGGCTGTTCTGTGATTTTATACAGAAATCAGGGGAGGAAATAAAAACTCTGTGATGATGCAAATTCTATCTTGGAACACGAGAAGAAAAACCTGCTTTTTCTAGCAAACAGATACTATATACGTAATTTATGTGGTTGGGTGTAACTACTGATGGTTTAGAACATTGTGTTGCTTCTCTTTTTCGAGGTGTAACTGGCAAAAGCCAAAGGGAATACAGAAAACGAGACAGAGCTCACAAGATTACAAAAGAAACCTCTCACTGGACATGCAAGAATGGATTATAATTAATGTCAATGACACTAGATTTATCATAGGTTTGTTTCAGTACAAAAATCATTACACTTAAAAGTGAAATACCACTGTACATTTGAAGAGTTCACAGCATTCAGTCAAGAAATTCTACAACAAAGACATTTCACATCATAATCCAGATTCTGCAGATGCCATGTGGACTTGACTTCAAGGAAACTATCCTTCTTCAACCAATAAGGAAAACAAACCCTGAGCTTTGAGGATTTTAGAAGAGTAGAGCATTATTTTTGTTAAAATGCAAAGTAGGGAGAACTTAAGTGAGAACTTTAACCAAAACACACCCCAAAACACTGAACTTTATATGCAGTCAAGGAGGCCTTCATAGCCCTAAGATTCTCAAATTCCAATCCCAAATTCAAGCTGTTGGTACAACAAATCTCTTCAAGCTTCTACATCTTCAACAGTAGTTTTCTGAATTAAAAAAACTGCACAGATACAAAATGCAGAACTAAATTGCTGTACTTCTAAATCACCCAATACAATGATTTAAGACCTTATGTGTCAAATACTCAAACAAAATAGGCCTAAACTGTACAAAGTTTGAATATCACATTATTAATCTAAATCAACCCTGCATAAGTCTGTGGCACAAGCTAACCCAACACGGAGCCAAACAGGCCTCTCCTGGAACACACCAACACTGATAATACGGCTTTTGACTGCCAGTTCCTAAGAATGACTCTTGAGATTAGAGATGCATTTCTCTAAATATTCATGTTAAGCTCCTTAGAATAGCATAAATAACACCTAAATACTTCAGGAAAGTACAAATACCACTCAGGTTTAAAAGGAACTCTGAATAATGATTTTATTACAAGTTAGCCTTAAAGATCTAACCAGAGTTTTTGTTATTTTTACTAATTGTCTTACAGAAAAGAGGCAGCCTGAAAATATAACACGCATTTAAACAAAAATCATCTTAACACAGCAAAGCACACAAGTCTGTCACAAAAACTGTCACATACAAAAACCACACATATAAGTTTTTCCACCCACTGCCCTACCAGATTTTGAGAATATATTCAACCAAACTAAGTAAAGCAAAACTCATCAGTAGGTTTAAATTAATATCACCTCATAAAGTATAATATCACCTCATATAAGTGTGACTTATACAAAACAAAAAAGGCATAAAGTCATCGCTCTACTGCAAATCAGAAAACTTGTGGACCTGACAAACTGCCATTACACCTGTGAGTGAACAAGCCAGTGAACTGGAAAGGAGCAACATCAAGTCAACACAGAACACAATTCAACAGTTACATGTCAGAGGACAACAAAAGGAATTCGGGTTTGTTTTCATTCAGTATCTTCCTTCAGGAAAATGCTTTCTTCAGCATGCTGAAGGTTTTTAGAACTAAGAATTCCAAGACCTGTCAAAGAATACCATTGTGTCTGCATCTGTGACACATTCAAAAAGCTGCTTCCTAAATCTTTTGAGGATATAAAAAAGGAACTTTTGATTACATCAGAACTGTGCCTTGGTTAAGAGGCAAGACATTATTTATACTTACAACAGGTAGCAGCAAACAGCACATGTCACCAGCATTGTGTTGATAACACTGCAAAAAGGAAGGAGAGAAACATCTGATTAGGTGTCATGTTATGACTGACCACAAGACACACTGGAAAAAAAAAAAACAGCACACAAGAACAACTCCAACTTCGATCATGTGGAAGGTGACTCAACACAAGTGTTCCAACTTCTTCTAGCTGAATAATTTGCAGAAGCGCAGCTAAGGCTCAGCAGAAGAGCTGACACAGCTCTGACAAACAGAAGTATACAGCTATATTTAACCAAAATCACCCCAAAGAGGAGCAAAATCTTATACACACAGTGTCCTCACTCAATTTCATAGTCAATTCCACCAGCATGTTAATAAACTACTGAAGCTGGATGTTATAATGCTAACAGTAAGCAATAAACATGTTCTCCTTAAAAAAATGCAAAATTCTCCTTACAGAAATTTTCAGTATAAAAATATTTTAATTTTACATCATGAGCAAGGGGTTTGCAAACAGAACACAAAAAAATCTGAACGACAAGATTTTCCTTTCTTGGCGAAAGGAAACTGTATCAGAAACTACTATTAAGCTGCAAAGCAGCAAGAACCAAGCAGCTCTTGAAACTGAACATGGTAGAATGACATAGTACACACACGACTCTGAAATGTGAGGAAAGGAAATGACATTTCCTAGCAGCAACTGATATATGCAACTAATGGAACTTAGTAACAAAGTAGAGGAGTTTTGTTTATTTGGGCTTTTTCTAATTATAAAAAGGGGTTTCACTCTATGTATTTCCTCCCCCAAACCAAGGAACAAAACCTCATGCCAGGTTAGTTCCTTCTAACTCTTTTGTGACACAGGTAACATTTAATATTTTTCATCTATGAATATACACCCACCTTATCCACTTTAAAATGTACATTACAAAGCTAACATAGCCTTGGATTAAGCTCCAGAAACCCATCCTTTTCAGGGAGTCCCAGAGTCACAGTTTGGGAGCCTTAACCTGTGCAATGTGAACTCTTACGTAGCTAAAGTCTGCATTAACTTATTTTGTTAGAAAAAGAACAACTGTATTCAGAAATAGGCTTTGGGTAAAGCGTTTTGGGGTTTTCTTTGCTGTTGTTTTGCTACATGCTATAGAACGTAGCAATGCTCTGTTATCACATTTGTTAAACAATCACATTTTGGCATAACTACAGAACATCTGTTGGTGACCCACATACTTTAAGGACATGCCTGGAAGACGTATTTCCAAGGTATTTCTGAGGACAGGAAAGTTTTCAGGCACAAAACACCCTCCAGGTTTGACACGAAGGCAGCAAATAACCAGAGCTAAATAGAACTTGAGGAAAATTCCTCCGAGTTTAGACAAACAACTAAGAGAAAAGACAGTCGGTACCTGTGGAGTAGAGGGGATGTCAGAGAGAGGAAGAGAGATTAAGAAGTCATTATCTCCTAGGGAAAAGAGAAAGACAAAAACTTGTCTACTTTTAATCTGAGCAGCTACAACCACTGCAGGAAAAAGTCTGTTTAGATGCCCTCGCTTTTGTCCTCAGACCACCAACATACATTAAAACACACAACGGAGATCTACTACAGCAATTTTTTTCCACCCTTATCCAGTGCCAAACTAGACGGTGAAGTAAGTTAGAAAAGGTCAAGTAAGGAAACTAAAAGGAAGCCATTGCTCAAACACCAACTTAACATGAGACGGCCTCACCACAGGACGCCGTGTATGCGGATGTTTACAGGGCTTGAGGGGAAAACTCAACACCGTAACGGATTACTAAGGCACGGAGACACCGCTCCTGGCTTCGGCCTTCCCCGCGGGCTGGAGCCCGGCTGGCACAGGCGCCTGGGCCCGCCCGCCCTCCGCGCTGCGCCAGCGACGGGGAGCCCGCAGGAACACTGCGGCAGGAGGCGGCGGCTCCGCGCCCGGCAGGCACGGCGCTGCGGGGCTCCGCGACGGCCGGCGGGCCTCGGCGGCGAGGGAAAGGGGAACTCAGGCGAGCCGAAGCCGCAAGGCCGCTGCTGCCCGGCAGGCCCGCAAGGGCACGGCGCGCCTCCGCCAGGCCTCCGCCTCGGGGCGCGGGCTCGCCTCCGTCCGGGGGCCTCCTCACACACACTGCCCGTTCCCCAGACCCGAGGGGAAGAGGCGGGCAGGGGATCGCTGAGCCCCTCAGCGCGACCCCGGCCTCCCCCCGGTCACTCACCCTCGGTTAGGCCCCTTGGGTATGAGCCATGGCAGGACGCCTCCGACCACCCCCCAGAAAACGCTCATGACGATGATGGGCACCGTGCCATGGCCGGGCCACCGTGCGACCCGGCGCCATGGCCGGGCCGCCGCCTGCGCCAATCAGCGCCCACGACGTCACCGGAGCCCGGCGGGCGGTGCCGCACCTGGCGGGGCGACGGCGCTGTGGGAGCAGGCCTTGGCGGGCGGAACAACCCGGGCCCGGGGAGCGGAGCGGGAAGGAGTTGTGCGGGCAAGGGCGGAGCTCCTCCGGGGGCAAGCGCTGGCTTCGAGCTCATCGGTGACTGGGAACAGGGAGAAGCCTCCGGTCGGAGCGCGCGGTGCCGCGGGCAGGGCCCGGGAGGAGCAGCGGAGCCGAAGGACGCGCTCAGCTCACTGGCACGGGTGAAGAGAAACATCGTTCAGCAGCGTGTGCGCTCGCATGGGCTGCGGGGGTACATAAAAGCTCTGAACAGGCATAAAAGAAGTGACGCTGAAAGGCTCAAGCAGCCTTCGAGTTACTGCCTATAAATGGCTTCAGAAGGGCACGTGTGGTCCTGGGGCACAGCAAACTCTGCGAGTGAACAGGGCTGCTGCGGCAGAGTAAGCCAACGTTAAGAGTCTCACCAGAAGAGATAAAGATGTCATTGTCCCACTCAGTGCTGGTCAGGCCACACCTGGAATATTGTGCTCAGGTTTGGTCCCCATTTTACAAGAAGTGGGCAGGCTGGAAGGGACCCAGAGAAGGGCCTTAAAGATGATCCAAGGACTGGGATGTGTGTGAGGGACGCCTGAAAGCTGGGCTAGTTCAACCCTGAGAAAAGGCAGCTCAGGGGAGACCTCATCACCATCTTCCAGTATTTAAAAGGTGGCTACAAAGAAGACTGAGACTCCATTTTTACACCATCACACGGAAAAAATGAGGGCTAATGGCACAAGTTATTCCTGGGGAGATTCCGGCTGAATAGAAGAGGAAACTTTTTCACAATGAGCACAATCAGCCATTGAAATAATCTCCCCAGAGAAGTGGTGGATTCCTCAGCACTGGACACATAGATTCAGCTGGACAGGGTGCTGGGACACCTAGTCTAGGCTTTGTGTAGGAACCACATGATCCTTAAGGTCTCTTCCAACCTGGAATTCTGATTTTCCTCAATCCTCAGCATCCCTGTTTTCAAAGTAGTGTGATTCAGCAGGAGCTGGCTTGCTTTCCCTCTGTACCAGCAATTAAGAGGGCTATTCACTAAGCCAGTAAATTCACTTAATTGCAGGGCGGTTTTCACCACGCTGTGGCAGCTCTCAATTATGTGTATAAAGTACTAAAAACCTAACTTCCTCTTACGGAAAAGTGCATCCAAAACAGTATTATCAGTAGCACTGAGCTTGCCTTCACTCCTACCTTTGTCAAACCAGGCAGCTCTGCTGCACAGCACTGGTGAGGTAAAGCCCTGTCCTTAAGCTCCATCATTAATCCAGGAGCCCAAGACATCATACAGCAAATTCAGTGCTATGTCTGGCCACAGTGTGCCTGGTGAACCTCTAAAATGCCATCTCTAATGTCAAATTCATAAGACAGTTGAAAAACCCCACATAATTTAAGAGGATTACAGGAGATTCATGGAAAGAAATAGTTTACTTTAAATGCCTGGTAAAATATCCAATATATATGGTGCACAGAACGAACACATTCATTTAAAACCATGAACCCATCTACGTAAGTGTCAAAGATGAGTGGAAGAGACAGAAGCACAATGGTCATTAGATGCAGGTTTCAGGACTGCACTGTAACATTGGTTGAAACATTCCTTATGGAGAAAGAGTTTTTATTTTCTTAAAAGAAAAGGTTCTTGATTTAGTGGAAGTATTTTTTTACGCAGCCAACATCAAAACATGAGAATGAACATTAAACCACAAACCAGATACTATATAAAGACTTCCTAAAGAAGACACAATAACGGGTTTAAATTTTAGCAGTTCTTTAATGGTTTCAATAGGAAATAATCTATTCTTGCATCTTTTCGATCGTTTCTTCCTTGTATTTGCCCTTCTCCTTGCCAACCTGGCGGGATTTTGCTTTACGCTCCAAGATCTTTTTGCGATCTTTGTCCAGTTTTAGCCTGGTGATCACCACCTAGAGAAAGGACAGAGAATTTAGCGTCACTTCAGTGTTGAAGCACAGCAACCTGACAGAGCTGTGGTAACACAGCATGGTCCCAGAAGGTCAGCCCTGGCACACAAGTTCTATTTCCACAGACCATCTCATTTGATCCAGGTAGGACTGAGGTACTGAATTGCCTCCGTATGTCATAGAATCATAGAGGAGTTAGGGTTGGAAAGGACCCTAAGATCATCCAGTTCCAACCCCCCTGCCATGGGCAGGGACATCTTACGCTAAATCATATCACCCATGGCTTTGTCCAACCTGGCCCAGAACACCACCAGGGATGGAGCTTTCACAGCTTCCCTGGGCAACCCATTCCAGTGCCTCACCACCCTAACAGGAAATAACTTCATCCTTATATCCAATCTAAACTTCCCCTTTTTAAGTTTCCCCATTACCCCTTGTCCTATTACTACAGTCCCTAATGAAGAGTCCCTCCCCAGCATCCTTACAGGCCCCCTTCAGATACTGGAAGGCTGCTATGAGGTCTCCACGCAGCCTTCTCTTCTCCAGGCTGAACAGCCCCAACTTTCTGTGCCTGTCTTCATATGGGAGGTGCTCCAGTCCCCTGGTCATCCTCGTGGCCTCCTCTGGACTTGTTCCAACAGTTCCATGTCCTTTTTATGTTGAGGACACCAGAACTGCACACAATACTCCAAGTGAGGTCTCACAAGAGCAGAGTAGAGGGGCAGGATCACCTCCTTCAACCTGCTGGTCACGCTCCTTTTGATGCAGCCCAGGATACGGTTGGCTTTGTGGGCTGTGAGCGCACACTGCCAGCTCACGTTAAGTTTCTCATCGACCAATACCCCCAAGTCCTTCTCCAGAGGGCTGCTTTGAATCTCTTCTCTGCCCAACCTGTAGCAGTGCCTGGGATTGCTCTGATCCAGGTGTAAGACCTTGCACTTGGCATGGTTAAACCTCTTAAAGTTGGCACCTGCCCACCTCACAAGCGTGTATGTCACAACTGTCCCAGGTACACTCAGGATCTGTGGACAGCTGCTTTTGATGCACAGCCAAATGCACAAACTGAAGAGCACCCAGATTTCCATTAACTACATAATAAAATAATTACTTCGAAGTAAATCTCATTTCCATTATGCTGCTCAAGCATCCACCTGAAATGCAGTACAGTGGATCCCATCACCAAAAAAGCAAGTAATGAACCACTATTTTAATTACTCCATGTTTTAAACAGTATTACGTAAATTTTTGGAACACTGGAAAGCCATGCTGCTGTTTGCTGGCTGTTAGCATCTCACTGCTGTACTGGCTGAACAGCCAATGCATCTGCCTGCACTACAGGCCAAAGCAGAAGCCCATGCACCACGGTGACTCACATAAAGACACAGACAGGAGGTGGCCAGGCAACTATCAAGTACTACTAACAAGGACACATCAAAGATAAACTGCACAGACCACTGGTTACCACAGCCTCAGTGGTTCTCTAACAAAGCCTAATTTTTGGTCTTCAGTGTCTCCTGTGCCCCCTCAAATTGCCGAAGATACACACGTGCTGATATTACTGAAAGGAGTACCTTAAATTCCAACTGACAACCAAATCCCAGAGAAACCATAGACTGCAGCAGGCCTGCACATTCCTCCTCAATTCCACTGTGCATGTAGGTATCCCATAATTAGTATGAATTCCTACCTCTTTACCTAAGAGAGGTAAAAACTGTTCATCCACCCCACTGCATTCTTCTGTTCCTTTTGCATTAATAACCAGAATCTTTAAGGTCTGATTCACAATTAGAGACAACTTCACAGAAATAAAGTACCAGCACAGAAGTCCTTCACTGCTATTTATCACACAAGCAATATGCATACTGGCTCCACTGCAATGTCACTTTGTCCATCAAATGTTATTACTGCACACAAGCCATTATGTTGTTTCGGAATGACCCTGCTCTCCCTCTGCTGAACATACCAACCATTTAGATCAGAAAACCTGTTACAACTGGATTTCTTCCACCAACACTTCAGTACATGTCCCCACAAGGCAAGGCTGAAGCAGACTAATTTCATCTGCTTCAAACCAGCTTTTGGTTAGTTTTTCTGTTTAATCTGAAACAAATAATAGGGAGCTATTATGATCCAAACAGGCTTTGCCTGGTTTTCATGAACTCTAAACATGTTAAATGGCTTCAGGCTAAAACCAGATTCAGAACTTTGTTCAAAATAGCACACATGAACATATCACTATTCTGAGCATCTATCCAAACATTTCTAACACCTCATTAATCAGTGCAAATGCCATGCAGTAAAGATGAAGGATTGTTCTAAACGATCCATTTTGTGCTTTAAAAATACCAAGCTCTTCAAAGTACTTAGCAAGACTCTGAAGTCTGTAGCGTCATCTCCACCAAATGAGACCTAGAAACATCAAGGAGTTCTTGATTTCAATTCACTTCTCTACTATCATGACACCATTTTCCTTGTTTATTATCCCCCAGTGCTGGAGTATCTCCACCTGTTACTTCACATGCCATGACAAGGTTCGACTCCTGCCAGCAACAGCATTTTCCTTTGCCAGCAAGGTCTCCTCATGCATTTCATATCCCATGTCATGCACTGTACCTTGCTGGGATGGATCCCCACGTGGACAGTTGTGCCGTTCGCCTTCTCCCGCTGAACACGTTCAATGTAGATGACGTATTTCTTCCTGTACACCTGGACCACCTTGCCAATCTGCTGTCCTTTGTAGTGTCCCCGCACAACCTGAGCACAACACAGGAAGCATCCCTTACACAATTAGCGCATCTACTTATCCCAACAAAAAAACCAAAACTGTACAGGTTGAAATCCCCACTCCGCTCTTTGTATACACGTGCCACAGAAACATCAATTACTGGACAATTTCAGCAATTACTAAAACGGAAAAATATAACGTGCTCCTTGTACATTCCTTATCACTGATGTGACCTCAACAGGCCAAGTCTATGATGCAAAACTCTTGGCACAGCTCCAGCAACTACATGAATTTGCCCAGCCCTTCCCTTTCACACAGGCTATATGTGAAAACTAAACCAGCCACAAGTTCACGTGTGCTGGTACAACTCAAAAGATAAGACAGTGTGCGTACCTGGACTTCATCATCCTTCCGAATGGGCATAGAGCGGACGTTGTATTTCTGCCGCAGCTCCTTGGAGAGAGGGGAGGACATTATTTTTCTCCGAATGTGAGAAGGGGCATTGAAGTGACGTTTGCGGTTCTTGCTGCGGTCTGAGGTCACAAACGGATTGAACTTCATTTTGGCTGCAGAAAGAAAACCAATAGTTTGAGAACTTATATGCACGGCTCTATCACCTACCCACACAAACTGTGCTAGCACATAAAAACAATTTTAACTTTCTTAACTGTCTTAAATCATACTCCCAATTAATACACCTTACAGAGTGGGCTTCAAGTAAGGTTTAAGCCTCTTCCTTGATCGACAATGACCCTGTGATTGACAAATGGGCTACACACGTGCACATCAGACCATTCTTCCTACTTCAAAGCTCGCTGTTCTCAGAAGGCGGGACATCTGACTGACAAGCCTTAACTGTGCACTGTAGCATAGACCAGCTTCATTCATAGAGCAAACATGTATTTTGGACTCTGAGAAAGAGGGAACTCGTACTGCTCAGGGATCTCCTATAAAAGCACACCACCAGACAGGTGCATACAACAGATCAGGAAATGCAGAATGCTTTCGGCTTTCTCCAAATCTTAGCAACCGCACTACAAGACTGTCATGGTCTAATTCATCCTGACTGACAAAGCCATGCCCATTAAGCGACACTTTTGCTTAACTCCACCTCCTGTGCAGGCCGGTCCGGGCTGTGCATCAAGCCAGGGCACGCCGCGAGCTGAAGACCACACTCTGCCTGATCTGTATTAACCAAATAACCCACTGCCAGAGAGCAGGCCAGAGCAGCGGGAGCTCTCTCCGGAGTCCGAGCCCCACGGGGCACCCCTGAAGGCAGCTCGGGGCAGGCCTGCAGCCACACTCCGGGGCCGGGATCCTACACCGGCTTACCGGCCACCTCTGCCCGGAACACGCTCCCACCCTCAGGGCAGATCCGCCTCAGGGCCGGCGAGCCCGGGCCATCCCCGCTGCCCTCTCCAGGCAGCCAGCAGCGCCGAGCCGGGCCGCGCCACCCCCGAAACCCCTGGCCCGCGGCCCTTCCCG
The DNA here is from genome assembly GCF_028554395.1 of Pezoporus wallicus. Taxonomy (NCBI): domain Eukaryota; kingdom Metazoa; phylum Chordata; class Aves; order Psittaciformes; family Psittacidae; genus Pezoporus; species Pezoporus wallicus. Next base: position 19,093 of record NW_026638191.1, read on the forward strand.
TTTCCCTCGGACAGCCCCCGCGGCCACCGGGGCACAGCGCAGGGCCGCGCCGCGCAGGATGGAGGTGGATGCGGACAGGCCGCACCGGGCCGCCCTTACCCCGCTGCCGCCGCCGCCACAGTCACCCGGAAAGAGGAAGCCGGCCCACTTCCGCCGCCAAGAGCACTGGCTGGGGTCTCGCGAGACCAGCGCGCCCAGCTCCGGCCGCCGGCTCCCCCTGGTGGCCGGCGGTCACAGCTGCACCAGTCCTGCTCCTGCATCCTTTCTGCCACCGTGCCGGGAGCCGGAGGGATTCATCCCTCCCCGGGCGCGGATGAAGACAGAAGCCTGCAGCCAGCTTCCTCCCGCCGCCGTCCCGGTAGATTCGGTGCTGCTAAATCTTGCCAGGACACAGATGAATTTATTCTCAAGGAAAATCATTCCCGAGGGAGGTGGTGTTGGTCGATATGAACCAAGCAGTGGGGGCAGCAGCAGTAGACACTGGACCGGGTTTGGGGTTTATATGGAAGGAAGAGTTTCCATAGTGTTGAGTTGCAGCACGGTGATAGCTGGACAAACGCTTGTCCTAGTGCCTTGACTCATTCTATAGACAAGAGTCAGGAACCTTGAGCACTACCCTGGCCCTGCTGGACATCCAGTTCCAACATGTTCTTGAGGTTCATTTGGAAGGGGGTAGGATCTCTTCCTTCCCAAAGATGTTGTGTAGCAGACACTAATGCAATAAGCAATATCAAAACTTAAGAGGAATCGGTTTCTTAATATGGCACACATACATAGTGCCCAAATTCACTGTGTTGTAACCCTTTACTGTTTAATCTTCAATAACTGCCTCAGACACTTATTTCAACACTTGGTGAAGCAAGGCTAAAAGAAAATTTAAGGGGGGGGGGTAACAAACCCCAGGTTATTTTATATACCAAGTGGCCCAGTGACTAAAGCCAAACCCAGCAAGTTCCAAGCACAGTCCACTCACCTCTCATTAAATGAGGGAGGTTGGGACAGTTGGTACTGTTCAAAACGGAGCACTGAATGTCCAGACATGACTCAGTGCTGATTACAAAAGAGCCTCATGTTAACTTTCTACACAGTGACCTGGCTTACAGTGATTTCGTTGTGTGATAAGGCTTAGTTTGCTGAAATGGTAATTAAAAACAACAAAAAAAGCCCTTTTAGACTAATTTTGCAACAGTAGTGCAACAAGAAGCCCATCAAAACACAAGTTTTATTTTTAATTATAGAACTAAATAGGCTAATATTTTATTAACATAAGGTTGCAGATTAGAAATGCCAAAACTCCTCAATAATCTCCACTGTGAAAATGCAAAAGACTTGTGCTTTAAACATTGCCATAACATACTACAGGGCTATGTCCTCCCTCCCCTGCCCTCCTCTTCCTTTCTTCCCAGGACCACTGAGAAACACCTCATTGACATATTTCATCTGAAACGTCAGAACCCTGTTCTAAAGCAGATACTCATCAGAGCCATTTTCATCCCGAACAGCTTGTGTATCACACAAATAAAAAACAACTTTAAATGAGAAATATACCGAAACTAACTACAGACATTACAATCTACGCTGCAGATCTTCACAGAGCAGTGGTTGGTAAGTATGTGATAAATCAGATGAAACACAAATATCTGCTGATTTTTTTCTTACCCCATTTCCAAATTTTTTCTTCAAATATAATCTTCAGCAGTCCACATACTGTCTAGAATATACCCAAGCACAGCTTTCCCTACAGTGAAACATTTTAACTCCACCACTACAAAGCATCCTATGCCACAGGTTCTCACCACATGATGGAGTGTACCTTTAGAAAGAATAATTTAAAAAGGAAGTTCTAAATATTTTATTTCCTACAGGGATGCCTTTCCTGGAAATCCATAAATACTTCTATCAAAATACTGACTTGGAAGAGAAAAGACAGGAATATGGATGAACACCTCCAGTCAATGGTTTTCTTCCACTATGACTTGACATCATCTTTGCTTGCAATGACGTTTAAAAGCATAACTAAGTTCATTTTGTCTCTAGAAAGTGCTTGAAAATACAAGTGAAATCTAGTGAGCCACGCATGCACGGGGCAGGACTGCCACAACAGAAACCACCTTGCTTTCACATTTGAAGAGCAGATTCTTCTCTAAACACATGATGTAGCATCATTACATGACCCAAGCCATCCACATCTGATGGACAAGCTTGCCACAACTTAGAGCGGACCCAGAAGGTAGCATTAACTTGGCAGTACTCAAAGGCTTAGACTGGGTTTACAGAAGAAGAAAGGTACGGACCATTTCTTCAGCAGGGTTTTGCCAGAACTCGAGTACAATTTTGTTTCCACATCTAGCAAAAAAAAAAAAGTGATTTATTATGTTATTGCAGTGGACATTTTTGCAGAGAGAGCAGGCACACTGAAGTATGCATCTGTCATTTCCAAAAAAAAGCCAAACAATTTCACTGGTCTGGTTTAGAGAAGTGGCTTGGACTGCACAGAAGGCAGCATTTTAATACAGACTGAGGATGGAGAGAAGGGCAGAAATAAAATGCCAGGGGACACAAGGAATTTGCAACAAGCTTTGCTTGTTTGTGTTGAAGACATTACACCAGGGAAGACATTTTAGAAAACTAACAGTACAGTCCATTGCACTACAAAGGTCTTCTGCACAGCTCAGGAAAAGGGTGCACTGCTAAGATACGGAGAGTTTCATCCTTGTAATCCACTGGGTTCACAAGTTGTGAGCAAAGACTCAACAAATTCAGGAGGAAAACCCAGGACATTTTTGCTGTGAGCTTCAGCTGGTCACAGTGGATTAGAGGAAATCCTTCAGCCAGCAAGAGAGGCAATAGCAATGGAAAACCCAGCTCCTACTGGGCAGCTGCCTCCATCCAGTGGGTACCACTCACAAGCACATGGACGCACACATCGAAATGAAGACAAGCATCTCATTTTCAAGTTGATTTTTGTAAATGGAAAAAAATGTATAAAATCTATCCATACATTAACAGATACAGGAAGTTACACAATCCAGTTTACAGCTAAAGCAATAGCAATCAGTCCATAATAAGAACAGGGAAAAATTCCAATGCTGTAATTTGTCCAAAGTCACTACAGGGCGGAGGACAGCGGGGGACTGTGGTTGGCTTCTTCTTTTTGGCATGTGGATAAACTGGCTACCTTCCCTACTTCCAAAGCAAAGAGACAATTCCAACAGACATGTATTAGGAATACTTTTGAAATGCATTTGACTCTATCATTAACACTGAATATTCAAAGATTCATATTATTACAGTATAATGCTTGCCTGCTTCTGCCTCCAGGAAAGGGCAGCGGGCAGTAGATACTATCCAAGAGAAATCCTGCACCCATCACAGAATTTACAGCATTGATTGAGTAGAAGATTTACTTTATGGTTTTTATCCATCCTGGAACACTTAAAATTTAGTTATCCTCAGCTCAGACATTTACAAAGCATGCGGAGACTGTTACTACTCAAGGAACATTTAGGAAGCTATGGAAAACGCGCTGGCGGGTATTGGTCTAATTTTAGTGAACTCATGTCTACCATTACATGCAAGCCATACCTGCCAGTAGCTTTCCCTCCATTTATTAGAGGCACCAGAAGACAAGGCTTGAATGAATGGGCATGGAAGCTCAGGTACCATTTTAAGGAATAAAACAAAACAACTTCTAGCAGGTGCCAGATTGTGGCAATGCCTGCCCTGCTACCAGTGTACCTGTAGGTGAACAGTGTCAGTCTAGGGCTCAGAAAAGATGCCTGACTGGATTTTAAAGGTAGAGGGAGGCACCTTAAACCCTGAAAAGACAGACTTCTGTGTTTGACAGGTGTATTCAATATGCACACATGAAGCAAGACAGTAAGCTGTGCTTATCCACCGGGAAGACTGCACCATTTTTCTGAACACAAAGAATATACAACCCTTTCCCAAAATAACAAGAACAACAAAAATAATAAAGCAGAAGTGCAGAATCCAGAGTGTTGGGTGGTCTGTGTTTAAAAAACATACGGAAGAATAAAAGCTAATGCTGTAAAGACAACTATTCCCTTTCAAAGCAAAGGCCACATAAAACTGTGTTGCTCAGTTTGGTTTTTTTACTTCATGCCACCTGTAAACACAAGACTGGATATTCAGTTTCTGGGAAGAAATGAAACCACTTTTACATTCAGAGTAAAAGAAAAGCCTTCCACTGCCTGGATCACAGATTACCCAGGAAAAGGTAGCTGGGGGAAGGCTTCCTCTTCTTGTTTGCTCATTTCATTAGAAAGGTCATATCTGAACAAAAGAGCTTTCAATAAAAGCACAAAACGTTTCTTGATGTTATTTCTGCTCTCTGTCTCTAAAGTTTGCTATGGGGACTAACATTTTCCATTCCTCACCAACAGATACATCATCACCTTTTTGGCAGCACAGGTGGAATTTCTTCCTAATGTATAATTTTTGCCTTATACAAAAGTCGATTGTCTAATCATGCAAATCCAACAGAATTCCAAAAAGTGCCACAAGACAGCTCAACTCTTTTCAATCTACTACTTAGTTTGTACACTGCCATAGGAACCTCCCAGAGAACAGACTGTCATCCTTACTTAGATCTTAGATGACGGTGTATTTTGTATATGGCATTTCAACCTCTTTCCTGGGGGGGGTGGGGGGGAGACAATCAAAATCCATGCCCTGATTCCATTGATTTTTCACTCTCAGAGCTCTGAAATGCATGGAGATTTCTTTGATTTGTTGAAGAGGTCTTCACTGAACAGTCTGATCAGAGAAAAACTTACTGATTCAATCAAATAGAAAATAAAGACAAAAACAGGTAGTGGCAGATTTCTCAATCTTTGCTCCTATCCTTGGAGACTAGGGCAGAGTTTCACTGCTACTGCATTTTCCCCAGCTGGATCTTCTTCCAGGCCTCTGATGCTGTGAAAATGCAGGAGTCGAGGATCCCAGCTACAGTAAATGTTCCTCCAATGATGGCACATATCTGAAATGTACAGAGAGGGAACAGGTTTGTCAATGATGAGGCAAACTTTTACACAGCTTGAAACTGGGGGAAAGGGTTGCCTACTGCTAGGGTATTTTCTGGGAGCATGGTAAGAACCGGGTAACGGTACTGGGGACATAATGACATGACAATTATTCGGGAAAACCATTCCCTACAGTGGAATAACTTAGTGCTAATCTGAACTCATCATAGCCAGAGCCAACCATAAATCCCAGTCCCTAGGAGCATACAGCATGAGTGCTGTTCCTTTCTGGGCTAAACTCCACCTAACAAAGTTTCTAGAAGCTCTGTGTTGCTCGTATCTTCCTATTACTGTTTTCTATTACAAATACCATGGCCTTATAGTCTTTTCCCTGTTTCACAAGATACAGTGTTTGCAAACAGGCAAAAGATACTTAAATAGCATGTGAAGGACAGTGACTAACAGAGAAACCTAGCTACCAGTGACACCTCCAGCTAAGGCTGTCTAACACTTTCCATTACAAGGGCTGCTTACAAAAGCATGGCCAACTTAACTCTTTGTGGGCTGAAGTTTTCCATGCAAGATGTGTTGGGTTGAATTATTTAAACAGCAGTAAAACACGTAATCATTTTCAAGAACAGTGTTAAGGAAAGAAATAATCTCCTGATCAGCGTAACAGACTACTTCAGGTTCTCAAGTGATAGAAAAACATAAAAGTATTCTGACATGTCAAACCAAAGTTGTTTGGCTTGGAGCACCTAAACTCAAGAGGCCAGCAGTTATGGACTTTGCAACACACTCCTTCGATTCCCTCATCTGTGAAATGGGGGCATTTCCAAAATTGCCTCCCAGGGAAACTGAAGGAGAAAACATTTAAAGGGCTCGATACCATGACAATAGCTGTCTCAAAGTCCATTTGGAAACTTGGCTTATATAGAAACATAAGACTTATATAGAAACCACCTGCTAGTAATAAGGCAGCAGTCAAAATACTGTAGGATGGGAAGAAACTTTCATCAAAGGGTGTCATCCCACCCTGTGCAGGGCACAAGGCAGGGCTCACATGGAAAGTATGATACACATAATGTAACTCAATAATGATTAACAACCAAGTTATAATTAAACAGGACCTGGCATTTTCTAACTCCCACATTTTTTACTTCATAACTGTAGTGCTCTTTCAATTTGGTCTTTCACATTGTGCAGGATTAGGTGCCTCTGGAATAAGAGACATCAGTCAGTGAGAAGGGGACATGATATACAAAGCTTATCTCCTGACAAGGGCCTGACTAGAAAGGGGATTTTGCTGTGAGCTAGAAGCCAAGAGGGAGAAAGGAGTCCCAAATCAGTAAGCCACCACAGCAGACTATCAGGGAAACGCAAAACAACTGACACTGAGGGCACCCAGTGCCATGCTAAACCTACCATGCCATATCTCGTCCCACAGAGCACTACATCCCATGGTCAAAATTACAAACCAAAGAGTAACACAGCAGCAGTGTTCAGCTCTTCCAGCTCAGAGGGAGTTAGCAGTGGCAACAGAACAAACAATTAATAGTGAGCACAGGCAGCAAGAAATAAAGCACTCATTTACATGTGTATTTATAACCAGCATGTATGTGTTTAGTGAGCTCAGTGAAATGAGGAGCAGCAGAAAACATGGCTCTTGCTGGACAGTTGTCATTCCAGCAGCCCATCAGCTGAAGGCAGAGTCAGTACTTTTAGGGGACAAGCCCATCTCCTGCCCGCTGTGCCCCCCTCCCTGCTGCCCCTCAGAGCATAACGCAGGGTGACTTTTCTGGGAGAGTGACCGCAATGGAGTTGGGTTATTTCAGTCCACAGCAGCTCAGCTGACGGGAGATGTTACACCGCAAACAACAGAAAAACCATCCAACACTAAGATTTTGCATCATATGGTAGGAAAATGTGATTTCAGCGCAGCAGGGAGGTGGGGAATAGAAAAATAACATATATTCCTCTGCACAGCTCAGTACTGCTGAGTGTTTATGAGTCACACACACCTGGCACTCGCTTGGAGCCTGCCTCCCAGCACGCACACAGCCCTCTTGTTTCATTGAAACAGAAAATAAAGCAGCACCGGGGTTGGTCTCTAGGTCAGCACAGAAGCTGCACCACCGTGTTTCCTTATCATCACAGATCTAATGCGTATGGAGCGTTGCTCTTTAGCAGTGTGGAAGGAAGTTCGGCATCATGCACTGATTTATATTTAATGGAGTTTTATGCTGGGAATAATCTGCGTTTGGCTTCATGAGGTTACTGTTTGACTCAGGCCCGGCCATTAAAGGAGGAAGGAAAAGAAATCCAGAAGTGTAATAATTACAGCAGTGAGAGGCCATGCAGTGCAGGATACACTTGAGGGTTTTGAAGAGAGTATGATTACAGGATAGTGGATGGGATGCAGCTGAAGTAAAACACGAGTGGGTATGTAAAAGGCAAGGCTGCAAGCAAGACAACAGAAAGGCGGGTGTCAGATGCGTGACTGTGGACCTCTAGGATGTCTTAAAATCTGAACATTACTTTTAAGGACAGAGGGGACCAGTAGAATCCCCAGGTAACTCCTAGCAAGGGAAGCTGAAGAAGCCCACCCAGAGATTTCTGGCTGACTTGCAGCTCATCTTGTGCAATAATGCTGCCCTGGTTTTAAACACCTCACAGGACTGAGTCTATGATACCCACCAGTAACAGGTCCCAGGGCTGAAATAACTGTGCCTGCAACCACTGGGGAATGGTTGATGAAGAGCCCTCTCATATCAGGAAAAAAATTCTCTTCTTTACTGTGGATTTTGAATGCTTTAGCAGAACTTTGGCTCATTTTCTGCCCACCCTCCCCTCCCAGCCCTGCACTGACCTCATGATAAAACCTTCTTTCAGTTTGGCCACTTACAGAACTCATAAATTTTCAGTAGTGAAACTTTTCCCCTTGCTCCATAACCTCAACCACGAGGCCATGAATGGCTTCTCTTTCTGGGGAGATGCCTTGATTTTAAGCAGTACAGTTCCACAGGCAAAAACTACTGTGTTCAACACTATGCCAAGTGCCTGTGGTTAACCCCAGGATCCATGGCAAAGTTACAGCACAGCGGCAGCACTGACCCACAGGCAATACAAAACCTTACTTAGTACTGATTTTTTTGAAGTGTGACATGTAAAGTATAATCTGTGCTAAATGCATTTTGCCCTGCATGGGAAGCACTTTTCACATGGTACAGAAAATTAGGGTAAGTCTTCACAGCACAAAACCCCAAGGAGCAGGCCTGAGTTCAAATGGGCCTGTTGGGAACACAAAAGGCCTGGGAACACTGCTGTGGTGCTATAATGCTGCTCTTAGTGGTGCTGAAGTTTTCTGGGGGCAAACTTGTTACTAACAAAGACCGTCAGACAACCTTCCCAGCAGCAGAATGAGACTCCTTTGGCTCTCTGCTGAAAAGCCAACACCCAGCTCTCATCTGACCTCTCCACATGGGATCATCCCTCCATAGTGTATCCTTCCCTCCAACACTGATGCTGCTTCCTACTGAAAGTCTCTTTCAAACAGGACATTCTCCTACTCCCAGGGCCCATTTAAGTGTACTGAAAGCCTCATGGGTGCCCCAATAAACAATCTGCTCACCAAAAGGAGTTGCAGGTGATGCCCCCCCCCCCACCTCAGAGCCACTCCTGTGGTTAAATGAAGCAGCTGCTGCTCAGACAAAAGCTGATGCTTTCCATAGCCAGCCCCATTTGGCAATGACTCCAGATGCCCCAGCGCAATCTGCCTGGACCTCAGCCCAGTACTAATCATTACAAACTGGTCTCCAGAGCAACTGTGATGCAAAAGGCCATGCTGGAGATACAGGAAAGGGCTAAAGCAGTGGAAAGGACAATGGAACAGATCATGTCATCAAAACAGGGCAAGGAAACCTAGGACAAAGGGTATTTTAATCCTCTACAGCACTGCTCCCCTCCACCAGCATTCTCAATTCCACCTTAAACACTGTATAGCTTTAAGGTGTAGCACATACACAGCCAAGGCTGCCCTACTGTAAAACATCCCTAGCCTAAATGAGAGCAAGAGCATCTGTACCAGGGTCAGATAGTCCCAGGCCGATAGTCATGATGTAGCATCTGTAACAAGGATTTGCCTCTATGTCAGCCACATCTGACAACGGTCTGGCCCACCTGTCTGATGTGCTGCATAACAGCTACTGCAGCTACCAGTGTCATCCACGCATCTCCATTGGAAAGATGTTCCATTGGAATGTCCCCAGGTGAGCTGCTGAGACTATAACCATTTAAAAGACCAAACGAAGCAGACAAAAATCCAACTGTAAAACTCTTCTTAAGCAGTCTCGCACCCAGCATGTCCCTGGTTAACTTCTCAGACAGGATGTGACAAAAGTCTACTTGGGGCCACCTCAAATCCGAAAGGTCATGGTGACAAGCAGTGACTCTCCTGTAGGCTCCTTACGTAAACTCTGAAGCACAGTATCGAATTCAACAAAGATGCCATTTATATGCACACAATGGCTTATCAGCAGTAAATCAATGCTAGCAACAGACATGACCATTAATAATAACATCTATCAATCCTTTCCAAACACTGTTTCCTATTAAAAACACCTCCAAACCCTCACCCTCACCAAGATGCGTAAGAAGCTTATGAGAGCATACTGTTAGGGGAAGCAGTACGAGATGCCAAGTCATAAAACGCTGATGTTTGACCTTTTTTAGGATTATGTTTTGAAACCAAACAGACGTGCTAAGAAGAGAAGGTCTTAAACCATGACATTTAGATTTGCTTCAAGTCCCTTCCCCTTGGTATTTGTGTATCCTAGAGATCACACGTGTTTCTGAAGTGAAGTGAACTTGCTGTTTATCACAAGCTGCAAAAATCAAAATCTTTAAGTGCAACACAGCCACAACTGTTTATGTTACTTCCAATTAAAATATTCAAACAGTTTAAAATTCAAAATCCGAGGTTTTCATTCCAGCCAATTTATCACCTACTGCACATTCCACCTCACTGGCACAGCAGGCTGCTGCTTAAATTTTAAGCCACCTCCATGAGGACACATTTTTGAAAGTTCTGGAAGAGCTTTAAATAGCTCTTTGCCTAAGTAGCAGTTTGGACGGTACAGCTTTGTTATAGATGCTGAGATCAGTACTGCAGGATGTTAGCTGGATAGATCAAAATATAACTTGTCAGGAAAACACCTCTGGAATTCGATAATGCGGCTCTTCTCCTCTTCTACCCAGGAGTAAATGCCTGGAACCAGCATACCCATATTAAGCCAAGCAGCAGCACTGATTAAAGCAACTGCTCTGCATTCTCTGCAAGTTAGATCTTAGAGAGACAGCTTACTGCAGGATGCTTTACTGCATATCATATTAGCTTTGCTTCCAAGTTTCTGACACGCTGCAAGAGTAACCATCCTGCCTAGACAGAGTTTGGCACTTCTGGAATAGGATAATTTTCCTTCTTCTTGAGCCTAGCTATCAAATTAAGTTGTCAGAGCACAGGGTTTACCAGTTACTTCACTTACACTTCAGTACAATTGGGTGATGTACTGCTTTATTTCAATCATGTCAAAATGCTCTGAAGTAGAAACTTGATTCTTCTGGACAAGAATGACTCGGAAGAGAAATGGAAGGCAGGCAGGAGACAGGAGAATTGGAGGTTTAGAGTAACTTACCGATGTGATAAACCTATACAAAGGCTGTCGTCTCTCTGTGTATTTCACTGTGATGGGGCTCAAATCATAACGAAACCAGATAGCTGGGATAATGCGGCCAGTGTGACTGTAGGCTACGTACTCCTAGAAAAGAAAGGGGGGAAAAAATAGCAGAAAATGTGAGCAATCTCCTTCCATTTGGAGTGTCTGCAATAAAACTGCTTCTGTGGATCTGGCCCTTACTTCACTCTTTAGTATTAACGATCAGACTGAAAGAAGCAAACAGGTAATTCCTATGACTGTCCCCCACCCTTATGAAATAGGAAAATAAGGTCTTTATAGTCTGATAATGATAGAGCTGCGAACAGAGAGTGATGGTGCTTACTCTCACCTTTAGTCAAAGTTACAGAAGTAAACATAAAGGCTGTCATCGATTTCTCTAGCTTAGATCTGTTCTATTTAAATACAAGCAGTCTCTAAGCGGTTGCAAGTGAAGTTTTATCCTGCCAGCATGTAAATCTGGGATACTCATCTAAAAACAGAATTTCGTTTGCAAGAACCTGAAAATCCCTTCTTGTCCATGCACAAAATAGCAAGCAGCAGCTCCTGTCTGAAAGGAACCCTTTGCCTCGGGACCAACAACGTGAATGCTTTGCCCACTCAGTATAAATCACACGGTGCCATGTTTAAACCGTGCTGAAAGCCAAAATGAAACTGTATACACGAAAATACTGGCAAAGGTTCAAAAAATATTCCAAGATCGTGTGGAAGAGACATCTTCAAATTGCCAGTGAAGGTCTCTTTTAATCCATTTCTTTAATAACAGCAATCAGTCAGACAGAGGACATCTCAACACGACATACTGCATACTGCCAACGTAGAACAGATACTAACACCAACATAGCATCACATGTCACATCTTTTTGAGCTAATATTTTGTCTGTGCTCTCAGTGGAAACAGATATCATCTTTCAAGGAACAGGACATTTATCTTGACAGACTGAAGAAAAATCAAAGCAAAGCAGGCTGGGGACTTGTCAACCAGCGAGAGCCATCAGCATTGGCACAACGCACACTGCCTCTTTACCCAGCTGCTCTTCCCTTCTTTAGCCCTATGACATGCCTGCCAACTCAGATCACCTCTTCTGTTTTAATTCTCCTTCATACAGAGGCAAAGGCAACCTCAAACACTTCAGAAGGATGAAGAACCGACAAGCAATAGGACACCCATAAGCATGACAGGAAAGAAAGGATAATTTTATGCGCTGTGAGCGCAAAGGGAGCAAGCAAAACAGCATCCCTCTCCTTCATTAATCTCGTAATTCCCAAATTTCCATCTAGTTTTTCTCAATGGATGACAAGAGAAGCAGAATGTGACTGAAGTCCCTAGTCATCGTGTTTTCAGGGCTGTTACTGCAGAAGTTCTGCAGCCTATCTTGGGACAGTGGTTATCTGGGGAAGTGAGGAAACAAGGGTCTTAAGACGGAAAAGGGGAGAGGAGACAGACAGTCCACACTTAAAGACTATATCAATCTCTTCATACTTGTCAATCTATGGCAGACTATTCCAATAGCTTCCAATTTCTTTTTCCCACAGATCAGGGCGGGAGACAAGGGCTAAAGCACTGATAAGAGAATTCTTGTTTTTAATGAGAAGAAAATGCAGATGCAGCACTGTTTCTCTGCCCTTCAGTTCTGATAGAACTGACCTCATTTTTTCCTTCCTCTCCCCTTTTCCCCACCAGCAATCCTGCCCTAATGAGTCAGTCTTGGCCAAATGCCCCCATTTGCAACCGTGTTCATGAGAGCGTCAAAAGCTCCTGCTGTCTGTTTTCCGAATTACTATCAGAACTTGCGTCGCAAGAGTCTTATCAGAACAACAGTTGTGACATTAAGCAGAACAAATACATTGCAATCTGAATACAGGGAGACATCCAAATCATTGGGACACACTGTACATGCCCAAAAGTCACTAGACAGGAACGTTAATCTAACAAATAGTTGATGAGAGCGCATGCTTGATTCCCAGTTACTGCAAACTAGCAGCAATTAGGCATTATAAACCCATTCTGGACTTTCATTTAAAACTATTTGCCTATCAGGTGCTAAACTGAAATACACTTTTTTCATTAAAAAGTAAACAGGAGCTCTCTTTAAAAGGTCAGTACACTGTATTATTAAAATACAAATATTTTCACATTTAATGTAAATTAAGAATTATAAAGTTATAAGAACTATTATAACCCACTAAAAGTGGGCACTGTGAAATAGTCAACCAGTAACTATTTGCTGCTGCAGGTTCAAGGGCTTAATATCTGAAATCAGCATCTATAAAAAGCTGATGACTGCTGACTTAGTCTGATATGTGCAACACAATTAACACTGTTTTATTAACAAAACCACTTGTAAGTGCTGCTTTGTGTGTTCAGTTCCATTGCAGTTTCCACCCAGATGAATCTTGACACAAATCACAAGAGCTCCTGCAGCATGTACAAACCTTCCACATAATTTATAGAAACGTCCCTCAGTTAAACTGATATATGAGAAAGTCAGGAGTAAGACTACACTTCTCTAGGATTAAAACAATACCACCACCTGCTTTGACAAGCCCTCTCCATCCAACCCTGTTAAATGCTGGCACCAGGAGCAAGACAAAGCTTGAAGAGCTTCAGTTCCTCCTTCTCCCAGCAGAGGCTACTCCTCACCTACAAACAAATGTACCCGGCTGCAGAACAGAGGAGCAAGAGGGAGGAGGAATGATGACTGAAGATCCTCCATGCATCCACTGGGATGCAATAAGGAGCTTCTCTGAGAACTACCTGCTTCTTTACCTTATTTGCTACAGTATATTGGTAAGAGTATCGCTGCTTGCCACTCATGTCTTCGTACACCGTCGGGACTATCTTCAATATATAATCATGAGATGCAAGAGCTGTGGTCAGGGAAGGAAAGGAGACAAAAATATATGTTAGAATTCAGAGAAAGGAATCACACACAACATTTCAAAGTAAATGAGCAAAATCAACAAGTAAGTCACAGAAAAGGTATGTCCTTCCTCCTCATCTCAGGTTCTGAGACAAAATGACAATTTCGCATACTACTTTTATGTTCTTTGTACAAAATTTTGTAAGGTAGCTGGATGGCACCAGAACCTGCTCACCATTCCAAGACTTCTGCAGTAGCACAACCCATGGAGATGAGTTTGGGTCACTTAAACCTTCCTAAGTGCTTGGAACTACAAATGGTAAGTCTTACCAGCACCACTAAAAGCTGTCCTGGTTAAATCAAGAACCAGCTAAGGTTAGAACTGCAGCTCACTCAGCTTCTTTTGACAGAAAAAGCTGAGGCACCACAGCCTGTGTAGTCCCATTTCTTATGTACCCATCTTTCTTTCCTTCTCTTCTTTTTACTACAGCTGATCTTCCCCATGATTTAAATGGCTTGCGCTATTTTTCATGTCTGCTGAAACAGTTCTAAAACAGAACTCTGTAAGATTTCTGGGCACGATCCTTTAGCCAAGTGTAACACAATGACATTTGGCTCCTGGATAAAAAAAGAAAGAAACAAAAACCAAATAAATCCAAACTACGAGAGAGTTGTTTAGCATCAGGAACAGCCATAGAAATTTTGTTCCAAAAAGTGGACAAGACTGATATCCTTGTGGGAGCCTGAACACCTGAAGCAATAAAACTGCACTGAATGGTAACATGCTCTAGAAATTGCTTTTTGTGTACTGGTCATAAAGAAGGGCAATGGATATGCCTAACCTTCCAGCCACAAAGTAGAACTTAAGGAAAGATCTAACTTGAACACAAGAACAAGGAAAAGTTATGGTGGTGGTGCCAGCAGGAAAGGGAAGCTATAGCAGCAGGATATGGGTAAAGACCTCAGCAATTCTGAGTCAGTCACAGCAGAGCTGGAGACGATGTCCAGGTTGCAGAAGGGCTGCACAGGACTTTTTTGGGCTAAGCCTTCTCTATGTTACTGGAGAAATGACAGTCTGTAATGTCTGGATCATTTTGGTTAAAGAGGCAAATTAAAGACTTCTGGATACACCAGTGTTGCACAAATGGCCCTGTTTTCCCTCCTGCAAAGAGTGGCTAAAACCTGTAATCACCAAAAATACATACGATTTGAGCTGAGTTTGTCTGCTCCCTCCAAGGCATTGAATGCTCCATGAACGTTATGGACCTGGAAAGCAAAGAGGCATATGAAAAAATTATGCTCTGACTTGGTACTCTTGATCTTTCCTTCCCTATGCTATCCTGTAACAAGGAGATCAGCCTGATTCAACCTTCCCGAAAACAAAGCCTCAACCCACTAAAAGATGACCTGAAATATCTTTCAGTGACCATCACCACAGAAGTTGGTTCCAAGTTAAAAAGTTGATTTCACAATGTCTTACAAGATGAAATTCCAAAACCACTCCAAAGCTAAAGGAATTGCAGTTGGAAGAGGCCAGTTGTGAAATTTCATAGTGAGGTATTTCCCAAGAGCTTTACATAGTTAACTGTGAAATTAATTTATCAGGCTAAAAGGGAAATAAATGGGAGTCATATGCAGGTTAAAACTCAAGAGTCTCCTGTAAAGGTAGCCCATGTCAGAGCAGTTGGGCATGTATAGCTTTAACGCATTAGCCCAGCTTTCCCACCATACACACTATGCCCATAGAGATGGGAAGGATGCATGCCAACACTGCCATCCATTCAGCTTTTCCTGCAGCTGGTCCCAGGCATGGGAGTATCTGTTTGCCCAGAATAACAGGATTTCCATCCCATGCCTTCCACACACTATTATCTGGGAGTCTGATGTCCACCACCAGCATAATCAGCTTGTGAACTCTCTATAGGGAAACCCCACAGGAACAGCTGTAGATCAGAGGTTGCGTCATTCACATTATGTACATTAAACTATACAGAAAGAACAAATAATTCCACAACCTAGAAATTCCTGACCTTAAGCCAGACAACTGGGAAGAAGAGCTTGGGAGAAGTATTTGGTCATGGGTATAACAAGGTTTCATCCCACTAACAGGGCAATGCAATCTCCTTCCCAGACCCTCTCAACAACTGATAGTATTTGGATGGTTTCATCTCATCCTAATGGCTGTTTCCCTATTCTGAATACTATGGAGTGGATGATGATTTGGAGGAAGCTACAACTGAACTTGTTTCTCTCCTGAGAAAGGAAATTCTACAGGGACAAAAATCACCAGCAAGGTGCTGGTAACAAGCACAGAGCAAAAGCTGCAGCTGAACCTTCTACAGCACCTTTCAATGTGCTGGCGTTTCAAATACTCTATACAAGAGTAACCATCTCCAGACTACACATGCAGACTGTACACATTCTTTACTAATTTTAGAAGTATACAAAGAAAGAGGGGCCCCTGGACTGGGCTACACTATTATATTCCATTCTTGATAAAGCCGAGAAATAAGCCTCTTATAGCATATCTGGGCCAGAGACTTTAAGGTCCACTTCAAACACCCTAACAGTAAATACTGAGTGGATACTCAGCAACCAACTGTATCTATCCTGGGAAGTACTAGTATATTTGGACTTTTGTTTTGTCCTTGCCTCCCCAGCATCTACACTTCTATTTATATATGTAAGTTGGCTGCTCTGCTTCTCTCTACATTGGGAGTTTGAAAAGCTGTGAGTTACAGAGACAAAGCCACCAAGCATCTACACAACTGTCTGTTTTGGTAAGAGCAGGTCCTTTGGTGCCTCTGCCTCTCTTGCCTTTGCAACACGGATGGCATTTGTAATTCCCAGTCTGAGGTTTTACCATGATTTTCCTTGTGGAACATTCTGGATTCCTGTTACAATACTTGCTGTCTGTAATTAATCTCTGCTCTACAAAGTGCACAAGTGTGCTCCTTGGGGGAACATGCTTGTTTGTACCTTGTTAAGTCCCTGGAAGGGCTTCAACAAGGAGTAAGCTTTTGGGCACGGTAACAAAATTGCTTTGCAACAGACAACTTAAGCAAGTCTGTTTAGCCAGATATTCTCAGGACTTGTCCTGCACTAGGAGGGCCAAATCCAGTACTTGAAGTAGTGGCACAGGAGGCCAGAGAATGGTTTAATAGTGCCAACACTTGTATTCTCCTGCAATGTGGACCTCAAAAAGATCCTTTCTAGGGCCTTGAACACCTTAGGCTTTAACCTCTACAAATGCATGTGACAACATACAACTGGATATATAACTCAGGCAGAGAGCAACAGCAGGCTAAAATAACTTCCAGCCTTGCAACTATCAAGGGAAGACAAGACCTCTCACAAGGTTAGAACTAGGATTATTCAACACCACAATCTAGCACTCAAGAGAATTCTATCATTAAAAACATAACCTCCTACTTTCCATATCTCTTTACCAGGTTACCTGACATGCAAGAACTACTTCACTGGTTTGAATTTTGGTCTCACCTACATGAGGGAAAAATGTACAAAAAAGTCTGCCACTCTGTGCATGAATTAATGTTGAAGAATTGAAGCACATTCCATATAAATCTCTGTTTCACACTGTTTTTTCTAGAGAACACAGTGTGTACCTTAGTGGATCATTCTGGCAGAGTTAGTAACAACCTACAAAGAACTAACTCCCAGCACATGACACAAGCGAATGAGAAGCTCCTCACCCTCTTTAAGAAATATGAGCATGTATTACATCAAAGCAGGTGGAGATATTCAAAGGCGTATCTAGATAGATTTAAAGCTCTCCGTACTCACTGGCTCTCTGCTGAGACTTGGTAGCACCTGTTTAGTGAACATATCCTTCTTGTAATTTGTGCTGCTGAACTCCTGTTTGCCTGCAGGATCAGCAGCACCTACATGCTCCATTCCTTGTGTATGGAGATGATGAGTAGCTATTCTGAATTCGAAAATACTAATCAAAACTTGTCCAACTCAGAAGCCAACTGTATGTTTGCTAGACAGGTTTCTCACCCCCAGAACTGAAGACGTTCACTCCTTTGCCCCCAACTGTCCAAGACTTCTCATCTCATTCATGCTGATTCGCACTTACTCAAAGACTCCATGATAAAACAGTGGGAATGCTACTTTAGAGTGCTGATTTCCCACGCAAACTGCAGAACTCCCTATTAGCACTTACCCAATATTTTTCATAATCTCAGTGCGCTTTACAGACATTAAGCCAAGCTTATTTATATGCTAATATTCCAGCGTTCCCACACAAGATATTTCCTAAAAGAAGCCGGGAGCAGAATCAGAAGACTACAAAGCAACGCTTAGACTTGTTAGCATGAAAAAGGGTTTTGGAAGTGGGTGTACAAGAAGCAGACTAATGAGACGTCTGTGCTGAGGAAAGATTACAGAGAGACTGTGGGTAAGCAATGTTTAGGGTGAGTCGCAAACTGGGTGTGCACATATATAACTCCCACCTATGATGCTAACTCCTTGGAAGTAGGCTAGAGAAGTGCTGTAATCTGTTCTCATTGAGAAATCAGGAATTATTACATAACTTGCAACACCTGGTGAAACTCCATCCACTGGGCAACTGCACACATCCACCTTCTTCCCAGCAGGGAACTGGCAGTTCTAAGTCTAACTTGTGTTTCACAGAACCAATTTGACTAATAGGTGTCTGCTATACAAGTACAGTGAAGTGAATTAAAAGGTACTTGACTGGTGCCATGGTAAAGACAGTAGCAAGCACACATCTTCCCTTAGTACACTCACTGCTCCTCTGAAAGGCAGTCAAGATTTGGTTACTGTATTAATACTGAAAACAGTACTGCATAGATATTTTGCAAGCTGTATTAATACTGAAAACAGCACTGCAGAGCATTTTGCAAAGACATGAATCCTCATTTCTACTCCTTTCAGGAAGATTATGACAGTTTTCCGAAAGCACTTTCAGTTTCAGATAAAACCAGTGGTTATTCTGTGACCGAACACTGCTCCCTCCTGAAGTGCCATGTAACAGCTTGCAAACTCTTCTGGACTGAGTGTATGTTTTATGCATGCAAGAGATGGGCTTACTTGCCCAGGCAGTCCTATCTCATGTCCTCTCCACATTGTACATGGCCCTTCCATAAAACCAAACTGTCTAATATTAAAGTCACTCTCATTGCATTCATTCCCCTAGAGCCAGGAAATTTTCAGGGAAGAGAACTCACCTGTAACTTGTCCCCAAATGAGAGTTTATGGATGACGTGAGTCATGTCAGGATTCTGAGGCTGTGCAGTGGCACTGTGCGTTGACACGTGAAAGTTACCAGGGACCTAAAATTAGTCAAGACAAGGAAGACAGGATTTCACATTTTATCCCTCAAGGCATTGCTAGGCTCTGTGATATGAAGCAGAAATGCCTGGATCCATCCAGCCTGGCAGGATATATCTACTTAGCAGTGGACAACCTCTGGCATGTCAGAGAAAGGCTCTGAATTACCCTCCTGCACTTGACCAACACCACCATACTGCATACAGAGTGGAGATCGGTTACATCCCACAGCCCAAGAGTCTGGCACCCTCACACTGCTGCTGACTAGGAGGTGATGAGTGGATCACTGCCAGCTTTAGGGATTCCTAACTCTTAAGGCTATGTCTTTCATCCCTATTAAAATAAAATTCATGTCTCTGACAGGGAACAAACAGTTGCTTAATGTTTTACTCCCACATCTCGCATTTGTAAATAGGCTCACTAACGCAACACAACCCAAGCAAGCTGTGGATCTATTCCTACTGTAGTACTGATCATGAGCAACCTTACATTTGAGAAGACTGTACATTAAGAATGAGTTTTATATAAGAGAGAAAAAACCCACTGAAACCAATGGGGTTTCCCATACAAACTAAGCCATATCTTCAGCTTCTAGCCCTGGCAATAGCCCTTCCAAGCACAGAATGTTCTGGTTTTAATTTTTTTAATGGAGGGAAATATGAAGTTTCAAAAAAAATACAGATTTCACCTAAGGACTCAGTTCCAAGACAGAAAATGAAACCTGGTGTCATTCTGATGGGATCACTCTAGGATGCACACACTTTTCAGGTCACTAGCCTCTGTGAAGTGTTTCAGCAGATTCAGCTCGGTCACTGTTACGGAAGGTGCAAGAATTTTTTCCTATCAAGAAGAGGTTGGGAAATCAAGCAACGCTGAGGAGCAATTTGACATGGCCTAAGACAAGAGTGGGAGGATGGTTATACAACTGGTATCCACTGTGCTCTCTGCAGGGACACCTCACCAGCAGGGCCATGGGAGGCCACATGCCAGTTCCATGTGCTTTCAGGAAAGCTAATTTAAATGACTTGAGGAACAGCAGTGTTCTCCTGGGAACACTTTCAGGTGTGGACACAAGCTGTGTCATACACAAGCTCAGTAAACAGGGTGGCAGACTCTGCAGTAAGGAGTACACACAATCATCACACTGTTACTGTGTTCTCCCTCTTTAGGTTTGAGAACAACACCCAAGAGCAATCCCTGGTCATGTTTCAAAGCCTGGCCACATCCCACTCCAGATACCAGCTCATACAGAAGCTTGTACAATTTCTGACAAGGACTGCAGGTCATACATGAGAGGTTGAGGCTTTCAGAGGCTGAAGTCCTGGGCCAGCTCCCCTCCGACAGCAGTCCCAACCACTACAGGAGACAACACAATTAGTTGCCTATCACAGATTAAGCAGTGAAAGGAGCTTCTCATTGCCTCACACAGCAGCCCCCTTTTGAGTTGCTTTGGTGAGCAGAACATACCACATCTAGTAGACAAAACCCAGCTCTGTGCTTTGGGAATTAATAGAACAAGAACTATATTTCAAGAAGTCCTTTCCCAGTTTTGAGGACTATCAGCTGCCAGTAATCTTGGTGGCTTAGAGGCGAGGAAAGAAACGTCTTCTTTTTAAGTCCCTAATCCTTTCCATGCCACAGAATCAGTAGGAGCTTCTACTTGTTATTTTTAGATGCGATTTAACATGACCCGGGAGGAAAAGAAGGAAGTAGGATTTTGTAGCCTGTGGTACATGAAGTGGCGTGAATATAGGGTGTGTCCTTCTTAGGACATCAGTGGGCCCCACCACTGCCTCTCCCACCCCAGCTAGTCATCTCCAGCATTACATAGCAAGATTATTCAATCTGAACACACCCATCCCAGAGAGGAGCCTCCTCCAGGCCTGCATTTTCATTCTTTGAGACAGAAGTGGAGCACCCCAACAAAGCATGCGCAGAGGCTGCCTGCACGTATTCCAAACATATCAGCATGGAGCCGCTTCTGTTATGTTGGCACCCTCTAGCAAGGAACATTCCTGTCATTCTGCGGCTCTTGGAATAAAAGAGCACTTAGATAGAGCCATTGCCAAAGACCTCTGCACACTGAGTCAGATTTTGGAGGTGCAAAAGTCGCGAGGAATAAACACAGAAGCCATGTGGCATTTGTAGGGAATTCATACATCCCCTAAACATGAGGCTGCTGCACTGAAAGAGACAAAACGGGCTGCAACATAGAGCTGCTCTCTTGCATTAAACAATCCTATCTCAATTAACTGGTTTGGAGAACAAAGTAAAAGCCTGATCTAACACATTTCTATAGGTCAGCCTCCTTCTACATGCAGCCTCCTCTCCCCAAATTGTTCTGCAGCATTGAGAGACATAACCTTACTGGTGATTAGGGACATGAACATCAACTCTACAGCAGAGACATTGGCACAGAGATTTTCATGAGCATTTTACAAATGGATTTCCCTAGCCAGCACACACTCACCTACTGTCATTCCTACTCACCTTGTTGATGCTGAAATGGCCCTCAAACCTGCAGCCATCCCCATTATTGAGAGGTATCTTCATTGAGTTGTCAATATGACCCACTTCGTGCCTTCCCATTTCATCTTGGATGTCTAGCCCAACTACTGCATGGGTGGGAAGAGACAATAAAAAAATCAAAACAAAAGAAATAACAGGAAGGGTGCACAGGAAAAGCATGCACTGTTTTTACTGGGAAAAAAAATCCACATAGTTTTTGCGGACATTTGACTAAACTGCACTAGTAATGTCATTTGTCAAATGCTAATAATCATACCAGCTCTTCAGAAAGAGCTTTGTAACCATACTTTTCAGACTGCCCATTTGACACAAATACCATGTCCTGCCAGCTGACTGCAATCTCAATTACACAGACGGAAAAACTTCAGGTAGACAAGGCAGGTGATTTGTGAAAAGCCAAGCTGGAGTGTTCAGAGTCACAAATGAAACCTGGGAGGTTTCTTGCTCCAAAAGGTCACTGTGAAAAAAGGAAATGATCTTCAGAAAGAAGCCAGGAAGGGAAGTCACCCACTAACACAGGCTGCAAAGCGAGCACAGGGTCCAAGGAAACAGGTGTCCTGGCTTGGAACAGAAAGTGATGTGATAGTGGCAAAGGCTGCAGCTACTTGATCTCCATCCACCCTGTTACAGAAGAAGGGCTACTGTACCAGGTTGGGTCTGTTTAAAGTGCTGTTTAAAATACAAAGACAAACTGATAAGCGAAAAGGGGTACTCACATTCACAATGCAGGTTTGGCAAACTGATGTTTAGATTCACTTCTATTTTACCTCCACTGTCTTTGTCTGGGTCATCCACATAGAGCTCGTTAACTCTGGAGGACAGAAAACATGGGTGGGCTCAGGCATGGAGCTACTTTTCACAGGGAAAAAAAACAACAACTTGCATGGGAAGGGAAAAAAAAGGGTACTTGAAGAGAGGGTTTCACTACGTGATGGCTGAAAATCACCAGACAGAGAGCAGGAAAAGCCCCCACAACTGCATGGGGGCAACCACTGTTTAGTTTTACTTCTGGCCTGACAGAAGTGCAGGAAGCTTCAAACAAGCCGATTTATGCTTCTTGCCCCCTTCTCGAGCCTGAGTTTCCAAAGGTGATACAAAACGAGAAGCTGATGTCGAAGCAGTGGCAGGCTAGTGTGCGAGCCCTCCACATACCTGCGCTGCTACTCCTTTTAGGAGGCAAGGAAGCATATGCTTTTTGTTTTGCTTCACACATGTTTTTAGAGAAAGGCCCCTCTCACCTATCCCACAGGAAAGCTTCTTTGTATAACTGTCTTTTGTTATTGCCACCCAGTTGACAACCTAGTGGACAAGAGAAGGCAGCATGGCATAAATCTCTCTCCTTAATATCTCATTTCAATCTATGACTGGTAACCAAAAGCAACAACTAAAATTGAGAAGAGGATCTGAGCCAGGAACAGATGGGAAGAAACATCCTGGACAGCAGGATTTAACACACTATTCAAGTCTCCCAAAGAGTAATGTTGTTTCATGGCACCCACAGTGCTGGCACATTCTTCACAGAAGACAGAATACAGATACAGAGTAAAAGGAATACAAATATTTACTGTTGGCACATTCAATCCATCTGACATGTAAAAAGTAAACAAAAAAAAGCCCAACACAAGCACAGCCGAATTCCTTGAACAGCCCCAGAGAACCCACTGCAGGGGAACTCACTGCTCTGAACCAAGAAGATGGCAATATTACCCAGCAGCTCTTTCTCCTTCGAAGCCCAACACTGTTCAGCCTCATCAAATATTAAGATTTGATAATTTATCTTCCAGTCAGACACATTACAAAGCTATGGGAATTTATGTTCAGGCAAGCTACATGAAATAAAGTACCTGTAAGTACTCTGTATTATACTTATTTAATGCTCAAAGTGCATGAAAGCCTTTGACAAGCCCTTGCCGAAGAGTCTATTAGACATGCTATTAGACAAACCAGACTAAGGGCAGCTACAAGACAGATTCAAAGTGATTTTGCTCTGGTGATCCATCTCTGGACCATAATGAACTGTTTGCCCTGTGAATTGAGAAGAAACAAGCCTTCACACTGAGAAACACACAGCTGCCAATTCTTTTGGAGGTAATTACTCACAGGTCAGTAGGGTTTACAGACACTCATTTAAAACCAGCACAGCATTTGTCTTCAGCTTCACAGCCCTACCTTTCTCTGTTTTTAATTGGCTTGACAAGTTGCTTGCAATCATTACTCAACGTATTTTTCAAGTGATTAATAAAAATGACACAGAGGGAGGGGAAAGATTGCTCATCAGTGACCTAGTTAGAAGCTTCTTGGCTGAGCCCTCTTCTCTTGGGTGGAATGCATTAAATCTTCTATGTGTTTATTACTGGCAGATTGGGTAGCAATCGGGATTAAGTCATATATCCAAATAGGGTTGTGAGGAGTAGCTCCAGCCAGGATAGGCATTAATCCCCCAGACCAGTGCACCTTCCTGTGCTCCCCAAGTCCTCCCATCAAGATCCCAGCTGCCAGCCAACCTGTTTCATAACAGCACCTGGCTTCTTCCCAGCTCTGAAATGTGGGCCATGCCCAGCCAGTGCTGAGGGCAACTCCACATTACTGCCAGAAAGGAGCATTCATGCCAGGGCTGGCACAGAAACATGTCAAGTTCAGCAGCTGAACATCCCAGCTATTTGGAGGGAAGCTCTAGGAAGGTCAATATTTGTATTTGCTCATTCCCAATTTGGAACCTGTCAGAAAACCTGCAGTCAGGCATGGTCTGTAAGCAAAGGCACATATGCTGTTCAGCGATAAGCAAGTGAGAAGTGC
Source organism: Pezoporus wallicus (assembly GCF_028554395.1). Lineage (NCBI taxonomy): Eukaryota > Metazoa > Chordata > Aves > Psittaciformes > Psittacidae > Pezoporus > Pezoporus wallicus. Next base: position 43,315 of record NW_026638191.1, read on the forward strand.
TTGCTGGTAGAAGTCAAAGGATGAACTGAGCACAAGGAGCCTATGGCAGCTCTCACATAGGAAGACAAGCAGTGAGGTCACTCGCTTGCAGACTGGATCACTGAGGCAAAGAGAAGTAGGCCAGCTTGTCCACGTCACACAGCCCATTAGTGGAAGATAAAGGAAACCGGTTTCCTGTCCTGCACTCCAGTCACTGGACCAACGGTTCCTAACCTGTCCCTTGGGCAAGGCTCATGGCTGCTTCCTCCTCCTCCTTTACCTAGTAGCCCCCTGCCCTTCTCCTACTCATGTTCCCAATTTCATAACCCTATCTATCGCCCCTTGGACATCTGACAGCTCGTGACAGTCTGTCCTTCCTTCCCTCCCTTGGACCTGCAGTGCTGCCTTTCATGGAGCACCCTGCCTGCTGAACCCTGCTTCTCCTTCCTAGCTCCAGCCACTGCCTCCTCTTGGCACCTCCAGCTCTTGCAGAGGGTCCAAGCTAACAAACCCAGCCAGGTTTCTTATCAGGGGCTCCAAAGTGCTCACCGCCTCTGCTATTGAGGTTTCCTTTCACTATGGGGAACCAAAGGTACAACGATAACACACCACAGACTGCACTTGCTGGGGAAACAAACCTCAGAAGAAATGTCATCATTTTCAACCAGCTGGAAATTTTACTCCCAAAATACATTCTGGAAACCTCCCAGGGTCAAGGCTGTCCTTCCAGGATCTCCTCCTGATCCACTGCCACCTCAGTCTGGATGGAGCTGGCAGAGAAGTGGCACTCACACATCCCTTGTTACAGTCCTGCCCAGGGCCAAGAAGCCAAATTGCACACAGCCTTCCTCCTATTTATTCACACAATCCTGGGACGTTGGGAAAAAGCACTATTTAGCACCTGTAGGAACTCTCCCTGAAGGGATAACATCACCAGCGGAAGAAATGAAGTTGGCTCTGATTTATAGCTGTCCCTTCTGGAACATGAAGTGTCCCAGGAGTAACAGTACTTAACAGTGCATCTGGGATGGTCACAAAGGAAATAAAACCTGAGGTCAGACAGAAGGGCACTGTAAACGCAGCTGCTTCTATGGCTGTTTAAGAGAGGCAGCGTACAGGGTTTTATTGTGAACCAAAGATGGCAGGTACCTCCTCCAAAGACCTAAGCACGCAGGAGTTGGCATTTTACTGGCGACTGCTAAGGACTATTTGAATAAAAGAGGCACAATAAAGCAGGGGTGAGGGGCAGAGCTATGAAAGTACAGTGAAGGTAAGAAGTGGACTTCTGCCCACTGGGCCTCCCACCACTGTTTCAAGAAAGGGAGGAAAGTTTCTTCATGCAGCAGGAGCTGTGATCCACAGAGAAAGAATCTGCTTCACTTCTAGAAAGAGCCACTTCAAAATACTTCACATTCCTGAGCGGTGCTGCTGGGCTTCACAGTTGCTTATCCCATTTGCTTGCAAACTTGCAGCATTACACGGAAAAAGTTGGAGGGACTCTTTGGCTGAGATTGCAGATCATGCAAATGGCACGCGAGAAAGAATGAAAGGGGGAAACAGCACAAGAGGGCTCATCATTCCTGTAAGATTTTATCCAAAGGAAGTCAGACCCATTCCCCATGCTTTAGGACTCCAACTGAGGACACAACAGCTTTGTTTCCCCAGAAACAAAACTTCCCCAGTAATATTCCCACCCGGGAATGGGTAATATTCCCACCTGCCCTGGCCCCTGACATTAGACGCTTCAGCACTTCAACAGCTGAAGAGCCTGCGGCCCTCTGAATACAAGAGCAGACACTCCGCAACGACCTTTCAGAGCTTCACACGCTGCCTGGGTGCTCTCTAAACACATCTTCCTTGTCCTCTGTCCTCCTTGTCCTATTCTCTGCTTCAAGTTTTATTCTGCTTTTTTTCTCCTTCTTTCACAGCAAAGAATCAGTCAGCCTCCTCTCCAGTCATCAGCCATATAGAAAATACAGCCACTTACTCCAGCAAGCTGCATTTCACTTTGTCCTCCAGCTCCCAGGAGACACTCTCCTGTCCCCACGATCCTAAGACTACAAGGGAAAAGAACTGTTCTTTTCTCAAAATACCTTCTCAGGTGAGCTGTCTCTGCTCCATTTTCCATTTCAGCTCTCATCACCCACCTTCCAGAAACACAACTACCCAAAGCTGAGATTTTAGCACTACCATCTTCTCAGTGAGCCAGATCAGAGAAGATCCAAAACATGACAAACAATCCATCTTCTTCTTGATTTGTGGGAAGAAACAAGCAGGTCAGCAATTCTCTACTGTGTAATAAATTGTGCATGTGCCTATTGCTCTGCCATTTGTAATCTTCCTTCTATGCCCTGAATCTCCATCAGCTCTTCATTGAGGTCTTTGTCCCAGATTAGATCTTGGCTGAGCTGGGAAACACAGAAAACACACTGTCCTACAAAGGAAGGAATTGCAGCTCTCCAGGAGGCAGGAAGAGAAGAAGGGTTCGAAAGACGTCAATGTAGATTTGAATCAGAAATTGCAAATGACATCATGATACGACCTTCCGCTTCCTGCTAACCCACACAAGTACATGAGGCCAAACGGCGTAACAACACTTCACAAACGTATATCACCGTTTATTAGGTAAGCTCCATGTTACTACGCAAACATTAATTAAGCTTCTTAGCACCCCTGAGAGGTAGGCAGCTAAGTATTACATCCTTCTACAGAAAAGTGTTTGTCTCAAGGTCAGTCCATAGCAAGAGCAGGGTTACAGCTCCTGTTCCCCTCTGACCATTAGGCTGTATTCCCTATGCTGGTCTAGTTTGCTCCAGCATTTCATCTGCCTCCACTGGATGAACCGGTGGAGTTGGAGTTGTACCTCCAGTTTGATGTCAGAAAACATGAACTGTAGTATTGTGTTCCCCTCTTCTGCTCCAAGGTTATTATTTCTAGCAGAAGAAACTCATGTTGCACCAGAATCACACTCTGCTGCTGACACAGCTTGATTATGCAGGTTGTTAGGTGAAATTTTCATGGGCTGACAGGCCCAAAACACTTTCCATGTACCTTGGAGAGCAAAGGACCAAAAAAGCCTTTGCAGGTAGGTATGATAACAATTCTGTTTCACTGCAGGATCAGTCTCAGGCATGCAAATGAATCCAGTGTGAACAAGCAATGCTGGTCTCAGAAGCTAGTGATGTTTTGGTTCCTCTTACATTAGGGGTACCTGGCAGCCTGCATGAACAGTCAAGTTGTGCTGCACATGATTTGGCCCCAGCATAGGAGCTGGATTGTGTGACGCTCATACACTGACCAAGGTGTTTTTCATAAAGATGAAAGCAAGCAGTTATCCCCAGTGAGCGATCCAGTCACCTTAAATGAAGGAATGATCTGGACATTGCTCATGATTGATGCTTTTATGCAAAGGCAGTATTTTTATTATAGATACTCTGCTGAAGTCATTAACTGCTTTGCAGGGGGCACAGCCTTCCAAATGGCAAACATGTCACTTCAGACTGTTCCTTGCCTGTTACTACATTAAAATAAGTAAAGAAAGAAAGAAAGAGAAAACACTGCCAGGAACAGTCTGTTGCTTTCTACAATGTGCTGTGGTAGATTAATTACTGTTGAGCAGCTACATTCATACCACAACTATCACATTTATACCCTCCTACCCCTTCCCCTGGCTGCCAATGCACGACAGATTAGATTAGTTAATTACATCTTTCCTCCTTAATGATGGAATACTTGGAAAACTCTTATTGATCCTACAGAACATAATTCATGACCTAATTACAGTGATAAAACAGCAAGATTATCATCTTGCCAGCTATTAACTTCTAGCACTGATCTGAGTTAATTAGAAAAAGAGATAGGCCATTTCTTCATTCTTGATTTGCAACATAACAGCAAAATGAATGAGGAAGGCCCAGCAATTTCTAGTCCTCAATCTGCTCTCAACTCTTAACCTGCTACCTATCCTGCCCAGGAAATACCAGACACATTTAACACTTCAGCATAATTTCTTCAGCCACTCGAGTCATTTGCTCAGTGTGACAACTGTTTGATACTGCCAGTTTTGCAGGGGTTCAAATTTGGAGCACAGACCTCCTTTTCTTTCTTTGTCTTTTACAGAATAGAGGAGGTTAATCTAGGCTCTTGTTTCAGACTAAGCCTTCACTCTCAGTCTGGACAGGGATGTGGGAAAAAATAATCAAGATCCTTTGTTTCCAGAGTTCAACTCACCATCCACTTAATGGCAACGATGGGTTGTAGCTGAGCAAAGAAAGAAAAAACTTTTTCCCTCACCAGCTCTTCACTGTACTGAAAAGGATGTAGCCCCACCTAAGAACCAACCTTTGATTTCTTTCGTGCCTGTTAGGGTCATTCAATACATACAGAAGATGAGAAACTAGAAGTTTTCTATCCTACTCAGGGCTCATCTACACAGGAAGCTAGTCAGCAGCAAAATAGGATGTGCATTTACAGAGCCACATGAGCTTCCCACGTCTGCTCTAACGCGCAGTGTCTTAGTTCAACTTCCTAACTGAAGTAAGCTCCCGCGCACAGACGCAATCTTAGTGCTCATTAGAAATGCCCACACGAGTCATGACATAGCTGCTGTGATGCTCACTGTCTTCCCCACATAGGTAATCTGTTTGGGTTTAGTGTTACGACTGTTATCCTCGAGATGAGGGTGTAATTTCTTGGCTTTCTGCCACCCAGACAAGCCTTTAGCAGTTGCAACTATAAATGCTAAGACAATGGGCTGGTCAAGGAAAAACAGCTTTGAAGTTGGGCAAGAGTGACCAAATTGAGATTTCTAGTAATACCAGGAATTTAAGTTCCTACAGTCATATGAATGTAGAAGAAAGTCCAACAGTGGGTAGAAGTTAGCAAGTATTAAGGGTTAGCATGGTGTGGAGCAGACTTTATTTTCTCATGTTGCAGCAAGAGTTCAAACCACTACACCAACGTCTCACTTCAGATGCAGATACCAAAGAAACCTCCCACTGGTGAGAGTTAGGCAGTTAATCCTGTGGGTACCACTGCTGTTGAGGTTGCTGCTGACTTGCCCTGAAGCAGGCTGTCGATACACACACATCACGCACGATTACTCAGCATAATAGGGCTATGAGGTAAGCATGAGTCCACATCAGCAAACCTCGTACGTCTGTGATGTAAGGCATCAGGCCAACTGCTCTCGATTTCACCTTGCCATCAAAAATGTGCAGCTATTCCCACGCAATCCAGCTTTGTCAAGCGCATGACTGCTTTAAGGGAAATAAGACAAAAGAGGAGAAAAAACTGCTGCAGTCTCCAGCTGGCACTGGCAAAGCAGGAAAGCTCTCCCCTTACATGTGCACACTCCATTTAATCATTCAAATCCCGGCTGACTAGGAAGCTTCAAGGTGGGAGAGGTATCTGTTGTAGGAGACTCTTAATACAAAAGAAACTCGAAGTGTGCAATAAAAGTTCATGGGAATTGAAAAGTGTGCACGTTAAGGAATCTTTTGTATCTTCAAAAGTATTTGATTCATGGGCAAACAAGGCTCTATCTTTGTGAGACAGCATGTCCGCTGTTATTTGCTACCACCCAGTTTAAATGGTGGCACAAAGTTCTCACACAGTTCCAGACCACACAGAGCTCCACACTTCTGCACCCTTATTCTGACCAATGAGACTATACCACCTCGCAATGCACTGCCAGTTATACACACTTGAAGGGGAAGCACAAGAAGTTCATAACATCTTTGAACACCTTTAAGGTACTGCGCTTCCCAGAAGAGAAAGCAATGAGTAAGAAATGGAAAAAGAAAAGTTTTACTTCTACTTTAGAAGTTGTCGAACTGGGAAGCATTTTCTTATGTGACTTTCTGAACTATTTCCGTTACTGGGGGAGCCACTTCACAAATTCTATGGGTGATCTGTTCCCAGCAAGAGAGATTTCGGCGACCTATAACTCATTAGAACGAGGTTTTCATATTCTGCAAGCTATTGTGTTGGATGGTCCATGACTAATCAATTTCCTGCATTCATTTGTCTCAGTGTCTCCCATGACATCCTCTCTAAAATTTTACTGCTTTATTGCTTACAAGCTCAGTTCCTGCTGGGAAAAGCGGTTACCATCTCTCTGATGTTTTAATGAGAAACCTGTCAGCTGAGCATGCAGGAACTTATAGCAGCTCTAACATCCTTGCGGAAAATGCATCATCTTGTTAAGAAAAGACCATGAAGAGGCCTCAGAGAATCATACAGGTTTGCTGTTCAAAAAGAAATCCCTAGTCAGGAAACTACCACTACATAAAGGCATGTGCAGTCGACTAATTAGGTAAATATTACTAATTCCTCTGGTAAAGCATTACGAAAAAAGAAAACCAGATGAGAGAATGAGATCCAAGATGGGAGCAAGAAAAAAGTACTATTTTACTTGAAGCCATCTGTGTAGCTTTACTCTAGTTTTTAAAACAAGACAACCAACACAACTCAGCTCCTGAGAGAAGTGGGTTGATAAGGTGACCCTAGCATTTTACAAGCAAATGCATGGAACTAAATCAAAGAAACAGTGGGTGAGTAAGAAACCTAAGATACCATCTCTGAAGTAAACGTGCAATGGGTGTAAAAATTCGCTACAGCTGGATTACGCTACTCTCTTAAGGTTAAACATTACTCAAAGTTAAAGTTATTCTTGAAATAATATTCTTGACCCAAGTCAGAGCTGCACAAAAACAATGAAAAAGCCACCTGTGGTTATCAGAAGCCACGTAAAGCATGGTCAATCTAAGTACAGCATGTGAACCCAACGTGTTTCAGAGCTTTTTGCTCAGCAGTGACATCTGTTGCTATCTGGACCATCATGTAAGTCTGACAGAAGTTCCACCCTTCCCAACTATCCAGGAACTGTGCATCACAGTCTAGTGAGCTCACTGCCACATCAGCAGGATGATGGCAAATGTTTCCTAGAACTCTGGTATCTGTGGTACCAAAGGTACCTCTGTTAATATTTACTAAGAAAAGTTTACTTCAAGGCAAAAGAAGTACGAGAAATGGAGAAAAGAAATGTGATTAACTAAAATACTTGTTCGATGAGCACTTTTTTAAAGTGGAAATTATTTCCATTTTGCTCAAAGAAAGGCCCCAGAGAGGTTACCTGGAACAACTTGTCTTCAGGCACAAAACCTGTTAACTAAGTTTCCAGGTAAGGCTCAACAGGGAAAAGGAATAAGGTAAAATCACATGTGAATTAAGCTATCCGCATGTATCAGAGATTCAGCTCCGACATCAAATAAAGGTACTATCAATATTAATAATAAATCATGTTTTATACAATTAATTTTTCCAAAAGCATCTCCAAATATATCCAGTAAAGACAGGCAGAATGTGATGCCCACTTTATCCCCAGGGAAGCGAGGGGGAAAGAAAACATAGAGATCCCACCATATCTGCAATGGGCCCATATTGTCTCAGAGGCCAGACCACGTGAATTCAGCCAGTAGGCACCACACATTTAAACATACGGTAGCACCAATGAAAAACACACTAATTTTTGAGAATCACTTTGAATCAAACAAGTACAGAGTAGAGTGCCTATTCAGGAGGAGAGAGGAAATGAATCTCAGATGAGAACAAGACATCAACAGCCTAAGGAAGAAGAGGGAAACTACAACGGAGTGGCACTGATCATCTTAGCATTCACAATGCCTTATACCTGATCACCAGAGAACTGAAAAGGATCAGAAGTTTTTGATGTGATCTGTGGTCACATGAAAAATATCTGTTGTGCTCAACAGAGAAATCCAGCATGCAGCTGGTAAGGGATCAAGCAGTTTTCTCCATCAGAAGTATTTTAGAACCAAATTTTCCTAGCATACTTTAGTAAATTAAAAACTTGAATGAATGAATGAATGAATGAACGAATGAACGAATGAAAATTCAGGCTTGACCAAAAGGAATCTAAATCCCATGAGAAAACTAACTGACCTAGTGTAATTACAGGCATTTTTCCAAGTATCTGAGTAAAACTGTGAAGAATCATATATGCATATACATTCAAACAAAGGAAAACATGAATTTTACTTACATTTCAGTGGCTATGAATCCGGTGAGCTCAGACAGGAAGAGAAAGAGTATAAAGAGACAGCAGCAGACAGAGACTGGAAAAGAGGCAAGGCAAGGAAAAGGTTAGTCTCATATCTCCATCAAACACAGAAACTTTTTTCACACAGGTGTATTACTCCCCCCATGGATATGCCACCCCAACACACTTGAGAGCTAAAACTCTTTATAGACAATAACCCAGATGAGACCATCAGAGCAGCAACTTCAATGGCATGCCAACACCCAGCATCCTGCTGGGTACCTCAGTTCTTGGGCCACCTTTTCCACCTCCACATGGCTCCTGCATCCTCCATCACCAGCACAAAATGTTAGCCTGCCAGCATTCCCTCCTCCTTGACAAAGCTGCTTGACAGAACAACTTCTTTGGAGCCCTTACTCCAAATGTAATTTTATTACTACTAAAATCTCCATAAAGGAAAAAGAATCAGCATCTCCTTCCTTCAAAAGCATACAGTGGTCTGTGGATAAGGAGACGCTGTGCTTCTTCGTCAAGTTCTAAGTCTGTGTGTAAGTCATCTCAGCCTGCAGTATCCACTAGACAGAGCTGGCACAGCAGAGACACAGTGATAATGGACTAGTCTAGCTAATGCAGGATACATTTCTCCATTTGGTGATATATTGACTCTTCAAAGAAGGAAAATACCCAGTGAAGGAACTGCAATGTACCTGGACAACAAGTCCCATGTCTTTTCTAAGAATGCCAACCTAGAGCTAGAAGGAGGGAACCCAAAGTAACTGTCATATTACTGGTTACTCTTCACCAGGAAACTATTCAGAACATTTTACAGTGACATTCACACAGCAGTGACAAGCTCACTGGCCCACTCAGAAGGGGCTGGAAGGCGGCACAGCTGTAAATCCTCTTAAGCAGGGATGACTGAAGTCGTCCAGTCAGGGATGTACCAGCTCAAGGAGACAGGCCTGCATTGTGTATCTGTTATAAATAAAATGACCAAGTTCACCATGAATCAGTATATGAAAGAATAAACCAGGAAATGGCATGCTATGCCAGCGCTGGGACAACAAGGTACTATCTGGCTCACTCCTCAATCCCAGCAGAGTTGCAATGACCAAGCACTCTTTGGAAATGACCACTTTACTATAGCCACTAATTAGGATTGAGAAATACACAAGAAAAACGCTGTTCCTCAACTTTATTCCACATGAGCTATGCAGTCTGAACATCCATTTCTTCAGGAAGCTCAAGCAACAACTGGCTGGGGAGCAATTTTATCACACAATTAACGTCTGTACAAACTCTTTTGGTAGGGAATGTGAGAGGTAAGGGAAGGAAAGGGGAGGTACTTAAGGCGAATACCGAGACAGACTCTGGAGTGACCTAATGCCTTGTGCCTCATTCTTCAGATTAGTCAGTGTATAGTTTTGAGGAAAGAGAAATGCGTTGCTTCCCCTTCCTCATCACAGTAGATTAATTTATTGACCCTGTGAAAAGTGCAAGGGATTAAAAGAGATGTCAAAAAAATCCATTAGCTAGGATGAAGAAAGAAAGAAAATGCACAAAGACCAGTAAGAAAATAGGAAGCAAGAGGGGATGTTCATTTCTAAAGAGATATCTCAGATGGTTACACAAGTGGTTCCAAGTGGAAACTTCTTGGCTGTCAAGACAGAGAACAGCACTGCTGTTAACACAGCTAAGCCATCGCTACAGTGCACCACAGAATGGGGGAGGAGAAAGGTCTTAAAGCACAGCAGCAAAGTCTTATGAGAACATCTATGCCTATGTAAGAGCACAAAAAAAGTAACCTAGGCACAAGACTCGTTTGTCCAGTGTTTCTTACTGTTAATCACCCAAAAGCACAGACACAAGATCTCTGATCTTTGGCAGTGTGCAGGTGAGAGCGTTTGCAACAGAGACAACTTTTTCTTCTTTAATTGCTTCCCATATTCCTCTCTGCTTGTTATCATCCTGTAAAGGCTTTCCAACAGCATCAGCTACACCTCTCTGCTCTCCAGCACATCTATGCAAGCCTGGCACTACTAACTGTAAATTCTCTCCTGCAGCTTTCTCTCTTCTGAGTTTTTAACTTTCTTCTCTGCCATTTATATCATTATCTTCTCCGTTTCCATTATACAATGGATTTGCTCCCTCAAGTTCACTTTCCAATTCAGCTCTCACAGTGAAGGCTTGTGGTGACAATACTTGCCAAATACAGTCCAGTAAAATTCCACTAACCTACTCTAAAAAAATCCTGCAAGAATGCCCTGGAACGCTTGACAGGGATTGACTTTCAAAGCTCCTCAATGCTTTGCCAGTCTTCAAACTTCATAGTCAGTTTTCAGCCTTTAAAAAGAGATTACTGAGGGTGGACTTGAGGTGGGTATAGAAAATCATAAGCAGCCCAAAGGAGATGAATGGGGAACAACCATTCACTGTCTCTTCAGGAGGGAAGGGGAAGGTTGAAAACAAGAGGAGGTTTTTCCTTTACACAACTCCCAACTAAATTCTGAGGGTCTGTAAGATTTCAAGAGGGAATCATACATGTCCTGAAGAATAAATCCCTTGAGGCCTACTAAACACAAAAGAACCACCTCCAGCTCAGGAAGTTCAGAACTGCCAACTGACCAAAGCCTGGTGAAGTGTTGAACCTGTTCTCATGCTCTTTCTCAGGCATCGGCTGCTGGCCACTCCTGGCAAGGGGACACAAGGCTGCACAGACATTTGTGCTGACCTAGGTAGTGTGGTCACTCTTGTATTCTTGTACACACACATTTTCAGGGCAGGGGAGTATCTTTGGTGTGAGACTTATGTGAAAGTCTTATGCATTAAACTGCCCCTAGAGCCAACATTTTTTCAGCTGTAAAATATGAGCACATCTCCTTAGCATGGAGCTGCAGGCACGCAAGATGTTCCCAACATAAGAATTTATGCACACAGCGCTTCAGCTACTTATTTCATAGTGAAGGCCTTTACTTGCTTCCATGCAAATGTGCAGTTCCTGCCACCGACATTTGACAACTGCATTATATTTGGAAAAGTAGATTAAAGGCTAGGATCAGACAGAATAAAACAATTCATGCATAAAACTTAGCTTAACTGCAAAAGCACTGCGATGTTCCCACAGAGCTCAAAGGACCATCTAAGACAGGTTTCTTAAAACTCTAATATGATAACATAACCAATATATCAAAGGTTGCTTGTGTTAGACACACTGAAGCTCATTGCTGTTGGCTAATCAGTAATCCCAGAAAGATGGGAAACTGCCAAGTTTTTTTTCCTACACTAGCTTTGACAACCTAACCTTTTCATACATAACCCTTCTGATACATACCCCATCTATGTAGTCCTGACTCTTCCTCCCCACCCCACAAAAAATGAAAGAAACGCAGTGTTTAACACATCATACAGCCTGAGAATGTCTATATTAAGGCATAAAATTATTAGTATTTATTATTCAATGGAGCAAACTGCTATGAAGTACAAGGAACGGGTCTTGTTACAGATGCCATGTGAATCATAACTTTGATATTTCCTGATGTGTATTTAAAACTCCAGCCTCTAAACAGCAAAGAGTATTTCTGGATAACGTTACCATGTGTGCATACAACATGTGCATGCAAACTATGCATCCATGCTGACTGATGAATAGGAGGATTGCTACAGCAGCTGTCCTAGTTGCAGGCCCCTCTCTCAAGAAGTCAGACTGCTCCTGTCCAGCCAGATGCCAACTGTCAGCCAGCCAGGGCACGTGCTGCTGCTCTGCCTACATACCCAAACATGGCCAAGTTGTCACCACGTTGGTCAGGTCTGTTAGAACGGCCGTGTGCTGGCACCACAAACACAGTACACAGTGGTGGAAGGGCTGCAAACACTGGCACGAGCATCTGGTGGAAAATGGACAACAATGGCACGACTGGCTGAATGGCACAGGGCTCACAATGCTGCCTGAAAGAAGAGATTTTTATTGAGGAAAAGGAATGAGCAACTTCTTCACTTCTTTCCAGAGAAGCCCACAACAGCGGATATGTTGCTCTATACAAACCTCATCCCAGTAAACTGCAGTGGACTGTTCTTGGCTCCTTCATTCCTACAGATTTTGACCAACTGGAAGGGTTGCTACACATATCTGAAATATCTTCTATACTGCATTCACTGCAACTTCTGAAATCACAAAACCATTCATAAGAGAAAGCCCCAACAACACCCCAGTTGGCTTCTGATTTGCTTGCATTTGAGATTGCCTGCTCTTCTCCACCAAAATACCCTAATACTTAATCTCCCTGAGCTGCTTCTTTCCTAGAAGAACTGGCCACTTGAGCCCCGGTGGTCAGAAGCAGAGCTAGTATTTTCCATCTCTTCTGTAATGTGATCTGTGCCTTCTTCCCTAATAAACCTCAAACCTTTTTTTTTTTTTTTTTTATTACTTAAGAAAAGGCCTTTTTACAATCCAAAAGCAACTAGGAATCCTGCAGTAAATCCACTCCTATTCCAGAAAGCCTTCAGCACCAGAAGCAATACTGAAGTTTCAGCAGAAATCATGGGGGAAGAGCCTAAATTAATGTTTGGCTACTAGGGGCTATTTTGTATCTGCTCTGTAAAACTTGAAGGACGTGAAGAAAGCCAAAACTGAGTTGCAGCTATAGCTGATTCACATATTTACTAGACTAAAAGGTTCTTGAGAGGCAGAATCTTCCCCTATCCTCAAGCCCCCAGCGTTATTACAAGCTGGCTTCCCTAAAGCATTTATCACTAAATCATGCAACCTTCCCAGGCTTCAAACTGGCATGGCAATGGGCTGGTCTCATTCACAGCCTCCTACAACATTCAAGATCACTGGCTTTCAAATTACAAGTCACAGGCTTGGTCAGACAGAAAGCCTATTAGGAAAGCTGCACACAAGATCCTCACATGCAAAGCCACTACAGCTTGTGGCTGCCTGTGTGGTTCAAAAGCTTGTATCAGGCTGTCTAAAAACACTCTGACAAAAAGAAGGAGAACCAGTTAGAGAAGAAATCAAAGCCTGAGAAGCTGCAAGTAACAATAGAGAGAAATAAGTCAGCTATTAATTTTAAGTAAGAGTCACAGCCTTCAAGCCTTCCCACAACAGACTTATCACTTGAGCTGTTTACTGCAGATCAGAAAGCCTAACACTGGATGGCCTTTGATGGTTTTTTTGTTTCTAAAACATACTCTTTTGCAGGTGATTCATAACAAGACCAATTCTCTCAGTTACAGTGTGGGAACTTCGAGTTTCCAAAACAGAAGAGAAGGCAGAATCACCGACAAGTTCAAAGTGTTCTTTCAAAACATGAAATCTCATACACCTCTAAATTAGCAAACAGATTCAAGCTCTTTGTTTGCAGCTTCAGCAAACCTAAAAGGGAGTCAACATCCAAGTAATTCAGCAGTCTGCAGAACAAAGAGGACAAGGACTCTCTGAAAGTAAATATTTAGATTAATGTGCTATCTTCACAGAAGCACAGAATAGTTGAGGCTGGCAGGGACTTCTGAGATCATCCCATCTAACTCCCCTGCTCAAAGCAGGGTCAGTGACAGCAGGCTGCTCAGGGTCAGGTCTAGTTGGTTTTGAGTATCTTCAGGGATGGAGACTCCACATCATCCTGGTGAACCTATTCCAGTCTCTGACCATCCTCACAGTAAGGAGTGAGATACTTCTTTAGCTCACAAAGAGCTTTCCTTTGTGTCCATTGATTCACTGGTACTGAGTCAGTTCAATCTGATGCCTGCTCTCACCAAGGGATATGACATCACTCACGTCAGCAATGACATACAAGGCTACTGACCCGTCTACAGGAATGGATGAATGAAGCACAGCTCCACGATCAAAGGAAATCACTGTTCAGTGGAACAGGAAGCTGCATTAGGCATCCGATTACAGGACTGGCAGGACCAACCTGATCAATGTTTACCACTCTGCACAGTGCGCTCACTGCATATAATTGTGTGAAATTGCATTACTCAGCCCACAGCCTCCCTCAGGAGGAGGAAGGAAGGAAAAGGGGCCCAAGGCAAGAGATTTGTATCAGCCAAAGTCTATGTATTGATACATGGGAGTGAGAGTGGATTGCTGTCGGTGGTTTTTGACCAAGCAAATTTTCTTCTTTAGAAACATGACAAATAACAACAAAATAAGATCTCTGCTCATTAGTCCACCTACAACATCAGATGAATTTCCTGAGTATGCTGCGAGAGAAATACGTGTTTCCCAAACCAGCTTCACTGCCAGCCACCGCATACTGCCACCCACCCTGCTCCTTACTGATCCGGAACCTGGATTCCTCACTTGCAGTAGTTGGGTTCCTCCAGTCTCTTCAACAAGCAAACGCCTGGGTACACTAATTGTGAATGCAACCGCTACCAGTTGTTTTCCACACTAACTGAGGGGAAACCTATCAGGAGGGGTAAAAAGCCCTACAGTCATCAACCTGACCAGTGTTTGGTGCAGACTCACAGTTTCTGTTCATGGGAAGACACTAGCAAGAAGCTCTCTGCCTACTGCAGTAGCTAGCAGAGTGGGTATTTCAGTGCTAGCTTTCAGGACCTCCCTTTCATGACAACTACTTTTTGTTGTTGAGATTCCAAATCCAGGCAAAGCACTCCAGAGTTTAGTACAACCTGACAGACTGGGCAAAACGAGTTGTCTCAGCAACAAAGGATATACTTTCCTGTATTTAATATCCCTTTAAAAAAAAAAAAAATCACCTGGAGACAGAGAAGCCAAATGATCTTTAATACTAGACTGGGGTATACAAGGACATCAAAAAGAAGTGTTACTTACTAATAGCCCCTGTGTAGGTTGGCTGTGTAAGGTCTTTTGGCACCTTCCTGTAGATGTCAAACCTGAAAGAGGACAAGCAACAGCCATAAAACAGGTGGAACATTTCAATGCATTTCATGTCCCCACAGGGATGAATGATGCTGAACTTTTTCCATCCAGGTTTCCAACATTTTTTTCAGTTTGCAGAAGGATATGACAAGGAAAAGCAAAACAAAACCCCTTTTTCTTTTGTACAATTATGTAACTGTGCTCCTTTTTGGCTCCAATTTCCAAAGCACTTTTCTCCACCTCCCTCCGCTTTGCTGTCATGGATCTGTGCAATCTGAACCGTGAGAGGTGCCAGAGAAGAAGTCATGCTGGACGAGTTTATAGACCGCCGTAAAAGGAAAAGGATACTCTGCAGACTCCTGACTGAAGAGGCCTGGCAAAAAGAGAGTTAGACATAACCAGTATTGCCCCTTGTAGTTTGCATCCCACAATAGCCAAAACCTGACAATACCAAAGTCAGCGATCAGGGTGTCGAGACACGAAACCTACCCTTGGACACCAGATACACAAGAGACATTAACCCAAGAAGTTTGCTACTCCCCCACCAAAACCCAGCTTAATATTAGACCGTTGTTTTGATTCAGTCATATCTTTTAATATCCATGTGGCTCGGCTTTGCTATTTTAAACTCTCCATGGTTAAACTTTCACTGCCCTTATGTTAGCTGTATTATTTCCTACAACCTTGTGTTCCTGCGCCTCCAGCCGCAATGCAGCTCTGACATCAGTTTTTCCACCACTCAATAAAAATTAATTAATGCATTAAAACACACACACACACCCTAAAGAAGGAAGTGACTGATTCTCCCCCAAAATAGACTTTTTTGGATATACCACAAGTGGGTGAGATTTGATGCTTTTTCCAGCTCTGGAGATACATGAGAGACAGCAGCTTCCAAATTTGTATTCTATACTGCATCAAGATGAAACACCCCCATGTTTATTCAGCAGTTTCTACTACACCAAATATTACACTGAGAGTTTAAAAACTAGATCCTCTTTTCTTCACTCTTCATTTGTTGAGATCACTTGCAACTTGGAGACACTCTGGGGGAACAAAACAGCGTTTGCCCTGCATGAGATTTGGAGGACACTGTCACTGTGATTCATTCAGGAGCTGAAGCTGGCGGAAGGAAGGATAAGAGAGGGAAGGAGAGCAGATATAAAGATAGCTCATCTGCCCAGCTCAAGTCCTGAACAAGCTATGTAATCACTGAACTGTTCCAGCAACCCACTGCAGTACACATGACAAAGCATGCTGCACAGGCTACGCATGGAGCTATAAGTTTTCATGACTCTATTCACTGCCATCTCTGAAACAGATCAGTAATATTCCTGAACCAAACAGTCCATTTATGGTTTTCCAGCTGCCCTGAGAACATCTGGAAAGTGTTGTTTACATTCCTTCCACATACACCAAAGCAATAGCAGCAGCAGATGGTAAAGCAACCCAGAGTAGCTGCTGACATCATGGTCTCACAGGCAGAACTACCAGAATTAGCTGATGGCTCCTGCTCACAGCCCATTAAACGCCGAAAGCTGGCACTGTCTCGCCAAAGTGACAATAATAGATCAACAAGGCTAAAAAAGCCAAGAGAGAAAGAAAAAGAGGGAGAGAGAGCGTGAGCAGGTGAACACACAAAGGCTGCTGAGTGTGAGGTGAACAATCAGAAATAGGAAATAGCTCTGTGCTGGATTCAGTAAAAACAGCAGCATGTGGATACTATAAAAGGGAGTTTGTTCTTACAATGCAAAATATTTACTCATATTAAAATGATGACCCATCACAGGATTGAAAAAAAAATAAAAAATTAGCTTTTTAAATAACTCAGTGGAAAGTTGATGTCATGGCAGAGTTCTCTCCTCTCAGACTGCCAGTTTAATCACATCAGTGACACCCAAACCCACAGATTAAGTTTTACATGTTGTAAACTAGGATTAGGCATAGACACTGCGGAAAGCAACCAATGGCTCCCAGCCACATCTGTTGCCTGGCTTTAAGTGCTTAAAAAGCAGTTCACCATCTCTGTGCTACTCTACTTCCCGTCTCTTCTACCACAACATTACATTCCCTCTCTTTCCTACTACCATGACACACATCTGAAAAGGGCTTAAGCAAGTCTCGGGATCTGATTTGCCTGGAGTTCTGTGAACTGCTGGGTCTACACCTACAGGCTCAAACCTCCAAGAAAGCACAGTACAGCACACTGAACAGTTGTCATGTGAGGTCCTTAACGGACCTTAAGGATCACTTAATGTATGAGCACAATGAGAGTACACAGCCTGCTAGGCAAAGAACACCAACCAGTGTCGCAGCCATCAATTTACAGGATGGAATCATAGAATCATAGAACAGTTAGGGTTGGAAAGGACCTTAAGATCATCTAGTTCCAACCCCCCTGCCGTGGGCAGGGACACCTTACGCTAAATCATATCAACCCAAGGCCTCGTCCAACCTGGCCTTGAACACTGCCAGGGATGGAGCATTCACAACCTCCCTGGGCAACCCATTCCAGTGCCTCACCACCCTAACATGAAAGAATTTCCTCCTTATATCCAACCTAAACTTCCCCTGTTTAAGTTTTAACCCGTTACCCCTTGTCCTATCACTACAGTCTCTAATGAAGAGTCCCTCTCCAGCATCCCTATAGGCCCCCTTCAGATACTGGAAGGCTGCTATGAGGTCTCCACGCAGCCTTCTCTTCTCCAGGCTGAACAGCCCCAACTTTCTGTGCCTGTCTTCATATGGGAGGTGCTCCAGTCCCCTGGTCATCCTCGTGGCCTCCTCTGGACTTGTTCCAACAGTTCCATGTCCTTTTTATGTTGAGGACACCAGAACTGCACACAATACTCCAAGTGAGGTCTCACAAGAGCAGAGTAGAGGGGCAGGATCACCTCCTTCGACCTGCTGGTCACGCTCCTTTTGATGCAGCCCAGGATACGGTTGGCTTTCTGGGCTGCAAGCGCGCACTGAAGCCAGGTCATGTTCATTTTCTCATCAGCCAACACCCCCAAGTCCTTCTCCAGAGGGTTGCTCTGAATCTCTTCTCTGCCCAACCTGTAGCTGTGCCTGGGATTGCCCCGACCCAGGTGCAGGAGAGGCACATACAACAAGAGTACAGAAAAAGCCAGGAGAACTGAATAAAGCTTTTATGGCTTTGTTCTGTAGAATTAACACATTTTTAGATAAGGACAGACACTACAGAATAGCATAGAATTGAGAGTGGACAATGTACACAAAAGGGGCAATAAGAGCAGACTGGATGGTAAGGAGGAAGGAGGAAAGCCCAGTTGGAATCTTACGGATGAATGCAGAGGCTTGAAGGATGATATCCAGAACCTGATTCAAGCAACAGAAGGGAAGGCAAGCAGGGGAGGTGTGTTTAAACTTGCAGAAGGATGCTGAAATGATGACAAAAATAAACATTAACAGCAAGGGAATGGAAAAAGACAAGTTTGGAATAAGAGACAAACGCTGCTGGCTTGATTTTGCTCACTGACACACAATACCAGTAAATCCAAGAGACCACTGGTCCAAAAGTAAAAGGACTGGCTATATGCAAGTATCCTGGCAGAAAATTCATTTGCTTGGAAAAGACATGCTGTGAATTAGGAAGGTTTATGCTTTGGCAAAGGAACGATACTCTTCACAGTACCAGACATCTTCCCATAAAGCATATGATGCTGGCCACAGCTTGAGAAAGTACCATTTATTTAGTCTGATGCGGGATGGTGAAAACAGCAGTTGGGTTTACAGAGAGAAAGGTAAGCTGGATGCCCAAAAGGACAGCAAGACATTGAACTTTGATAAGAATTATGGATATGCTGGCATGGCCAGAGAAGAGAGCTATTTTGTTAACTCTGAATTAAACTCTGAGATAGAAGAAGATAAAAAATGCATAGGATTCAATGAGAGCTTAAAAAGTATGTTTGTGAGACAACAGAGAGACAAAAATCCCAGCAATAAGTAGAAGATGGTACCCCAAAGAAGGCCTCATCAAACTTCTCAAACAAATCTGTGAACTTGTTACTCTAACAGGAGACCATAAGCCCCAAGAAATGAGAGATCTGTGAACACCACAGCTCTTATCAGACTTAAGGGTTAAAAATCCAACCAACTTTTAAATCTTTACAAGACAAACCTGCCTCTTTTTGCCACTGGCTTCTTGCCTCTCTCACAGAGCTCAAAGCAATTTCAGGGGAGAAAAGGATGAGGATTAAGACACCACAGACGATGTGTAATGTATGAGGGAGGAGGCCAAGGAGTTGCATGCATGGTAAAGGGGAACAGGTTTTACTTGCCCTCAGGTCAAATGTTCCTGCAAGCACCTGCAGTAAAAATTCCAATAAGCCTCCAGGTTCCTGAGGCACTGGTCACTTGGAAGAGTATTTGTACCCTGGGAACAGAGAGAAACCTTGTTCTCTGTACATTGCAAAAGCTGCATTACGAATTTCCGATACTAGCACATTCAAAGCAGTGGAAGATATTACAAATGCGGGAGGAAGACTGGATGTTCAGAAAGGTTACACAAGCCAGCTCATAATGCAGCGAGACACACTGTACTACACGGTGAATATCCACTTCCATAGTCTTGTACTCATAGCCTAAATGACCAGGAGAAACCAGGGTGTAGATTTACAGCATATTCATCACCTCAGAGTAACTGCTACATGAACTCTCTTAACCTGCAGTGCTGTGCAGCAGTCTGCCCTGCTTTCACACTGGGATGTATTACTTTACACTTACGAAGCGTGCACATGAACAGTTTCCACAGGAGAGCCAGCATGTTATTTATATATAGCTTTTGGCAACTTTCTTCCTTTGCTCAGAAGGACAAGACTTGTAAGGCAAAGTAACATCTTTGAATCAATCAACTGACATAGCTGCACAGTGGAAACAAACTCTCTGCTAGGAAAGTTCTTCCTCCAGGTCATATGTATCCTCAAAGGGAAGGCTGGACCTTTCAATACCAGAATACAAGGCTAAAGATAGAACTAGGCTGTCATCAGCATAACAAAGGAATTTCCTGACCCATCTAGTCTATCTATTGGGTTTTTTTCTTTTAATGGAAAGCATGGTTACAAACAAACCAAAAAAGAAAGCAGTTTGGCAATACCAGAGTTTTGCAGGAACCAACATCCATAACTAACACGAGGGAATGCTACAATACCTTTTTCTCAGTCCTATGCTTAAAGGACTTAAAATCCTTTCTCACTTTCCAGACTGGAAAGTCAACCAACTGGTACAGCATTGCAAAAGAGAGGCACAAGCATCATTCCTAAATAGGTTCAAACAGAGTGTTCGCAGACCTTTACATGATTAAGCCAGGTCTGAGGCAGAATTCCATCTGTCAAGACAGGTGTGCAAAAGTCCCCTCAGAAACACTGAAGTTACATGTTTGGTCTCATCTTATTGCAGTTGCACAAGTGAGTGGTGAGGTAAAATTGCAGATGGGTGCACCTCGATGGAGCCAAACAAAAGGATGGCAGATTTAAAGTGCCGGTAAGCATTAGAAGGACTTCAAAAGCTGTATCTAGACTAAAATGGGCTGTGGCTATTCAAAAGTCTTTTTCTTCAGACAGAAGTATATACTCTGCATCTTCACTTTTCAGGATTGCCTAGAGCCACAGAAAGCAACAAAGTGTTTAACAAGCCAGATTTAGATGCAGTGGTGCTCATCTGAGTGGGACAGCCACAAATGATGATGTCCAAGGCTGGAGGGTATGCAGAAGCAATGGTAGGTCAAACTCTATAGAACAAAGCAAACTGACATCACCAGCACTGGGGTGATTCCTGACTTTCCTTTCAAATCTGTCGGATTGACAGTACAAGCCAGGGACAGGGAGGGCAGAAGATGACTAGTCAAACACTGTTTTTTTTCTAGGGTAGATACTTCAAATGCCTGCCCTATGAATGGGGATGAGCTCATCCCCTCAGCAGGAGCTGCTATGGGCAGAGCTAACTGCCAAGGTGTGCTTTATAGACCTGAACAGCTTCAAGTCTGGATCTGAAATATTTCAGGAAAGGAAGTAAGAAATACATTATTTCACTGAAGATTACAGCCCCTCCAAACAGAAAGTAAGACGCTGTTAACTTTTTCATGAGCAAGAAGCAAAGAACTTGAGGCAATAAAAATATATCAATAATTAGAACTAACCAGGCATTGGTTAAATCTGAATGTCTTGTAGCAAAGGGTTACTCTCAAACCTGAAGGAGTTCACATCAGAGAAGGAAGAACACTAATTCCTCCTTCAGTTTACAGCATTTCTGCAACCCTCAAGTATGCCCACCCCTACCTGGCATAAACAGAGGAGCAATGCACTGGCCATGTCACCTAGGCAGATATTCAGAGCACAGCTTATAAATCTCCCTATACTACTGATTCACTGTGTGGAGTCACTGCAAAGAGACAGCAGCTGCTTTAGGTCTGTCTGTGGAGCACTGAAACACAACTCTGGAGCGAGCAGCAGTGGGATGTTTTCATGTTTCCTTCTGCAAGGTCTATTTTTACTGATTTAGCTAAGGGGCAAGGGAAAGATTGTTTTGCGGCTCTTGGACTATATTGTGGATTCCAGTTAATCAAGTAGCCAAGCAAAAGTACAACACATTCACATGTGGCACCTGGTCACAGAACAAAATTCAGGCACCATAAATCAGCAGCGAACAGATTAATTTTCATCCATTTCCACTCCTCAGATGATTCAGAAATTTAGCTTTAATACTCACAGACAGGGGAAGAACGTTTTTGTTCTTCAGGCAGGTTACATTTCTCCTCAGAACAAGTAAATACTTAAACATTAGTCTTTTTGAAGCATAGCAGCTCTATCATAGGTATTTTTGCAGCACATACTGAAAGGGGAAGGTATTCAGAGGACCCATTCATTACAAGAAATTACATTTCAGATGTCAAAGATTAAAAATAAAATAAAATGAAACCCCCAGTATCATGGCTGACATTCTACCTTTAGCAGGTCAGTGGTGGCGTAAATACATCATGTCATCTCGTCTTAGCAGCAAGGGTCCATGGCTGTGATTCACACAGAAGAACGTGGGTGTTGAAACAACGCTTATTCTTCACCTCCCAGATTAACCAGCTTTTAGAAGTACCCTCCATTTTTCTGCAGATACCACATTTGAAGTCGAGGTCACTAATTCCCGGTGACATTACTCACTCTCAATAACAAGTCAAGGAACAACAACCTTAAGTTTATTACACATGAGTAGCTTTGAGATCTCTTTGAAAAAGAGCCGGCCTGGTGCTGCTGAACTGAATTGCTTCATTAACAAATAACTTTGCTTGAGGTGAATGCAAGAATAGCACGTTTAACAGCAGAAACATAACTTCACTATTAAGTTAACCAAACAACTAACAATTTTACAGCAGATTTGTTTAAAGTAAACAAATGGGGAATTATCAAGTACAGATACAAAAAGTTTATATTGAAAACATTATAAAATTGGTATGGTTACTGCAATAAGAAATTAGAAGAACTTTGGAGTCAGTGCTTGCATTCCAACACACTGCATGTTGGGAGACCTAGTACTGGACAAGTGTTCATTGATTATGAATTGAGAGCAACGGCTCCATCATAATCTATCAAATAGCGTAATGTCTTTCAAAGAGAAGAAAAGAGGTGTGGGGGAGATGTCCCCAGCATTTCCAAGATACAGGGGACAACTGAGATATCCAAGAAAATGCTGACTGGTGGGTGAATCCTCGCAGCCTAAACAGTCCCAGAAGGCTTCCAGGGTACGCAAATACTCCATCCCTGATTACTTCTTGGTAAGAAACGTGACTGCTCTGAGAAACAGAGGGGATGCAGGCTGAGAAAGGCAAGGCTTCTGTGACACATACACAGAGGGACAGATTGGTTGCCAGAAGAGATGAACAATAATACATCTTCCAAAGCTGAGATGGCTTCCTGGATCAACAAAAGCCCTTGGTCAAGGGCTCAAGTTTAAATCACATTACAAAGGAGCAAAGAAATAATAAACCCTGTATTCAGCAGCAGTTGGCTCTTAAGTGGGAGGCTGTAGGTCACTGATAAGGGCTGTACCACTCAGACTTCTGTTGAGATTTCCTCACACAATATCTACGTATCTGCAGTACAGCTTAACTCACTCTCAAGACAGCTGTGTAAACCAGAAAGCAGGAGTAAGTCTGTCTTTTCAGAACCTTCCCAGAGACATGACTATCACACTAAAACCACTGACCCTTTTGTAGAGCAAGAAAGCAAGTTCTCAAACCTAGCATGCCAGCTAACACTGAATTTGCAGGCCAAGATCTCTATTCGATGAAGTGAAACAAGGTTAGGTTAGCCTTTTAAGGACTATTTCATGCAAGAAAAGTTTCCCTGCCACTGCACAGGGCAGTAACAAGCTGATTAAAGCAGTTTGCAAAATCTGTTTCCCCTTCTGCTTCTGCTCGTGTGCTGGTAATACCCTTACCCATTTTAACAGCAAGTAGCACAGCTCCTGCAAGCTGGAGATACATTCGAGTGCAATATTGCTGCTGTTTTTTCCCATGTGTCAAGTCCTTCTTGCAAACCAAAGTGAATCAGAGTATGGCTGCAGGCCTCAAATATCAAGAAACAAGCAGGCATGATTAAGTATTTCTCCACACACACGCCGATTCCTGACTAACATAACAAAGAACTTGCCCGTTCCTTACAAAGTCCATTCATTATGTACTCACCAGTAAATGGAGTTACAAGTGAAAGAGAGAATTTCTACCGTTACACAGTATACTTGCTATTTTAAGGAATGTAATGGCACAGAGGTAGGCAGAGCAGACACATTAAGTTTTATGAAACTTGTTCTTCAATTAAAAAGAGGAAAAAGGTGCTTTTTGTGAAGAGAAGATAAAGCACTCAATTATACTGGGTTTCTTTTTCAGATGGACAGGAAAACTGCTACACAGTGTATTTCTAGGAACATATTTCATAAAAACAACAATCCCAGACTGCTTTTGATGAAAACTACATGCACTGTGGAAGGTACACAAAAAGCAAGGCAGCTGCCAAACACAACTTTGGACAGTCAAGCCTGTGCCAGCAACCATTTCATCTTCAATAAAAGTCATCTTGAGGAAGCTCTGTCTGATAGCAGGTTAGAAAACATCTAGTGTCTCTTCTTTGAGAGCATTTGCCATTTAGACCTTCTAAATAAATTCATTTTTAGGCCACATGCCTCTGAATTACACCAGACTCTCTAATTACTTCATGCAGACATCAGTGAATCCAAGCAACTAACAATGTCTGTTCAGCTGCCATTGAAGAGACGAACCATCCTTAACTTTGAAAAGGATTAATTTTCCCTGGAGACAAGGGCATAGCCTTAGGATTTGTCACTCAACACACTTCTTCCTCTTGCCATTTCCTATCTGCCTCCTTGAACATTTCTATTGTATTGCTATATTACAGACAGATGGCTCAGAGATGGTTGGTTCAATCACCATTATTTGGCTCTACACAAGAGCTATAGATCTGATACAGAGACACACAACCAGCCCACAAGATTTGTATAACTGAATCTATTTTTAAGTCTGTCTTTTCAGGACAGAAGAGGTGCATTAGAAGTTCAGGAAACCAAGGGGGTGTGAAGTGGGGAGAGGAGAATGAGCAACGTCAACCCCACTTCAGGAAACATGTTTAAGTGCACATGAAATGAGCTGGAACACTGGCGCTGAAGAGTTTTCAACCAGTATGGGCTACCACACAACTTCCTTTCCTTTTATCACTGCTGCTACCACCTCTAGAAAAGCATCCCTAGAGACAGCAGAGGAGGTTATGGACTATGACTCATTCAATACCTGCTGCTATTAAGGCTCTTAGCAGAGATACCACTTTTAGTTGAGAATACAGCAATTCACTTTGCATAAAATGCTTTATCATTTACACAGAGGGCACAGGAAGCAGGAAGAAACTGTCATGATAAATGTAAATTGGATTAAGTCCATCTGACATTCAAAGGTGACTGCACACAAATAGACTTCATTTTCTCCCCCAAGCAAAACTTTAGAAGAAGCTGGTGTTACAAAGCAGAATTTAATCACCATGTCTGCTCAGAAACTTCCTTCTTCCCCCCAAATCAGTGTAGCTTGGAGGCAAAAGGAGGGAAAACAAAACAAAGCACTGGACATCACAGAATGGTTTGGGTTGGAAAGGACCTTAAAGCTCATACAGCTCCAACCCCCTGCCATGGGCAGGGACCCCTTCCACTAGAGCAGGTTGCTCCAAGCCCCTGTGTCCAGCCTGGCCTTGAACACTGCCACGGATGGGGCAGCCACAGCTTCTCTGGGCACCCTGTGCCAGCGCCCCAGCACCTCACAGGGAAGAGCTTCTGCCCAAGAGCTCATCTAAACCCACCCTCTTTCAGCTTAAAGCCATTCCCCCTTTGTCCTGTCACTACCTGCCTTTGTCAAAAGCACTCTCCAGCTTTCTTGTCAGCCCCTTTAGGCACTGGAAGCTGCTTTATGTTCTCCCTGAAGCCTTTTCTTCTCCAGGCTGAACAAGTCCAACTCTCTCAGCCTGTCTTCATGGAAGTGCTCCACCCCTCTGACCATCTTCATGGCCCTCCTCTGGGATTCACATATCTTCTATGAGAATTCATGGAATCAAAAGGAAGCTATGGAGAGACTGTTGTCAGAGCAAGATCATTCAGGCTGGAGCCTAATGGCAAAAGAGAAACACCCATCAGTACACAGTGGTATTTCTAGAGAAACCTTCCCACTAAAGGCATGCTACTTTGTGTCAAGGAGCATTTTTATCTTTGTCATCTTCTGACTGCTGAAGCAGAGATGTGCACCATCTAAGCAAAGCTTAAGGATCTCAAGTACAAAGTACGTAAGAGAATGTCTGCCTCCCCAACAGCTCAAGGTACTGCAGGGTCAGTATTCACCAACGTGTTTTAGAGGTTTCATGAAGCAACTCTGCAGAAGAGCTGGCTGACGGAGAGCATCCACTGCAACACCCAGTCACTGGGAAGGCACTCCCCACCTGCCTGCCCATACTCCATAACACAAACATGAAGCGAAATACTGGAAAGAGCATTAAAATGAAATCACAAGATTTACAGAGCAGAAGTTATGTCAGAACTAATTATGTTGGATTATTTTGTTTTGTTTTTAATTGAGGAAACATCAAGATCAGCATGTCTTTTTAAGTAAAACCTGTCTTTATTCTAAAAAAAGCAGTGACTTCCAACTTGCTGTGCATTTTCAACTTCTTATGGTCCTTGCTGTACATGTGCTGGACAAGAATCCAGAATTTTCCACAGATCTATTGAAGAAAGAAGACTGTCTATACAGCAATGAATTCACTCTAAAGCAGTACAAAGAAAGTAGAGGTGCCTTATTCTAGGGCTTTCCTCTACACATATACAGAAAGTATTAATTCTTGTATTTTTATGAAGAAATATTAGTTCAAGATTTCATCCTTAAATCCTTTCTTTAGATCATGCTGCTTTTCTTCTCATCCAAAGGCAATGCTCCGACAACCCTGCAAGAACACTTAGCTCCTACACAATCCAGTACAGATAAAAAGTGATAACTCTTCTTCCAACAAAGTAGGTGAAATCTCTCACCCTGGTTTACAGAATGGGAAAACAATGGTAGGAAGTCAGCAGCAGGGAAAGAAAATATGAACTACTGACTCCAAGTGCTTCATTTTGTAACTGTTAATTCTTTGTTTAAATGACATTTCTATGTTTCCTGTCTGCTGGCAGATAAGAACATAATGTGCAGAGAGCAGCTCAAGACAGCTTCTGGACAGCCATGCTGCAATCCTGCCAATGGGATGCAGCAGTGGGAGCCAACAGACCTGAATTGTGTTCAGTTCCTAGCACTGACTCACTGTGTAATTTCTGCTCCAATTACATCTTTCTTCTTCAGCCTCATTTTGCAGAGTGGCACCTGGTAACATATGCCCACCTTTCATGAGTGTGTTGAAATCTACAGATGAAAAACTCTGGAAATAGATGAGACATTACTGGTCAAAGTTCCAAGTCTTTTTGAAGGTCTGTACAAGGAAAGCTGCAGGAAGACGGACTTATGAAAACAAACTGAACGTGCACTGTGAGAGCCAAGTCTTGGTTCAGTACCAGGATTGTGCCTAGAGTGCATGTTTACAATCTTGATCAGGAATGGTTTTGTGAATTGGGACACAAACTTTTAATCACTGAAATGTAAAATAAGCGATCCTGTTAATCTCAGTTTACACAGAAAGTAGACATTGAATACACAAATACCAGACCTGACCCTGAATGCGAGTTCAAGATGCAAATACAGATTGAAAGCAGGACTAATAAACCGATACTTGTAAATACCAAGCAGTTATTAACACATTTTATAAGATTAACACCTGCGTAACAGCAGATAATATGCAAACACCATTAAGTAATCAGCTAGTCCTCGTTTACACACAATAGGATATTAACACACATACTGCAGAAGTTGAGCTTTAATGAACAAACTTAAGGCTTCAAAACTCTATTGGAAACTGTTTAACCCTGAACTATTTGAGCCAGCTCTAATATACAAGGACTGGGCAAGGAGGGGGAGGGGCTAATGCAATTTTAAACCATCTGTACTGCAAGCAGGTGAAGACTGCTATTTCCATCCTCTGTACGACCGACTCCTCACTCACAACATCACACCACTTTTCAAAGCATGATCCACCAAATAGTATTTTTTTGTGACCTGCTGACTCTCCACACTTGTAAGCCCAGGAGTGAAATGTAGGAATAGATTTCCTTGCCAGCCAGCTCCTCCCTCTTAATTCCAGTTCCAAGAACATAATGAAACTAACAGAGGAAGTTTCTGAAACAAGGAGGAGTACTGAGAACAAGAAAACAAGGTTAGCCAGGAGGACTGTCATTAATTATATAATCCAGCCTTTGGGCAACTGGACATTTAGGGAAAGGGGCTCAGAGCACATTGGAGTCATCGGCCTCTGCAGTATTATGTCATCTCGTCTGCTAGTTACAGGTACAGGGTTTGTATAGGGGGGAAAAAACCCACCCAATAAACAACAAACCCTTTATTTCTAGCACTATGAATCCCCACAACACTTGCAGAAAGAGTGCACAAAAATGAACACATTCTGCTCCCATTTAAATCGATTTCTTTCCAAGGAGCTATTTCTCCTGTTTTCTCCCTTCTGCCAGCCTCCCCAGCACCACCGCGCTGTCCTGCATAACACCCTTTTGTCAACCATGTTCTAAATTTTGTGCTCTTATCCCTTCAGTGAGTAAGAAGCTTGTTCTCTATCACCCAGGAACACACAGCAATTGCTACTGCTGAAAATACATCAGAAATGCAAACTATTTTAGGTGGCACTGAAGGATGGAAGAGAGGAAGCGGTACATCACTGTACTTTTCAAAACAAAATGTTAGCCTCAAACATGTTTCAGAAATAATTAGGAGGAGGAGAGTATTTATAATCTCAAATACTCAAAGGCAGAGTCTTGCCAGCAAGCATTTTATTTCCATTTAGGTAGTAAAGCAGGTGTCAAAATGAAGGATGGAAGAGAACTGTATTTTTAATTAAGTGAGCAAACTACGCTGTGCTTCATCAAAACAGGAGAAAAGTGTCATGAAGAAAAAATGTTCAAATAGGAAGACTGGTATTTAAAGGTATCCAGCCCTCCACTGTAAGCAAGAGCGACTGCTGAGTGACAGTACCATATTATGAAGACCAGAAAGAGAAGACAGAGGTAGAAACAATGGGGAAGAGGATGAAATGGCTGATCCCCCAACTAAGTAAATAGTTCACATACTTGAAAGTTGTAAGTATACTATAATCCTTCCTGTCCTGAAGCCTTCATCCCCCCTTCTTGCCCTTGCAGCTCCCCAACGCCTCCCACCACTGCATCGCCCAGACACTTCCTCCAGCGCCATCCCTGACCCATTCCATCCTTTGTGAGCTTCCAGTCCTGAACATCTCTCCCTTTTCCAGTTCAAGACCTGACAGCTCAGGGTTTCTCTACCTCCTGCCCCATCTCACAGTCCACAGCTGCTGGTTCCCAATACTGACAGTGCTGCTGGTCTCAGTGGCCAGCTCCTCAGCCTGCCCCACAAAGCCCTGATCTCTAGCAGATGCTGAACAAAACACAAAAGTTGGTCTGTGATTTCCAAGAAATTACCTACACACAACTCTGAACATAACCAGGACACAGCTATGGAAAAAAAAGTGTTGTACCACAGTCTTTCTCATAGCTGCTATGAATCACAAAACATTAAGACTCTTGCTGCCTGGTACTGCTGAACACCTTGAAACAAGATCTGGTAAGATTAGTTTAGGATCAGAACTGTGTAAATTTCAGGGAAGCTGCTTTCTGGAAGGTTTAAGTCCTGGCTGCACTAGGACAGCACAAAAATCAGAGATCTGTACAAAGCAGCATGAACAAATATAACACCCAGGGAAAAAAAAAAGTAGAGGGGTTGTGTGAAGAAAATAGCTCCATCTTCATAAGGCTTCCCTCAAAAGCACCCAGGCTATCCATACCCCACTGCCTGATTGAGAGATTTCTCCAGATCAATAAGAGAAAATTCTAGCTTTGTGGAGACCTCGTAGCAGCCTTCCAGTATCTGAAGGGGGCCTATAAGGATGCTGGGGAGGGATTCTTCATTAGGGACTGTAGTGATAGGACAAGGGGTAACGGGTTAAAACTTAAACAGGGGAAGTTTAGATTGGATACAAGGAAGAAATTCTTTATTGTAAGAGTGGTGAGGCCCTGGAATGGGTTGCCCAGGGAATTTGTGAATGCTCCATCCCTGGCAGTGGTCAGGGCCAGGTTGGATAGAGCCTTGGGTGACATGGTTTAGTGTGAGGTGTCCCTGCCCATGGCAAGGGGGCTGGAACTGGATGATCTTCAGGTCCTTTACAACTCTAACTATTCTATGATTCTACATCTGCTACGTCCATCCTATGCTAGACTAGGCCAAGAAAATCACTCCAAGGGAAAACTGTTCAGCCACTGCTCTGAGAAGAGATTGAGCAAAGTACAGTGCCCTTGAAACAAATCAGTAACTGAGGCTCAGAACGGGATTGTTAACTGCCTGAAGCTGACAAGAGTTAAGACAGCAGAACCATGACTTAAGAAAGTAGACAGTGGCATTTGTGGCTGTATACACACACAACAGCAAGTCTTTCTTCTCCTCCAAAGCAATTTCTGTACAACAAAAGCCGTTCTTACTATACAAGATTTAGGGGCAAAACCCCACATCCTTTCCCAGAGCATCCAGCAGTATTTGTACTTTTTCAGTATCTAACTTAAGAATATCAATAAACCTGTAGTGACCAGCTCAGGTTCTCCTACTTAAATTCCAGTCTAAGAAGATGAGAAATTCTGTATTTGCTTCTACAAATCATTCCTATTTTTCAGTTGCATATAACTCTATTACCTACAAGTACAACTCGTGCATCATCTGGCTTCCAAATAACGTTCCTGGTTTTAACTAGTGTCCATGAAACATCTGTATTGATGTTCACTAGAAAAATGTGACTGATACATACCCAAGATAGACCTGCAACTTGTAGCTGGGGACAGATTTACCAGTGGGTTTTAGTCCAGATATAATGCGCTATAATGCAGCAGCCAGATTCAAATTTCAGTTCAGTAGGGTTACATTTGATTTAGAGTGATGGGGAATACAAGTAGGGCTCCAAAACTTCACCTTTATCAGAAAACACAACATCATATTTACATTACTGGCTCCACTGGTGTTTTACTAAGCTTTCCAACCTTGCTTTATTCACAGCACAATACAGAGATGGACAGCAATTAGGAAGCCAAGTGATCTGCCTTTGGATATGACTGTTAAATAACTACTAAGCAGTCATGACTGCCTGAAATTCCGTCAGCAGTAATACATGCCTGACCATATTACCATAGCATTTTGAAGGCTCTTCTATTAAATACCACTCTTCCTGGCTTCTGTGGATTAAACTAAATACATTTCATTTGGAAACATCCTTAAAAAAACAAATAGAAAGATAAACATCCAAACGCACACAATCCAAATGCAGCAAATTGCACTGTTCGACTAACTGCAGTCTTTACTTGCATGTCTGCCATGATTACTACTAAAATACTCAAACATTTCACTATAAGGAAGACTTTGTAGGTCATAGCAAGACTGTGGTTAATTTTTTGGACAAGTTTTCCATTTTGGGGACAGTTGGCTCCATACAGAAATACCTAGACAACACTTCAGGGCTTGTATTTGGACAGAAGACAAAAAAAACAGATGACTCCACTATTTTTAATTTCACTGTAAGACTGTTCTTTTCTCAACACCTCCACCATCTGAATTACAAGCCTTAAAAATACGCATGCACACTTCAAAATACAAGCTCAATGTCCACAGCTTCTCAGTCCATGCTGGTGGTATTGCTTCAACTCTGTTTACAGTGTGATTCAGTCATTTTCACAGCAATGAACTATGATGGCATGAAGCAAGCATCTGTGTCATCAATGGGAGAACAAAGGAGGCTAGTTAAAGTTCAGAAAGAACAATACGAAACTTTCCTACAGAGACAGACCTTAATACCTCTGTACTTACTGAAGAAAACTTTTCTACTCCAATATTACCTTAAAAGAAACTATGGAATAAGGAGATTTAGGGAGAAATATTTACACACATATATGCTATGTATAATCACATATTTGTGGCATAAACATCAGTAGACTCTGTACAACTCTGCTCACCCATCTGACTGCTGTGACTGCAGAATAATTTCTCAGGTGTCCTCAAAGGGCTATTGTTGAAACAGAGTTAGTCATGGTACTGCCTGGCACCAAAATCAACTTTGGTAATTATGTAAGGTGGCAGCAATACCACTTGGAAGGCTTGTTTACCAGTGACATTGCACAATGCAAAGTGGAACATGCTTGCCAGACGTGGCTACAGTTCAAGATGAAAATATCCTTGCAGAGTTACCAGGCACAAGGGATCACCTATTGCTTCAGTAGCTACAGAAGTGCAGGTCCCTACAAAGCATAGAGAAGCAACTATCTAACCAATACAGAACAGTGTTACAGCCACTAGTTATGAATGTAGACATTACTTTAGGAAGCGATGGCTTCCAGCTCAATCACATACAGAATTGAAGATTTTGAACAAAATTTTTACGAGTGGCAACGCCTATGGCTGTGGAAGTGAGCATAGAATCGTGCCCATAGAATCATGCCCAGCTTAGCATAGGAGACTCACAAACCTTTCTGATGTGCCATGGCTACACAAGCCAGTAGGCACAATTCACCTAATCAGAAGCCATATAATCTGGCCTGAGCTGTTTATTCTTCTCTCTTGTGCTCCCCATGCTGCTTCAGCCAAGAACACTCCTATCTGCTGCTATCACCACCGTGTACCTT
The DNA here is from genome assembly GCF_028554395.1 of Pezoporus wallicus. NCBI lineage: Eukaryota > Metazoa > Chordata > Aves > Psittaciformes > Psittacidae > Pezoporus > Pezoporus wallicus. Next base: position 75,579 of record NW_026638191.1, read on the forward strand.
CTGTAGCAGAGGTACAGCGAGTTCATTTGTTAAAGTAAGTTCAGCAAGTAATTTTGCCAAATGAACTAGTGTGGGTTAATGCAGCTACTTAAACAATGTGCTAGGAGACAGCCTCAGGTGAATGGAGTACAGAGCATCATGATCCCATGAGAAACTCCTGAGCAAATATGTAGGTTTCACTAACATCTGATATTTATTAGGCAGCACCAGAACACCACGTAGTCACCATTTCTGCTTAACAATTGGCAGATGTTCAAACACAGGCCAAACAAATCCCTTACAAGTTTTAAGTGAGATTTCAGGAGTTACAGATAGATTTTAAGTTGCAATCCTCACAAACCTGTCAAAAGAAAAATGGCAGGATTATCAAAGACAGCTTTGTTTCCTCTTACGCCATACAACAGAATAAAGCTATTTTCCTTAAGCTCCAAGTGAATGATAAATTGTCCAAGGGGTTGCTTAGTTTGGAAAAATTTTTCTCCTTAGCCTCCAAATCACTTACAATCTGCAGGTTTGCCCTCACTAATCTGGTCAGGAATCGAAGGCAGACAAACAGACCTCCCCGATGTTGCTGAAGCAGTCTGTATCACTGGTTTCACAACTGTGCCAGGTCAGCTGTGTTGAGCATCAGTTTGACTATTAGCTGTCACAACTCTCAGGTCTAAATTGCAGCCAAACATACTACCTCTCCTAAAAGCAGTAAGGTTGGAAGCATATCAGCTTTGGTAAAGACTAGACAATTTGATTCAGAAAAGGCATACCAGAACTGAAGCAAAGACCTGCCTGTGTCCCAAAACAACAAAAATGTTGTTTTGAATCAGAGTATCCACATTAAAATAAGTATTTATCACAGACGTGCCAAGCAACAGCTGACTACAGGGGCCTGCTGTATTGTGCAGATGGAATAAGCCTTTGCCACAAAGAATTTCCACTCTAAATCAGCATTTGTACCTAAATCTCATCTAAGCCTGGCTCCTTTCCCTTTCCCATGACCTCCAAAATCCAGGTATAATATATCAGTATTTTATTCAGGTTACCAAGCTGTGAAAAAAAAGCAACAAAAAAACCAAACCCAACCAACCAAAACCCTGAGGAAAACATCACAGTGATTAATTATGGGAAATAAATTCTGAATTTCTCAGTTAAAAATAAAAATCAGGATTCACAGATATCTGCCACTCTATGCTAAAGATGTGGCCAGGGCACAACTGAGAACTGCCCACAATTAGAACAAACCATGATTTCAGAGCAGCCTATTTTAGCTTTTCTCAGTCTAATCAGGTAAAGCTACCAAAATAGTTCAGAAGTTTCAGTATCTGCTACAAACCTATCAGTAACTCTTTCACGCAAGCAAGCAGATGCCAAGAAAAGGCTAGAGATGCAAAAGAACTTGCAGCAATAATTCTCTAGACCATGTCCACATCCAGGGCATGGGACTCACTTCATTTTTATTTCTGTAATTCTTAACACCAGAGCAGTCTGAAGCCCAGCACTGGCACTTGCTGCTGAAGCTAAGCCCCCCTGCTAACTGGATCACACAACACGTGAGAAACCTTCTGCCCCACAATCACCATTCAGATGACCCAGGCTTACACTTTAATCTAATTATGATTTTAACCATCCACAGGTGCTGCAAGAATGAAGGTGATACTGGGTCTTAAAACCTGGAGAGGGAAATACCCTTTCAGTTCCAGTGATAAAACTTAAAACCACCTATTCAATAAACATGAAGCTGCTTTGCTGACACATGTTCTAAGAAACCAGGGGGACAGGCAACGGAAAAATCTGTCTCTCTCTTGCAGCCAAGTAGGTTTTTAAAAATGAGAAAGAACCAGGCCTTCTGGAAATACAAACTGATTTAGTAGTTCTGTAGGAGGGCTGGTGCCTCGTGACATGCACTGAACAGACCTGTACTGAAGGCTCCAATCCGGAAGCTGAAAACTTGGTTCCTTACCAACATCACAGCAGGACTGAAGAGATTAGTGTACATGAAATGCTTTGAAAAATTAAAATCCTTAGGTAAGTGCTAAGTATTATTACAATCATAACAATACTTAGGACAGAATCATTATTATTCACTTTAAATTACTGTAAAAATATTATTTTATTTATGAATTAAATGCAAAGGGAACCACTGAAAAGCCAAGAAAACAGAAGTCCTCCAGACAAAAAAACAAACCAATGTACAGTACAGAAAAGTGCAAATAACAAAATGAGCTAATTCCGTATCTGATACAAACCAGTATGCCTCAGATTGACCCATGGAAACAACCTCCAAGAAATATGTTCAAGCGCTTTGGGTTCTTCAGTCTGGCCAAATATGAACCCCTAAGTCTAGAAGACAGCAAACAGATATAGTCACATAGATGGAAATGCTTCCTTTAAGTTGGTGAAGAATGCCAGGATGGATGGGGCTTTTAGCAACCTGGCCTAGTGGAAGGTGTCCCTGCCCATGGCAGGCAGGTTGGAAACAGACAATCTTTAAGGTTCCTTCCAACCCAAACCATTCTGTTTCTATGAAGAATAGGGACTCTTCTGATCATGAGCTGTTTTCATTACTTATCATTTGTGTCTTCTCCATTTGAGACTGTGGCAACCTGTTCCTCTGAGAGCCATTCTGTGTGGAAACAGAGCTTGAGTCCCAGACTTCCACCTCTTTAAAACTGATGTTAGCTGTCAATGTCCTGCCACTCTAAAATACTAAAAATAAAAGCTCTAAGTGAGGGATTCAACAGGAAAAGAACTTACTCTCCCAAATGTTCTAGCACAGCAGTTAAGGACAGTGATTTCTTCAGATGCATTAGCAATATAGCCCTGTGAAACCTGTGGCCTCCAGAACACAATGCCTCTCCACTCTGAACCTCTGAATTTTGGACTCTAAGTATGTGGGGGCAATTTTGAAAGTTTCTTAACAATCCAGCCCTCTAATTATAGACATTAAAGCCCACTTTAAAGTGTGTGGTAAAGACAAGGTGCCAAAATGTACCTATCAAAGAGAACATCCAGTTGAAGTCTCCGAAAGAAAAACCTTTCATTGTACATGATGGAAAACATTCACAAACTTACTACAGGTGGTAACCTTATTTCTCCAATAGCATTGTACTGTGTGTTCTGTAGTTGTCAGGAAGTAACTGTACGTTTTTCTTTAAGTGTATACATCATACTTTACCTACTACAGTAACATTTTCCAACCTCAGAGGATTTTGTTCCACTGACTGCACAATGAACAAAAACCACAACAGCTAAAAGACAGCCCCTAACCTTTGCAAAAATTTTGGCCCTGAACTCTGTTCATGCTTCTAAAACAGGAAAGTGGTTTTTTGCACGTGACAATAGTTTCTCTGTATCTTTAAATGTAAATTTCTTGTTATCAAGGACAGTCTTTTCAAAATTCATCTGCAGAAAAGCTGAACTTCAAGAAGCTTACATTATCTGAGGAGGTGCTTTGAAGTGTCTATTTCTAATCCTCCCATCTGAATGACAAAGAAGTTATTTGCAATTGTGAATCTTCAAAATGCAGATCTGAACTGATGCCTCTATGTTTTTGTAACTCATTAACACAAACTCTGCAACTCAACCCTTATGTCTTTGCTCCATTCCAAAGTGAAGCACTAGTGCTGTCTCTTAAGAAAATTACTCTTGGTAGGCCAGTGTTTCTACATGTACATTCTGAGACCCAGCAAAAAAATCACATTTTCAAAGACATCTGAGATAACATTTTCTTTATCTGCTATTACAAAGTGACAGCCACAACCCAGGATCCCTTATTCATGTACTGTACAAGTCTGAAAACAGACAGCAATGGGGTTTGCAGAATGTCTCCAAAGCCGAGAAGAAATTTTCTACCAAATTTTACACAAAAGCAGAAACGAGGCTCTGGGCCCTGGATCCCACATGATCCAGCAGATGCTGTTTCCAGCTTCAGCAAGTTTTCATTCAGAAGCAACTGCCTCCATGTTCAATAGTGCCCCATGGATCACATACAAGATCCTGTTAGCCTGTATGAATGAGAGGCCTGATTAAGAATTACAGCAAAAATACAATACACAACTTTTGACTCGGTGAGCTAAAAACCTGCATTATCACCATTTCCACCTGTCATCTCAAAGGGGTGCAAATATATGGTTCATGATGGTCCTTCATGAGAAGCGTCAAGCAACAGTTGTATCTTCCAATTCCCAAAAAACTTGTATCTTTATTGTAACGTTAATGCTCTAATAAAACCTACATGAGAAAACTAATCTGTGCACCTTCCCCATGGCATGTATGAATTTGTAAAGTTAGAAGTCTTTGTTTCAGGACTGGCTTAAAAAGAAAACAAATACACAGTTGCTATTTCACCTCCACATAAGTCAAAGGGGTCTCTTCCACTTCTGCTTTGGTATGTGAAACTGACCACTGTGGCCCACGGGATGCAGGAGCCCCGTAGCAAGGCCAAATTCCACAGCTCACACCTACTCAAAATGCCAAAACCAAAGGCAGAGGTGACAACGTTTCCCACCATCAGAGCTGCAGTGTGTGGCTTTGCCTCACCGTATGGAGCAACCTCCTAAACCTACTGTGGGAGCTAAGGGACCGGCGGGAGGAGAAAGGGCCCAGCGCCTTCACCCCGACACCCGTGGCCAGGGCCTGTGCAACACCCACGGCGGTCACCTCCAGGGCCCGCTGCTCCACCCGCCCTGCCCAGGGCAGCTCGAAACTCCTCACGCCTCGCTTTGCACAACACCTTACAGAGCAACAGCCGCTCGCGGGGCAGAGCCTCCCAGTTTCCCACGTCCCTTCCCTGCCCAGACCTACTTCTCCCATCCCTCCCTCCTTCCCTCCTCCCTCAGGTTTCACTTCGCCCGCAGCCGGTCAAGGGCCCGGCCCACCGCCGCCCGCGCTGCCTACCCCGGCCGGGGGTGACGGGGCCGGCGGAGGCCGGGCGGGGAGCGGCGGCCCCGCCGAGGGGCGGGAGAGGCGAGGCCGGTACGGGCCCCGCGGCGGGGGTGGGCGGTTAGCCCCGCCGCACTCACCTCCTGAAGTCAAAGGGCATGTTGGTGGCGAGCGCCGGGCAGGCTGCGGGCCCCGCCGCCCCCGGCCCCGGCTCTCGCCTCGCTGCCGCCGGCTGCAGGGCCAGGAAGTGACGGGCCCCGCCGCCGCGCAGCACCAGCCCATTGGGTGGCTGGAGCCGGCCGTCGCTTCCGCCGCCGGGTTACGGGCAGCGGCGGGAGCGGAGCCCTGCGGGGTGGCAGGGCCGGGTTTTGAGGCCGGCCCCCGGGGCACTCCTCCGGCCGCGCCTCCTCGGCAGCACCTCACTCCCACTGCTTTGAAGGGCTCTCTGCATGGCTGCAGTACCTCGCAGCTCTGAGGGCCCTGTCAGCACCCCATGGTGGGCTCCTCACACACCCCGACCCTTGCCAGCCCTCTCAGCCGACCCTCTCTGTGCCCACAGCACACCAAAGGCCCTGCCAGACGCCGTGGGCCTTCTCAGTGCCTGCCCAGGCCCTAGCAGCACCTGCTGCTCCGCAGCCGTCGGGCTGCTGTGCTGTGGGTGTGCCCAGAGGTGACCCAGGCTGGCAGAGCAGGCTCAGCACGGTGCTGCTGGCAGTCTGCAGTCGCTGCCGTGTTAGCGAGGAGCGTTGGAGTCTCACAGCTTCTCCACAGTGCTCCCGAGCTGCCTGCAGACACGGGACTGCCCGCACCTACACGCAGGAGTGTGTTGGCTCACGCAGGTGCAGTGCTTCAGGTTGTACTGAGCTTCTCTTGCACTCTGAGTATCTCAATAATAACAACTGATGTTTGTGAACGCAGCACAGGCTGTGCTGTCTGGAGATAGTCAAGCTGCAGTGACAGACTAGGGAAAGGTATATGCTTCAAAGTGCCCATAAAGGAAGGAAAGCTGCACCACTGAAAAACACACAACCCTTCCCAGTAGAGAATGAACTCTTTGGTTGCTAGCATGACTCCATCACTTGCTGTGGACTGTCTTTCTGCAGCTTTAGTGGAGGCCAAGGAATTACAACAAGAAAGAGCTCCCCATTCTTTGGGTGAGAAATCACCCCAGTATTGCCATTTTGCCTGAATGCTTTTGTCTGAGTTCATCCCTTCCACGTTTAATGCAACACACATGGCTAATCCTGCACTGCTTCATACAGCACCTGGGCTCCTTCCCTTAACAATGTCACTGGCTAATAGCATCAGTCAGTGGCTTTTTGCTGCAGGTAATGTGACCACTGCTATATTAAGAAGTGCTTTCACTTGCGTATGGTCCACATTACATTACAGTTCAAGAATAAAATACAGCTACCCTTTTTAAGGGTACTGCCTTTTTTTAAGCTACCTGCCTTGTAAGTCTAAAAGCAGGGCAAGAGGGAAATACTGTGTGCAACATACTGCTTTTCTAATCGATTTTGCAGCTTTCTTCCTCTTGCTGTCATAATCTCTGCACTTAGAGACCCACATATTCCCATTTTTCCCTTTCACCCAGAAGCTAGGCCCATACCTGGATAAAAAATAAATCCAGATTCAAACAAGCAGAGAAAACCTGACAGTGTCAGGGCTGTTAGTCAATGCCATAGTCTTTCAAGGGAAGAGATAATAACTGATGCTGGGACTATTCAAAGCTAAACTGGAGGGTGAGATAACAAGGCACAATCCCTCAGAAGCCCCCAGGGAATAGATAAAAATACCTAATTGATTTTTTTTTTTTTTATCTCAGACATCTAAATTATCTAACCACATTGTGCAAGCTTATTCAGCAGATTGCTAATAGATCACCCACAAAATCCTGCTGCACTTTGCACTGTGCTCCAAAACTGAACAACCCACTGAAATTAATGAGACAATTCTCATCTGTCATGAGGTCAACCAATTACACAGGCATAGCCAGCGGGTACTATCTGTAGTGGAAAAAAACCAAAACAAACCAGTGCCTATCAAGTTGGTTACACAACCAAGTGCTCGCCTAGGCTCCTGGCAAGGCCCCAATATCATTAACTATTATTAACTGTCTTGTGCAAAGGCATCAGCTCTCTCAGGAGCCAGGAGAGTGCTGAAGTGGTTTACAAAAGCACTTCAGTTGTATGGTAGACAAATCTTGAGGTGGCCTTGAAGAGTCGTTCTTTTTGCAGGCTCAAGAGCACAACACAGTGAGAGCTCACATTGTGAAGATTTTATTTGCAACTAAAAGGTTAAACTCTGAAGAAAGTAATGGGCTCACAGCAGTGCCAGGACAGCTTTCCAATTGGGTCTAGCTGACTTACATCCTTGCCAAGGAAAGAAGAAGTTAATACCCTGAGATAAGACCCTCGTCACAATATTGTTTAATTACATAAGGCTTCTAGTGAGCCTGAGATAAGAACAGGAATTTGTCCCCAGTCCAGCTGGGTGCGGCTGCTTAGATCATGTTGTGTATTAGAATGGGAACTAAAAGCACAGGTTCATTCGTGGTGATTGTCACATCATTAGAACTGGAATGAGTAAACTGATGCTGACACCCCATTTAAAAGTTAGCTCTTTTTTGTGTGAGCAGTAAACTAACGTTTTCCTGACAACAGTAGGCCTGAAACTATCGTTTCTCTTCAAATTACTCTAGGAGCATTAATTGAGCCAAACTGCGTCTCTGAAATCAGTAAGTAAATATTTTCAGAACCCTTTATCAGTGAAGAAAATGAAGCAGAAGGATTGATTCACCTAAGACTACAGAATAAGATCAGTTTCCACTCTAAAATTAGTAAACAAATCCTTTAGTTTCTAATTCTTCTTGCAAAAAAAAAAAAAAAATCATTTTCCTCATTCCGGTTCTCTTTCTTCTAGGTAACTCAGATACTGGATGACTGTATCTGGATTCCTAAGTAATGCCTCACAGCAACAAAACTGGTACCTTCTTCCTATTAAAAAAAAAAAAAAAAGTGGCCAAAAAGTGCTTTATTTGCATTGTCTTAATTCCATAAATTCATTCATTCAGCTGAAATGTATTCTGTCCAGGTTTCCTAGATATTCCTGATTTCCAGCTGATATGCTGTTCTTTCCTTCTAGCTTAATAAAGTTTATATTAATCCCTGATAAATTTTATTATCTCTATTTTGCAATCGCAGAATTTCCTTTTTACACAGAAAAGTGTAACCTTGATCCTTACCTATTCAGTGTGGTTTCGGATAATATCCTGTAACAGTCATGTATGAGTTCCTCTTTTGTTTTGTTTGTGATTCCTTACACATGGCTGAGTTTTATGTTAGCCTCTGGCTCTTGCTGCAGTTCTTGCATTGGGAACATATTGTAAGTGCTGTGACTGGGTCATGAGCAGCATTGTTTGTGAAAGGTAGAGCTGGGTACGTGCAGTCATCGTTGAGGTCAGTTAGTTTTCGTTCATCAATTGGGAATGTGCAGTGACTGTTAAGGAAGGTGCAGTGCTTATTCACTTATGCCCCTGCTGCTGCTGCTGAGGTGTGTTTGCTCTCAGCTGAACTGAAGCTTTTTGTCTGGGACATTGTGCACCACGACATTTTATCCCCTGTTCATGGGATACGCTTGTAGCACTTGTGTCAGGGTGGGTAGGGGACTGAAGTGAGCGCATTGCTTTGCAAGGCGTGTTTACTTGATTATGTGTTGTATTCTGCAGGGTGTGTCGCTGACTGCATGGAGCATTAAACCCAACTGCCATTCAGGAAAAGGAAGAAACATTTTAGAGAATGAAGAAAAAATGTTATAAAGCATTTAAAAATATAAATAACAGCATGTGAGGAAATCTTTCTGAAAGAACAGGATGCGTATGTAGGTGAAGAATTCAAATACAAGTGCTGGGCTAAGTATAATCACTAGTGAAAGAAAGCTCAGCCCTTCCTCTTAGGATTTTAGAAAGCTAAATGTTGACAGCACTTTCCAAATACCAAGAAATAAAAACAGTGATTTTTAAGTCTTGTTGCAGTGCAGTATATATTTATCTTTATCACATATGTTATTCTGTCCATCCATTATTGTGAGACTGGACTTTAAATGGACAGTAAAATAAATTAGTATCTACTCAACTTACTAAGGTCCTAAAATATTGACTATATGAGCTTTTTCCTTAAGAAGACATAACAACCACCTCTCCCTGCTCAATATACAGAAGAAATAATCTGATAGATAGAACACGGGGCTCGGTACAGATGCCATGTGTGTGTTTGAGTGTGGAGAAAGGGGTCTGTGTGGCCTCTTCCTTGTCCTGTGCCAGTGGACAAGCACATCGCTGGGCAATGCTAGGGGGAATCTACCGTTCAAAGTCCCTAGAAAATTTACCCTGGGTTTAATACTATTTCTTTTTGCTTGTTTGGTTTATGCTTGGGTGCCAGGAACTTACTATGGGAAAATCGTAGTGAACAATATTGTGTTTCATTTCTTTTTTCACTGTGGAAAAGAACCTAACAAAGCAGTTTCAGCTCCTGTCATAGGCTTACCTCATGCTTTCACAGCATCCCTATATTGATTAGTGTAGCTGAGGAGACTGCAAACACATGAAAGGTCATGGCCAAAAGGATATGCAAGTTAACAGTTAACTAGAGCAGAGGACTTTGAACACTAAGACAGAGTGCCAAATCTCAAAGAGATTTGGGATTAGCAGCAAAGAAGAGTTGATTCTCCAGGGGGTAGTGCTCTCCAGTGAGTTAAATGCCTAAGTTCCCTGTACACTGGAGAGGAATAGTTAGGAACTTAAGGAATAGTTAGGAACTTAAGGAATAGTTAGGAACTTAAGGAATATAGTGGCCTTAGCTACTATACCAAGTGGTGACATGCCTGCGTCAGCCAGTAAGAAGTACTTAGGAGAAGGGGACCTCTGAATGTCTCACTGTGACACTCATACAGGACCAAAAAGTGTTTGCTTATGGGTTTTAGTAACACATTTGTCATGGACACCTGAATTAGTCTTCCCAGTGAAAGTATGCCTGGAAGATGAGCCACCTCTGTACTTCACTCACCAAGCACTGAAGAGCACTGCACTGGAAGGCAGTTCTAGACCTTTGAAAAGTCTAGAAATGTCTTTTGCTGTGAGAAACTTTAGGGGAAAATGTGCTTTGCCCAGCTTTCAAAAGCTGAACCATGGTGTGACCAGGAGTGCAAAATTTCTGGGTGATTAGGGCTCCTAGCTGGGAAACAGTGGCAATATTGGGACTGGGATACCGGTGAAGGGGTCAATGACTTAATACCCATAAGCACATAAGCACTCCTGAGAGTTCCATTCTGCTGTGCACTTTGACTCCTACTTAGTCACAGCATGCCTAGGAAACTGGGTACTTAAGACATTATGGACAACCTGATGGATGGACTTAGGCAAGAGCTAGCTGACAGAATTCAGCCCACCCAGAGCAGTGGGGCTGCTGGGCACAAAAAGGCACCAGAGCCTTTGGCACCTGAAGAAGCTTTTGCTAGAAACTGCTGCATTTACAGCATCTGATGACGCTGAGGAGGGGAGGCAGAGCTTTCCTAGGTTGCTGTCATGAGCACAGGCGCCAGCAGTCTGCATGAGCTGCACTTTGGTGCCTGAGTGCTATTTTGGATCTCTCCCAGAGACCTTGCATTGGTATGCACTCAGTGGGCAGTCAGTGTGAAAGCTTGCTCAAGAGGGGCTAGGTATGGTAAGTGCCTGGCTTGCTGCATCAAGAATGACGTTCTTAGAATGGGTGGCTTCTTCCTAGGTATGAGCTGTGGAAGCCAGCTCCACCGTCTAAATGCCAAGTCAGGCTGTGCCCAGTTCTCTCTCTAGCAGGAGGAAATGCTATCCTGTGGCCATCAATACATAGCAACCAGCATTTTTGAACAGAGTAAGTATGGGAGGATTCAACAGCATTGGGTCATCACAGAGACCCTCAGGCAGTAAACAAGCTAACCAAACCAAAACCTTGACAAGGAGGAATTGCTCAAAGAAGGTGCTGGAATTTTTTGTTGGAAGACATGCCAAATCTTGCTGCAGCACTCTGTGGGCAGCCACTCATGCTACTGCAGGTTCTCACCCATCATTTGACCCATTGGAACAAGCTGTGTGCGTGAGACATCGAATAGCACTTCACCAATTTACTTTTGGCATGCTTGTCTGTGCTGCCTTATCAGCTTTCTCAGTGGTTTCCTCCAGATATTGTGTAGTGTTCAGGGAGCTGAGTAAACCCAGTGGGATATTTCAGACAAGACATACATAGTCTTTTTAAATCTTTTTCATAGTAAGGATATGGATTTTTAATTGCTGCTCCTTCAATTTGCTAGCAGGCTGCCTCTTCTGCAAAAGACACTTGTGTTTCCATCGTTCTCACTTGATCACTTGGCAGACCTGTGGCGGTCAGTGGATTGGGAAGATTTCTGAGTGCTAAAGAACGCATAGCAGAAGTCTGGGCATGGCTAGGGAAAATCTTTTATAAAGAGGTTTTATTCACCCTCTAATGAATGAAGCCAGAGGTTGTTGTGTCTGGCCAGGTTTCACCTGGAGGCCATCAACTCCGCCTTTCTGAAGTGTCATTGTTAGGGTATCATTTTTTAGTATCTGGCCTCTTGTTTGGGGTGGGGTTAGTTTTGGGTGGTCAACTTCAGTTGGCATGTGATCCACTCTAGCATCTGTCCTTGTTGCTGACTTCATCAGTCTGACATTTGGCCAAACAGACACCAAACTGGTGATTGTCTCTAAGGGTTGGCTCTAGCATATATGAGATGGAGGGAGATTGCTGTAAATACACAGAGCCCACAAAGAAGCATGGAAAGATACAAAAGAACGAAGAGAGTAGCTGCTTGATGCCCAGCAGAAGGGAATTGGGAAGAAATAAGAACAGGTATGTAGCGAGACCTGTGAAGGAACTTAGAGGTGAGCATGAGAAGTTTCAGCCTATGGCAGAAGCTAAGAGGAGATGCATCTGGGGACCTGATTTATCGAAACAAATGTGCCTTTCAAACGACAATGTGCATCACCAGAAAGCACTAAACCAAAATGACTTGAACAAAGCAACAGATAAACACTTGAGAAAACTCCCCCTGCCCTTAGAGGAAGCCAGGCGGGTCTCCAGACTTCACCCTCACCAGAGAAGACCCCTTTCACCCTGTCTCCTATGAGGCTATTTCATGGTTTCTTGCTCAGCTTGTCACAGAAGAAAGAGCAAAATGCTGCCTGCCCTCTTCATGCCGTAATGATAAGCCTGCAGTGGTGTAAGGCAGGGTTTATTTTAATTGGACTTTTAAACTTTTTTCCTGGCACTTTAAAGTTTATGAACGGAAAGGATCCGTCTGACTCAGAGACTGGGCTACTTCCAAACATTAATCTTAGCTGCCATATGTTAATGTAGTTTGGCTCTGCTGCATCCTATGGTCTAAAGTCAGATGTCTGTACCCTTTCATCTCTGGTGTCAGAGACATTGGCAGATTGTGATTGCCTGATGTGCAATCTACAGGCATTTGATGAGAGTCTGTGAGTAAGAAGGCCCAGAAAACATCCATATTGTGTTCTCCTGAAATTCATTTTTTATCGTTCTGCAGTATTGTTTGCCAAAATTATAATGTCCAGGACAACTCTGTCCTGTGCTGACTGAAGTCAACATCCAGATTTTGTTTATTACAGTATTTTCCTCAAGGTAATAAAACTTGGCATATGAGGTTGGGTTCAGTGATACAATATTTAGCCCTGTCCCTTTAAGCTGGCTTTGTCAGATGGATATAACAAACACATAAACAAAGATGACTGTCCTGTTCATCATGATTTTTCCAGCACTGAAGCATCATTTGTGTTTCACTCTATTCCATTCTCTTTCCCAAATGTTTCCATTCCGCAGCAACTGTTTTCAAGTTTCATCCAGGGTGTACACTCACACTATTTGGTGTTTCCCTGTACCTTCCTCATCTTACTCACACACTCTCATCCCTGGAATCATCATGGGAACAACCCAATGCAAAAAAAAAAAAAAACAAAAAAAAAAAGAGAGAAGTTTCCCATTATACTTATTTCAATGGAATTTCCCTGCTGTCTTTTTTCCATATCAGTGGATGTTTTCTGCTAGCAACAATAGTGTGAACAGCATCAGGAAGATGAAACCTTTACATGAAAACATTACAAGGGCATTTGCAAAGGCTAACATTAGCGTAATGAAACTTATTTTCCTAGATCCCCTCTCAAACCTCTGTGCAGGGAAAGGTTTCCTCCAGAGGCAATTCAGAGCAGTAACCTCATTCCATGGAGAATAGAGGGTATCCAGAGAGATTAACTCCTTAAGCCTAAAACTTGAAAGCTTAAAAAGATTGAAATCCATTCTCATCTTCTGGGGAGTTACAGCAGACATACACCTAGTCCTGCTGTTGTAGATGTGTTGGCCTTATGTGCTGACATGGAGAAAGTTGTTCTTGATTGGATAACTGGTTTATTGTACAGGACAACATCTCTCAGTTCTCTTCCAGCTCTACAGCCAGCTTTCTAAGCAGTTCTGAGCAGGGAGCAGTTTTCTGCATGAGAAATTATGTAGGCAATTATATTAATTAATATAAGACTTTTCTCCAGGAGGACAGAGATTTGATGGGCAGCTGATGGACATTCAACTCTAGCAAAGGTTTAAAGCTGAGGTGTTGGTTTATGATAATGGGTGTTAATGATCAATGAATACATCCCTTCTGCTGTGCAAGAAGCCAGACCCACGACTTCCCACACTGCAGGGAAATTTTGTCTGCACATTTTACATTGCTCTATTTCCCCATGGCAGGCACTGGCACAGCCAGGCCGATGTTCCTGAGCGTATGACTTATGAACAGTACAGTTACGTTCACTTGCCATCCAGAGACTCGTCAGTGACAAGTTGCAGCCGTAGAAGATAGAGATGACTCAATACTGGAGCATTATGTAAATGAGAAACCTCTTCTGTTGCGCCCCGTTGTACCAATGAGGCCACGTAAAGTTCACGTCAGTGACGCTGCGTTCCCGTGTCCCCTCTGCCTTTGTGTCAGGGAAATGGGGTAAGACAGGCGTGGTTCCCCCAGCATGGGCAATATGTCAAAACTGGTAGTCAGTCTGAATGTGAACCCCTGGAATCAAAGATTCCTTCCCAGCAGCAACGCCTGCACAAAATTTGCTGTTGCCTTTTGCTGTCAATTGCAAAAATGATTGAGCTTCTTGTCACTTACTGTAAATTCTGAGGGGGAAGTACTGAATTTAAGTGAAGCGTGCTCTCCCTGAGAATCAAACAGTTTTAGTAAGAGCTGTGGGTCATCTGTGACAGAGCTACTAAACTCATTTAGCTTCTCGAAAGCACGAGAAAAAGTCCTGCTGCTAAATGGCGTAATATTGCATGCCCTCTTCTGATGGCCTTGTGTAGGCAGCGTATCCTAGGCAAGAGCAATGAGGAGGAGTGAAAGCGTGAAAACGCAGTACAGCTGAATTCTGTCTATCCAAAGCCGCAGATATTATTCCAGGTGGAGAGCCAAATTCTCTGACTCACCCGCACAAAAATCACGCTGAAGTTTGCCGAAGACAATGGAATTAATCTAGTGTAAGACTAATAGGAGAGGGAAGAATGGTAACCTCCAAAATGTTGATCTCCTCAGCTGTCTTGTTTCTAGGGTGCCATGACTCAGTGTATGTATACTGCTAGCAGATGTAGCATAGTCTGACTACTGCAGATGAGTGCAGAAAGCCAAAAGGTATGAAAAAGTTCACAAAGTAGAAAAGATTTGTTTTGCATTAAATGTTTAAAATCAGAAGGAAGAGGCAATTGACTCCAGTGGGAGTTTCACTTGAGTAAAGACTTAGGAGCTGAAATGAGAGATGACAAAAACCTACCTTGCTAGCCCACAGCTCACAGAAAAGTGACTCCCTGAATTTATTCTGTGTAATTCTGTTCAAACAGATGCAAATAACTTCCCTCAAATTGTTTCAGAGCCCAGATATCTTTTTTTCTCTGTATTCAGCACCTTTCTTTTTATATATGATTCTGTTCTTTTCTCTGTAAATATTATCTGACTGAAACACTATACAAATTCTGTTCTCACCCATTACAGTCATTCTAATTTGATAATGCTCTGTACATTTAGTTTATTTACCTTTGTCTCATTTTTTCCTTTTCTACTTGATTCAGACATCCATCTGTGGCAACCTGTCCTACCTATTTTAACCCTACTCTTGTTAGTGTTGCAGCTACAGAATTAATGCGTGCTTTGACTTCCAGAGAACTCTGCAGTAAACTTCCCAGATGAGGCCCATTGATACAATTCTCATGTCTCATTGAGTTTAAAGGTCAGCCTTATGATGCTAGGAGTTCCTCCATGAGCTAAGTCCTTCATATATTTTTGCTCTTTTCATCACCAGTTCCACTCTATCCCACAATATAATGGCTAATAATTACGCTCTTTTCAATGGTCTATCTCCTGGTCCATTGAAGGTAGGACTTTTTTCTCAGCAGAAAGCTGACTCATAAGGTATGCTGCTTTCTATCCTTAGAAAAAGTGAGTCATTAATGGATTTTTCATTATGCATTCAAGTACCATAGACTGAAATTTTGTCCTCCCAGCCTAGTCCTGAGGTAGTGTTTGGGAGTCTTTTTGATTTCGTATTTTAGTTATGTCTCAGTGAGGCTCTGTAAGATACAATAGATGCTCTACAAGGAGCTGTTTTGTATTATATGCTATGAGGATTCCTGTTAACTTGAGCAGTGCCATGGTTTCACTCTGCACTTCCGTGTGCTTCCGTACCTAAAAACGTCACAAAATTCCCTTTACACCTGCATTGTGATATGTTCAGCTTCTGTTTTCACCTAACACAAATAGTTTACAGTTGTTTTTAAAAGCTGCATGAAAACTGAGAAGGCTGGGGAATAACTAAAATAATACAAATCCCATTGGTACTGTTGCAGTGATAGGAATAGTCCTTTTGTTTGGTCAACAGTGATTTGGTGACCTTTCAGACAGTCAGTGAAGCTTCATGACAGAAATGAAAAATGCTCTTATTTCTGTTTTATAAACAGAAATTAATGTTGGGTGAGATTAAGTTGTGATAGGGAAGCAATGGAAATATTGCGGATGGAACCCAGGAGTCCTGTACATTTTATTTGTCCAATGCCACTATATTTGGTAGAAATATTGTGATGTATTTACAGTCGCTGCTATTTAGCTTTGAATGGTGTCAGTGTGAATGAGCATCTGGCAGAATCTGTGAGAGCTGCAACATAGTCTGTAATTCACAGGGGGGTGCCAGCTTTTGCCTGTCCATGTTGTATTCTGTTAAACTATCTTCGCAGGGTATTTTGAGGGGGGAGGTATGAATTTCTGATACTGACAGGAGCTGTTATTTAAAGCTGTATGATGAAGATGTAAAGGGGATACTGTTAGAGTGGTTGCTTTGTTCTTCATTACACAAAAGTGGATATGCTGCAATGACAAGTTTGTAAATCATAGCTAGTTCCGTTCTCACACCACCCAATAACCTCACAATCTCTCTGTCAACTTCCTGAAGACCTTGGGAAGCTATAATTTGTGATAAAAATGGGAGTTAAAATGTTACGTGTATATCAAAGCTGAAAATTTGTGGCTGGCTGACCTTTTCATTTTGAGCAAATGCACTCATTTCCTTTACATTGCTTACTGTTTCCTTCTGAAGTCTGGCATAATAGGAAATCCTCCATGATTGTTCTACTTAATCAGTGGCTCCATTGTGCCGGCTTCTGTTCCTTTCAGTGAGCAGGATCTCACCGTGCTCCTAATGGGGCATCGCTCTCTCTGCTGTCAAGCATCAGTGCCCCAGAAACTCAGATGTTTCATTTCAGCAGCCATGGATGAGAGAATACCATGAGCGGTGTGTGCTACATTCAGTGTGCTGTAGAATAAGGAAACAGCCCCCTGATTTTTGATTTAGAAAAGAAGAAAAAACCAAGCGCTCACTGGATTTTACAGTGATATTTCCCAGTGTTTGTGGTTAGGCTTTGATGAATAAAGAAAATGAAGAGTTGATAAATTTAGATTTAGCCTTCTTTCCGTATGTGGGCTAATGTCATTTGTTGTCATGTCACTGCTAATATTTGCATAGTCATCTGACAGTTGTAAAGGACTATATTCTGAAATGCCTACCCATTCTGACTAGCACATCATTTTTCATTTTCTGATTTATTTCTCTTTGTCATCCAGTCAAGTGACAGGAGTTCCATGTTGTGACTGTACACCACAAACTGCAGATGGTGTAGCATTTGTACACATGCCTCTTGCTAGAAATTAGGCAAGTATTTACAAAGAAAAGGTATATTGGCAATAGCTTAAAAAAAATTGTGAAGTAAAAGAAAGGCTGAAGTTGCCAAAAGAAAGATTATTTGTACTGCTAACCTCTACCTGGTAAAACATAACATAAACAAAACCATAGTGACAGGCCAGTGCTCAGGAAGAGCTGATGGTTCACCACATCTTATCTTTTGCTTCCTGTTCCAGCACAGAGATGCTGACATCATGTTCCTGCATGTGCAATATGCAGAGAGCTCAGGGTTTGTAATTCAGTGTTGCCAAATAAACAATTTTTGCTTGTTGCTATTAATGTTCTGCTGTTCTGCTTTTCCCCAATAAAGCTGATGTCTGTGGGGAGCCAGGTAGTCAGTCAGACTCTGCAGACATTTCACAGTTTTTTGCTTTCCTATCATATGACTTTCAAGTGCAGCTTGCAGTAAAGATAGAGCAGTGGTCAGAGGACTTTAGTCAGTGTGTAACCCGTTCCTTATGGAGAAAGTTCCCAGAGAAGACTGAGGGGGCTTGTATGACAGTATAGTTAACAAAAATGGTGTAACAACCCCAGGGTACCGCTTTGTGCATTTATACTGGAGTCAAATCTCTAGGGAAATTAGGTTAGTTGCAGCAATGATGATAATAATAAATAATGCACGCTCCCCTTGGATCTTGGCTGACTATCAAGACAGACTTCCTGATGATGAGATGCTTATGTCTGTCTCCAGTCTCTTCAAGGTATCTGCAAGGCACCATTTTTTGCAATTACAAAGGACTGCCGATGAGAACATGCACCATAAGAAGCAGTCCAGGAGCACTGGTCCCAGACTTCTGTCTCTGATTTCCATAATCGTTCTCATCTCAACTTCTCAGACATTAGCAAGCCAAATCTCAGAACAGCTCTGTCAAGTGCAGTGGTGGCAGTAGCAACCCAGAAGCCTGGAGGCTTTCAGTTTTGCCCATCGTGCTGTACCTCATTTGCATGAGGATGAGACAAGAAGGAGAGAAGTCCCTGTCATATCATGCCAGTAATAGATGGGGACACTGACTATATCTCCTTTGCTTCTAGTAGGGACCAAGACTCTGCAGGAGCACGTTACCAAGGGACTTTTCTGCAGAAAGCACCTACCCCAAACTTCACAACCACTGTCTGGGGAAGCTGCTTTCTGCCAATTGCCAAACCTAACTGAAGCAAGGCCACAGCGATGTTTGTGGCTTTTCTGTTGGCCTTGTTGCTGGCAATGCCACCCTGCTACAGGTAGAAAAGAGGAAAGGCAGCCCTGCAGGGGTGCACTGGTTTGGTTGTAAAAAGGTTGGTCTCACCCCAGAGCACTGCTCTCCCCTGCCCTCAGCTTCTGCTGGCTCTATTTCTCTCCAGTAAAATGGGAACAGCTGCATCCCCTTTCCTCCCAGGTGCTATATGGGCCATTCTGGTTTGTAAGACAAGAATAAAAAGCATCTCAGTGCACTGGCATATCTACAAGAGCATCTTCTTTGCTGTTGCAAGGGACACCAAGTTGAAGTCTGGTTAAGTCATTAAACAAGGCTTTGGCAATAGCAGGATAGATCTTCCCCCAACACATGGACCTATAACCCTGGTGTGTAAGAGCAAACAAAATTCAACACATCTCAGTGCACTCAGGTATCACTCAAAAATAGTTCTTTATCTGCTAAAAAGCAAACGGAAGTTGGTGTTTGCCCTCATTTGACATCAGAATATACCTCTGCGCACTCCTGTCCAATCACTTACCTGAGGTTGGACTGAATCTTTGTCTTGGTTTATTCTTCACATATTTGATAATGAAGAAGCAAAAGCTGCTTGGCCCATTGTCTCTGACTCTCTGGCTGTTTTCTGTTGCTGATTTTCATAATTTTATTACTGGTTTCCTGACATTGAGTTGCTCAGGTTTAGTTGCAGGTGCATTTATCATTCTACATGACTTGTTTAAATAATGTACAAATGAAAATAACCTTTGTTCAAGACATTTGGTATTTTTTTTTTTTATAAGCTGCTGTTAATCAGTGTTGTAAAATGGGATGACTTTTTATGACATACATGCTAGAGATTGATTCTAGACCATTCGCCATGAATTGCTTTGTCCCAGCTACACTAAGAAATAAGCAGGACTTGCCCCTTTAGTCTCTTCTAGAAGGGAAGAAAGTTTTCTGAGCACATAGAGCGCTGGCAGGACAGCATGCGTGAAGTTTGGGTCAGTAGATCACTCTCAAGTGAAATTTTAAAGGAGCTTTGTTACCTAATTCCTGTAGATAGTCCCTGAAAACCTTGACGATCTCATCCTTAGACTGCATTGAACTGTCAAATAAAACCAGTAGATGGTATCTTAGAAAGTCACAGTGGAAGTGGCAGCTTCCCAAGCCTGTGAGATGCTTGGGGCTGTGATAGTGAGTGCTGCTTAGGTAGCCTGAGGCAGAAGTCTCTGTTTTGCCTTCAGAAGCATTTGAAAGAGGAAGGGGGAATGAGAGCTTCTGAGCACGTCTGAGGTAGCCCTCTCCTGCAGTGGGGAATGGCCTGGCAGACCTCCACTGCATACATCTGTCAGCTCATCTCTCTATTTACCTACTTATAATATCCTGGCTCTGTAATTGCCATATAAACCATCAGGCATCACTTTTTCCAGAGGATTTTTTCCAGGCTTTGAAAACAAAGTTAAATATAACTGTTCTTCTCCTACAGGCAGAGAAACCGAGGCACAGAGGATCCAAAGGGCTTGTACAAGGTACAGACAGTAAATCACCAAGTGTCCTGATTTCCTCTCACCCATATGAATCCCTAGAACTCACTATCTCCTATAAGAAAGCTTAGCTCAGAGTCTTATTTTGAAATGTAATTAATATGCAAAGTGCTTTGATCCCCTTTGATGGAAGATTCTATGTAATTTGCTATCCTATTTTAAAGTAATACCTCTAATTGTTATGCAGCAGGGAAATGAAATACCGATAATTCTTTTGCTATTTTTAGGGAAAGATCTGAGCATTTTACTCCAGCAGGTTTAGGTTACAGTTATTTTCAGTAGAAGAACTGTGAGATTGCTGCTGCTGTTGAAACATTTAGAAAGTGAGGATTAACAAACATACAGTGTGTACTGGGACACTGGCTTTGTAGGGGTGAGTTCCCCCAAGAGGATGACTAACAGCAGGATGTGGGACATAATTTGCATGTTCTCTGACTCTGCTGCAATCATTTGTGTACTGGATACTTGAATTATACATTACACAGAAGGTCGCCCACTTGCCAAGCTGACAGCCCTTGCTGAACGGTGCATAGCCCTGGATGGGGGCTGAGGGAGGAGGGATGATGTTATTTCAAGAAGTGGATAATGTTGGGTTCAAAAAGAAATAGCTCCGTGTATGATAGGACTTGGAATTTGATACTGAAGACTTGGCAGGGGGAGGTGGGGTATTTACTCATTCTGCACCACTCTCATGCTAGCTCTGACTTTCAGGTTTTTTGCATCTGCTTCTGTTCTGTTCCTGTGGTGAATCGGATGCTGCTGATAGGTGTCATAAATCATCCCTACATGATCAAATGCTTTCTCTGTACAAGAGCTTCAGTGGGGTCAGT
This sequence comes from Pezoporus wallicus, assembly GCF_028554395.1. Lineage (NCBI taxonomy): Eukaryota > Metazoa > Chordata > Aves > Psittaciformes > Psittacidae > Pezoporus > Pezoporus wallicus. The sequence continues at coordinate 96,334 of NW_026638191.1, forward strand.
GGCAGATTTCCCCTATGTTGCCTTTGTTTCTTCTTAGGGAGACAAGAGAGTTCCCTATTCTCATTGCAGCCTACTTGAGCTAGGTTTGTTTACTGCTAGAAGGACACCAGTGGGTGCTTTTTCTACTATCCTCCTCATAAAAAAGATTGATTAATACCAACAAGCTCATTTTTGTAGATCACCTATCCAGGAGGAAGGATGTGAACAGCACTTCCTATCACAGATAGCCTCTCCAAGAAATCATTTTCCACATAATAAAGTTTCAATGAGATAAATCCTGATCACATATTTCCCTTTTGAAATATTGTTTTTTTTTTTATGTCAGCACTGACTGTAAAAAAACCCAAACAATAAAAAAGGGAAATGATTCAAAACTAACTGACAAAGTGCACTCATCTAATCATCTGATCAGCTATCTTGCTGATTGTCACACTACCTTGCTGTACCCTGGCTTAAAAGTCAAGGTCTTTGGGGCAATGACTGTGTTTACTGGCTCATGTGTTTGCATGGGTCTGTGGCAGTACCCCAACTCAAGACTGAAGTGCCATCAGTGGGTGATGCTTTCTGAGCTGCCTGCAGCGTGCAGGCTCTGAAAGTTTCTGGCTTATTGGAGAAGATTTCTGAGCCATCATCAGGTCACAGTTGAGGTGTCTGTGCTTCTATGGATCTGCGATGGATCTGTCATGGACAGGGTACAATATAGCTGTCAAAGCCAGGGCTGGTGATCAGGCTTTGCTGGTGCTGCATGCTCGGGCACTCTCCTGAACCTTCCCAACCAAGAAAGTTGGCTTTAGGAACAAGTTCCAATAAGCTGAACTCATTCCTGTTGCTTCCTTCTGCTTAGGACTGGTTACCACTGGAAGACCAATGACAGTGGGAAACATTTTATCAAATGCACTCTTCCAAAACCTGTTTTTCAGCTGGGGTCCACAGGGAAGATGTGAACAATTTTCATCAGTATTTCCACTGAGAGATCAATCTTTCAATTAAGAATTGTTCTTTAGACCACATTCACATTTCACCTTCCATTTCTTTACTTTTCCTCCCCTTCCCTCTTCCTGGTGTTGGGCTAAGTCCATGCTGAAAAAGCAAACCAGAAGCTTATTTTACCCTTGAAAAGGCAGTACATTCACAAGAAAAGGAATGTGTGTAAAAACAAATCAAACCCATCTATTCAGCGAGGTTTCCCCCTGTGACAATAAATACGGAAGTTTGCCAATAGAAATCAGAACCTCTCATGTGCACTTAGAGTTACAGAGGCGAGGATCTGCTCATATAGTTGCCTGCTATCTTTCTCACTGAGCCAGATTGCTGCCTGGTGTTAATCAATGTTTTTCCAGTGACTCTAATCCACTATTCCCAAATAGATTTACCAGGAAGACTACAAGCACTCCACTCCCAACCTTCCCCTGGTGCACTGCTTGGCAAGGCATGTGCTGCTGGTCTGGTGCTGGAGAAGTGGCTCTGTGGTCCCCGTAGCCCCACAGTGGCTCTGTACAGTGCTCTGATGGTCTCCAGGGGAGCTGCACACATTTCCACCAGACAAGAGCCTGGCTTAGAGCAGCAATTCAGCTATTTTGTCCCTGACACTTTACAAACAAAAGTCATCGGTTTCAGTGTAATGTGCCCCATCCTCCTATTTCTAAGTAAAAGATGCATTGCAAAGTCTTCAGGGAGAAAGGCTGTGAGTAATAGCAATGGCCCAGCGCCTGCAGCCCAGCCAGCGTGCCAAACAATATTCCAAGAAAATATTTCTAAGTTACAGCAATTGCGTAAGAGTGATTATTATTTTTAAAGTACAGAAAACGAAGTCCAGTTTCTAAAAAAGCAAACACATATTTTTAGCCTTGCTGGTGTCTTGATCTTACACTAATGGGAACCATCTGTGCTGGAACTGGCTGATAATCCTGGTAAATAACCTTTTGCTGCAACATTCCAGATGTTTCAAAGGCTTCTTTGCGAAGAAGCGTTTATTTCCCTGCCTGTCACTCTCCCTTTCTCCCTTTCCTGTCCATGTTTACTTCAGGAATATACATTCTTTTATTAAAAAGCTTTTGTTAAAAATAGCTTGTCAGGATTTTGGCCAATCTTCACTATGAGTCTTCCTTGCTAGCGGAGAATGAAAGCTTTCATTCCTTAGTGCTGAAAGACTAAATTGGAGATTTGAGAAGGAAGCTGAAAGATTTAGCCTAAAAAAAGAGCACCAAAAACTTAGTTTGATTTGTATTTTTAAGTCATTTTGATCCCTCTGAGGATACCAGCTATTAAAATATCTCTTTGGGTATTGAGAGTTTTTAGTGTGATAAACTGGTGTGGATTATACAGATGTACTTTATAGGAACTTCACAATGTATTATGTGAAAGAGTCTTGTGATTTGCTTTGCTGCCTCTGCTGTTCTATATCCTGGCAGTGACTGCCTTTCTATGTGAAGCAAAATATCCCTGGACACATGGGGCACTCTTTTGTTCCACCTGAGTTAAACTGAGCCAGAAAATAAGGGGATTTAAAACCATCCTTTAACCTTTCTGTTATCTCCATCTGGACTCTGCCTGAAATCTGATGTGCTGCTGCTACATTAATGCTGTAACTTGGGCTCCAGTACAATTAGATAAGAAAAGCCGTGCTTCCACTGTCAATGCTCCTACTCAGATCTCCAACGTGATGTCTGTATCACCAGATAACGGTATGCTGCTCAGGAGTAATGAACGCTTTGACGTGTACTGCCCACTGGGTAATTGTTTTAGAAACTTCGTGTCACTGCTGAAGAGCTCTAGAAGGCAAAGGAGAGTCTTTTGGTTTCTGAAAGATTTGGGGTTGAAAGGCTCCACAGTGCTCTGCTGTGGTTAGGACATTGCAATTGCAATCACAGCAAACTCCCATCCTCCGAGGAGAGCTGGGCAAGTAGAGGGTTTTAGGACACAGTCCCTTTGTTCTTTTGTTACCCGTTATCAAATTTGTTTCATAATAAAATCTTCTTGAGCTTGGGGGTTTTGTGTGTGTTAATACTGGTAATATGATTTAAATATTCTGATGATTCATTTTGAGTCCAGAGAGCTGAATCAGCCATGTAGAACACAACTTGCTTCTCCCAAACCGTTACCTTTTCCATCCCTTTCTCGTCATTTCTATAAGAGGATGATTCATGCTCCTCTTGTATTTACCATTTGAGAATGTGCCCGATTCCTTCATCTAATTTCACTTCTTGTTCCTCTTTTTCAAGAAAAGAAAAGAAAAAAGAGCTCTGAGGAAAGCAAAGTGTTTGCTGATGATGTGAAATGTCCCACTGGTGAACCTGGCACGTGAACCAAGAGGATAGAGGGGAAAAAGAGAGGAAGAAATACCTGGAATTATTAAACTGATCAGAGCCCAAACTGTGAAGCTCAGTCTCTGGCTCACATTTCACGTGTTTTTGAAATTCTGGGTGTTCAAGTGAGGGCTTGTGTTCAAATATAATTCTGGTATAATGTTTTTTTTTCTGCTTGTTTAAAAGAAACCCCTTGCTTTGTTTAGTTATTCAATTCTAATTTGTTGTCTCTGAAGCTTCACTACAGTTGTGACTGGCTCAACCAGTTAACTGGGGAGTGGGGTTAATGATTGACTTACCTGACTAAACGAGAGCCGTCTGTTCACACATGGCCATAAGATGTGTAAGAACATAAGGAAATCTTTATGGCAGACCTTGGGTAAACACCTGGACTCTTGTCCCTGCTTTCTGTCTAAGACGCTGTGCTTCTCAGTGTAACCCTGCAGTAATCAGATCAGTTTTAAAACCAGAGAGCATCTCTGCCTTCTCTATTGCTGCCAGTGCAGCCCCTCACCAGAGCCAGGGCTCCCTGGCTGCTGCCCCAGGTCAGTGGGATCCCTATCCATACAAAGCTGTGACCATCATGGGGCTGTCTGGCTGCTACCACGCTCCAAGGGAAGTCTCCCCGCAGCTTCCAACCCCTTCCATTTTAGGGCTCCCCTCAGCCTGCTGCTTTTATGGGATGTTTTCTCCCTTTATTGGCAAGGGAGTTTTTTACACCACAGCAGCTGTAAAAAAACACTCTCTAAGAAGTGTGTTCATGCGAGCGGCCCTTTGGCTGGGCCTCTGTCTAAACAGAGCTCAGCATTTTGTGTGGCAGCTGAGGTGAAATCACAGCTTGTGACAGGCTCCAAGAGCTGCAGAGCGTCTGGCCACACGTGTGGTCACCCCCCAGGAGAAACGTCCCATGTTTGGGCAAATTCGTTTGAGCCAATGCTGCTGTATGACTTCACTCCTCATTCATCCCCATCAAGAAACAGTTTGTCCAATGCTTCGGAGGAGGACAGCACGAACCCTTGCTAAACTCACCTGAAGGTTTCACAGCAAGGCAATGAGATCATCTCAGCGCTGAGTTTTTGTCAAGTCTAATGGGGCATGAGGAACATGGGCAAGTCAGACAGGTAGCCATTTGATGCCAAGGAAAAGGCATTTTATTTACAAAGAAATGGGTCGTTAGATCCCTTTCCTGAATATCATGTCCTGTCCCACTCAAGGTGACACTCAGAGAACAACTACACTGTGAGTCACTCTGCCCCGTGTGTTCTCATGTACTTCTGAAAACAACAGTGGGCCAAAGTTTGGCTTTTTCCACAGCCTAAAGGTTTTCACATTCAGAACAGTCAAGTGTTATTCTCTCCTATGACTAATACTGTGTTTTCACTAACCGCTGTTACACACAAACATCACCTCACTCTATCACATGAGAGAATCATGTCATATTGCAAATATTTTAACAAACTGAATAGCACAGAATGAACAAGCAGTTCTGTATTTACCGATATGGGGGTATTTTTTAACAGTTACAAATGAAATACGAAGATTAGCTATAAACACCTTAAAGCTCATACTAAGAAAGCACAGAAAAAGGTGCATGAAAACAAGGGGACTCAGAGGGAGAGTGTGCAATGCAATATCCACTGGAATTTCTTTGTGCTTTGTTTCCCTTAAAAGCCTTATTTCTTTTTCACATCCTCTTGTGAAGTGTCGCTCTTGGGTCTCAACACTGAGTTACTCCATAGTCCAAGAATGCAGGAATTGTGGCTTTTGATAAACCTCATGTTATTTCACACAGTTTACAGTTGCTTTTGCTGTTACATCCTCCCCTTCTGTCCCCTCAGCAAATGACCCCTTTCAACACCATTAGCAAGACAAACTGAGACCTGGAGGATGGTAGAAATGGTGCAGAGAACAGTGTGAGCACGCTGGGAGGGCCTCCCTTCTGGGTCCTTGAATCCTGTCCTTCACACAGGACTTCAGGAGGAGGCAGAAGTACCTTTCCATCCCCTCTGCACCTTTCAGCCTTGACAGTCCTAGATTATTCCAAGCTGCCTACATCCACCAAAAGCTATTCTTGAGTTGGGAACGGTTAGTATGTGTTGGGACTTAGAGCATGAAACTCTTTCCCACAGTAGCTGGTTGCACTGGCTTTACAGACCCTTGCATCCACGGGCTGGTGGGAAAAGATGTAGCTGTAGCTAATGGAGAACAGGTTTTGCTCTCCCTGCAGGACAGGTAACAAGATGCCAGACTCCAGCTGTACCAGCTCTGCTTGATCCTAATGGGCACAAGCCAGGGTAACCCCATGCTCAAAATCATCCCCTCTGCCCTTCTGTTGGTTCCCATGTGCCGTGTACATTTGTGAAGCCTTCATCCCTGTAAAGACAAAAAGAACAGAACAACCTACAAAAGGCAGTGCCTCCACAGCTCTTATCTCAATCTTCATGAGAGCGGATGGTTCTGGGAATGTGAAGCTCATACACAGTCACTGTGCCCACAAAACACTGCCATCACATGACTAGCAATAACCCCAGCTCTCATGTGTCTGGAGAGGAGAGCACGCCTCTCCCTGCCTCTTGGTGCGAGGTACGTCATTTGTTTTCTATTCAAATTCTCCCTCCTCCCACGGAAGCCTTGCCTTGCCATGCTAGCCATTAGAGGATGTTACAGAGAAAATATATAAGCTGTAGGAAGAATAATTTCCCATAAGTATATTTTATTATATATCTAATACCTTTCATCTTGAAATAAAAGAACTCTACAAATACAGTGATTTTATTGAATAAATACCCTTATGCCTAACGCATGGCATGATTCATAGCAGATTAATAGAAGCAATTAAATGTAAGATTAAATTGCCTAAACCATTTGCCCCACTAAGCCGATCCCAGCGCTGTGAAGTGTATCAGTGCCACTAATTCCCAGAGATTTTCCTTTGGAGGCAGGTATTTAATGATTTTGAATATCAAATCCACTGTATCCCAGACTGGCTGTCTAATGCCTGTAATCATGTTAAAACGCAGCAGTAAGCAACTTGCCCCAGGCAGCTCGGTGAGTCACTGCAAGAGAAAGCAGGACTGACTTGCATTAGCTGCTCAAGCAGACATGGAGCCACTTGGCAAAATTATGACGGGGGACTGTCCATGCGGCAGACATCTCGAGTGTCTTGGGTTTCAGGCCTTGAGATGCCGTATGTCGGGCTGTGTGACAGGCACACACACATGTATGGGGTCATATGGTGCCATCCACGCATGCTGTCTGGGTGCCTCGGGTCGTGTAACCCAGTGGCAGATGCAGAGCGGATGGCAGGTCCCCCGCGGCAGTGTGGGGCTGGCACCGGGGGCTGTCACACCGTGGAGCTGGCAGCGCGTGGCGTGCTGCCCGCGGCATCATGAAGCAATGAGGAGCTCATGGCACTGCATTGATAGGACAGCAGAGATGGGATCGTGGTCTGGAATACAGGGAGTGACCATTATGGTCCACGCGTGTGCTGCTGCCAGTGCCTGCTGTGCTCCCACCTCTGCCCACAGCCCCAGGAGGAGGAAGCCAGTGGTTCGGGGTGGCCAGGGAAGCAATGAGCTGAGATTTCCTTAGGCAAGGCTGGGAAAAAGGGGCTTTCCATACTCCTCAATGTACATCTGTATCCAGGATGTGTTCCCACTTGAAATACCCGAGCAGCTACACCAACTATTTTCCACTCAGCAAGAAATAGTTACACACTGGACATGGCACACAGAAATAAGGCCATACCAGGTTTTCCAGCCTGTTTCTCCGGGAGTGAGATCCCAGCTCAGAGCTGGTTTTTGTGCTGTCAGGACTGACCTGTCTGCCTCCCCATTCCCCCACCTCATCAACTCCAATGTGAAGAATCTGAGGCAGTCTGAGCTTAGCCAAACCCTGGCAAAAGGGTTAAATCTCAGTATTTAAATGCATAAAAAATAATGTTTTCATTGTAGTATGAGTCATCAGCAATTCTACATTGTTTGCGTTCTGCTTATTGTAACCTTCCATTGCTGAATTCTTTGTCTCCTTTGCTCCTTTTTCTTTCCCTTTTTCTTTTCCTTTTTCTTCCTCCCTCCCTCCCTTCCTTCCTTCCTTCCTCTTTCTCTCTCCATTTATCTTTCCTTCTTTTCCTTCTGTTTCTTGTGAATCTGTGTCTCCGTAAAATCTGTCCAAATATTTACAAAAGGAAATGCTGGGTTGTGAAACTGAATTCGGAGAAAATGTTACACATGCTGAAGAAATGCCTCCAGCACAGCTTCCAAGTGTTCCCACATGCATTTTTTTTCTGTGTCTCAAGTGTTGAGGCTTGATCCTTCATATCTTTATTCAGACAAAACTTGCACTGCAGGCAGCGAGGCCTAGGTTGGGTCCAATGGTGCTGCAATTCTGGCTTCGCTCGAACGGTTCAGAGCTGATTTTGGCCGTGAATGCCTAGTTAAAAAGCCTGAATAACCGGTATTACTGGGTAACTGGTTTATGCAGTGGGCCAGCTCCAGTCCAGGGGTTATCTACACTGGCCACCAAGTTGCTAACAAATTAGCATCGGTGTCAGTCGATGCAGAAGCTGTCTGCAACCCTCTATTACCCCTTGAGATAAACATCAACCAGGTTTCAGCGGGAGACCCACGGCCTCTGGAGAAAGCCATCCAGGTGTCTGGTCCTGCTGAGACAAAGACAACACCTTCAGCTGCGACATGATGAAACTGCCATGAAGTCATTTTCCTAAGAAGTCCCTGATGCCATGAGTGAGGGCTCACACTCACGGGGTTCTCCTCTTGTTTTGGACTGGGACATATTTTGGCACAGCAACATGGGCACTGTTAAACCCAGGGCATAATGTGGACCGAATGGCAGCAGTAGGTCCCATCTGTCCAAATCAAAGCATCACCTGCCACCCCCACACTTCATGCTCTTGTTTCTATTATTACCCTTACAAAGACATTGTGGCCTTAGTGCAAACACGGATTGTTTTGGAGGAAGGGGTTAATTTTGTATTTCCTGGCTTTTGTTAAGGCAGGAAATCTAACCCTTAAGAAAGTCATTCAGGCCAGAGTGAGCCCCTAAAAGCCACTTCAGCCCTGTTCTGTGTTTTCCTTTCTTTCATTCTTATGGCAGGTTTATTTAAGAAAAGAAAACAAAAATAAAGCAAGGAAATAGCTTGTCCAGGATTATAAGTGATTCAATACACACTGCCACATGTGATGAATATTTTTCTTCCTGATTTGCACTGGGTGTAAACAAGACCAGATTCAAAAGTCTCATAATTACATAAGTCCATCGAAGAGCAATTATCATTGCTGTGGAGGCAAATTCCCTTTGCACAATGGCCTCAGCTGGATGTCTTCCTTGTCCATCTCAGAGAAGCCAAGGTATCTGGCCCACAGTGTCTATACAATACTTATATGATATGATGTTGGTTAACATCATGACTGGTTGTCATTGAGAGCACATTCTCACTTGCCTGTGCAGGTGTCAGATACGGCGATTTCTCCAAACTTGGGGAAAAAATGAAGTTGCCAAACTGAGGGCAAAAAACCCAGTCTTTTAGATTTGTTTTCTGTGTGGGACATGGAAGAGTTTAGGACAAGACTGTCAGTGGCATCGGGACACCCGTGTCTGTGAGCCAGGGCTGGCTGTTCCCACTAACAAGGCACTAGTGGCACAGCACTAGTGGCACAGCACCATGAAAAACACTGCTTTCCCTTAAAGCATTCAAGTGGAGTCTCCCAACCCATGCTGCTGCTCTGGGAATACACAAGGCTTTTGGCTGGTTAGAGAAGGGCATTCAAGCTCCTAACCCCACAGGGCTTCTCTGCTGTGGCTGAGCAGGTTCCTTGCCCCTCCTGTGCTCCTACAAGTGATGCCTTCAACCTGCTGCAAAATTGGGCAAGAAATCGATCACTGATGATTCCTGATGTGCAGCTCCTTAGAAAACTCTGGGTGGGTTGGTATTTGACAGACGATGCGCAAGGTCACCAGAGCTTATCCATAGCGCGGTGTCACAGTGGTATCACGTCTTGCGAGGAGCTGGTTCGGAGCACACCACAGGAGGACAGGCAGGTCCACTGCTGCCTGAGGCATGGCCCGCACTCCCTGACCGCTTCCCATGTGCTCGTGGTGCAGAGGGATGCGTATTCACTCCATGATTCACGTCCAGTGATCCACTGTGGATGACAATGGGGTCCCAGTAACAGAGTGAGTGACGATGTGGTGGAGCAGAGTCACTTCCCAGCACGGAAGAGTATGAGTGTTTCTCACAATCTGTTTCCAACACACTGTTGGAAGAACAACAATAAATAAATGGAACGAAAAGTGCAATCCCGTGTTTATTTTTAAGGAACATGATGAAAAAACAGATTCTCTTGGAGGCTGCAGTTTTGGCAATCCCCCCCCCGCCCCGTCCCCTGCTCAGCAGAGCAGAGACAATCCTGTGATAAGCAGGTGAGGCAGCACTGGCACCCACCTGCCCGTGCCCTTCCCTGTGCCCTCTCCTCCTGGTCCCCCATGGAGGCCTGGAAAGCCCAGGAGATGTCGGACACATACAGAGCCTGGCTGGTAGGAGAAGATCTGAGGTTTTTAAGGACTGGGAGACACTGGTGGGAGAGAAGATGGAAAATTTGAGGAGTGATGGTTGGCAGCCCATGAGACTGGTGGGGATGGACGATGGGGAAAGTCTTGCCGTGATGTGGCAGGGAGAGATCTCCTCTGAAAAGAGCAGCTGAAGAAGGGAAGTTAAACCAGAAAACTACTGAAAGGAGCTGTGACCAGAACAGAAATTGCTGGGAAAGGGTTGGGGGAAAAGGGCCAAAGCAGGAGGAGGCGCTGGGGACAGCTGTGGCTGGAGAGGCATTGCGGGGAGCAGGGGAAGAGGAAGCAGCACTGACTGGAAGCCCTGAGTGAGAAAACACCCGAGCGTGCTGGTGGAAGCCAGTCACACACAGGGAAAAGGAAACATTTGGGAAGTGCTGAAGCACGACCAAGGGGAGAATGAAAAAGAGGTCCCAGTACCCCACTGCCAGTTACTGGCAGCCCCAGCTTCTGGTTGTGTTCTCAGTGGGAAAAATGAACTTTGCCTGGGCTGCAGGTCTACTACATTTTTTTCCTTACACATAAGCCATGACGGGAACAGCTCTCAAGTGTGTGTTTACATTATATATATATATACACAAATATATGTATACACATATATATGTAAGTGTAGCTATGTCTGTACATGTATATATGTCTATGTATGAATCAAATATACATATGTGTATGCTTGTTTCTTTAGAAGAACAAGCATGCCCACACCCAAGGCTTCACATCCCCCCGCACTGCTGCTCCAGCAGCTTCCTTCCCCCGGCAATGCTCTGGTTTCTGTGGGAAAGGGGGGAGCAGCCAGCGCTGGGGGACACGGACAAAGGCTGCCCAGCCCCAGTGAGTCCTCGAGCCCAGCCCCTGTGGGGCAGGGGACAAGGGACAGCAGTGAGGTGGCCCAGCCCTATGGCACCTGTGCAGGACACATGTCTGTGTGGGAGTGGGGTGTGTGTGGATGAAGGGTGTGTGCATGTGTGTTTGTAGGTGTTTATACGCATGTATGGGTGTACATGCCTGTGTTTGTATGTGCACATATATGCGTTTCTGTATTTATCTATGTGCATGCGCGTGTAAGCGTGTGTATGCATAATACAGGCATGTTGATGTGTGTACGTATACGTGTGTGTATGTATATGTATATCCGTGTGTCAGCACCTGTATACGTTTATCTCTGTGTATATATATCTGTGTGCATAGGAGCTTGTGTGTGCCTATGTGTGCATCTATACACGTGTATACATGTTTCTGTGTGTTTGTGTGTGTAGTACCCCGCGCGTGTCCACGTACACGTGTGTCCATACGTGTGTCCATATGTGCACGCACATGCGTGCACATACGCCGTGCGCGCGCCCACCCCCTCCCAGCCGCCTTCTGCCAGCGCGGGCGCGCGGCCCCGCGGCACATGACGTCATGCCGGCGAGGCTGGGCGCGCCCGCGCTGGCGCGCCGCCAAGGTGACGTCTTCGGGAGAGCCCACGTGACGCGGCTCCATTGAGAAAACGCCGGCCCGGCGGCGCGGCCCTATATAAAGCGGGTGCGGGCATGCGGGGCCCGACCGGGTCGCGCTGCGCTGAGCTACCGCGGGACACCGGGCACTCCAACAGTGGCCGCGCCTTCCTCATCTTCCTCCTCCTCCCTCCTTCCCTCGGCCGGAGCCGCCATGGTGAACCTGCGGGTGTGCGCGCTGGAGTGCGAGGCGCTGCGAGGGCTGCTGCAGGAGCGCGCCGCGCAGTGCCTCGTCCTCGACTGCCGCTCCTTCTTCTCCTTCAACGCCGCGCACATCCGCGGCTCCTGCAACGTCCGCCTCAGCACCATCGTGCGCCGCCGCGCTAAGGGCGCCCTGGCCTTGGAGCACGTTGTCCCCAACGAGGAGCTCCGAGCCCGCCTGCGCCAGGGGCTGGTTCACACCGTGGTGCTGCTGGACGAGCGCAGCGCCGACCTGGAGCTGCCCAAGCGCGATAGCACGCTGCTGCTGGCCCTCGGCACCCTCTGCAGGGAGGCTCGCGGGGCCCGCATCTGCTTTCTCAAGGGTGAGTGGCGCCGGGACCGCCCTGGCAGCCGTCGGAGGGGAGGGGGGACCGCGGTAGCGCCGTTCCTGGGGCTCCTCTCGCCCCCCCGGCCGTGCCGCGCTCACCCGGCGCCTCTCTGTCCCCTCTGCCCCTGCAGGAGGTTATGAAGCGTTCTCGTCCGCCTGTTCCGAGCTCTGCACCAAGCCGGCCGCCCCGACGGGCCTCAGCCTGCCTCTCAGCGCCAGCAGCGCGCCCGGCAGCGCCGACTCGGGGTGCAGCTCCTGCGGCACCCCGCTCTACGACCAGGTGAGCGGGGCCGGGCTGGTAGCTGCGGGAGGGGCGGACGGGACGCGGGGCGGGCGATGGGAGGAGGGGGAAGGCGGTCGGCAGCTTCCCGAGCGGAGTTAACCGGTTGTCCCTTCCGTTCTAGGGTGGTCCGGTGGAAATCCTGCCGTTCCTCTACTTGGGCAGCGCTTACCATGCCTCCCGGAAAGACATGCTGGATGCTTTGGGAATCACGGCGTTAATCAATGTATCAGCGAACTGCCCCAACCACTTCGAAGGGCACTACCAGTATAAAAGTATCCCTGTGGAGGACAACCACAAGGCAGATATCAGCTCCTGGTTTAACGAGGCGATTGATTTCATAGGTAAATGAGCTCTCTTTACAGTCTGTTCTTTTCCTGGGGTATTATACCCTGGGAGGTGATTTTTGGGTATTGTTTTCCCCAGTAAAACCTACATTTGAGACTGGGGAATTTAATTCTATTAGGGAGATATACTTGGGGAATATTTCCATTTATTTTATCCTACTCTGAGGAGAAATCTTGGCTTCGCAAAGCTGTTTGAAATCTTGAATCAAGAGGCATTGGTCTTGCAGAGAGCTAGTGAATTTAGGTGGATCAGAATTAAAGTAATCTTGCAAGAACTGCTAAAGTGACCTGGAGGAACTATTAGTATAATTGGAATTGGAGCCCAGAATGAAAATAGCTAGACTGTTGGTTCCCTCAGGACAAAGGCTCTCTTTGTCTCAAAAGCACCGGTGAACCTATTAGGCTAAGGAAGGGATGGATTAAAGAAATGTAAAACAGGAGCCTGTGCTTTGCCACCTCTGGAGGCAGTTGGACATACTTGCTAACAGTGTATTTTCATTCTTTCAGACTCTGTTAAAAATGATGGAGGAAGGGTATTTGTGCACTGCCAGGCTGGCATTTCCCGGTCAGCAACCATCTGTCTTGCTTACCTCATGAGGACCAACAGAGTCAAACTGGATGAAGCCTTTGAGTTTGTGAAGCAGAGGAGAAGCATCATCTCCCCGAATTTCAGCTTCATGGGGCAGCTGCTGCAGTTTGAGTCGCAGGTCCTTGCCCCCAACTGCTCAGCAGAAGCTGGTAGCCCTGCTATGTCAGTATTGGACAGAGGAGCATCGACCACCACAGTCTTTAACTTTCCAGTCTCCATCCCTGTTCACACCTCATCCAGTGCTTTAAGCTATCTCCAGAGCCCCATCACCACTTCCCCAAGCTGCTGAAAAGCGAGTGAAAATATGGCCAGAACTCAAATTTACTGTCTCAGAAGTGCAATAACTACAGGGACAGTGTCATCAGTCACTTGTGTTTTGTGGGGAACTATCCATACATCCCAGAACAGTATCATTAATGGAGAGGAGCTCACCTGATGCCAGAGAATTAGGTGTTACTGACTGTTCTACTGACTTCTGAAGCCAGTATCTGGATGTCTACACAGATATCAAAGGACACTGTCTCTTCTTGAGCTGTTCCTTTTTGTCTTCTGTCTGTCCTAAGCCTGCTCCATGTTTAGTAGCATGCTCACCAGTATTCCCGTTCCTGGACACTTTGAGCAACACTGATGCTGTCCCCCTTTTATATGACAGTCCTATTTATTTATTTTTACAGTAGTGCATTGGGGTTTTTTGCCTTCACAAACCTAGAGTTTCATTTCTAGAGAAACCAAATACCTCAGTATTTTTTTGGTACTATAATCCTGTGTGTATATATCTGTCAGCTCTTCTTGTTTCCCAAGCACTGACATGAAAGCACCAGGCGAGTGCTTTTTTGAGTTGCCAAGGGTTGTATGTTTGCTGATTTATTTATGATGTGAAATAATATATTTCTTCTTATGAAGACATAGTTTTGTTACATGATTATAACTTTTTTTTTATACAAACAGAATAAATTATGGTATTTCTATTGAGCTGGATACGTTCTTTAAAATCTTGTATTTTACAGTCCCAAAACCCAAGTGGAAGCTCCCAGGGGAAGAACCATAGAAATCTGAATTTGCAGCTCTGCTGACCTCAGCTCTTGGCTGTATTACGTATGAAAATGGGTTTAAACCACATAATTGACTGGAACCTACTGCTGCTCCTTAACCTGAGCTTTTCTTTGTCCCTGTATAATTACATGCAGTGGCAGAATGCCAGGGCTGGTTTCTCAGCTGTAACGTGGATTTGGCCACAGTGATGGCCATAGAGCTTGTAGCAGTTTGAACCAGCTGAAAGTTGGGCACAGGGTTACAGTGAATTCCAAATAGCCCTTGTCTAAGAAAGGAAGAAGAAGCTTCCTATTACTTGTTTACTTTTAATGCTTCAAAGGTTAAGGCTAAAAATTAACCTGTTGGTAACAGATCTCCACTGCTCGTGAGTTTGTGCCAAAGTGTCTTCTTTTTCCATCCCACCTCCTTGATTCCTTTTTGCAACTCAGACTGTCTCTCATGCCTGGAATGAAGTATTTGACTTGCTGGGCTATGCCTGTAAATAAATTGGGGTGTAACAAGAGATCAGGTCACCATCAAGACACTTTCTTGCTCAGACCCAAATAAATGCCCTTCTTGTGTAGATTCTCACTAGAGTGGTTTCTATCTGGCATTTAGTTGAGGCAATAGAAAAGAGTTTTATGTAGCATAAAAGCCAGGCAGGGGAGCTCTAACAGACCAGCCCTCCTGGCAGCTCATGGGCAGGAGCTGCAGAGTGAGGGTGACAGGCAGGATGCAGTACAGGGTTACTGCTGTGTGGTGTGACAGAACTGTGTGTCCCTATAGGGTGTGGGGGGTGAGATGTGTATGTGGGAAGCAGCATTGCTGTGACATACCCTTACCAGGAGAAGCTGATGGAGAAGAGACACAGCTGGAAGCTTGTTTTACCAGGTAGGGTGGTAATTAATACAGGTAAGAGGGGGATGGTTGTGGGGGGAGCGCTAGGACATCAGGTGTCCTACCTCCACTCCAGAAGGGAGCCACCAGTCCTTGCCTTTCTGATACTCCAGGAGTCAGATCTTACTTTTGCCCCATCAGAAATGGTTTTGCTTGGGCAGATACAGCAGGTTATGACACTCTGTAAAATCGTGGCATTTTAACAGCTATGATCCTAAGCTTAATGATGAGGGGGTATTTTAAGTGTAAAGCAGCTGTGCTCTTGTCAAGTACCTGGAGACAAGCAAAGCACCTGCTGAAATCCTCCAAGTTACCTGGAGTATTAAGGGTGCTGAAATCCAGGACTCTTCTCCTGGGAGAAGGTGCCCTTGAAGGATGGGATGATGTGCTGCTGCATCTGAAACTTCCACGTGAGTTGCCCCTCCGATGCAGTTCTGTCGTCAGTGCTGCGCGTCAGCCATCGCCAAGCTTCAACCTGACACCAAGGGATAAAGAAATGGAGCAGCTAAAAGGGAGAGATCCCTGGGCACTAAGAGACAAAGTTAGAAACCCTTATTTTCCTAAAGCATCAAAGTGAACATCCTCTCCAAAGTCTGTCCCATGCTGCAGATCTTGCTAAACCCCTTTGTCCATGGGAAGTGTTTGGGCAGGTTGTGCTGCTCAGGAGGACTGCACCTACTACTGGTCTCCCTGTAAAGCATACAAGGCTGTTTGTGAATACGTGAGCCCTTTTACACCTGCAGTAACAACGGAGCAAATTTTCACCTTCAAAGCAAATCAGAGCTTGTTCAGTGGAAAAATACAACCTTGGCAGCCCTGGCCATACAACTGGTGAAAAAAATCCTGCTTGTTAATCACAATTCAAACAGAAATCCTCTCCCTGTCAGCCAGGGGAGCTTGTTTATGTGTTTCTTGGAACAATAAAACTCATTACCTGGCAGCCGATCAGCTTTCATAACCTAAGCAGGCACCTGACAGAGGGGCACATGAGAGCGCTGCTTCAGCGCAAAGCCCGTAGCAGAAAAGCCAGCCAGTGACAGCAGGGCTTTGGTCCCAGCAAGGCACCGACACACGCTGCCAGCTCTGTGGATGTGTGATGTCCTTTTCCAAGTCTATCCTGATCCTTCTGTCGCCTGTAATCAGTCTCACGGTGCCCAGAGCCCACAGCCTCCTGCAAAGTCTCTGTGGACAGGATTGCACCCAGATCCTGAACTGCTCCTTGTCCGAGCAAGGGGAGGGTAAGGGGGGCAGGAACAACAGTGAAAAGTAAAGAGAGATTAGGTTGAGACCTGCAAACATCACTTTAGTGCCTCAGTTGTAGGGGGATGGATGGGCTCAGTTCAGGGGTTTGCTGGGAGCCAGGGGAAAGGAACAGGGCAGGCAGCAAGGTGAGGGGCAGAGAAGGAGGTATGAGCTGGGCAAGGAGGCACAAGGGGCTGAGACGGGCAGAGCCTGTGTGTTGTGGAGGTGAAGGACACTGATGACACAGCCAAGCTGAACTTTGCCCACTGTGGATGTGTTAGGGACGCACTGTCCCTTCTTACCCCTCATTTATTCCCCTTGCTTTGCAGTTTTGTTTGCTTGGGATACCAAGACACATGGTTCACCCTGGTTTACAGCTCTGAACTCCTGTTACCCCCAGCTCCCACATGAGCTGGTTGCCCCTCCATGCTAGAGCTTTTGGCTTAGACCCTGCCCCTCGTATCCGATCCAAGACCCCTAGAAACCCAGCACACAGAAGGCATGTGTAGGGCTTTCAGCTTATATAAACCCATAGTTCTACAGTTGCATATATCCCCATGGAAACCACGAGGAGTTTCCCCTTGGTGAGGACGGTGGTAACATCACTTCCTGCTGCTGACAAAACAATTTGTCACGAAGTGATAAAAAGGCATGGTTCGTGTTTGCAGGAACTGGCCCCAGGCTTTGTTCCTCCCAAGCTAGAGGCTGCTCACCCGCCCCAAAGGCAAACAACAGCCATTGCGTGCTGCGCAGAGCAGGGATGGGGAGATGTGGACAAACCCTTTGGGTTTCCAAAATGCCAGAGCATGGACCACTGACACCCCAAAAGTTACAAAGCACATAGAGAAAATGGCAGTGTGGACCCTAGAGCAACACACGGGGCTCCATACAGCACCCATAGGCTGGTTCCCCTGGCTGAGGGGTGTACATGGCCAACTCACATGGGCACTCAGCACGAGCCATGCATAATAACCCCCCGCAACATGCAATCCCCAGGGGATGCAGGATACCAGTTATCACATGACAAACAGACACAGCTCCAGATTAGACGCATCTCAGGTAATCCCCTTGTCTCAAAGCTTTTGCCTTTCTTTTGTAATCAGCAGTTTGAAAGGTGCTGGGTATAGGCAAGCTTAGGGACTATCCTGCATTAGTCACCCCCGGTATCAGACTAGCAGGGCCACAAGGATGTGTTAAGCCATTGCATTGAAAAAAGAACATTACATCCAGATCATACGTAAGCAAATCTAGTCTGCCTGGTTACCACCTGGGTTTTTTCTCTGTCTGGCTCTAGGGCAGCAGAAAGGGCACTGAGAGTCAATTGGAAATGGTGTTTCAGTGCAGCCCTGAGACCCCACTTCCCCAGCAGATGAGTTGCAGTGTGATGGGGAAGGAGGAAAGATCATGGTGTGTGACTGTTTAGAGTCCTTAGAAGTCACTACGCCTCAAACCTCATCTAAACCTGTTCCTTATCCTTTCCCTTGCCCAGCAACCGTGTTCATGACATACACCTACACACAGCGTACCCAGTAAGACTCCACCCAGGGCTTTAGCTTCCCCAGATCTGTTGCAGTCCAAGGTTGTTGGGAGAATGGCTAAACCCCAGGCTCAAACACACTCATGCTGAAAGAACAAATTAGCCTGAGGTTTGTGCTCTGCTGCATGTGGCCTTCCTGCTCCATGCTACTTGCTATGGTGCAGATTCAGCAACCACAGCTGATGGCCTCCCTGCTACATGCTATCTGCTCCCACACAAAGTCAGTGACCACAGCTGATGCACGGCTATCAACCCAACCAAGAAGCATGGCCAAAGCTCCTGCAGGTGGCTCCTGTTAGCACCCAGCAAGGGCATAAAAGGTTAAGTGGGACCCAGATATCAAAGGAAGGAAAGCAGTGCTGAAGGGTGAGATGTCAGAGGCTGGAGAGAAGCAAGACTTGTTGGTATAGCAGCCACTGCTGTGAGGACTTAAGCTTATCCAGCTGCTCCTGTTGGGGACCTGGTCCAGGGTCTGCTCAGTTCTGTGTGTGGTTTGCTCTCGCTCAGGCTGTGGCTATGTACACAAGGGCAATCTCAAACGGATGAACTCAGGTACCAGAGAGGAAGCAGCTGAGTTGCTCTGCTGCTGGGGTGGGTAAAGGACTCCTGGTTTTGAGCACTATTTCCATTTTGGAAGTGCAACTGTACAAACCTGTGTCTGTCTGTAGCACTGCCAAAATCCCATGCGGACCTTGCACTGTCAGCCCAGCACAGAACAAATTGGCTCTCTCACTGGAAGGCTAGAGGCCAAAACCAGGGCAAGAGACAGGTTTGTTCTCTGTCCTTACGTGATGTGGGACAGTGTGTTATCCAGGTGTGGGTTTGTTAGGTTTTTTTTTTTCCCTCTCCCTGGGATTTTCCATTTCCAGGGTTTTCCAGCTGCTGCATGTTGCTGCACACCCTTCCCGCAGTGCCAGGCTGAGCCTCGCCAGCACTCCTGGCACAACTGGGGGGATGAGGGCTGGTTGAGGTCCCTGTGAGGCTGCTGGGCGGGGGGTTTCCTGAGTGATGCTCTCCAGCTCTTGCATTTGCATGCGTTTCCTGCTGGAGACAGAAATGACTCTGTCTGGGGTTCCCCTCCTTGGTGCTGCTGGCAGGCAGGGGAGAGGGGGAGATGAGACACCCAGGGGCTGCTTCCAGCTGCTGGGGCTGGCATTGGGTAGATGTGTCCTCCAGGTGGGTGCTCAGCAGTGATGTGCTGTTGGCTTGAGGTTTGCAGGGCTGGAGTTATTTAGGGACCTGGAAGGGATGCTCATAAACATGCTCAGTGCACAGGAGAAGGGATGAAGCACAGCTAATATTACTAACCCCATTACATCTCACCTAGGTCTTGTTTGGTGTTCAGGCTGGGTGAGGCAGGGATGTGGGAACTGTAATTTCATCAACCAATTCATTCCAAAATCTATATTGTATAAACTGTCTTGGAGATGTCATGAGTGACCTGGAAAACACTTCATTTCTCATAAAAGGGTTATGTTTAGTACCAATCCCTCTCATTTCAATACCGATTGGTTCCTAAACTATAGAAGCCATGTTTAAAAATAAACTCCCACAGGACTCTTATATGATGTAGTTGCCTTCTAACTCGGTAACCAGTTAGCTATAAATGAGCAAGTCTTCAATACACACACAATGCTTCCTAATTATAGCCTTAGAGCCAAACGTAGGTTCCACCTGTACTAAAATAATAAACTCCAGTGTGATTTTTAGACTTCTGATTTCTGATATAATTTAATTTTATTGGAAAGGGCTTGGGGTTGCTTTTTGTCACCAGCAATTGTAGCAGAAATGTCTCAAAATGGCTTTTTCAGGTCTTTTGCATACTGGAAAGAGGTGGTTTCTTTTCATTGTCTTCCCTAAATTCTTCTCAAAATATCACCCAGTCTAAATTTATTTCCACATTGGTATGTTGTTCCTCCTTCAAATCTTAAGGTTTTCTTAATCAGCAACTGGGTCATAGCACTGGGTGGCTTTGATGGCACGTTTTTCTAATCTATGGAGGATATAAACTGCAGATGCTCATGAAGAGACTTTCCTGGTACTCTGATACTTGCAGACCAGCTGGCAACTTCTTTTCTTTCTTGTCTTCTGCAGTGAAATCTTTATAATTGCAGTTACATATTTCAGGGGCTTTTGCATAGAATCATAGAATAGTTAGGGTTGGAAAGGACCTTAAGATCATCCAGTTCCAACCCCCCTGCCGTGGGCAGGGACACCTCACACTAAACCATGGCACCCAAGGCTCTGTCCAACCTGGCCTTGAGCACCGCCAGGGATGGAGCATTCTTAACTTCCCTGGGCAACCCATTCCAGTGCCTCACCACCCTTACAGTAAAGAACTTCTTCCTTATATCCAATCTAATCAGTTCTGAAGTTACATAAAATTAAATTCAGCCTCACTAACAGTAGAAGGGCTATTCCTTATTTGCACTAGTGTAAATCAGATAACCACCAGTTCTAAGATTTTGCCAATTCCAAGGTTTTACCAGATTTAAGCTATTGATTTTGTTTTTGTTTGTACTATAATCACTGGGAAGAAAAGCACATACTTTGAAAAGATATCAGCAATCAAGTAAATCAGAAATGGAAAAGATTATTTTCCACAGTAGCTCTTTTCTTGAGGAGAACTTTTTAGGGCAATTTTAAAGGACTTTCTCATTAACAAGCCATGTCATTTGTATTAATATATTGTTATTTTACATGTCCATAGTATCTTAAAAATTACATCTCTGTTTTCAATCCTGTCTACAAGTAAAATCCTTCTTACGTATGACACACACAAGAGAAGTGTGTGAACATTGCTGCTTTTCAGTGGTTTAAAGTGTTCAGTGCTCATTCCCATTGTCCAGGAAATGGGTACGCCATGAGTATAAACAAGTGGCATAAACTACGTAACCAGGTCTGGTGGATCGTCTCTAATCACGTATGTGCTGGTTTAAATGTTATGTTACAGGATGCTTCCTTGGTCTTTGTTGTTAAAACAGTCAGCAATCCTACACGTGTCGGCTGTGATAGCATCAGTTGCGAACTCAGTCTGCGTCTGGGCGCATGTGGCATTTCCCCTGCGTTACTGAGCTGTGCTGGGAGATCAATGCTACTGACAGTCCAGGTGCCAGCCTGGCTCTTCCACAGCGTGCTGGGATGCTATAACCATGTCTGTGCAATGACCATTTCTCTCACTACCAGGTCTAGGTGGTTCAACCCTGGCACCTGGAGAGGAGATGACCTCTGAAAACATCTTTAGGTCTTGCTGGCAGCTGAGTAAGAGAAATCCAACTGCTCAGGGCTTTTCAATATGCACTAATGCAAACTGTAGCGTCTGCTGCAGTTAGCGCAGGTGGAGCAGGATGGTTGAAGTTGATCAAATGTTGAAGCCCAGTCGGATGCTGTAGCTTGGCTGGAACCGCTGTTGCGTCACTGGGATGCTTTGAGCAGAAGGATTTCTGGTTGCCCTGGGAGCGGTGTGAGGAGCCAGCTGAACAGCAGATTGCACAGTATAGAACAATAGTTCCCACCCTTTCCTACTGACTGGGAGGAACAGAAAGGAACAAAGCCATTTGCAAGGAGAAAAAAAAAGAATCCTTTCAATCTTCGTCTTTCGCTCTTCCCACTCCCCCAGGAGAGTTGCTTCTCTCCTGGAGCCAGCAGACAGTGCCGAGCAGCCCCCAGATTTCAGCACCTTCCCCTGTTCCTCTGTATTCTTTAAATGCTTGTCCACAGGCGCCAATGAAGGTTGGTGTTTATAACTGCCTTTTGTTCCTCTGTTTACAGCTTCCTTTCCAGACTCCAGGGATGGATGACGTCAGGCAGCTACATTTGGGCTCATCGTACTTTTATCTGGTGTTAATGTCTTCCATGAGCAGCAGGAATGTGGACAGCGAGGCGAGATGTCGAGGCGGCACAGAGAGAGGGGGGCCCTGGGGAAGGCAGAAGAGGGGCAAGCAGCACTACACCGGGGCATAGCATGATGCTGCCCACTCTTTTCTCCCTGCCAGGCACCAGTTGGTTTGCTGGAGAGCACCATGGTCATTTATGGCCTTGTTTGGGGAGGTCCTGCCCACTGGCACCCTGTCTGACTGTCCAGGCAGCTGGCAGAGCTGTACATGGCACCACGAGCTACGCGCTGAGCTATTTTTGAGGCGGCTGGGCTGCATCCCAAGGATAGCGTGCCTATTTCTGGTGCAAAATGATCTTCCTGGGTGGGGGATGCGGAGATCTTTTTTCATATGAAACACATAGGTTTGGGTTTGGAGGCAGTGAGAGAAAGAAACAGCTGGGCACGGCTGGAAGAGAGAGACAAAAACAAGGCGGGGAGAGCTGGGGGCCATGAAGGTCTCACCCAGAGGGAGAGCTCTGTGCTCGCTGCTGCTGTCGAGTGCTTGTTGCCAATGGTTTGCTCATGGATCAGGAATCAAAAAGGCCTGGGTCTGGTTTACAGCTGGGGTTTATTGAGGACACTGGAGGGCTTTGCATTTGTTTGAAATAGGCCGCTGGGGGAGTTTGAGATTCCAAAACATTTAACAAGGCTGACAGGGGTGAACAGGGATGCTAAATGCAGAGCTGGAAACTTAACTGGTTGCTTTTATCAATTTTGGACCTGCCTCTCAATCCAGACCAACCAGATCTCAAGTGCAGCAGATTACCATTTGTTCACCAGAGCTTAAAGAAACTCCTAAAAAGAACTGACCAAAAGGAGTTGTTTACTACATGGCTTGTAGTGATACCAAGAGGCCCCAAATAGTGCTAGAGGCCATATTCCAGTGGGGTTGTCACATTAATGGGGTAGGAAAAGGGAAGGTCTGCTCCTGCCTTCAGGTGCTGGTGCTGGAGCAGGCCATAATTGTGGGGGCTAATCAAGACCTATGGCACTTAGGCAAGACTGCCTGTCACCTTCACTCAGCTGTGCACCAGAAAGAGTTTTTCCTTAATCATAAATTGAAAGTGGAAATATTTGGTATTTCCAAAGCCCAGCACAAGACTGGCAGCTTTTCCTTTGAGGTGTTCTTTTGGAGGAGCATTTCGGGCTTTTTTTAAGGCTGGATGAAAATTTTCCACTTACGGATTTCCAATCAGAGCTGGTTTAATACTTTACATAAAAAACGTTGGTTCTCAGGGATAGGACGCAAAACACTTCCACCTACTACAGAAACACAAAAGAAATGAGTAATAACATCAGAATGAGAACAAGGTCTGTTTGCAGGTAGATAGAAACAATCGGATCCAGCAGACTGGGACTGAAGTGATGTTTCTCATCGACTTTTTCTGGTTACCAAGAGTAGCAGATGTAAAGATACAAACTGAATTATAAGGCCAGAACAGACTATTTTGATTATACAATTAAAGTTCTGCATAATGTAAGCCAAACTTCTGGCTGAAAAGGAGCCTATTGTTTAGAAGAACGCCATCCTGATGAATTATTTCAAATGATGGAGATGTAATTCTTGTAGAGGAATTCTTGGCTTGCGTTTTAGTGGAAAGAGCAGATGACAGTGTTAGAAATCATTGATTCTCAGAATATTTCTGTGTTACTTTGACCAGGCCACCTCCTGTTTTCCTACCTGAGTTTACTTTTCTCTAGAATGAAGACGGTGGTGTTATGCCCTGACATTATCAGATGTCATTGGGTTGTTCACAGGCTCGTGACAGGCAGAAGCAGCTCACTGGTGAGAGCACGCATCCATCAGGCTTTTTCTGGTGGAGAACATTGTGCATTTTTAGGGTGCAGTGGTCAAGAGATCATAGAATGGTTTGGGTTGAAGGAACCTTAAAGCTTATCCAGTTCCAACCCCACTGCCATGGGCAGGGACATCTTCACTAGACCAGGTTGCTCAAAGCACTGTCAAACCTGGCCTTGAGATCTTACCATTGCTTTAATGTCAACAGATGCTCTGCCAAATTTTTATGCTTAGAGGGGTTGCTCTTTCTCCCCAGGGCATCTGGGCTTGCAGGGAGGGTGGAGGAAAAGGAAAATCTGTTTGTTTTGCAGGGGGAAGAACCAAGAGCTGAGCAGAAATGGGGGGCAGTGGGAACGCAGATGGGAGTAAGCGAGGCGTAGGACTTGCAAAGTCACTGTGGAAGTGGGGAGGCAAAGGGGTCAGCAACTTCTGTGTTTGTTGCAAGAGGAGATACTGGAGAAGAAGCTAAGGCAAACTGAAGGGGAAGGAAAGTTGCTTCATATTTGTGTTTGTTTTCTCTGCGCAGTGTGGTAATGTTATGTGTGGAGAGAGATGTGGAGACTGGCAGCAGGAGACTTGGATGGATGAACAAGGAAGGTTCCTGAAGCAAGATGGTGAAAAGGCAGATGCTCGGAGCCATAAAACCATTTGGTGAGGTAGAAGGGCTGTTTTTCCCTGGTTTTGCCCTTCCCACCATGATGTAAGTGGGTATCAGTATGTCAGTAGTGGGACCAGTTGCTCTGGGCTGCCTCCCTTACTATCTGGCTTTCCACCAAATTGCAGTCCTGGATCCAGCCAGAGATCTCCACTTCCCTTCTTTCCTCCTCCCCTTTAAGCCAGTAATGGATCTCTGAAAGGCAGCTAAAGGAATGAGAAATGGCATTGCAGGAAGGAGGCTGCCTGTGGGAGCATGGTGGCAAGCTGAGCAGCCACTTGTCATGGCCAAAGGTACTGTCCATGTCTGCAGATGCACTGTGCTGTTTTGTCCCATTGCCTGGTGGCTGTGATATGTTTATCCTCTTCCTGAGCTGTGTGAACTGCTCCCCTGTGCTGCAAGGTTCAGATGAGGTGCTGGAGCTCACTGGATATAAGAAGTGATGACCGAGCTGATTTGCCAACTGCTCTGTGGGAGCAGCCTGTACAACCGGGGGTGCAGAGCCCATGCAGGGAGCAAGGGGTGTGTGAGTGCTGCAGGGGCAGCACGCTCCTCCTGTGCGATGTCTGTGCTGGTGTCACTGCCCACACAGGAGCATGTTGCTGGCACGCTCATCACTGAGCTGTCCCTGCACACGGCTGACGTGTGTGGGGTGTGCAGTGACACCCCGAAGAGTGAGCACTGTGGCAGGGAGGGCAGGGAACTGAGCACACAGTGGAGCATCCATGCTGGACAAGTAGCCAGCCAGCCCCTGTCCCAGGATGCAGAGGGTGGCAGAGGAGCCAGTTGGGTGTGCTGGATTTGTCCTCACATGTGAAGGTGGAGCAGCTGCTCAGCACAGCCATGCCCATCCTGGGAGGTGTTGGCTGTGTCAGGACCCCTCTACACGACCCTTGGGGGTCCTCACATGAGAAAGGGCTTTGCGAGACCACTGGCCTTCTCCCCTTGCCATCCCCCTGGCCCTGGTTTAGCTCATCCTCAGCCATGGGGAGCAGCTGGCCACGTGCTCCCATCAGAAAGGGGATGTTTGTGCGGGGCTGAGCACACAGGATCCGTGCTGGAGGAGGCTGAGAGCAGAGGGGCTGTGTGAGCCTTCCTGCCTGGCTCCTGCTCCTCACGGTGACGTTGGCAGTGCAGGAAGGAACAGCGAGTTCCTGAGGGGACATTCCTCCCATAGCTGAGCAGGGCCTCTGCACCCCCCCGTACCCGAGTCTGTCTCCAGCAGCTATTATCGAAACCCATTGCCATGGCACCTTTCCAGACCCGTATTCCTTTTCACACGCCGGGGTGGAAGTAAACCTCCTCTTCCCCACCCCAAGCCTGCATCCAGAGGCTTCTCGCAGCCGCTGTACTTTTCCAGCCGGGCGGGAGGGAGGGAGACCCGCGGCTTCGTTGAGGACTCCTGGAAAGCAGGCGGGAATCGTGCGTGGGCTGGTGCTTGAACTCCGGTTCCCCTCAAGTAAAAACATCTCCATGTCCTTGTGCCCTTCGCCCCTCTTTTTCTACACCTTAGTTGCTGATGTGGTGTCCAGAGATCACTTTCAGAGCAGAAGCTGCTTAAACGGCCGCTGTGTTTTGCTCACCTTCCTGCTTGCAAACATTCGTTTTGCAGCATTTCTTTCCTTTGCCTTACAAGAAAGCAAATGGTTTTTTGGCCCCCAGGACTTCAGCAGCTGTAGGAAAGTTACAGAGAGGGGAGTGTGTGCTTGTCCCTGTCCCATCTGCCTTCTGGGGCTGGGCTTGGTCCTGCTTGCTCAGCGCAGCACCGGTGATGAGGCTGATCTCTGTGTATGGATGTTTCTGCCCTAGATAGCCGCAGCACTGAGCTGTCTCAGGGCTTTATACCCACACAACAGGCACCAGGTTCCTCTGAAATGTAGTGCTTGAGGCTGAAACTGAAAGTTTGGAGAGAATTAGTCACTGCTGTACCCTGGTAACGCTGGCGAAAACCAGGCTCAAACACAGCACAGGAGAGGGTTTTGCAATCCCAGCAGCAGCACAGCACTTCTCCTGACGCAGAGGGAGCTGGCGAGGGGGAGCCATGAGCTGCAGAGCACCCCAGCCCCTTCCTCCTGCCCTGTGCACCCCACAGTGGGCTGAGCCTCAGAGGTGGGAGTGGGGTGATGAGGGTTTGGTGGGGATGGCACAGCTCCTTCAGTCCCAAGCAGTATGGAGGCTTGTATTGTGTGCTGTCTGCCTTGTGAAACAGCGAACACAGCCCTGAATGCTTTGGGTGATGTCCCTGTGGGGTGTTAGACCCAGGGACCCATCCTGGGAACACTCTCCATCTGTGATGTTGCCAGCATCCTCATCCCAAACTCAGCTGAGAGGATACGAAAGCTTGCCATCCTCAGGCAGGTTTTGAGCTCAGCTCCAGCTCTTTCAGGCCAGTTGCTGGACACGTTTTCCCCTGAAAAGTTTGGAGCTCTTTTCAATGTGGAGCTTTTGCTGTGCTTCTCCTCTCTCGGCCGCTCTGTGTGGGTGCGAGGAGGGTGCTGCGGGGCCGGGGGGCCTGCCACACTCCCTGCAGCAGCAGGGCTGGTTTAACTCGTTCCAGATTCGCAGGGTTCACGTCAGCGCCTGAAATGGGAACCGTGCCGTGCTTAACCACCACAAAACATAGCAACGGCACAGCAGTGCTGGCACCCGTGCAGAGGGAAAGAAATGATGAAAAATCAGCATGGAACAAAACCAAACTGGTTTTTCAGGCTCATCCGGGCTTCGCAGAGCAGAAAAAGGCAAAGCTTCCAGGAAATGGATGTGGGCCCATTGGCGGGACTGTTATGAATGTTCTGAGAACTCCCACCCCTTTCAACAAGGGAGCAGTGCTGCTCTGGTCCTGGCAGTCAGGGAACCTCCCTGGCCCTGCTGTGCCCTAAACCGGCTGTGCAGCAGGCAGCATGGGCAGGGCAGGAGCCTCAGTGCTGCCGGTTCTGCTCTGCCTCCTGCGCTGCCTGCTCAGCACTGACCTCCTGTTCACTGCCATTGGGGTATGGCTTGAAGCCCGTGGCCATAGGGTTGCTGCATGTGTGAGGCATCTGCTGTCCTCGTCAAGCCATCAGAGGATTAGGGGGAGTACTAAGGGAGTTAGTTACTGCCCCAGGAGAAGGTTCTGCTTGGACCTTGGATCCATAGGGCTCCTGAGATACACTTCAGGAGAGGGGGACAAAGTCACAGGGAGCTCCAGGGAAACATGAACCACATCTGTGTCACATCTGCTGCCTGGCTCCATAGTGGGCCCACCCAGTCCTGACCATCCTGAGCTGGGGGAGCTCAGAAGTGAGGCTCCAGACCCACATCTAAGAGAGAAAGATGAGTCCTTGTACGAGCAGATGACCTCGCTCCTAACTCCCAAACTCTGCAGCCTTCCTGGGTGGGATGTGGCCTTGCATCTCATGGCAGCCGCTGCCACCCCAGAGATACCAGTGCTGCTTCTAGTGCGTGGAAACTGGGGTCAGAGGCGTGGGATAGGTCTCTGGCTCCATGCAGACTTGGCACAAGGAAGCTGGTCACCCTCTGTACAACATGCTTCTGGGTGGAACCTGAGCAGTGTTTTGGGTGGCAGAGAAAACTGGAAGATGAGCGAGTGAATGCAGATGGGCATATCAGGAAAGGCAGCCCTCATACTGGATCATGTCCTGTGCTCAGATCAGTGTCCTGCCTCTGACATGGCTGGAAGCAGCATGGCCAGCTCTGATGGTGCTGGGCTGGGAGGGAGGTAGAGGGATCCTGATGGACCAGCTGATGCCCTGCAGCAGGAGCTGAGGTTAATGCTATCGCAACTTTAAATGCTATTAGTAGTTAGGAGAAAACAGTCCTTTGAAAATCCCTTGCACAATCCCGCTCTCTTGACCCTTCTGGCCATATATTCTCAGGCTTGCTAAGTGCCTCAGGGACATGGTGTGTCCTTTTATTGCTCCTCAGTTGACCAGCCATTTATAGCCTCCACCTCTGACTGCTGGGTCTCGTATTCTGAAGTGGCACAAAGGAGGTAGGATGGATCAGCTTTCCTTCTCTGCCTCCTCCCACATACCTTGGTCATGCTACCTACAGCACTTCCCCTTCCCACACTAAACAAGCTCTCCTGGCAGGGCAAGCGGACCCACAGAGCTAATTTTGTTTGCTACTTGATCTTTTTTTCTGGAATTTACTGACATTTGCTGGGTGAAGCGAGGCCCCTGCATGTGCTCGCAGCCCTGGGAGAGGTTTGTCCCAGCTGTGCTGTTGCTGCGTCACTGTGTCACCAGAGAGACACCCGGAAATGTGCTCAGACAACTCAAGGCTTTCACATTGGAAATGTAGATGCAAATCCAGACTCCAGAGGGAATGAGGAAGGAGAAAAGCAGGTTGTGGCTCACTGACCTGCACCTCCACAGCCGTGGTAAGACATGAGCCTGTTAATGAGGCAAGAATAACCCCCAAGTGATAGTCTTCAACCAAAATCCTGCAACCTGGGGAGCAAGCCTCTGCTCTGCCCACGTGAACTGCCTCTCTCTGCGAGCCCGGTCCCAACAGTGTCAGCCCAGAAAGGCACTGCTGAGGGACATGGTTTGTCAGTCAACACTTTGCCACTCTGTTAGACACTGCATCAGACAGTGACCACCACAGGGGTATGACAGGTTTCGGTGATCTCAAGCTCTTATTCAGACAGTAGTCACTTCAGCTGTAGAACCTGACGTGCTTTATCAAGGAGGTGAGTCTCTATCGTCTTTAAGCAGAAGAAAGAGGTGACTGAGTCATGAAGTAATGTGTTAAAAATAATCCAGAAAGTCAGTGAAGGAGAGAGGGAGATGATAGAGAGAAATGGGGCTCAGGCCTCTTGAGTACCTCTGCCAGGTCCCAGGCACTGACTGCCAGTGCTTTTATCACTTTCCACTCACTTTGAAATACTCCTCAGCACATTTTCCACCATTTCTGTCTATTTGAAAGGACAGGCCATTAAATCCTATGACTTAGAGGAGTGATAGAATGAGTCATGCTAAGCCAAAGCAGAAGTTGCTGTCAGACACCTTACACATCTGGACTTCCAGCCCCATGTCAAACTGTTGCTGACACTTCTTGGGGTTGCTCTGAAACCTGCAACACTACCCCAGTGATTACATGGCACTGAGAGATGTTTCAGCAGTAGTAAACAATGTTATCTCCAAGGTGTGATGAAAAAATGTCATATCCTGGTTTTCAATCTGGTAAGAAAGCCAAGTGAGAACCCCAGTAAATGTGATTTGACTTGTGGTTTTCCATCTCCTGCCTTGGACTGTGCTGCTGTCACTGTCAAACTGCTGTTCGTCGCGGAGCGGTGGGTGTAAGCCAGTACGCCCACAGGAAAGACACAGTCCCACCTCCAGAGAGATTCATCTTGCCCAACCTTGCTGTCACATTAGCCAAGAGGAGGTTTTTTTAGTTTGCTTCTCATATGACAACCTCTAAAATAGCTACGGCAAACCAAACCAATAAATAACCACCAGGAGTTTAAATAAGGCTCCCTTGCTCATCATGTTCTGCAAAAGTATCTTCTTTCCTACATAGATATCTTTTTCCAGGCTGTATTTAAGGAGATGGGACACTCATCTGCCATTCCTGGATATTGTGAGGCCACAACAGTGTTTACCTGAGAGAGCTGTGGGCACTTGGGAGTTTCTAAGGTTTGCTGTGGGTGAGGGACAGGCTGAATGAGCCCAGGGAGCAGCTCTCACTACGAACAGGCTGCGCAGAGTGCACACGAGACCTCGGGGCAGTGCATGTTCTGCCTGTCTGTGTCCACTGAACATGAAAAGCATTTATTATTTCACAGTGTATATGCCCCAGGACAGAAGTGGGCATGTTCAGCCTTGAAATATCTCGAGGGTGAAAAGCGCTATAGAAATATCGCCCTGTCATGCTCAACCCAATAAAACTTGGAGCTGTGGTCGGGAGGTACCGGGTACCGCCGTGCGAGTAACCGTGTCTCATTAACAGCACATTCTTCCCCATCGCTGTATGTACCTCTGCCATCTGCTGGGCTTTGAGGCACAGGATAGGATGGTCCCTGCTGCTGGCAGATGCTGGCTTGGCTGGTCTCTGGGGGACAAGGCCTGGGAAGCAGGGGTGGGGAACTGCCAGTGATTTCATTTCATTTAATTTCACGTGGCCTGCACCCACATTGGGGGTTTTATCTCTTTTTTTCCCTATGCTTTTCTTACCAGATGACATTCAGGTGTGTGCTGATGCATGACCTGCTACAGATGTCTGAGAAGCCTGCTGTAGCCTCAGTAAGGACATCTCATTCCTTCCTGTCCACTCCTGTCCTCAGGAAGATTGTTTGATGCAGGCAGCAGTGGAGGGTGAAGGGATGTCTGCGTGGTATCATCTCCCTTCCATCCTCCTGCAGGGTCTGTTGTTACTCCAGCGAGCTGTCCCATACTGAAACCTTTTCCGGGGTTTTTGACCACTTGCAAAGTACTGTAACATGGCAGTGCTTTGCTTTGTCTGCGGAGGACCCTGGACTAGTTCACTGGAAGGATGTCATCCCTCTTTGGCTGTTGCTGGTTGTCTTGACAGGGGTTTTGTGCGTCCAGAGTGCCAACGTTTACTTCCAGAGGTGACTGGTGAAGTACCAGTATCAGAGCTCCCAAGTGACACAGACAAACTGAGAGAGAACTCCTCCACTCCACCGAGAGCAGGTCGCGAGGGTTTTCGTAGCAAACCTGCTTTAGACTTGTTTTCCCTGGACGCGTGGTTTGTAGGGAAAAGCTCCCCCCTAGTGGGAGATCCCAGCAGTGCCGGGAGCGGCCGGGCCGGAGGAGGAACCCGCTTCACCGGGGGCTGTGGACGGAAGTTCACAGGCATTTACTGCATATCTGTGCCCAAGGAAGTTCACAACTGATTATATTGTTTGTACTGAGAACAACGATCGTGATGTAATTGAGCGATTCGGTTCTTCTATCTGTGTTTTCGGAGCGTCTTTAATCTTCACTGTATTTTCTTAAGGATAAGTGGCTGTTTAATTCCCAGAGCATCCTGAGGGGAGAATTCAGTATTTTTATCTGCTTTTTACAGAGGGGGAAATGCTGGAAAAACAGGGGAAGGACCTTGCCTGGTGAAGTCATCCGAGGTCAGGATTCAAGCGGTACTGGAGGCAGCATCACTTGAATCAGCTGTGCTGCTCTGTCATGTCGCTCAGCTGTTCCTCACAGGAAGAACTCAGTTTTGGCATTCTGGAAGTGGTCCTTAACAGAGCTGTGCACTGAAAATGTAAAGTGACCAAGTGTAAAACTCTTTGTTCCCCAGTAGCACCTTCTGTGTGTGTCCAAGTTTTGAATAACAGCATGCCATAACACTGCAGGATACAAAACCATTGTGAGTACAGGGAAATGTGGGGGTTTGTAGCAGGACTGCCACAGAGTGACCATGATGAAACATTATTTCTGCTGTTTCCTGGGAATGGGGTTCTCCTCAGTTTGGGGACCATGGTTTGTGGAATTCTTTGAGATCTGCTCATAAAATTGTTACAAAAGCAGCCAACAATTATTACTGCAATTATCAGAGTTTCAGAAATGAAAATACTTTTTTTTCCAGGATCACACTATGACAGACACCAAAATATCACTGTGTCAGTGAGAGCCTAATCCTTGCTGCTACTCACTACTCAAGCCAGGGTGTCTTCTGCTCTCATGTGTCTGCACCTTTCCCAGCTGCTGGACAGGCATCACTCTGGCAGCACAAGCAGAGAGGAATCTAGAGGGATTCTCCATAACCACCTGCCAGTGCATGGGCACTGGAGGCCTTGGAACAAAACCTCACTGTGCACAACTGCAGGGGCTGGGCTAAGCCCAGATGTGCTACTGGCAATAGCTCTTGTGCTCTGCTTGTGTACGGGCTGCTCTCGTTTCTGCTTGTTCAGCATATTGAATTATTCTTCCAGTGCTTTCAGAGCAAATGGCTCCTGGGAAGAGGAGAGGAATGCAAAGGGCATGTTTTGTTACTCACTGAAGTAACTCACTGTCCTATTGCTGAGGGGATGTGGCCTCATGTAACCTCTCTCTGTGTCTGTGCCTAGATCAGTGCTTAGCTTATGAGTTAAGGATGACATCCTTCTATCTGCTTCTGAAGCCAAGGCTGACCCAGCCCCAGCTGGACCTACCCCTGCAGAAACGATTAAGGGTGTGTGCTTGGGGCTGGGCTCCAAAGCAGTGTCTTCCTCCTCAATTCTTGCTGGGAAAGCTGTGGGCTGCTTCATGCAGCTGTGCAGAATGGCTAACGCATGGTGCAGATGCTGTTCCCTAGAGCGGAGGTGTGAGAATTAATGGGAGCTAAAGCTTTATTGAAGGTTGTTGGTTCCAGTCCAATAACACATGCTGAGGGTTAGCGCTGCCTGACAGCTGCTTGGTGGCCTTGGCATGAAATGACCTGGTCCACCTCAGCCTGGTTCCCAGTGGAGACAGATGTTCATGTTTTAAAGTAATCATTACTATGGTAATTGCTAGCCAGACTGCTTCTTGGCAACAGGAGAACATTCATAGGCTGAAGAAGCAGGGAAGCATAAAAAAGCCTTTCTCCAGGTCAGGATCAATGCATTTTGGCTCCAAGTCTGCTTAGGAAATCTGTGCTTTTTGTGATATTGCAACTGTGGAAAAAATGTTACGAAAATTTAGGCTAATCAGGCCTTTGTCCAGAGCATGACACTGACACGGGAACAATACAGGATTATGCAGGGGCTATTTTGGGCAATGTGATTCTAGATAGCTCTTTGCCTGCTCAAGACATTGTTAAACATTACAGGCCAGTTTTAAACACCAACCGTGCAAACACCTGAGCAGCGTTATCCCTCCCTTATGGGGGGAAGCTGCACGGAGGAAGTGATTTGACAACAGCTGCCTAAGAAAACAGACAGCATCTGTCGGAACATCATCTTCTGAACCTCGGCTCTGTGCTGTGACCAGCAGATGAGGCAATGCCTCCTGAGAGCACTGTCCTGGAGGGGCTGGGCAAGTGAGCAGTGGGAGCTGAATGGGAAGGAGCCGCAGGACCCCCCTGTATCCTCCTCTCAGGGTTTCTATCTTTGCTCCTTGGAGCAGAGGGGTCAGGCTCCCTTCAGCTTCCTGAGTGCCAGTGAGTGTCCGGCTGAGTGACACGGTGTGACCTGCCCAGGGTTTCTCCTCCTCCTGGGGACAGCCCGGTGGCTGCTCGAGCAGTGGTGGGATAAGATTTAGATAAAAGGAGGCTGGTTTGATCAGCTGAGGAATTCTTGCCAGGATGGCAGGGGCCGTGATCCCGGCCCCACTGCAGGAAATGGGGTGGTTGAGCACTGCTGTGTGCTGAGCTGCAAGCTGCCCAGCTCCAGGGCCCCTTTCCCTGGTGCTGCAGTGATTTCATGGCAGTAGGCAATGCTGCACATGCTGCCTCTGCAGTCAGATTCCCATCGTACCTGCTCAGGTGGAAGCAACTTCCCTGTTATTAGAGGGCTGGGAAAGCTGCTCTCTGAGCTACTCACCCTCCTCAGGTATGTATGTCTAAGTGTTTTCTGGGAACAAACAGAGCAAGACGTCTCCTCCCTTTTGCTTTGAGAAAGCCTGAGAAATCAGTGTCTTTTTGTTGTAAGGGCTGGCATTGCTGAGGACTGCTGCTCGCGTCCTGCTGCCAGTCCCGACTTGCTCAGGTTCTGCTGTGAGCGCTCAGCAGTTCTTCTGCATCATTCTGCTGTTATTGTTGTTACAAGGGCTATTATTAGAAACCCAAGCCACACTAATGACCCCAAACCTGGTGATGAGGTGTCTATAAACTGCTGTGTGTGAGGATAGCACCGTCAGCTCAGGAGGCTGCTTTGAAGGTTGCTCAAGTACTAGAGACTTTGCCATACTGCTCTCACCTAACGGAGGAGATAAAAAGTGCATTAGCAGCTAGATAAGGAGTCGCAGTCACTCCCCTGCTCACTCAAGGAAGACATCCCTTCCTCAGCTGTGCTGTCAATGCAAAACCGTGGTGTCTGTTAAGGGGCACTGGGATGGTGGGGAGAAGGGAAGGCAGCAGCATCCTGCAAAGGCATTGCTGGTGTTTTTCTCCTGGGCTCAACCCATTCCCAGGCTTGAAGCAGGAACACACTTCTCTGCACATCATGTTCCCATTATTTTGTCTATGGTTGTCAGGGCAGGATGTGTCTTAATCAGCATCTAAGCAATTCAAAGCTGCTGGTACCCAGCAATGATGTTCTGGATGCAGCTGTGGAAGAGGACATCGGCACTGGGATAAGTGATATCCTCCCTACCATAGTTTTCTTTCATTTCCCCTGTTATTCCCAGGGTTGGCTGTGCTTCTGTGACAGTAGAAACACTCAGGAATTTCAAGCTTTCTGTTTTGCTCTTTAACTTCCTCCAAAGTCTACATTAGTCCCGTTCAAAATATAAGAGTATATGAGATAATGGGGAACAGAGTGTCCCAAGGGTAGCAGGACTCATCTCTGTTGTAAATCTTTCAGCTTTGTGGTACAAGAAGACCACATGCTGTTTGAGATGGGGAAGAAATCTTCAGCCTCTTATGTGGTATTGGCCTTTTCCTAGAATAAGCTGTGCCTCAGAGCACAGCTCTGCACTGGTGAAGGTTACCCCAAGCGCACCACTAGTCTGCACTAGTACTGCGTTTGTGGTTTTAATTTTTAAAGTCTTTTCAGAAAAGGAAGCAATTATAGTATATTACATGTTATCAGCATTATGCAGGGACCATGCAGAAGCCCTTTCTGTTGCCTCATGGACATAGTCTGCTAATTCAAAATGTCAGGCCATGTGAGACCACCACGTGGGCTCAGAGAACTGGTCCGGACAAACTGGCGTGAGGATGGGCACGAAACCCCCCTGCATTTGCAGGCTGCAGGGGGGAATGGCCACAGACAGCCAGGCTTCGCCGACTGGAAGGGGTGCAGGGGCAAAGTACCTCCCTTTGCAGGATGACATCGTGCATGGGGGCAGGCAGCTCCTTCTACAGGCTGCCATGGGTGTAGACATCTCCCTTTGCAGGCTGCTATGGGTGCAAGCACCTCCTTGTGCCGGCATGGGGGCAGGCAGCTCCTTCCACAGGCTGCCATGGGTGCACACATTATAGCCGAGATGGGTGCTTGGGCACGGACATGTCCCTTTGCGGGCTGACACCGGCGCAGCCACCTCTCCGCTGCAGGCGGACAGGGGCGCACCGGGATGCAGACAACGACCCTTGAGAGGAGCCGAGGGCCGCCCGCCCGGTCCCGCCCGCTGCCGGCGGTTGGCGGTGGCGGCGCTGGGCGGAGCGGGCGGCAGCTTCGAATCCGCAGCGCGGTAGGAGCCCGGTGCTGCTCGGCTGCCTCCCGCCGCGCCGCACCGTCCTGTCCGTCCCGTCCCGCTCAGCTCCGCGCCCCGCTCCGTCCTGCTATGGGGAACGCCGAGTCCGTCCCGCGCCGCGCGCCCGGCACCGGTAAGTGGGGTGCGACGCGTCCCTTATCCCCCTGCGTCCCTTAGGGGCGGACCGGAGTGGCCGCTCCGCAGCATCCCCATGCTGTGGGGCTTGACATAAAAACCGACGGGACAGCCCTGCGATGTCTCTCGGGGTGGGGGGTGTGACAGAGGCATTGGTGACGCGTGAGGTGACACGCACGGAGGTGGCAAGCAAAGTGCTGGTGTTTGGGCCGTGTGAGATACGGTCGTGCTGCAGAGAGGGCAGGTACCCGGTGCTCTGAGCCCCTGTGCTCTCTGCTGGTTTACCAAGCTCCAGAGATCGCCATGGGGGCAGTTTCTACTTATCTCCCCCCTCCAACCTGCGGCAGTAAATGCACTTTCATCCCGTGCAGTCGCAGCGCGGGCAGCGCTCCTGCCAAATCCACCCGCTGTAATTCAAAGTCCTTCGCTCCAAAATCGCCTGCCAATCCCGGCCCGCAGCCTGGGAAAACAGAGCCGAGAAAACAAGCGGGTTGGCGCTGGGCGCACAGCCGGGTGTCAGGTTCTTGTTGCCTTTTATGTGTCTTGTACTTGTCCAAGAAGTGCAGCAGCCGGCAGCCTGGTTGGCTGGATTTGAAGGGAGCTGATAACTGAACTCAGCCAACCGGTACGAGGTGCCAGCGCTCCAGAATACAAATAATGCTGGGTGGGAGTGAAAGTCTTGGGTGATGTGCAAGGTAAAGCGAAGCAGCACTGTCGTTACTGGTATCACTGTATAGTAGTGAGTGTCAACAAGACTGGACATGTTTCTTGTTAACCTCTCCTTGGCTTCAGGCCCTTGGGATCTGCATACTGGCTCTCAGACGCATGTGACCTGCTACAGTTTAAGTTTGAAATTCAATGTTGCAATTCTTCACACCTCATTCTTAACGGCAGTGTTAGAAATTTGATCAATTTTTCAGACATTTATAGCTTCATGTGATTTAATGACTTCTTTTCCAAAAGCAGTTAGTTTTGTTTTGTCTTCCTTTGGGTAAACCCAGAATGTTTTGCGTCTGGAAGTAGCAATAGAGTGTTGTCATTTACTTAGTGTGTAAATTCAATAGCACAATGTGCTGTAGGACAATCTGTGCAGCTGCGGTGCTGGATGCTCTTGCCTGAACCTATGTAAGGTGTGCTGGTATGGAGGGGAGGGAAAGGTCCCTCTGGGGCTGTGCTAGGAACCTTTGGACCATGAGATTGCACTGTCCCACGTCAGGCAGGTTCCCACCGCTGCCAAGTGCTACCTACTGCAGTACTAAAAGTGATATAGGGCAATGTAAAGTGTGACTTGAGTGTGTAAATCGGCAGTAAACTACCCACTGCAGGAAGGGGGTAATTGCAGGTGATGGTCAGAACAAAAACCAAACCAAATTACTTCTGAGCCTTGTTTCCTACTGGCTATTGCTCTCAGGTGCGTGAAGCAATATTGAGTTCAGGAGTATATGTACATTAAGGGAGGCCCCTGCTGCTCTGTGGGTGTTGCTAGCCCCAGTGGATTAAAAGCTGGTTGTGTTCCTGTTGAATGAATACTTTGGGTGCAGGTAATGCTCTGCTCTAGCAGGTTCTCATGTTTCTTGTATTTCTTTCTCCTGGGAGCTGCTAATGCTGTGTTTGGTTTGGAGGTATTCTGTCACCATCAGATGTATGTTTGCTATGTAATGGAAGATTATTTCTAACTGAGGCATAACTGTGCTCCCTAATGTTGGTTTGTGTTTTGAAATCCATCTGGTCTTTGATTATAAAGCCAGTTCTGCAAAGCAGTGCCTGAGATAACACTTTTACAGTTAATGCACTATCATGAAAGGCAGGTCTCCGATCATCTCAACAGCTACTGCTGCACTCCCATGTGCTTAGCAGATAAGGTAACTAAATGCATTTGGTGGTACTTCCAGTACTGGATACCAGGATTTGAACCAAGACGGATTAACTGTCAAGGATTGAGAAAGCAAGCAAGCACGTATGTAAATCTCAGCCTGCTCCCAGTCTGAAGTAATTTCTCCACTTGCACAGAATAGTCATCAGAAATTGGAGAAATCAGTTCCCAAAGCCAGTAGTCTGATTTGTGTTCCGATTGTTCTATACCTTTCCTCTTGCTGAAGTTCCAGCTGTGTCCCCTTCCACGGGGCTGTATTCTGCAGCCTCTGCATCCTGATCTCTGTTAGGGACAGGAAAATTCAGGGATTATCGAATGTGAACCAATCCAAGTTGCTGATCACCCCTTCTGCTAGGATCCTGTTCTCCTATCACCATTCTAAAGCTATGCTAAAGTGTGCAAAGAGATGCTCTAGCCAACAGCTTGTGTATGCTGCACCTGCAGCAGGACTCAGAGTTTGGCGGGTTGCTGGCAATACCTGGTTTGCTGTATTTCTGATGTAGAATAATCCCCACTGGAAGGCCTAATCTCTCTCGGATAAGAAAGGGAATAAATAACCTCTCTAATAGCAAGTGTGTTACTGCTGTGGTTAGAAACTCTGCTCCTCTGTAGCCTTCACTGAAGTGACTTAAATGTTCTTGTCCTGAGCCAAAGCCCAGATTGGTCCTAGGATAAATGGATATAAATGTTCCTAGGATATAAAACACAGAAAATGTTGGGGAAACATTTAGCTACTTGACTTCTACCCACTGCTGTGATTTCTACTGGAGCTGGAAACCCAACAGTTTATATTTTCTTAGCTAGGTCTGAGGTACTAGTGCTTGGGCAGAAAGCAGGAATATGGGATTATAAAGACAACAAATCCTCAAAAGCTGGAGCTATCACTGAGGTGTGAGGGTTCTCAATGTGGAAATACTGCTTTCTATGTCTTTTAAACAGAGCAGCAGATCTGGGGCTTGGGCTTGTCCTCTGCAGCAAGGAAAGCTGCAGGATGCAGTGGTCCCCTGGTCCTGGATTGGCAGTTGGACGCCAGGGTGAGCCCCTGGCACTGCAGGGGAGCTGGGGTTAAAACGTCAGCACTGCTACACTGAAAGTGAACCAGGAAAAACCCAAAAGCTGAATAAATGCCAGGAAAAGGACACTGTGAAGCAGGTTGCTTAAGGGATTGAGCCTGGTCAAAGAAGAGCAAATAACCATGCCGCAGCTGGTCCTCAAGAGAGCAAACCTTTGTGGAGGACACAGCTGAGAGCAAGTTCTTATTCCTTGAATGTCCTTGTGTGCAGGTGCTGCTGCAGAAGCTGGAAGATGAGCTCCTGTCTCCCAAAGATCTCATGCAGGAAGCTTTGCATTATTTACATCTTGTGTAGCTCAGCAAGGTCAAAAGCTGTTGAAAGTTTTCTTTGCATTATACAAGTTGACTTATGTCTGTACTAGACAATCATTCCCTGCCTGAACTCTGTTAATGGTCTTCGAGTGTGAAATTAAATTACAGTGCTAGGGAGTGTGACAGGTCAGCCCAGGGCACTCTGTTTTTTTGGCTGTTGGTCTGGACACTCCAGCTAGGAATCGGTGGGGCTGGAGTGTTGCTTTGGACTGGGTGGGACATATTGCTTGTATTCATGGATGGGTCACAAAAGTAATTGCAGATATTGGCAGGCACATACATCTCTCTTGTCAAGGTTAGTCTTTCTTCACTTGATCAGTAGCTCTTCCATGTCTGATGAATGCAGCTTCTGTCCATCCTTTCCCATCCTTCAGCTGGGGCCCTCTAACCCTGCATGCTCCTGTATCCATGCTTCTGTCTCTCCAACTTCCAAGTGTTGTCCTGCTTGCTGTAGTGTGTGCTGTCAGTGCATGTGGTCTGCCAGTAACTACCAGCCAGGTACCTCTCTGAACCTTTGCCTTGTGGCTCATCTGGTCTTTGAGGTTGGTTTTTGAGCTCTATAACTGCTTGGCTCTACACCTTGCAAGGGTATTTGGGGGCACCAGTTGCCCGTTCTGAGTTGGTCTTCCTGCAGCTTGAACTCCTGATTTGCGAAAAACTTTCCTGCACCCAGCATTCAACTGGATAACGATGAGCAAATACTGAAGAATTCCCTGAAATGGTGCAAGTGAGATCTTGGGATCTGGGCAGTTAAAGCCTCTACAACCTCCCTGAAGTCCCCCAGCTCTATGGTGAGTCTGGGCTTACTTCAGTGCTAGGGTTTCTCCAAAAGTGTCCTTCCTAAGAACCTTTTGCGGGTTCTTAGCTCCCAGATTTCTCCTATGGAAGGTTCTCTTGAAAGGTCTGGTGCTCTAGAAGCAAAAGAGGATTTTGTTATGGAAACGTGTTGTTTTCCCTCTGCTCTGAAATGGAGCAGGAAGAATGAATGGGACCGTTTCTGGGCTTAGGTGGCGCCAAACGCTCAAGAACGCGCGGTCCTGGGCTCTGCGCCACGATGGATGTGGGGCTGAGCCCTTGCTTGCGGCGGCTGCTGCTCACCCATCTCAGCCCATCCCTCACCTCTGTGGCTCATGCAGAGGGTGAGCAGAGGCAGAGTAGGCTCCGTTTTGTGGGTTTAAGCATAACGTTTGCCTGGTATCTCCCGATTCACACAGCCGGGGGCTGCTTTGTCCTTGCCGTGATGCTTACTCCAAGCCACTGTACCCGGCTGCCAAGATCTCCTGTAGCACAGCAGGTTCCTACATGAACTGTGTTTGCTTCCATTGCCTGTCATGGATTAACAGAAGTTACATTTCTGGGCTAACCTGCACATGTTAGGCTCTAGGCAGGCTCAGCTGTGGGGAAAATAGCACAGTCCCATCATGTTAAGCACTGTTTACTCAGACACTTTCCTTTTGCACCGTGGCTTCTGTTTTCTCATTCACAAATCACTTCTGCAGAACTGCAGTTTAGCACTTTACAAAATGCTGTAGTCTGTGCCAGGTTCAGCTCCCTCAGTGCCTTGGAACTGTACTGTATTCAATAGCCCTAGGTGGGTTCTTTTACTGATAAATGAACAACATTTATGTGGATTTATCACAAAGGTAATGGTAGTACACATTGTGTTTCCTCTTTGCACAGTGCTGCTGCAAATCAGCCCAGAAGTCTGGACGCATGGGATTCCCTGCAGTCCCATCTCTTTGGCTGCGCTGAGCTGTGAGGCTCAGGAAGAGTTGATGCTTAGTAGTGATGTCTCTGAAGACCTGGATTAATTGTGGTTCTGATGTTTGCCTTTGCATTGCCCTGAGACAAACATGAAGTGTCCTCTGGACTGGTTCACTGTAACAGACCTTCTCTGGGCAGGGGACCATCTTGAGGAGTGGGGCACACAACACAGTGCCACTGCTGTAGGTCACCTGTGGCTTAGGAGCCTAGTGACCAAAGGTGAATGAGAGGATTTTTGCCTTTAGAATGGAAAAACCTGAGAGACTGATACTCTTGTTATTTCTGCATGGCTCTGAAATGCAGGTTACAGGGCTTGTTCATAAGCCTTTTCCCTTTTGCTTGCCTTTTCTCTCCTTCTTGCACACTGTAATGTGGCTCAGCCTCTGTAACAGCCTTTCTCTTCCCAGCATTGCTCTGGCTGCTCTTCACCACTGTAGGCTGTATTCTTGGCTTAAACACCTGCACAGATTTCTCTGTTTTCTCCTGCAGCTGCTTTTCCGGGAAATTAGAAAATGAAAGGAACCTAAAATCTGTTTATTGTTCATGGACAAGTGTGTTAGGACCCAGATGAAGTAGATAATTACAGCCCTGAGGGCAGATAAGAATGACCTTGTGGGTGTGCTCCCATTGTATCACCCTGTTGCATCCCTGTTTGGGACTCTTCCCTGGAGCAAGCATCTTATCTTCTCTGCAGGCTGTTACCCATACCTAAAAAGGAGCATCCATATGCCCTGACTAGAAAGGACTCCAGTCTTCAGAGTTTGGCAGTCAAATAGCACAGTTATGAATGCCTGCTCCTGCCTTGAACTGGAACAAATGTTTATATCTTCTGTTACTGTCTTGACAATCTTCCCATTAATTTATGCTGAGAAACCTTTTCATTTGACTTCATTGAGTACCAGCCCAAAGTCTGTTAAAGTTGCACACTTTTTCCCCATCAAAGACAGAAGGTTTGGTTTTGCAACCCTGCCCTCAATTTGCAGAGGTGAAGTTTCTCACACATGTACCACCTTCACCTCTTCCCTTTCTGACTGAGATCCCCCAAGGAGTGTGTGCTCCCAGGTGGTTCTTGGGATGCAGGTACAAAGCCCACAAAGGAGGGCAAGATGAGGTGAGGGTAGAAAAGAATGAGAAACTTTCCGTGCTGAAATGATGCTGAAATTCACCCAGCCCTCTATTGTCTCTATTTCTGGGTCTCTGATAAAACTAAAACTCAAACCTAAATAATGTGCAGTATTTCAGCAAGGAAAAGCAAGACAAAGAGGCTATTTAAAGCTGCCGTCTTTCCAGGGCTTGGCTCACAGGCTCTGCTGCTTTTGTGTCATTGTGTCTACGGAAAACACATACAAGAGGCTAGCGAAATACAATGTGCACTTCTAATTTAGAACACATGCAAAGGTCAGATGTGGTCCACGCTTGGGTTTGGGGAGAGGGAGGCTTTGGGGTGGTGGAAGTGAACTTGGATTTCTGTAACGCAAGGAGGTGTATTACAAATGGAGAGTGGAAGAGTACTTAGACACAGTTTACACAATGTACTACAGCCTATGCAATAGAATAACCTGTACAGCCTGTTCATGGGTGCTCCTTTTTTTGACCTGAAGCTGAGGCATGATCTTCCACTTACAGCTCTGCTCTGTCTTGCTGTTTGAATCTTGGATGAGTCTTTTACACTGGCTGTACCCTTCAGTGTCCTTGGTTGTATAATGAGGCTGGGAGTATATACGTAAAACACTGAGATCCATAAATACAAACACAAAGTGTCACAGCATGTGTCCAGCTTGAAAGCAGCTACAAAACTATCAGAGAAGCTGCTGACCTGGAATGTCTTTGTTCTGGCAGTGGGATGAATACAATAAAAGGACTTGCTAAAGGCTCTGCTGGAGGGAACTGGTTGCTGTAAGGTTTTTGAGGGGATGAGGCTAAGAGGGAGGATGGAAATTCCCCAAAAGGAAAGGACACACTCAGTACTGGACCTGCACAAACTGGAGAGAGCCTGTTTGTAAGGTGGAAGGACAGCCTGAACACTGAGCAGGATTTTGGAATGTTGAAGGAGTCCATGAAAAACATGAAGAGATGGAGCAGAACACTTTGGTCGTTTTGATGCCTTTTTTGGGGGCTAGGGGATGGTACAGGTACTTGTGCCCCTGCGCTTTTCTAAGAGTAAAGTGTGTGTATTTATGAAGTTACAAGAGAACCTCAGTGCTACGAAAAGCTCTTATGTGTCCCAAAAGGATGAAACCCTAGACTAGCAAAGCCATGAAGGCAGAGCATGAAAATGGAAGGTTACTTAAGTTACTGGGGAGAGGTCCATGGTGTTTGAGTGTATTTGCCATAGGACAGGATGCTAGAGAGGGTCTAAAACCCAGCACTGAGCTCAGGAAAGCTGGAGATGGGAACAATGCAGACTGCACCCCGGATCACTGTAGCTGCTTCAAATGGTGCATTTTCAGGGCACAGCACTCACCCAAAGATAATATTGTGTAACAAGACAAGATCTTAAGAAAATCCACAACTGTGGGGTTGTCCTACTGTCTTGATTATGTGAAGGGGAAATTAAGGCATGAGATATGTCCCAGTTTATAACTGCTGTGGATGGAGGGTTTCTATTCTCCTGGTTGCAGCAATCCCTGAAAGCCTGAGCGAGTTCAGGAGCCCTGGCTAGGATCCCTGCTGTCATCTCTGAACTGTGCTGCCTTCCCAGTGCTTAGGGGTGTAAAAACATCACGTACGTTTTAAAGCCCTATCTGTGCCTTCTTTCTTCAGCACCGTGATGGATTTTTGGCCTTGTTAAAGTAATCTCCTGCAAGGATTTATCTATTTTTCATGTGTCAAACGTAATTCTTTTTTTTTTTTTCTTAGAAATTCTTCATGCTGCAGTAATTTGTTCCCTGTCAAACCTGTTTTGGTTTTTTCCTTCAGCCATAGAGGTGGGAGAATCCAATTCCCAGAAATGCGCGTGCATCTTCCCTCCTGCATGTGGCACTCCTGTGCCAATAAATCCAAACCTTCAACCTGCAAAGCTCTTTGAGGAAACGCAGTCCTCGTGTCTCTCATGCATCCAGGGGTGGCTCCGGGCCTCAGCTCAGAGATTCCCGTGTGCGATGGGGTTCAAACCAGCACGGTTCCCTGTTTGAGCCATACATGGTCTTGACAAAGACAGTGAGGAAAGGCTTGGCCTCAACACCTTCTATTTGGGCAGGAAAAACACTTTTCTTTTGGGAGATACAGAGCCCTGCCTTCCCTCTCATGCCTTGCAGGGGGGAGCTGAAGGTGGTGGGATGCTGTATGGAGAGGAGCTGTTTCTTTCCTTACCCAGACTGAGACAGCATGGTTTGTCTCTTGGGAAATGGGTCTGTACTGCAAGGTAAAACAGGTTGGGCAGAGCCTGGGAGCTGTTACTCTTTTGCTTTGTAATTTGTTTGCTTTCTCTGATTTTCTGAGTGCTGATGGGGCTGAGACAAACAACCCTCTTAAATGCAACACCCTAACAATAACCTGGGTATTTCCTGCTGTGGGTTGTGACCAGGGGTGCTGCCTCGTCCCTGTCCCTTGGGATTGTCACAGCCACTCCTGGCCTTGTGACAGCTCAGGACTGAGCTATCAGAGCCCCTTGTGTTTAGAGGGTGCTGGTGGGGGGGACACTGAGCACAACTCATGGGGGATTTAACTGGATCATAGAATGGTTTGGGTTGGAAGGGACCTTAAACTCTCATTCTGGCTGT
Source organism: Pezoporus wallicus (assembly GCF_028554395.1). Taxonomy (NCBI): domain Eukaryota; kingdom Metazoa; phylum Chordata; class Aves; order Psittaciformes; family Psittacidae; genus Pezoporus; species Pezoporus wallicus. Next base: position 140,663 of record NW_026638191.1, read on the forward strand.
TGTTAGTCTCTCCATCATGAGTAGTGCATTCAACAGTGATTTTAAGCAGCTTCAGGGCTCCTGCTGATACCAGGGATGCTAACTCCAGGTTTACTTCATATCCCTACCTGCACAGAGCAAGATGAGGGAAAGCAGGTGTACCACAAGCATGGCCGGATCAGGCCAGGACCCATGGCACAGAGCTGGTGAAGCTTGCAGGAGGAGCATAATGGAGAAGGGAGGAAAAATGAGCATGAAAGGAGGGAGGATCTCTCGCTTCTCTTGTTCCCCTTACACTGATGGGGAGAAACAAATGCAAATCAAGCTGTCCTGGCCATGCTGTGACAAGTGCCCTGCGGGGCTTTCCCCTTTCTGCAGCTGCATGTTTCTGCAGGCACTGGATGCTCTTTGATGGGTGCCAGCAACAGGACGGTCCCTGGGCACTAAGTGAAAGCTGGGGGCGAACAGGGTTGGTGAGGGGATTGAAGGGGAGATGCAGAATGAGAGAGAAAACAAGCAGTTGTTTTGTTAAGCCTGCTTTGTTCTCTCTATTTCTGTAGCTAACCTTTTCCTTCTCAATGCAATAAAAAAAGCCCTCTTCAAAAAATATTGCAGTGTGCTTCTTTGTGTGCTTTGACTAAGCCGTTCCTCATAAACCACTGGGTTTTGTGTAAACACAGCCATGGCAGGCAGAATTATCTGCTTTTTTGCAGCTGTCAAGTCTCTTTGCTCCCCCAGTAATGTATAAATGGGGAAAGCAAGGCTGGGAGAGGCAAGCTCCAGCAGAGCCTGGGGTGTCCTTCTCTGCCATAAACCCCATTGCATCCCTTCCTGGTCCCTGCCTCTCTAAAGGGAGAGGACCTTACGGGCCCTCAGCTTGTCACTGTATGCATGGGGCTGGGTGGTCATCAGGTCTGACCATGGGAAACATCGGATCGGCTCTGGGAAGTCCCAGGCTGAACATTAAGCTGGCCAAGGATATGACAGAATGAGGGAGGGACACAAGAGGAACCCCCCCTGTGTTATGTCCTTGGGGAATGTGCATTCTCAGGCTTAGAAATGTGTAGCTGGAGATGAATATTGCTGGCTTCCCTTGGCACTTTTAATTGCTAGCTAGTGTTAGCAGAGCTCGGGGTGGCTGCTGAAGCTGTTTGATTGCTAATTGCTGTCTCTCTGCCCCCTTGTTCCCAGCAGTCAAAGCTGACATGCTAAATTCAGTATCTGCTGGAGATCGGGGGCCTCCCTTCCACCCCTCTGGTGGGCTTCAGTGACTTTCTTTTTTCCAGTTAAAATGAACAAAACTTGTGTCCCGTGACGGATCTGATAAGCTGGAGGCTCCAGACATGGCACAGCGCAGGCTGCCCATTATAGACCTTTGTTTATTTAGGGAAAAAAATAAAAGCTTAACCTCGCTATCTTGATTATGGAAAATAAAAAATAATATAAATGTGCCAGAAGCATAATTGGTGCCAGTGGAAACCAAAAATGACCCTTTGCTTTCCCTCCCCACCCACCTTTTTCACAGTATAGTAGTTTGCTGGGAGGGAGCTTTTCTTAGGCACTAGTGGACTGCTGTAGGGATCTGTCCTCATGGACTAGGAAAGCCCTTTCCAAAACATTACCAGTCTCAGATGCTTTAAGGGATGGTGAAAGGGACCCTTGTAAAATTCCAGGTGGAATAGTGCACCCCTGACTCTCAAACTGTCATTCAAATCCTTTTGAGACTATCTTACGGGCAGTAATAGCATGCCCTCAAAGTACTTATGAAAATCTCATTATCAGCATCTCTTATAATGCTGGATCATCCTGCTATTTAGGTAATTGTGCAGTCTGTTCCCTTTGAGTCTGCCTCACTGATTGCTGGCCATGGGGAAAGATACTGTGTTTTCAGCCTTGCCTGGCTCTTCAGATGTGCTGAAGGCCCAGTTGCACCTGGGCTGATGGAGAGAATGGATGGTCCTTGGGTGCCTTTCCTGCTCTGTTTCAGGCTGGTGAAACTCACCTGTCAGCTCCTGGCACATCATCTGGCTCTGCAACCCTGGGAAGGGAAGGGAAGGGAAGGGAAGGGGGGAGAAGAACCATCCAAGATAGCTTTCCCATTGCTATGTGTGGTTGAGCTGGTTGCATTGGACCCATGTTAAGCCAGGAGGCCTTCAATGCCATCATGAGCAAGGTGGTAGACAGCAGTGGGATGACTGTGCAGGTTGGGTTGAGTGTTTGTGTTTCACACTGAAGGCCTTTTGTGATGGCGCATTGAGTGATGTATTTCATGGGAGGATTATTGCAATGAAACACAATGTGCTTTTGTGCCATTAAATGGTGTCTTTTATATCATTTCCTCTGACAAGTCTGTCCACACCCAAGCAAAAAATAAACATTTTGAAAGGCTGCAAAGATATACACAAAGGTTACCCTTAAATGCATCCCTTCTCCCCCTCCTTAAAGACACCTGCTCTATTCTCTGGACAGGATGAACATCCAGGAAGGTTGATTTAAGATTACCCAGAATAAATGCTGGCAATTAATCACTTTCCAATCCTTCACTTCACAGCCTCTCTATGCTTTTAATCAGTGGCTTTTTTGGAAAGGAGAAAGGGATAGCTGGTACTTACCCTGTCACTCACTTGCTCTGCCTTTTGAAGTCATTCCTCTCATCCCTTTGAGGCTCCATACTATTCTCAGTGCTGGAGACTATGGGGATAGGTTGGGTTCACAAGCCTTAGTCTGCACAGGGCACATCACTAAATTGTTTTGTTTCCAGGCTGCTCTTTCCCATTTTTTTGCCATGGCTTGTCCTTGTGCTGCCCAGGCCCCTTCCCGTGTGACTGCTGACCATGCTGGGGGGTGAACAAATGTGATGGAGTGGTTTTTTCCCCCACTTTTGTCAGCTTGGCAGTAGCTGCCACTGCCCATATCTTGCTCTGAAGTTTTCCCACATTTCCTTTGGGAATAATCTGTGGGGAAGAGAGGGGACTTTAACTGCTCTTCACTCAGCCTGTTTTGTAGGCTGATAAACCAGTGATCAGTGTGGGGAGTTGGTCTTTTAAGGTGAGGAAGTTACTTTAATGGAACTGCCTTCTCATTTCTCCTCCTTATCCTCTAACTCATTTGCTGCTTTGCCATTTCCCATGACTGTGGTTTCTTTAACAGCCTCTTGTGAAGTGTCTCATCAAAGATGGCAGGAAATCTAACTGCGTTGTCAATCAGTGCTCTTTCATTGCCCTCTTTATCCACCCATCCCCTTTCCCTGGTGAGACTTGTTCAGCTTATAGCCTGTCTCTACTGCGAACCCCAGATGGGAAAGTGCTCTACTTTTAATTAGCATCTTAATTAGTTTATCAGGCATTGGCACCACACTGACTTGTCGTTCCTGGATGCACTTTTCAGTAGAGCTCTTGTTCTCACTGTTCTGTAGCGCTTAATTTTTTTAGTTATCACAAAAAGCATCTTTTTTACTGGTCCAGGAAGATGTTCCTTTGGAATTCAGTATTTGTTACCTGAGCTGGGTGAAGCATCTCTTTCCAAATAACCAAATCACTTGAGTTTTCCTTCTTAATCCCAACTCCAGATAGTGCCTGATCATTAATTCCAGAAGTGTGCTATGGTAGGAAAGGTGTAGCTCTGTGACAGATAAGCTTGGCTGACATAAGTAATTTAGTTCCTCTGTGTTTTCCCTTTCTTCTTTAACTGCTGGAGATGGAGGTGACCCACAGAGTCATCTGAAATTCTTCTGCAAATGATCTCCTGGTTTGACTTTGTTTTCAGCTATTTGTCAGCTATAACTTATAGTCATGCTCCACTGACTTCAGTAAGATTATATTCTGTATTTTTAGAGCATTTTTCTGTTACACTAAGTGAAGAAAAAATACATGTATTTTGTCTATTTGCTTTTTTTTATGTGTGATCTAAGCTCTGAATATTGGATTTTCCTCCACCCTTTTCCCTACTGATTTTGTCTCCACTGAATCATCTTTATCTAGCTTGTAATGGACTGCCTCTGTTATCTTTATATTCTGCTTTTTGCTGGGAAATTGCAATTCAGTTGTTGCCATTGATTTACTCTGTGTTAGCCAGGCTTTTTCTCCTCTTTGATGCCTCAGTGTTGCCTGGGGTTTTGTTCCAGAATTACTGTGACCCTCGGGACTATTAAACAGGAATGGAGCTGGAACAGGAAGAGTAGGTCTGTCTTTCCCATGGCCTACCCACATCTTTGGGGACACTGTGCCTCGGTGACCAACAAATAATTTGACCACAAATGGGGATGGAGAAGCAAAGCTCAGGGCTGAGGTAGCCTACGAGCAAAGTTTGCTTTTTCTCAATGATTGCAGCCCATGTGGCTGTGATGTGAACCCTGCTGCACTGGTTGCACTGGGAGCTTGGATGCTGAGGGTCTTGGTGGCACTGGCCACTTTGCTGTTGGCTGACACCGAAAATGCTTGATGGTCTATGTCTGTTTGGCATGGTATCAAGTTCCTGCAAGGGCCTGAATATCCTGAAGGATATTCTTTCTTCTCCTTCCCAGAGGTTCTCCCAGGCACCTTTGCCCCCGAGGGACTGCAAACATGAGTTAGATCCTGGTTAGGACCTGGGTTAGACCCTTAGGTCCACCAAAGGAAATAGAAAGAGGTGAGGGAGCTCCAGGGAGCCTGCTTTCTGATGATCCCATGTAGTTGGCTCATCAGTACAAGCTCACCAGTCTCTTAGCTTATGTCAGAAACCTTCCCTTGTTGTATTTGGCCCCTTTTTTCCTCTCTCAGGGAAGCTGACCCGCCTCTACCCCACCCGTTGGTAGGCAAAAATACTGAGTCCATATGACCAACCCTTCCTCACCAGCTCTCTTAATTCCAGGGAGAGTAACATGAATTATTGCCAGTACACAAGCCGGCACAGCCCTTAGCAAGGGTCTCGGCAGAGCTAAGCCAGCCAGGCAGATGCAGTGTGTCAGCGGGGCGTTAACGTATTTCTGGCAGAGTTTGTGTTATCCAAGAAATGGTGGGAATCAAATTGCTGCACAGGCTTTGAACATTGCCGGGGGGGGAAGGCTGCAATGGCTTTTTGCTTGTGATTTCACTGGCAATCCAGGCAGTTTGTAGCTGATGGGGGAATATCTTGGCTGTTGACCCTGGAGTGGGGTGGGGGAGACTCAAGTAGAGCTTTTCTATTTCATCTTTATGGTAGTGACTCATTTGACACTTGACTTTATTCTTTAATTGTGATGCTTTAACATGAAACTTTGCAGATGGAGGACTGACGCTAATGGAGCAAGGTCATTTTGCTCAATTGGTGTGAAGAGAGCTAACCCAGGGTTTCATAGTCCTTGTCAGGTTTCTGTCCAGCCTCTCCCCAGCTTCAGCGCTGATCCTGACAGTGGAAATACTGTCTCATGAGAGGGTGTTTCTGGTTGTGGGGTTCTCTCTAGGTCAAGGGACAAAGCGTACCTGCTGTCCTCTACCTGAAGAGGACATCCTTCTAGAACTGGCTCAAGAAGAGATGGCATTTGGCTGCTGGGGTTGTGCTTGGTGTAATTCCTGTTGTGTTTCCTTGCCAGGTGGAGGAGGTGGTGGACAAGAGCATCCAGTGGCCTCACTGGAGTAAGTGACCTTGAACAAGGTCATCTACATTTTTCTGTCTCTGTGTTTTCCAGCTATTAATGGAGATACGGTTGACATTGCCAATGTTTCCTGAAGCACAAAACGTGCTCTGAGAACTGCTGAGGAAAAACGTATGCAGGCATACTTATGGTATTTTGGTTCAGAGTGACTGTTAGCACTCAGCCTGGCCTCTGGCTTAATGGAAGCTTTCAGAGAGCTTTTCCTATCTGGCTTCCATGTTATGCAGCATTCCTTCCTAACTTGAAGTTTTGGCAGGGAGGGAGGTATCTGTGGGGTGAGAAGGATGCCACAGACATTTTCCAAGGTCCTGAGGTGTCTGAAAGATAGAACAGACAAAAAGGTGGTGTTGCAGAACTAGCACTGGGCAGGTTTTGATTTGAAATAGCTTTAAACATTCTCTCTATCATGCTAGCATCCTCACTGCCATCACCAAATCCACTGGGTGCACGACGGGGCACAACATCTGATTCAATTCCTGATGAATCATTATTTCCACTAGTTTTTCATAATTGGGTTTGCTAATCCTCGGCTGCATTTGCATGTGCTTAGTGCTCACCATCCCTTTCATCCATATGGGTAAAAGTCACGAGGTGTCAACATCCTGCTTGCGTCCCTTGTGATGCTTGGTGGAGCTGTAAACAGAGGAGAAGATCATCTTTGTCTGGTGTAAATTATCAAAGCTGTGCTCATATGAGTGGATTTATAGCAACTTCCACCAGCTGCAGAAATGCCTGCAGGATGTTTCATTCCTGCTGGCTGGAACAGCAGAAAGCTGAGGTGGGTCTAATGGCCTCATTCGAATACACCTGATGTAAGTAAGGCACAGCTGAGCAATTCTCTGCTCCTTTGTTTTGGTCTGTTAAGGTTTAGCAAATAAAATATCTTTTGGGCTTCAGTACTTATTCCTGCACAGAGTTATGTGTTTTACAAGCTCTGTACATGCAACTTGGACACATAGCAGCCTGCTAAACTGGTACCCTAAGACAGATGCTCCCTAGCAGCACACAGGGGCATACTTGTGATGGAAAGCATTGCCAGGCTAAATAAAGTTCAGCTACTTAAAAGATGAAAACTCTCCCCGCATATAACCAGAAATGGAGTTCAGATATGTAATTCTTACTTATTGCAGCTGATCTTACTGATCCATTTGGATTCCTTCAGTTGGTGAAGGGATAGGAAGGCAGAGTGTATGTTTGGATTCTGCTGCATTAACCCAATGGTGCTGTGTTAGAACAGTAAATGCCACGAGAAGAAAAAAGCACCCAAGTCAAACCTTGTCATAATGAAAGGAAACGATCCCTTTGAACTTTAGCTGAATTTGCAAAATGTCCTCGCCTCAACACGTGTCACCGAAGCCCTTCAAAATGGGGTCAGTTCTGAACAACTTCATTTCATTCAACTCTCCATGCAACAGGAGAAAGGGGGCCAGGGAAATTTCATTGAATGGAAAAGCATGCAGTCTTTTTTTTTTTTTTTAAAAAAAAAAGGAAAGGAAAAGGAAGAAATTTCTCCTTCCCAGCTTTTCGGAAGGAACTGCAGACAATGGAGGTGAATGTAAAACCCAAGATGCAAAATCTCCTTTGATTAACTCCCCTGCATAGGCAGCTGAGCTCCCGCAGCCATCCGGCCTTGGGACCTGCTGCCAGCTAGCCCTAGGCACACCATTTCCCCTCCTGTTATGTGGCTTCATATGTGTGTGTGTTTACCACCCCATGCTTACTTTCATTCAGGAGAAATGTTGCCAGTGGGCAAACATTAATCCATCCTGACAGCTTTGCCCATCTTCCTGCTTTGGTCTGGCATCCAGCAAACTGCTTGATTAAGGCCCCTGGGGCTTTACTAGTGCAGCTTGTTGCCTGCAAATTAATCAACAGGTTGCATGTGCTTAACTCTTTGCTGGAGCTGGTTGGGAAATGTTCTGCGTTGCTGTGGGCATTGAATCAAGTCTTTTGAACTTGTTTTTAAATATGGTGCTGCAGAAATAGCCCGAAGTGGTGTTAGTCTTGGTTTCTTGGGGCAGGAAATGAAGTGATCCCGTGGGCTCTGCAGGTGCTGCTAATCCAGCTTCCGATCTCTAATAGCAATTTTAGACTTTCATTTCATTTCTCTTGGCCATTCACCCACTCCCCATAAAATATCTAATAATGCAGAGGACAGCCAGATGAAACCTGAACTTTCCTTTATTATCCATAAGAAGTCCTCTGGGACCCTTCAAAGTGGAAGAACCTCCTTGCTATTTTGAGGTTTGTTGCAGAGCATGGGTGAAAGTTGCCTCTATGTTGTAGTGTTATCTTTCAGACTTTAGTCTGGTTCTTTAATTGGACTCATCATACTAGAATTAGGCAAAAAACCCTATGTGGTTGCTGTGGCTTGCACTTGAACTTTGGTAAGAAGCAGAAGATTCAGGGAGCACACACTGAGTTTTCAGGTTGCTGTATAAGATACCAGAGTGGAGATGACTGATGTTGTATGGGTATAATGGATTGAATATTCTCTGGTTATTTCAAAGATCACAGATTTCTAGCTTCTCACTTGCATGTACATGGGGAAACCTAGCTCCATATCTCCATTTTCCTTTTCTATTCATGACCTCTCATCTCCCATTGCTGGTGGCCCAGTCAGTGTGTTACATTGGTGTGCACACTCATGCCTATCAACACTGCATGTCTCCGATGGACAGGACAGATACTGACCGAGCTCCCACATGCCGTTAGCCCTGGGGGACCAGCACTATTCTGCACATGGAATTACGTTCGATCTGATCTGGACTTGACCCCACAATGAACAATGGTGAGAACGGCCTGAGCCACATAGCTCGTATTGATTATTTTTAGCAACAGTCGAAGGTAAAAGAAGAACGTGCCTATAAGGTGGTTGTTCCCTTTCTTAGCAGGAGGAGAGCAGCCCAGGCCTGTTGTTTTGTGCACGTTCCCCCAGGAAGGATGTGTGTTCTGCAGTTTGCTCCAGTTGGAGAAGAGCAGTGTGTGATGGGGAATTTGCCAGCCCTCTGTCTTCAGCAGCTGGCCAACATCTGTCTTCTGGATAACATAAAAATTTGATGATACTTTTCATGCCTCTTTTACCAGAAGGATTTAAAACATCTTAGTCCTCTGTTTGACTTTGCATCCAGGTGAGAGAGGTTTTGTTGCACTTTCTGTGCCAGCAGGGAGGATGAGAGGCATAGAGAGGAAATGTGGACTGCCCCAAGGGTCTGTGGATGATGCCTACCCCTGTACCTTTGCTGTGAGCTCCTTTCTGACCTCTCCATGAGCTCCTGATGCTGTCTCATAGCTGAAACCACTTACCTGCTGAGGACACAGCACTTTGCCTGGGATCACAGATCGTCTGTGCATTTTCAGTGTAGGTCTTTCACTCCTGCTACCTTCTCTTGTCTTTTCTGACCAACCTTGGGCTCTCTTGCTCAGTGGAGGTGCTGATCCTTCAGCCTTATTTCCATGCTGGTGATGGCAATTCTGTGATAGAGGTGATAAAGGCAAAGCTGCTTCCTGGGGACAAGCCGGGGAGTTGAAGACTCGTGACTTACTTCTTGCTTTGTTCATTTCTGGCTTCTATACCCTGTGATTGCAGCAAGGCTGGTAACAGCAGCAGAAAACCAGAGTTAAATGCTGCTGTTGTTGGTCCTTTGCCTGTGGTCTGGCTCTTCCCTGCTTGCAATAACCAGTTAAGGCAATCCTCATGGGGTGTGAAGGGCTGTTGACCAAAGAGGTAAGGGTTCCTGCCTCCGAGCAATACTGTTGAATATGCAAAGCCTGGGGACAGGGAGAGTGAGGCTCTAGGCTTGGATCCTCAGTATCTATGGGTGAAGCAGCTTGTGGGGAGCAAGAGGCCAGCTTGTAGGTACCTACAGTACCAATAAGAGCTCCCTGGCAGGAGACTGAAACACCTGCAGATGCCACGTGTCTGAGCAGGAGCTCACCCGTGTTGCTGCCCAAGGACCTTCCCAGGTATCAGCAGAGAAATTGCTTTCTCTGCCATTTAGAATGCCATTAATGCCATAAAGTGCTGTTACAAGGAGGCTCCTTGAGGCAGACAGAAGAGAAAAGTGGCATTTCTGAAATATTTTAAGCCAAATGACTGCTGGCCGCTCTAGATCCTAGTCTTGAGGATTTAGGGAGTCTTGGGAGAGCATTGAGAGAGCAGGTACCAGCAATGCTGGCAAAAGTTGCCTTCTGCTATATGCAGGGATCTCATTAGTTCAGATGATCTTGCCAAGCCTGGCCTTTGCTTGAGAAGCACAGTGTCCCATCGGTGAAGGATTTCCCCATAGGACAAAGATGAGGTTCCACCTCTGCCCATTCCTCAGGACATCCATGTTTCTCTGCTGGTGAAACACAGAGCACACAGGCTCAGTCTCTTCTTTCCATGTCCCTGTGCCAGCAGGGAATATCAACAAGAAAACTACACACCTGTAACCTGTGGGGAGGGGGAAAGGGGGTAATGCACCAGCTCAGTGTTCTGCATCACGTCAAGCCCAATGCAGCTGGCTGGGGCACATCCCTGCACCTGAGGTCTGCCCCTGCCCAGCCCCTGCTGTATTAACTGCTGGCCTTTGCACGGCAGTGTGACAGTGTGGTGGCGGCTGTGACGCATTGATCAGCCATGCCTGCTGCCGAGCGCTTGTTCCCGTTGCCAAGCAAAGAGGGGTGACCTTTTCGGAGAGGAGGAGGAGATGGAGGGGAGAGCGATGGGTGGGTGGGAGGCAGTGGCAGCCCTGGATGGGGTGCAGGGTTCGGGTCAGGACTGGGGGTTTGGATGCATGGAGCGAAGGCAACAGTCCCTCCCTGCTTTACTTGATTTTGTGGGTGCAGAAAGCCCCACACCCGCCTGCATGCTTGGATTGAGATGAAGCTTTCCGTGGTGGGGCCTGCCATCTCTGTGGGATGCGATGCCCAAATTACAGGAGGAAGTATCAGGATGGTGCTTGGTAAAATGTTATTTATGGGCTGCTGCAGATCTGACTGTATTGCCTTTGGTGCAGGAAACTTCAGGGCACCACAGCCCCCCTACACCCTGCTCAGCTGGTGTGAGCCACTGAGCAGTGGTGACCTGCAGTGGGGTTTGGGTCTCGTGCCCTGTACTGTGACTTGCGCATCACTGTCATGTGTGGGTTTTCCTGTGACCGTGGGACCTGGATGGTGCTCTGCTCTGTGTGTGCCGATTCTGGAGCCACCTTGGGTGGCTTCTCTGGAATAGAAAATCTTTTCCACATGTTTTGGGTCAGTATGACTGGGGGAACAATTATGAAGCCTCTAAGTCTGGATTGGTACAAATGGCACCATCATTCCACTGAGGCAGAGCCCTTTGTGAAGGGGTGAGATGGAACAGTACCAGATATAACCTGAAATGACTTAACAAGCTGCTGAAGTTTTTAAATGCATGTGTCTTTTTTTTTTCTTTTTTATATATTTAAATTAAATTTCCTCTGACATTTCATAGGCTTCATCACTCAACGTGGAGCCAAGATCCATGCGAGTGTGTGCGGTAGGATTGTTTTTAAATTTTATTTTAAATACAGATGTCTGGAATAACTTTTTTGCACACACTGTAGGAGTGTAAAGGTTTCTAAGCAACATCTTTTCATGCTGTTTGCATTAGAGAATGTAAAACAGGGTTTCTTTTTTAAAAAGTCTCTGCAGTGCAGGCATAATTACAGGATCCCATTATGCAGCATTGTGTCTAGGGTGAAGCCTGCCCTAATGGAATATTCTGCCTTGCGCTGAAGTCTTACCTGCTTTTTACCAAGACACTTAAGGACTTAATTAGCATCATTAGAGTCTACCACCCCCTTCCTCAGCCCTGTGCATGAAGGGATAATGATCTGTCCAAGCTACTGCCTTTGCTTCCCGCGGTTAACAGCACCACATGGAGAGAGTGTTTCGTAGCTCACTGCTGCTATACTGAACTGGATATGGAGGAGGGGCAGAGGGGGAAATGAAAGCATTTCCTAGGAGCAATAAATATACTCCGTGTTTACTTGGCCTGGTCTTAGCCATTGAGCTGGGATGGAGTTTGTCACTGGGAGATCCCCGTGGAGCTCCTTCACACACTGCCTCATCACGTGCTGCTCTGGCTACCTTGTTTGACCTGCTGCAGCACGGAGCGGTGCCAGGCAGACTTTGTGCTCAGTCCTGCAGGTGTGTGCCACCGGGCACCCACATTAACTCCATGCTTTGAGAACAGGGAACAGGAGGAGCCATGTGGGTGCAGCAAGCCCTGGTCTTGCCTTTGTGTGATGTCCATGTGGATGTACTGCACATGGGCAGCATCTTATACTTACCTGCACATACGTATGTGCATTAGTGACATAGTTTAGTGATGGAATTGGCAGTCCTGGGGTAATGCTTGGACTTGATGATCTTTAAAGATCTTTTTCCAACCTAGTTGATTCCATGATTCTATGTGCATGTGTGTGTGCAGATCCTCCCTGCTACCCTTGCTGGATGGTAGTTGTTGGCACTGCACCGAAAGCAGACATGTTTGATAGGTTGGAGTGACAAGAGATGATGGGCTTGAGGGCACACTGCTCTGGTGCCAGGGGATGCTGGAGAGGATCATGCTGCTGATACATGGCTCCATCTGTCAGCTAGATGGTTGGTTTTGATCCCTGATACTTTGATGGTATACAGTATTTGGGCTGAGCTGCCCAACGGAATTTTAGAAACATCTGGAGGCTTTTTGCGTTTTATGAGATGAAGAATGTTGGCTTTTGTACCTGAGGTGGAGCCAAAGAAGTTTTTATTGCTGGTTAGGTAACTTCTCTGGCATGTTGCATTAGGAGCTCTAGACGTTATTAATGAGGTGTGTGTGTGCTATGGTGCATGTGTTGTTTCATGTAACGGCTGTTGCTGCTGCTCCCTGTGCAAGGATGTAGCCATAATGTTTTCCTACAGGTGTTCAGCTCTCATCCTCCTTCATCTCTTGTGTCCATCCTGTGCTGTCCTTTCTACCCTACCTGCTACAGGTTGGTGCTCCCCTAGCAAGTTTTCTCTGGAGTTTTACAAACATCTTGCAGGGAGGAAAATGTACCTGTAACCTCTGCTCGTTGTACTTCTCGGTGTTGGTAGGAAGGAGTGCTATGAAAGCGGTTATGGGGTTGGGAGCTGATCTTGTGGATGTGGCACTTCTGAGCTTGTAGCTTAGCTGCATTCAGAGGAGCTCCTTGAAGGGTTATGGCCCCATCTCTTGTGGCATGTAAAGACAAGAAAGTTGGAGCTATGATGCTCGTGGATTTCTTCTCGTTCCCTTGACTCACTCAGAGTCATGAACATCATCTACTTGCTTCATTGACTCAGCAAATGATGTCTGGCCTAGGCTGATGCAAGTAAATTGCCCATATTGGTGGGAAACCTTCAAAGCCCAGAGCTGCTCCTGGATCTCATCATCTCCTCTTCTGCTTTGCTTATCCAGAATGACCCTCCTTCATTGTCCATTCCTAGTGACAACTGCTGCAGTGACTGTTATTTTTCGCAAGAGCCATTTGGCTGCTTCTCTGGCTCTTCCAGCCCCTGCCCTTGAGGAGCTGTGTGTGATCCCTGCTCAGATAGCTCCAGATGCCTCCTTAGGCCTCCCACCCTGACCCTTATGGCAGTGCTTGACATAGCATGTCCGGCATGAGAAGGCACAGGCAGTCCTGGACCCCCAGCACAAAACCCATCTAAGCTACAGCTGTGTCCTTCAGGATTTCCAGGGAGATGGCCGGAGGTCTTGGGCCATAAACACCACAAATGGTGCCAGATGGGGCTTTATAGGATCATACCCTCTGCCCTTTTTCTGTGTATTTCAAACAAACTTGGGAGGGGTCTGGGCTGGATCCTTGTTTGTTCTTGAAGGAATTGGTGCGGGCTTCAGAGTCCTCATCCATCCATCTTCCATATGGAGATAAAAAGTTTTGGCTGAACACTGCTAAATGTGCCGTCATCTATCACAGCGGAGGCGGGATTGTGTCAAGGAAAAATAATCCACCATCAGGCTCAAAAGAAGGGGAAAAAAAAAAGGGAAAGGAAAGAAATAAGATTTCCAGTAAAAAGCCTTGCTTTTAAAAATCCAATTCACTCTTTGCCAAGTCATTGTTTGGTTTTAGACTTGTTTCACATGAAACCAACCTTTAAAGGTTACTTTTATCCTTCTTTAATGAGCTATAGAAATGAGCCTGGTCTGCTACAGGGCAGAGGCCAGGGGATGGGACTGCATGTGGAGCTCCCTCTGCAGTGGCTGTGTGAGCTGTATCACCAGCTCCCTGGGTGCCAAATTCTGTAGCCAGCAGCTTTCAGCAAGAAACAGTGAAAGAGGATCATTGGTGTATATCTCTCCCCTTGCTGTGGTGCAAATTATATATGCTGCAGAGTGTGGGGGAGAGAGAATACATGTTGCTGTGTGTGTTTTTCTGAGGCATTCTGGATCATGGGGTTTGCATCCTGGGGACCAGGTTTTCTGAAACCCCTCCTGTGCTGGGTGCTGAGCTCTTTGGAGATGTGAAGAGCTCTTGGAAAACCTGACCTGGGGAGTGTTAACCATCTGCAGACCTGGCCTCCATCCTGCCCACGTGAGCAATGGGAGATCTGTGCTCCTTCCCTAAGCAGAACACCAATAGCTGGAGCCCTGTGCTGCCCCTTCTTTCCTCTGCACTGCCCAGGCACGTTTAGGTGATGATGAGGGTGTCTGAGCACCTCTGCAAGGATGGACTGTCCCTGCCCTGACCAGCAGCAGTGTCTGACTTGTTATAAGGGCTCTGCCACAGGGCAGTATGAGGGAGATGTGAGGAGGGTGGGCATGAGGCGAAGGGGGTTTTGGGTCCTCTCTGCTACAGGCCATCTCTGTCCTCCTCACTGGACCAATCTGTATGGGAGGAGGTTGAGGGCTGTGATGTTTGCTATATTTGCTGCTGTTGTGTGAAGGCTGATGCGTGCTTCCCTCAACAGCAGGACCAGTCACCCAGGGATGCCGTGCATGAGCAGGATGTGGTGGCTTGGAGAAGGGTTGTCTACTGGGGAGCTGCCAGTGTAGAAGGCACTTTGGGGAAAATCCCTATGGGCCGGAACTGAGGATGCTGCTGTTTTCTATAGAAGGCCACTGGAGGCAGTGGGCTATAAACAACTTTCCTATGGGAAAGTAAACACTTGTTCCATTTTTAACCCTTGCTAATTGAGTCCAGGGTGAAATGTGACCCCAGGTTACATAGTTGTAATGCCTTCTCTGTGTGCTGGGCTCTGAGCCCTCAGGAAGGGGAAGGAGCAGTAGTTTGCTGGTTTTGGCCCAGCTCCGTGAAAAAGTGAATTTTTTAGTGGCTGTAAATAAGGAAAATCGAGAAGCAGAAAGTGGACATCTCCTTAACAGATGTTGGAGCTGACAGCCCTGTGCATGGCTTCAGGGATGCCCACCCAGGCCAGCGTTTGTGGCTCAGGAAAGCATGGGAGGGTGGCAGGATAGTTTGGGGTCCCTGGTGGGACCATGAGGTGGGAGCCTCTGTCCTGAGAAACATGAACTGGCCCTGGAATGCCATGGCAGGAAGGAAGACATCCCACATGATAGGCAATTGTTTCTGGCAGGGGTCTCCCCTCCCTGCTCAGCACAGGTATAATGACCTTTCCATGCTCTGCGCTATGCAGACGTTCACAGATGGAGTTGTCCCACGGAAGCAGGGAAGTAGAAGTAATCCTGTGAGATTAGTGGGAGTTGTGCTGGATGCTGGTGCTGTTACAAACCATCTCTGTGTGTTTTGGAGCCCCATGGGCATCCCCAGTGTCTGGGAAGGGGCTGGAAGTCACACCTTGTAGCAGCAGCCTGCATAGGAGATACATTATCCTGAGCAACTGGGATCTCCTCCTGCTCCCTCTTGCCTCTTATTTCCAGAAGGCTTTGTAATTTGATGGTTACACTAAGACAACAGTGATAAATAATTTATTTGAGCCTCATCATTAAAAAGAGATGGCTGTAGCCTAAAGGTGACTTGTGGGGTAACTTGTGCCTGCTGTTTGGCTTTGTTATAGAACCTGAAAAGCTACTGTTTGTTTTTTTTTTTTGTAAGTACTGATGCTCTTTTTCTCCACATTTACTTTTCTTCCAACCTTACAGATATTAAATATGCCCTGTCAGGTTGCAGTCCCTTAGGAAGAGCTGCCCATTGGGAGCTTTCTTTGCCTTGAGGATGTCAACAGATCATTTCTCCTCCATGAGAAAAACAATGGACAGGAGCGTAAAATGAGAACTTAGAAAAAAGTGAAGGCAGGGGGTTACCAGCAGCCAGCAGTTGCTCTGGACTTGCTTGTTCAGATACCCTTCTACTAAAGTCCTTGTTGTCTGTAGAGACTTTGAGGAAAAAGGATAGACAAGACCTGAGTTTTTGACGTTAAATACCTCCAGACCCCCTCAGGAGGGAGCAGGCCAGCTGCTGGTAAGGCTCCAGATGTTGCTTGTGGGAATGGATCTCCCATGGGCACCAGCTGGCTGCGAGCTTCTTAAGGTGCCTTCTCCTTCTGTCTGCATGGGGCAACTTCTGTGAGTCTTGTCCCCCAGAATGGCAGGAGATTCATCTCTGGGTCGACCTAGGAATGTGGGGTGGGGAAGAAGAAACAACAAGAGGTCAATGACAAGCCCAGAGGATGCTCAGCTCTGTGCATGGGTCTCCAGACGCAGGACACGTTTCAGGTGGCTGAGCACTGGACAAGAAGCATGTGTTTTGGCTGCCATCCCTTGTGTCTCTCTAGGCAACTGAGCAGGCTTTTTCTTGAAGGCTTTGTCATTGCCAGAGATCCACACCAGGAAGCTGCTGAGCCCAGATGAGATAGGCTGGCTTTGGTCCCTCCTGGTGGCTCATAGACTTCAGAGCAGCGTGAGCTGCGTGGAGGCAAGTTGTCTGCCTCTCAAACTGCCAAGGTTGATCTGTGCTTTCAGTTGCAGATCATCAAAACAACAGAGCCAACAGGGCTGGAAGGGAACAAGGGAGTATGTTGCAGGAATGGTGCAGGGGCAGCACTGGAGATGGAGAAGACGGGTTGGAAGGGAGCATGGCACATGGCCCAGGGCTACAAGAAAAGGGTGGTGACAGTGGGGTGCAATGAGTGGCAGAAGCCCCATCACTGGGAAGTGTCACATCACTGTGTGGTGATGCTGCTGGCATAGGTCATGCTGCAGTTTGCAGAGCTTCCCCGAAAATGGGGAGCTGTCCCTTTTGTTCTTGAAGACAAAGGCTCTGGATCTCTTCCAGAACATAATCGTTTGGTTTGGAACAAGAAATTCTCTGTTAACCCTACTCCCCTCTTAGCCCAGTAAACAGGAGATGCCAAGCAATCCACTTGCCTCTTCCACCCCATGGAAATCCTGGGAAATAAATGTTTTGCTGTTAGCACAAAACAATTAGAAACAGGGATTTGTGCTTTCTTGCTGGTTGCGCCTTTTCCCACCTCCTTGATTAATCTTGGATGCAGATGCCAGTCGTTAGCTGCACAGCTCGGGATTTGGTGCATGTGGCCAGGACTTGACTGGTGAGTCTTGTAGCAACAGAAGCAGATGAAACATCTGGTTAGGGGGCAAAAAACCCCATGGAGCTTGGCTGGGAGAGAGGAAGGGTCAGGCGGGTGGAGAGGGTACAAACAAACTAGTGTTCAGGGTGGAAAAATGTGATCTGGATTCTCCATAACAAATCAGTCTGCTCTCCTGGAGGCAATGACTGGAAAGTCCCTGAGGATGATGAGGGGCAGTTTGTGGAGAGGCACGTGTGGGTGGGAACATCCTCCCCAAATTCTCTTAGGAGACGTTGATGAGGGCCACTGCTGTTATAGCTGATTGATTGCTGCTGAGCAGGGAAAAAGCAGTGATGTCAGACAAAAGCCATCAACCAGGCGGGGGACTGGGGGTGTGTGACACTGTGACACCGTGCCATGATGAGGATATTAATTCTCAATTAACTATTATTGCTGAAAGGCTGTATTGTTCCTCAGGGAGGGACAGATGATGAGCTAAGTCATCCTCATTATTTCAGCTGGCGGTCCCCTGGCATTCACTGGGAACAGACCCTGCTGGTGCTGGTGGCAATGGTGCAGCATCCACTGGAGGTGGCTTCCTGGCAGTGACAGCCCTGTGCTGACCTTGCCTGATGTGGCATGGATCAGCCTTGGCACAGCTGAGCAACCTCCACTACCAGCCTGCGTGTGTGTTGAGTGTGTTTGCATTGTCTCATTTGGGGCTGAGAAGAGCATGTTCAGGGCAAGAAAAGGTGCTGTGTTTTTTCCAAGCAGTGCCTGGGCATGGGGGAATAGAATCCTGGGCAAAGAAATGGTGCTAGTGTCCCCTGGGGGAAGGGATGCTCTAATAAATGAGCGAGTGGAATCCCAGGGGGCTAGCAAAGTGTTGTGGACACTTTGGATGTGTTTTGATGGGTCAGCAGGGACAGATAAACTGGAGAGTGACAGAAACCAGGCAGCTGGTGGGAGAGTGGCGTGTTCAGGCTTGGGAAAGACGGCTGCAAAAGTGAAGTTCACTTTGTCTAGAAGTTCCTTTTCACTCTTTGCCAGACTGAGCCTGTGACTGCCCTTAGGTTCACTAAACAGAAAGGGGCAGTTTCTATAGGACCCTTTCCTTCTCTATCCCAGCGAGGATCATGGCTGGTGTTGCAGAGCGATTGCAATATCAGATTGTCTTCAGAGTTCCACAAGTCATCTTGCAGGATGTGAAATAAATTGTTTGCACAAAGGGTTTGTGGAAGAGGCACTTAACCGAGAGGAAGATGTCTGGTTTCGGAGCTGTCAGCTCTGAGTGGACAACATGTACATCTTTATGTGTATGGCTGGCAAAGTGAAGCTTTTCTTGGTAGACATCAAAAGTAAACATCACTTTCAGGCAGGGAAAAACCCACAACAAAGAGGGGAGGTAAGGCCCTTGCCCGTGTCCGTGAGCAAATCGTGGAGCTATAAAAAGAGCAGCTGGTTCCTGGCAGCTTCGCGCACAGGTCCCTTGAGTGTCCTGCCTGCCCCAGGCTGAGCTGCTGGTGTCTGGGAAGGGGATAAAAGAGCAGCAAGGAGTTGACTGCTGAAAATTTCCTTCCTGATGCTGAGAAGGACGATCAGTTCTTTCTCGGGGTGAATCACGCTCCAGCGCTAAGCAGCTAATGCTGCCGACTGTTGCTGTCCCCTGATAAGCCATCCAGCCAGTTCTGATTAGTTTCCAGCAACTCCATTAGAAAAACAGCTTTAGAAGAAATTTGAAGTCAATTAAGTTTTATGTGGCTAATGTTGATAATTATTATTACTTTTGTTAGTTTGCCTAATCCATCAAGATTCTCCCATTAATAGATATTATGAATTTGTACCTACAGTGCACTGACTTCCACCAGTGGATTTCGGAGCATTTCCCCAAACTGTCCTCTATTTTGTTTTACTGCAGATTAACATTTTACTTAAAGTTAATTATTGCGAGCTGTAAGTTTCCACAGTGTCCTATAAACATAAAGCAAGCTTTGCAGTCTGGGTTATTTTTACCATGTGTCAGGCAAAGAAACACAGGATGCTGAAAGGCACATGATTGACAACGAAAATTGGCAGATAAGTGATTCGGAATAGCATACCCCTCTCTGTGCTGGAGGTAAGAATTGTGATGGATATGGAAGGAGAAAAAAAGAGGGCCAGAGATAAGCTAAATTACTTGCCTACAAAGACTGCTCTGCACTAGGGCAATTCAAGAGATCCCCTTGCCCTGTGGTGGATGTGGATCACCTTGTGTGCACCAGCTCAGAGTGGAGCAGCCAGGCTCTCTGAAGCTGCTGGCTGGCAAAGGAGCCTTTTTGTTGTGCCCTTACAACACTCATTGCTGTTGGTGGGAAGGTTTGAACGCAGCCTGCAAAGAGCCTGGTTTAAAAACAGATTGAGGGCTCCAGGCAACCTCTGTAACTCCAACATGTGTTCAGGCAAACTGTGTGCATAATTCAGCACATTAGTTGTGTTAACAGAGCTCCTTGCCAGCGAGCGGAGTGTTTGTTTGGAGATGGCACTGTGATCCCTGTGTATGTGTGCAAGGATTATTTTCATTCCTAAAAAAAATAACCACAAAACTATGGAATCCATCATATATAAGCAGCACTATGTCAGGAGTTCCCTGAGCACAGCACTGGGGGCTCTGCTTGTTGTGCTTGGCTCTGAGAGAGATTCCCATTGTGATGTTTGGGGCAGCAACTGATCCTCATCTGTTTTAGCTTCCCTCTTTGATGGAGTAACAGTATGCGTTTATGCTGCAAGATAGGTTACTCAGTGGGCCCAATGCAGGACCACGCTGCAGGGGGTTCCATGGGAGGGATGGCACAAGAAGGACCCCCTTGCCCGAGATACTCTGGGCACTGGGTGGTCAGTACTTTTTTTCTAAGCACAGTTCTATCAGTGGGTATTTTGTTAATAAAGGCATTTAGTTTTGTGCAGTTGAATTAGTTCTGTACAGCTGATAACAGGCTTACCACATCCTTTGCATAGCGACTGATCTACCGGGTGGTTTTGGTCAAGACACTCAGCTTCCTGCTCTGCTGCAGTTCTCCACCTCAAATTGGCACCGTGTTAATTTACGTCTCAGTTTTAATTTTGAGTGCAACTTTAATGGAAATGTTAATTTGCAGTGAGTACTTCACAGGGTATTATTTGGGAAAATGCTTTCAAGTTTTCCATATGGTTATCAGATAGTGACTGCAAAAACCCCAGCCCTCTACTAGATCTAAACTAACAAAGGTTGTAACAATGATTAGTGAGAATAGAAGTGCTTTGTGGTCAGTTAATGTTCCGTGTGATTATTTATGGGTAGCTTTCTGACCATCTTGTGAGAAGTATCATAAAATTTGTGATTTGTTACTGGGAGAAGGCTGCTGTTGGGACATGTTAACGCTGCAGTTTCTCTGCCTCCCCGACTCTGTTTGTGTGGCTGGGCATCAGTGTCACAAATATTTATCCACAGATATCCCCATGTTTGTTTATGCCTTATTTTTCTTAATGCTCTCTTGCTGGGGATAGGAAGTTCTTGCAGTGGCCTTTGGTGAGCATGCCTGGCATTGCAGGAGCCAGAGTACAGCACGCAGGAACTGAGCAAACACCTGAGCAGGTTTTCAGACAGGGCTATTGACACCTGATGAGCATTTCAGACCCATCTCTTGTGCTGCCACTGCTTTGGAAAGCTGTACACCTGGTGCATTCCTTAGGGGTCTCCCTTATGGTTACTTGCCACTCCTTTTGCAGTGGCAGAGGAAGGGTGCTTGCTCTGAGACTGCCCCTTTTCTGCCTCCTGCATTCAGCATGAACTTAGGTGAATCACTTGTACCCACTCTGCTTTGGTTTCCTATCTCAACAACTGGGAATAAAGCAGTTGCCAGCTTTGTACAGTGAAAATCAGAGATCAGCCCCATAGACATGTCTTAGACAAGGAGAAGGTGTGGATGAAATGAAGTCTCTCTTCTCTTACCCTTGCATCCAACTGGCTCCTCATGGGTGACCTGTCCAGAGCATGGAGCTGATATGACGAGGTTTTGGGGAGGTGATGTGGTGACAGCAAGGTGGGATGAGTATATTATGAACTGGTTGAAGTCTCTGGTAATTTTGGATAGGCAGTCCAGCAGGATGCCTCCTGGCTATGTTCTCAGCACATCCCTGTATACTGGTGACCAGCATGGGAACACAGAGCAACTCAGCATTGCCTTTTTCCTTAAGGAGAAAATGTTTGCTGAAAAGAGTTGTGTTGGGTGCAGATGTTTTGTGTCTCTCATCCATCGAGGTCAGTTGGAGTTCTGCCAGCATGAGTGACGTGTGTGTAGAAGAGGCCAAAATCTTCCCACAGATGGGAGCTGTGGGACTTGTCCATGTACTCTGAAGGACGGTAGCTTGGCTCTTAGTAGCACTGCACCACAAATAGGGCCTGAGGCCAAACTGGTGACCCTGGTGCAAATTCAGGCTAAGAAGATCTTGTGTAGCACCACTGGTCTCTGTGGAAAGTTGGAGATGACTCATTTCCCAAGTGAATTCATGAGCTCCTGTCTCTCCTCCCTTTGGGCATCTTGCTGCTAGCATTGGTCTTCTGACCTGCCTGCATGATGCTCTTTGCTTGCTAGTTCTGTTTCTAGGGAATTTAATAAGATATCAATTAAAGAAATGAAAGAAAACAAACTGAAGATGTCTGTCAGTGGAAAATGTGGAGTGAGGCAAGGTTATTGGGAGCAGTTGTTTAAAATCTTATCAGCTCTTTTTATAGTCCCTGTTGCTGTGGGACAGCTGAGCTGGACCCATGTGCCTGAGCAACTGGTGGCAGCCCCTGTGCTGGACCCTGTCCCTCTGCTGGGATCATCATGCTGGATTGCTCCCATCTCCCCTGCTCCTTATAAAAGGCAAAGATACCGATGAGAGAAGTGGACTTGAGGGAGTCCCTCTTGTAAAGAACATGCTGGATAGACTGCTAATTAGCCCTCATGATTTAATGTTTTCCTGTTTGCATACCACATGTTTAGGGGATATGGTATTTATGGTCCTACAGGGAGGATGTGAGCTGGCATGGAAAGAGGAGATTTCTGTTCCTTCAGAGCTTTATGATCATTTTTCCTCTCAAACTCCAGCTGTGGCAATACCAGGAAATTAGAAATTTGTTTCTGACTGAGTGAATTAGCATCTGTGTCTCTAAAATCTGCTTCTCTAGGTTTTGCTGCACCCTAAGTATGATTTTGGCTTGCTGCCTCACACCTCTGCAGTGTCAGCATTGGGAAAGCTTTCCGCTGCAGTAAGAGGTCATCTCAAACAGTCTCAAAGTCTGTCTGGGATCTCTGGTGTGTTCAGCTGTCCCGTGGTTTCAGGAAGGTGGGTATGAACATACAGAAACCCTCTGGTCAGGGTATCTATAGGCTAGGATCTCCATTCCTGGCCCTGTGGGCACTGGGGTCAGTGTGCTGAGCACTGAGGGTGAGCCAGCACTGCCCATGTGTTCCTGGCATCCCTGCACCCTTCTTCCAGAGTGAACTGGAGGTAAATGACTTCTCTTTTTTCTCTTTTGATTTTCTCTTTTGAGCTGCTTCTGCTCTGTATTCCCAACCTGGTGTTATCTCTGGGCAGACTGTGATGTACAAAGTAAGGACTCGATTGCCTTTGCCTAGATGAAGTCTCAGCCTAACTCGTCCCTACTGTTGCTGTCACTTCTTTCTGATCTCTTCTGCTCCTGCTGCTGGATTTGTCAGCTCCTGCTGTGGCCACCTCTGCTCCAGCAGCCTCTTATTTGTCAGGTACCGCCTCTCTTCTCCGCTTCACCCCACCAAAGCTACCACAGAAAGCAAACCATCTCCTCCAGCCTTATTAAAAACACAGGGGGTATGCATATGCATAGCTCTTGGGCTCCATTTTATATTGTTTGATCAGTTGAGAGCAGGAGGAAGGAAAGTGCTGAGTTGAGGGAATTCAATAGGAGCTGTTAAAAAAAGATGTGTCCAAAAACACAAATATGATCTCATGCAACATAGACGCTGTGATTTGGGAACTACAAAGGGCTGTTTCTTTGTGTCTGGGCAAACAAAGGAACAGAAATAACAACCCAGAAATATTAGTTCATTGTCAAAATGATATTCACCCCCTGGCCATATGATTTATATGGTGCAGGAACCAGGGCAGCTTGACTTTGCTTTGTGTAAGTAAAGTGAAAGACCAGTGAAAATCCATGTGCTAGGCTTAGCTCTGGATGCTTCTGTAGCCTTAGAGAAAATGTACTGCTGTGGCCTTTAAGCCACCAGAGTGGCTTCTTCATGCCCATGTCAGAAAATCAGCCTTCAAGTCATGCTGTGGCTGAAATGTATCTGGTGCCACTGCTGGTTCTAATTTAGGAATATCACTCGGAGGTTATCAAATAAGCAATACTTTGATCCTGCCTTGGCATTTGCATACCCAGCAGCATCCTGCAGGCTTGCTCTGGGTGTTCTTGCCAGCTGTCTCCCATTGCCATTTCTGTCCAGTAAAACCAGCCCAAGCCCATCCATGGCAAAAGAGCTGTGAAGGAGAACCAGGACAAACTGGGTTTACAAAAGGCCCTTGGGGAAGGAAGTGTGTTTCAGAGGCTGCTCTCAGTCTGGTTTACTTTTTGTCTAGACTGTTCCAATCTATCCCAATCCCTGTACATCCCTGGGCACACTGCTGTCCATTAAATACCATGCATACCCCATCACGGGCCCTGGGAAGCCAAAGACATCAAAAGTGAGGAGATGTTAAAAGCACGAGGTTAAAACAAAAGCTAGAAATGGCACTATGCTTGTGGGTCAGCATGAGACCCTGCTCCACTCAGCCATCTCCTTTTTATCTTCCTATTTCCTGTGGAATCTCTCCCCCTCCTCAGGATCCTTTTTTTCCCTTTTTAACATTTATTTGGATGTCTGTGTCTGTGCAGATCAAACAACATGCTCCCACCATTGCAAGTCAGTGAGTCACTAAAGCCATAATGACTCTATCTTAAAAATAACCCCAAAGCCCTAGTGCAATTGCTCCACAGGCTGGGATTTGTTCTTGCATTCTCTAGGGAAAGTCAGAGGCAGACTGAGGAAGAGACCCGGGGAGAGAGGGTCGCTCTCTTGGACAGGCTTTGATGACATTTCATATCTGCTTTTTGTCCTCTTTGCAGCTCAGCTTTACGCTCTGATGTGAGCTCTGTGAAATGGATGTTTCCTTTCAACCTTCCTCCACCTCCATTCCTTTTGCTTTCGTCTCCTTTTCTTCCTCCATCTTCTTTTCCAGGGGGGATGGTGGGGGATGGGGGTTTAGAAAGATCTCACCTGTTAATACAACCATGCCTGCTCCAGCATTAGTGTGAAAAAAAGGTTTCACTTGCTCAGCTCTCTTGTCCCGCAGGCAATGGGAGGGAATGGAAGAGGAGAGGCAGCGTTACTTTTTGATGATGCTCTATTGACAATGAGTTTTTCATTAAGCTTGAGCCTGGTCCATTTCTAAAGGCACAGACTCCCAGCGTTGAGTATTTGGGAAAAGGAGCAATGCCCTGCAGGATGCTGTGTTCCCTGGACCAGCATGGGAACACCTGTGTCTCTGCCTTGGGCTTCAGTGGAGGAACTGCAGAGCATGCTGGGCAATGGGTGCTTGACCCACCTGCAGGGTTGGTGCAATTTAAGGATGCTCTGGACAGTAACAGAAACTCAGGTGCTGGTGCAGCTCAGTCTTGGGGTGACTCCCTCAAGCTCGCATGACATTGTTGTCATTTGTAAAATGGGGGATAATGCCTCTCCCTTCCTCAAAATTGCTCAGTTGTTTAGTTCACCCATGATGAGCAGTGGTCAGATCTCCACCAAGTGCTTCTCTGCTGTTGGTGTGCCATGTGCCCTTGCATTTGGAGCCCACTCCTGCCGGAGGTGACAGGGATTTCTCATCATCTAAATGGGATGCTGGAGCATCCAGCTGAGTATCTGTGCCATTTTTTCCTACCCGTAAAATAGCTGCAGTACAACCTTTCTTGAGACTTAATCCAGCAATTATATCCATGACTTGTTTTGAGCTGCTGATCTTTGGATGCCGTTTTGTGACCCCAGGAGTGACCCCACTAGGACAAAGACCATGTGGGGTGAAATGGCACATACCATCACTTGCCTATCTCAAGGGACATACACTGGTGGCCTCAGCTTTATCTTTGTCACTGTCATTAGATAAGGGTGATGTTGTCAAGTGGCTATCCCAGGATAATCCAACAATAAGAAGTTTAAGCATGAGGTGAAGGGGATGGAACTGCCCTTGTTCAGCCTCTTGGTTTTCCTGTTTTTTTTCTGCTTTTTACTGTTCAGGGCAGAAAGTGTGACTCTTCCAGATTCCTAGTTTCAAGTTGCCATCTCTTAATGTCTCTGTGTCTTCTGTTGTATTTCCTGCAGCTCTTCATGGTGACTCCCCAAAACCTCACTGCACAGCTGGTGGGTATTTCTTTCCCTCTGACACGTGAAGGGAAAAGCACTTGTTGGAAAGATGTGTTGTAGGTGGATGGAAGGTGTTCATACCTTTGGATGTAGATGTATCTTTTGAAGAAAAAAATCCCAGACCCTCAGTCCAGAGCACCCTCAAAGGCTCTGGAAGATTTGATCTCCTTCCAGATATCCGAACTCTTTTAATCTGAAAGAAAAGCTGGCCCCCTGAGGTTTGCTGGTGTATCTGAAATGGCCATGGGCTTTCCACCAGCTCCTCAAGTATGTTGTGATAGTCACCTGCACTCTGTCTGCTCTCTGCTCTGGGTTTGGGCCCAGGAGAACTATACATTATACTTGATTGTGTCATATTGTACTGGCTGCTTTTGGGAGGAATGAGACTGCTGAACTTATTTTGCCTCTGATCTGATCAGATAGAAATGGAGGTCTCCAGATGGGCAGCCAAAGGGCTGCGCTAAATACTAGCGCTCCACCTCACTGAGATCTGCCTTTTCTAGGCAAAACCTCAGATCCCTGAGGCATGAGTTAGATCTTTGCTCCTTCCCCAGATGCTCTACAAGGCAGTGTGCTCACCCGCTCTACATTCCAAGTAGAGCTTCTTATCAGCTGGCCACTTCAGTCTGAGGGGTTGGTCGATACTGAGCTGGTGCTGGGAATGTGTGGTCGGAAGTCACTAATTGTTTAATGCACGATGTTATCACTGTTCTAGTAATAGCGATGGTGCAAAACTGAGCGAAAGCTCCAGCTCTCCTTGCTATTGCTTTCCCAGGAACTCCTAACCTCCTCGGTGCTGCACTGTCCTTTCCATTGCTTTCTCACTGGGGAAGCTACTGCACTGACTCCAGCCTCTTACTTGCATACATGAGTTCCAGACCCTTTGCTTCCTGAGTTATTTCTTCCCTCAGTTCTAATGGATTTAATTCTCCTGCTCAAGCAATAGTGGTTTACACTTCTAAAGTGAAAAGCCCTTGTGGGCTGTGTTGCTCTAGATAAACTAAAGTATTACATGCTCTACAAACCCATAGTATGCTTCATAGACTGATTTAAAAACCATGTTATGCTCTCAGCTTTAATGTGCTAAAGAACAGCCAGGACCTTGACAGCTTGCTAAATAGGAGTAGTGATTTGGAACCGTTATTTGCAAGAGTGTATATGTCTGGCTGAACAGCCCAAATTGTAGCCTCTGTGAGAGTAGTTGCAATTAATTACATATTGCTGCAAGATTCTGGCCTGGATTCCTGCCTCAGTTGTGCACAAAAAAGAAGCACAAAACTGGCAGGGTGGTATGAAGCAAAACAGAAAATTAAGGGAGGGTGAAAAGCCTTGCTGGTGATTAGTTGGGCAGGGTGGAGGGACAGGGAAGGAGGGGAGATGAGTATTTGCTAGCAATACCTCGCCTGAGAAAAGATGCTGGCACCTATTGTAAGGCATGGCATAGGACATGACTGTGCAGTCATGCCCTGAGACCAGGAGCTGTCAGGAAGGAACCCCTCTCTTGTGATGGCTGTACAGCTGTGTGAAGCACTGAAATTGGAGCAGAAATGAACATTGGCTTTTTTTCTGTCCGTACGTTAGTAAACTGATCTCATTTTAGCTGTGACATCTCTGTAATTCTCATTATTGGAATTAGCAGTGTTGAGTTTGACTGTCGGAGACAGAGGTCTGCCATTGTGGTTTGCTCAAGCATAGGTTTTACGGAGGTGCTGGAGTGCCACATGCATACAGAAAAGCAAAGATGTTTTTTTTTCAGTTTGAAGTATTATTCTGAAGAGCAAAAGCTCTGAAACTGCAGCCTAAGTAATCTAGTTATTAATAGTGATGCTCATTTTGAGCACCTGGTGCTGAATGGGTCTGCACAGACCTATTTCTGCAGGATGTCCATTTGTCAAAGTACATGACTGGACTAGCAAGCAGTTGCCAGTCTGTAGGACTTTCTTGACCCCCTGAAATCACTAGCAATACTCGCACCACATCTCTGAGCAAAGGCGATAAAGAAGCAGCAGCAGGATCATTACCCCTGGAGTAGGATACGAGACAGACGCTCACAATGTTTCTGGAACATTGCAGCCACCTCTGGATAAGTTTGTGGTTTGTTTTTTTGATGTCTGCCTTATTCACTATGTTCCCTTTTGCTTTTCCATTTGAGTTTCTTTGCATTGCTGCTTGTTTGCCTAAGAGGTATGTCCATGTGAATTAGAGAAAAATCAGTTATGCTTGAAATATCTCAAGATCTTTTTTAAGAAAACCCCACATTTTCTCAGAATATTATTTACTGACACGGTAAGCAGCATCTAAACCTGGTCTTAAAACCTGTTGTCTAAACAATCCTCTTGTGCTTAACAATTGACATGTAGATGTCTTGCTGAACACATGGCCTCAGATAATTAACCTTCACAGCACCACTGAGACCTGTAAAGGTCTTGCTGTGAGCAGCAGCAAGTGAGGTGAACTGCCTCAGGTCAGCAGGAATTGGTGTTGGAGCTGGGATTGGATCCAGTCTTCCTGAGGCAGTCTGAAGTCTAGTTTTTGAGGAATGTCTCTAAGTACATCTGGAAAGTTGTTTTTTATTTAAAAAAGAAGAAAACCCAAAAGCTATTCATAGAACAGCCATTGCGGAAACAGCATCTATTTGTTCAGTACTAAGAGTAAGAAGTTTCTTAATGGGCTGGTGGAAAGGCTGCAGGGAATTCTTACAGATGAAAGTCTCTAATGGTTATTGCAAACTTCTCCTCTGAGGTGGATATGTATTTGTACCAGGAAATTGAATTAGAGCTTCTTACTTCTTGACAGCTCCAATGAAACTTGGGTAACCTCGACTGAAACTCCCCTGGGTAACTGCAGGGTTGCCTGTGTGAAATGTCTCTGCTCTACACTGGGGACCAAAGTGTACCACTGGGGACCAAAGTCTACCAAAATCATCTCACTGTCCTCCTGTCCAACACCCTCAACACAGTAACGTGGCATGATGTGGAAGTCTGGTTTGGATGCTGGCAGTATGAAATTCTGGAGTCCTTGTAGACTTGGGAGGAAAAACACTGTAATGAGGAAACCTTCACTTCCAAAGTTGCTGTCAGACATTCTCTGGCACTGAAAACCACCTGCATCTCCTGTTCCCTATTAATTATTAGAGACATTCAGCTGACACAATATGGGGATGAATTCCTTCCTGTGGTGATAGTTTAAAGCTGGTTCACTCCAGAACTGCTGCGTGGTTCACAACTCACTCTCTGTTCCTGCTTACTGATGTGTGCCAAGCCTGTATCATCCATTGAGCAGCGAGTGGTCACAGAGGCTGATGGTGCTTGCCTTTAGATCCCAGCTTCTGCAGGTTTTTTGTCAATTAGTGGAAGTTGCTTGTGGAAAAGAATTCTGTTTCCCTGCTCATGAAATGGGAGTTCTGTTTCTCTCAATCTCATGCTACTTGCCAAATGTTTTTACATAAAAGATGAAAAAAGATCTCAGAGGAGGAATCTCAAGGGATATGAACCAACTATCAGCAGACCTTCAGCTGGAGGTAATGAGATGGAGAACTAGTAACCCCATGGGTGGGTCAAGCTACACTAATTATGTACCTCTCTGTGTAACTGATGATCCCCCCAGTACAGAGATCCGCTTGCCAGTATCCTGGCTCAGGCTGTGAATGCTCAGTCACCTGGCACAGCTGTAATTAATCCCTCTGTGCCCATATGGTAGGCAGGTGCCGGAGCTTTCCATCAGGGATTTGATCCTGTTCTTGCTCCTGGTGTTGGGTTTCCCTGTGGGAGGCTGAGATGGGAAGGCAGGAGCGCTGCCTGCTCAGACCCTGGGAAGGTGCTTTGGTGTCTGAGAGCTGAAGCCAGAGCCTGGATCTGCTGCCAGGGTCTGATCCACTACTTGGAGAGTGCGTGCAAGAGCACCGGGGGGTTTCTTGGCTTCTGTGATGGGAGCAGCCCTCTGGCAATAATCAGCTCGGGGCATGTATGGCATGATGTCTCTGAGGAATGAAGTAATGAGAGGGAAGTACAGCAGCTTGCAAGGTAGGAATGCCAAATCTGCCCTAAAACTCCATAATTAACACATCTAGGTGTTTGGCATAGTGTAACCTCTTGTGTTGGGAATGTGTGCAATCCATGTAAAAGAAGGTGCAGGACAGTCAGATAACAATTACAAAAAGGTACTTGAAACCTCTGGCATCTTTTGTCATGCTGGCTGTAAGGCCATGGGGCTCTGGACAAATTTTAATGACTTTTTTTTTTTGAGTCTAGTGAGAAAAGCTGTGTAGTTCCTCCTGCATTTACAGCTTTCTCCATTTGCAGTTGGCCTGTGTGCAGCTGATGCCTAAAGCAGCTGATGCCTTCTGCTCTGGTACCAACTGCCTTGTGCTGGGGGGTAAATCAATCCTCTTGGAGCGTTAAAATCTTCTGTGATTAAAGGGGCCAGGCAGACTGTGCAAGTCACTGTTTATGTTCCAGATAGGATGTGCTGCATCCAAAGCTGCGTAATGAATCTGAATTAAATCCCTTCTGGTAGGCTGATGCACCTCATCTGATTGCACCGGAGGTACCTAGCTTTATGGGAGCTGGCCACGTGGCTCTCTGTTTCTTCTTTCTGTTGTCTCTGTGTTCCCCTTACTCCATTTGTGTTGAAGGCTGCTTGGAGACACTTGGGAATTAATTGACTGTGATTGATTTTGGTAGTTCTTATATCCCTCCTTCCTGATAAGCATCCTGCTGTAGGAGACACTTGGCATGTCTATCACCTGAAAGACAGTAAGAAACTTGAAGAGAACACAGCAGGGCCATGGTTCATTAGTTAGAGCACTTAATCTTCATGGTTTATACTGAGCTTTGTGTTAAGACATAGCAACTGCAAAGTGACAAGCAAGCGCTGCTCCAGTGCCTGGTTATGTGCGGTGTAAAAGGAGACAGTAATGAGTGGTTTCTGAAATTCTCTGCCTTCCAGGTCATTAAACTGTGATTCATAAAGGAGCCAAACTTTTTCCCCCCTTGCTGTTCTTAGATCAAGAGATACTACGTGCAGTTCTGCTGTGATGGTGAGCATGTCCTTTCTGGAGATCTTTAGTAGGCTTCTGTCTGCCGAAAAGCATAAAAGAAATCCCTTTCAAATTTGTGACAGTAAGCTCTGTTCAGAAAGCTCCAATTCTGAAGAAAAAAAAAGTGCTGCTTCCATCAGCCCCTGAACTGCCAGCAAAAGGGTGTCCTTCAAATTGTTAACACATTCTTGCTCCCATCTCCATACGCATAACCATAATATGTGGGAATTTCCTTCTGACTGCAAGACTGTGACCTCCTCCAGTCTCTTTGAATGCCAGAGTCCCTGTTTTAGGAGCACCTGCCCAAGGACATGTTTTCTAGGTTAACTCTTGCAGCTTCTCTGTGGGTGATGATGGTCTCCACTGTCGCAGGAGTGGGGAGAAGGCACAGAGACCGTAGAGCTGCTGGGCATTGTGTGCCAAAGCGCAGGCTCACGGCACAGCTCCTTCCACTTCATGAGGGTTTGTGATGTGCTTTACACAGAACCAGCGTTCGCGTTTTCGATTGTGAGCTTGCCAAAGCAACTCTTCTAAAGATGCTGTGATAGACGTGGAGGCAGGCCAGCTCCTGCATTTGGGAGAGAGGTTCAAGGCACTCTTCTCACTGTGTACCTCCCATAGCACCCCCAAAGCCTGCAGGCACCTGCTCTGACCACATGCCTCATTGTTGTTGGTATGGGCTTAGGTAACAGCACAGCTTCTGCTCCTTTCAGGAAGAAACGGGGAGATGAATGCAGGAGGCCACGTGTCTAATTTATTCATTCTGTCATCTCCCTGGGTTCTCTTTATTCCATTCTTGTTTTGATGAAGGCTGTTTGGAAACACTTGGGAACAAATCAGTAACGGCACAGTACACGCCGTGCACTCAGTGATTAGCTTAGATACAGGATAAACATCATATCTCCAGCTAAATTTATTTCTTTTTGGTGAATTCGTTATCTGGTCGCAGCCAGCAGGGGCTGAGACCGATGAAATGCAATACAGAATGATACAGGGTAGGCTGTGAATTTAACATCTTTGCTTACCCACCCAGGCATCACATTTGCATTATTTTTTGTTTGTTTGCTTTGTTTTAGTTTGTTTTTATTTTTGTCCTTCCTGTCCCCAGAATAGTGGTCAGCTGGAGATCAGAGTTTTCTACCCACTGCTTTTCTCAGAGGAGCTGTGCTGGCACAGCAGATGCTGCCTGTGATAACCCCTCCTCCAAAAGATGGGCAAGCGAAATGGCCAGATTTGGAGCTCCTGATTCCCTTTTTTCCCCCTCCCAATCCTTATTCAGGAAAAGTGAGGTGCAGATGAGTCTCAAAGGGCACTGTCTGGGAACCTCTCCCCTGAGATAAAGTGAGCCAGAGGAAAAGTGGAAGGAGCTGTGCAAAGCATTGGGAATTTGGGCCTTGCTTGCCTCGATCGTTTCTTATTTCAGGGGCTTGATTCCATCTCAAAGGTGGAGGTGTCTGTGTGCATGTCGCAGGCATGCAGTGTGCTTGGCTCCGTCTGCGCAAACCAGACCTGTTGCTGGTGTACATGTGAAACCTCAGCCAGACCGACCGCTGCTGGCAACCAGGCACATTCATTGCCTGAGAACTCAGGTGATTTTGCTCAGTGATGCATGTGGGAATTCCCTCCTTCCTTTCAATGTTTTAATTTTTTTCCCCTTTATTGATAGCTTCTGTCACTTTTTAAAAAAAGGCCAGTGTTAACATAGTGAAAATAATTAAATTGCCAACCAGAAAGCATGAGAAAAATCTCAAGGAATCTGAAGAGACTTGTTTGCATTTAAGTTAGCAAATTCTGTAAAGAATGAGCAGAAAAACATGATCTTCCCTGTTGTCATTTCTTTATAAGAAACAGTTTGGGCCCTGTAAGTGTGGGTATGCCCTGGGGTGTGGGTGTGATGCGCGTTTTTGGAGGAATGGGACTTTTAGCACCAAGCAGCTGAGTTCCCTAGCCCAAGGCAAATGGGATCTGGGAGCAGGATGGGTCTTGCTGTCATGGGATGCTGGTTCATCCCCTACCCCACCAGCTAATGGGGTCTCCTGTGATCTGTGCACCTCTCCTATTCTTCTGTTCCAGAAATCAGGGCAGATCACTTGGTTTTAGGTGTTTTGCCCCTAATTTTATTTTAGAGTGAAATTGAAATCTCTATAACCTGCCAACCACAACAAACACTGGAGTAGCCTGTCGCCTGTGAGTCTATCCTTGTCAGCCCCTCTCTGGTCAGGGCTTATCTCTGAGATTGGAGCCTAGTCTGAGGTTTGGATAACTTTGCATTTGCAATGTAGAATACTATAATAAAAAAGCAAATAACAGCCTCTTTCCCAGACACACACATGCACATGTACTCATATACATGTGGAGCAATGCTTAATTGTTGCCGTCCATGGGCCTGGGGGCTGTTTATATACAGCATTGCATGTTTATATATGGAGTTCATCTCCTCAAGTGAAGACAGATTAAGCAGCAGGGTGAATAGACCAGTTATGTGAACTATGGGATTTCCAACCTAGAAATACTGCCAAGACCAAGCCTGACAAATTGGTAGCACAGCAGTGTTTCTCATTAATGTACATGGAAAGTTGTGCCTTGCTGATAATGCACAACAATATCCTGTTGGGAGGTTTGGGAACCCATCTGGGAGCAGCTGTCGGAGCTGAATTCCAGGTTGGGCTGAATCTTCTTGCTTTCCTCTGTGTTTTCTCCTCCAAGAACCTTTCAGGGAAAAAAATGTGCGGCTCTCTTGCATTGACATGCTGAAGTCTGTGGGAATATTAGTATGTGTGTAGTATGGTTTGCTGACTAGAAATAAGATTACTACAGCTTCCCTTCCCTCCCTGCAGTCATCCCCTGCTGTATGTGGTTTATTGGGTAAGTGGTTGTGGTGCTCATCTTCCATCTCGAGGACAAATTATTTCAAACTTGAAAATAAGATTACCTGCCATAATTGTATGTAGTTGTTTTCTCTGCTGCTGCCAAGTGTTGATGCTGATTTGTGGGTTGGCTTCTTTTCTATTCTGGACAGAGCGCTTTCCTATCCTCCCCCAGTCTCTGCACATTTAACACTTCTGCTGTCTCTGGGAGAAGGTGAAAAGAATAATAAGCTTGTGGTGATGCTGGGCTGACCTAGGACTTGGTGCCTGATTCTGCTGGGGCCTTCTGGGGAAACACTGGACAAAAGAACAGAACTATGTCTCGCGTTCCTACTCCTAAACAATTTGTTCCTATTTTGAACCAAGATAAGGAGTAGGGTGGAAAAGTGTGTTCTTGGTCTAAAAGCTTGTTTATGGCAGCCCCTGGACCAGAGGGTGTGTATCCAGTGTCTGGCATAAAAGATTACAGTAGCCATCAACCAAATAACAGGAGAGGCGACCTGGTCTCATTGTTCAAGAACCAGCGTCAGATGGGTAAAGAAAAATCTCAGCAAACCCCAGGAATCCCTGGTGGGCTGGAATGGTCTGGGATGTCCCCCTGTATATCCCCTTGGAAAGCAATTTGCGTCTTCAAATTGGCGCTTGGACTTCAGATTTGCTCTCCCTTGCTGCTTGTGATGTGCATCTGCAGGATGTTGTGGGCTTTGTCCTTACTGAAAACACAGCTGCTATTTCTGGCAAGTGTGCCCACGTGTCTCTGTGTATTGGAGTTGTGGGGAAAACCCCTGATAAGGCACAATTATACCGCAGCCCCGATGGAGGGGCTTTTGTCTGCCTCTGGCCAGACAGTGTGGCTGGTTCCAGCGGCGTTTGCGTTGGGACATACTTGCCTTTCTTTGTGTTGGAGGAGGAGGAAGCTGGCAAAGGGCTTGCATTGTTCAGAGAATAACAACAACTGGCTTGGGTGGGACCTGGCTTGGGCTTTTGACTTGTTCCATCATGATGGACTGATAGAAATAGTGCATTAGTCTGTTCTATGGGGATGATTAGGAACTACAAAACCCCTCCTTTCTTGACACAGGCTGAGCTATGGGTTAGGCGTCTCTGCATCAGATGAGCAAAGCCTATCTCTCACCTGGTTGAAAGCATCTGCCCACTAACTGCAGGAGTGACACAATTGCATTAGGAGGTGATAATAGCAAAAGTTTCTGCATATTTTGAGACATCTTTATATCCCATTAGCAGCTTTCTCAGTGCCCGGTAATGACTGATCTATTTACAGATTGTCATTAGGATCGATGTGGGTATGCTTCTTTGAGAGCTAAAAAGCTGGCATTACTCTTGATCCTTCTCTGACAGCATTTTCTGAGGGGGGGTTATATTGCTTCAGGATATGAATAATGTGGGTCAGCCTGTCCCAAAATCAGTCTGAATTCCTTCTAGTAACTGTCACATCTACAGCTGCCACATTGTGCTCAACTGCTGAAATGACAGAGAGGAGAGATCAGTGATTCACGGAAGGGAATGAAAGAAGTGACTGAAGTTGTTAAGAGTTTGGACTTTGCATAGAGGTACCACAGAAATGCTCAGGAAGGAGTAAAGATAGTTTTGATGCTGAAACGAGGGAAATCTGCATAGAAAAACCTTGCCCTACAGATTTAGAACAGTGTCTGGAGATAGATGAGGTGCCCAGTTGCTGCAGATATTCAGTGGTCCTTTTTCCACTGCACAGCAATGAGTGTCCAGTGTCTGTCCATCATTGTGCAGAGTGGCCCAGGATGAGTCCACGAGTGTTGTCTATCTAGCTGAAGCAAATCTGGGGGACTATTTATGTGCCAGTGGCTGATTCTCAGTTATTTGGAGAGCTGTGCCTCATTGCCATCTCACTATCTGCTGTTTGCTTTCTTCTTTTTCTATTTTTTTCCCTTTTTAAACATGCATATTCCTCTTATCTCTCGCAAATCCTGTTGAGTTACTTCTGGTTCTCATCAAC
This sequence comes from Pezoporus wallicus, assembly GCF_028554395.1. Taxonomy (NCBI): domain Eukaryota; kingdom Metazoa; phylum Chordata; class Aves; order Psittaciformes; family Psittacidae; genus Pezoporus; species Pezoporus wallicus. The sequence goes on from NW_026638191.1 coordinate 176,067, forward strand.
AGCTGTCTGTGAGTCTCTACGCCAGTCTTTATGGATCCCCTGAGGGTTTGTTAGGTGAAGGTACAGTACATAGCACTCTGCTGTAACTGTGCCTGACAGCTCTGCAAAGCTGGGAAGCTACAGGCAGGCTTGGGCAACATGAGCTACTCGAAAGGGGGAGGCATGACTTGTGTTGTGTGTAAAAACCTCGTGGTGCTCTCTGCAGGCAGAGGAATTACCTTGCCACTTGTTGGTATCCTCTCCTACAGGGAGCACAGCAGCTACTTTACTAAGCAAGGCTAAAAGCTCTATATCTACTGAATTGTGTCTGGGTGTTTTATGTCCCCTGATCTTGAAGTGTGGCTGGGCTAGCAGCTTCTACTCGCAAAAGTGACCTAGGGTGCTTTCAGTATCATCAGTGCAATAGGAGCATGCTTTTAGGGTTATACACCCACAAACACTGGGCTGCACTGACTGATGGTGACTGTGGTGCTGACTGCCCTGTCCTTGGAGAGGGTTTGTAGAGTACTCCAACTTGGCAAGAAAGTCCTCTTGGCTGTTTAGTACTTTTTCCTTTAGAAAGGCAGAATTCTTATCTTGTGAAAATACACATATTTCTCCATAAAGACAGAATTTCCCTAGTTAAACATCCTGGCTCATCTGCTCCAAGAAACATCCTCCCATTGCTATTTGGGTTTGTTTGCCAGATTTTGGTAATTATTAAATAGAACATGAAAAAGTGAAAGTAACACTTTATGAGAGTAGTTTAATTTTATAAAGATTTTAATTCTGTGAAAGGACCCTTCTGACTTGCCATCCTCTGTCAGGAGTTGCATAGCAACTACCTGCCCTCAAAGGTCCTGTCTTGAACTGAGTATTTTTTGTAGAGAAGATGAATTTTACTTAAAAATAGATATTTTGTCCCTTTTGAGTCATTTTTCCCTGGGAAAATATGTTGTTGAAATATGACTAAAGTTTTCACAGATTTGATCTGACAATGGACATTTCCTGACATTTCCAAAATGTTTTGGTTTGGACAGCTGGACTAAAACCTAAGGCTTAGACTGAGTGATGCTCACCTCTCATCCAGAGGTCTGAGGACGTGCCCATGGCATGAAGGACAATGCATTTTTGCAACTGATCTCGCCCAACAGATATTTCCTTGCTCCCCAGAGTAAAAGCTGCTTTGACAGGGATCCCATGGGAGTGGATACTGTGGGAGGGAATCCTGAGGAGGGTTTCACATGTGAAATGTGTGCGTTTGGGACCATCTCTCGGGTAGGTTCTTTAACCATGGGGCTGGGAGATAAAGAAGAAACACCTACAGCTGTTCTGGAGCAGTCTGATCCTTTGCTTGCCTTTACTGAAGTTCCCTAAGTGCTTTGCTCAGGGACAACCAAACCATTGTATCTGACCCATATTAACTGTTTACGTTTTTCAGTCCAGTTAGGAGAAGAAAATAACATACTTTTGGGTCACTCTGAAATCACACTGTTTAAGCACTGGTTCTTTCACTGGTGCTGTTTGCAGGAGCCAGAGTAAAGCACTACTGATTTGCACAGCTCTAATCTAAAATACAAGGACAGGTTAGAAAAGATGAAGGGAAACGTTAGAACTATGGATCTTCAAGTGCCTTGTAACCTGAGGATAATCCACAGCCCTGCTACATCTGCCTTTGGAGAGTTGCTGCTTCCATGTGCCATAGGAGGTGTGCGTGGTGGAGGCTACCTTCTGAATAGTGAGGGGCACCAATGGAAGGAGACAGCAGTGATGGAAGAATCAAGAGGAGGCTGATGAGAATCATTTGGCTGAATGACAGCTCATGTGGGGGAGCTGAAAACTCACAGATGCTCATGGCAAAGGCTAGCACCTGATGTCAGTTACACCAGAGCCGTTTTTGTCAACTTTAAGGGAAGTTTGGCTTTTCTGCCTTTGTGTGACCTCCTGAGTTAGCACCTCAGGTCTTCCAGGGTGGGAAAGAAATAGCTGCAGCAACGGGCTGTGGGTGTAAACACACAGTCCCCTGCTCTGAAGGAGCCGAGCTATGGCTGACAGCACAGGCATTTTGCACATAGAATCATGGAATCAGCTAGAGAGGTGTTTTCCAACCTAAGATCATCAAGCCCAACCATAACCCCAGGATTGCCAAGCCCACAACTGAGCCTCGTCACTAAGGGCGAACATCTCCCCTCATGGTTGCCCCTCATGATCTCCACTCAGAGTCACCTCTCATCTGCCCCCCATAGTGGCCTACTCTGTATAGCTGCCACACTTACCCCTCATGGTCACCCCTCATGGTCACCCCTCATGGTCACCCCTCATGGTCACCCCTCACAGCCCACGGCTGCCCCTGCTCTTCCCTCATGATCTCCTGTCAACCCAAGAGAATGGGTGCTGAGAACTGCAGTGGGGTAAATGGGATGAACTTTTCTTGCCGCAGGAGGTCTAAAGTGCTTGACATATGGAATGTGTTGTGTGTCTTCATGCTTTATGTGCTTGTCATGAGAGCAGGCAAAGTCCCTAGAAAACAGCCCGCTCTTTGTAGAGAAGACATTTCTGTCTTCAAATTGTATGGGCAGTGATAGGGAGGGGACAGCATCCCTGGCTGAGCACTGCATTGATTCACTCTGCTGCCACCTCTTGCAAAACATGATGGGTGGCATCTGCTGGGGCTGTGCAGGACCAAGAGAGCTGCTCATCCTATGCTGGCTCCTCTGTGCTGTCTGTGGATAAAGCAGAGAGGTGAAGCCTCTGCCTGAGTTTCTCTTGGGATGATGTGGTTTTTACTCTCTCAGGACAGCTCAGCCATGGCTCTTATTTTTGCCCATAAGCCTCTTTTCATCTTGCTTTCTGTAAACTGTGTAAATACCCATTCATAAGGGGACCTTTACATTGTTTGTGCAAACATGCTTATATCTTGTTTTGTCTCTTTTTCTCTCATGGGATTTCTCTGTGAAATCCATATGGTAAATGAGTCTTTCATCCCCTAAAGCCCTGCAAATTTCTTGTGCAACCTCTGTGTTTTGTGTTGTACTTTTAGGCTCAACAGATAACCTTGAGACCTAGTATGGGTTTTCTTTCTCTGTTAGTCCTTTCACAGGATCACAGGGCTCTCTGAAATATGTATTCTTCAGAGGTTATGAAGAAAAATAAAAATTCCAAGTATCCCTTGAGGAGGGGAAATAAAGGCACCAGCAGGGATTTGTTAACATTTAGGCAGAATCAGCCAAGAGACTGACATTGTCCAGATGGAAAGACCCACTTCCTGGCTGTAAAGATAACTCACTAAAGGAAACATTAGCTGTAGCTGCATTGGTGATGAGAAACACAACTGCTGCCAAGAATTCACCCCAAGCCCGGTGGGAGCTGCCCCTTTTTCTTTCCCTTGTGCTAAGGGTTCAAGTTTACTTAGTTGGGAAATATGCCTAACATTTCCTGCAGAGAAATGGTGGCCCACTAGGTAAAGAACTTGTGGGCTTACAAGAGCTGGGCTAGTTTCCTGCTGTGCAAGAGGATACCCATAGGGGAGTGATATAGGTCTAGGTCTGCAAAGGTGTAGGTGCCCAGCTCCCTGCTGAAATGGATGAGACTGGTCCATTAAATCTTGTCTTGCTTCCTGGCTGGGAGCTGTTGGTGGTGCCCAGGATACCGGAGACGAGAGTGTGTGATGGAAACCTCTCTGCTAGATGTCTACGCAGGATGCTGGAGCCTTCTCATCCCAAGCAGCTTTTTGGTATCTCAGGTTGGAGATGCCCAAAGGCGCAGCCATATAGGTGTCAGATTTTACAGCTGTGTCTCTCTGCAGCAGGTATTTCAGAACCTCCCTTGGGAGAATGCTCTTTAGCAAAAGGGTGAGGTAGATGTGAACCAAGAGCAAAGTCTTTTATGTTTGGTTGCAGGTGAGGGTTACTTACAACACAACGTTTGCTTGGCTAAGCCACTCTGAGCTTACTTCACAGAGGGAATTGCCGAGCTGGCTGTGATAATGTCCCAGTTGCAGCCAGCGGGCAGAGGATCTGAGGAGATTATATTTGTCTGTGTATGTGTTTTTTTCTCCAAGGTATTCAATAGCCTTTTAAGCTACAAAATTAACTGAGCAAATTGAATACAAGGCCATAGATCAAGAATTATTGGCTTCTAATTTAATGTGGAGGTGAACACAAGATGTATTGCAGTGTATATTTAAGTCTCCAAATTTAGACCACCTCACTATGACATCCACAGCACATTAATCCACTTACTCAAAATGACTGAATTCATCACAGTCCTGATGTGTGGTTCCAGCTAGTGGGTGTGCCTCAGACTGTAGGTGTTTCACAGCTTTTTCTTTGTTGCCATGGCAGGGATAAATACTTTAATGCACTTGGTTTGGGGTGTTTGAGATTTTCCTGGATGTCAAATTAAACCTGCCTAATGTGTAGGACAAATGTAACCTAATGCGTAGGATAAACTCAAGACCTGTTCTTTTTTTGTCTCTTATTTTTGCTGTGAAGTTGGGCACTTTGTTCCACCTGGGAACCCTCCTTTGTTAGCCAAGCATGGCAGTTTTCTCTGACTGAGTACTAGAAGTTAAATCTTGAAAATACCCTCTATGTGGGATCTATTTTGGTTTGGATTTTTATAGAAGTTTATGAATTTTATGTTTTCTCTCTGACAGAACTGGATTTAACTACTTCTTGATCATCTTGGCTTTACAGGCAAAATGACGTAAACAGCAGCACTAAGCATGTAGCTTCTCTGGGAAAACTAAGCCTGTGTGAGTGTTGGCAGGGAAATGAGGACGGATATATTCTTTTTCTTTTTTTCAGAATGAGGTTTTTGAAGTAGTTTGCCTGTTTCTGAATGCTACAAAAGCAGTACAAAGAAATAACGTTCTGTGATGCGACCACATATCTGAGATGGGATTCCCAGCCATCCTTCCCACCGAAGTGGTGACTGCTCATCACAAAGCACTTCAGGCAGATGCTCCAGACAAGCTTTGGTTTTTCCAGCCTTGGCTGGAAAGAAGAGCAGGGCTACCTTGTAAAACTTCTCCTTGATCCAGACTTCCGCTCTCTTTTGGGTCAGCTCACTCAAAATCTCCTGTCCCTTTCTCACAAATTGGAAGCAGTCCAGCAATTCTGCTTTTCCATTTATGAATTTTGCTATTGTCCTGTCAAAGCTGGTTAGGATCTGCCATGTCACGAGTTCACTATTGTCTTCTGGCCCCCTCGTTAAGGGCATAATTTGTCATGCTGAGATCTGGAACAGGTCCACGTTGCACTTGCTGGAGCTTGGTCACCCTTTGTAGCACACAGGGCAGAGCCAGTGCCGTCCAGCGGTGTGGAGAGCAGTTTTACTGTGGGCTTGGGATTTTCTTGCTATTTAAATAGTAGATTTTATTTTTCTCTTCTGTGTTTTTTTTCCCAAGCTGTGTAAGGAACTCTAAAGTTGCTGTTGCCCAGTAAGAACCTGGGTTTCCATTAATTTTGAGATCGCAGGGGAAATAGCATTTGTTTCTTGAAAAGCATATTTCTGCCTGACAAATAACTGTGCAGTGCAGATGAATGCAACATGACTGACAGTCCTCTTCGGATGGATAAAATGGTGTTTTAAGTCAACATTGAGGTGTTCTGTCCAAGTGCCAGGAAAAAAGAACAGGGGCAAAGCAGTAACAGATTATTGCAGACTGAACTGAGAGGTGAGAGCTGCTGCAGAGGCATGAGTAGGATGGATAGCTGGTGTTTTATGTCAGTGGGAACTCAGTGGGGAGATGGAGGGAAGGAGTGATGGGTCAGAGTGACAAGCTGAGGATGGTGCTGCACTGATGTTGTGGTTGTACATCAACATGGCCAGGGCTTGATTTGCTAGGGTTGAGAAGGGGGAAGCTGTGCATATAGACTGCTCCCTGAGTGACAGCACCGCTCTGCTGGGCTTTACAGGAGAGATGGAGATATACATGACTGATTTACAATGCAAAAGCTATATGAACTCCAGTGACATGTAAAACTGAGGCTGCTCTGAGAGGAGGAAGTGTCAAGGTTGCTAACAGAAGGCCAGTCTGAAAGGGTTTAGCAGGGCCCTTGTGGGGAGCCCACAGGGCAAGCGAGTGCTAGGAGAGGCTGATGGAGTTACTGAGGTTTAGTACTGCTCATGTGTGAGTTGGGAAGGATGCTCGTTAGTAAAGAGCAGAGCTGTATCTATGAGATGTGGCTCTGCTGACAGCAGCAAAACATTTATTAACTCTCTTCAGCCCCTTTAATTTGCTGTGTTACATAGCTGACCTTCCACAAACAATCTGCTGGCATCAAGCACCCTACAAAGAGCATGTGTATGCCTTCAAGGGACTTCATGCTTGGCTGGAGCCACAAGAAAGCCTTGCACTCTAGTTTATTTATTGCTAGATTCCCAGTGGTGCTAGCCCTGGGGATTTCAGTGTCAGGCTGGGATGCAAAGGTCCCTTTCCTTCCCAGGGTAGAGGCGCCTAGTGCTGCCATCTCTGAGATGCCATGGTTACTGGGATATCTGGGAATCTTCTCTAAGGCTGTGAGGCATGTACAGGGGCACACAGATCTATCTGTCAGTGCCCCAGAGCTGTTAACTCATAGGTCTGCCGCTAAAATGCTTGATTTGGTGGGAGAGTAGAGGAAGCTGAGGAAGAGGCTCTGGTCCAGAGACACAGCTAACTACAGCCTGGCCAGCAAACTCATGCTCTGGGCAGGCTCATGGCTTTTATTGATCTGTGGGCAGATCAATCTGCTTTTATAGCACTTGTCTTTAGTTCTTAGCTGTTTCAAACCTTGGCTGCTCCCCCTCCACCACATGCTGGAATCATAAAATGGTTTGTGTTGGAAGGGACCTTAAAGCAGGGACACCTTCCACTAGATGAGGTTGCTCCAAGCCCTGTCCAACCTGGCCTTGAACACTGCCAGGAATGGGGCAGCCACAGCTTCTCTGGGCACCCTGTGCCAATGCCTCACATATTAAGTGTCCTCATCTCCCCTTCTGCCCTTTCAGCCTACTGAAGGCATGACACTAGGACTGCTTATGAGTAAGGAGGGACTTGTGCATGGTGATAGGGGACAACCTGAGACAAACATGAGACAACCTGAAAGCCTTTTACCTACCACTTAAACAGAGGACCCTTGGCACTTCACACTTGCTTTCAAACATCTGCTCAGCTAGAGACAGGAGGCGAAATGACAGTGTTTGCTGTAACCATTTAGCTGAGCAGCCTTAGCTGGGGTTTGGAGTGGAGCAGACGGACAGCCCACTGGCTCCCTTTGCAGCACATCCCTTTTCCAAAAGTACCCAGCTCAAGCCAAGGGAGCTCCCCCGGTCTTCGCTGAGAGAGCTGCACTTGTGGCTTTTGGGCTGGGTCTGAGTTTGTGCCAGTTGGCACTTTTCAGCTCCGAACTGTTGTGATTTGCTCCAGATGGTGCGTGTGAGCTGCCATGCCCTCACTTAGCCAGTTGCTCAGCTAAAGTTCTTGCTTCCGGCATTTCATATGAAATCATTCACAAAGTTGCCTTTGGAGTGTAAGAGAAGGAGATGTTGGGCTTTTGTGTACTCCAGAAAGTCTGTGTTCCTGCCCACTTGAGACTTTAATCACTTTGCAAAGGTTGTGTCTCTTTGCAAAGGTGGCTGCCTCAAAGAGTTTGTGGCTGAAATGGAAGCATTCTGATGGAAGTGTGGAGGCTGGAAACACTAATGGCAAAGCGTCAGTGATGTCGAATTCAGATTGCAGTGCCCTGGTTTTTGTTTGGAATGGGTGTTCCTAATGCCTTCTGAAGGGGAAAAGGATGCTTGTGAGGAATGTTTGGAGGAAAGAGCTGGGAGAAGTTGGAGGAGCAACATCCAGTGCCAGGGAAGGGATTGAGAACCATGGCCTGGGATGCAAGGAGCTGGTGGATGAGATGAGGGAAAGAGGCAGAAAGATGAAAAACACTTTGAGGAAGGGAATTTGCTGCTGCTGGTGACTCCCTGTCTTGACTCTGCTGCCGCAGCATCCAGCCTTTGTGTTCTCTGTAATCTCTTCATCTCATCTGCCACAGCCTCCTCACCGTGACTCTGGGGAAAGCCACAGGGTCCCTCTCAACATGAAGCTCCTCCTAGGAGCACTTAATAATCTTTTAAGGTTAGAAGCTCTCATTGCAGCAAATAGTCCATTGGTAAATGCTTGGCTTGCAGTGAACTGTGGGATCCCACAAACTCTACTGGGCCTGAGAAGATAATCTGAAAGATGGTGATACACCATATATCATGTATGCAGAAAATCAGTACAAGCTGTCAGCAAGGAGGGAAGACATGGGTAATCATTTGTTACTCAAGAAGTCAAAGGTAGCCTTGCCTTCATGCCTGGATTTGAGGATAGTTAAGTGTCTCTAGCAGCACTGCACATGCATGAATGCTCTTATGTATTTACGCTCTCCAGGCTTCCTATGCTGACAAGGATGCATCAAGTATATAGAGTTTCTTAGGAAGTAAGTTAGTCCTTTGGGTCTTGCCAGCACTGTCCTTTGCAAAGCTAATCACACACTAGTGGATATATTAGTGCTTTTGCTGGACTTGGAGAGATTGGCCCTTCCTCACTGGCTCCTACAGCTTGCGGCTTGTGCTGTGCATCCCTCTCTGGAAGCAGCCGTGCAGCCCAGGGTTCACATGGACTCATGCAGGTCCTACAGTAGAACTCCTTGGGTTGTGGGTGCTTCCAATTTGTTTATATGCTGGTAAGTTCAGTGTAAGCAGCGGATGAAGACACACAATCTATTTATGGCTTCAACTGAGATCTTCCCATGCCTGAAAGGCAATCTGCCCGACTTAGCATTCCCAAGATGTTGCCAAGCACAGCAAAGCACAGAGGAAGTGCCTCCTGCCTGCATAAACACAAGGCCTGCAGAAAAGAAAGCCAGGCTAATGCTTTACGAGGCATTTCAGTGCTGAGGCTGTAGTTGTGTTTGGCCTAGAAGCAATGCTTCGGTCCTATAAATCAGTTGTTTTCCTTTAGTGTATGCAAGAGTTGGGATTGAACCCTACAGCGTGCTGTGTGCTTCATGTTGAAGGTGACTGGGGAAGGAGTAGAGGCACTGACCCTTGTGCCCTTCTTCACAGTGCGTAAAGGAAGTCTGAGAATGTGCATGTGTTTTAAGGCTTTTTGTCCCAGTTTGCTTTTCCTGAGTAGGGAAGACACACTGATATGGTTGTACTGATTCTCTGCACTCTGACAAGGAGAATGTTAAAAGTGCAACAGAATATTTTCATTGGGAAGGTCAAAGCAAACAATTGAATATGAAATCTCTTTAGCCCGACTATCTGTCTTGAAGTTAAGCCAGTGAAGAAAACATCCCCTGCTCTCTTCTATTTTCCTTCTGTGCATGCGTGTGTTAAAGGTGCTTTCTCCTCATTGCTGAGTCTCCTATTGTTTATCTCAAACCCATCAATTCTTTCTGGACCCCCAAGTAATTTTCTGGCAACAGTAAGGAAATAAGACACAGCAGCCAAAGGGAAGGTCCTTGACCCTGCTGATACGCAGCATGGGTAACGTGGTGTCAGTGGTATGATCAGGTCTGCAGTGCTTCTCCCCTTTGCAGCTTGTGTTTCAGGAATGTGAATTCGCAGCCACACAGAAAATGTGCAGACACACAAGTCTCTAAGGGGAAAATACAGTGGGTGGATTTTTGAAAAGGGCTAGGATTAATCTGACAACCTCTGCAGCTATAGATAGAGAGATGTCTGATAAAACTGCTTGTTGTGGAGCATAGGCAGAGGAGAAGGGATTTTCATCCCCAAGGGTATCATAAAAGATGCAGTAAAGGCTCTCATGTTCTGATGGCTTTGTTGAAAGACTCTCTCCCTCCAGTGGGGAGCATGTGTTCATTAGTGTATCTAAGTAACAGAGTATGTGCCGGGCTATACAGGCAGAACTGTGATGAAGGTGATATCTTGCATGCTAGGAAGGGATTTCTTGCTCACCTCATCTATGTTACACTGCCTTCTCAAGTCCTGTTCATGCTTCATCTTACGCGCATTCAAACAGTGCATGTCTGTTAGCTAGCTGACCTCTCATGAGGCTTCCTCTCCTCCCACCTAGTCCTTGATTTTATGTCCTTTCTGGTCATCTTAGCCATCTCTGTCCCCTGTTGTCATTCTTCTCCTTGCTGAAACATTACAACTCGAGGTCTAAGTTTTACACACAGTCAGAAGATGTGGGGTTTATGCCCATGATGTGCACCAACAGTTGAGGCATCTTGAGGGTGTGTGTGTACGTGGCTGGCAATTAGTTGGATTTGAAAAAGAGACAGGATATTTTAAGTAGCTTGATCTAAAATTGATACCAATCTGTGTCCTTGTGGCAGCAGGCTAAAATAATAAGATTCCCAGGCAGGTGAGTAAAGCTGCCTGATGTGGACTTTGAGCATGGTCGTGACTGACATGAATTTTGGGGCTGTTCCAAGGAGAAGACACATATAAGCAAATCCTTGGCAGCTCAGCAGCCGGGTGGCTTAGTGCCTGGTAAAAGATTGCAAGAAGTGAGATCTCAAGGATAATAAGGCACCAGAAAGACTCTACAGCAAGAAGATGGACCTGTGGAAAATGTCAGCCTCCCACATGTAACTGATCCCAGGGCTGAGAGTGCTCTGAGCAGTTGCCCAGTGAGTGCAGCATGTCCCAAACCAAGCTGTGCGAACCATCCATGGCTTTCTGCTGCTGCCAACACCCCCAAAGCAGGAGAGACATCATGGCCATGCAGTATGCTTAGGAGCTGCTGCATCCTGGGGAGGAAGGGGAGGATGCCCAGGAGGCATGACCTGTTTGAGAACATGCCATGGGGCATGTGGTCTTCCCTGCTTTTACTTGAAATTTGCTCACAGTCTCAGATGGTAAAGAGGCACCTGATTCAAATGGTTCATTGTCTTTTTCAGAACTGTTTTGTTTTCACACTGGTAGTTTAACAGTCAAGCAGAATAAGAATGTAAAGAGGAAATTACTGTCATACAGACCTTTCTAAATTGCTGTCAGTGAGTGGCAGGAGATGAGCCAAAGAGATCCTGTTCTTGTCAGCCTCATTCAAGTAACGTTCTGTCCTCATTCAAAGAGAGCCCTCTTCTTATTTAGCTGTGTGTAGGTTGAATCAAATAGTAAGACATGTAAATGATTGATTTGCTTTACTGCAAATCATAGAAATGTGGCCAAGTGGCAGGAAAAGTAGCGTGCACTGCTTGAAATGAATGAATAATGAATGGGGAAATAGTTTGCTTGTGAATTCTAGCCCCAGTTTTCAGCTGAAGTTCCAGGTCTCCATTGCACGCTGGCCTGGCTTTGTAATGCAGAGCAGGAGGAGATGAGCACAGCCACGAAGCCTGCACACAGGCAGTTTGTGATGCATGTGTGCTTAGTGGTGCTGGCTGAGTGATCACCTCTGCACTGTGCCTGAGGCACATGCACAACTGCAGTAGCTATGGATGTGAGCAGCTTTGCAGCTGGGTCCACAGCCTGGATTAAACACCACGGCAGGAGGTTGTTGATCAAGTGAATGAGGTTTCAGTCTGTCATCTCCTCTTACACCAAGTTTTGGTGTAATTTTTATGAGGCTGATGGGTTCCCTTTCCTTTTTTTATCCCATGAAGGCTCCTCTTGCACTTCTCTTTGTTGCTGTCAGTCCAGCATTAGAAGGAGACTAATAGCCAGCACAAATCATTGGGTCCAGCTCCCATCACAGCAGCAGAGACAGGACCACAATGAAAGATGGGATCTCAGGACTGAAGAGCACTGGCGCAGATTCAGATGTCCTTTGTCTGTCTGATGTTTGCTATCGGCACACGCTGCTGAAAGCTGTGGGTCTTCCCATGGACTACACTAGGCTGGGAAATTAGGCAGAATTTAGGTCAACTGAACCTGAGTCAAATTGTGTCTAACTACTCATTTGATACAGTTCATCCCTTTGAGGACACATCTTCCTGCCTGAGAGTGTGGCATCTGCTTCCTGGTGGGAGTAAGAGAAGGGAAGATTCTTGGTAAGCAGATTTTCTGTCTGGATGGAAAAACAGTCTCTGTCCTGGCCTAGGGGGACACAAAGGCACAAAGTGGGAGCAGCGAGCCAAGAAATGTGTATAGGCAGAAGGAGAATTAGGTGAGATGATGTATCAGCAGCGATCTCCGCTAATTCCCAAGTGGCTGTCTCAGAGTCTTTTCTGTATTCAACTTTTTCAATTGTAATTAACTTCAGAAAATAATCCTTAGACCTGTCCTCACACTTTCATTTGGGGGTACATAAAATGCTTTGAGAAGGTGGGGATCATTATGCCCATTTGCAGGCAGCAAAAAAAGAGGACTTCAACTCTTATTGTTCAACTGTGCAACACTGATGCTCCCGCAGAGATGGCTTTCGTACACTTGCCCAGGTCCATCCACAGCTCACCTTTCTGGGCCAGAAACAGTTAAATTGCAAAGCTTCCGAGGGGAAAAATACATGCCTGAGGTCTGCAAGCCTCATTGGAAAAAGTTTGGTTTAATTTTAGCACAGTGTGCTGCAGGCAGGTCCTGAGGTTATGGACCAGGATTTCCAGGGATCAAGTAAAGTAGGGCAGAAATTACCTGGGTCGCAAAAGGTCACCTACTGCTGTAGAGTTGTTTAGCAGCCCTCTGTGCTCTGCTGGTGCCCTGAAGCTGTGGGAACATAGGCCAATGCGTCAGCCCACCACCAGGACAGAAACACTATTCCCCAGAATAGTTTGGAAAAGTAAAATAAACTTACTTTTTTTCATTGAGCTTCACTTGTAACAGTGGAGGAAGAGTTTGGGAAGGGCATCTGTTCTGTTCTGGCTCTTGGTGAGCTTGCTGTGTCCAGCTATGTCTGCTGAGAAGGCCAAGCTGTTTCAAGATCATAGAACGGTTTAGCTGGAAAAGGACCTTTAAAGGTCATCTAATCCAATCCCCTACAACACAGGGACATTTTCAACTAGATCAGGTTGCTGAGAGCCTTTTCCAGCCTGACCTTGAATATGTCCAGGGATGAGGTATCTACCACCTCTCTGGGCAACCTGTTGCAGTGTTTTACCATACTCATGATGGAAAAAATTCTGCTTTATATCTACTATGAATCTAGCCTCTTTTAGTTTAGAACCGTTGCCCCTTGTGCTATCACAGCAGGCCCTACTGAAAGGCCTGTCCCCACCATTCTTATAAGCCCCCTTTAAGCATCAAGGGCAGTTTGCTGGCTGGCATGGAAAAGCAAGTCCTTATACATTCATTGATCACCAGATGCTTATATCAACAAAGTGTTCATGAAGCTCTGAATGCAATTTCTTACTGCTGCAGGGTTCATTACCACTCAGCAGAGAGATCATGCCCATCTCTTCAGGTGGCTGCTCGCATGGAAGTGCTTTGTGTCTAGCTGGTTCTCAGCAACAACATCCCTCATCTCAGAGTCCGATGGAGGCTTGTTTGTGTCCCTCAGCTCTCACCCACCCCCTTTAGGAAGATGTTCTCAAAACACCGTGGTTGCATTGGTTAAATGAATTTTTGTATTTTGCAGAGTCTGGCTCTGACATGGGGCCAGACACCCATGTCCTTAGGGTCTTATCCACATTGCAGTATACAGCTGTGCTGCTAGTAATATAGCAGCAGCAGGCAGCTCATGGCATGCTGCCTGCATTAATTCAGTTCCTTGGCTAGGACTAAGCTCCTACCTGCCACAGCTCCACTCTTACCAATACCCCCTGCTGCCAGTATAAAGCTAGCTCAGACATGGCTCCATGAGCTGCAGTTGTGCTGCTGGTTGACTGCTCTGCAGCCGTCCCTGCAAGTGCGTGGTGTGCCGGCTTGGAAGGAGCAATCTGAGCACTTAAATGGGGGCATCATTAGCACAGACATGTTGGACAGGCCAGCTGCAGTGTGTGAAGGCAAATGGAGCAGACGGGAGGGAAGGGAGGCCTGGAAAGCGGCTACGTTTGTCTAGACAGTGTCTGTGATTGTTTTTTTGATTTCTTTTTTCTCTTAAAGCCACAGTGGACATTAGGAATTAAAGTGCGTTCTCTGGGCTGTCGGTGCAGCCTTGGCTCCCGCCCTGATCTCACACAGGGTGCTCCTGAGGGGAAAAGAAGCATGACCAGCAGGTCAAAGGAGGTGATGCTGCCCCTCTACTCTGCTCTCGTGAGACCTCACTTGGAGTATTGTGTGCAGTTCTGGTGTCCTCGACATAAAAAGGACATGGAACTGTTGGAGCAAGTCCAGAGGAGGGCCACGAGGATGATCAGGGGACTGGAGCACTTCCCTATGAAGACAGGCACAGAAAGTTGGGGCTGTTCAGCCTGGAGAAGAGAAGGCTGCGTGGAGACCTCATAGCAGCCTTCCAGTATCTGAAGGGGGCCTATAGGGATGCTGGGGAGGGACTCTTCATTAGGGACTGTAGTGATAGGACAAGGGGTAACGGGTTAAAACTTAAACAGGGGAAGTTTAGATTGGATATAAGGAGGAAATTCTTTCCTGTTAGGGTGGTGAGGCACTGGAATGGGTTGCCCAAGGAAGTTGTGAATGCTCCATCCATTGCGGTGTTCAAGACCAGGTTGGACAAGGTCTTGGGTGATATGGTTTAGTGTGAGGCGTCCCTGCCCATGGCAGGGGGTTGGAACTTGATGATCTTAATGTCCTTTCCAACCCTAACCATTCTATGATTCTATTCTATGAAAGCCTGTAAGGAAACACTGGGAGACTTCTGCTTTTCCCTGGCCTTTGGTGAAGCTGAAGAGGAGAGGATTTGGTTGAGTCCCACTTGGGAAAAGACTAAAGACCTGTCACCCCTGAACCCAAGACTCAGAGTAGTTCAGCTGTGGAGATAAAGTGCGTTCACAGCTTTTCTTTCCTTCCTTCTTGGTTTCTGTCCTTTCTTTGGAGGCATTCCCTGCCCTTGTAGCTCAGTTCTGCAGGAACATAGAATGATTTGGTTTAGAAGGGACCTTAAAGATCATCTAGTTCCAACCCCCATGTTTTTTACATGCTTGCATAAAAAGAAAGCAGTCTTCTCAGTCACCGCAAGCACAGCGTCCTGTCAGCCCTCCAGGGTGTCATCTGAATCTAGCCTGTGTCTTTCCATGGTGGCTCCTGAGTGCTGTCAGAGACCTGGGTGGACTGGGTGGGAGGGCCAGGGGCTGCTGGATCAGCCCGTTGCAGCCTGGCCTCAGCCAGGATCACCAGCCCCTCCTGGGGCTGGACCAAGCATCACAGCCGGGCAGGGCTGCAGCTGCCGTAGAGCTGGTACATGTCAGAGGCAGCAGCCCAGCGGGTGGGGGGGGGCTGTTTGTTTTCATGACAAAGGTAATTATGCACCTTTCATAGGATGTAGAATGTTTTTCGCGTCAGCTGCCTCACAGAGCTGACACCGGGTTGTGTTGGCTTGAGAGCGGTCAGTCACAGTGGTTTGATGTGCCAGTTAGCAAGTTTCACCCAGGATATTGGGGTTGGTTGTGAGGGCTGCACTGGCAAAAGCAATCCTATTCAGCTGACCAAAACTCAACCTCTACTTGTCCATCAGATGGGAAGGTACTGGGGCAGCACCCCAACTAACGACCCCAGCGGCCTGAAATACTTGGGTGTGTACTTTTGCTTGGCCCCTCTTCTGCAGCTGAAGAAGCCTGTCTGTGTCTCATTTTTTGTCTATTATTTTCTTCTGGTTTTCCACTGTCTTGTGCTCTTTGCAAGTGCAAAATATAGTGCTCTTCATAAGGGGAAAAAAAATCCCAGTTCTGAGATGTGGTGGTTTTTGACCCGCTAGTCAGCAAAACCTGTCCAGAACTAGCCCAGCTCCTGCTGTACTCTTGTCTGGGATGATTTTTAGCTTAACAAGAGAGCATTCCTCATAACTGAATCACTTTAATGCTTAATTAGAAAAAGTCTGTGTTTCCTTGGGGAAGAGTGAAATGTACTGTAACTAAGGGCAAAGCAGGCATGACTGTGCTTCATCAGCCCAACAGAGCATCCCTGTGGAAATCAATGCGGGAGAGCAGAGCTCTCTGGAGATGCAGGCTGCTTCTTGCCGTCTTTGCCCTCTGTTCTCTGGGGCAGGAAAGGAGACTGGGGAGCTTATGCTGAATCTGGTTATCTGTGAGGTAGTGGCTGGATTGCAGTCAGACGCACTGCAGCCCACGGGATCTCCTTCCTTGGTTATTCTGAATTGAGCAAGAGGTAGATTTCCAATTTAGAAAACAGCTTTTACTCTGTCAGGCTCATGAGAAAGCTCTTTATGCCAAGTGTGTGTAAAATAATTGAGGACTCAATAAAGAACAATGAAAATTAATTTCCTTGGTTCACATACTTGCTGAGCCCTAGAGTATACAAACTAAATGCTAGTCACTATGGTACTTCCAGGTCCTTTCCCCATATAGCAGCTCAGGCCAGCGTGTATAGTTTCCTTTTTTCAGGAACTCACACATCATCTAGGAATAATCATGTTACAAACATGCTGATTAATTTTCTTTTTCCAAGTTACCAGCTCTGCTGAAACCTTGCAAATGTCTTTCAAACCCTCCAAAGTGATGTCTTTGGGATTGAAAGTCGGTCCCTCATGCTCCCAGCCCCATTGAGTACATTTCATATTGCTCTCCTGTATTTCCCTCTGCACGGCTTCGGCCATGTCAAGTCTCTCTCTTGACATTTCTGTAACTCGTAGCACTTGATCTTTGTCCAGAGTCAGCACCACGGAAACTCAACCTCTGTGATCCTCCAATGGTAAGAGCTGGATGTTGGGAAAGTTACTACAGGATTTGGACCCAGTGGTTGCTATTGCTTTTCATCACGCTATGAGGGTAGTATGCTGTAACACTCCTCAGCCCAGGGATTTCTCACCTGGAACCCCCAGGCAGCTCTGTGACGTCCCTCTGTCTCAGCTGCCAGGCTGAAAGTAAAAGCTATTTCTTTGACCTTAATCCAGACTAATTGCTGCTAAACACTGGGCACTGGGCTTAAAGTTCAAATCTTTGTCCAAGCCTGAAAACCAAAACCTTCTCCAATGGCCTCCGCCCCTTCAAAAAGTTCTGAGTACTTAAAACAGTGACAAAACCCCCACTGTGACACTAAACCCAGCATAAACTTGCAGCAAGAGCTCTGTGGTGCTGGTGTAACATCCCTGTAGCCCTGCGCATCTGCAGCCTCCTCCCAGAAGCTCCTACCTGTCCAGGGCTGAAATGCAGATTTCTTCTTATGCACAGGCCTGGTGACCTGGGGAAGTCAAGGAATGTCAAGGGTAAATACCAGGAGGCCTGGTCCTTCCCCAGTGGTTTCCAGCCAGGGAGCTCACAGTGCTTGCCAGACCCAGACGAGATCTGGCCTGGCTCCTGCTATGCCGAGGTTGGAGACCAGCAGCCAGTGCCATGATATGGAATGATATCCAAAGGCAGCGGCACAAAGGTAGTGATCCAGAGCAGGAGCATCCTTAAAATCTCTGGGTCCTGCTCTTTATCATGGGGTTTTATGTAACTCAGTGTCAGGCAGATGTCGAAATGGAGTCAGAAAAGCAGATACTGTCATGCTGGTATAAAGCCTGGGGGAAGGATGCCAAACCCAGAGGTGGCAGGTACTGAGGATTTCAAGCTGTGACGACAGCAGCTCTGCTGGCTGCCGCTCGGCTGGGGCATTGCAGGTCTTTCTGCTTCTCATTGTCACAGTCTGAAAATAGCTCCCGGATAACACGCTCCCGACACGACGCGATGCACGGGGCTGAGTTCTGTGAGCCGGTGTCAAGAGCCGTGCAGAAACCAGTGTAGGAGCAGACCAAACCGCCTATTCTGACTCCATTCTCGGAGTCTAATATTAGCTCACCTGCGGGTATTACAACCCTGCTGGCAGGAAGCCACAAGGCCTTATTTAATTCTCTCCTGGCTCATACAGTTCCCTTATGGCAGTGGCAGCCCAATTATCTGAGCTTTCCCCATCTTCTCTCCTCCCCTTGACTTGGCCTGTGATAAAGTGTTCTTAGGGAAAGATCAGCATGTTTTAGCAGATGGACGAAGGCTGAAAAGCAAATTGTTTTAATCAACCTCCCCCCTTTTTTTGGGGACACCAAGTACTGAAGTGGTAAAACAGCATCCGTAATTTCACAAGGCAGCAGGCTTGTCTCCAAGGAGCTTCTGTGGGTTTTTTGGATGCTGTGGATACGGGCAATTAACTTTCAACATAAACTTGGCCTTTCCCCGGGGGCATTTGTACTTGCTGCCTCTTCCAGAATATGCGTGGGATCCACACATTGCATAAGCCAGTGGGCAAAAAAGGACTGATTTCTCCAGTCTTTACAGGCATTGTGCTCTTCTGGATGGGATGCCAAGGATAATCAGGTTGTTTACTTGGTATTGGGGCCACCACTTAATGGTCCCCATCTTGCTAGCCAGCAAAGTGGCCATTTCAATGCACTTATGTAGATGGTGTGGCAAACATTGCGTTCAGTGGGGAAAACAAAGGTGTAAAATTTGCTCCCTGCCCCAACTGGCTGAGGTGGTCATTTCCAGGAGTGATTTACTGCTATTCCAAGCAGGGCTCAGGCAAAAGCCTCATTTAGTATGGGCGCAGGAGCAAGCAGAAGTGAGTCTTCTTGATATGAGAATGAACAGAGATTGCGTTCCATTGAATTGATCAGAATCTGCCTCATTTGATGGGGGTTTAAAACCTGGGTTAGTTTGTGTATTCTTAAACACTGCTAGTGGAGGTATTCCTGTTACTGTATCCTGCTGTATAGTGAGTGAATTTCTCTTTTTCACTCTGTGGATAGATGGGGATCCATGGCCTATGGGAAAAAAGAAAGCCCCTGTCTAGCAGTACAAGGGGTTAGGCAGGCAGCGAGGAGGATGGGGAGCCTGATGCACCGCTGTCTCTTCAGCAGTTGTTTCCATAAAGGATGTTCTTACATTGCAAAGACGCAGCCTGGGAGCCATCCTACCTGCTGAAGGGCAGTCCAGACTCGCCTCCTCTTGGAAGTAATGGCATACTAAAATATGTGATAAATGAAGGTATATTGAGACCCACTGAAAGAATGATTCCGTTGCCTGATTTTAACTTGATCTCAGGCAGATGCCAGCACACACAGTGCGCCTCCAAGAAGGGCAGTGCCACAGATGTCAGACAGTGCCTTGTACCCCCTGATTTAGGCTGCCTGAGGCAGCCCAGCTAGGTCCTGCCCTAAAGGTCCTGGGACAAGAGGCTGCCTTGAAGTGATCAGGATGTTTCTTGGGCATGTACAGACACCACAGGAAGTGTTAGCAGAGTTTCAGCAGCATGGTGGGAATTAGCACGTGGGTTACTGCTTGTGGTGCCTGACAGGGATGAAATCATTTTGTCAACCCACTTGCCTTCTCTCCCGTCCCTTCTTATTGCCACCCTGCTTGTGGGAAGATTCCTCAGGTCAGGAAGCTAAGGCTCTTACTGGTCGTATCCCAGCAGGACTACTCCTACTCCATTCCCTTAGCTGGATGCTTGACCTATTTGCCACTGTTCCTGTGGGTATGCATGTGTGGCTAGAAGAGGGGGCTAAAACCTATGAAAAGCTGCTTGCAATTCAGTGGCAATATGAACTGTGAAGCACCAATGGCTTTTCTTTGCATGAAAGAATCTGCATGCAAGGGAAATTGTTAATTATCACTGCACACATTTTTATTGCTAATGATTTGGGTTGTTCTCAGTGGCAATAGGAACTGTCTGTGGGAGTGTGGGTGGATAACAGATACTTAGGAGATGTTATAATTTGTATTCCTGCTTTTGCTTGGCCAAGACTGTCATGGATCTGCTCTGTTTGTTGCTGGCTCCTGTAACAGTTAAGCAAGGATGTCATTTTGTAGAAGAAGAAATATTTCCAAAGAATTGGTCACCTGGTGGCAGCCATAAGGATTGGCATTGTGGAAGATGTTTGCTCATTTATGGAGCTCAAAACTGCATCTGTTTGGCCTTATGTACATCTTCAGCATCGAACTAGCTGCAGGTTGTACGTGATCCCATTGTTCCCCCTCCCAAAGGCACACGTGGGCACCTCAGTGGCATGGACAATTTTTCCCCATGGTCCTAGTGCTGGGGAAGATGCTCTGCATCTTTTCTTTCACTATGCACCCCCCTGGAGCTGCCTTCACCCCCTCCTGCCACAAATGCCTGCAGCCAGTATGATGGAGAAGCCCCCTCTGAATGCAGCCCATCCGTAATAGCCATCACTCAGCCCTTGTGCTGCTGGCATGGCACACTGCAGCAAAAATACATGTGGTTCCGCTCTTCTCCCCTGTATGCTTATAGAGTGCATCAAGACTGAAAGGAGCTGCAAGAACACCCTTAAAATGCCCCCTCTGTGGGCTGGGTGTCTGGTCCCACTGTCACTGGGGACTGCAGCTCAGCAGGGCTTTGAGTCCACACTGAAGGGACATCAACAAAGGAGCCCCATGGGGGGAAAAGGATTTTTTCCTAGTGTGCCCTCCCCTTTTAACTTTATTTGTAGGCATGGTTTGTTTGTGTATATGTCAGGGTGTGCTTCTGCATCTCTGGGAGGAAAGGAAGGAGCGGTGGAGGGGGTGAAATACAGCCCTCCACCCCAGCTCCATGTTGGGTTGCTACTGTTAAAATATGACTAATGCTAAAAATAATTCTGGTGTTGCTATAGAAACCTGCACTGTTGCTACGTGTGGACCTGGAGAGAATTGTACTCTCCTCAGTAAGTTGTTTTTCTCTTCCTCTCAGCCATGCTCACCCCCAACTAGGACAAATACAGGCACACCAGACCTTGCCTGCTCCTTTGCACAGCCTTGCTGGGTTGCCATGGCTTTTTTGTTGTGTGTCACTAGAAGGTCACTATTTAACCTATCCTCTATTCTATCTGCGCATCTATTCATCCACTCCTATTTATTCCAGCACCCTCTGGCATAATCTTTGAGTCTATGGCTACCTGGTTTGTTTTCCTGCTTCTGTATGTCTGGTGAGGCTTTGGGCAGTACATGCAGAGAGTGAGAGGAATAAGTCCCTTTCTTGCTCTTCCAGTGCCTTGCTTGGCTCCCCTCAATGCACTGCCAGGTTTTCCTTGCTTTCCATCTGTAGTGGAGGAAGAGAGTCTGTTGTAAACTTCCTTCGGGTCTAGAGATGAAAAGGGCTTTTGTATTTGTGAAGTTTTTAATGGTGCCTCAATCTGCCATCTCCTCTTCCTGTCCCTCCCAGCTTTGGTAGCTAATTTGCAGGAAGCTGAAGTCTTCCAAGCTGTTCAGAAGAAACCAACCAAGGGATCAGTTTATCTTTTCCAAGCTGGGGTGTCAGGTGCTGGAAACTTCTATTCAATTTCAAAAAGAACCTCAGAATAACCCAGGGACTGAAAGATCAAAGCCCCTGAAGGCCAGTCTGGCTCCTACACGATTCACCCTCCAGGGCAGGGTGAGGTTTTCCCCTCAATTCTGACACGGACTTTTTCTTAAGTTTCATTGATCACATCAGCTGGGTATTTAGGGAAAAGAGCAATGACCTCTTGTCTCTGCTCCAGGTTCACAGCTTGTCCAAAACATGAGGTGGGGTAAAGCATGGCCAGTGCCAGCCCTTGTGGTCAAATTCACTGGCGTGTTGTAGAGGAAAGCAGAGAGAGAAAGAGATACTGATCCTCAGAAAATAAAAGGAATCTTCTTTTTAAATTCCCTTTCTAGTCAGTTACTTTGGAAGCCTTTCTTGGCCTGGGGATTTTAAATGTGTTAGGATTTTTTTACCTTGGACCTGAGAGTTTGCATCCCTCTAGCACTGATGCAAGTCAGTACCTGGAGGTGATTCACAGCAGCAGAGGGTTGCCAAGTTTGGCAGACCTCTGGAAACCCTCAAGTCCTACCTCTGCTTAAAGCCAGGTCAACAAGAGCTGTGCTTGTAGCATAAAAGCTGCCCCAGCTGAAGGGATAGAGGAGCAAGTGTGATGAGAAACGGGATCCATGATGCCAGGATGACTTGTTGGACATGGACACATTCAGTCAGACCTTTTGATATCTACAGATGGTAATAGTGGCCAGGGGATGGTCACATAGAAGGACGCGCCTTCACACACAGGGTTTTTTTTACACCCCGTGGCGCAGTTAAATACCTTCCATTTAACAATGTTGTACTGGATTAGATGAAGCGTGGAGCCAGTTCACCTTCCTTTGGTTTTGTAAATATTTATCCGAGTCTGTCCATTCTCTGAAACACCTTATAGGTATGTGCAATGTATGAGAGAGCTCGTTGAGCTTGAGCATTAGCTGTGTGATGGAGGGGAGAGAGCTGGCCCCAGCTCTGGCCAGGGCAAGGACCCTGCTCTGAAAGCACTGGTGACTTGTTTATGTCCATGGTCCCTTTCTCTATAAACAAGGCTTTTGGGGCCAGTCCATATGGCATCATACTGGGAAACTCATTTTGGCTATCGCCCTTCCGGTGCTGGAGAGACAAAAAAGTCCTACTTACAGTCAGGCTGGGAAGGCTGTTTGTTCTGAGCTGTTTTTCTGCAGAGCAGCTCCTCTACCAATACCCAGACTTGTGAGGGTGCCAGAGAAGGGTTAAGAATAGAAAGAGAGATGAGGCAAGCTTCTGGGAACTTCCCCTTCCACTGAGACACAGGAACATGTGTTATTCTCTGCCCCTTTAGCAAACATGGACAGCATGACTTTCCCCACCTACGCCGGCTTGCCAGCTGGTCGTCTGTCTGTCTGTCTTTCAGCATCAAGCTGGTTGAACCTGTCCCATAGACACTCCACCGGATCCTTCTGGCTCAGTGCCACCCCATTGCCCACCTTTCAGCAGGGGAGAGGGTCGTTCCCTCTGCAGGGAGAGATCCCATGGGCTTTTGCACTGCACAGTGAGGAACAGGTTGTGTCCCGTCACATCTCTGTGTTAGATGGGTTGTATACAGCAGTCTTTTGTTTAAAACTTGGCAACTCAGCCTTGCTTGCAATCAGAGGAGTTTTGCTGTTGAACCATCAAATTGTGATTCAGCTTGTCCAAACACCATTGAAGCTGGATGGACTCTCATTTAGGATGTGGCTTGGTGAACCAGAATCCAAAGACTGAATGTGTTTTGCGGGTTTTAATGTGACTGTTGGCTTGATCTTCCTTCTCTAAGTGAGTAAAGGTAGGATCCAGCTCTTTTGCCATGCTTAAGTCAAGCAGATTTGGATAAAGCAGGAACCAGCTCAGACCAATGAATTGGTCTTGATCTGAATCTCTCAAAGTCTGAATCAACCCCCCCCCCCCCCCCCAAACCTAGGTTGTCTTTTCTTTAGGTTGTTTCCGTTTTCATAACTATCTCCAATTTCTGATGTCAGGCTCCTGACAGACACTGTCCTGTAGGAATTCCAGTCTCAAAGTAGGAGTAAAATTGTAAGGAATTTGTTCACAAGACTTATGGCCAGTGGTATGAATGCCAAGGATTTCATCTCAGTAGTGTCTAACACTTACGTGCCTAGTATTTGCAGTATGCATAGTAATTAATACACAAATGTAATGTGGGTAGGGACTGAACAGCCAAGCAATGAATCTGAACTACTTTCCTTGGCTGAAGTTACAATACACAGGTTCTGACTTAGTCTTTTACGTACGTAACTGGGACATTTTCATCTAGATGGAGTATTCGGAACTGGAATTGTAACTTGAGTTCTCCCTTTTCCCCCTGCTGCTTGCTGGAGGACACCCAAAAGATAGAGTTTGATTTCCTTCAAAGGACTTTGGACCATTGGACAGTCTGAATGTCCTAAATGTACAGTATAAAACTCCATGAGAACCAGCTCTCTCATGGTATCTCAATGTTTGGCATCATTGTCCCATGTAAGCATAAATAAGCCCTTCCAGAAAGCTTGATTCAAGTTCAATCGCAAAAGTGGCCATAGGCCAGCATTTCTGTTGGGACAATTCCTACTGTATTTCTGGCAAAACTTTTCCAGTTTTAGTACTTACCAAATACCAGTTCCACCAGCCCTGGACTCCTCAAATCTGTTGGCTGGCTTTACAGCGCAGGTTATTAACTTGGCAAGGAGGACATTGCTAATGTGTCATTCTAGCGCAGAGTTTCAAAGAGAGGAAGGAGTGTTTTGATCTGAAGGAGTGGGGCTGGCTTTCATACAGAACTTCATGTGCTTTGTGTTTCATGTAGGCAATATACATGTACACTCTCTTTGCCTCGATTTTTCCATTTGTAGTTTGGATGTACCAAGACATTGCTTCTATCATACTTCATCAGTCTTCTTTAATTAGCTGGTAAGATCATTAGGGTAAGAACATTTAGCACATAAGGCAGCTCCAGTACATTTAATGAATAATAACAAATGCAGTTTCCTAGTTATTTTTTTTCCCCCATCCTCTCTTACAAAAGAACATGCTATTAGCTGCTTCAGCAACCTGCCCTACACAGTGCCCCAGGGATAGGGGTCCTGATGGGCTTAGCCACTGCAGCCTGTGTCACAGGCTTTGGGTAGACTCTCCAGCAGTATGGGAGTGCTTGTGTTGGCTCACATTGCTTCTCTGTGGACAGGAAAGAGGATGTGTTCATCTCACTGGTACAGGCATTCAAACTTTGACCTGTGGTGTTTCCAGATTTATCTGGAATCTCTGTATGGAAACAGAAGGGCTCTTGTATGCTGTAGGCAGCTTGATAATAATAGCTGCAAGCAATAGCTGCAAGTCAGGGCTGGGACATCTCAGCTGGGTCTCTTGTGTCTCCTGGAATTGGGTTGTGCATTTTGCTTGGGCTGCCCTATTTCATTATGTATCAATTATCACACAGAGAAAAGGGCTCAGGGATGCTCAGCTTCTCTTGCAGAACGCTTTGAGACCAATGGAGGAAAGCCGTCATGTCTTGGGAAATAGTTGCACTAAAGTGGTAATTCTTGGTGTTTAAACAGGATCTGATGACAGATGGGATTAAATGCAAAGCAGCTTGTTATGAGGTTTTAATAACTGTGACAGACCTGGGGAAAGTGCTGTGGAGTAAGTGATCAAGTGAAGGCAGAAGCACATGATGCTGGATGACAGCTGATAGCAGTGCCCAAGAGGGAGATAAGATTATTTTGCAAGAAATTGTGTGATGTTTTGGGGAGAAGGGATGAGAAAAAACCCCACAAACAGGAACTTGACGTACCCACTGTTCTGTCATCTAACAGAGCTGCTCCTAACAGCACACGTCAGTGCCAGATCATGTGGCTACAAAACATGGGGGGGAAATGTCAGTGTTATTGTCAGGCTGGGAACTAAGGGAGCAGGAGACTCCTTCCTGTTAGCCCTGGGGATCACAGAGTTTGTAGTTTGAAAACCGGTGACGTTGTCATCTCCTCCATGTGTCTTCCCTAGTCCTTGCTCTTTCTTGTGGCATCTCCCTGGGGGCAAGGAGGGGATGTCCCTCAGAGCTGAAAAAGTGGCTTTGTGCTGTGTGGAGAGCAGTGGCAGGGTCGTGCACTGGCAGAGATGCTGCCATGCAGTGCAGAGGCATATGGGGATGCACTGGCCTGGTTTTGCTGAGGAAGACTCATGGGGGTGGAGGTGTTGGCTTGCTTGGTTGGAGGGATCCCCTCTCAGCTCCATGATTTCTGCTGTCAGAGAGGGAGAAAACACAGTGGCTCCCACAGGATCTATGTGTACCTGGAGCAGTCATACCCAAGCGATAAATGCAGAGAAAGAAGGCCATATATGAAGTTTAGTGATGGATGAGTGAGAAAAAGAGCCCTCTGCTCATGGTGGAGTAGAGTTGGGTGAGATAGGGTTGTGTGGGAGAAGAAAGGACCAGCATTTCTGAAGTGCAGAGCTGATAAATGTCTCGGGTGGTTGCAAGGGTTCTTTCTCTGCCCATCTGCCTACTGCTGCTGTTAGCACTCTGATAAGGCTGCAGAAAGGCAACATTGTCTCACTAAATCTTGTGTTGATGAACCAAATGTCATCAGCAGCCATTGTTTTTACCTACTGCCATTAATAACCATTAAGAACTTGATATAGTTTTCCACTGGGCTTCTGAATATCACATTTTGGCTTTGTCACAACAGTTTGGACTTTAAGGAGCTGAGGTTTTCAGTGACCAATAAAACAGCAGGCCCATTATTAAAAATGAGTCTGTAACTGAATGTGTTTTGATCTATTAATGTTTTGGCCTTTGGCAGCTGCCCCAGAATGCAGCCTGGTGGCTATGGTGCTGTAGTCTTGAAACATGTCCATGACCTGAGCTAGGGACATCCTGAACCCACACAGGACAGGGCTGCATCAGCTACCTTGCTGGGGTCTCACTGTAGAACACAGCTGCTTCTGCTTTAACATGAAATTGGGTTTTACCTAAGCAACAGATCCCATTTTGTAGAGTGCATCCTTTATCTCGGAACATCCAAGATGGAGCCTGTGCTCCTCATGAGCTACTTTTGCATGCCAAAAGAAGAGGCGGTTCTTCAGCTGAGGTCCCAGATGCATTCTGCTTCTTCAGAAAATAGGATTTAGTTAAAATGCTGATCTGGAGCTACCCGATTTTTGCAAGTCTGGAGTTCTGAGTTCTGGGGAGCTTCAATGACTGAGCACAGCAGGAAGTGAATTGGCTCTAAGCCTTAAAGGCTGCAGGGATCTGTCCTTATATATAGCCTCTCTCTGTGTAGATAGGTGTGTATATATATATATATATATATATATTACATTCATATATACTTACATATCTTTTTAGGTCATTTGAGATACTTCCTAGTCTCTGGCAATTCCTAAAAAGAAATTCAGCCTACTGGTAAGGAGCAGATGATCTTCTAGCATCAGGGTCATCCTCTTCCCTAGCCAGCTTGCTTTCATCTCCTGTATTTCTTGCATGGGGAATTTTTTTCCCTGTCATGCTATATTCTGCTGAAGACGGCTCACATGGAACTGGAGTCTCAGTTGATCTTTTTGCTCATTTCCACCCACAGAAGTCTGTCTTTTTTAACATCCAAAATACCTTGGTAACAAGATCATGGGTCTTGATTTGAAATGAATCTTTAAAAGAAGATCTTTTTTCTCTTCCTTTCCTTTTCCATATCTGAACACCATCACAGAGTTAAAGACATACACCTTCATTCAAAAGACTGAGAGGGTTTTGGAACTTGTGTTTCCTTTGGTCTCTTTCCTAACAGGGAATTTAATCGGGTCTCTTCTTCCCCTCAAAGAAAGTCTGGTAATTCAAAGCACCAGAGTTAAGGAGAAGATCTGCCTTTTGCTCTCATTCAAAGCATAGTGAATCCAGTGTAAAGCCTGGCACTAACTTCAAGGGGTGTTACCTCAGACCTTTGGTCTGCAGCTGTGCAAGTTTTATCCCACCATGAGCCCTTGGCCTCTGATGGGGCCGTCTGTAAGCAGCCTCTGCCCAGCTGTGTCAGGAGTAGCTGTCATTGCTGCTTGATCCCAAGAGAGCCCAGAATCTCCCTCCCAACAGGCAGGAGGTCTTCACCCCCTGCAGTGGCACAGCAGCAAGAGCAGTGTTTGACACAACCTTGGTCCTCTTTGTGCCATGCTGGAGCTCATGACCATTCGCCAGTCTCCACAGCAACGCCTTCTGAAGGGGATTAGAGATAACTGCAGAAATGGGGTTTCTTTTGATGGATGATTGTACCTCTTATTAGAAAGCAAGTAAAAGTAACACCAGGAATAATCTGCAACCCACAAACTGCTCTCTGAATTTAGGTCTGGATTATTAGACCCTCAGTAGAGGGTCTCAAAGGTATGTCAGCTTTGCATGGCTGTGTGGTTCTGGGAAATGCATGTGTATGTTAAATGGGCCTCAGTGTCTTCATTGATATTAGTTTACTTTTGAGAGAGCATAGTTTTCTTTCCATGTGATTAGTGCTTTGAAGTGATCTGAAATGGGTTTGGTGACCGTAGCTTCTTGTTTGGGGGTTTCCAACCCAAACCTGGCTTGAACACCTTGAAAGCTGCAGGGCAGAATCAAATGTGGATCTGGCTGCAGTGGGGGAGAGGTCTCAATAACAGGCTAACACTGCGAGGTGCATACAATGAGGTACATTTAGGGCCATAAATTTCCAGTGTACTAGACAGAGGGGGGCATAAAAATACCAGGATCACTGAGATCTAGATTTACTTTCTAAGAGAAAATGTCCCTGTACAACAACAGATGAATTAGGGTTGTGACTGAATGTACAGGCGTTCACAGGGCTAAAATCTGAACATCACTAGTCCAGGGGCTTGGTGGATGATAATATTGTAGGGTGCATGATGCAATTGCATAGTTTCAAGCAAACTTTCCTATCTGCTTCGTATAGATCTGTGAAGTGAAACAGGAATTCGTGTGTTACAATAAAGTGATTAAAGCTTATGAAAAGGGAAGGTAGGGCCAGCTATTCATGGGGCTGCCCAGTCATTCAAACACTTTGATGGTGAGTCAGGGGTATCAAAGAAAACAGGAATGGGCTGAGATCATATAGCACTAGCTCTCATTGCTTTGTAAAATCCTATGGTTCATGGGCAGTGTCAGAAGTGACTAAGGCACAAGGTGATTAGTATCTCTGCCTAGTGTCCCCCAGATAACCCCATGCTTTGGAAATTGTCAGCAAAATCTGACTTAATGAGCACAAAGTCCTTTTGGATGAGGGTGTGGGGAGAAGGTTTCTTGCTTTTCCAGATTCTTCCTTCTCTGTCACAACAGCTGTGAGCTTTCTTTGCCTCAGTACTTACTGTGCTTATCCAACCAAGGAAAGGCCCAGTCTGCTACCCTCCAGCATAGCTAGCAGATATCCAAATGGGAGGTCAGATCCCAGAGGCAGCCAGCTTTGTAAACTAGACCTTCCCTTCCAATCTCACCCCCAGATTGCGTGTGTGATTGATCTGGTATTCTTGAATCCCACTTCCATGAACTGACCCCTAACAGCATCCAGGAAAATAGTGGAAATTCACTGACATTGGTCCCACTTTTCATTTTCCTTTGTTTAAAATAAACAAATAATAATAATAAAAAAGGTAATTCCAGTGACCGGAATAGCTCTCAGGGTTAATCCACATTGAATGGGAGCAGGATGTGGGCTCCAACTGGTTTTAGACGCTGTCCTAAGGAACTGTGAGACTTTGGCAATTCAAACTTCGGTCTTTCTTTGTTCCATTAACATGCTCATGTCCCAAAGACTTTATGTAGAGGAAGATGAAATTTTAACACACGCAGCCACAAGGCAAACTCTAATAAAGGAGAAGAACCACACAAGTTGATGGCTATTGTCAGTATGCCTTAAAGTCATGTGCCTTGTATCTGTCCATTCATATTTCTAGCTAGCAGATAGTGTAGCTGAATGCATAGTGTGTGTAGGCACCCTGGAGTCAATGGGACAATTTATTTCACTGAACCTAATGGCAAGTTCTCTTTTGAGGAAGAATATTCCAACTGAGGGGTAGCTCATGTTGGGACAAACCCAAACCAGTTCAGGATCATTCAGCATTGCCCACTGGAAAGCTGAAAGGCAATGGCTAATAAAATGCATTTTCAGTTAAGGAAACAGAATTGATGGTTATCCTGAAAAGCTTGAATTAAATAAAAAGAACACACTAGAAAAGAATCACTGATCTCACCTGGAGTAGGTGCTCTGGAGCCCCAGGGACAGGTACATCTTGTATTCAGAGAACATGAATGCACCTGAGGAAGCTAAGGTAAAAGTTAAAAAGGAAAAAGGAAAGTGCAACTGTCTTCTGAGATATATTCCACAAATGAGGATTTTGTTTTGCTTTGCTGTAGTAAGGAATAGGTGGGCTCCATGTGGGAGAGTGAGTGACACTGAACAAACCTGAATGCAAAACCCACCAACTGCCCCAGGCGTGACTACAGCTGCTGAGAAGCAGAAGCAGAAGATAAATGTCTCCAGTGATTACCCATAAGCCAAATATAAGTGAAAAAGAAGTTTGTTTTTGAAGACATTTATGAAGGAGAGAGATATTAAGGTAGAAAAGTGTTCTCATGGGGGTATTTGTGTGAGAAACAGCAGCAACCAGGGAGCAACAATCACTTAGAGCAGAGTAATAAAGAGCCTGGAGGAAAGTGCATATGGAAGATATGGCAACCGTTAAGAAAATAACTGTAAAAACAACTGCTTTGTTACTCACTTGCTCCCCTCCTTTCTTCTGGGTTGACACATTGCATGTGCTTACTGAACTACAAGAACTGTCAACTGTTCTTATCGACTTGTGCCTCCACAATCACTGTGTCCCAATCACTGACTCCCTATTATAGGGAACAATCCAAGATGCAGGCAAAATATGACTGGGTGATTTCAGCAGTTTATAGGATCTGTGATTAGAACAGACAAGGAGACCATCCTGACCTGGTGTGCTCTCTTCTGACCATCACAGCAGTCCAAAAAGGTGTTGCTGGAACCCTGCGGGATTCCTGCTTTCCTCTGTGAGCAGAGCAGAACATGTCTTGCTAATTAAGAAGTTATGTTTCCAGGGTGTCGTTAGTGTTGATGGGAAGTATTGATGCTGCTTTTGGAAAGGACATGAGCAAGGCAGAGCTGTTCTGGCACCTGGCCCTTAAGAAAGAGCACAAGCTGATATCTTTCAAGTGGAAAGGGCTGAAATCGATGGGGAAAAGAGTAATTGTTCCTAGTTCAGAAGAGCATGTTCCAGATGGTGGGGAGGAAAACCCATTTTCTGAGAGGAGTGCAACTGGGCATTTTTCAGGCAAAGGATCCTGAAAGCAGACGTAATTGTTTATGTGCACTTAGGGGTGAAGCCTAAGATAAGCATACTAAAAAAGTCATGACGTAAAGGCTTCTTCTACTCCCAGTATTTTTTCCTTACCTGATCCCCACCTGCAGCTGGGAGTTGGCTTGCTTTTATTGTGTTGAAAGATCTAGTTTGCCTGAGATCTCTCCAGTAACACTTGCAGCAAGGTTTCTTTCCTTCCAGATTGTTGTCATTAGCTTTCAGATACAGCTGGATCTGTGTGAAATTCAGCTTTCTACCATAGGCATTCTCAGTGACCAAAATACAGCATTGCTTGAAATTTCTAGGGACAAAACAAAGTAAACCAGATTTCCACCTGGCAGCATGATAGCTAGCCTTGCCATAATACAGGCTTTGAAGAGGCTGTGCATATCAAAGATCATTTATGCCCAATAGGGAGGACGGAAGCTTCAAAATGCTAAGATGAAGTTGAAAAGGGAAGAATCAGAGACTGTTTTTCAGATTTAATTTGGGACCAGCCCAAAGGATACCCATGAGAGAGTCAGGGGGAAGGAAATGTCAAAACACAGCTTTCCAGCAACGCTGATTCTTTTGCATTTTGTAGATAATGGTTAAGAGAATATCTTTATTTTTATGGTATATTAGACATGTGCTTTGTGCCCACAGACATAACTTAAATGCCATGTCCTTGCTCAAAGGAGCTTTGTATTGAACCGCGTCCCTTTATTTTATAGAGCCATGTGTCTGGTGATAAACAAATTGCACATAGTTTTCCATTCCACTCATGTAAACAGTTACTGTCCATGACATGTAACTATGGCAATTGGTTGCATTGTCAGGTTCTCAGATTCTTCCATCTCTGCAGATGCTGCCCACAGGGTTATTCCCCAGGATACAGCTGGGCATCTCTGAGGAAGTCCTAACCTCAAGCTTCAGTAGGTTTAATCCCCACAATCTCTGATGATTTTTTTGCATAAAAAGCTCCAAATGGCTACAAAGATTCATCCATGTAACTTCTTAAATGTACCCAGTCTCACCTATAAGTGGAATTAAACTCCGGCTGCAATGTCCATTAGAGAGAAAAGCAGCAAGACACAGAGCAATGGCCTGCAGTGATCTGTGGCAAAGCAGAGGGGAGGGATGTCAGGAGGATTGGGAAGAGGTTGGTTCAGTGTCAGATACCTCAGCAGGTTGGCAGGGAGAGACTCTTCCAGGTGTGGGGAGGATGCCATGGAGGGTAGGAAGCTCAGCTCATGGGCACCAGGGAGGTGCTGTTTTTTCTCCCTTATGTACAGCCACCATTCTGCAGCTGCAGTGAGTAGTGGTGTAAATGGGCTGGTGTCAAAGCGGTCCTCAATCAAGAGCAAATGCTGTGGCAGTGCAGCTGGCAAAAGGCAGCTCTGTGGCAGCCTTTGCTCACTCTTCCCCATTTCAACCCTTGCATAAAGCAGTCTGTGCAGCCACCATTTCTGTGGGGTGCTTTTGGACCTTGTCAGTTGTGGAACCACATCAGGTGTGCTCTGGTTATTGCAGATATAACTTTTATTTAACGTTCAAATTTTAGCCTCAAGGCAAATTTAGCAAGATACGTGTACCCAGGAGTGTGCCTCTCCTAATGACTCCAATATCCTGATGTGAGGGATGCCTAGAGAATATGAAATGAGACAACAGGTTCAAAAGTATCTGCAGGGTGCCAGGGACAAGCCAGGAGCTCATGCCTCTCCAGGAGTTGTGACACAAACTCACATGCTTGCTTTCCTTGTAGACCTGCTATATGTTATTTGTCACTGCTCACAACATGATACCCTCAATCTCTGCTTCAGGCAATCCTTTTTTTCCAGCCTCTGAAGCAGTCATGGAACACTTGCTGCTCTCCCGAGCAGATTTGAGAGCTGAGCTGTGATGGAGAAGGTGGAGATGGGTGGGAGAGTCATTGTTCTCAGTTGCCATTTGTTGGTTTTGTTCCCTAACCATGAGCGTTTGTGACCATTTAAGGCTGAGAGGTTTGGTTTCCTGCTCATTACTTCACCTAATACTTGTTCTACCATGTGTGTAATTCCTTTTGGTTTCCTGCTAGATCAGTGGTATATTTTCTATATTGAAATGGACAGCAGCATACATCTTTCTCAGTCAAATATGTTTCTCAATACTGGGTGCATGGGAATGTCATCCTTGCTGGGTGTTTGTCAGCCTGAAGTTTCTATGGCCTTATTCCAGTGTCACCTTGGTGTGTTGGGAATAGCCCTTGCAGCAGTGTTTGTAGAGAGCAGGACACCAAGCTCTGACCTCCTCTTGGAGATTTGGGGGATAGGTGGTTGTGTGCAGCTGCAGATCAATGTTTGCACAAGGACAGCAATAAATTTCAGACTCTCACATCGTGAAATCATGCAGTTTGGTCTGGGATTCTGTCTTGATCTCAGAAACTGTTTGTTAATAGTTAAGAAGGCCTTGACAGATTCTTAACTGGTTAATAAATAACTCAGAGAAGGTTTGTCTTCTAAATTACAGGTTAGTTTGCTTTAGTTTTAATAATATTCCACATGTGCTCCTTATAAAATTTCTTGAGAGCATAAGTCAAACAGCAACAGGCCAGGGGCATTGACATCACTTGTGCTCTTCTTTCTGTGTCAAGCCAAGGCAACTTTGGTTTAGTTGCCTCCTATGGAATACGTTATAGGATTAAATATGCTAACATAATTACAGATTGAAAAGACCTATGGAATTTGGTTACAGAATCTGTCTTCTTGCAAAATAGGATTACATGTTCCAGGTGATGTCACCTCAAGTATGAAATCCTTCCCTCTGGAAGAGATCAACTTATTTTCCTAATGGCATTCCTGAGAACTACTATCTGTGAATCAAATTCTGCAACTGGTTTTGTTTCTCCATATGTTGAAACAGCCCTAGAAAAGAGTGTTCAGTCTCCAATCCCCTTGGATTATATGGTGGATGTTTCTTTAATCTTAGATCACAGACAGACAAGCATCAGCTCATGAAGTGTCATGTACCAGCTACTGAATATAGAGCTGTAAGAAGCAGAAAATGCAGGATCTGCTTTGTCGATTAGTTCATGCTTCTGCTTTGTTAGCTGATCAGAAGTCCAAGAACATAAGGAATATTTGGCCCAGGACACTGATAGTCATGCAGTGAGATCATCAACAGTTCTTTCCAAGAGTGAAGGTTAAGGAGTCCTCCTCTAGGTCCCAAAATAGATTTCCTGTTGAAAACCCAGATAGTTACACTATTTCAGTATCACACAGCCACTTCTTGATGTTATGTGAAGAGCTGTGAACTTCAGCGGAGTTTATACCCTGATGCACATGACTTTCAATAGACCCCCACCTATGGCTGAACTAAAATGATCTCTGTACTCTTGCTGTCTCACAGCTGTGCAGATGTGTCCCTCATAAGATGCTGTTTCTCAATTCTGACGAGATCTCCCAAAAGGCAAAGATGGGCCAGGGGTCCAGAAGACAGTTTTGTTTGCTGGTCAATGCAAAGGTTTGAACAGTGTATGGAAAGGGTAAGATCAAGCACACTTGTATTGGCTTTTTATATGCCTTGGAGAACGTATGTTGGAGTTTGTTAGGAGTGGCAGATAGAAACTTCTCTGCCTGTGAACAGGAAAAGCAACATGAAACAAAGACTGTACAGTATGGGATTTTTTTGTAGTGAGTTGGTGGCTCTTCTCTAGGGGGAAGACTAAAACTCCACAGCCAGCATGGATGTTTTTGTAAGCATATATGGCCAAAAGGAAAACATCTGAGACATTGGGTGCATATTCTCACCAAATGAGAGGTGTCCTGTTTCTAGAAATAAGAACACCACTCATTCTTTTTGACACATTTTAGCTCGCCCATCTTTTGAGTTACTACCTTGATATTGGACCTTTAGTGAGTCTGAAAAGCAGCTCTGCAAAGCAACGAGCAATCTGCATAGAGGCAGCGAGCCTCTTCTCCCCAAAAGGTTGCTCTTGTCTAGCACCAGCCCTGCCCAGAGCAGTGCTGCCTCTGCTCCCCCAGCATAAACAGACCTGATCAAATGAGGAATGGCCAATATTCACACTGTCCTGCTCAGTGTCCACCTTCCAGGCTGGGATGGGTTGAACTGCCTGAGGATGTGGCCTTCTGAATTCTACTAAGATGTGTGTGGGGAAAACCTCTTTGTTGCAGGAGCTGTGCACTGGTGCTTCACATGAATTCGTATTTGTAGCCTTAGAATGTGTAATAAACAGGTATGTAAAGTTAAATCTGTTATTCAGCTGAAGACTCATGCAGATCAGGGCAGTGCTGTTTTCTGGAAAATATCCGAACCCGTAGAAACACCAACTTCTGCTGCCTGCTACCCATATTAATCTCTTTGATTTAGGGTTACATCCATGCTTAGTGCTCAGAATGAGAGCAGCCAGTCTGCTCAGTTTAGTATTTGTTTAACGATAGGATAATTACATGTGTTTAATTCTCAATATGATAAAATCAAGATCTGGCATGGTAGCCAATCTTCTCTTAAGCCTAACAGTATGCACAGACTTAAGTAAGTGTAGTACCAAGGACCCAGTCTAACCTTACCTGCAAAAGGCATTGGAGTTCTGGAGACATGTGCCATGAATTCAGACTCTTTTAGGGTGAGGCAATGCATCCTCTTCTTTTACCTACAACTCTTCTGAATCCCAGTGGTAGGCACAGACACTTTCCTATGACAGGGGCCCATTCGAGGCCTAATTCAAAGAGGGGAACTTAGCCTTACCCTCAGCTTTCCCAGTGAACTTTGTAGGATGTAGCAGTAAATCCTTTTCTAAACTCCAATTCTGCAGTTGGGAGTTGAACAGAAAGAAGCATGGAAGAGCATGTGCTGTCTCCCAGGTTTGTGAGTGAGAGCTTCATGGATGCTTTGGGTCAAGAAGAACTAGGGCTGACGATTGTGGGTTATGTCCACATCCTGCTTACCAGAGAAGGTTATGTTTACAACTCTCTCTTTCCAAGTGCATCCATTCTTATCTTTAGGTTTTGGGTTGGAAATGTCTTCTTCTTGAATTGCCCAGGGACTGTAATGCATGGGCTCTGATTAGGGACACAGTCTCTCTCTGGCACTGGGAGCATTTTCCTTAGTCCCTCATCAAGTCCGCTCAGCCACTGTAAGCTGCCCTGCAGATCATATTTAAAGCTGTAGATTTCTATCATAAATTGTTTGATGAAAGCACCATACTATTCCCAGTCCTGTGCCTAGGTTACTTGACTGTACCTGCAATATGAACTGGAGCAGAGGCTTCTTTTCTGCAAGCTGGACCAGTTTTCTTTGCCTGGCTCACAAGAACTCCTGGGACAGTTCTATTGAAACAAGTGGGGAAGGGGTATAGGCATGTTTAGTCAGGGCACAAGGGTGGGAGAGAGCAGCAAGCACTGCAGGCATCTGAATTTTGCACTGCTGCTGAATGCTTCGTATCCTGTGCCCAGGAGCCCAGCCACAGGGGTGAGAGCAGAGGCTGGGTGATGGCACATACCAGCACTGCTGTTTGTCTCCAGTCCTTACATACCAGCCACATCGCTGTCCCAAAAGGGGCAAACTGGAGCAAAGTTAAGCCAGGCCTGGTATGCAGGCAAGAGCACGTGTGCAGGCACACCAGTGCACACTCTATAATTGTCAGGCATAGAGATGCAGATTTGTATTTTGTGTTGCTCATATGGTACTCGGTCACACAAAAAAAGTATGGCTCAAGGAAAATCGGAAACGTGTCCCAACTTTTCCTTATCCTAGGAGGAGACAACTGGAGCTATGGGCCCCACCTCTTAATTAAAGGCATCAGAGATGAGAGGTATGTAAGACAATCATTCCTAATTACTACCTACATGGGTTAAATGCCATCTTAGTTTTCCTTCTTGGTGGCAAGGTGAGCAAAGGGCAGAAAGCCTTTGATTGGGAGAGAGGGAACAGGTTAGTCTGCAGCTTTCTCCTTCCCCATTGGGAGAGCCCTTTCAGGTCTCTGAGGGGTAACTCAGCCCGTTAATTCCAGGCAGGTTTTGAAGAGAATGGCAGGCACAGAACAAATAACCAAATGTCAAACTTCCTTCCCTTCCCTGGAACCGTGAACAGAGTCTTGAGCACATTTTTCAGAGCCTTTAAATGCATATCATCATTATGTGTGGTTTTGCGCTTTCCTTTTCCCCTCCAATTCTATGACTTCATCTGAGTCTTTGAAGAACAAGGGGGACTATTCTTGGAGTCCATCCTTACCCTAGAAATCATAAACCTGGCAGCTACCCTAACCCTCTCTTCTTGGACATGACCCTATCTGAAATGCTCATGGCACATCAAAGGAGCCAACACGTGCTCCCAAAGGGTCTGCTTGGGATTGAGGATGCAAGTATCCTGTCCTCACATCTTGAACTACTCACAGCTTCTGCTCTCACTGCTCAATCACTTTTTACTGCATCCCCATGACCTGGGAGCAGAAGCAGTCATCCTAATTAATTGAGCAGCTGATGGAATGTCAGGACAAGCATGTCCAAAAACTCAAAGCTGCACAGGTTTGCAGTGTGGACATGATGGAAAGGTTTCTTTGTGTACCCCGGTGCCTCATTTGCATAATTAACTCGGCTCTGAGTCAACTGAAACATCAGCAAGTTGATAATTTTCAAAGCAGAAATCATTTTACAACAGCAAAGTTGGTATCAAAGCACCTGAAACACAGAAGAAAAGCCTCTCCTTTCTGTCGTGGCTCAGTGGTTTTGAACAAAAGCTTTGTTATTGTTGTGGGATGTTTTTTTTCCTTGTAGTTGAACATTTTGACAGAGAATTCACCTCATTTTCATTAATTTTTTTGGCAGGGGAAAAGTCAGCATTTTCTCAGTGAGAACTCACTGAAGCAGAGAAGCAGGGCTAGGTAAAGGAGTGTGGCTAACTCCAGCATAGCTAGTGACAAAACCCAAAGTGTGTAATAAGCAAATGCCTCTTTGGTTTAGTGCTTTAGCAAATTATTTATGCAAGCCTGGGTTATTCCTGAGATTTTATTTCCCTTCAGTTGCCTTAATTTCACACTGACCCCAGGCACAAACTCTGCTGAGGATGTTG
Source organism: Pezoporus wallicus (assembly GCF_028554395.1). Lineage (NCBI taxonomy): Eukaryota > Metazoa > Chordata > Aves > Psittaciformes > Psittacidae > Pezoporus > Pezoporus wallicus. The sequence continues at coordinate 213,714 of NW_026638191.1, forward strand.
CTTTTGAATAAGGAGATGAGTGGAGAACAGATTTGGCAGCCCACTGTTGCAGGCTTTGCTCAGTGTGTAGCACTGATTCATGTGAGTAATGCCATTCCAGTGAGACTTTGTTAAGGATTCAGGGTTGTGGATCCAGAGCCTCTGAGCAGCAGATACTGTGTGTGTTGTAGATTTTTGGGATGATGGAATTTGAAGGATTGGGGATTTGAATTTGGTACTGAGAAAATCTGCAAAGCAAAGGATGGGAGCTTTGTTCCTTTTCAAGACGTTTTCTTCCCACAGCTGCGTTTCAGGGGCTCAGGCTCTAGGAGGCTGTTATCAGAACAGACTCCAGAGATATGGGTGCTGCGTTCCAGTCAATCACCCAAAGGAAGTCTAAGTTCCTTTCCTGGTCTTTCCTACCATTCTGCAGATAACCTGTGATCTGCTGCAGTTTCTGTGACACTGGGAACAGCTTTTGTTGGGAGTTGTCAGACCTCCTGGAAACCTGACATTAATGAAGGGGTCACTGTCACCTATCTATGGGGAAGTCAGTGGGGTGGATGACTGATAATGCCAATCTCCACAGCACAGAAATGATCCTCTTGCAGTTTATCCATAGCAGTCAATTGCCAACACGGGTCAGGGTAGCTAACGTGTCTTTATAAAACATCCCTCAAAGTATGATGCTGTGTAGATATAAGCTGTCCTTGGGTGCTTTCCTCCGGGAGACATGGGGGAAGCCAGAGGTGCCCCTACATAACTTATGGAGTATGATCCCAACCAGTGTTCGTCTTCATTCTCCCCATCCACCCTATGGCTGCAGTGAGCATGGCACAGCCATAAAATCGTGATCTTTTCCTCTCTAAAGAAAGAATGTTCTGAAAGCAGCTCCATGTACGCTGGAAGGGCCTGTGCCAGAATGACAGGGAAGGTTTTCTCCCCCGGTGTTTGGCAAGCATGGTGACTGCGGCTGATAGTGTGCTCGTGAGTCACTTCTCAAACACTGAACTGGCAAAACAGGCTGCACGAAGCCTCCTCAGTGCACGATGGCCTAGCTCTTGAAGGAAGGTAAATTCATGATTATTTATAAGGCAATGTTAGTGCAGTTGTATTCTCCTAGGAAGTACACGGCTACGGCCTCACTGGTGAAGTGAAGATGAGCCTTTGATGTCCTTGCCAGTTTGCCCTAGTTGCAGTTCAGTGGTTGAGGTGTTCTCTTCGTGATTTCCTCTCACCTTACAATGACCTGCTTCCACTGCAGCAAACCAGTTCCCCCATCTGCTGAATAACCCTTGAATGAAGATTTCTGGTAACTGGGAGAATACCCCAAATTCCACTTTGCTAAAATCACCTTGATTTTATCTTTTTGACAATGAGCAGCTGTCCCTTGTCTGAGGCACATGGGTGTTTGCGCTGGCCCTGAGCAGTTGTTCATATGTGCTGCTGACAGTCTTTGCCTGTGCCGTGCCCAAGCCATCAGTGCTGCCTGAATTCTGTCTCCAGCAAAGGTCTAAGCAGAGTCTTCTGCACAGCCCGCTATTCAGGTTGGTGCACATTCCTGGGAGCAGTGACTTACGCTTTTATAGCTCTTGCTTCAGCTACAGTCTACTATGGAATTTTCCTCAGTGAGCCTCAAGAACAAATCTTTCCTATCATTAACTGCCCAGTTAGATTAAAAGATGGTAAAACAATGGGTTCTGAGTTAGGATAAGAGGAAGGCAGAGCCCCGCTCATGGGGTGGAGGAAGGTACGGACCTGTCAAGGGCTCACCCCAGCCATGGGAACCCTCCGCATTGCCTAGAATGGTGACTGCTGAGGACAGCAGCTGATCTGTTGTCAGGTAAAAGCAGTTGCTGCACCTGAGCAGGTCTGGGTGAGTGCATGGAAACACCAGTGTCATGGGCCATTGTACACACTTTTTGTCAGCTCCCATGAATGTCTGCTGTGTCCTTCAGGGCTAAGCTTGTTTCTGGCAGGTGCTTATAGGCAACCAGTCAGCCTGAGCTGATTTAACATGTAGGGGTGGAAACCGTGGGACAAGAAGTGTTCTTGCCCAGGACAAATGTGCCACGAGACATGGTCATCTATGGCAACTTGTCATACACCTGCACTCTGCATGGATGTGACTCTATGGTGATGTCTCATTCCCCAGAAAATCAGGTTTTGAGATACCCATATTCTTCCTAGGTGAGGAAAGATGTGTGGGTAAAATCAGAAGGATTTCTTTGTTCCCTGTGGGGTTTTGAAAAGCATCCTTCATGAAAAAGGGACCCTTGAGTTTAGATTTACAGCAGCCCAAGCAATTATACAGCTGTATTGAACATCTGCAGCTCTCAAGGAAACTCTTGTTCCTTACCCTCACATGTTGTCTTTTCTGATAGTCACAGATGTGTGTGCAGATGTGTGGTTTATTTACTCCTCCTGATTTAGGGGATATTGGTTTTAAACCAGCACATCTTCAGGCTGGACTAAATTCCCTTTAACTCCTAATGATGAGAAGCATGTCCTGCTCAGCACCACGTGTGGTCTTTTGAAAGGAGGCGGCTCAGCATGGGGTCTGTGCCAGTCCCTCATTGGGATATCCACATTTAGCTGGGTTCGACTCTGGAGTCTATTTTATCCCTGAGGACACTAACACATTGTGCTGGGCAAAGCTGCAGAGGGAATTAGTGCCAGAGAGGAGCAGGGTTAGGTTATGTCCAGTTCCCTGAGCTATGCATAGGTATGTGTCTGAGAAAGGCTGTGCCCTCATTTGAACACCCAGTATGTGATGCCCTGGCTGCATTTACCCTTCCTGTCTCTGCTGGTGGCTCACCAGCCTTGTGGTGGGCTGCTGCTGTCTGCAGTCATTTTCTGCAATGTGAGCAGCCCCTTCCCAGGCTCCTAACATCTCTCCTAGTCATAGAAAGGGAGGAGAGGGAGCCAAGAAGCATCTTTTTGCCCTGTGTGACTGTACAGCACCTGCACAACTGGGCTGTGGAGCTTGACCCGAGTCCTCAGTGCTGCCAGCCTGCACAGAATCACCAATTGCTCCCAAGTGACAAGCCCTGTCTTTCCATTTTAAGCCTGTTTGTGAAAAGAGGGCTGTTTTAATTCTGTTCTTTTGATGCCAATCTCTATTGTTTGGGGAAACTTTTGCTCGGAAACTGGGACTGGGGAAAAGGAAACTCAGAGACAGAGCAGCCAAACCCTTTGCAGGAATCTGCTCTCCTCTGAAGGTTAAAGCTTGTCATCTTTTGATTTACTGGAAATGATTGGTGTTTCCTTTGTTCTCCTTTGCGGTGGCTGCTCTGATAAGCCCTGAGGGATGCTTTCCTTGGACAGATCTGGAACGATTACAGCAAAAGAAATATGGAAACTAAACCCATGTCCTGTTTTTCCTTATTCCATTTCTTGTTAATCAGCAATTTGCCTTGTTTCAGAGAGAGACTCAGGACTCTGCCTCTAATAGCTGGGGACTTTCAATGGCTTCAGACCCAGAAATACCATCCAGTACAGACTGCTGTGATGAGAGTGTTGCGGAACGCATTATGTGGTCTGACCTTTTGGTTTCTGGAGAGCTGGCTTCTGGGACTGACACGGCTCAGAACTGAGAGTTGTTTGGAGCCCAGTGTAAAGCTTGCTGGCATCCCAGAGCCCTTTCTGTATGCAGTGTAGCCCTGAGTCCTTTCCAGGATCAGGGTAGGAGAGTGCTGCAGCTCCAGGCTGAGCAGGGCTGTGTGTGGCCCTGCAAGGAGATGCTGTAAGTTAAAGTCAGCTGTTAAAGTCCCACTGATTCTAGGGATAAGTATCTTCTACTAGGCTGGGTGCAGATGGTATGAAAAGGGACTTGGCCAGCCCTCTCCTGCCTTGATGCAGAACGCATGTTGTGTGAAGTGGTGGTGCTGTGGGGAGCCAGCTTCAGTCTGTTCCTTCCCAATGTGGAGTCCTCTCATGCCCCAGGAATGCTGTTCAGTGAGGTGCCATTCCCTTGGCTGTCCAACAGCAAACTTCGCTCCTGTGTCCCAGGGGCTTCCCCATCTGGAGAAAGCAGGCAGCCCCAACCCACATTCCCACTGAAGCAGTAGGAGACTTTCCCAGTGACTTCAGTGGGCTGTGACCAGCTCCGAGGCATCTCTCAGTGCAGAAATGCAGTACAGCAGCTGCCACCTCAGAGCACTCTGAGGTTTGTTTGTATTTTATGAAGCACTGAGATGTGTGGGGAAAAATGTGTCATGAAAACCCCTCCTGAGAAGGCAGAGCCTGAGCACTTGTCACTGCTGCTCCTTTGAGCTTGTGTATGATGTTACTTGCTGTGGGCAGCTTTGCTTCGAGGCAGGAAGAAGGGGGGCACCACTGCCTTGCTATGTGAGTTGAGCTTAGACCAACATGAACTCGGGGGAACAGTAGATGAGTGACCCACTTTCCATTCCTCCTCCACCCCTCCGTACTTCATGGCTCAGGCCCGGCTGTGATGAGTTGCTCTATGCTGTGCTGGCTGCTGCAGCACAAACACAAGCCACTGAGTCTGAGGGATCACGAGGAGCCAGCAACTGGTCTAGTTATCACCCTCATGCCGCCTTCCTCTACCAGCCCTTAAGTCCAAGCTGCAGAGTGATGCTGGTGCCCACTGAGCTGCTCCAGATGCCCCAGAAACCTTCCCTGTTCTGTCCAGCTGGCACACATCTGTCAGGCAGTAGGAGCAGCTAAAAGGAGGTACCCAGCAGCAGTGTTCATAAAAGTCCGGATGAAGGATTGAAACGCCTGCTAGCACCAGGAAAAATGTTTGCTATGGGACATTAGGAATTATACCCTGTGGTGCGTATGGCTGCTCACATGCATAATTTCCTCATCATTGCCAGTTAAAAAAGCAGGTGATGGATGGGCCAGTGTAAGCCAAGAGCACAGTGAAGGCAGCAGGCTCGGTGCTTGGAGGCAGTGGAGATGATGTCTTGCAAACTGTTGTCTTTATCACCTAGAGCTATCACAAGTGTTGTGAGACATCGCTTATTTTTCACTGCAGAGATACAGAATAGATGCTGCTTCCTCTTTCCTTTAAAGAAAACTCTTCAGTAATAAAGTGCACTGCAAAAATGAGTCCTTCCATAGGTTCATGATGAAGAAATGTTTGCCACAACCGAGGTACTTGGAGCCACATATATGCTTGCCAGTGTGAAGTTGGTCCACTGAACCATGTGGAAGACACAGGGATTGAATGACTTTCCTGTGATAAGTGCATCAACACAGCTTTACTTCAAGAAGTTGCTGAAGTTGATAGCTACAGAGCTTCTCCCACAGCCTCTGAGATCTCTGAGCTGGCCACAGTGGTCCAGACAGCCCTGTATGGTTCAGTTCACTGAACATCTCCATCCCTTAGCACACCCAGGGCCAGCAGCAGCTCTCCTGGATCCATCCTGGCTTATGTGCACACAGCTGTGGTGTCCCAGCATCACCTCACAGATTAGACCAGGAAGCCATGGCCTCAGTCCATGTCCCTCCCTGGCCAGTGTCACCAGGCTCCATGGGGAGCTGCAGTTCATCTCACTGCCTGGGCACTGGAATGGGAAAACCCATAAAGAACCTTACAGAAATATTTTGTAGACATTGCTGCTTGGGGAGGCCTCGTCTTTCTCATAAGACTGTGTGAGATGCTTTGGAAAGAGCTGTTTTCCAGACACTGCCGAGCCCTTCTCCTGGGAAAGTCAGCTGCCAGGAGCGCACATCAGTGTCCTGGTTTCAGCACTGGGGCACGCATTGGTGCCGTCTGCTTTGGAAAAGCCAGGGCGCTGCCTTACCCCTCATCCTCATGCTGTCTGCGGTGTGCGCCTCATGGGATGTGCTGTGACAGGCCAGTGTGGTCCTTGTTTGTGAGTGTGCAAAGCCTGGGACAGGGCTCAGCCTTTTCAAGGGGAAGGGTGGAATGTCGAGGCAAAAGGCTGGTTCTCTGGCACCGCAGAAGAAAGGCTTTAATGTCCTATTAAGTTTTGTAACATCCTCGTCATCTGAAATTTCTTTGAGCCCAAACCCAATCTGGGGGTGTAATGAATTCAGTGTTCTCCCTCTATTAGACAGCTCTGATTTCTGCAGTTTTGTAAACATCCCCAAATCCACGTGGCGCTGTAGTAGTTGTCTTTCAGCTGCCTATCACAAAGAGCCTTCAAAGGAAAAGAAAAATCCTGTATCCCGCTACAAGTCACAGAGGAAAAGGCATTGAGATTCAGATCTGAGCCTTGTATATGTGAGAAAAATGGGCTAGTTGCCAGGCGTAGGGTCTAAACTTATTGCCTTGAGTGTCCACCAGTACACAGCCCTCTGTGTGAAGTGCAGCCTGAGCAGTTGTCCTGCTGACGGTACCCACAAGGGAACCTGAACAGGCAGGCAGGTTCCTTTCTACACGCTCCTGCACAGCTGTGGATGCATGCGCTGCCATCAGAAGCTGGCTCTGGGGAGCTTCCCTGCTCTCACAGTTTCAGTCTTGGGATTCATTACTAGAAATTGTTAAAAATTAAAATATAGGTAAATAGCAATAAATCAGGTCACTGAGTTCAGGGATAAAGCAATTGCCAGGCTTATTTAACAGCTGAACCCAGCATTACTGCTGATGTTCAGGAGGGCTGGCTCCACTACTGACTGATGTCTGTACTGTAAGCTGAGCTGGGATGATGGCCTCGCTGCTTGTATGGTCAGATGCCTCTTGCCAGGAGCTGCAGTGACACGTGTGGAAGCAGAGCAGTAAGTCGGGTGATGCAGAGGTGTGTGCTGGTTAAAAGGATGATTTCTGCAGCTGGCTGGTGAGAAGGGACTTCCCTGTGAACCAAAAAAGAAGAGTTTGCCTAGCATATGCAACACAGAGGCAAGATTTAGTAACTGAAGCTATTAATTAGAGTCTCTTTAAAGCCATGTTTCATGGCTGCAGTTATCTTCAGTCTGAGTTGTGGAGTCTCGTGGGGGTGTTTTGGGTTTTTTAATAAAAATATCCTATCTCTTTACTTAATAGCTGAGATAGCAGGTTTAGGCCAGGATCTCCTGGGAAGTCTCTAAAATTGGCAGTTGAAAAAACCCCAGTAGCTTTTAAGAGTTACTGAACATGGATGTGCAGTTAATTTGGAGACAATTCTGCAGATGTAGTGTACCTCGGCAATTGTGTTCTCCCCTTTTTATTCTGCTAGTAAGAATGCACAGAAACATGTACATCATTCATTAGGGACCTTTCTGCTTTGTCCCTTATATGGTCTCCTAACCGTCTCCCAGCAGCACGTGAACATCTCTACCTGTCTGTGTTGCTGCAGACTGAGTGTGCAAGTGCCTGCTGTGGTGATTCAGCCAGGGCCACCTTTTCCCCATAATGGGCATGCAGAGGAAGGGCTCGGCTGGACAGTTAAATGGGGCCATCACTGCTGTGGGTGGCAGCAAGGAAGGACCAAAACTTGCCCTGTTGCCAATTTGTCCTTTTTGCCAGCTCTGTAAGGACAGTATTGCTGACTGATGCCCTTGGACTGGAATGTATATAGAAACTTTGATCCTGCTGTCTTCCACATTATGTCCAAGGGAACCACATCTGGATTTAAAGTCCTTATGAGAGATGAATCAGATGCTCTCAGAAGGGTTGTTATTGTTACTATGGTTATAGATGAGTGCGCGGTAGCCCTATCTGAGTACTGGGAGTCCTTGTTGTGTTTGGTGCTGGACTGTAGAGAATAAGACAGGCCATGCCCCAGAGAGCTACCTGCCCTTTAGGTTACTGTAATAGAATTTGCTTTTCATTACACACCAGCACTGGATAAACTTCCTCAAATTTCTGCCCTGAGCCTTTTGGTCTAACTTGAAGCCTCTTGCAAAATTGCTTTTAATTAAACACCTACTGTGACTTTTTCTATGGCAGGGGAGGTGGCAGCTCCTTGGGCTACCTGCTAGAGAAGCAAAACCAGGCACCATATGCAACGTAAGCCACTCTCTCTATCTCTATCTCAGAAATGCCGAACTATGGCAGAGAATTCGTCCCACCAAACGCCCACCAAGCACATTTTTTAAATCTGGTTTCTCAGCCTCTCAGGAAAGGAGAAGCAGAATCTAGCTGTGTTCTTCTTGCCTGCTGGAACCGGGCCCTGCTTCATGAAATCAAATGGCTAAGGAGGAAAAAAAATATATCCAAGGCAAAGATGCTATTCTCAACAAAGGGAACAGTATATGCAACAGCTTCTGCAGCATTCCTGCAACATGATGTCTTTCCCTGCAGACTCTCAGTTAGGGATTGATTGTCTAAGCAGAGAATTGCCCGATTCAGAAAGGCTTAAGGCACACTTCATGAACTGTTTGCTAAGAGGATGAATAGATGGGCATGTGTGTATATAAATCTATAAATCATGTTCTGTCCCGAAGAGGACAGCTGAGGTTGGATTCTTTGTCATTTGATTTCATGTTCTTGGGGCTAGGGATAAAAGCAGCAGTGTTTCACACATGGGGTCAGGATTTGTTGCTGCAGCTCCAGAAGGGCAATCTGTGTATAATGGGAGATAACATCTATTGTGAACACTACAGCTCGAGCTTGCAAAGGGAGTAAAAATATTCATGCCGCTCTGATGCATTCACAGTTAAGGGAAAGTCTGGTGAGCTTCTCTCATTTGGGTTCTCCACAATCCTAATGTGTTTTTTTTATACAAGGGGTGCATGGGTTCTGGTTTGAAATCATGGGATGTTTTGTAGTGCCCTGTTTTTGGCTGGGATAGCATTAATTTTCTTCTTAGTAGCTGGTCAGTGCTGTGTTTTGGATTTAGCGAGAGAGTATACAAAGCTGCTGTAAGCTACTGCTTCCATCCCAGTCCTTGCTCCACAGTTCCCATTGCTGCCTCTTCCTGTCCTTCTGCTCAGAGATGCTCTGCTGTGTTTGTGCTGATTTTGCTGGACTTTTTGACAGGCTTTGCCCCAGTTTGGCACTGGTGGGTTTTGAAGAAGTGTTGATGGTGGGAGCTGAGACAGGTGCTGCAGGAGGACCCTGCAAGTACCTGTCCTGTGACCAGGGGTTCTCTGGGAGATGCGCTGAGCAGGGAGGGGAGTGTTCAATAGCCAGCTGCCCTGAGGAGCTACTGTGTTCATCCTCCAGAGATCCCTCCCGCTGCCCAAGGCAGTGGCTTTTGTGCAGCACTGGGGTACCAGCAGAAATGATGCTCTGCCTGGCCCCTCCTTGGGGCGAGCTAAATGAGGAGCCCACAGGATGGGCAAACCTGAATCCCTCAACCAAAGACATGTTTTCTGACAGCTGAGGCTGTGCTTGGGGGCCATCTCTTCTAGGAAAAGCCTTAGAAAACAGCTGTAAGACCATATAGCAACCCCTACGGTGCTTGTGAAAGCGAATGTGAACCCCAGAACAAGAGCAGCACTGTGGCTGTATGGCATCCTGAGCCTGTTCTCCTGCTGGTTTGGGTTCTCTCTATAAATCCCTGTGGGCTGCTCTGCAATCCCAGGCAAACATCACTGTGGCTTCATCTCCCCAGCAGCCTTGGGTGAAGCAGGCATGGGTGGTGGGATGCAGGATCCTTCACTGAGCATGGTGTGCAGCCAGTGGTGATCTCATGGTAACCAGGAGCACCGTGGCTGAACCCCTGGAGAGGTACATCCAGCATAAGAGCTTTGACTCACCTCTTGCATCACTTATGCCGGGTGTGATGCATGAAACGCAGGAGGTGTGCAGAACAAAAGGCTTTGCTCATTTCTATGTGGATACTCTGCCTTGCTGGCCCCCATGTGCGTCTGAGATGATGTGCTGGTAGATGGCTTCATGCAGTCCCCTGTGCCTGGAACATCAGGTCCAGGCAAGCAGAGGTGCAAGGTTTTGGTGGGCTGTGCTCTGCCCCCAGCCCACACAGAGCTCTCCCACAGCCCATCAGGCAATAGCTCTTTGCCTGGATAGCTGGCACGGCAGCACAGCATCCCCTGGGCATAGAGCTTCCCGCTTATAAATTAACTATGAGCCATCAAGGGTCAACTCCCATTTGCTGCAATATGTGTGAAAAGATCAGGAAGGTTAAGCAAGAAGTGAAAGATGGTTTTTTTTTTCCTTGATAGTTTTCTGCACTATCTCTCTGCTCCTTCTTCCTATTTCATTTCAAGAGAATTTCATTAAATAGTTGGCCCTATACTTCTAAGGTATTGGGGGTATTATGTGTAGCTTTTGTTTTGTTTTGCTTTCCATGAGCTCCTAAGATGCAATATATTAGCAACTACTGCATTTAAAAGTGGCCTTTCAGTCATTGCCCTGTCTGGGGAAATGAGTAACAGGTGAGAGAGCTCACAGCATGGGCAGACATCCTATGTTTGTGTTTCTCAATTGTCATCCCTTCCCCAAAGAGCTCCCAGAGGCCAGCCATCGCTGTCTGCCTGCTTTATCTGTCACACCGACCTCTCTTCTTTTGCTAGGAAAAAGTTGTTCAGGAAAGGCCAGTTATCTACCCAGATGCGTCCCAATTCTGACAGATTCGCCTTGGCAGCACCATGCTGCTTTTCAAAGCGCTCGGAAGAAACCCTCCTGCCAGCAAATGTAGATCCATTCTTACGGATGGGTTTCTTTTTCTCTCTGGGGAGGACTTCTCAGTCTCCCAAAATTCTTCATGAGGTATTTGTGTCTCATAAGATGCATCCTCCTTGCCTGTAGAAATACTGTGAGCAGGGACTGTGCGAACGGAGCAAAGCCAGACTTCAAGGACTCAGAAGGCAGCTGGCTGATGGGAACAAGATAGCTTTAGAAAGTGGTACCTGGTTTCCTCCCTGCCTAGTGACCCTTTGCTAAATATGGACCGCTTTGCTTTTACCAAAGGCAGAGGGAACGGAAGGCTTGGGGGGGTCAGGAGTAACAGTTGCAGATGTTAGGCTCTGGGTTGGTTTGTTTGGATCTGTGGAGCACGCTCTGATCCCAAACTTTTCCGCTCTGATGTGTGGGACTGGGTAAACCGACTCCAGTACTTTTAGACCAGGCTGAAGCGGACAAGTGTCTGCGGCTCTTGATTCACACACACTTCCATTTCCTCCGGGGTGGCTGCTCATCATCCTCACTGCAATCTGCCCACCGCAACCTCTGCCCCTGGAGGTAGCAGGTCTTCCTTCAGCTGCCACTGCCTGGGCCTCTCCATCAGGAAATGATAGCTGATCTCACTTCCAGGGCTGCAGAGCCAACATTGCTTCTCAAGACTACATCAACATGCAGTGTCTGGAGGATGGGAGAGGGATTTCCCCAAGGGTTCTTATTTATCAATGTTTATCAGAAATTATGCTCCATTTTCTGAAGAGTCCTACTGTGCAAGTCTCTGGGTTTCCTGTTAACACTTCCTGTTCCTCATGTTTCTGAAAATCATTCGTTGGCACCAATGAGCTTGTGACTGGTATACAGCCCCCAGAGACTGTGTCCTGGTAGGTCTGATAGTGCTTCTCAAGATCAGCCTGTTGCATCCAAAACAAAGTCCTTCTGCTTTTCTTCCTTTATTAAAATAGTAATTTGCACTTACGTAATGCTCTTCAGATCTCCCGTGTGAACATTAGCTAACCCTGCTGTAAGACACAGGTGTGTTTCTGCTTTGCGGATGAAAAAAGTAAGGCAGGAGGAGGGTAACTAATTTGCAAAGGTCACACAGAAAAGCAGCAGCAGAGCTAAGGCTGTAATTCAGATAACCTGCTCTTCCCCTCCTGCTCCAGCCACTGCTGCACAGCACTGACAGTCCAAATTAAGAGATTATAATGCATAATCCATACTGGTGCGCCAAGAATTCTCTAAATCATATTACACTGTCACATAAAGTGATGACTCATTTGGTAACACAGCCCACAAACAGTTCCTTTATGTTAAAATTACATGGACAAGACTGGGTTTAAAAAGAAAAAGGAGAGCTTGTTATGTGTGCAGTGAATGCTGAGTTATAGATACTTTCATGGATTTTATTTTGGCTGATGCTGAAGGAGCATTTGTGAGCCTGTTTGTTGACAGTGGTGCTCGGGACCAGAGATGCTGACGTTCCACTAACAATAATAGGAACTGCCTCTGTTTGTTTCTAAATTGGAAATTCTTCCTTACATGGGACCAACCCACCCTCCGCCTGCGCCGAAGGAAAGGGCATTTGTCTGGGACTTGCAGATGGAGCATCTCCCCGCAGTGCTGGTGCCTCTGGGGCTATGAAGCCTCTCTTCCCTCTTGCCCCATTGAAAGGGTGGGGAATGACCCAAGGTGGTGCTTTTGAGTTCTCTAGAGAGAAAGCGCTGTTTGTCTAAAGCAATTAATAACATGGCAGAACAATCAGCCCAACTACGCTCTTCCCAGAAAAAGATGCTTTCACCAAGTCTCCTCGTTGCTGCCTCTGCTGGCTCCACTCTCCTTGCTCCTTCCCACAGCCTCATGTTCCTCACTGCAACCCTGGGCTCTGCCCTTCACAACTGCCTCTGCTGCTGTTTGGGGACTGTGTTATTATGGTTACCAAAGCTGTTTAGGATGTGGTTTGTGCAAGTGACACTGAACTGTGTTTTGCTCCACGGTGGTTTCACCATTTCCTTTCCCTCTTTCTGCCTAGGCTGTAATTCCTGCAGCTAAAGATTCTATTGCAGAGTCCTTTTTTGCCAGGAATGCCCACATGTTCTCCGTTTGAGAGCTGCTCTGGCATCTCGTTAGGGATTACTTTTCCATGCACTGCATGGTGGTCGTAGCCACTTGCTGCACTTTGAATATAGAACTGTGGTCAGAGCAGATGGTCACTGCTGCTTTTGAAGCCACGTAGGGCTTGTTTGACCATCTCTGGGGGTTGCACTTCCCTGTCTGCATCAGATCCTATGGGTCACCTCTGGGCCAAGACTATTCTGCCCTATCTCCCAGAAAATGTGTTTCAATGTCCTCAGCTTTGGATAAATAAGCCTCACAGCAGCCAAATCTCCAGCAGACAGTAAGAAGTCCCATCAGGAAATGGCTTCAATTGCTGCGTAGTCAAGGCCAGTTCAAGAAGAGGCTTGGAAGATTTTCCTACTGTTGTGCTTGAAGCTTCTGCTTCCCTTGATTTCTTAGGGGAAACAAAAAAAGTAAAACCCAGTTTCTGTGCGTGACCTGTGGAGACCCGGCGCATCCTGTGCTAGTGCTAGGAGCAGAGGAGGAAAGTAATTGCATTCAGCAGTTGGAAGGCGTGGGAGGCAGGATGGCTTTGTGCGGTGCTGGAGGACGCTCCGTACGCATCCCTCCTAAACAAATACCTCTTTAAACGTCTATTATGGGAATTCAGGGAACAGCTTTTTTTCTCCTCCTCTCCTGCAAGTAGGGAAGAGGCTTATTAGTGCTCTCCTTCCATAGGCGAGGTGCAGAGGCTGGGAAGTTGTGAGACGAGTAGCATTCGGTTTTATCAGTCAAATCTTCTCTCTCCTGGACAGTCACTTCATCCAGTAGGATGAGGAAACACAAGGTGCTGGCAGGAGTGTGACTTTCTATAGGAGGAAGCACCTAACACCATTCACCACAGCTACAGAAATGACCTTTTTGTTGTTCATGTGTCAGTAGGAAAGAATTACTTCCATGATACCACTTGGTACATCCATGCTGGATATGTACTTGTTGAAGAAGATGTATTGTATGTCACTGATGTGCATGTCAGAGTAACTGTATTCTTTTAGACATGGTGTTATTTGCATGCTGGAAGAGCATTATAGGCTTGGGCAGTCAACTTAGGTATTTTTCCAAGGTATATTTTGTTCACAGTCTCTGAGAATTCCCAGGGGGCTCCTGCTAAGTACAGGAGGGAACGGGAGGCTTCAAGGTAAGATGTGATGGAAGTGGTTTGGGCACTCTCGGAGCTCCAGACAGATGGGGCTGAAAGAAAAATGGATGCTTCAAGCATCTACTCAGAGTCACAGAGCAAAGAAAAACAGATGAACTGAAGGTGCAGGGGCATGAAACGGGAGTAGAGCTGACAGCCCCAGGCTGAGGGGCAAGGTTATATTATACACAGCTCTGTTGCAAGCAGCAACCTGGCCTTTGGTAAAAGACAGAGATTTGAGCAGGTCCACAGGTTTTCAATGGAGCTCAGCTGTGAGCAAGACAGAGCTGGCCAGTGTGAGAGTGGAGGATAAAACTGGTGCTTGCTAGGAAGAAGCCAGTGGCAGGGGTGACTGCAGCCCTGCTCTGAGGGCAGGGCAAGGTGCACCCTATGGGACAGCTGTAGCTGGGGATCAGGGGAGACTGCTCTGCTCAAGCACAGAAGGGTTTGCTGCCCTGAAGGGGAAGGACAGGCAGATATTCCAGTGTTCCATCTCATTGTTGCTGAAAGAGATGAATCTGTCATTATTTACTGCCATCTGTTAGACAGACAAGAATGGCAGCTGCTAACAAGGATGCGTTACATCTTCTAACATCTTTCATCCCCCAAAACTTGAGCCCCCAGGGGATTTACAAAGACAATGCAACCAATTTGGTGCTATAAGAAGAGTTACACCTCAGACTAGAATCAAACAGGGGAAATTTAGCTGTTCTTTGTAAGCTATTTGTATCTCTGGCAACACTACATTTAGATGAGTGTGTTTATGTGACTGCTAACAGCCAGTACAGCCCATACCCTCTCTTGAGAGGTCTGGCCTGGGTACATGGTTACAGGAGGGTTTGCATCATGTCCCTGTCTGTGACAAACCTCAGGTGGAATTCATCACATTTTTGCTTCAAAAAGAGATTTGTCTCTTTTTTGTCCCATATTTTAAAGGCTTGGGTACATATTCACTCACAGTAAGATTTAGAGGTGATTAAAGTGAGCTGGGAAGCAGATGTCTGACATCAGTGTAACACAAAATGCCTTCCAGGCACTTTTTCCCTTCCATGGTATTACCCTGATCTCACTCCACTGATCCCACTAAGATGAGTTTGTTGTTGGGGGAAATAGAAAATGCAGAGGGAGAAGCAGCAGTACAGTTTCTGCAGTTAAAAGTGTCCGGTCCTGCCAGTCAGGTCCAACGCAGTGTTTTGTGGCTCCTCTGCTCCCAGGTCTGGTGATGGCTGACAGGATGACCTTGTATGTGTCTCCTGGGTTCCTCGTGCCTCGGTTTCATCGCTTATAAAATAAGGCTAATGTCTTGTCTGCAACGTGGTGTAACATCTAGTAATAAAAAATACTAGGAAGGAGCTTAGGTGTTATTACTATTTTATATCTACAGAGAATGCAGATACCAAAGCAAATGACAGGCGCAGCAGGTCACCTCGTCCCTTGATCAAAATGAGGGTGAGAGAGGGAAGGGAATTTCTTAATGGCAGCAGCCATCTGTCAGGCATGCAGAAGAAATTACTGAAGTGTGTTATCAATAGTTATCAAAACTTGCTGGAGCGGAAAGAGTTTTAAAATGCTAATGAGCTTTCACTTGTGGTTCCATGGCTGGGGCAGTTGGTTTCCTTTCTGCGTGTCTCCAGGCTGAGCAATGACTTTGCATTGCCTTTCAGTCCCGGGTTCTGGGTCTCCTGTGCTTTTCTCAGTGTGGTTTCTGGAGAGGGTGAAGTCATCCTTGCTAAACTATTTCTCATGCTTATTGTTTTGCATTGTGTGAAGTGGGCTATTTTAACAAAACTCTACATTTTTACAATGCCAAGAAGTAGGAGCGTTGATTGCATTCCTGCCTCCATGTCCTAAGGATGTGCATTTCCATTTTATTGTCTTCTATTTTTACCTCATTTTTGGGGAGGAGGAAGGGCTGGAACACCCTTGGGACAGGCAGCGACCATCTCTGGGATGCTGTGGTCGGGATGTGGAAGGAGGGACATGGTGCATGTCCCGGGCACCCTGGGGAGGTGGCACATAGCCCATGCCTGGCATGCACATGAGCTGCCCCAGCAGCCCCCAGGCAGCTGCAGAGACCCATTTGTGGAGAACCCCTCTGCTGCCTCTGGCTTTTTAAGGCTCATTTAAGCCCTAAAATAACAACTACTCCTCCCTGCTGAGGGAAACTGGCTGGGATTAGCCAAAGTCTCCCATTCCTGCTGTCTAGTGAAACAAGGACTTTCCCCTCTGTGTAAATAGGATGACACTGCCCCCCTCCCCTTCTCCCTCAAGGGGAGCGCTGTGCTTCAGCACGCTGCTCCTGCCCTCTGACAGTTCCTGCACATGGTTTACAGCTCAGGGCACCCAAGACAGTGGGAGGCATATGCTAACCTAAGAAGACAGCAGATGGGTGCAGGCGCTTTTAAGAACAGCTGCTGGTGTCTCATTCGATGATCCCATTTTTAACAAATCCATGCAATAGTAGATACTGGAAATTAGGTTTTTCTGTCCCCTCTCATCTCCTGAGCCATACTTGACCTGTTCCACATGATCTAGGGATTAAAAGCTTGTTATTTTAGCTTCCCGACAGTAAAACTGAGCCTGGGCTCTGCCAGGCCATTGAGCTGCTGGCCCTTGGCTCTCACCCTCTTTCCACTTCTTGTGCGTCAGGATAGTTCACAGATGTGACTTCTGCTAAGGGTCATGGTGGTTTTTCCCAAGCACTGTGCACCATGGCATCAGCCCTGTGCGTTGGTTTGGGCATGTTTTGTAGCTCTGGTGCTCCTATGTCTCCATTCTTCAAACTATGAAAACTGCCTCAGAGAAGAGGCTCATCAGCATCACCCCTGAGCAGCACAAGTGTGACCGGGAAGAAGGAGAAATCCCTTCCTCTTCTCTAATGGGGCTATAAACATGCTTTTACACCTGAGATCCAAAGGGAGAGAAACTGCGAGACAAATCTTGTCAATGCTGCACTTGGGGCTGTCAGCTGAGGTGTCCTTCGTCTCCATAGTATTGGTGTACTTCAAACTAATACCGAATTTGACAACACAACACTCCTGCTACCACCCTCAATTCCAAAGCAGGGAAGCTGTGTCACTGAGATGCAAAGTGGCTTATCCAAGGTCACCCTGTAAGTAAGTAGCATTGAGGGGGAAAAAAGCCTCGGGTATATCGACTCTCAGTGTTTCCCAGTGCAGCTTGTGCCCTTTGGGAAGGTTTTGCCGATGCAAAGGTCTGTCCTGAGAATAAAGCTGGCATTGCCCAGCTGTGCCCTCCTGCTCTTTGAACCCCTTCTTTCTCCTGCGGCCAGTGGGACCCTCTTGGAAAGAGCCGTGCCCGTGTTTACCCGGAGCCCCGGCCCGCTCCCGCACCGCTGCCCGCTCCCGCACCGCTGCCCGCCGGCTCTCCCCGTATCTCCTCACCCCCGTTACCACCCCGCGCAGGGCGGAACGCGACGGAGCCTGGGCGGGCTCGGGGGACCCGCAGCCCCAGGCGTCCCGGAGAGGCACAGGATAGGAGAGGGCCTGGCTCCGCCGCGGGTGGGGCCGCGGGCGGTGCGGGGCGGAGCAGGGGGCGGTGCGGAGCGGCGGGGAGCAGAGCGGAGCGGGGAGGCGGGAGGCGGGCGCTGTCCATGGCCCTCGGACCGCCCCGGGCTCCGCCGCGCCGCCGAGCTGAGCGATGGGCAACACGGTGCACAAGACCCTGGCAGGTACCGGCGGGGCGCGGGGGGCTGCGGTGAGCGGCGGGGCGGGGGGTGCCTCTTGTCCCGGGAGAGGCCGGGGGCGAGCCGGAGGCAGGGACCCAGTGGGGTGTCTGTGCCGGCCCCGGGTCCGAGCCCCGCGCCCCTGGGTCGCGGCCCGGAATAAGCCGAGTGTTGTTAATTGCGACTGCTTGCAATGGTCCCCGCTGCGGCAGGCACCGGGGCGGTGATGCTGAAGCGGCGGGGCACAGCTTTGCCCATGTGAGAGCCACAAAAGCGGGCGAAGCGGAGCTGTTCCCGCAGCTGGAGCAGCGATCTCTCAGCCTTTCGGTCGGATCCTCTTAGGGGTTTTCTTTGCATTCCTCCTGCTTTTTCTTTTTTCCTTTTTTTCTTTTTTTTTTTTCCCTTCCTTTTTTGAAGCGACTTTTTAATATGGAAACGCGTTGGTTGATCAAGAGTCTCCAAAAGAAAACTGTTTGAAAGCAGGTCTGAAATGTTTGGTAGACCACCCTTGTTTTAAACTGCCTCTTTAGTGAATTCTGCCCTTACACAAGAGATGTACAGATTCTTTTCCTTTGCAAGTTCACAGTTGTGAGGTTTTTTCCTCCTCAGAGAATCGGTGCATAATGAAAGCAGTTGGTCTCTATAGAATCAACAGTATTGAATTACTGCGCCCTTGCCAGTCTGTATCTTCAGCTAGTTTGCTTTTCTTTTCTGCTCTTGCAGAGCTCCTGCATTGCATCCTTTGTACTTTGGGTTCACATAAATAAAAAGGGTATTATTAAACTTACTTAAAGAAGCAGGAGGACCTATTGAATACACACACATGCTTCCCTGGAATCAGCCAGGGAGCTGAATATAGAAATAAAGAGAGGAATAGATTTGCATTTGGATGTGCCATATATATTGTCTTTGCAAAGAGAGGGTGCTTGGGACCTTCAAGGCATAAAAGAAAGCTGCCAGGCTTGTGGTTTCACTGTGAAGCTGTGATTAGATTTCTAGCTGCATCTCCTTTCGTTCTCTATTACATTTAAATGGGAAATTAGCTCCTTTCACAATAAGGAAGTTTTAATTTTCTTAAATGCTTCACCAACAGGCAAATAAAGGCATTGTGAGGAGTGCATGACCTTGAAGAAAATTAATTTTGTGGATTGGCTTTTCAGCTGGAGACAACATCAAGGGGCACATGAAACATCTGAGGGAGCCAGGGATATATCCCTGGTTCAGGGGAGGTTACCTCAGTAAGGCTAGAACTTCCCAGAGGAAAAATCTTTGCCTGCTGGGATGTGGGATCTAGCTGTGAGCTCTGTTCCAGAAGGTTGAGAGTTGTATCAGCCATTCTGCCTCTTGCTAGAACAGTCTCCCCTGAGCAGCCTTCCCATGCACAGCCTTACACACGTGAAGTTAAAAAAAGGGATGACATCAGTTGCACTGCAGTTCTGTGATTAAAGAGTTCCTCGCGGTGCTTTCAAGGGAAGTTGTTAGAAAAGGGGGAAAGTTTGATGGAAAAAACTGAAGCCTTGATTTATGTAGCCCTCCCAGCTCAAACGTTGTGCTGGTGGCTTAGAAAATCCCCGTCCTGTCCTGCCAGGGAGAGACCGTCTCCAAGGATTGCTCTGCTGGGGACAGTCCACACACAGACATTTGTCAAATTGCGCAAGGCAAAACCATGCAGGACACTTGCGCGCCGTTTGCTGATGTGCTGGAAGATGCTGAAAATGGGTCTTTTCCCCCAGATTTAGCTGTGTTTGGTTTTTCCAGGGTAATGACAGTCAAAAGAAGCTGTTAACCTGTGGCTGCAGAAGAGATTTTTGGATGGTTGCAAATTGAAAGTTTATAAATGTATTTTGTCAGGTTGGCCACAATTCAGCCATTTTTCTTATCGGTGTAATTGAATCAATCAGATCCATTGTTTGTCTTTCATTTTCCAAATGACATTACAGGTTTAGAACTGTTCTTGGAACAGTCCTTTTATAATGATAAAGTTTTTCTGGGAGACTGAATTGTTGGATGAAATCCTATTTATAAATGCATTGCCTGTTTCGAATTGCTCAAAGATAATTGGTCAGATAAAGTCTTTCCTCTACTTTGACCAAAAGGTACCTCTTTCTTCACCCTGGCAGACTGAGCAGTGCACTTTCATTTTAACTAATAGAGGAATTTTTCTCCCCTGTCCCATGGGCTGAAGTGATTTATTAAACCCCCAAACAAACAGAACACCCCCAAACTAAAATTTGCCTACCTGTTGCGTTAAATCAACAGGTTTTGTTTTAACAATTAACAGATGAAAAGGTAAATCAACTGGAGAAGCCTACAGATGCTGTATCCCTTCTGTTGTTTCTTTCACCAGGAATAGCTCAAGGTGGAAAATGTCTTTCCATTCTGATTAAATGTAGAGAAAACATGGAGGGACCTTCATCATTTGGTTCCTAGAAAAGCCAAACAATCTGCAGTTCAGGTTTTATATAGAAATGGAAATACTCTTCTCAAATAGTGAAATTCAATTTAAAATCGTATTGAACACAGAGCAACTCATTTTTATACCTAAATTTGTTCGAATATGTTTTCTGTGCTTGTTGCATCTTTAAATCCTTGCACAGCCTCACCCTTTCTCTCCACAATTCCATGTAATGTTACAAGAGCACACGTATTCATGCCGGAGAAATTTGTATCGGGAGCTTGGGAAACTTGTGTTTGCCAAAAATCCGATGGTTAACACACAATGGATGAAGGTTTTGTCAAATTAACAGCGAGGTTTCTAACCAGAGTGGTATTGAAATGAGTAATAGGCTAGGGCTAATGAAAGGCAGCTTCTATATTTGAACCGGTTGAGGAGGCATTTGAATGGAAAAGAGCTGAGATGTGTCAGATACGCTTAACAACGGTCCTGAGGTGGTGGTGGAAATCGCTCTTGTCTAGATGACAGCTAAATGATGCACCACACATTCCTCCAGCAGGACGGGTGCCTCCCGTGGCTGGCCTGACCCCAGAGGGGTGAGCAGGACCTCCTCGCCTTCAGGCTCCACATGGTACCAGCCCTTCCGGCATCTCCAGTGGGAGAATCTCCCATTGCATCTCCAATGCAGTGTGGGAATTTATGCTTGGATGTCAGTATTTTCTTGTCTCCCTCCCCTTACCGCTGCCCATTGTTCGAGGTGATTTGCAGGCAGGTGGTTAAGCAAGAGTGAATTCTTTATTATTGAGGCATGCCATTTTTGTGTCTCCTACAGGTGATAAACTAGGTGTGCAGCATTGCAGGTGATGGGTGGAACTTGTCCAGACCTGCAGAGTGGGCTGGGAGGCCGCGTGGATATTGGTGGTGGATGGGTTGCATACCAACATCAGGCTTTGTGGCTGCTCTTATCTGTAGTGCTCTTGAGTTAACTCAGTGGTGAGCAAGGCAGCAAACAGCACACATCCACACCCCAACGCCATGGATAGTGCTAATTTCTCCATGCTAGTTGCTTGCCTTGGCAGACACTTCAAACAGGGCACAGAAAAGGGCTAGTAGCCAGATAGGGGCATGAAGCATCCCATGAAGATGCAGGACTTGAGGACTGGCAGGCTGGGAGAGGTGAAAATTCTCCTGACCTGGTGAGGTCCTTACATGGAGCTGCAGGGTGCAGGAAAAAGCTTGGAACAACATCTAGGGTAGTTGGGCAGGCAGCAAGTGTCCTTGCGGTGCACCACAGCAGGGTGAGCAATGGACAGCTGCTGCCACAGGCGGGCAGGAGGCACTCACTGGCCAAAGTACGAGTAAAAGACTTTCCAGTTGGGGTCCAGTTGTTGATCCTGGCCCAAATAGGGCCATTGGTATTTAACAAAGGAGCCAAATTCCCTTTTAAGAATCTGGCTGGGATCTGATTGCAGTGCTTCTCCTACAGCCTTCCTCACAACTGCGAGGAATACGAAGTATGAGTGGCATTTGTGTCTGGTAAACACAAGGGAGAATGGGGCTTGTTCTGGCAGAAGTGACTTCAATTTCTTATTTTGAAGAAATTATTTTGTATTCTTAAGAAAGATGCTTTTAATAACTAACCCTTTGTCAGCAACTCGGAAATCCCAAGTTTAGACCTTCACCAGGCTGATGATCCCATCTGCCAGTCTTTTGCAAAACAGTGGTGATTGTAGGGTCCCAGTTACTTTAGAGCAGCAGGAATTTATGGCTTGTGAGTAAAAGATGATGTTTCTGTGTATCCTTTTTAAAATACGGATGCCTGTTATCATAATATGCACACTTCTTTTGTAAGAAATGAGTATTAAAGACCATGTAGTGGGATAAAATCTCTGCCTTTTCTAGGGGCTAAAATCTCATCTTCAAGGAGCATTTTTTATTAGATTCATTCTCTGCTCCCTCCTCCCCCTTTAGCTACTAGTGATACACTGAAGGAGGAGTTGTCGGTATTGTGAGTAGGGAATTAGTTCAGTAAATTGTTTGGTTTGGTTCCAGTCTGACTTCAGTTAAACTACAGAATAACCCTTCAGGTTGTTCTGGTTTGAGTGAAAAAGGTACCTGTTCAGACCAGTTTTTGGTTTGGGTTTGGTTCAACTCTGATCAACACTGATTACAGGTGTTGATTCTGCCTCAATAATGGCCTTATATTGCCTGTTTTTCTGCCTTTTCTAGGCTGGGAGTTGAGGTTTGTAGCGCCTGTCATTGATTTTGCTTCTGACTCTCTGTGTGACCTTTTGAGCAAGTGGCTTTATCGTAGTCTTACTTTCCATGTAAGGGAGGTAGGAAACAATGTTTGGCTTACATGGGTATATGAGAGTTAATTAACATACAGGCATAAAGCATCTCCAGGAGGAAGGTCATAGAGGTGCAAAAATAGATTAATTCACTGCTTCTTTTGTAGCTTTCTGCTTTTCTACTCTTCAAAAAGAAACCTTGTGAAGCTCCTCAGCCTTCGCTGTGATTTAGAGCTGGAACAGGTTGATCGTATACTGAGAACTATCTTTAACCAGCCTCGCACAGCACATACCCAAATCTGTGCTGCAGCCAACTGGCACGATTAATTCAGCGTTACCATTGGCATCTCGGCTGTTGAGACTGGAGAAACAACTGTACTTGAATTCAGGAAGGCATCACCTATCAAGACAGTGCTAAGTGGAGCTGTGTGTCATGCCCCCTGAGACATACACAGCGCATTGCCAAGTGTGTCATTAAAGCAAGAGCTTTTTGTTGCTCTCTACTGTTATGCTGGATAGTGCTGGGCATGTGCCCTCTCTTCTATTTTATTTATGCTGTAGAGGGGAATTGCTTTATTAAGAGGTAGGATATCTGGCAAACATCACTTTTTCCCTTTTATTTCACTAGATAATTGCCGCAGGTTAGAAGGATCTGTTTGTCACCATCTGACTCTACTGTAAATGCTTAAAATCACACCCCTAAGTCTGTGTGTGTAGGCAAAACCCTTAGAGAGCCCTCACCACAGGCAAAGGAAATTGCTGCTTCCGGGAACATTATAATATGACAACCTATGGAGGTGCTTAAGTGTGTTTAAGGTGTTTAACTTTATGCAGTCAAGTTTGAATGTGCGGGCATTAGTGTTTACTTGACATGAAAAGGATGAATCACCTTGAAGCTTATGGCGTGCTGGTAGAGATCCTCCTTGCATATCACATTCAGTGGCTTTTTAATTAGGAATGCAGATAAGCACCTTGGTCCTTTTTAGCTCCAGTGGATTTAGTATATGAGCTCGTTGAGTTTTGGATTTGCACTTTTGGACAGTGAGTGTCCTGCCTGCACAGTTTGCCTTGAAAGGAAACATTTTCTTTCTCATCAGCATCCCACTGTTTGCAGAGCCTATCTGTGCGGGTTGGTAGCTAAAATAAGAGCAGGCTTTCCTAAGGTGGAGTGTGTGTGTCACCGTGATGGATGCGGTGGGTTCAGGAGAGAGGCAGGGAAGCAAATCTGCTGCACCAGGCAGAGGTAAAGCTAGTGAGAACCCGGGAGCAGGGGTGTGCTTGCTGGGGTGGCTTCATGAGCTGCAGATGTGATCAGGCCAGGTGTGATCCCCTGAAACATGTGTTAGAGGCTGTCTGAGTTTCCTTGTGGGGAAGGTGTGTGCCATCTCCTCCATCTTTTCTCTTTGTATTTGCATCTGTCTTATCTCCTTTGTCTCCTTTCTTGTGCCTGGAGTAGTTGGCATCCAGCTCCAGCATCCACACCACACAGCTGACTCAGGACGTGCACCTTCCCCACACCTAATGAGCATGCTTGACCGCACTCTCATTCGGTCTTCCTGGCATCAAAGCTGGGAATGCTTTGAGCAAACCATTCTCCAGACTTTACCCAGAGGGCAGATGTGTGCTCACTTACCAACAAGCACAAAAAAGAGGTTGTAGCCCAAAGGAACCTGGCTCCGTGTCACATCTTGGGGGAGGCTTTTCTGTCTGCGGCAGCTGGAGGAAGTTTTGCTGTAGGAACGTTTCCATGCTTTGTTCTGTCTTCTCATTTAGGCAGCTTCTCCACCCTTGCTCTTGGTGTCAATAATCTATGTCCTGGATGGGACTGACCCTGTGTCAATAGTCCATATGTCTGTCTGATGGCCCCAGTGCCCTTTGATTGCAAGGTCTTACCTCTTCTCTGAAAACCTCCCCATCCCACCTCTTTGCATGCTGCAAATACAGCAGGACTGCCCAAGGGCATCAGCTGGGGCAGCCCCTTCCTGATGGTCCCTTAGATAAGATGTGTGCCCATGGGAGGGTATGGTTGGTGGGAAGGAGATGCTTTTTAGTCTGGGTTGTTCCATATCTTGATGATGGCTGTATTTATTTTTTTTCCCTTCTATATGTTAAAAAGCATGAATCATTGGCACCGAGACGTCTGGTTGAAAGATTTATCTCAGCATACCTGTGCCAGCTTTTCCCTTCAGACCTGGATGCCCTGTTGTTGCAGTTACTGAGTGCTGGAACATTAAATTCTGATGTCTGAGCAGTTGAAGCAGGACTCTGGGGAGGAGTGAGAGAGGGGAAAGTGATTTCTTGCTTGTTAATTTGTTTTTCCCTGTGTCCAGGGAGATACCTTCCTCTGCTCTGTATAAGCAGGGCTTGCTTTCTGTCCAGGAGGTTTTCCTCTCTCGGTTCTTTGACACCTCTGGCAGTGGAGCAGCTCAGAGATCTCCTACTGAGAGGATCAGACTATGTCCCCTTCCCTGCTCCAGCAAAACCATGTCTTTTTTGACTTTCTACACCATCAGGACTTGTGTAAAGAAACCAAATCAGAAGATAAGAAATTACTTTTTGCTTGCTGCTGGAATTACACAGGAAAATTCTTTAAAGAAAAAAAAAAATTAACTGCATTTCAAAGCTTTTCAGTGCAGCAGGGAAATCACATTTTGGATTTTTTTTTAAGAGCTACTGATGCTTTGAAGGGAGGAAAATGGATGGAGTTGTGTTTGTAGAGTTGTGGTGAGATAGTTGCATATAACAGGTTTTGTTTTCTCAGTTTTCTTGTTTCACTGTGGCTATTTACATAATAATGAGGCTTTTGCACTTCAGGAATTGTATTTTAACCATTCATTTTTCTGTGACTCCAGGTTTCTTGTGATTGCAGTCCTGATGGCATAATGTCTTGTGGCTCTGTGG
Source organism: Pezoporus wallicus (assembly GCF_028554395.1). Lineage (NCBI taxonomy): Eukaryota > Metazoa > Chordata > Aves > Psittaciformes > Psittacidae > Pezoporus > Pezoporus wallicus. The sequence continues at coordinate 238,719 of NW_026638191.1, forward strand.
GAGAAATAAATAGGCGATATAAAAGCAAAGTTCTGCTTTTCATTGCCTTTGTAGCAACACGGGGAAGACAGTCAAGAGTAAATTTCCTTGAGTGAAAAGTTTTCCATCAGGTCCCTGAACGCCAGGGAAAAAAGTTGTTTGATTTTTGCCCTCCTCTATAACTCAAATGTTAAATCTGCCAAGCCCTGCCTTGACAAGCCAAAGATATAAGGTAGAATATCCCATTTGGCAGCAGAAATGAAATAATTTACTTCAGGTTTATCTCTCTTTCCTCAGTGATAACTAGCACTGTGGCAACAGCTTTTCTCAGCCCGTTATCTGTTTTGGTCTCACTGGGACACCGGCTTCTCAGCTTAGCATGTTCTGTAATTTATGGAGTGGAGTTCAAAAGTTATCTCCTTGGTGTGATGCTAAGGTTGAAAGCATAATTCTTAATGAGGGGAAATTGCTATTTCTTGGGGTCTTGAACTCGGCATGGTTGGATAGAGCTTTTGTTTTGCAAACAGAAGACACTTGGTGCTTGACGTCTATTTTGTCTAGTGTCCTGATGGTGCACAAAATTGCTGTTGAGAAGAGCAGCTAAGAAGCTGCAGTGAGCTACAGTTTTTTTGGGGAGGAGACAGGACCAGGACCTCTGACCATGTGCTTGTGCTCTCCAGAAGGCAGCTGGGCAGGTTAGCACTGATGCAAAGCCTTGGTGGAGTACAGTAAATTGGAATATCTGTATCACAGGAGGTCTTAACAAGTTTGTTATTCATCAGCTAGGAATGGCATTAGTAGAGCTGGTCCCTCAGAGGGTAAAGGTGGGCTAGATAATCCCTGCAGGCTTCTTCCAAAGAGGAGTGCCCCCAAGAAACATCTCTTTAAGGTGCTGTTCTTCAGTGGCCCTTTCATCAAGACACCATCAAAACCTGTTGATTACATTGTCCTGCAAAGTGAGAGGGTTTCTATGAATGAAATCATTTACTAAGTGGTGTTGCTTCACTCTTCGTGATAAAGAGCATTGGTTCGTACACTGTGTGGTGGCCATTGTGCTGGTTTATAAAAGAGAGATAACTTTCATATGATGTCTCATGGGGACAAACTACACAATGGAAAGAGTGTTTAAGTAGCTCAACTTTTATCTGACGATCAGTGTTGGATTTGCTCTGGTGCACTATGCCCCTTATGGCTTTATGGCTGGCTGGTGAGCACAGTCCTGTGCTGGACTGGCTGGGGATGAGCATGTGGGGACACAGGATCTGCACGAGAGCCTTGTTGACAGAGAGGGTTGGCAAATATAATTGAACACTGAGACCATGTGTGCAGAGAGGGAAAGCTTGATGCCAGCAGAGCTTCCCTACACTTGCATGGAAGAAGGCTTGCAGATATTTCAGTATGCCAAGCATCTTGGTTGATCTCTCCTGGAAAGGAGATGTCCTCTGAAGAGTATGAGGCAGATCTTCTCACTGGCATCTGATTTGTGAGTCTTAAATAGCAATTACTGGGTGATTTGCCAGCAGGAGAACAGCACTGCTTGTGCTGCTGATGTGATCAAAGGGAGAGGGTGAGAAGGACAGATGCTTCCCAAGTCAGAATTTCAAGGAAATCCGTCTCGGTTAAAGTTTATAAAAACTGATCTTAGCCAACAGACCCTATAGAGTGTCTTTAAATACCACAGCCTTGAGCAGCAGTCTGCACTGAGTCGTGCCTGAGGATTGCTGTTATTTAGGGATATTATGAGGGCTAGGAAAAGACAAGGCAAGATACAATCCCAGACACTCACAGAAAAAGACCAAATGCTGTTACGTGTCCAAAACCCAATCTTTTGAGTCTGAGTTTTGTTTCCAAAAATGCCTGAGTGGCTCAGGGCAGACTCTGTCTGATTGCAGTTTGTTTTGCCCATCAGCTGCATCAATTGTAATGTGCCTCGTATGACCAGCTTGGCAGCCACCACTCAATGTAGAAAAGCTCTCACTTTGCCGTGTAGGTTCAGAGATCTGGCAACAAGTGCTTTTATGTAAGACCTTTTGTATATGTGGAATTGTGCAGGAAAAGAGGTTTTATTTCTGAAATAAAAATGCTTTCTTCCAAATTAGCTTATTCTACTGCTGATGTTATCCGCTTTGAAAAGGCATGTGAGCATGCCAAATACCAGTGTCGGCACATAGATATTGGCAATAATGAATCTGCTGTCCGTTTGCACCCTGCCTTCTTCCAAAATAACTTTCATGTCTAGACAAAGGATGCAGCTCACCTGCAAGGCTCAGCTATCCCCTTTGTTTGTTTTGCTATTGCATAGTAATTAAGATATTAATTTATTTTAAAGCGTTCCAAAAGCTGCCTCTGCAACCCCAGTGTTTATGTAACAGAGAGAAATTTATAATTTATTGAATTTGTGTGTGTTCTGCTGGGATTATTCATTGGAGGAACATACTAAGTGATTTTTTTGTATCCTAGTAACCAAATGTGCTTGCTTTTCCATGAATAATCTTTATAGTTTAACTTGACCGGCCAAATCTGGAAGGTAAAACTCAAGCGAATTAAATTTATCAAGGCAAATAATTACAAGGCACAGATAGCTCTTTGCAGGTGAGAGAGAACAATTTTTTTCTCCCTCATTTCACTAGATAATAATCAGATTGACAGATGCTGTCTGCAGAGTCTGATTGTACTGAGCAGAACAATAGCGGAAGTTTGAGTCGTTAGGAACTAAACTTCAAAACTTGGTTTGTTTAACATTCATAATTAATGAGTTGGTTGAAACAGCCCTTTCCTCCCTCAAACAAGCAATGCAATGGTTTCCAGTGCTTCCTAATTACAGTGCAGATTATTTGCCTTCTGGGGGTGCAGAGGTGGGAAGTTAGGGGGTGGAGTCCCCCATAGGTTGGAGTTCCCAGCTCTGCCACTGGCTCATCTGCTTCAAGAGGACATTGAGGATTAGTTACTAAAATGCTTTGCAAAGCCCTTTCTCCCTGGAATGCCGTCCCCATGTGGAACAGCCAGAGTTTATCACTTAATAAGAAGTGCTTGCATTTTTCTCCTTTAAAATTGATTAAAAATTAGCCCCTTTTCAAAATTGAGTTTTGAGGGATCGTGTTTCTTTTGAAATGTCTCTTCCCCTTCGAAATATTAAAATCTAGTTTTAGAAGCAAAACAAAAATAAAAGCTTTGCTTCCCAGCTCCCTGAACATGTTTACTGCTTCTCCCACCCTCTTCAAGCATTCAGCTGACCATCTCCAAGCAGAGGGTAGAGGTACATTCCTCCCAGAGAGGTCAAAACCACTTCACATTTTAAAACAAACTATCAAACCATCTTTTTTTTTGTATGCATTCCTATTTAGCAAATGTTTATACACCCATGCAAAAAAACTGCCCTCCTGTAAATAGTGAAATCTGTGGGCACGCCAGTGGAATCAGTCACCAAGCCACGCCAAGCAGCTCTTAACTAGTTGCTCAGATTTTCCTTTGAGATGAGAGTAACAGTACAGCCTCATGAGACAGTTCCAAAAAGATCGAGAAGATTTCCTTGTGTGCTTTTGGATCTTGACCATATTTGCCCCCTCCCTAATTTGTTCCCTGCCTCTTGAACACAGCCCTGCATGAGTAGTCCTTGTTTCCTAAAGGCAAGTCTAAAGGCAATGGGAAGAAGTGTTAGGTAGGTCAGTGCTGAGGACCTTTCTGTGCTTGTATTCCTGTATTTTCCCTTTCTGTACCTATACGCCTGTACTGAGTCAGGGCATCCCTTTGGAGTGGTTGCTGTTGTGCATCTCCAGATGTCATTCATCACCACATTTATCACCTCAGGTCTCTGCCCTACCAAGTCAATGCTCTTCCAAAAGTCTCCCTGTCTTTTTCGTAATCCTTTTTCCCCAGGGCTAACAGCGGTGCTGGGAGCACTGGTTGTGACTTGACTCTCTCTGTGGTAATGAAGGAGTAGCTCAAGGGAGTGATAGCTCACCAGCGTTGCCTTGGAGGGCTGTGGGGCTTGGGACCTGAAATGTTGGTGACCATTTTCCCAAGGAGGTGTTTGGGAAAGGCATGGTTGATGGCAGAAGGCGTGCTTGGGGTGTAGACGCAGCACAGCCTGGGATCCGTGCTGGGAAGCAGCCCCCAGCCTGTGGTAGAGGGGAATGATTGGGGCAGACATGCCAGGTGGGCTGCATCCTTCTGGTGGCCCCATGCAACCCTGGGTGCACACACTGCACCAGGGCTTTGCCCGATGTGGACATGTAGGTCCAACAAGGAGAAGGAAGAAACCTCCCCATCCAAAACGTTGTGGCTCTGCCCTGCTGTCACAGGATGGGGAGCTGCAGAAAAAGATCAGGTAGATCAGATTTGGCCGTTACTGCTATGAGAAGTGAGGCATCACTGCAAGGCAGGTGGGAAAGATGGGAGCAAAGGGCAAGGCCTTCAGGCACAGGGCTACGGCTTGTGCAATACTCAAGGAATACTGTTCCCGTGCCAGGGGAGGCTCCCGGTGCTGCCTCTCTGGCTTGGAGAGGTTCATGGCTTGTCTGGGTCTGGTCTGGGGAGCACCTACTAGTATTGCCCAACCAGCAGGTCCTCCTTATTAAGCACCACCTCAAGCTAATAAGATGCTGTTTTGCACCATCGTGTGCTCTCCATGCAAGGGAAACCATGCAGACGGCTTCTATATGCCATTAATACACAACCATATGGCACTGCTTGTATGCAGGCAAGGGCTCATGGAGGTTTAGTAACATCATGAAACATTTCTGCTATTGATCCTGCTTGACCAGGGTGACCTAGAAAAACCTGAAGAGGCAGAGGAGGACATGCAGCTGTCTCACAGAGCTCTGTGTGTATAGGATGCTGAGCTGGAAAGCATCCCTGAATTTGCTGTGGTCAGGCAGGCATGTCCTCTGCCCTGGGGCTGTTGATACACAAAAGGTTTGCTGGTCCTGTGTCCTATGGCTCTGTCTGAAAAAACCCACAGCGGTGCTAATGAAGGGGCTTTCCTACTGGGAACCAGTGGTTTTGAGCATATCTTCTCATGTACAAAAGCATAGGAAAGGGAAGGGGTAAGGAGTGCTACATCGGGGCAGGTGTTCGGGGTATGGTGTACATCTCAGGGTTATGCTGAGGACAGGCTATACTGCTTCCCAACCCTTTTCGCTCCTAGTATCTGCCATGATCAGCTGTTGCAAGCAGCAGGCTGGTTTCACCAGCAAAGGGTGATGAGTTTGTCTTTGGGGGATGCTCTGGTTTGCCTGCCCATCAAGAAGAGCTCAGGCATGTACCAAAGTACATGCACACCTTGCTGTGGCACAACGCAGCATGTGAGTGCTGGAAGTCCTCCACGGACCCGAGCTGATGGAGCTGTGCCAGGGTGGCCATTGGCCACTGCCATTCAGATGATTTTCAGTGTTATTTTTAGACAGTTTGAGTGCATTTGGTTTCAGCTGAAGCCAGTTTTTGATGTGCTGGCAGACAAGGGGCTGGCTGCATGGGAGCATGTCTGTATGGGGGAACGTGTCTTTCTGTGGGATGCAGGGAAGTTTTGGGGAAGCCAATCCTCTCCTGCAATCAGCAGATCACTGCAATGAATGAGTTGCTTAGGAGAGGGCTTTCTGCAGCTCTCGAAGTGACTGCTCAGATTTGGTATTTCAAGAGGCACTCTATGAGTAGTGGCACCTATAGCGCCCAGTGTCTGGTGGATTTGGGAGCAGGGGAAAGCCTCTTTGTGGGTCCATTTCGATGACTTCAGGCTTTCTGTACATTTGGCATTCCTTTTCCAGCATGTTTCTAGCTCTGAGGTTCCCTAGGAGATGACGTGAGTGGCACATGCAGCATGGGAGACATGGTGCCATCTACTTCAAAGAAGTAGATGTTTTTGAAATGCTGCGCTGAAAACACAGCGCTGCTGCCTGTGTTTTATTCTGGCCAGAACCACCAGAGGCTCGAAGCTGTCAACATGTAATTGCATATTTTTTGTCTGGTAATAAAATTTTGTTCTACCAAAGAAAAGAAAAAAACACCCCAAGAGAAACAAATCCTTTCTCTCCACAGTTTTTCATATGTGATTTATAGGTGTGTTTTTCCAAGTAAATCCAAACAAGGCTAGTGAGTGACTCTGAATTAAAATTTGATTCAGTTACGTGAAACAAGAGCCATCTGGGTGGAAATGGGAGGTTTTAGACAGCTGTTTATATTGTTTCATGTGGGATTTCTGAAACTCCCAATTCCATAGTTACCAAGGAGTGTGCTGTTTGACCATACAGTGGGGGTTCATAGGTGTAAATAATCTATGAAGAATGAAAAACAAATACATAACATAGCTATGAAAATAAAACATCTTGAAGCTCTGCAGTAAACTGTTTGAAAGATACAGACCAAGTGTGCTCTGCTGAACGATGCTCCAAGCTTCACCTTAAAAAGGTGGGAAAACATGGTGAAAACCAGCCCTTTATATTGCTTGGACCTCTCCTGGCAGGGATCCGTCCACGGGTAATTGCTGTTGAGGCTGCGGTGCTGTTTGTTTGCTGTGTTATTCCCACATTCTCCCCATCTTTTGGGAGCAATTCCTTCCTCTAGGGGAGGGAGCAAGAAAAGGCTTTGGCCTTTTTCTGGCCAAAAAAACTACGCATTTGTCTTCAACAATGCAAAGAATTGTCTCTCATCTCCAGATTTCTGCAGTTCACCTGCCTTTATCATCTCTTGGTACCACAAAGGGAGAGTAAAGGGAGAAAAATGCTGGTGTTGACATAGGTGTGCCGGGATCAAATCCCACTAGTGTTAAGAAGATTGACACAGAGGCTTAAAAATAAACCTCTCTTGCTCAAATCCTTTTTGCGTTGTAGTAATTGAAGACATTTGAGATTAAGAAAGGAGCTGAGGTCACTGTGCATCCAGTAATGGTATGATTGTGTTTTCTTTTGTTTGGACAGTTTAATGTCTCGAAGTGGCTCTTGTTTCCTCTTATTAATTCCTGTAAGTATCATGGAAAAGGATCTCACAGCTCAGCCATGCAGCAGCCAAGTGTTGCACAACCACCTGCCTCAGACTGGCTTCATAGCTTAGCAGAGAACTATGCATTTAACAAAAATTCAACCAAGGAGAAAAGGATGTGTCTTTTTTCAGTGGAATGTTTTCCTCTGTTTCTGGAGCAGCGAAGAACTCTTCTCTTCCTTTTATTTACTTTTGTCTTTTTTCTTTTCTTTTTCTTTTGAAGGTTTTTGGGTTTATTTCTGAAGAAGTTCTATATTCAGAAAAAGCTTATTTGTCTGAACATTAACTAAACCAGCCAACAAAATGTGTGATAGTATTGTGCAGGTTGGACTGTACGTGAGTTGAGTGAAGTCACCAGCCCTTCAGGTCACTTGGAAAGAGAGTTTGGCCAGTATTTAATACAGTTAAAATCTCCTTACTGGGAGTGTTGGCCTTATGCACCAGCCTACCCAGCACAGTCTGGCCTCGGCCCCTATAGCCCATTAGAGTTACCACCACCACAAATCCCTCTGTGCTTTGTGATGCCTTCAGAGAAGATAGCCTGGCAGAGGGGAAGAGCTGTGCTCCATTCCCATGATTTAATTATAACCAGTGATTCCCATCTCTTTGCCCTGTTTTGGATTCTTTACATGTTGTTTCGGAAAAGCTTAATGGAATTGCAGCCTTTGTATATATAAAATATAGGATGATTGAAGACCTGGCCACTTCTTTATTTAACTTCCCCAGCCATGCGTTCCTCCCAAAGCATTTTCCCCTCTTGCTGCCAGATCACTGTTTAAACTGTGTGTAAATACAAAAGGAACTATGGACAACGTTTAAAAATGCTGCACCATGTTGGGAGCAGGGCTTGCTAGAAAGAACACCTTCTGAAAGGCCTTTTTTCCCCTTTTGCTCTGGTTCTGTGGCTCCCTGAGGACAGATCAAAAGCCCGGTATGGGTGCCACCATTAAGTCTAATGTCTCACTGGTTATCCATCCCTGTTTAGACTGAAATAGCTCCACTGTTGTTTCTTTTAAACTGAATCCTTTCCTGTCCTTTGAGTACAGAGAAGTTGTAATTAGGGGGAGAAAAAGAAAGAGACCCTTAGAACCACTATGAAGAGAGGAGATAAAGACGAAAGAGGTTTCTGCAGCAAATTTGAGGCAAAGCGAAATAGCAGGTTTGTTCCTTTTATCATAAGGTTTTCTTGGAAAAAGCTGAAGGCAGAGATGAATGGCCAGGCCCTCCTTTCTGCGCCTGTAACATTGCTGTGAGTGCTGATCTCGCCCTTCATCTGCAGCTTTTCTTCCTCTCTAGTTCTGGACAATTCCTGTGCTTATGGGAAAGTTTCCTTGTGTTTTTACTGAGTGTGGAAAACAGGCTCAGCTCTTCTCAGCTGGAGCATCACACCCCATGCCGAGTCACCAGCAATACAGCTCAGTGTAGAGTGGTACAGTACAGCATGCATGCAAACCCGGGGAGCTTGCTGACAGCACATCTTATGTACTGGCCTTTCTCCAGACATCCTTTTTGGAGGAGGGAAGAGCATAAGTCTAAATTTTATACAGTCCAAATTCAGAGGGATGAAGATAATGTGAACACCGGCTTTTCGGGTGTTTTCACAGAGAACAATACATTAAAAGTGAAGCTAAATTGCTACTATTACTCTTCACATCTTTTTTCTCCCTGTTTCACAAGCTGCCCTCCTGGTGCAGTGCTGTGACTCTGCTGGTCTGTAGGGAATGGGTGGGTTTCCTGCATTAAGGAGACAACAAAATTCTTTCCCTCTTTTTGTTCCTGTCTGTGCTGGAAGCGACACATTGACGGGCTGCTGGGGAGGATGTGCTAAACTCCAGCTCTTTCCATGCGCCCTGTATTGAAAGCAGGGGATGGAATAAAATTGCTGCTCTGAGGATATTAAAAGGGAATGCATTTCATTCTCCAATTTCATTAAAAGCTATTAACATTGGAATGACATGGTCACTATTTATAAATCCCCAGTGCAGATGACTTGGTACAGCTGGTCAGAAGAAAAGAGGTTCAATGGAAACAGGGAGTCTATTTGCATTAATGGTGGTTACGTGCTCCTCCGGCAGTGAGGGCATGGACCATTTCAATGTCAGTGATTACGCCACTCACATATTCTTGTAACTATTCAGCAAATCACTGTCATGATTGGAAAAGGAAAACACCTGTTCAGAACCATGCTTTTCAACGTAAAACATTGCTCTGAGAAACAGTTCTGAGCTCTTTATACTGTTGGTAGGGGAAAACTTGTCTTGGAAGTGAGGAATTAATGAATGGAGAGGAATTGGGGGCAAGGAGACCAGCCCGTATTAATTTTTTAATCTGTGAAAAATACTTTAATGAGGAGCCTTTCTGTGCAGTGATTGATCTGATGGGTCTTCTGCAGACGCAGCAGCAGGGTTCCTCCCTGCCTCAAAGTGAGAGCCACATGTGGTGGCTTCAGGACTCAAGGGATAAGCAGCACTCACTGATATATGGTCTCTTGGGTTGCTCTTAGGCTGTCTCTGACATCTCTGCTGAGCAGTGAATGCTGCTGGCCTGGAGCGGGGAGGAAGGGATCTCTGAGACAGACCCCAGTGGCACAACATCCCTTAAATTAAGACTATCTCTCTGTCTTGATGCCATGAAAATCCATATTTGGGCCATGTGTAGAGCACTAAAGCTACTGAGAACTGGAGCAGTCATTAAAGAAAAAAATGCCCTGAACCCTAACTATTCTATGGTTCTATGTACTGTGGGGCTGTCCTTGAGTCAGGCTGTGGAAAAGGGGAGTGCATGAAGAAAATGGTGCTTGACACATCAGCAAAGCACTGTTGAAATGGGAGCCTTGGATGTTGGCCTTAGCATTGTAAATTCATGGAAACTGGAATCCATGTAGTAAATCAAAGCAGAATCAATCGCCCTAGAGAACATAAGGGTTTTCATTCACATCTCTACTCCTCTCCTTCCGTCTTTGAGTCTCCTTCTAAGTTCATTCCTCCAGGCCAGTCTTTCCAGCCTGAAGTATTTTAGTGATCTCTGCTTTATGGTGCACTTTATTGTCTGTTTCTAGAAAACAGTCAAAATAATAAATCACAAAAATACATATTCCAATCTCTGACTGAGAAGCTGAACATTTAGATTTGGAAAATACTTAGTTTTCCAACCTTGCAGTCTTCAGAAATCATTGGTGGAGTTGCTTAAACAGATGTCAACTTCTCTTTGCTTTTGATCCCCTCCCAAGCCAGTGCTATGGACTCTGACTTTAGGACTAGAAGATGAAGCGAGCTGAGCAGCCCTCTGCTCTCCCCAGGTTAAACTTCACTTTCGAAAGAAGGTAACAACTTCGTAAAAACATAATACGTCAAGTCAGGGTCACAGGTTTGCTCTTCTGGTGTATGAAGTCATATGTGTTGCATATGCAGCATATTAGTGAGAATATGGTCCAAAATTCACAGTAAGAGCTATAGTAAGAGCGGCTGACTGATTATTTTTTGACAAGATGTTTTTATCTTAAGCCAGTAGCCAAAAGTTTCATCTAGTTTTGCATCCCGTATTTTATGACTTTTAAATCCCTGACATCTTTCAAAGCTCTTTGGCTCGTGACCATGGCCTCTGACTGACATGAGCCAGTGGACTTGGGTGTCGAGGCCCTATAACAGATTGCAATCAGCCATGCCATTTCCAAGGCTCCTCATCTATCATGTAGCTGCTTTCATCGCTTGCACCAAAAGACTTAAGCAGGGATTATGGCATGAACCCTGCCTTTTCTCCATTCCTCTCCCTCTCACTCTGTCTCTCATTAACCAAGTCTAAGAATTTGTTACTAGAGTTGCAGACTCATTGACCCAGATTTGCTAATAATACGGGGGAGAGGAGATTTTTTTCCATGCTTAATCGCTGGCTTCTGTGTATTCTTAGTGCTATTTATATGCAGGAGAACTAAAAGCCTGTAATAAAGATGGGGCCAACTTTGCAGCAAAATTCATGCATGTGCTCAGCGAGAGGCACAACAGGAGAGAGACGGAGGAAGAGAGAGACGGAAGTGAACGTAGGTGGACTCACCAATACTTGCAGACCCAGCAGCAGATTTCTTAATAGCAGACCCTGCTTCTACAGCCTGATCCACAAGACCAGATTGGTTTAGCTCAGGGCTCCCCACTTTGCTCTGACAATGCCACACCATCAGTCATGCACTGGCTTGCTTTGTGCCAAGTTTGATTTCCCTTACCACCAAAAAGCGATGTCAAGCAGAAGGTCTGGAAGTGGGTTTGGGAGAGTCTTCCTGCCTGATCTGGGAGAACACTGGCTCTCCCCAGTCTTTGGGGTTCTGTGATTACTTCTGGGTCATGGAAGATTTGCTGTCAGCACTTTTCATCCTCGGAGCAGGCCTTCTGTCATGGTTTATTTTCTGCTTTGAGCCAGCTGGTGGATCTTGGAGACAGTCATTGGTTTCACCTGCACTTGCTGTCTTTTGGCTCTGATGCTGGTGTCATGATGTGACGTGTGGTTAACCAGGAGAGCTAAGGCTTGGCGTTGGCTTTCCTGTCAAGGCAGCCCTTCTTTTAAATGATGCGGTTGAACTTTGCTTTCTTATGAGCTCCCCACTGCTAGCAAAGGGCTTAATTTGAAAGGAGCAGTGATGCAAGAGCTCATTTCCCTAGGACATGGTGGAAGACAGGGGGTGGAACAGCCTGGAAAATACTCCAAGGTCCTGCTGGAATTGCCTGTGTTTGGTGGTTGGAGAAAAAGCATCAAAACAAAAGAACTTGGCCTAATGCTGTTGGCAAATACCTCTCTGCTTTTATGGAGGAATGCCTAGAAGTCATCATTGTCTCATGAGTCTCTGCCTAGAAAAAGAAATAGATTATAGCTTTTTGGTTTTCAAATCCCCCCTCCCCAATGTTTTGTCTCAAGCAATAGCCACTGAAGCAAGAGGGTTTTCTCATTTGAAAATCCTTGTGGAGACAGGCACAACTTGATTTTGCGAGCTTGAGGTCAGTCCCTGTTCTCTGCCAGGGATTTTTCTGGACTCTTTTGCAATGAAAAATGTTGTATGTTCGTTAGGTTTTTGCAGTAAGAGTTACCTCAGTGCCACAACACAACTTCTTTGAATGAAAAAACAACTTCTGCCTTTCCTCCTCCCTCCTTCCCAAATTAGTCTCTTAAAAATGTCACATTTCCTGCAATTCACAACAAGCTCTTCTGTCTCCCCTTAATGCCTCAATTTCTGCATCACTATTGCAAGTGAACCGTGTGAGGGTTTTTAACTCCCTGGAAATTTGTCTCAGGTTAGAGGACTGGGCAGGGAGATCTTTACATCAGCAGGTCATGCAAACCCCAGGCATCTAAATGGGGGATATTTATTAATTGTCAAGTTGAGTTTCCCAGTGCTGGAGCCAGCAGGATGTTCAGAAAGGAGGCCAATTCTTTTGTAGCAGCCTTGTAGTGGATTAGGTAGCCTGACTTCATAAATTCACACCAGTGAGCGTGGAATAGGCGACACCAGTGCTTCCCACAGAGGTCCCCGACACATTCTCTGTATTAAAGAAAAGGATGCCTAGGCCGTGCACTAAATTTATATGTGAACAGATTTTTATCTCTTGTTCTCAGAAGATAAGATCGCGGCACAGCAGAATCCTGTTTCGTGTTGCTGTTACCGTTTGTTATCTGCAGTAACAGCCTAGGCTGCTTCTTCCAGCCTCAAGTGAGGCTCCAGCCCTGTGCACAAGTGCAGCTGCATCATCTCCAGCAGTAAAGATGCAGAGGGATGAGCACAGCGAGGACCATGCTTTTACTGGACCACTGTGATTGACTTTTATTCCATGAGGGTTGTTTCTACAAGCTTGCCATCATGCAGTCAACTTGACCTTGTTGTCCCTACCTGTTGGAATTTTCCTGTTTCAAAGCAGAAGCCACCTGCCCCCTCTCTCCAGATGCCTTGTTTAATGTTCAACGGGGTTATTGCAGTAGCAGCCACCTGACCATCTACTGTAATAGGAAAAAGTTCTAATGTTACAGATAAAGCAGCCATATAGATAAGGCACAGGCGTGTTTGGTGGATTCCCTTTCTCCTGTGCAGCGGGCGTTAACAGATAGGTTTCAGGCTGCACACCACTCCCTTTAGGCCTTTTCTCTGAACAGCACAGGGAAACTATGCTCCAGTTGCCTGCTGATGAGCTCTATCTCCTGTGAGCTGTTCACCCATGGGGTAGTGGTCCCCTTGACATCCATGCTTGATCCAGCATGCATCCCTCTTTGGCACCTGGGTGCCTTGTAATTTGCTTGCCTTGTGATCCTGCACATCTTCTGTCACGGATTTACCTGCAGAGGTTCCTCAGGAAAGTGCTGTGGGACCCAGGCAATGTCTTTTGATGCAGACCATAGATTTATTGGTGGTACATCAGGAAGGCAGTGTTCTCCTCCTCGGTCAGGCTGCCCTTGCTGTAGCTCTCTGGTGTAGCTCTGGTCTCCTTGAACATTATGCTCTTCTCTCTTGTTTTAGGGCTGTCTGTGATATTATTCCTGCCTGGCTTCTCAGGGCAAGTGAAGATGGGATCAATCTGGCTTAAGGTTAAATCCCCAGCTAAGCAGTCTCCTCAGAAGAGCAGCAGCCGTGAAGAGGGCTCTTGTGCTGAATATTGCCTGCTGCTGTCAGTGGGATTTCAGTGCCACAGCAAACCTGAGGCTATGAACAAATGGGTGAAAAAAGGTTTCTTTTTAGAACTGGAACCGTGATAAATATGTGGGGTTTGTGCAGGGTCTGCTTGCTGTACGTTTTTGAAATGCAAAGTGCATGTTTGTTAACATACATCTCCAAAGGTCAGCATACCCTAAGAAATAAATGTGCTGGCCTTTTGGAAAGCAGGTGAAGTTTCAGATGTGTGACAGCTACTTGCAGTTGAGAACATGGACCCCCATAACCCAAATCTGTTTCAGCACTTCCTATGTGACACCATAAGGATGCAAATGGAAATGTTGCCTTGCCAAAAGGATTTCTTTTGCAGGTTTCAGTGAGGAGCCCTACACCATCCTTAATCCTTCAGCTGAGCTTTTTCTTCCATTTTCTTGGCTTATTTCGTATTTGCTGTCCTTCATACATTTGAGGGACTCATGCTGCAAGCATCATGTTTGCAGTTGGTGAGAATAGGGATGTAAACTGGAAAATTCTGGAATGAAAAGAAGCAAAATACTGGATGGGACCTCAGGACATGACAAACCCAATGGTTTTGTGTTCCGTTTGATGATGTAGCCAGCCTGCTGGCATGCTTACAGCACTCAGGGTTCAAAGTATTTGAGAACCTTATATTTTTTAATCCTTTTAGCTTCCTGTGAGGTGGAGGAATACTATTACTCTCTCTGAGGCAGGGAAGTGAGGCATAAAGAGAAGAAATTACTTGCTTAAAGCTTTGTAGGAATCTCATAGCTGAAATGAAGAGTCGGTGTAGCTTTTAGCTGCCTGTCACGGCATCGGGCACCCTTGGGTAAGGTGACGTTTCTGCCATGAGCTTGGCTGTCATTATCCCACTGACGGTCTTTGGGGCAGGCATACAGACAGGAGGGGTTGGGAGAAGTGGCAGAGGAGCTGAAATGTGATCCAAACTATGGAAGCTGAGCTGCAAATTAGGGCAATTCAAAGGCACAAACATCCTGTTGAGCTTGCCGAGTCCCCGCCAGAACATAATGAGTAAAGCACGCGCCCAAGCTCAGCTTCAGGCGTGTTTCAGTGGGAAAGCTCTGCCTCTGCTGCCTTGGGTTATGTCAGGTTTTATTCCTGGTGGCAACCGGCAGGTGTTCATGTGAGGGGGAACGGCATTATAAATAAATTATCCATTCATTTCCTTCTGGGGATTTTCCTATTGTTTCGCCACAATATGCTTTCCTGTTTTCAAAAAAACTCCAAAACAAAACAAAGCCAAACCCTGGCCCCAAGTTCCTCTCTGGCAGGATGGACCCAAAGCTGTGTTTGAAGTGGGTGTCTGTGTCATTGCTCTTCTGGCAGTAGTGCTGCTGGCACTGTCACTCCCACCTCGGTCCCCTGTTCTTTCAGTGTGGGAAGTACCTGCCCGGGAGCTGTGCTGGAGGCAATCGCATCCTGCTGTGCTCTGTCTTTACACAGGTCTTTTCTCCAGCGGGTCAGTGTGGGAGGAAGGCTGGTCCTGCACAGGGAGTGGAACGCAGGGGTTTCTTGTGATAGCAGAGAGGAGAACAAAAGTCCTCTTCCCTCCTTCCTCCTCCTGGCCAACACGCTGAGGCCAGGGCACTCACTTTCACAGGGAAGTTGTTTTAACCATTTTAGAAGAATAATGCAGCTCAATGGATGGCTTCTCTACATGGTGAGGCTGTTGCCCAGCAGCGCCTATCGGTAGCTTTGCTTAAGCCACGTCCCGGCTGGACAGCACAAAGGCTCTGTGAATCCAGATGTAAAACAGGGAGTCGGGGTGGGGAAGTGTGGCCAGGAGAGGATTCACCGCTTGCCTCTCAGGGTCACTCACCACTGCTATGTGCTGGCTGAGTTCATGCCGTCATGCCTCTCTCTGCTAAGAAAACCCCAAAGCCTATTTCCTCTGCAGCAGCATCATTTGTCGGGAACATTTCCAGGCAGACACATGGAGCAGCACCCACATGAGCTGCGGGTGGGTCTGTGCTGAGAGCAGCCATGTTCTGCGTTTTAGCTCTTCAGAAGGCAAGAAATGAGATTTCTCCTGGGAATACCCAAGATAAATACTCACACCTCATGTAAGCATGGCCAAGGCTGACCCCACAGCACCTCCTGCACCTGGAGAGCATGGGGGGAAGCCTGGCCAGCAACACTGCTGTGAGTGGAGGTGCTATGCTGGGCTGGGGGACTGCCCTGAGAGGATTTAACAGCCAAGGGGATCTTCTCTGCTCTCTGTCTCCCCCAGGACTCTGCCTTCATGGCATGGAAATAGCAAACATCCCACTGGTGTGAGAACAAAGATGTATTTATGTACATCACTGTACAACAGGGTTAACCATTACCTTGTGCTATGCAGCGATTGTCACGTGCAGTGTGAATGAAGAGATACAAAAGACCTTTTATTTAGCCACTGTGTTTGCCTGTCACAATTTAGGGTTGCCTTTTTTATCTTGATGTAAACAGGAGCTTTTTCTGCCTCTGTAGCTCTGACTCCTCTTGCAGATGCTTGATTTCAAGGGCTAATCCTGTGTTCAGATCTTGCTTGCAACCCCTCTTCTCTTGCATTCGCGAAGGCAGTGGCTGCTCAGAGCCTCTAGTAGTTCAGGCATGAATGAAAGTCCCAGTGTCTTGCTGCCCTACCTGGTATTTGCTCGCAACAAGAGGTGTGACAACTGCAGCTCTCCTTCCAGCTTTCCAGCTGAGCTCCCGGCATCTTCTGGTGTTTCTTTCCAAAAGAGCAAAGCATCAGAAAATCCTTCCCTTGTCACAGTGCAAAGCCAGGGGTTACACAGAGGAGGAAGCAGTTTGAAGCAAGGGCCAGGCAGACAGCTTCTAAAGCTTCAAATGTGGCAAGGCATTTCAGAATAAGTGTGTGCAGGTTTATATTTAACAGGATGACTTTGAGCACCCAGGGTGCCTTCCATTTGTGCTTTCAGAATCTGCAAAGAGGAGGAGTGGTGGAGTAGGCGGGGAATGGGGAAATCAAAGTGCCTGTGACACCGTGGTGGTGGTCATAGGAGCCCAGGTCATTGAGCAAGACCCTGTGTGTCCAGGATGTGCGGAAGAGATTGCCTCCTCCTCATGGAATTTATAGCTAAGGCTTAAGATTAAAAGTTGAGCTTTTTTCATTTGTGCTTCACGCATGTGTGAGCTTCGCTTTAGGCCTCAAATCTGCTGCTCTTGAAATTGGTCTCGAAATTGTTATTGACTTTAAATGCTGCAAGATTTCACCCATAAATTCTTCTCCCATCTGCAAAACAGGGATGGCAGGATTTCTGTGCCATCTGTGGTGCTGTGAAGCTGAAAACAATCATCATTTATAAAGTGCTTTGAGCTCAAATGGGAGGTTCTGTGTAAAGGCAAGGTTTTGCAGGAGGAAATGTTCCTTAATGTGCCAGTTGCATCTGATAGCTGAATCAGGGGCTGGGTTGGACGTTTTGGAAGAACAGTCTGGTGATGCAGAGGTAGTGTTCCAGCTGCTAAATGTCTTGGTTTATTTTTGTTGTTCAAAATCTCCTGTTCATCATTACAGAATTAAGGGACAGAGAATCCAGTGGCTGAACGTCCCACAAAAATCAGTATCCTACATCCATGCTCATTTTGAGCACCTCTGATCTTAACAGCCTCGAGTCTCAGTGTGCCTCTGGCCACCAGCTGGTGATTTAGCAGCACATGCATTACAAATAGGAAACTTGGAGCCGCAGTCACAAGTGTTAAGCCTTTCTGAGTGCAATAGGATGCATTTGATGGGAACAAAAGGATGTTAATTTATACCCAGCTTTGCAGGGCATAGAAGGGAAGCTGCCTAACCTTTGCCTCCAGAGCTACATTTGCCTTATATTTGCATAAAGCTGAGGGCCCAGTTGCTGCAACAAAGAGCAGATTGTGGCCAAGCACAACAAGTTAAGATTAAATACTGAGGTTCCCAGCGGGTAGTGCAAAGCATGCGTGGCAAGCAGCAGTTGCCCAGGCTGAGCTAACATATGGCTCGGGTCAAGCACTTCTAACGGAGCCGCTGGTTTCTCCTTTTGCAGACACAAGCCACCCGACCCGCTCCGTCTCCAGCCGCCCCTACTACAGCTTGCCCAACAGCAGCCATGAGAGACGCTCGGTCCTTGCAATCACGGAGCCGCCGCGTTTCCACTCACAAGCCAAAGGCAAGAACGTGCGTCTGGATGCGCACTCCCGCAAGGCCACGCGGAGGAACAGTTTCTGCAACGGAGTCACCTTCACCAACCGGCCCATACACCTCTATGAGAAAGTCAGGCTGAAGCTGGTGGCTGTGCACCACGGCTGGAGCGGAGCCCTGCGCTTCGGCTTCACCATTCATGACCCATCACAGATGAGCTCTGACGAGATACCAAAGTACGCCTGTCCAGACCTAGTGACCCGACCTGGATACTGGGCCAAAGCTTTGCCGGAGAGGTTTGCTGTGAGAGACAATATCTTGGCCTTCTGGGTTGACCGTCATGGGAGAGTCTTCTACAGTATTAATGATGAGGAGCCAATATTGTTTCACTGTGGTATTAAAGTTTCTGGTCCCCTCTGGGCGCTCATAGACGTCTATGGAATTACCCATGAAGTGCAAATACTAGGTAAGTGTGTGTTTTGGCCTGTGGGTTGCTTTTCTGTTGGTTTTGTACCTCAAATTAAGCATTTTTCTTTTGCCAGCAGTGGGGATCCAGAAAGCAATGTATTTCAGGGATGTCAGTGATGGAAATCCCTAAGGCTGTGCGTTGTAGCAGTCACGTGAAGGGATAAATGGAAATCCTTGCATGTAACTTTATCCACCTTTTTCTAAGCTAAATATGGTGCTATGGCATGGAAAAACATGGTGCTGCTTTACAGCAAGGTCCCAGGGACTGAGGAGACAGAGGTGACCAGTTCTGGCTTCCCCTGTTTTTTCCCAGCTGCCAGGTACTGTTAGTCTACTGGAAAACTACCACCCATTCCCCAAGAGTTTTGTGGGGCTTTTCCCCAGCCTCTTTCTCAGCCCTTGCCCTTGGTCCCTGCCTGGGCTGGCAGTTTAACAAGCTGTGTTTGCAGGTGAAACCCACCTTACCCTTCCTTTACACATGGGCATCTCTCTTATGTCCGCAAAGCACCGACTGCAGCACAGGATACAGCCCACCAGCTGAAGAGTGATGAGAAAATGTAGTGTGAGCTCCTGTGTGCTTTGGCATCCTTGCCACCATGGGCTATATCTGCCCTCACCCCTAAGCAGATTGCTGCATTCAGGTGGTTCCTGGCTGATTTACAAGCACCATCCTTGGGGAGGGCTGCAGGAGATGATGAATTTGTTCCCATCAGGAAACCGAGCCTTTCGTGACTTTTACAGCACTGAAATTTCAAATGAATTCAGTGTCAGATGGAGTGTTTTGAACTGGTCTAAACCATGGGGAATCCTTTTAAAATACAAGAGTGCTGCCATTTCCCAGAGGCTCCAAGGAGCTGATTTAGTTTTAACAGCCAAACTACGCTGCACCTGCTCGAGGGGATGGTGCCTCTGTCCTCACACGCAGCAGACACCAGCCATAAGCTGTGAAATGGTTAGTCTAGTGGGCAGGCAGCTTCATCACATATTCTTCTGAATGGTGCCAATTATTTTGTGGGTGAGAAGGCCACACATAAACAATACTTTGCCCTGCCTGCTCTGCCTCAAATGTGTAATTAAACCTTACCAGCAGCTTATCCTGTAATTGCACTTGTGGCACACTCCAGTCTCTGGTGCTCATCACAGAGGTGAAGGAGCATTTGCTGTGTTGGCCAGTGCAGCTGCTTCTGGCCAATAGAAAGTGGTCCTTCTTCCTCATTTGATTGTAGTTAGAGAAATAAAATGCAGCTTATTTCTGCCCCCTCTCCCACCAGTCCTGCCTGCCACATCGATTGTGCAGAGGGAAGGACTCAGTCTGAGGGCACCTGTACTCTGATTTGTTATATATTTCTTTAATCAAAGCGCACAGCCCCACAAACTGCTGCGGGAATCAGGGCGATGCTCAGCTGTGGTACCAGGAGACCCAGCCTCCTTGCTACAGATGTGATGGTGTTATAGCAGACATGTTTCTTTCACTGTCTCTTCCTCATAAAATTTTGCAAGTCGAGAAAGCCATGAAATGCACAGGTCACAAAATGCATCTTTCAGCAGCATGAAGCTTGGGCATGTTTTACTCCTCTGTGGAGCATTTCTTGACAGATATCTTGTACTTGCTGGAAGCATCTGGTCCAGCCATCAATTGACACCAGTGGCCTCTCCTGAACGGGCTTCTGAGCAAAGGCAGCCCCTGTTCTGAAACTGCTGGATGGATCTGGGTGGTTCTCCTGCTGGTGACTTTCTCCTCCAAGGAGCAGGCAGTGATAGTGCTGGGGTGCTTCTTCCCACTCCATCTTTGGGAAGACCAGGAGTCTGCTTCATTCACACACTCTTAACTGCTACATGCTTTGACTTTGCTCATCTAGTTAATGCCTTACCATCAGAGCGAAGTGTCCGAGCTGCCCTGGGCAATGCTGGAGGTAAAAGGAAGAGCACTCCTGAACCTCTCCACACCTTTAAATCCTCCCCAGCCTGACATGGCCAACTTGAAAATCTGTGAAATGAAGAGTCAGCATCCTGGCTTTCCCTTTGCTGTCAAAGGATGAAATAAATCCCTGCTGTAAAAAATCTTCTTCGTAACACTTGCAGCAAGTAGATTTTGTGCCAAGCTCTCTATTGAAAATCTCTGCAGTGCTGTGAACACCCCTGAGGTACCCTCTTGAAGTCCAAGAGAGGTAAAATGACCTGTCTTGAGCGCACCTATGGCTAGGCACCTCTGTAAGGAGTGTGAAAGAATACTATTCATGCTTGTACTTCTCCCATCACTGTGCTTGGGATTTGGTTTGCACAAGACCTTTGGACAACAAGATACTGAGATGTTTCCTTCTTTTACAGAGTAACCTCAAAGCTATTAGACCCCTCTACTGAGAAAGCTGTAGGACCACACTGGTTTACAGCTTTTCCCAGTTCAGCAGTGCAAGGAGCTCCCAGATTACATGGGTACTTCATGACACTTGTTTTTCCTCAGCCAATGCCAAGGTGCAACTATTTCTGTGTACTCTCCACATGCGACTCTCCACTCCTAGCTCTTTACTAATGGTTGACCTCTGGCTAATTTTCCCATTGTTTTTCCATTCGAAGGAACAGAATTCAGATAGTCTCTAGGCTGAAATAATAACAAATGTAACAAGAAAAGTAGGCAATTTTATCTTACTCTGATGCCCCTTATCACTGTGTTTGTCTCACAGATAGCATGTTTGCAGAGACCATGACCACTGCTCGTCTCAGCTCTGCCCGTCTCAGCACTTGCCTTCCACAGAGCAACCACGATTCAGCCAATTTCAATAACAACGAACTGGAGAATAACCAAGTGGTGGCCAAAATTGCAAACCTAAACCTAAGTCGGGTACCGGGACTTGCGACAGACAACCACATCATCCCCTGTTGCCCAAACCGGCGGCAGCATGCCCATGGGGTCCCAGCCTTCCTGGACACAGACCTGCGGTTCCATCCCACCCGTGGACCTGACATCACCTTTTCTCAGGACCGGATGGTTGCATGCACCAACTGGCAAGAAAGCAATAGGACTTTGGTGTTTTCTGACCGGCCTTTGCACATTGGTGAAAGCCTCTTTGTGGAAGTAGGACATCTGGGGTTGCCATATTATGGGGCCCTTTCCTTCGGCATCACTTCTTGTGATCCGAGTACTTTACGGACAAATGAGCTCCCAGCAGATCCAGACTTTCTCTTGGACCGCAAGGAGTACTGGGTGGTTTACCGAGCGTTCCCGGTCCTCAACAATGGCGACATCCTCAGTTTCATGGTCTTGCCAAATGGGGAGGTGCACCATGGGGTGAACGGAGGCAGCCGAGGGATGCTGATGTGCGTGGACACCTCGCAGTCTCTCTGGGTGTTTTTTACAATCCATGGTGTAATCAATCAGCTCAAAATACTGGGTAAGTGCAGGCAAATGGAATGATAATGGGGAGCATGTGGCTGGTGAATTTTCCTGGGCCAGAACAGGAGCTAGGGGTTTGCATTCCCAGTGTTCCCTCTACTAGGTGGTCACTTGTGTGAGGAAGCAGCTCCTTATCTCACCTTGTGTTTGCAAACAAGAGTGTGTGGGACATGGTAGCTCTCCCATGGATGCAGCTTATACAAGTCCCCCATAAAAGGATGAGACTTGAGAGACAAAAGAAACAGCAGGCTAGGGGGGACCACAGCTGGTTTTCAGATGGTTTGTTTTTAAAAAGGATTCTTTATAAATCCACTGTTCCAGCTGACAGGTATTAAACTCCTGCCTTGGTAAGGGCAATGATTTTTGTGAGCTCTGGTTTAATCACATGTGCTGCTGGTAGACAGTAACCACTCCCCAAGCACTGCCACAGTTTGAGTATCAGATGGCATTTCAATGTTGAGCTGTTGCTGGTGACCAGTTACAACTTCTCCTTTCTAAGTCAAGGATTCTATCAGAAAACTGACAGTGGTAACTTTGTGAATCAAGTTTTTCTTATTTAAAGCAATGGCCTTTCCCAGCTGCCCCTGAGACAGTGGTAGCTAGAGGCCACTGCTGCTGGAGAGATCAGGACCATGGGGATGGGACTTTACACCCTAAACAATGGCTGTCAGATAACTGGTTCTTACTTCACTGAAGCACTGATCAGACATTGTACAATGGCATTGTGAGGTCCAGGTCCTGGAGTTCACATCCATAATCATGCATCTCCATCATACTAAGGGGCAGCACTTAACCCAGCAGGTGGGCTTTACCCTAAAGCACTGAGGGCTGAGGGGCATTTAGCTGGGCTTTGGGTGTCCATCAGTGCCACAGTGGGCTCAGCTCTCTCCCTTGTTTGCAGGCACTGTGCAGTCCAGCCCAGTGACCATCTCTCCCTCAGGATCACCTGGCGGCTCACAGTATGACAGTGACTCGGACATGGCCTTCAGTGTGAACAGGTCATCATCTGCTTCAGAGTCATCACTGGGTAAGGAGAGCCCGTGTGCCAAGACAGGGATCCGGGCAGACAGACAGTGCTGGGGTTACACAAGGCAGCAGGGCAAGGTTGTGGGGCAGATGTTACATCCGCAACACCAACAGAAATAAGTGGAAAGAAACAAAGTGATGGGAAGATTTTCATGGCTTGAGGAAAGGCTGCACGTTGCTTCCCACTTTGTCTAATGGAAGCAGTCTCTGCAGTAGGTGGGGGTGCAGTATCATGTCTGGGGGTCTTACAGCACCCAGACCACTGCTTTCTGCACTGTCAGGGCTCCACTGACAGGGGTGCCTGCATAACCACTCACATGCTGGTGTTTGGCATGTGCTGCTGCCATCCAGCATGGCTGATGAGATGCAGGAGCACCCTTAACGGAGCATGGCTCCTTTGGGGAGAGTGGGGCTCTGCACACTCACACCACGAAATGGGTGTGCAAAATCACAGCCCTGCTTGGGGAAGCCCTGGTGTGCTGTGCTTGCTCTGTCTATACAAAAAGGATGGTAAGCTCTGCCCGGGGCTGTACCTGTGCTGCCAATTAGGATGCGCTGAGATTCGTTTGGCAAATGAACCAGGCAATGACTAAGGAAGGAAGAGCCTTAAAGGTTGACTTGAGTGTGTGTTGTACAGTCTCAGGCTTGCACCATCCTGGTGACTAAATGATCTTATTCCTTCCTTCTCTTTCACAGTGACTGCTCCGAGCTCCCCCCTGAGTCCCCCCATCTCTCCCGTTTTTCCCCCTCCGGAGCCAGCAAGCACCAAGAACGGGGAATGCACCGTTTGCTTTGACAGCGAGGTGGACACGGTGATCTACACCTGCGGACACATGTGCCTCTGCAACACCTGCGGTCTTAAGCTGAAGAAGCAGCTCAACGCCTGCTGCCCAATCTGCCGACGGGTCATCAAAGATGTTATTAAGATATACCGCCCGTAGCGCCCGGCTCGGGTCGTAGGAAGGGGGAACGCCGCTAGCAGTAACCATGCCTTTCCGTCCCTGCTTATGGGTTATCGTGCTGGTCAGTCGTTATCAAGTGGCTCGTTATCTGTGTTTCCTTATTTGACTGGTAGGGCACAATTCAGGGATCAAATTGAGCTGAGGATCACGTGGGGCCCAAAGGCACGGCTGCCGTGCCGGCCAGGCTGTGTGCCCATGGGTGAATCCGGGAAATCGCGGTCTGGATCCGACCCAGCTGCAAATGAGAAATTTCCTGTGCAAAGGCTCTTTTTTCACTTCTTCCTCCAGTGAAGGAAGCTCTTGCTGTGGTGCGTGTTGGGAAGGGGAGGTTGCCACTTATTTGGTCAGTGCTGGATGCCACTGGGCTTCCCAGTCCCGAAACCCCAAGAGCCCTGGTCTGCTGCCAGGTGCTTGTGCTGGGGTGGGATAAAATTAGACAAGGCCCAGTGGGAGGGTTTAAAGTGGGCAAAACTGGTCTGGAAATGTCATGTTCATCCATGTAAGGGGAATTAGCTGAGGCCAAAATAGTAGCACAGACAGATTCTCTCTTGTTTTGTTTGGGTTTTGCCCCCCTTGAGCAGGCTTCTGTGGCACATGGAGAAGCTGGTCTGGCTTTAGATCAAGCAGCTTATATAAAGCGGCTTTTGCTTTCTGTGGCAGAGCAGAGACTTTAGGCCAGGGAGGCTGAGACCCATGGAGCAGCCACAGGGTAGCAGTGAGGAGCATGAGCCCACTGAGAGCCCCAGCTGCGGCAGCAGCAGTGATGGGCTGTTCAGGCACTGCCATATGGCTGGCTGCTGAAGCTATGAATTGCAGCCAGTGGCTCAGTGGTGCATTTGGATGGGCACACTGCAGTCCTAGCTCAGACAAAGCATGAGGCTACCATCATCTACAGCGACGGTGTTTATCACCTCCAGGCACACAAGGCCTGCATTTTCCTCTGCTCCTCTTCGCAGGCAGTGTAGCTGCTGTCTCACACTGTCCTGCCTGGCTCGCCTCCCCTAGCCCTTCCCCTGCTGCCAGTACTGCAGCAGGGCTCAGCCTTTCTCCTGCCCACCACAGGGACTTTTTGGAGCCCATGGTGAGAAACTGATTTCTGTCCCAGTCCCAGCAGACTTAGCTTTTTTCCTAGGGACTGTATCTGCTGATTTTACCTGCTCTTTCTCCTGCCTTTTCAGGTTTCCCGGCACAGCTCCCAGCTGCCCAGACACTGAGTCCCAACAGTAGATGAGAACTTGTTGAGATGAACAGGGATCTGTCTCACTTAGCTTTACTTGGGAGAAGGAATGAAAAAGGGTCTTGGACTATTAGTAGATGTTGGGACTTAAAAAGTAAATGGATTTCAGCTGTGATATTAGCTACATGCAGAAGCAACCTGGATGAGCTGGGCAGCATCTGAGCATGCAGTATTGGTGCTGGTTTGAGGAACTTGGTGTTCTCCTTCTGCTCCTGCAGGAGCTACCCTCTGTTCTCCGTCCTCTGCCCACTTGTGTGGCTCCTGTCCAGTCCTTCAGCCTGCGCCTGGTTGGTCTCTAACTGGTCCAGGTTTGTAAAGAAGGGAAGAGAGAGGATGCAAGTGATAGGATAAGAGAGGGGCTGGTGTCATTTTAGCTTGGTGACCTTGTGCCACCAAGTGCCACCAAGTGCATAGAAACACCTTTCTTCAGAAAGGTGCAATTACCACGTTTTTGTCCAAAATAAAGGAAAAAGAATGGCAACCCCTGTATGCTCAGGGTTTCAGGGCCTAGAGGGGCAGCCTGCCTTTGTTGCTGTCTGTCACCTTGCCTTGCCATTTACTCTCTCCTCCAAGGTGCCGTAGCCATGGGTGTGCTGCCACCTCTCACAGTGCTGGCACTTGGTGGTGCCGCCAGTGCTGCACTTGTTACCAACCGGCACTTGGTCCCATCCCAGCCCTGCTCCACCATCAGGAGGGCACACTGAGGAGCAGCTCATCCTCCTCCTGCAGCGCTGTGCTGCCGGCTCGCAGGGCACGGAGAAAAACTTTGGTTTTTTTTAATCTTGAAGAGCTAAACAACATTTTAATTCTGTGTGTAAATGAGAGGCTGCTGTAGCGTGAGATCTCTTACCCATTGCCCTGCTGCATCGGCACGAGAGCCTGCTGGCTTTCCAGAGCCCTTTAGGGAAACTTGGCTCATGCCGCTGGCTGTGATGCTGCCGAGCGTGCCCAGCCCTCAGCAGAGCCACTGGCACTGCACCTCTGGCACGAGTTCACTTACACCTTTGCAAAAGGTGGCAGTGAGGGCGTCTTTCCAAGCTGGAGCCTTGTCCAGCCCCTCTGCCCGCGGACCGCAGGCATTGCCTTCACAGAGACCTCCCAGATGATGCTATGGCAGATCAGGGTCTGGCTGTGGTGAGTGGGTGCAGCACGAAGAGCATGATGATGGCAAAGTATGTGAGCAGGTGATGAAAGGCCAGGTTGGGTTGGCACCTGCCTGGTGGGTGGGCTGCAGTGGGAAGCCTTTGCATGAAGAAGAATTCAAGGGAAGTTGTCTGTATCCACAGCGAGTGATGTTAGCTTGGGTCTGGTCTGGGCTAGCAAACGCCAGCGGCCATCCCTGGGGCTGCTGTTCTGTTTTCAGGGATGCCTGGTCCTTTTCAGTGGGTGTGCAAGCAGAGCCTATGTGCTTGGCTGACGCTTCAGGTCCTCAATGGACGGGGCTATCGCCATGCCTGAGCTGGGGTTTTCTTTGGTGTAGCTCTCTTTCCTTTTTTGTGCTTAAATCCAGCAAGGAGGAATACTGAATCTACTCCAGGCTGTGTCCAAGCTGTTCAGGACACTGCAGAGGTTGTGTTTTTGCTGTAGCAGCCCAGTCCCATTTCCACAAGGGCAGCATCCAGTGGGACCAGCAAGGGAGGCAGCTCAGCGAGGGTCCAGAGTGTGGCCGTGCAGCGAGCGGGAGGTGAGAGCAGTAGATGTGTTACCCTGCCTATCCGAGAGCAACAGGAATGTTCCAGAATAGGCTTCTTAAAAACCAAGGATTGCCAGGAAAAGGTAGCCTCTTACAGATTTAATTGTTAGTACTCGTATTGCTATTATTTTTTAAACAGTCCGATGATATATGATTTGTACAGAAGATCTGTTTGTGCCTTATAAGGGTGTCCGTGCACTTTTTATCCTTTTTAAAGCAAATTTTAAAAAGAAAAAAAAAAATATCCAGGGGGGAAAAAACAACACAGATCAATGGTAGTTTTATAGAATTTTGTGTTCACTGAGAATCCTGCTTTTTTTATATATATACTGGAGTGAAAAAGTGTTTTATTTCCATGGTTCCCCCCCCCCCCCAACCTATTTGTTTCAAAACTGACAAAAGGAAGAAAGAAAAAGAAGAGATGGGGGAAACTCTTTTACCTTCCCCCTTTCTGAGACAGTTACTCTCTTATCGTTACCTTTATGATTCAGTACTGTGACCTGTACATCATGTTTAAGCTGAATCAGATTTTGGACCTCTGTATTAGGCTTTTCAAGCAAATCATCTGGGGGACCTGGGGGGTGGGAGGGCATCGCACGAGGGAGGGAACTGCACTTCTACATGTCAGTGCTCTATAGCGTTGTGTTCAGTGCTGTGTGTTTTACTTTTGGTCATTTATCTGTTTTACATTAATATAATTTTACTTGTTTATGAAACAAATAAAACTTTGGCTTGTAAAGCGTGCTCCTGGGCGTTTGAAGTGTTTGAACTGGAGGGTGAGTAAATCCTTTATTTCCAAAGCGTGGCACTATTAATGCACAGAGGCAGGCACCTCTGTTCAGCTCAGGCACCTCTGCTTCAGCAAAATTAATGGTATGCACTTTAAATACCTTGCGTGAGCTTTGCATTGCTCCTGGGAGGACACTGCACACTGGCTGCGCAGTCCCTTGATGGGCCGGGCAGGGTAGGGTAGGGTAGGGGCATTCCTGGCTTGTTTAACCTTGCAAACCCTTCCAAGCTGGGCTGCTCACTGCACTAAAGCAGGGTGTCCTGTGGCAGATGCCCTCTCCAGGTGCCCCAAACTCCTCATCCAACCTGCACCATCTCAAGCAAGGCAGCTGCAGGTGTGGCCCCACTCCTGTGCTTGTGCTGAGGCTGCGGCAGCCTGGGGACCACCGTGGCTGGCCAGGGAAGGGGTGATGCAGGCACAGAGAGGAGGGCTGCTTTTCCTTTTCTTCTGTTTTTCTTTTTTTTTTTTTTCTTCTTTTTTTAATTCTGTTTTGTTTGGTTTTTGTTTTTTTGTTTTTTTTTTAAGGGTTGTTTTATTTTGTTCTTTTTTTTTTTGTTTGGTTTGCAGCAATACCTGGCTCCCTATGTCACAAGCAGAGGCCAGCTGAAGGCTGCTTTCTAGACTATTTATATCTCTAAATGTGACCAGCTGAAGCTGACACCAGTCAGGCAGCCTCAGATGTGGTCTAAAGCAGGGTGGAAGAATTCATTCATAACTCTGCCCTGGCAAGAACACGGCCACAGTTAAGTGTTTGCATGGAAAACCTCACAAGCCGCAGGTAGCAGAGGAGCCCGGATGGCTGTTTACACCAAAAGGCCTTTTTATAAACTCTGCTGCCTCAGTTTATCCAGAGAGCTGATCCCTGAAGCTGCCAACAGGCTGATACTGCCAGTCTCAGGCCACAGAGCGACTTTGCACCATACTTACCATTAGCGTGAGGATCTGCTCCAGCTGCTGCTGGCCCAACCCTGGGGAGAGCATGGAGGATCACTGCCCGCTCCCATCACCTGCACCTGCAGCCCCCTGCCAGCCTGGGTACCATGATGCAAGTACCAGCCCAAACCAAGCCTCCCATGGCTGAAGCCCCTTGTTAGCGTTCTGCCAGCTCAGGTGCTGAGCAATGCCTGATGATGCCCAAATCTCCAGCCCTTGCAGGATCTGCATGGACTAGGTGGGTTATGGCCACCTGAAAGCCAGGGCATGAGCGTGGAAGAGGCTTACCTATCCAGGCTGGGCAGCAGTGAGCCAGGCTAGTGGAAGATGCTCTTCCATGTCCTTTTTCCCCTCCTTGCCTAGCCTTCCCAAGCACTGTATGCATGAAATACCACACACGCAACCCTCTGCCAGAAGGCACTTGGGCTCTGATAGCTACTTTTGCCTGAGTACACCTATGTCAGCCGTCATGCAGCACACCAGACATACACCAGTCAGACACGGGGTCACAAGGGTGCTTGAAACCAGTCAAGCAATTTCTGTTTATTTCTTAAAAAAAAAAAAAAAAAAAGGAAGAAAACAAAAACGCTAAAAAAAAAATAAAATCAACCCTCAAACCCCACCGAATTAAAAAAGAAATCAACCCCATAATGGTGAAAGTATAGATACGGCATTTACATGGCTACATCTATCTTCTGCTGACCCCCCCACCCTCCCACAGTAATGTAGATTTATACACACATAATATAGTGAGACAGACAAACAAATGGGCTTTGAGAGCCTGCGGGGTGCAGGAAGGACCTCCAGCCTGCCAAGGATGTGCTGAGCTGCAAGGACCTCCAAGCACCCAGTTCTTCTGCCCCCAGCCGTGGTGATGCCCCTCCTTGCTGCTGCATTGGCGGTGGGAAGGAGGAAGGTTGATCTTTGGCTGCTGGAGTGATGAGCCCTGTGGCCAAGCTCAGGGTACAAAGCCTCCTGGCTGCCCTCCTCCTCCTCACGAGGTAGTCGGGGAGTTTGGCCACATTTGTTGTGTGAGGTACAGAGAGGAGGCACAGCCCGGCAGAGGGCACATGTTGGATAGGGGCAAAGCCCTGCCAGCCCATGGCTCTCAGCATCTTCCTGATAGGAGCCGTCGTCCAGCCTGTGGTCCCCTTGCAGACGGAAGAGTGGTAGGAAGGGGTAAGGCTGCAAGTGTTGGCACCCTGCTGAGGGTCATCCCCTACTTGGGCACTCACCTGCCTCCTTGGAAGCTCTTTGGGAACAAGGGAGCAATCCTGTCACACACTCAATGAGCCAAATACAGTACTTGTGTCAGCAAAATGAAGCACTACCAGTTCTGAGGTTCAGTCTGGGAGGAAAGCAGAAATAGCCCTCATTTGGTATGGAGGCCAAAGAAATAGCATTGTCCCTCCTGAGGAAAGCTGGGGACAGTGAGGTCTCTGAGACAGAGAAAGGAGAGACACTTCTGAGATTAAAAGGCCATTCAGAAAAGAGAGAACAAGGACACAGTGCCACTGGAAAGGACTCATAGCCCTTCCAGCCTGCTGTGTGATACTGCCAGAGCGGATGTGGACACAGCTCCAGCCCCCTCCCCAGATACAGCAGGGGCTGGACTGGGCTGCTGCCAGCTTTGACTTAACTCATCCTGTCCCCATTCCTTTCCAAAGCAAAAGGGATTTACTGGAGCAAGAGATGCGCAGAGACAAGGCATCATTGTTCCCCCAACCCACCCTGCAGCGCTCCTGGGAGCACATCAACACCTCGCAATGTGCCACGCAAAGAAATTTGTTATTGGATTGGGTTGCAAATGTATTGCTTATTGCCAGCTCAGGTGAGTCAGCCTGATCAGGGGCTGATGTGCCACCAGAGAAAACTGGAAGTGGGAGGAAGAGGAATCAGCTGCAGACTAGGGTGAATGAATTCCCACGGTAAAACACAAACCTTGGGGCTTCTGGATATGAGGCTGGACTGGAATGGTCGGGACTTCTCCATCTGATAAAGAAGGACTGGGACAAACTGCCCCATCACCCTCTCAAAATGAGCCTGGCCTGAAGCACCACCATTTTCATTCAGTACACAGACAGAAATACCTTCAACTCCACATTTCCAGAGGAGAAAATAGGGGACAGAGAAGGCAGTGAGCATCTAGGGGAGTGGAGAACACTCCTTCAATTCTGCCAGCCTCAAATTAAAGGGAAAACTATAATTTTCAGCAGCAAAACAATGTGGCTGCAGAGCTGCAGCTGCAGTGCTCAACACTTGCAATTAGACTAGAAAGGGCAACAGGGCTTGGTCAACAAGAAACCCACAGAAGCACTGGGTTTAAAGCTTTTCTGGAGAGAGAAATGTGACCTTAAATCTGCAAGTAGCCAAATACAGAGGGAAGAAAGCAGCACTGGGGAACAACAACTCATCTATGCTCAATCCTCCTGCTAGGACAAGCAACACTGTGGGCAAGATTAGGCTGTGCAAGCAGGAATGGCAGCATGGAAAAACCCCAGGCTCTGCTTGCCCTGAAGACCCTCAAACAGCCCAGCAAGCATGGTGAAAGCAAAGTACCTGGAAGACAGGCAGATGGGTGAGAAACAAGGCAGGGAGCCCCTGAGCACCAGACACACCTCACAACTGGTTGTGACGAGGAGCTGAACTCCCACATGCTGCATTGCACTTGATAATATCAGCACCTACTAAAGGACCCACCTCCTGGCTGCTGCCCGCCAGCCTGGGAAGCTCTGTGGGTCATGGGAACGGGTGGTCCCCTTAGTCCAACAGGCAGGGCAGTCTGTGTGGGAATGAAAGCAAAGCATCCTTTATCCAGGGCTTCTGGGGTCATTTTGGTCCTCTGTGCCTTGCATAGCATCCTTTAGCTACCAGAGCAAAACACCTCTTGTTTGGTTGTGATACTGCAAGGGAGAAGCCTGCACAGTGTCCTGGATCAGCACAGAGAGGACCTGTTATATATATGTGTGTGTGCATGTGTGCATTTGTCTGTGGTTTTTTATCACCAGGAGGATGTTGAAGTTAACACTTGTCATTTTAGAGCAGGAAGGACCAAGGGACAGCCCCATGGCATGCACGGCGGGGAGCAAGTAACAGGGGGTGAGGGCAATGCCTGTGCCTGCATGTGCACGCAGAGCTACAGGGACCTCATCCTCAGCAATCATTCCTCCTTTTTGCCACACTCCCTATGGCTCTGCTACACACCTGGACTAAGCAATGTGACCTACAACATCTGGCCATGAACCTGAGCCTCAGAGAAGGCAAATCCTTTTACACGACCAGATTTCCCTGGCTGGTACCATTCCACAGCCCGTGCAGGTAGAACAATGTCCACCAAGGTCAAACTCCCCAGCACAGAGAACCACGGTAGCCATTGTATGCCACAAAGCTTGGCCAGAGCAGCTCTGGCTGCTCCAGGAGATGTGGGAAGGAGGGTGGATGGAAGCACACAGGTGGGGAGGGAAGGCTGAGCTGCTTCCTCCACGCTGCTGCCAATGGGCACCAGCTGGGATGCGTGGGATCTCGAGTATTATCTTTTGTTTAAAGCCATCCTTATGGAAAACTATAAATTAATCTAATTAAATACTCGGGTGAGAGACCAGGGAACCTCTGGCTGTGCAAGCAGAGGAGCAGCTATGGCTTCTTCCTCAGGTAATTGGAAGGGATCCAGCCCTCCCAGCACGGCCCCCCAGTCAGGACCTTACAAAACCACCAGCCGCTGCTGTTCTTCTCGCGAACTTCAAACAAAGTCCCTTCTTTGAAGCTGTTGGTCTCCTCGTCGCCTTCAAAATCTGCCACTGCCACATACAGAGCTTCCCTGGTGATGTCCGGACTGGAGACAGGGGCTGAGGTCCTCTCCTTGGCTTCCCCTCTCTCCACTGGCTTGGATATGACCTTTGGGCTTATGCTGCTTTTTACTTTGGCTTCATCTTGGATGGAGGCAGAGAGGAATGGTTTGGCTTTCGGAGGAACCAGCATGGGCCTCCCCAGCACTGGGGATGACCTGATTTCGGGTGCTTCCCGTGCTGGGACCCTCAGCTCCGCTGTGGGGACAGAGGCAGGACCCCCTGTTTTCTTAGGAGGGGGTGGTCTGCGAGGCGGCACCACGGGGCGCTGTGGTGGGGGCTCCCTGGCACCCAGGGGGTTTGCTGGGCCCAGGAGGGGTTTGGGCAGCACCTCTTTTGTGGTGTGGCTGTCCGGTCTGGGCAGGGGTTTGCTCTCCATGCTTGATCGCTCCTGAAACCTTCCAGAAGCCTCTGAAGAGGCCATGGCGTTACTGAAGGAGCTTTCGCCGGCAGTGGTGTCCTGCTCGGAGGGTTTCTCTGGGCACTTTGCAGGTCTAAGCTTGCTCCGCAGGTTGCAGATGTCCAGTTTATCATCAGCTGGTGCTGGGTCAGTCCTGGGGGCTGCAGCGGGTTTTGGCCTGATCTGAGGTCTTGACTTCAGGAATGGATTCTGGGTGATGGGCTCAGGCTTGTCCTCCACAGGCTCAGCTTTTGGCTTCGTTGGCTTGACAATGGGCCGGAGGTTTGGCTTCTTCACCTCCTTGGCCGACACCTTATGTCCACATTCCAGTCCCATTTCGTTTTTCAGTTGGAAGAGTTTGCCCTTCTCTGGTTTGATCTCTGGCTTCTTCATGTCCTTAGGAGCTGCTGACTGCTTGGGTGGAATCATGGGCAAAATCATGCCTGGGGGCTTGGGGGGCGGCCTCTGCCTCTCCAGTAACTCGCCTTCCGATTTGATGATGGACTCCTTCCTGGGTGGCAGGCTGGGCTTCTCCTCTGTGTCACGGTCCGAGATCTCCTCATAGCCACCAGCAAAGGCTAGGTCCCCGCTCTCGGGAGCCTCCTTCCCCTTCCAGTCTTTGGCCCACTTCCCACCACAGTCCATACCGTTAGGAGGAGCCTCTGGCAGTGGGCGGCAGGGTCCTGTTGCTTCCTCACTGGTGCTGCTGTCGGCCGCAGCATCCCCAAGGCGGAGTTGAGCCATCTCACTGGGAAGCGGAGCCAGGAAATTTGGCCTAGACGCGTTGCTGGTTTTCTTGTACTTATCGATGAATGTGGCAGGGGCCCAGCCTTCCTTCTCCTCAATCTGAATGTACCACCAGCCGCTAAGGTTCTTCTCAATAACCTGCCAAGGGGTAAAGAAACCTCAGACATCCATACAGGACTGCTCTCTGCACAAAAGGGGATGCTCAGTGTCTCTGAACTGATGTCAAGGTGACACATGGCCCCGGTGCCTCTCCATCCAAAAGCCAGCCATATAATCACTGCATGGGTATCCTAATGAGAGGGGAACCTGGTAACAGCCTCTGGCAGGGAAGGGGACCTGCGTGCCGTGGGACTGAGGCTCGTCATCGCCACGTCGCGGAGCTGCCGCTGAACTGTCCCTATCCCGGGACCGGCATGCCGGGTACCAGCGGTGGCCACTGAGCGGCACTGTTGGAGCGACCAACCCGCAGCGATGCTGTGTTGGACCGGACACCGCCAGATACGGTTCGGGCTTTGTGTGCTCCACAAGTGGGGCTGGGACCTGAGAGGAGCCCACTGGGGCAGCAGTGAAGAGAAAATCCTCTTAAGGAGGCACAGCGTACGTTTTGAAAAGCAAAATCACATCTGCAGGAGGAATCCTGCCAGCAGAAAGCAATTTGGGAAGGGCTTTTGACTTTAACCTGGCCTAATTAAGGAAAAAACCACAATCTCTACCCCCATTTGTGCTGTGGTTTTAATTTGCATTAGTTCAGACAACAGAGCACCCACACACTTGCACGACAGGAGGACAGGAGGCCACCAAGAGACTACGGACTCCAAAGTCTTGTGAGCTCATACAGGTGTCTCTCCTACTCTCAGAGAGCCTGGGATATTAACAGTCCACAGAGGCAATCACATGCATCACCATGCCCAGTTTCCAACCAGAATACCATGGTAAGCAGATCTTCCCTGCCTGGAAAGGGACCACCTGCCAGAAACAGGTTGCAGAGCAATGGGAGTCAGGAGCGCTGCACTGATGTGAAGATGTGAGAAGACTAACAGTCTCACCTCTACTTTCATTCCTGCCTGGAAGCTGATACCATCAGGGATGGTGGTCTGGAAGTCAGCAATGGTGTAATATTCCTCTTCCACTTGAGGAGGGACAGGAGGTTTGGGCAGATTCAAACCGCGTGGCTATGAGAAGAGAAAATGCATCAGCATGTTTCTACAGCAGATGTGATACAACATCCACACAGGCCACCAGCCTGCAGAGACCCAAGATAGCGCAGCCAGGCCAGGGACATCTGCTATGCCCATGCAGCGTCCTCACCAACACAAACAAGCAAACCACTTCCAGGCTGAGCAGAAAACTGCCCAGCACCAGAGCTCTTGCCGGCAGCAGTTACCTTCCCCAGAGGGAGGGAGCCAGCCTGCAGCCTCCCACTGGCAACCCAGCCCTGCAGAACAGACTGGCCAAAAGTTCCTTTAAAGACCACGTGCAAAGAGAGGAGGCTTAAAACATCAGGGAGGCAGTGTGCGTGCTCCAGCCTTGACCAGAGCACAGCCCATGGTACAGGGACAAAATCCCAGGCAAAGAATAACCAGTGACTAGAGCTCCTTTCAGTGCTCCTCTGACTCCCTTTGCCATTGTTGCTCTCTTATATCAAGTGGCACTTACTATGGTGAGATCTCGGCGAGGAGGGGGTCTCTGCCTCATCTTTGGTGACTCTGTAGAAGAAGAATTTCAGATGCTGTTGAATTTCTGGCTTTTGGTCGCACATGTGTTCAAAACACACAAGTGACAATGAGAAAAGAAAGGCAAGGACCAACCTGACCAATGGGCAAGGAAGCTGAAGGAGGAATCTGTCTGCCCTGAGTAGCACAGGTCACCCAGGTTTTGAGGGTGTCCCACTGGAAGGAGAACCAGCTTTGCACCATCAGGTGCTGCTGGGAAACACAGCTGAGGTGACCATGTGTACTGGCTTTTTCATTGCAGGTCTGACCCAGAAGACCTGGCTTCCAGAAGGGTAAAAATGCCCCAGCTTCTGAGAGGAGAGGATCTCTGGATCTCCATCCTATTTGCTGATGCTCAGCAGATCCCAGGGCAGCACTGTCCCTGTGCAATGCCACCTCCAGACCTTGCTGCAGAACCCACAGTACCTACAAGGCTTTTGCCTTCCTCACACCCCCTTACATCGCTAAAAAGCCTACAGGAAAGGCTACACTTGTACCCCAGCCACCAGTGGCCTCCTCCAGACCAGCCACTTACTGCGTCGGATGTCAGCGTTGGGCAAGGGACGGCCGTCAAATCTCCCATCCCTTTGGCCAGCAAGCACATCCTTCTCTCTGCTTGCCAGGACCTGTTGCCGGGAGATGCCATCCAGATCCAAGGCACAGGAATGGGTGGAGGAGCCTGAACCCAGCTTCTGCGAGAACATCTCTCCACTCCCCTTTTTGAGGTAGGAGGCAGGGGCCCAGCCTTCTTGGCCCTGGTACCTGTAGTGGCAACAATGGCAGTGTCACTGCACTGAGCCTCTGTGCTGGACCGGGACCATGAGTCCTTTCCCAGAGGAGGAGCCCATTGCGCTCCAGTGGTGTTGAGACATTGGCCATCTCCTGAGCTGAGCTCAGAGCAAACATTGACTGAAGATGCTACACGATCTGGGTAGAATGAGCTGGTCATGCTTCATGACACAGACCTGGAGAGCTCCAGCCATGACTAACGCTCCTGTGCAAGCTGGCCACAGCCAGCGGGCCAAAGGCTGGGAATGGCACAAAGCCCCATTTCCTTTTCACCTCAGCAATGGCACTAGCTCAGGAATGACACTGGCTGAGGAAGCAGAGTGGAAAACCAGAGGGATGCTGTTAGCACTGATGTAACTGGTCTTTGGAGAAGGCACAACCGGCAGCCTGGGTCCCTTCCCTGCTCTAAATCTGCACTG
Source organism: Pezoporus wallicus (assembly GCF_028554395.1). Taxonomy (NCBI): domain Eukaryota; kingdom Metazoa; phylum Chordata; class Aves; order Psittaciformes; family Psittacidae; genus Pezoporus; species Pezoporus wallicus. The sequence goes on from NW_026638191.1 coordinate 274,857, forward strand.
TTCAGCAGAGAAACCAGCCCCGTGACACGATTGGAACCCCACATCCGCAGTGTCCTGCCATGCTAAAGGGTCCCGCGCCAGCAGCAGAACCTCTCCCTGCTGGCTGGGCTGCAGCCCCTATGCTCAGATGGCACCAGCTACTGAGTAGTTGCCTTTGGAGCTCTCGTGGCAGCCCTCCTCCGCTTAAAAAGTCAGTGGATGTTTTTCTGGGGCTCTGCTGCTGCCAAGACCACAGGTTCAATGCAAGGTTAAGAAAATTGCAGTGTGTGCTCCCACCCTGCTCGAGTCCGGATCTTTGCAAGACCACAGACAAGAGAAAATGAGCCTCCAGCAGAACACAAGTATCAGCTCAGAATGGTCTGGAGTCTTTGGCCTCAGCACACCCTGCGTACAGCAGACCTGGCCCAGACAACAGCCCTTCTCTTCTCACCTCCTAACACAGTCAGAACATCCAGCCTGCCTCTGGAACGCTCACTGGTTTTCCTACCAGCAGCACATGATGTAACACTAAGGCTCTCACACCGGTTCCCTTTACACTGCTGGAGCATGTGATGCCATGATGCAGTCCACCTCCCAGCACAGGAAATTAGGGGATTTTAAAGATGTTCAGCCACAGCTATGGTTGGCTGAAGTCCTGAAAGTCGACTAGCTTTAGTTTGTAGGGATGGAGAGAAATGAGTTCTGGTTCTCTGCCCTTCCTTAGACTTGCCCCTGAACTGTACATCCAACGTGCTTTGCACAGCCTCAGCTGCAGTGCCAGGGAATAGCAAGAGGTAGGGACATACCTGATTTTCCACCAGCCCTCCAGGTTCTTCTGGATCACCACCACCACAGCCCCTTTGTCCAGGTTCATTTCATCCTGGTCTCTTGCGGTATATGGGTAAATAACGGTGTACTTCTCCTCTGTTGGAAAGAAAGTGCAGTTTCAGAGAGATACTGTTTTATGGAAACCTGGACTCGGTCAAACAACGGTTAAAAGTGCTTTATATAAATGATAATTCTTGTTGTAATATAGGTGCAAACACACAGAGATACACAACCATTTGGACGAGAAATGTCAGTGAAATGTACTTCAAAACAAACCCAGCTGCGTTTGGAAATGTAAACTTTGGGGAGCTAGTCTGGCCCAAAGATATTGTCTACAACAGTTCCTCCTCTCCCTTAGGACTAAAGACTACCTTTTATATGACAGCTCTCCTTTCACCTGCTCTTTAAGAAGCCCTTCCATGCTTCCATTTCAGCTCAGATTTATCTCTTAGTGTGTTTAAAGAAGAACTGTCCCCTATACAGGGAAATAAACCCCATGGCCATCAGGGAGTAACCCCACACATACGGATGTGCTCTCACGCACAGCTCTCAAACTGCTCTACAGTGGCAGCTCTACATGAACTTCCCTGTTCAACATCTGAGTCCCCCAAGACACTCGTCAAAGGCATGTGGTGAGCCTGGAGAAGAGTCTGATGTCCTGTCCACTCGACCGAATGATGGCAAGCAGGGACACGGATGCTTTTCCCTTCAAGAGGAAGGGAAACACCCTAACAGCCACGCAGACATGTCAGACAAACAGGTTCATCCATCTATCCCTCTCCCTCACCTTGTCCTGTCTTCTCTGGAAGAAAACCAGGAAAGCAATTGCCTGTGCTTATGCGGTGCCACAATAGGGTGAAGACCACTGTGGGAAATGTCTGCCTCCAAACCCCACACTTCTGGGAATTCATGTATCCACACTGTGCAGGTTTCCTGGATTTGCCTCCTTGGAGCAGCACAGCCCTCAAAGGGCCCTATTTCCCACTGCCTTTAAGCACGGGAGTCAAAGCAGAAAATGTCCTGTTACACCCAGCAGGCTTTCCTCCTCCTGACCCCATCTGAGCCACCAACCCAAGGATCACAGCTCAGAGGAGTTACTTTTACAGGAACTAAGGCAGTTCAACAGCAAGTTGCAATAAGCCTGCACACATGTTGGGGGAAAGCAGAAACTCCAGCCTCTGTCCCCAAAACAACCCTCAGAAAGTGTGAAGGAGCAGCTGATAGAGGAAAGAGATGGACATGAGTGGGTCTAATAGCAGGCTGAGGAGCACGTATGGCAGGCACTGAGCACTGACACAAGTAGGGTTCATCACATGCAAAGCAAACAAACAGACATGCGGACATGGTTCCAAGCACAAAACACGGGCAGCCAAACAAGTCTCTGTGAAGTCCACCTTGACCCCATCCACTGGTGTACAAGTCCCCAAGAGTCCGACGGCGGCCAACGTGCCTGGGCAGAGACCAGTATCTCCATGGGACTGGGAAGAGCATGTTGGGGAAGCAGGAGAAGGACAAGAGAGGACATAAGGAAGTGGCACTTCAGGTCCAAGAGGAGACAGGGCTGACACCAGAGAGTGGCACAGAGACTGTAGTCACCTGGAGACCCCTCCCCAGTCTGAGCCCCCCTCCCACCTCCATCTCCAGGGGCATTTCAGATTTGCTCTGAGCAAAGGCTACAACCTTGCTGTTCTCACAAGGTGATCTCTGTGTTCTTTGTCCTCCATGGGTTTAGACAACACACGAATTCTCCTAGGACCTGAGCTTTGCTCCTCCTCCACTGCAGGTCAAACAGCTCCTAAAGGAGGCACTGGGATGGCAGGAGCTGGAGGTGGCACCTTCAGCCCCTCTGTGGGGAGCAGAAAGGCCAGCAGGTACATCACCAGTGTCCAGCTGCCCCATTCCTGCTGCAGCACTGGAGCAGAGCACTGGATGGGCAGAACCACCATGGGCAGACAGGTTTGAACAGCACTTGTGGGATTGTCCTTCCCTGACATGTCCTGCCCAGGTCAGGGAGGGCTAAGCAGTCCTGCGAGCAGCTCGGTGCCGATCAGCAGGAAGAAGCTGGGGCAGATGTCTCCAGCACCTTCTTACCTTCCTCGGACTGCATGGAGAACTCATCCTGGACACCATCCTGGGCCTCCAGGCAGGTCGCTGGCACCCAGCCTTGCTCCTCCAACGTGCTCACAAACCACCAGCCTGAGAAGAAAAAAGCAGGCAGCTCAGCCCAGAGCTCCCACCACCCCAAAACTCACTCCAAACCATGAGCCTTGGGGGTTTTTGCCTGCGTGGGAAGCTGGGGTGACCAAAAAACAACAGAGCCAAGCACTATCCGACTGGGAGCACAGGCAGCACCACGGGAGAATCACAGCCGAGTAACATCTAAAGGTACAGTTCCCTCCCCATGACGAATGGGAGAGGCTCTGAGAAGCAAACAGCTCCAGCCACCATGTTTGCTCTCCCTTTCCCCCTGCCCTTTGTGGCTCATTTTCCCTCAGTCCGGATCAGCAAGCCTGGGCTAATTAGCAGAGATGAGTCCCCTGTCTGTGAATCAATAGCTGACTCCTGCTGCGCTCTCGCCTTCTTTACATTTGTGGAAACAGCAGATTTTGAAAGCTAAGAGCAAAGGTAGGATTCAAACATGAGCTCTCTCATGGAAACCCAACCAGCTCCAGAGCGGCCACAAGCAATTCTGGGCCACCCTGGGTGTCCAATCAAAATAAATGCGTGCTCCTCAGTTATTAAAAGCACAAACTATTTGTGTCTTTGGGGGGGAAATAAACAACCTCACCAGTGAGTCATTTAGAAAGACAACTAGATTGTCGGGGAGAGAATCAGCAGTTATCTGCATGGAAGGGAAAACCAGGCTGACAGGGATAAATAAATCATTTGCCATAGCTTTTGAATTGGCTGTGCTAATAAGCTTCACTTGCTTCAGGGTTGCTTTTATTTTCCTCATTTCCCAGCATAGCTGTGGGCGCAAACAATGCTCTGGGGACCAGCTTTCTTGAGTTCTAAAATCTATGTTCATGATTCATCTTTAAACCCCCATTAGCAACTCCTGTTAACTTCAGGGAATGAATTTCCCTTTTCAACAAACTCCAGAGGTTGGGCCCAGGACACGACTTGAGCCCTTTGCAGAGGTTAAGAGCAAGTTTAAGTTCTGAAGTAAGCAAATAGCTCAGCTGCCTGCCCTGCTTCACAGCCGGGTGCTTCATTGTGTTTAGAGGCAGGAATTGTGAATGCACAATGGGGCCTTTCACTGGGCACTATGAGAATGTCCCCCTATCAATAAAACAAGCCTGCCAACTCCAGGAACGGCTTTTGTCCTCAGGATCCACTGGCCGGGTGCTTCAGCATGAAGAAGCGTAAAGTAGAGATTTTAAAAGATGGATGGCGCCTGGTGTTCAGCACAGGGATAAGACCTTTCCTTTAGAGAGAGCCCTGAAGCCTTGCCCATGCTCATACAGCCTGCAGACTGAAGCCACCTCCGCATCCCACCTCAGCTGACCACCCAAGGACATCCCTGTGAGGTGCCTGAAGGCTGTTTTGCTTAAGGACCTAGCAGGAAAACACTAACGACACAGGATTACTATTCCTTCCCTTGCTGTGCAACGCAGTAGACCCGAAGCCCTCTGCCAAGCCAAACCCTCTGTACCTGATTCATTCTTCTCAATGATATCCACCAACTGGCCCACGCACAAGCTGATCTCGGAGCTCTCCTGCTTCTGGTAGTCCGCCACCACGACATACTGCTCCAGCACCAAGGGGTCGACCGACGCAGAGTCAGCTCCTGCACAGGGGGGACAAGAACCGACCCGTGTGCCAGGGTCAGCACCACCTCCCGAGAGCACGGACCACCGCTCCCGAGCACCTGCTGGCCTGCAAGCAGCTCCAGGACACCCTGGGGACCCCAGCGTGAGAGATGTGAGCCAGAGACTTGGGCAGAGTGAGGAGAGACCAAACCAGCAGCCAGGTGAGATGGGTACAACCAGGTGAGACTTTTCACTTGCTACCCACCTTCCTGCTCGCAGACAGAGCTGTCCAAGCAGCCCCACCACCGCCGCAGATGCACACAGCAGCATTGGACACCAAGGGGACTCAAGGCAGTCGTCTGTGCGCTGACATCAGCTGTCCCAATGCACGGACCAGTTCAGATCCCAACTCAACACGCACACAACCTGCAGCGAGTTTTGTGGGTCCTGGCTAAAGAGCCTGGACACCCAGGTGGAGGGATGTTTGTAGGACAGGGCAGCATCCCCCTGTCACCATTATCCTTATGTATTTCAGTCACCTTCCCACAGCTTGCCAGCAAGGTTTGCACTGTTATTTGCTCCGCTAACTCTGCTCAGCTCCTCCTGCTGAGATCAAAATTTAACATCAGAAAGTACTAAAAAAGTACCCCAAAGGGGAGAAAAGAGGCAAGATAGACAGGGAGCAAAGCTTTTCTCCACCCAAGAAAAGCCCGGCACCCGGAGGAGAGAGGGATGCTGCGGTCCCGGCTGCACCGAGCCCGTGCAGGCTGCGGGTGGCACTGCGAGCTAAGGCCAGGGACACCCGGGAGCACCGCCAGCCCCTGCTCGGCGAGAGACCAGCAGCGAGGCACTGCAGGGCTCGGCTGGCTTGTATTCTGCAAGCACTTCTTCATTTAGGAGAGTGCTCAGGATACAGATGCACACCCTTCACTTGGTGATGCTCGCTATGGCAGCACTGCAACAGAGGATTCCACTCGCATCAGTCACTGCTTAAGAAACATGGCCCCAAGTTTGTCCCTATACACCTGGCAAAGCCACCCTTTTCCCATACCTGCACCAAGGCTTGTGGTGTGAAGGAAGACCACAAAGTGACCGAGGGCTTTGCATGCTAACATAGCACACTCTGAGTGAGCTGAGTGCTAAGCCCAGCCTATTCAGCCCCACCAAGCTTGGTGCTCAGTCGGCTCAGCCTCCTGCTAAACAAGCTCTGGTTATCCATAACACCACCAGCACTTGCCCCATCTGCCTCCAAAAGCCTCCAAGAAGCAAAAAGTTGTCAGAAACTCTTGCCCATGACTCCTCTCCACTGCAAGCCCTGGCTCTGGCCTCCAACCCAGCACTTTAGCTTGCAGCTTCACAACCTGTCAGACGATGACACTATTACATTACCCTGTCCTCCCCAGGTGCAGTAAGAATTAATTAATACCTGCCAAGTGCTTTGGAAGTAGGGCAGTGTTAATTATTATAGCACCAGTGATCAAGAGTCACACACCTGATCACGGGTGTGAAGTTGTATGTACAGGGGCTGTGCATGTACTCTGAGGAGAGAGCCTCAAGCTTTGGGTTGGGGCAGAAATCACATCTGACCCAGCGCTCTAGCTGCTATAGCACAGCAGATGTACAGGACAATTACCTCCCAGTCTCTGAATGGTATGAAATTACATAGAGAGTGGTAGACCCTTTGGACAGTTAGGTGAAACGCAGCAAAGAAATTCAGGCTACATTATCAGCAACATGTTTATATGGCAAGTGCACCTACCCTGCAAGTGGACCCAACACATGAGAGGACTCAGCCTGACAAAAGATCTTTCTTAGGGGGAAATTTATTGCAGAGCATAGGTTTCCCAGTAGGAAACCTACAGTGGCACACTCATCCCAAAAGTGTATGAGTAGAGATGGACAAGATCTAGCAGGACTTCAGCAATCCTAGGATGCTCCACTGCCTCACACAGTTCTCCTGTGCACAGGGGTCACAAGCTCTCAAATTGGTTCTGAGAAAGAAAGACCACAACAAAGATTTAAATGAACAATGTATCTTCAGGGCAGTCTTATTTAAAGGAAAGAGGCAAATTGTCCATGTTATTCTGCTATAAACAGGACTCTGCAGAGTTCCAGGTGAGCTGGCCAAGTGCAGAGGATCTGTTACCGCTAATGAAAGCTTCCTCTGTACTAAAACCCAGAGGTGGGGCACCAGACAGAATTAAAAATAGCCCTCTAAAATGAATGGTGGATGCTAGGACTATCTGTTCTACTAGCTCAATTAAAGGTTTGTGCTTAAAGTGATCAGAGGATCTATTCAACCCCCTCGAGAAGAATAACAGCCACAGGAAGAGAAAAGTACTCTCTTTTCTGCCTCCCTCACTATAATTACACCCATTGCTCTGATGCTATTTGTAGTTTCAGCAGGCAATTCTGGATGCTCCAATGTACCTATTAAACCAACAACAGAAATTGTAATCTGAGCTTGGAGGAAGATGTAGGAGTTAATTTCAGGAGCATCTTCACCTGGAATAATCATCCTCAACCACAAAAACCACACTCAAATAAACAACAAAACATCCTATATATGGGCAGACTTGGGTCTCCTAAAAATAGCAATGGTGTAAACCTTACCATCTAAGATGAGAGACAGTACTAAAGCTCTGCAGCTGGGGAGCAGAGGAAGCATTAATACAGTCCAGAGCCCACAAGAGAGTGAGTTTCGCAGACAGGTGTAGGCAGGAACACAGCCTTTGTATCGTGAACACCCCTCACTTGTGAGACTGACACAGACATGGCCTTAGAAGGGATGTACATTGGCTCATGATACCCAGAGGTCCTTAGACTGGTCTTGCAGAACTGATAGTTTCTGTGGTTGCAGGAGAGGCGCTGGGGAGACAGCCTCCAGGCAGTGCACATCCCAGCTACCAACCCAAGGACTGATCAGGAAAGTGACCTGTCACATACAGGTCAGCCCGTAAATCTCTGCAGGTTTTGTTTGACCAGAAACTTGGCCATTCACCCAAAGTGCTGAGATGGACAAAACCAGTAGGAAATCTCATATATATGGGGTTGCTTGTGATGTTTCTAGCCTTTCCAATCTCTGGCTTTGCAGTATCAGTGACAAAAGCCAGGACTTCGTTATGGGGTTTGGACACTGGTGCCTCCACAGGGAAACAAAGAGCTCAGGCACGGGGCATGTGGCTTTGAAGCTGTACACTCCAGTCCTTGCCTAACACATCTTCCAAAGATGTAATTCTTTGGATAAAGTTTCTTCCTCCTAGTCCTCTGGCCTGTGCAAATCGGACCCAGTGTGCTTAGGATTGCTCTCTTCTCTTAGCCTCTCCCATGAGTTTGTGAAGATCAGCACTGCAAAAGTGACTTTCTCCCTGCTCTCACATGAGATGGGCAGTAGATGCTGTGCTGTATCTTTTGCGAGTCTCTCATCTCTCCAGGGATTTTTCCAGAAATGGAAAATAATCACATGGAAACATCATTCACTGTTGGAGTTTTATAAAAGTCTCCCTGTGGCTGCTGTAGGATACAAGAGCTGTGTTTTCACTGTATCTCATTAGAATGAATACTGTGGTTTGGGGGGCTTTGTAGACACATTGCATAGCACAGCAAAAGGGATGTGGCCACATAAGAAAGCATCTAAAATAAAGCTGGCAGGGGGATATTTGAGCTTTCTGCCAGCCTCCTTGGGCAGCTCCTTCCAAATACAAACTCTGCAGACAGTTTCAGGTTCCCTTGCACTAAGTGAGTGCTGCAATGAACGCACGACTGAATAGAAATGCTCAAAACAGTCTTGGGGACTGACATGATGACTGCTTTTAGATGTACCTAAATCAGTGGTGAAGTCAGTCCTCAGAATCCCAGAGACCGGGAATAATCCATCCCCCTGGAAGCTGCAGGCTGTATGGAGCCTGGGCCCACGCCTAAGACTCACAGATGTGGGATTTCAAATACTGGTAAAAAAATACTAAGCAGAGGAAACAGATTTTATTTCCAATGCTTACTCGCATTGGGCCCTCCTCACAACAGCAAATGTCACTTGAGTCTCTTCGTCACCACGGGAGGTTGAGGGCAGGCAGCACTTTAACCCGCTTCGCATCCCAGTGTTTGCTTAAATCCCATTTCAAACAGGGCTTGCTGCCAGGAGCTTGGGAGGTTTTTCCAGCACTCTCTTAAGAGCAGTGCAACCCCTCTCCAGCAATGCTGGGAGAAATCAGCAATTGGGAAGTTGCTCATTTGAAAATACTCATGATTTGTGTTTGTGCACAGCTACTGAATGCCTCTTCCTCAGGGAGACCCATAATGAATGAGCTTGCTTTGTGCCTTGCTGCAGATTTGTTACCTAAAAGCAGGCCTGGCTTGAGAAACTGATGAACTTCCTCAAGGTGTAAGTGGGATCGGGATAACAGCAGCAGAAACACACTGTTCCTGCTGCCAGAAAATGCCACACAGTGAGAGGAGTCTCTGAACATGGCTGGCACGAGGCAGCAGCCCTTTGTAATGTTACTGCATGCAAACATCTTTCCCTGATGGCTACTGCACATATGACAGATGCCAGTGCAACCTGTAATGCCAGAGCAGCCCTGCCTTGGACACTTCCTAAACTCTCCCTGTTTCCTCCCTTTCAACGGTGACAAGCAAACAGCATCCCAAGGAGCATTTTCTCTTTGACCTCAGCAACATCCCTCTGTCACTTACAAACCCACCATGCCAACAGGATGGCAGAGTGAAGTTGCCCGTAAACTTGCAGTGGGAAGGCAGGACAAAGGCAGGACACAAACAGGGGAAAAGCTCCTGCTTCTGTAACAGCCAGCATCCTTAAATTGAATTCTGCCATCAAAGAACTGAGTTATGCAGCAGAATATTTTTTCCTCTTCTTCTCAACCCCAGAAAGGATTTCTTTTTTCTTGCCTAATACAAGTGGACAGGATTCAAAATGATCTAAACACACACTGATCTCATAGGGAAATACAACACCCTTCCCTTACACACCAAATGTTCCTGCTGAGCCAGCACACAAGAGCTTGTTTTTAAGATGAGGGAGCTTTTATCTTTATTTTACTTCTGTTTTATCAAAAGGGAGGAGAAGGGAAAAAAATGCAGCCCGTTCTTTTCCCCACCCATAGCAAGAAGCTTCTTTCTACCTCCAAAGCTAGATGAAGACCCACCACTTTGGTTTATGGCAGTGCCAACTCTATGGCCAAAACCCTTTTCACAACCTATTTCAGCAGAATCTCCATCCAAACCTTCCTTCCCAAAGACCCTCGTGCTACCTTTTATGCCTTCTCTGGTAGCTCTGGTAGCTGAAAGATGCCCTCCCTAATCCACAGATTGAAGGCTCTTCCCCTCCCCTCTCCTCCTCTTTCTGACAAGCATAGATAACCACTAACACGCCAACTGGGGGGTCTTCCAGAGATGTTCCTCTCTTGAGGATCAGGGTTAGGGCATCGCAGACCCGACCATCCACCCAAAGGGTCCCAGCTGGTGCAATCATGAAGCAGAACGTGCTGCTGCATCAGAGGACTTCTAACCTCATGCTGGCCACCACGCAGCTCAGACCCTCCTCTGGACATGGGAAATTTTGCATCCCCATCCTCCTGGCTGCAGACCAAGCCCTTCACCCCAGACCTGTGACAGAGCCGCTGCACGTGGAGCTGTACCGACAGCCAAGCGCCAGTCCCTGCCTGCCGTACCTCCTCTCCACTACTGTCCCATGTCCACCAGCCACCACAGAAAGCTACAGGGGACGTGACAGCTTCTTGCCCACCCAGCCCGAGCAGATGTCCCGCTGGTGAAAGGCAAAGCAAGAGCAAGGGCCGGGCAGCGAGCGGCTGTTACTACCTCTCTGCAGGAAAGAGGCCGTTCTCTGGATAAACCCTGATGGGGGAACAAAAGGACGGGAGACAAGGCATGAGGTGGGGAGCGAAATGAACCGGGGGTGGCAGCAACGGTGGCAACAACTTGGTTAATGAGTGAACAGGGGGCCAGTGCAGCACAGAGAGCTGCGGGCGTCCATCCCACTTTTGGGAGCGCCACGGGATGCACAGGGGACATGGGACCAGGACTTGGAGACTGCAGTGAACTCCCGGGTGGGTGGAGGAGGCACACCATGCTGGGGAGCCCCATGGGGAGAACAGCAGGGGGTTGGCTTGCCATGGGGCCAGGCCCTTGCCCTGCTCCAGGAGACCATGGGTATGGGTGGAAGGAGGAGTTGGTGGAACCAGCGGAGAGAAAAGGATTGCTTACCAGATCTCTTCTTTCCAATGGGCTCCCTGAAAAAGAGAAGGAAGAGCGTCAGCAGCGCAATGGGGCAGCTGGGTTGTTGGCCAAGTACAAACCCCCCCTGGAAGGCACAGATGGCATGAGCCTCCTCAGCCTTGGTCTGACAGCCACAAATCCCACCATGTCACTGAGTGAAGGTGGGTGGATTGGGACTGTCTGGCAACAGAGTCAGGAGCTGAGGAAGCCCAAACCCCCAAAGCTGCTCGCAGTGCAGACCACAGCTCCCACAGAAGTGGGCATCCGTCAGAAAACAGACAAAAAGGGAAACACTGAAGCTCCTCCACGTCCTGAGCTCTCAGGGACAAGAGTGAGGAGCAGTTGGGGAAGGGGCAAACATTTATACCCCAAAACAGGACAAGTCATGTAGACAAGTGTGGTAGAAGGGATGAGTACCATGGCTGTGCGCTCGAGTACCTTAAGGACACAGCAAACAGGAGATATTGGTGGCTATGAGGAGGCAATGAGGTAGCTTCAGCACAAGCCCTCTTGCTATGGCCAGCACTGGCCCCACCACTTATGAGATGGGTTAGAAACCACAGGTTGTGGGTCCCTTCTCTTATTTGAATGCTGCCAAGAAACACGGTCGCTGAACAGCCTCAAACCCAGGCACAAGCACAACTCTTCAGGCACGATGACATCTGGGTTCTTTCACAATTAAAGAACAAACACCAAATCAAGGAAGATATGGGCCCAGAAAAGCCTCAGAAAATCATGGGGAACAAACCAGGACACGCAGATGGCCTGAAACCCAAACAAGTGCACCAGCCCTGTCCGCAGCCCGACCACAGCGGTCCATGTTGCTGCAAAAGGGCTCTCAACACTTTCATGTAATTCACCACTGTGGCCTTGAAATGCTGCTGTAGTGTGTGTGATGGTGGCTGCTCCCTGTTCCCTTACAGAGGAGACTGCTCTCCTTGCTCTTCAGGCTCACATGCATGACAGATCAAGACCATCTGGCCAAAATGAAATATTCTGGTACAAGGAGACATGCACTTATCCTTGTTACTTCCAGGAACAGTGAAAAGCACAGAGCGGGCACTAGAGCTTCCAAGGAGGAAAACATTCACCTGGTGGGAAGGGGACCCTCCTGAGGCTCTGAGCTGCCTGGCTGCTGCTTGGAAAGGCAGCTGGACCAACCAGGTAGACCCCAGGAGCCTCTTCATCTGTTTACTGGCTAAACAGTCTTTCCTCCCCTCCCCTTTGTTTTCAGGCTAACCAAAGAAACCCGTCCACCCTCAGCCAGAAAGCCAGCCAAAGCTGGGCTATGCTTTGCTCTCCTTCAAGCTTATCTGCATTTTCAGACCATAATTACTGCAGACATTTTATTCCCCCAGAGCAATGGGGTGATGTGGGGACTTGGCTGCCTCCAAAGCCTGCCCACCCATCCTGGCAATGCATTCTGTTTACAGTGCCTTATCCTCCTGGTCTCCACTTCCCTTTGCACTTTAAACCTCTGGTACACATCCATGGAGCTATCAATAAAATTAAATGAAATGCAACAAGGATGGACTAGAAACAAATAGGACATTGTTATCTAGAAACTGGAGACTATCTGTTGAGGTCAGAGACCACAGACTGTGCAAAGACCTAAATACCAGGTCCCGGGTACAGAGACACTGGAGGAAGCTACTGGACAGAGCATCCCAAAGACATTTCTAAACAGAGACCACATTGCAGAGCTAAACCACAGTTTATCATTAAGCTGCATTAAACTTGCCCCAGTGCAACAATATAGCAGGGCAGGGAGGTGAAGCAAGGCCAGATGAGCACTGTGGTGGGCATGGCACTCTCGTGTTGACAGGAGGGCACTGATGGAAATAACTTGGTTTTTCCCCTGCCATCTGCTAAACCTATTACTGCAATTGATCCCCCTGTTTCCTTCCCCCGGCTGCTCTGTCTGAGTGAGGGGGCAAGGAAAGAGCTGCAATTTCACTTTGCTGCTGGGTTGTTCCTGGCACAAGTACAAAGAGCTGCAGGTCTGAAGACCAGAAGCCCCAGCCCACCACCTCAGAGGGGACAAGAGGCTCAGACAAGACAGGAAACAGCAATAAACCCCCATCAGCATCTCCTCCTCCTCCATTCCCGGTGGACCAAAGAAAGGCATGCTGCAGAGCTCGCATGCAGAGCTGCCTGGAAACTCGTGGTTCCAAAGAAGAGGAGAAGGAAAGGCCACTGCCTTCCACTGTGAAACTCATTTAGCTCTTACTCCCCCAACAGCCAGGCTGTGCAAATGAACCAGGCAGTCACAGCACAGTCACAAAGCGTGACACACGGACTGTTCTTCAATGATATGTAGGCAAGCTGTTAAAACTCCTTACTGCAGGATGCTGTGGGCACTGACAGTGTTCATGGACTTACAGGGTCATAATTCAGGCAAGAAAAGTTAGTTAAAGACTGCTATTTATAAAACCAGGAGAACCCTAAAGACTACAACAGTGCCTGAAGAAGAGGTATTACAAGCTTGCTTGCTTTCCTAAGGCACTCACACTTGGTGGCTGCTAGGCCAGGCACACCTCTGTGTGCTGCAGGGAGGTGGTTCTGAGTTTGCCATGCAGAGGAACCCATCTTGCAGTGGGACTCATGGAAGGAAGGTGTCCTGACAGCCTGGGGACCTCTGCACCATCCCTGCTGCCCCACAGGTGCTCACAGAGCTGGAGAGGGGCAGCGGAGCACCAACACAAGGAAGGTAATTCCTCTTGCTGCAAAGCCAACCAGACGGGAGCCACCATCAACATGCAAGATGAAATAGATATGAAGACAGCATTGCAAGGGAACATCTCCTGAAAAAATCTAGCTCCTGTGAAAAGCCATCCTTCTGTATTGCAGTAATGTCATCAAAATAGTTATCAGGAGGTTGGTCATTTCGTAAGTATACAGCAAGCTTGGAGACATTAGCAAAGGTTATGGAGGTGAGAGATTGAGAAATGGGGTACAACACAGCTCTTGTTTGGGAAAAATGATGTTTAGCAAATGCTCCACCGAGCACTGAATAGAGCTCCTGTCCCCCATGCTGCAGTGCCAGTGCTACTACTGTGCTTAACCACTGGACAGTTGGCCAAGCTGCATCTTCAGGCTCAGAAAGCTGCCCTGCTAGCACAGAAAATCAGTTACTCTGCCTATGCAAGTGGCCTGCACTGGCACAAAGAGTATTTTTGCAGATTGGATTCAGCCCCTCTGATATTTCCATCTGCTGTCATTCCATCTCAGCAGAGAGCGAAGGAGAACACTATTTTGGGGCTAAGACATAGCCTGCATAAACTTTGCTAACCTGGTGAATCCGCAGTAGGCATCAGGAGAGCTGCAAAACAAACAATTCATTATACCAGCTGTAATTTGCCTGGATAGCAGGACATGGCTCAAAAGCCACAAGCCAGCAAGCATCCTTACTCAAACCAACATCCATCAACTCAGAGATCTCTAGCTTACCAGCAAAAGCTCCTGAAATGGCTTCCTAGATGGGGCAGCCATTCCATCTTGGATCAGGGATCTGAGCCCACCCTTCTTCCATTAAATCCCCCGTCACCTGGCCCAGGGGTTCATGCCACTATTATCCCCCAAACAAATACCACACAAGGATGACAGGGAAAACTTTTGCTCAATGACAAGGAAAGGTAACCACACAAAAAGCTACAGGGAAGCAGGAAGGGAAGAGACTCGCTGTTGGAAGATACTTGCTACAAGTTTGCGCTTCCAATCTATGGAAACAAGGGAAAGAAGCAGATTAGATCTGTTTTAATGATGGAAATACGCATCTGTCTAGCATCCTCTGTTGGCGCTTTGAACCAAACTGCAGCCCTAAGCAGGACCTTTCAGTCAGCCCCCGTGGCAGACAAGCTGGCACAGTCAGATCACATCAAGTCTGAGTCTCGTTTTAGCCCATTTCTCCCTTCTATGATTTACTGTGGCTGGTGCCTGCCTGGAGACCCTGTCATCCTGCATGCAGGAAGCAATTCATTACCCTGCCTGCCTGTGCCACCCCCACCTAACCGCACATCACCAGGATTTGGGATTAATAGAATAAGGACAGGCTGCTGGAGTCGCTGCAGGCTCAGCCTCATTAGCAGCATACTTTCCTCATGTGGTCAGGTCCCAGCTCCTTACCATGTGCCTTCCACAGGCAGCCCCCAGCACTAACAGCCCTTTGCTAACAGCAGGAACGAGTCAGGGTCCTGGGTCCTGCCCATTCTCCTTCTCCCTCCAGTGATGCTTCCCAGGGCAGGGCATGAGGCAGGGTTGAGCTGGGTTACTCCCTCTGCAGTTGGTCCTCTGCCCAGCAAACATCCATAGCAGCAGAGGTGAACTGCCCTTAAAACATCCCCAAATCCTTTCCCTTTAGCCAAGCCCTGTTTGGGAAAAATAGCAGGAAGGCAAGATGAGGGTGTGAGCTCCGAGGGTACCCACACATAGAAAGGCTCCTTAACAAGCCTTCAGAGAGTCCCGGTGCCAGGACTGCTGCCCACCCTAACCCTGTGCTAAGCCTTGGTGTGCTGTCTGAGAAGACAGGGAATCCACATCAGCCTTTCAGCCCTGGCTTCCCTCTGCAGGAGACCTGTTGGACTCAGACAAGACCAGCACATAACAATGAAGATATTTGAGAGAAGAGGAAATTCTGCCTCTTAAAGACATCAGTGACTCCTGAAGCTGGCAGCTTTCAAACTGTGAATCCACAGCCTCCAGACAGAGTGAGGAGGGGTGCTCAAGGACATCTTTAAGAAATTAAGAGATAGTAAATTTGCTTTATAGGTGCCTGTGCCCCCACTGGGGAAGAAAACAAAAATCAGGTTAAGCTAAAATGTTCAAAAGCACAACTTTACGTGTCTTACGTACGATGGGATGCTCAGCTACCTAAAACACAATGAAAGATCTTTTAATGAAAAAGGCTTCTCATGGCCAGGGTGCTTCCTGTACAGAGGAGAGCAGCTCTGCAGCCTCTGTGGAGCAGCCGATGAGGGCTCCATCCCCAGCACACCCCACTTGTACACCATGGACAACTATTAAATACTGACCTAGGAACACTGTGGAGTTAACCTGGGCTCCTGCATGTCACAGAGCTGAAATTCAGCTGGCGAGGACAGTCAGCAGCTGAATGCCTTGACTCAGCAGTGGCTGTGTGCCCAGCCATTCAGACTTCCCCTGCCTCATTCCAGAAACTCTCTGCTGTGGCTAAAAAAGACTTTAAATTGAAAAAGGGTGGATGGGAGGTAAGGGGGTGCTGCACACAGCAACTTCCCACCTCAACAGCCAAGCGTCCTGCTGCTGGTCAGACCTGCTGAGATATGCGGGGAGGAGGAATTCGATGATTTCTCTTCTTTGAAACTACTGTTTCCATAGGGCTTTCATCCAACACCAAAGAGAAAAATCCCACATCCCCTCAGATGCTAACTTTCCGGAGCATTTCTCTTCTGCTTCTGCCCCCCACCACTGCTCTGTGAAGTCACTTCTTCCCAAATTTAGCCAATGCCTCCAGATTTCAGCCCCTCTTTGATCCATCACCTGGCAGCCCTCCAAGGTGGAAGCAGTTGACTCATCCCAGTCCAGAGTTTGCTGGACAGGGATTCATGTCACAAAAGCCACTGATCATCACTGCCAGTGGAAACATCACAACCTCAATCTGCTCTCCTGTTTGAAGTGACTTGGCTTTGTTGGTGCTCCAAACACCAGGAAAGGGACACTGAAAGGAGCTGCACTGTAGGAAAGCAGGAGAGCCCTGGCTCAGCTCAGAAAGAGCTCCAGAGCTGGAGAAAGCAGACATGACAGGGGCCTGAACACAGATGCGTGGGCTGTCCAGCCTTCTCTTTCCATTCCCAAACACTGCCAGATCCAAGGACTAAATTCACCCTTTGCAGTTAAACCAGAGCTCCACAGACTACAGTCAACTGCAAGCCCTGAATGTGGTTTGACATCCTGGGGTGATATGAGTTGGATGGGTCCTCTACCTGCACCCCAGACAAAAACAAGCAGAGGGTGCCTCCAACAGCACTAAAGGATGTTCCCTTCAGTGGCACCAGCTGCAATTCCCATGGGTGTGCTGCGACTCGAGGTGTCAGACAGGAAAGCCGAGGTGAGGGATGGGGAGTAGGAAGGCTCCCAGCCGTGATGCCATGAGAGCGGCTGCCTGGCTTGGCACTGAGCATGCTGACCAGTCCTTTTTCCCTCCCTCATTCCCGCCTTTCAGCCATCCAGCATGAAACGCTGCCTTTCCTTTTTCACTCCGCTCATGGCCTGGCTGCCTTTCAAATTCCCGGAGAAAAGTATTTATCTGCCGGATGAATGATGATATCCGGCCAAACCCCAGACACGCCATCGCGTCGCATCCAGCCCAGCCGTCTATCACAGCTCTCATCTCATTATTGGTAAGGTGGCGGCGAGCCAGCGCTCGGAGCTCGGGAAAGGGCTCCCACCAATCTTGCCAGAGGAGAGAGTCAAGGACTTTTATTAATTAGCATTTTGAATTGTAGCTAATAAATACCCCTTTGGCATTCAGGCTGGGATAGGAAATGCAACAGAGATGTCCTTGAGATGCTATAGCATTTTCCTGCTGGAGGCAAAAGGACAGGAGTCACCCGCTAAGTCATTCTACACGCTGTGAGCTTGCCTCTCCTCCCTGGAGAGGAGCAAGCAACAGGAGGGAATATGAACACCACTGGATCCAGTGATGCATCATCCACTCTCCCATCCAGCACTGCACTGCTCAAACACTCACAGACACACAGCAAGTTTGCAGTGAGGGCAATTTTGCATCTCGGAGCTGCTCAAAGGACACTGTGGGATGTACCTGAAGACGGACGCCACAAGGCAAGCACATCCTTGGGGTTGGAGTCTGGGCTGGTACCTCTGCTCCCCTTGTCTGCCAGACCCAAACCAGGCAGACAACAAGGGCCGTGGCACTGATCACTGCTTGGTCAGACATCCAGGAGCTACAGCTTTGAACACAGCAGAGCCCAGAGCTGCACCACTCTGGGCCTGACACTCTGCATGCAAAGGTCTCCACATCTGAATCTGCTCCTTGTTCTGGCCACAGTCCCCACCCCATCTGATTTCTGGCTCAGTCTACAAGACAAAATATAGGTGAGGAAAGTGCATGCCAGGCTGGAGCTGCCCTTCAACCCACCATGTATGAAGGTGCCTCAGCTACCGGCAGGTTCAACAGCTGACTCCTTTTGCAAAGCAGCTCACCCTCCCATTGCACAGGGCTCAAAGACTCATGCACAGACAGCCCCCAACACCCCAAAAAAGCCCCAGGGACTGTTAACACCATGATAAACACCTACCCAATGTCCTTGCAAGCTCATCTTTAACTTGTGTCTCTTGCTTGTCCTAGAGCTGCTGCCTTTGCTAAGGGATGACTGACTGGGTGGCAGGTTAAGTGGTGAGCAATAGCAGGACAGATGACAGCGCCAGGGGACAGAAAGCAATCAGTTAATGGGCTCCAGGGCCCTCAGACCAATCTCATCAAGTGATCAGGAGCTGCAGCAGGAATGATGACAGGCCAAGCAAATAGAAACAGAAGCCAAAGGGGGAAAGCCGGAATGGGGGAAGGGGGAATTAAGAGAGGGAATGGAAAATAAATGAAAACCCAGGGAGGAGATGTAGTCCACACAATCGTAATACTTAGCTGGAGAAAGGCTCAGTGTTGCTGCTCAGAGGAGAAAAACAAAATCCCTTTATCTACCTCCACACCCTTCTAATACAGAATGATGTCAAATCAATTTACTGCCTTTCCTCTCACAATTAATCAAGCCTCCTCCATTGCTCAACCTTTGGTAGAGCTGCGCATCATGTCACATGCAGCATAAAAAGAGAGAGCACATAGCAGGAGATGGAGGCGGCTGATCAGATTTATGCTGCTTGTGATTAGTAAGAGATGGGTGGCTCCTGGCCAAAGTAGCTCATAGTCACAAGACTTATAACCACACAGAGTTGCGTAAGGCACGCGAGATTCCTTGCAAATGTTCCTTGCTTTGCATGGAAAGACTCCGGAGTGTTATTATAGATGGGGCTCATGGACATGGTTAAGGGCAAGGGCCTTTCAAATGAGGCAGAGGTCATTAGCAGCCATGTGAAATGAGGCTTCTCAGACTAACCATGTTTCTGAAACAGGCATTACAAACAGAAAGTGGCACAGGAGGAGACCAGCTCTTCACAGGGTCCCAGGTAATTGTTTCCACTTCCCCACTGGAGAAGGCTATACCAAGAGTTGGCTGAATAGATTGAGGTGTCCACCTTGAGCTGCACAGCCCCATTCCCTCCCCAAGAAAGTCTCCAAATCCCAGACCTGTGACTCATGGAGGGAACCGCTGATGAACATCAGAGTCTTACAGATACCATCAAGTTTGAGGCAGCTTGTGTTCCATCACCACCCTGGCAGTGGCAGCCACCCAATCAACTTACTCTTTGGGGGGCGTCAAATCATCGGGTCTTGTCTCAAAGAACTGGAGAACCTCCTCGCACTGGGAGATGTAGGGAGGCAACTGGATCAGAGCCTGTGGAGGAAACAGATACACTGGTGATGGGAAGCATCAAGACTGTGCAAGGAGCTGAGTGAAGACAGGCCTTCAGAGTGCAGGAGACTGGATCATGGCACCAAGCTCAGCACCCATGTGGTTCCTGGCACACAGAAGTGTGGAGCCAGGCTGGGAAGAGCTACAGCAAACACACACTGAAGTGGAGCAACACACAGACAGCCCCAAGTAACACCCACCATACCATCCCTGCTGCAACTGAAAACTAAAGGAGAATAAGGAGAGATTGCCCAGGCCCTGCTTAGCCAGCTCCATCCTTTCGGATGCGCGTGCCTTCACAAGGTAAGAGCCATGGGGACATCCATCCCAGCATCCAGCCTCCCTGCCATTACAGGGTTCAGTTTCCTAGCCGTGCTGTGCATATGGAGCCATCAATCTTGGGAAAGGCTGGGCAGTTTACACATTGCAGGCTCTTAGTGGCGTCAGCCTTGACCAGCACATCCCAAAAATGTTCCACTGGGGGATGGCAGCTCAGGAAGAGACAGGGAGAGAAGCAACAGGAGACAAAAGTGCAGATACCAGCCTGTCATGGCAAGGGCTGCAAACTGAACCACCACTCATTTCTATATCAGAGACAAAGCCACATCTGCAAAGCCCTGGGGTTACCACACAGATCAGATGTGGCTCCATGCTGACCTAATTGCATGCCCCCAAAAGCCCTTCCAGCCATTCAGCACACAGTCATATCCACTGCCAGCACAGCAGACAGTCAGACCACTAATCACAGGCCAGCTGCGATCAAGATCATGTGAGAGGCAGGAGAGAGAAAACTACTCAATCCATGGCTTTTAGGGCCAGGGAAGGACTATTCAAAGACCAAGTTTTGCATGGATGCCATTCCCATGTGGGTGCCATTCCCATGTGCGTACCATTCCCCAGTTCCAGGCATCCCATAAGCTACACAAATAGTGTGACATCTGTCCCAGCTCTGGCTCTGCCACCCAAAGATGTGAACTGGTAGTGCCTTCAGAATGCAACTTTAGGCCCTGCTGTTCACAAGCCTGAGGAGAAAGGTCATTTACCAAAGACCGACAAGCCTTATTGCACTGAAATCCACTGTCTATAGAGTCAGAAGGATTATTCCCTACTAGCACTTCTTTTATTGGTCCACCCAGTCGTGTTGAGATAGGACATCACAGCATTGCAACTCTTTCATCAAACCTCCAACTAACATGTTCTCAAAATCTTAGCCAGGAGGAAGGCCATTTTCACACTAAGGGAAAGACTAGCAGATGTAGAGCATGAAGAGAATAAACCGGAGAAATGGGAAGAAATTTCAGACCTCCACTCCGCCTTATTCCTCTAGTTGTTTGAAGTCTCATTTGGCGCTAGGTGCTCTTACCAATTGGTCTGATTCTTCTACTGCTCTTCTTGAACCTTTCCTTAAATTGCCACGTTTTTCAGTGCAGTGGGACCTGGAATAGAGCCCTTCAGCAGCAAGAGCACCGCCTTGTGAAAGCAGTGGGTCCCTGCCTTGCTCCTCGCTCCTACTTGTACCCCAAATCTTACCCACCTAATTTCCAGGTCTCTCCCAGAGAAGAAGACACACTACTTCGCTTGCAGATGGCAAGAAAGCAAAAACTTTCTTACACAGCTTTCTGTGGGAACCTGTTCACAACATATTCACCCAACCCCTCAGCAGGGCCAAGCTGGAGGAGGTATTTTGTATTTCTGTTCTACACCATCACCCTCCAAACATCGATTTCCAATGAATAACACGGCAGTAAGAGCGTGCCCAGGACCCTGTGGCTGCCCTCTGCAGCCCACTGTGCCCTCCAGGGACATGTCTCTGCTCCTGCTCCTGCTGACTCCTTGCTCATTCCACTTCTCTGCAGCCACCAGTCTCACACCCACCTTCAGCTCAGTAGCTTTATGGTTAAGTAGCAGCAACTGGAAGACCAGGCAGAGTGTGCATGTCATTACTTGGTAATGCATTAAAAGGAGGAGATAGAGGCTCCTTAAGTGGGTCATATAACATCAGCCATTACATTCAGTTGTTAAGTCAAATGGATTCATTATATTTTATGCCATTAATGGCATCATTCTGAAAGAGACAGCTGCAGTATCTTACCACTTAGGGAGTTCTTCCCAAAATTAAATTTACAGTTGTGTGCATCTATCTGTATGTAGCTGGCACATTTTAGTGATTCAGAAGACAAGGGGCTGATCATGCCTGGCTGGAGCCAAGTGGTTACTTGCACCATCAGCTTCCCCTATGCAGTATGGAGCACACAGATCCAAGCACATCTTGCACTACACCTCCATCACTCTGCTCTCATTTGCTATCTTGGCCCGCAGTGGTTTTCACCCGCAGGCTGACTGCAGCGCTGTCAAGATGCGTTTACTAATTCACCTTTATCCTTGTACTTATTATTCCAGCCATGACATCCCTTCCATTGGTTTGGCTGATTCCCAAAACCCACAGTCTCTCCCACCACACAAAGCCCATCCTCCCAGCACTGGTACACCATTATATATTATCAGTCAACCAGGACTGAGCCTGATCAAGGTGGCTTCATCATTGGTTGATGCTATAAACCTCCTCTTACCTTGCAGTACTCATCAATGGGTATCAGGCGCTTAACTGCAACATCACGAATGTGACTCCGGCGGAACAGGATCTTCCCTTAAACAGGAGGGATGGAAAGAGAAGAGCAGGTCAGCACAATACCCAGGAACACTGTTGAATCACTCTGTCAGGACCTATTCCCTGTGCATCTTCTTCTTGCCAAAAGCCTAGTAGTTGAAAAAAACCCAACATTCCCTCCCACAGATTAAATACCTTATCACAATAAAGCACATTTAAAGCTGCAAGCATGCTCAAGGAGAGCAGAGGAAACAATTGCCAGCAAACTGCATCCCCGTCTTCTCTCACCGACGTAGCGATGATGGAAGAGCAGGAGCTACACAAGCATGTGCCTGATACCTTGCAGTCTGCTGGTACGCAAGTCCTCTGTGTACAAGTCCAGTGGCAAATGCCAGCGCTTGCCAGAGAAGTGGACATCCCTGTGACTCTGGTGGGACCCTTGTTGCAGGGCATCTGGGTCTAGTGGGGGCAGAAGCCAAGCCAGAGGGTTTCTCTCTGTGAAACTCCTGCATCGAACTGGTCCTCGAAGCCAGCGTTGGGACTGCAGCTCTGAGTCAGACCTATAGGATTTTCCTTCCTGTCTGGGGTTTATTTGTGTTCTCCATTAATGGGATCCTCTTGCCCATTCTATTTCCTCCCCTCTGGCTTGTGGTACAGGCCTCTTTCCTTTGAAGTCTAATGAGTCCTAAATGCTTCAAGCTGCTTTCACAGAGAACAGATTCTCTGGCACTTAATGAGACTAAAGCCATTAGCAGACAGTGAAACTGGTATATGATGATCAAAAGGACTGGTATCTGGTAGGATTTCAGACCCAGCTTCCCAAAGCACCAGGAACTGGCACTGCTTTTCCAATACAATCACCTGGAAAATAGTGGGTTTGGGGGTGGGTTGGCTGGTAATGAGATTCCCGCAGTTCCTCCCGATATCTTCTGTACCATGGGAAAGTCTCATCTCTTTTTGTCCCTCCTTGGGTTTCCAGTTCCACCACCAAACCCAGGGAGAGCAACTGATGTGGTTGTCCATGCAATCCCTTCACTTATCACTGAGGTCACCATAGGGCAACTCAGAAACCAAACTCCCCTCACAACCAAATACCAACAAACCCTCTTTGCAAGCAACATGGGAACAAGGAAAAGAACTCTGGAGAGTCACACAGCCCTTGGATGCACCATGGCTAGTTTCAGCTCTACAGCAAACCACTGCAGGAGCCATGGCATTGCTGGAGCCAGAGGCTGGATGGTACCAAGCTACCCAAGAACAGGATGTGGTAAAATGGCAGCACACTTATCACAACTTTAAAACCAGGGCTGGGTCACTCCCTTGCTCCTCCCTCACTTGTCCAGGATCCGGAACACGCATGACTTGTGCATCCTGCCAATGCATTTTTTGAGCAGAGATGAACTAAGCCAACCCAACTTCAGCTTGCAAGGAGCATGAATCAGAACTTTATAGAGGAGCCAAATCTCCTGCTAGGCTCAGTTAATGCAGAATGCCTTCGAAACTGGACTGTCCAAGGAACACACAGCAATCGTACTCAGTCCTAGCTCTGAGCTTGCTCTCCAGTGAAAAGCATAGGGTCAGACCAGCTCATACCAGAAGGATTGCTTCTCATTTATGTGCTGTTGACAGCGAGGGCCTCAGACATTCATGGTGGGAAACACTCTGCTCTGAAATGCTTTCCCTCTCTCAGGCTGCCAGAGCCAATTCTGGCAGTGTTTATGATACAGTGAAAATACCCCTCTATTCTATCTGTCTTTTAGATTTTGAGGGTGAGTAGCCTGGGAACACAGAAGTTGTCTGGAAAGCCTGGGAGCAACAAGCAGGTCGGAGCTCCTTTGTTTGCCTACACCAATTATTTTCTATCAGACAAGCAAATGATCAACAGTTTTCCCTTCTCATCAACAATCGTGGTGTATTTGCTGCCTACTTTTCCATTTGAATGATGATTTTTGAAAAGATGAATGGATCACAATAGTTTTGTTGGCAATTGTTTAAGGAATGGCTGTTTTGCTTTCATGTCTGCCAAAATTAAAACGCTAATGGGTGGGTGCATTATAAATGTCTGAAATAATAAGCTCTGGGTGTGGGAATATTTAAATGTTCAACAAACAGATGCTAGTGGGTAACAATAAAAAGAATATATTTTTGTAGAATAAACATATCACAACAACTGAAGTGATCTTACATTAGCCCAGGCACAGAACATATGAACCAGCAGGAAATCCAGCTCTTCTCTTGATTTGCTCTAGACCTTGTATTTTTTGACAAGGAAGTTTATTTTCTAACAAAAAGCTGTTCTTTAATCAAAATGCCTAATTAACATAATTTCAGACCCTTCAGTGCTGCCAAATACACTATATAAATCGTTGAGTGGCAAGGCAAGAGAGTGCAGGAAAATACTTCCCTCTTGGAATGGAAGATGAGCAACTTGCTGCATCAGTGAGATGCAGTATTTTCCTAAGCACGTTTTCCTTAGACCACATCTGCAAATATGTGCTGTCCACTAGTGCTTTTCACATGGCCAAAGACCATATAATGCAAGAGATATGACCATATAATGCAAGAGATATGACCATATAATGCAAGAGATGCATATAATCAGAGCGGTGGATGTGGTCTACCTTGACTTCAGCAAAGCATTTGACACAGTCTCCCACAGCATCCTCACAACTAAATTGAGGAAGTGTGGACTGGATGATCAGGTAGTGAGGTGGACTGCGAACTGGCTGAAGGAGAGAAGCCAGAGAGTTGTAGTCTATGGGGCTGAGTCTAGTTGGAGGCCTGTAACTAGTGGAGTGCCTCAAGGGTCAGTACTGGGACCGGTATTATTTAATATATTCATCAACGATTTAGATGAGGGAATTGAGTGTACTATCAGCAAGTTTGCTGATGACACTAAGCTGGGAGGAGTGGCTGACATGCCAGAAGGCTGTGCTGCCATCCAGCGAGACCTGGACAGGCTGGAGAGTTGGGCAGGGAGTAACTTGATGAAATATAACGAGGGAAAGTGTAGAGTCCTGCATCTGGGCAGGAACAACCCCAGGTTCTAGTATAGGTTGGGGAACGACCTGTTAGAGAGCAGTGTAGGGGAGAGGGACCTGGGGGTCCTAGTGGACGACAGGATGACCATGAGTCAGCACTGTGCCCTTGTGGCCAAGAAGGCCAATGGCATCCTGGGGTGTATTAGAAGGAGGGTGGTTAGTAGGTCGAGAGAGGTCCTCCTTCCCCTCTGCTCTGCCCTGGTGAGACCCCATCTGGAATATTGTGTCCAGTTCTGGGCCCCTCAGTTCAAGAAGGACAGGGAGCTGCTGGAGAGAGTCCAGCGCAGGGCAACGAAGATGATGAAGGGAGTGGAGCATCTCCCTTATGAGGAAAGACTGAGGGAGCTGGGTCTCTATAGTTTAGAGAAGAGGAGACTGAGGGGTGACCTTATTAGTGTATACAAATATATAAAGGGGGAGTGTCACGAGGATGGAGCCAGGCTCTACTCAGTGGCAAACAATGATAGGACAAGGGGTAATGGGTACAAACTGGAACACAAGAGGTTCCACTTAAACTTGAGAAGAAACTTCTTCTCAGTGAGGGTGACGGAACACTGGAACAGGCTGCCCAGGGAGGTTGTGGAGTCTCCTTCCCTGGAGACATTCAAAACTCACCTGGACACATTCCTGTGTAACCTTATCTAGGTGTTCCTGCTCCGGCAGGGGGATTGGACTAGATGATCTTTCGAGGTCCCTTCCAATCTCTAGCATACTCTGATACTGTGAGAAATGCGTGACATCATTATTCATCCCATATCTGCACCCCTCATTGCTGCAGCTCCAGGTAACACAGCAAAGCCAGTGGTGCTCATCACTCACACCTCATTCTAAGTGCTCTCTATTTTACACTGCTTTGCTGCCTCCAGGAGCTTGTAACAACTCTAAGCTCAAAGCTGGGTTACTGCCCTGCTAATTGTCCAGGAGGACTCTCTTCCTTCTGTCCACAGCATATACTTGGTCAAGACTGGACCAGATTGAGGTCTAGTATTCTATAGTTCATACCAAAGGAGAGGAGAAAGTTCAGGATTACCTCCTCCAGCAGAAAAGACGGAAAAGTCTCTTGGATTTGATTTTCCAAGGTAAGGCTTCCCAGTCGGCTGAACTGTTCACTCAGTAAAGCTGCAGCATGACAGACGCAGAGTGACAGCAAATGGGGAGCAATCTCAGTTGCCTTTGTAGTAACAAGCAAGAGCAAGGACAGCCTTGGTGCAGTTTGGATCCTTGACTCCTGGATGCAATAGCAAGATTTGCTCCATTATGAGAAAAATAACTACCAGCTCTACTTTTTCTTTAAGAACATCCTCAGACAAGACTTACTTTACTTCTAACAGCCTCATAGCAGTGCTCCTGGCCTCAGCTTCAACATCAGCATGAGGAATACCAAGAGGAAGACATGTGAAGGAAGGCAGTTGTGGACATCTGGCCGATTAGTGGTGTTTTCCATTGGCAGGTAGGGCCAGGGCTGCTGCAGCTTCCAGCTCACCAGCTTCACACTCTTGCCACAACTCAAGCATTCAGAAATGATTAGATTTTGTTATCTACATACCTAATGTTACCCATGAGCAATCACAGCACTTAGTCTTCCTCCAGGCTAGCACAAGAAAGCCAAGGCACAAGGAAGTGCGGTAAAATACAGTGTCCTTCGTACACACAAAGCAAGCTACAGAGACTGAACATTTATCACCTGGGAATGTGTCAAGTGAGTTGATTTTGGAAAAAGAAGACAGAGATAAGGCACTACTACAGGATGGCTGCCCTGGCACGTCTCCCTGCGCGAGAAGCACCCAGACGCCAGGACATGCTGTCTGCTTTTTCTGGATCTTGAAAACCTGTTAATGCTTACAGGGAAAAAGTGGTGTCTCTGAGGAGAACGGCTCTGAAGACACTCAGTGAACAAGTTACAATTTAGGAAGTGCTCTTCCTTCAGTAGAATATACAACACTTATTTCAGTGCATATATTTGTTATGTATTATATTTATACATATTTAAATATTTATATTTATTATGTATTAATATGATATTATTAATATAGCTGTAGATGCACTGAAGCATTGTACGTGCTTTGCTTGCTATACATTTGTTACCCCCTTTCCCAGCAGACATTAGGTGTTTTACATGCATCTGCACTTTACTGATAACCCTGCAGTACTGTTATTCTTCATTAGCATTTTGACTGGAGAAATCCGACCAACACAACCCATCCTTTAAACAGAGGGAATAAAACCAAGAGGGAAAGAGCTGAAATATATGCAATTCCTTAAAAGTCAAAGCAAATGAAGATAGCTGTATCACAGTGCTGTCCAGAAGACCCCAACCATCCCCAGTCCCCATGAACAACCTAGGAAAGGGGCAGAGCAGGAGCCGCAGCCCTTAGCAGAGGATTCACCAAGAGCAAGAGATGCCAATCCTTACCCTGCTGCTCTTCCCCAGGCCCCCCAGCCCCTACACTGAGCTGATGGCACAGCCAAAGCCTGCTGTGCTCTCCAGAGACTGCTTCCAAGCAATTGAGGCTCTTACCTACCCAAAGAAAAGATAAATTCAAGAGTAACAAAGCAGCAGAAGCCACATCTCCAGCTCTCCTTGCTAACTTGAGCATTTGTTTGCTAGTTTTATCTCCTTGTTGACCCTGGTTTGTTTTTACAGCCAAGCAAATACCAGTACAGGTGCTTCATCACTGGGGGCACCAGCTGGTTCTCAGAGGGGGGGAACTGGAGAGGGGGCTAAATCTAACAAAAAGATCTCAACCTACCACAATGCCAGTGTCTGACCACACCTGAAGGATTTCCGAGTCAGCAGCAAGCATCCCCCGTCCTGGCAGAGGGAGGAAGACCTAGCAAGCAGCCTAGAAAGAAAGCACTCATGCCTGCTTATCCCTTCCCCTGTCTGACCCCTTCCCTCCCTTTTGACCTGCCTGGCATCATCTGCTCAGCTCTGGCACTCAAGCTGTCCCAGTGGTTCTGCTTCATCTCCTTCCTTACCCTGAGCTCTAGCCTGATAGCAGGGAGCTGTCAGTGCACTTCACCCTGCTGGAAGGGAAACCTGGAAAACCACAGTGGAGCACCTTGATGATGTTTCAAGCCTCCATCAGTCAGTGGATAGGGCTCACAACCTCCTGGGATGCGAAGCTCCCCGGTTACAAAGCTCTATCTCCCAGTAACGCAGCTCCACTCCTCCTTTTTTTCCTTTATCCATGAGCACACTCCTCTCCCTCCACCACTGCTACTTATTTCTATCCACGGTGGCCAGAGGCCCACCACATATCAGAGTTCATCCAACATGATGAATAGGCAGCAAATCCACCCAGCATGTCCCTGTGAACCTCAGGCCAGCCAGCACTGCGCCACAATAGCTGTTGTCCCAACTGTCCCACGTTGTGCCTCACCCTAAGGGAGAGTTTTTCTCTAAACTCTGCCATGCCATGGCATGGTTTCCTTCAAATCTCTCCTTAAAACCTTCTTTTGTCACAATTCCTACCCTCCTTTCCCCTACAAAACCCCACTGTGACACTCCTTTCACTGACACAGTCCGTCTAGGACACAGGGTGACAATCTGCTGGCTTTTACTCTGCACATCACTGGCCTCAGAGCTTCAAGAGCAGAAATAACATTGGTGTTACTTCCTACCCAGCTGGGCAGGAGGAGGAGGATGGAACTCATGTCCCTGGCGGACACGAGCTCCATCCCTCATGGAGCAGGGCCAGCACCAGCTAGAGAAGCTCCACGGAAGATACTCTGCCCATGAAAACTGCTCTAGTGCCAGGAAGCCTCTGCTCTCCCAGCACTGGAGGAACTAATGAAGGCCGCTTTGCTTTGTCTGACTAACCAAGAGCACAGGGTGCTGCAGCAGCTCCAGGGGAAGAGGGGGCTGCAAAGAGCTGCAGTGTGGCCTCCACTGAGAGGTGTCAGGAGGGAGCTTGGGGAAAGGGTGGATAAGGGTCTCCAGCAGTGTGAGACAGAGCAGGCAGGACACAAGAGAGGTTAATCTCTCCAAACAAGATTAATCTCTCCAAACAAACATATAGGGAAACAGAGCTCTGCAAATCACTCCCTCCTGCAGGAATGCTCCAGACAGAGCTGAAGTTATAAGGGGGGATCAAGGGGCTGAAAAAAACACGGAGGCAGAGGGATTTCAACCAGCAAAATAGCGGAGGCTCCTCTTGAGCCAAAGGCTGTTACTGGATGTGCAGCAATATCTGGAGGGGCAGAGAACCTGAAACACATCACGCTGCCGATCACAGCCATGAACCAAGCCAGATATTTCGAGAGTGGAAAACCAGCTGTGCCTCTTGCTTTACCCTGACGGACTCCCCACGCCCCACGGCCTCGGAAAGAATTCACTTCTCTGCACCTTTCAAATCACATCCAGATTTTCCCTGGCACGGGTTCCAAACTCACTTCAAAATAAGGCAGCCCCAAATGTACATATAATTAATCCCAGCCTCTGGAGCAGCCAGCTACATGGGCTATTCCGAGGATGGGGAAGCAGGCATGGGAGATGGTGTTTCCAGGAGCCCTGCATTTAGCATCTGTTTGGCAACGTCCTGTGCTGTGAGCGTATCCTGGCAAAAGCGAGGGGAACAAGAAAAGTGCCTCTGGGGCTGTCCTGGGTATAGCATAATCATGGAGTCCCAAACATCTGTGAAATGAAGCTGAACTAAATAGTGCCCCAACCAAGACAGCCCTTAGGCTCTCATGGTCTCATTTGAGCACAATGCTCCCAAGACCATTGTTTCTATGTAATGGGATAAAACATAAGGTAGTTTTCTTAAAGATAGCTCAAGGGTCAGAAGTAGAGCAACTGCTCCAGCACAGCACTCTGCCTGGGGTAATACTGTCTGCACATCAGCTTAGCTGAAACCCTGCAGAAAAGGCAACCATACTGCAAGCGAGCCTGGGACTGTCCACCCAATAGTGCTACAGCAGAGATGCTCATCTTGCTAGTGCAGAAAATAGTAATTAGGACCCTTGCCCCATCTCTAGCTCAGATGAAAACACAATGGGACTGAGGAAAGTCAGGTATTAAAATGGATGATTTGTTCTCTACCTCCTCTATGGGGCCTTCGTGGGGAGCTATGAACATCCCCATAGCTGTTCTGGGAGAAAAGCCCCAAAGTCTGTGGGCAGCACTGATGCCCATGCTGAGCAGGTTAGCAGGCTGGGAAGGGAGCAGAAAGGAGGCATAATTCTCCTTCTTAAAATGATCTCACCAAACCCCATTGCTCCTGCTCCCTTCTTGGGAGTTCACTATTATCTGTAGCTAAAGCTTCCTAAAAAGCAATTTTACAGCCAAAGTTAGCTCAGCCTCAGGCAACCCCTCCTTGCTGGAGCTCACGTTTCCAGTGAAGCAGACTGGCCAGGATCTGCTCCAGGCCACTCGGGCTGTACGATGTTTGGAAGGCTCCACTCTCCTTATAAAAGCTGTTTCCTGAAAGATCTGGCACAGCCCTTACACAGCAGGCCCAACTGAGCTCATTTGTTTTCTTAGTTCATTCTTTCCTGGGGTCTCCATACCATCATCTCCCAGCCAAAAAGTATGTAACCCTTAGTGTGGACTCCTGCAGGCGAGGATGGAGCTGCCCAGCACCACATCCCCAGGGCCAGGCAGTGGCAGGTCTCTCTTCTCTCTTGCCAGCTGTTTCTGACTCCTCTCCAGGGACCACAGTGGATGCCATGGATGGGCTGGGTGCCATCAGAGCTGTTCTGAGGGGCCATCCACAGCACCACATGAAGCTGAGCAGGCTGTGCCTCCCAGCTCAGAGCCAGCAGAAGCAGCCAAGAGTCCACTTCAAATTCCCCTATATGGTGTCAGAGGCACTTCAGGCATGGTGCAGGAGCACTGCAATGCTCTGCCAGGCAAAACCTGATCCCATCAGGATGCGCTATGGGATGAGCATGGTGCCAGTGCTGGGGAAGGGACTACCCCTGGCCCCAAACCTTAAGTGCTCAGCTCTGGAGGACCCAGCTTTATGACTCCATGTCAAACAGCCGTGCAGGCTGACAGACTTACACATACAAGAGCCTCTTCTGATACCATCAGAGACCAACTTTAAAAGACACAAAGTCTCCAGAAATTTCCAAGAAGTCAAATCCTCAAAGTAAACATTAACAAAACAAAGCATCACAAAGCAAACAGAGTTCCTGTGGGCTGGATGTTGTAACTATGGAGTAATCACAGAACTCTTCCCGTCCCAGGAAACCAGCCTGACAGACAAACCCAATGGCACCTTCTCAGGTTGTGGTGCTGACCCTGTGTTTGGAACACTTAGGGTGTTTCTCAAAAAGCCAAAGCTGCAGAGGGCACAGGGTCACAGGAGACATTTTTGAGAATCACAGCGGCCACAATGTCTTAGGTTACTCTACAACAGGCTTCCCAGAAAGCAGCGTACTTTCAGTAAGGCACTGGAGCCAAATCCTCACTGGTAATGAAATTCAGATGCTAAGAACGTTGCTCAAAATGGCATTGGGAGCAAACTGCAGCACTCACAGAAGCTGAACATAATAAAAACTAGCAAGTCTAAGCATACCAGAGGACACACAAATGCACAAGCTCCTCCACAGGATGGTCATCCTAAGTCCCCAAAGCTGCTTTCTTACACAAGAGCCAGGCTTTATTTTCCAGCAACTTCAACTCCTTTTTTTCCTCCAATGGAAATCCCAGTGACATGCTTCTTAGCAAAGGGAAACCATTTCAACACCAAGAAGAAGAAACAAATATTGATGAGTGTGCTGTGAGAAGTGCTCCGACCAGGCTTCCCAAGCCCGATCACTGCCTTCCAGAAACAGCAGCATTTTGGTGGGGATTTTCTGCAAGTGCAGCAGGGCCAAACCATGCATCCAATTTTTCCAAGTTACGCCCTTTGCCAATTTGGCTTCCATTTCTCCTCCCCACTTCTTGCTGGCGGGAGTACTTGTACAGTAAGGGCTTTTCTGCGGTATTCAAGTCAGGTGTGCTTTGCTTTTGCTAATGTTACTGTGCAAGGACAAGCCTGAATCAGAAATGCCTCTATGGGAAACCCAAACAATATCCTCTTGCTCAGAAAGGGACATAAATGGTTTTCTTCATGCCAGTCAGAGAAAAGTAAAGCCCTCTAAATGCCTTTCTGCCTTTAGAAAAGCCAGGAGGCAGAGCACAGCACAAAGGGCTGCACTAAATGGACCTGACAGTCACTGGAAGTGATTATGGTATCGTGACATTTCTAAATATGCCCATTAGCTACTTGGGGGTGGGAGTAAAGACAACTCTGTGGTCAAAGCCATTAGCTATGGGTGCATGAAAGATTCCCAGGGCCTCCCCAGGCTGGTTATTTTTGCCAGGCATGTTAGGGTTCTTTTTTTCCCCATAGCAACAGCACCAAAGGGCAGCCACAAGCAATCCCCCACATCAGAAAGTCTGCAACAGACCATAGCATCTGTTCCTCAAGCACACAAACGCTCAGCTGTACACTGGGCTGGGAAGGCACACGTCATGCCACAGAAATCCTGTCTTTGAGCAACCAGCCCTGAACATTATGGGAGGAAGCCAAGGCTGTCAATCAGCTTGATTTAACATGTGGAATTCAATGTTGTTCTCCTCCCTCTGGATGGCCCTTTGAGTTGCATGGGACAGGAAAACCAGCATATGAGCACTTCCTGGGGGAGCCTCACACCATCCTCAGCCCTGTGCTCTGCTGGCCAGGCTCCTTCTGAAAACAAGCATGCTGCTACCGGGTTGTTCCTGGCTAGCTGTGCTAGCAGGGTTGCTTAGCTGTAGTCCTCCTTTAATGACTTCTGGAGGGAGAGAGAATGACTGAGGGGTTTAACACTTGCTGGGCACATTGCTAACAAATATAGATGCATTAATGGACATGGTCAAGAACTTGCTCAGATGGTTCAGTAGGTAAGAGCTAAAGCACATGTATGCTCACACACACACTGGGAAAAAGCTCCTGCCATGACAAAACTAGCATAGTTTTTGCTGGAGCCCACTCTCCTACCTGGCAGAAAGGGGATGATCCTTTGCTTGGGGTCTTTCTGCCCTCCTTCCATTGGAAACTTGTCCAGCATTTGCATCTAGAACAGGAAATGCAAGAGAGGTGATTAAAGTCAGTGAATAACTTAGACAACACAAGGCCACTCTAAGGCTGGTTCTCCTAACCAGCAGTGTGCTGAGACATCGTACACAGCACCATTAGCCAAAGTACAGCACCGAGGTAAACACACCCAAAGCAGTGCCAGAAGCACAAGACCTTAGCATCATCTCCACTATTTCTCACTGTCAATGTTGTTCATCACTATAATTTTGCTCAGCATGGGTGATTTATGTAACCTGCACTTCTGAAACTATTGAGTTTCATCCTGATGGGCCTCAGTCACTAGATCTCAGAAGCTCCTCAAAAAAGGCACATTTTAAGCTTATTAGCTCAAGCATAGCCCAGCACTGACACAGTTCCTGGACTACAACTGACTTGGACTCACAGCATCAATTCATGTTTGCCTGCAAAAGGCCATGAAGTTAGACATCAGGTCTGGGGAACACTTTGTGCTACACAGGCTTTGAGGGATGAATGTTTTATAGTATCTTCAGCATTAAACAAATGATTTCCTGACTGATGCAACTACACTTAGTATGTTTAGTCAGCAAAGAGGTGATAACCACCTCCTGGTTTCACTGGGTGCCTGCACTGGTGCTTCAACACAAGCACACAACTTCCTTGCAGTTGCTATGGTGCTTTACCAATGCCCTGGCAGGATCAATGTCCTCAGCATTTGCTTTACTTGGTCTTGCTCAAAAACACCATCTGGATTGGACTTAGCACTTTACACAGAGCAGAAGAGGAGAAAGCATGACCAGTCATCTATCCAATCACTCAGATACTCCCTTTGGAAGGAAGGGGAGGGCGATGCAAACTCCCCCTTGTTTTCTCTGGGGTATGGATCTGAGCTCAGTCTCCCATCACTTGAAGAGCTCACTAGTCCTAAGGGTATTTTAAACGGGTCTTGCCCTCTCCTATTTGAGCTATTGCACTCAGCATAAATAATTAAGTGCTTATGGAAGCACTGCAGACAACCTGCCCTGGGAGTGCCCTGAGCACCTGCAAGGTCCAACCAACCGTTCTCCTCCAACCCAATGAATATTTAAAGTATTTCATGCAGGGAGGAAGTCATGCAAGTGGAGAGCCAAAGCCATTGATCCTATGAGAGGCATCTGCAGGCAGCCCTCACCCAGGAGGACAGGGACCACCGAGCCCCTGGATGCACAAGTCGTGCTTCCTCCTGCCTGCTGCTCCACCAAGTAACACCGGGAGCCCCTTCACCATGTGGAGCCTATGCAGGGCCAAACTGCGGGGTCCCAACGCGCCCTGGGGATGTGTCCCACTTGGCTCCCTGGTTTTCATGGCTCTTGCTATTTGGCACCTATTTTTTCACATGCTTTTTAAAGGTTTCTGCCCCTAGCTAGGGCTGTGGACTCCTGCTAGGCATGAACTTCTTTAAAGTGCTGTAACACTAAAGCTAAGCACTTTTTGTCAATGCAGCCCTCTGCACATCCAATAATTGTGTTGTTGTTTTTTTTTTCCCTTGGATTTCAAATGCATTAAGATAAAATTCTTGAGGTTTGGTGGGCAGGGGGCAGAAGGAAGCAGGAATTTTTCCTACATTCTGAGATGGAATAAAAAACTGCCCAACACTCTGAAAGACAACAGGAAAACCAAAAGAAGCTCTCAAATATTCTCTCCAAAATGAAAACAAGATAACTCAAACCCAGGATGACACTAAGCACAAACACACCATGTTTACAGCTGCTTCTCAAAACAAATTTGAGGGAGTTCCTAACAAAGCAAATGACTCCAGACTCAGCAATAACTGTGGTGACGTTACCAGCAGCCGCAAAGTGAGCAGAGCAGGGATGAGGGAGGACTCGCCTCCCCAAGGCACTGCAGGCTCCCAGGGCAGCACCACTTCCTCAGCCTTTCTGGGCATGCAACACCCTCCTGCTCTTCTCTCAATCTATGAAAATAAGGGAAGACACAACATCCCCATTACCCTGCAAAACACCCGTGTTGTGCTACAGCAGAGAGGTGGGGAAGAGCTCAGGAAAGCTTGTGACTGGGAAAGGGCGAGCAAAACAAGTTGCAAACGCCGCACATCTGATTGCTGTTAAGCAACACAATACTCGAGTCACTGGAAGCTTTCCCCTCCTCTCAACTTCGAATGCAAGCTGAGGATCTCTCACTCCCGGGAGCACTATGAGCCTACAAGGCACGAATGGTGCAAGCTGTATTTTCTCCCATATGCACATGCCTGGGCTGTGCCTCTGGCCAGATCTGCTCCTACCCATGTGATCCCACCAAACCCAGCCAAAACTCAGCCCGTTTCTCTATTTCCTTTGGCTTCACCAAAAGCGCCTCTTGTAGTGGCTGCTCAGTGAGCAGGAGGTGGCGTGGGGGCCCTCTCGCTGCAGGCACCCTGCTGGAGCATCACCCCAGCCAGACCAGCCCCTGCGCTGCCTGCCATGTGTTGGTACCATCATGCCTGTGCATTCACAAGCTGCTATCTCTTCTCTTGCTGGAGGCAAAAAAATAGCCCCCTCCAGCACACACAGAAAGGGAAAGTAGAGAAGGAACAAGGCAGAGAGGTCGGTCGCATGGACCCTTCCAGCCTGGCTGCCACATCACGCAGCTCCAGAGAAGGCAGCAGCAAATACTAGTTCATCAGTTTTACAAGGAATAAGCCTGTGGTTGAAGAACAGCTAAAAAACCCACTCCAACAAAAACAGCGCCGGTGCCACTGCAACCACGGCAGGCAGTTTGTGTTAGCAAGATACAAGAGCACACATCTGCAGAATCCAGCCCATGGGTCGTGGGCTGATGGCTCTTCTGTAGCGCTACATACACAAAAGAAAACACAGAACAGCGATGGGAAAAGGTCAGCTCTAGACCTGAGAGGTGCCACCAGGAAGCCAGAGGAAGCCAGCTGGCAGGGTTCTATGCCTTGAGGTTCCCTGTATCCTTTCTGGCCCATCTTGCTCCTGCTGATTTTGCAGGATGGGGACTACGCACAGGTTGTTTCACTGCTCTGTCCCAGGGGAGCCAAGGAGAGCAGGCACAGCTCTGGAAGAGGACTGGAAGGATAAAAGTGCAGCAACCCCACAAGCCCTAGGGGAGGGACACACAGATAGGCATCAGAAGATGGTCTGCAGAAACCAAGGCAGGTCAGGGCAGGATTCCTGGGAGAGCACCTTTCTCCCTGGCCACAACACTCCCCAGCCAGCAAGGAATTGTGGAAGGGAGGTGACTGGCATGTGAAGAATCCTACAAATTGTATCAGCAGCAAGGGTTTCCATCCAAGCTCCAAACAAGACTGCTCACATCACATTCCCAGAGGGGAAGACTTGCCCAGACATCCAAAATCCTGGGGAGAGGGGGAGATGGGGCAGACAGACACACAGCCTTTGGGAGCACAGCCTTTCCTGCCAAGCACAGGAGAGCAGAGAGAGGCCAAGTCTCAGTCTCAGCAATGCACTAAGCCAGGTTGAGAAGAAAAATGAAGGCAAAAAGAACAATAACACTATTGTTTCACCCCTTCCAAGATTATTTCTAAGTATTTGTGACAGAATCTTGAAAAAAAATAAATAAAATATTGGAGCAGATGCAGTTTGAAGTATTTGGTGTGCTTCAATTCTGCAGGAAGCTGCTGTAACCAGACTTTTCACCCATTCCTTTGCGGCAGGGAGGGTGCTCATACGGCTGCAATGACCAGGGCACAGATACCCGAGCAGCATAGCCAGCCCCCAGCCAGGCTCTGACAACAGCACACCAGGATAGGGCACGTTTATCCACATTTACCTCCACCACCAATTTACCTTATCAATTAGCTGGTTTTCTTATTAACCCAGAAATGCCTGGGCAGTGAGTCTCTTTGGAGAGAGCCATTGCTAAAGGTCTGTGCACGTCCTGGGAGCACGTGGTCCCCATGGCTGAGCTGCTCATTAATAGGACAGGCGACAACAGGGCCACCCGGGGAGAGGAAGCCTTTCAAGCACAGCTTTGTATCAAGAGCTAACAGACAGCTTCTTCATTAACAGGAAGCTCGTAAGATAATATCGTAATTGAATCAATTAAGAGTGCTGCGGGCTACAGAGGATCCTCGGGAGTGAGGAATGCATATGCTCAGCAGTATTCCCAGGAAGCAGACATTCAGGAAGGGCTTTGCCCAAATAAGAGCTGATGGTGTAATGCCAGAGGGAGACACCATGCATATGGTGTAACCCCAAAGCAATACATCTGCTGAAGGATCGTGGCCCCAGGTCTAACAGCCTGTGAGCTGGTCCTATTGCCTCCCAGATGGATTCAAACTCTAAGAAGTCTGCAAAACACCCCAACAAACCTTCAAGCCAAGTGCCAAAGGCAACGTGTGCCATCGCTTTGCTGCTTCTCCTCTGTTCTCCATCATAGAATCATAGAACAGTTAGGGTTGGAAAGGACCTTAAGGACATCCAGTTCTAACCCCCTGCCATGGGCAGGGACACCTCACACTAAACAATGCCATCCAAGGCTCTGTCCAACCTGGCCTTGAGCACCACCAGGGATGGAGCATTCACAGCTTCCCTGGGCAACCCATTCCAGTGCCTCACCACCCTTACAGTAAAGAATTTCTTCCTTATATCCAATCTAAACTTCCCCTGTTTAAGTTTTAACCCGTTACCCCTTGTCCTATCACTATAGTCCCTAATTAAGAGTCCCTCCCCAGCATCCTTAAAGGCCCCCTTCAGATACTGGAAGGCTGCTATGAGGTCTCCATAAAGTGGAAAAAGTTTTTACCTGTAAAATATAAAAGTGGGAGGGAACAAAAACCTCTTTTTCATTTAAATCTGATCTGGTGGAAAGAAAAATGTCAGGTGAAAAGTTAAACATAGAGGTCCTGCACTCCCCTGGTAACGATGAACCAGAAGGGCACAGGATTACTCTTGCAGCAAGTCCTCTGCAGCTGAGGGACTGTGGGATTTATGTTTAGCAAGCTGGTCTAAAGCCCAGGCTCGCCATTACTGAGCTTTAGGGCTTACGTGGCACGTATCAGGGTTGCAGAAGAGAAAGCAAGTCTTTGCCAAGTTACAGAGAGGATGGTGGTTCACACCACTGAACAAGAAGATATACCAGCACAGGCTGGGGGGTGATGAAATACCCAGGTGAGGAGAACAAACTCATCCACTCTTGCACAACACCAGGAGCTGACGTTGGAGCCAGGCCCAGAGCCGTAATCACAGGCATGGGGTGAGTGAACTTCCCCCCTTCTCTTATCAAGAGGATTTGCTTTGCCTGTGTGACGGTGGTTCAGTGTAAAACCACATTCCTCTTTCATCTAGCAAGTGAGAGCTGACCATGCCTGCACCAGACATGTCTGTTATCCAGAGCAGAGAAGTCAGCTTTTGACATACCCCAAAGGCAAAAGGGAAAAAAAAGAGTTCAACAAAAGGCTTCAGAGTCCAGCCAAGCGCGTAGCAGCAGAATCACAGGAGACTCTTTGTGAGAGCCACAGCCTCCCCGCTGAGAGAAGGCAGCCGCTTGCCATGGGGAAAGATGGGTCCGGGCCAAGCCTGCTCTCATCCCACAATCCTGAATCACCACTGGCCCCATCCCTCATGAAAGAGGGAGTGCTGCAGGCAGCCAGGCACACCGTGCACCCCATTTTCCCTGTGGTGGCAAACTCCAGGTGGGGACATTCACATGGACCGCTCACCCCGAGCTCCACATGCTCAGTAGGGCATCAGTCAGGTCTGCTCTTATGGGAAGAAAAGTCCTCCTCACACCTGACCCACTGGTGGACAGCATCCCACTGATCCCCAAATGAAGTGGGAAAGGGATGCAGGTCCAGCAGTTGCCGGCTGTCACAGCAGCACCCTGGCCCCACAGGGATGTGACGAAGGACACGGCTGTGTGCTGAGAAACTGTGCAGATCAAAGCACCCTTGTGCCCTGGAGCCAGCTGGTTTGGGCAACATCTGCCAAGCAGATAGTCTGGGAAAAAGAACATCTGGCAGCGTCTCACAGACTACTGATGTTTAGTCTCTGTGACCCTACAAGAGGCACCTTCCCTGCATCCACGTGGACTGTGTGAAGACACAGGGGATGAAAACACAACAGCCCAGAAAACAGAAGGACCAACACGGAGCAAGCTCAGATCCCAAGTGTGGTGATGCTGAGCAAAGGAGGTCAAGCCTGGGAAAGGACTCTACTGGTGCAGCATCACGTAATGCCCATTCAATGGCCGAAGCAAGTTGGGTGTTCAAAGGCAATAATGGAAGCTGAAGAGCAGCACAACTGAGCTGTTTCCGGATGACCACCAGTTTTCCATAGTTCCGGCTGCTCTGGGCAAGGGATGAGTTCAAGCGCATTTTACACGTTACCACTCAGAGGCAATCCTGATCCCCTCAGCACTAGGAAATGGCATCACAGAGCCTGGATTGTGAAAAACTGATGGAAAACTTTAAGCATCACTCAGCAATAGACAAAAAAGAATTAACTGAGGTCAGAGAAAAACGCACTACACAAATTGGCAGCAGCTGCTACTGCAAGAGACATTTCCTATGAAATCACAGGAAGCATTAGACAGAGGGAGACACTGGTGCCTGTGAAATGCTCACTGGCATGGAGAGAGCACCAGACACGGGGCTGGGCCAGGCGCACCCCACTGCACCCCCAGACCCAAGCAGCCCCTGGCCACCACTAGGCCTGTGTTACCCCAGGTGCTTGCCCATAAACCACACAGACCATAACTGGGGAGGTGGTGGGCTCTGCCTGCACGCAGGGGCTCAGAAGATGTGGCAGTTTTACATCCCTAGGTTTGGTACAAGTGCAATGGTCCTTCAAAAGCAGTCAGACAGAAAGCTTCCACTGCCCAGGAGATGTTTCCAGCTTGAGCACCCACTGATTCTCTGAGCTCAGCTCCATCATAAGCAATTGAGACCACAATGGGCATGGCATGCCTACGAGGGATGCTGGGATTCCCAGCAAAGGACATGCTCAGCCCCAAGCACTGAACCTCTAAAAGTCTGTGGTAACCTCAGTGTAAGAAGCTTCCTGTTTTGTCATCCAGCCTTGAAGTTTAAACCCCAGAAATCCCCAAAAGATTATCATGTTTATTAGTGCTGAGAGATTGGGGCTTTCTAGTCCCCGATATCATTAGTACAACCAATGTGCTAATTGCAACAGATGGATGAAAGAGAGAGGCATGGAAGGAGAAAGATAATAGCCTTGTCTCCAGATTGGCGTCTCTGGTCAAGCCAGGTCCTGCTCCCACAGCCATCTGTGTCTGTTCTGTGCCCACCCACAAGAGCATTCAAACAAAAAAAAGAATCATTTTTCTAAGACATTTGAAGTCTGTATGCTTTCAAAAGCAACGAGTAGCTCCAGGTACCCACTCTGAGGCACCCAGAAAGGAATGAGAGGGCAGACAAAGCTGCACCTTCCCAAAACCCAGCTCCAATGCCTTGGAGTAAGGCATTGGGTGAGACACCCCGAGACAGTGGGATCCAAAATTACCACCTATTTTTGGTTGGCCCAAACAACTCCTGAAAAGCATTGCTTGATTTCCATCCTTTCGTAAGCTTGTCAAGAATATAATCCGGAGAAACTAAGGAAAGAGTTTAGTGTTTAAAAGAATTGGAGAAGATCTTCTCAGATTCGGAGAAGAACAGCAAGCAGTCTCCCATTTACAGGCTCCTCACACTGTGGCTGATCCCTCTGTCTGCTTCTTGGGTGATTAAAAGGCATTGCTCTTTACATACGATTCATTGGGGCTGAATCCTGGAAGTCATCATTCTCTTTACTGTACTTTACTAATCCATTTTCCATTTAATTTCTGATAATTGCAGCCTCTAGATGGCATTGGGTAGGCAGGTCCCAGACTGCACACTCCACACAGGCACCAGGAGCAGAGCATTAACATCACCAAGCAACCGGTACAGCATCCATAATTCACCACCACAACCCAGCCGGGGGAAATGACTCTTGCCGGTAGACGTGTTTGGGAACAGAGCAGCAATACCCGGTGCAGTCTGCACCGCTTCCTCTTCCCCATCCCGTCCATGGGAACATCCCTCTAGCACAGCTGGGACTGTGTCACATGGGAAGTACCCCTGGAAGGAGCCTCAGCATGGGAGCTGGGAAGAGCTGCATCCCTTGCCCCAGGCTGGTGACAAAGACCACAGAACCACCACCATAACCACCACTGGAGCTGTCACGGCAGCAGCATCCATAGCAAAGCCTGCAAAGACAGTTCATGTTCATCCACACCCTCCCCTCCAGCATCCCATACTTGGAAGATTGAGAAGTCATGAGATTTAGTTTCTGCTGTGCAAATAGAAACAACAGTGGAGAAATACCAGCACATTTGTCCTATTTCATGTGTTGAGGAGCCGAGGCATAGCGAGGGGGAGGGCTGTGCTCAAATACTCCAACCAGATCTAGTTTCACATCTAACACAGTGCTTCATGCCAAGAGGCAACCTCCAGTCAAGCATTGCAGTGACAGGTCAGACAGACCTTACATGCATGCCACCCCACTCAGAGCTGCATGCTTGCCAAAACCTCAAGATGACTTGTCCCTAGCTTCTCCCCCAAGCAGCTCATGATGTGATTTCTCTTTGATCCCTCCCTTCCCCAAAACCTTCCCCACTCCAGATGAGGAGAAGCAGACCAGCGTAGATTCTTTCCCTGAAATTAATGCAAAGGTTTCAATCTGTGGCAGGCCCAAACGTGATGAGACAAAAGAGCCACAGGCAGGGCTGCAAAAGCTGCAGTCCTACCACTTGGGAGAGCGCTGCTGGTCAGAAACACCAGCCTCACGATCCTCCTCCTGCATAAGACTTCTTGCTAACTATTTTCCCTGCTGTTCCTTCCCTAAACACAACCCCCATTTTCCAAGCAAGCACAGTCAGCAGAAAGGCCAAAGTGGAGAGCTTTTTATCCCCACCCAAAGGAGGATATTCTGCTTGCCTTCATGGGGGTGTCCATCAAGAACAGCTCCATGGCAGCAAGTGCAATTATGCAGGTAGAAAATGAGACACTACAAACCCCTGAGGTTTAACTGCCAAAACCAGGGTCTCCATTCAAAACAGATATGCCTTAGTTCTTAGCATGACCATGCTTCTTTCCACCCTCTCCCACCTGATAATAAAACTCACTGTCTGGCAGAGACAGAAGCTGATGGAACCCCAGAGCCCTGGGTGAATAGCCCCATGGACAGCAGAAACCAACCCAGCTCCTGTGTGAACCCACCAGTGTCCCCACAGCATCCCCACCCCACACCAGCAGCACGTTTCCCTCATGGAACATGCTGCCCTTGCATTCCTCCATTGACAGAAATGGTGGGATTTAAAGATGCCAAATTCAGTGGTGCCCAAAGTCCCAGGTGAGCAAAAGCCTCTGCAGACTGCACATAGCCACAGCCGCAGAGGAGCCTGGCACTGCCACCATCTGCATGATGACAGGAGAGGGCTCTGAGCACTTCTGAGTTCAGCCCTTGCCAAAGGAATGGAGCTTGCCAAGAAACTCTGCTTATTGCAAAACCAGAACAGTGTTGTTAAGCGATGTCTGATGGAGGAGACTGGCCCTCATGGCTTATGGAAGAGTTAATGCACTGACCAGGGAGGGGTTGAGTGAGCACCGAGCAGCAGAGCTGGGCCATGGGGAGTCCTGTGGGGAGCCTTTGGGAATGCATAAAGCAGGATGCAGTGCAACTCCAGTGGGAAGAATGCTGTCCTAAGACGGGATATTCACCCTTCACCAGGGCCCACAGCCAGCAAACACAGAGGCACTGTGGAGCAGCCCCAGCAGCAGGCAAAGAGCAGCAACCCTGCAGCTTTCTGTGCACTTAAAACACGAGAATGCAGAGTTCACACAGAATGCAGCCCAAGCCGCATGCCTTGAACTGCACCTGCTTTTTTAGGATCCAACCAGGATAGAGTGAGATTGAAGAATGCCAAGGTTTTCCAGCGTAGCTAAACCTCAAAGGAGCATGAACCTTGACAACATCTTCCTCTTATAGCTCTTCTTTCTCACCACAAAGATAAAACCTGACAGCCTTCAGCCAAATTCACTGATTGATAAGAAACAGCACTATTTCGGGGCCTAAAGCAGCCACCTGTTGGCAGGTGGAAAGCAACTGCCCCCACATGGAAACCTCAGAGCTCCCTGGGAACCTTCCAGCAGGATTTATTTCCTGGAGGTGAGAGGAAGCGTGGGAGGGGGACAGGAGGGGAACTGGAAAATGCTGATTTGCCAAGAAGAAAGATCAGCAGACAAGTACGCGTTTCAATTAACGTTCTGGTTTGAACAGCAAACCCCAACAGCTAAAATTAAAGGGATTCTTATTTTTTCACATTTTAAGTGAATCATCAAAAGGAATCTGTTTTTTGCAAAAATTAATAGTGAAAAACCAAGAGAACTTTTTACACATCCTGAACTGAGCTTCTTTCTTTGCTGAAATTTAAACACCAGCTTTCTTCCCAACTTAGGGCAAGGAAACCTCACTATTTTGAGGAGCTGCACAGCTCCCAGCCAGCTTGGCACTGTGTGGCCGAACACAGTGCCTTCTTCAAATGAATGCTTCATCAGCCATTTTCAGCATGTATGTGTGCAGTTAAAAAATATGGGACTGCAACTTTCTATTGACTGAGATTGGGTGAGAATGTCAAGATTTTGGGTCCCTAGCAGAGGTGCTGGAAAGGAGCAATGCCTGCTGCCAGCAGTGGCTCTACAGGTAGAAATTCTCAGACAGAGAGCAAGACCCACAACTTACTTTTCTAAGAAACATTTCCTGCATTTTCCAGCAATATTTATTCATAAAAGCCCAAAACAAGCAAAAAATCCCCCTAAATAGAAGCTGCACTCTGCAGGGCTGAACACATCAGCAGTGCGGATGGCTCTGCAGTGCCTGGGCAAGATGTCCATCAAAGTGAAGTTGCACAACATAGTTGAACCAACTGAACTTTTCTCCTGCAGCACAAAGACAGGGAGAGGTCTCTCCTCCACCCTCCTCCTCATCATTCCTGGAGCCCCTCCAAGCTTGCAGGGATGTGAGCTGGTTTGATGCCAGCATGGGGAAGGACCAGCCCCAAGACGGGTCCCAAACCTCTTTACACCCAAACTGGGCACTAAGAGAGGCATTTCGCAAAGTCTGCTATAACAAAGTACCTCCTTCCTCTCCAAAAAGGTCAAGTACCAGAGCACAGTTAATGGTAAATGATCAGCAGGCTGAGCTTGCAGAGGAAATTCTCCGCAAGGAATTCTCTGCAAGGTGCACAACAGCACCTTGCCTATTAAAAAACACCTGGTTTGGCTAATTTAATATGCTATCGGCCCTGAAAAAAACTCATCTGAATGAAAGCTTT
The DNA here is from genome assembly GCF_028554395.1 of Pezoporus wallicus. Classification (NCBI taxonomy): domain Eukaryota; kingdom Metazoa; phylum Chordata; class Aves; order Psittaciformes; family Psittacidae; genus Pezoporus; species Pezoporus wallicus. Next base: position 319,206 of record NW_026638191.1, read on the forward strand.
TTCTTGTTCAAACCCTAAAATTCTGTCATCAAAGACAGTATTAAAACAATAAATTCACCAACCTTAATTACACCAAATTTAATTTTGAAGATCGAATTTCCATGCTGCCAGGTGAAGGCAGGCATAAACATCATTTATAATTCACCACTCAGTAAATCACCCCTACTGCAAAGGCCTCAAGATATGGTACCAGTAAGGCAGAAAGGCTCAGAGTGGTGAATAAAGACAAGGAAAATGCTGACTCTCCTCCTGCCACCAGCTCACAAGGGAGGCCATTTTCCACACAGGTTATTGTTCACATTGCAATTCTGGATAACACCAGAGTATCCCAACAGGATGTAGAGCAGTACCCTGCAGCCTGGGGATGTGTGGGATCCACAAGGTGATGGGATGATGGGCAGACAGGGTGCCATGCACCCAGCAGCACTGGAATACCCCATGGCAGTGGAAAACCACAGGGTTCTGCAGAAGCAAAGGCACAGCCACAGCCACTGGCAGGAAAACCACGGAGTCACCATGGCATCAAAAAGGGAACAGGCTGGCTGCTGGAGCCCTACAGCATCCACCCACTGGCACCACATCTCTTTTTCCCCTCTCCATTTTCTGGTTAAGGAGGTTCCCCTCCCCACTCCCGGCTGGCTGGAAGGCATGAATCACAGAGGAAGGGCAGATACTGCACACCCATCCTTTTCTCCCTGCGAGGTCTCCCCTAGACCAGCCTGTGGAGCTGCCTCGCTGCAGCTGGCACAGATGGGCCTCCCTCATCCCTCCCACAGGATGCTTGCCACATACCCAGGAAAAAGTCTGTGCTGGATCCCAGAGATGGCAATGAGAAGCCTGACAAGCCTCAAGGCAGAGAGAATACAGGAGAAGGAAAAAAACATGCGAGTAAAGTAAGAAGAAAGGAGCATCACTTCTCAGATGGAGCAGAGTGCTGGGAAGGTAGAGCAAGTGGTTAAATTCTTCACTTGTCTTCAGGCATACAAGGAAGATCACTGCAGAGGTCTACACCTCACTTTGCAAGGGGACTCTGAGGCTGTAAGACATCCTTCACCAAAAGCACTTTTAACAGCCAGTGTGGGAGCAGTGATTTACAGCACTGTGGAAGACCTGTGACATCCAATGAAAGGCACAGAAAATGAGTGGAAAATCCAGACTGCAGGAGAACATGTTGTTCTTTCAGCTTTATCACCTCCCTCTGCAAGGGCAGAAGAACCCCAGAGCCACCATCTCCCTCTGTATCTCCCAGCTCTTTTTTCCTCTCTCATTCACCACAAAACTGCACAGATGCTTCCATTCCCTAGATGCCCACAAAATATGTGTAGTGCATGTTATGGTCCATACAGTATCATACAGATTTAGCATTACACACAGGGCCTGGCCATTTTACTAAAAAATCAGGACTCTGAGATACAGACTCCTTTGCACTGATTTACTGCTATCCATCCTCGGCTCTTCCACAAGCAGCTTGAAACTGGCTTGTTTCGGATCCAGAGCTGCTGCTACATGACATAAATTGCAGATCTTTCCCCCAGAAAACTGAGCTGCATTAGCTTGATTAAGAATGATTGAGACTCTTGCATCAGCCTAGACCAACACAAGCCTCATCAAAGCCCCTGGTCACAACCAGCTCCAGGCAGGCACCTGGGCACCTCCCTATGGACTGGAGAGGGGCCAGCAGTGAGATCCTGCTCTCCTAGGGATGCCCCTCAGCCCTCCCATGAATAGGGCAGCTGAATTTCCAGGGCTTTTCCATTAAGTAGCTGGGGAGTGGAGGGGCGTTAGCTCACCCAGAGACAGAGAGACGAGCATAACCCCTTGCCTTGTGTTACAGCACAACTTTTAAACACATTACTGAAATAAACCCACGCCAGATGGTCAGCAAGGATCTTAGTTTCTGTCCCCAAGGAGGCAAAACTTTTTACCTCCCATCTTTATGCTTCCCCCCTCCTGGGTTACACTCAGCAGAAGCTCCCCTACAGACTGCACCCACCAAGCAATGCTTTAAGTGGGCCATACTTCCCCCAGGGCTGGGAAGCAAAGCACGCCTCCTCCAGTTACTCTGCCAAGTTTCCAAAGGGAAGGAGACAGGGGATGCCAACCGGGATGAATGAACAGAGCCTGGGCTCAGGAGCCAGCTCTCCTTTGCCACAAGGCCACCATGGCAGTGCCAGGCGATGAGCCTGGGAACAAGAAAGGATCGTCTGATGGGAGCCAGCAGAGATGGGAGCCAGGAGGTGAGTGGGAGCCCTCAGGGGCTGTAGCAAACCAGCAAGAAGCAAAACTGCTCTGGAGGCCAGAGGGAGGATGGTAGAAACCTGGCGAGGGTGCAGACACAGCCTGCGGAGCCACGTGCTCGGAGCAAAAGGAAAAGGCAAATGCTGGCCATCAGCTTGGAGTAAACCAAAACTCATCGAGGGCTGTTCCCAGCAGCTGCTCGAGAAAAACCTTTAGCTACAAGAATTGGAAATGATTTCTGCTGCAGACACACACTGCCCGCGCTCGTCCCAGTGTACACCAGCCCTGGGAACTTCCATCCGCACGGACTCTCCGGGAGGACAAGCTGCCATTTCCCAGAGGCAGGCACGGCTTTCAGCAGCTCACAGCCCCACTCGCTGCCAGGCATAGAACGCAGCAGCTAGTCAGGGTGCCAGCTAGAGCCAATTATAACTCACTGACCTGCCTTGGCTCTAGCACGCATGGGAATGCGCTGGCTCCCGGCTGCCAAATGCTGGAAAGCTATAAATGGGAGACATTTGGAGAGAGGAAAAATTAAGGAGCCAACTTTTAACTAGGCTGAAGTGCATTGGACCATGCATGCTCTCTGTGAAGGGAGAGAGGAGAACGATGACGATCTCTGACGCACTGCTGGAAAAATATAGGCTGGATTTTACAGACAGAGGCAGTCCTTAGTTAACGGGAAGCGTTTCTTCTGTCGGGTTCGATTACGGCAATTCACTGTTTCTATACTTCTGCACATGGTGCTTGAGTTCACAGCTCTCAGTGCAGTCCTCTGGGCACAGAGGAAACAAATAGTTGCTTTACAAAGCAGAAATCTCACCGTAGGAAGCTGTGGGGTTTTTCTTGTCCTTGGTCACGCAAGGGCCTGTCTTTCATGATCCAGCTGTCTAACAGCAAGATCCTGTTTTTTGTGGCAGGGTGAAACCACAAAGTACATCACACACGCAACCCTGCAGAATTTTGCTGAACTCCATTAACCCTGGAGGAAAAAGAAATCCCCAAAGTGCTGAAATAAGATTCCTGTTACGAAATAGCTATCGAAAGAGCCTTGTTTACAATCCCTGAACACAGAAAGACATCCATCCATCTTCTGCAGCCACAGCACCGCTGAGATGCCTTAGGGCTTTTACATCAAAGAGGCCGCCAGGACCAGGCATGACCCAGAAGAGGGGTGTAATCTGCCTGGTGCCTCGGTTTGTGTTCCCACCTGAAGGGGCCTTGTGCTGTTGGGTCACACTACCTGGCACGTCTGCCCCTTGCTTTTCATATCTGGAGAATTAAGATAACATCTACTTCACCCCTGTGAATGCTGTGCCCTGCCAGGAGCCCAGCTTGAAGAGCAGACGAAGAGGAGGAGGAGCGGTGCTGCAGGCAGAGGAAGGCGAGCACAGAGCTCACAGTACTGGAAGCAATGCACGAGGCTCATTTTAATTTTTCAGGAGTCCAACTGCCTGAAACAGGCTGATGAGAACAATTCTTCTCTGTGTGCCAGCTAACGCCTTCTGAGCACATTTTAATGCAGTCTGAATTACTAAGACACTGACTTTCCCTCCTTCCCCATCTTTGCCTGGTGGCTGCATGCACACAAGTAGTGCAGAACCCCCTCCAAAAGGGCTAATCTATCCACCACATGGAGACGACACGCACAGACCATTGCCTTTTGCCAGTTTTCTCGTAAAAGCAGGCACCACTTCAACAGCCTGTTTTTTCTGTGTTACACACAAAGCTGTTGGCCTGAGGGCTGCAGGGCTCTCTCCAAGATGACATCGCTCCAGGTGGGTCAAAGCTGAAAGTTTCCAGCTAAGAACCTGAGGGATTTGTTAAACATATGGACAAGCAAGAGGACTGGGAAACACACTCAATGCACACGCAGAAAGGAGTGAGGGAGAGAGCCAGAGCCAGTTTTAATGTTGCTCAGAATTCTTTTTCTGTCTGAATCATGCATTGAGCACTTACTCCAGCCTATATCACATCTCTATCTCTGGGCTTAAAATTAAGCCTCTGTGCAGAGAAGCAGCTATGCAGCATCACCCTCTCCTTACAGCAAGGACAAGGACTGAAGGAAAGGTTTCTGACTGCAAGGGGGAAAGCCTGGGATAACTTGTCCCCAAGGAGGGCATCCTGGAACAGAAGTGGCAGATGCTTCATCCCTGGCAGTGTTCAAAGCCAGGTTGGACAGAGCCTTGGGCGACATGGGCGTCAGGTGTCCCTGCCCACGGCAGGGGGTTGGACCTGGATAATCTTAAGGTCCTTTTCAGCCCCACCATTCTATGATTCCATGAATGGCAGTTTCGTTTTTAAGGGCTTGCAGCTGCCTGCCAGAGGAGCTGCTTCAGTGATAAAAAGGCAGGACATGGCATGAACAGCAAAGCCTGCTCCAAGGGGGAGCTTTGAGACATGGCTCCATCACAGCTCGCAAGCAGCTCACTTTGTGAGCAGTGAAGTCTGCTCCCAGCTGCAAAGCCACAAGCCTTGCTGTCCGGGGTACAAAACGAGGCAGGACTGAGAAGAGCCAGGCAAAGACTCCTGGTTGAGGAGAGCATGGCTGCAGCTGAAAGGCAGAGGAGGCTGAGGACATGGAGCAGAGCTCCTGCCCGGGGAAAGCACTGGGGTTCAGTAATAGTGGTAAAGGTGTAAAAGCATAGGGTTTGGATGTAGAGGACATTTTAGAAGCGCAGCAAGACAACAGTGGCTCCTGGTCACATGAAGACTTGAAACAACCACCATCGTGGCTGATGAGCTCATAATTACAGAGTGGGGAAAAAATGTTTCTTTTTGGGGGTTTCCATAAAAGAAACACAAAATACAAGCCAGTATCTGTTCTCTAACCAAGAGTGTTGCTTCTTACAGCCAACGGTTTAAAGAGGATCCTTCCAAGAGACTTGTTAACCTCCTCCCGAGTGATGCATCCAGTGTGATCCAACAGAGCCCTGTAGTCACTGCACGGCTCTTCCCTCACCAGCAGGGCTGGAAGCATCTCTCAGGCATGCAAGACCCCAGTCCTCTATATCTATCCAGGGACAGCCACTCACATATCTGATTACCAACTTCCATGCCAGCTAACATTTCCAGCGTACCTGCCAGCCCCAGTTAGTGTCCAGAATACAACTGGCATCCTTACAAGCATCAATCTTACTGCCTTTATTTCTTCGGAACAGCATCCATCTGCTCCCAATAGCTCACATCTGGCATACTGAGGGTTACGAAAGATTCTCAGTCCTGTTCTAAGGAAATTATTCCTCCAGCCAAGAGATTCATGCAGAACTGAGTTTAGTAGTTGTAGTTACAAATTCACTACGAATCATACTTGAGGTTTCACATTTCAGAACTACAATTTTCATCTAGGGTTTGTATTTAATCCCTATAAAGTTGCTCTTATGTTTTCTGTCACACAACAATTTACATTTATGGAGAAAGCAAGGAGGAGAGGTGGTAGGAATCCGAACACAGAGAACCCACACAGCAAAACCACTCCTGACCACTGCCCAGGTTGCTGAAAGTTTCCTCCTGCAGTGAGCAGTGTATAGGAGGTGGAGGCGGTATTCCTCAGCTTAAGCATTCCCTTCCCATTTTCACTGCCTAGCATAGTACACCAAGTCTTCCTCTGATGACCCCAGAGCAGGAAAGGGTGTGACCTGCACACTTCCCAAGGGATGAGGGCCACTGCTTCATCTGCTCAAAACACTGGACCAGGATGAAGCAGCCTGTGCCTCATGCTGAGACACAGGAGCTGAACTGCAGAATGAACATTGATCACCAGCTCTTGGCAAGGGAGTGACAATCTCCTGTGTGACCGTGGGCAATGGGACAAAAGCATGCAATTAGGCAGAAGAAGATCTTGACACCCTTGGAAGAGGACAGCAGGGTGGTGCTTGGGAAGGCTGTTTACAGCTCACAGCAGTGAGCTATAAACTAGGACTTTTACAGAAGAGGCCCACCCTCGGGTATCAATGACAGCCAAAGGGAAGAGCTCTGAAAGTTCTGTTTTCAGACAACACCTTAAACTCTCCCAGCTAATAGCAGCACAGCCTGCGGCATTACTGTGACCAGCAAGGTGGCTTTTGACATACCCCATTCCAGTACGGGGAACATGGCTGGTCTGATGCTTTTGCATCCAGATGCGGCAGAGACCAGCGCTGCGTACACGGCAGGCTTCATCCCTGTTTCAGCTGAGCTGGCAGTTTGTGTTTTGTCATTCCTGCCTGGCTGGGGAGGCACGGACACTTTGCCCTCTGGTTGCAGTGGGAGCAGCCCAGCCGGCGAGGCTGTCAGTACTAAGCGTGCGTGTGTTTTACTTGGCCCTACTCCTAAAATAACTGTTTGGCCACAATGGAAGGTGACAAGCGATCCAGCTGTGGGATATTCCACAGGGAATATCAAGAGAAACTCCCCAGCCACTCACATGGTGGTGCCTGCGCTGCTCCAAACTGCAACTTCACATCATTCCCCAGGGTCAGTCCTCACTTCTGGCCCAAGACGTTCTTCTCCTCTCCCCTACCTGGATCAAATGGCTTCCTTGTCCTCCTGGCTGGGTTAATCAGGAGGGTCACTGACAGCAAAAGAGGGTGCACCAACATTGACCAAATGTGGCCAGAGCTGCTATAGAAAAACCAAAACCCTGCTCAGCCTCTGGCAGGAGCATGGAAAGTGCAGCCAGAATCACTGGGAACATAGATATGGAATTAACAAATATCTCTACCCAAACATGCATGTTCTGTGATTGCTCAAGGCCCTAAGTATGATTAAATTTGGATGGATTTTCACTGGAGAACAGGAAAGACAGATTCTTGACACAGGGATTACCTGTGATCAAGTTTCCAACTCTTTCTCCAACACAGCAAAAAGATCATCAGAACTGGACCCAGAAGAAATATTTTCCCCTCTTACTATGCCTTCAGAAGCAGCTGAACCGTTTTTGCCAATCAGTTGTTTTGTGGGGGTTTTGGGTGGTTTTCTACTTTTAATAACCAAAAGCATGAATAATTTCCAGCATGGAAAATTTCTGCCTAAAGAGCTAAATTTGGCACAGAATCATCCAACAGTCATATAATAAAGGCCTCCAGCAATAGCAACAGTCAATGCTACCAATCCTACCTAGAGCATTTTTTTCCACTGTGCTAAGAGGTTCTGTTTCACTCCTTGCCTTTCAATCCAATTTCCACTGCACTGCACCACAAGTTTAACATAAGGATACCAGGAAGCATGTGCGATAAGGGGGAAGGAAGGGAAAACCCACAACTTCATTCATTCTTTCAACAGAGCCAAAAAGGAGCAGTTATTTCTTTTTTAAAGAAAAAGCTACAGGGAACAGGGAAGGGGAACATGATTGCTTTATACCTTCCTATGTATGTATGGGAAGCTATACATATTTATATATTTATACATATGTATATATAAACACACAATATACATTTATACATAAAGCATCTCTGCCTCTAAAGATGCTGCAAGGTGTTTTGCAGAGGCAGTTTGAGTCTCTGGCTTCACACACTCTCCAGTGATGACGCTTTCCATCTAGGAGCATGCACAGCTCCAGCCAAGATGGAAGGGGAGGAAATGAGGAAGGACAGCCACTATTTCCCTACATATCCTTCCCCACGAGGAGCAAGGCAGACCAGGAAAACAGCACATCTGGAAGCACAAGTTTATCACATATAAACTCCAAAGGACTGTGCCTACCTCGCAGCAAATGATGGCATGGGCTTGGCCACCACCTCGCAGCACCAGTGAAGATGCTGCAGAGAAGGAAGCATTGAGCTCCATTTCCTTCCAGCCCTGGCTGTGGCCCAACAGCTGTTCCCTGTTTATTTACTTTAATATTTCCTTGGTTACACAAGCAGCTGCACACAGCTTAACCCCTGCCTGCATCAGCAGCCGCCCTTGTGCCACCCTACCTTACCTTGCCTGGCACGATGCTGCGGAACAGCATCATGGGGCAGGGTAAGGACACCCAGGGTCTTGCCAAAGCTGGGCTCTCAAAGTGTTTACTCCATGTGCTCACCCTCACAGTCATATCCATGGCCCTGCAGAAGGTGCCTTGCTGAGCAGGAGACGGGGCATCACAGATGTGAGCAGCCGTCCCACACAATCCTAGGCTTAGGCAGGTTGAACTGACGCCAGCTGAACCTGGGAAAACCATCTGGATTCCCATGGGCTTGCTTTGTTGGACAGACCCAGATGTGCTGTAGTTTTAACAGCATATTTGTGCCTGGATGCAGCAATTTCAGGAAAGGCAGCCATAGCACCCTTTCAAATAAAGCATAAAGTGATGCTCTGCTTCACCTGAGAGGGTCACTGCAGACAGAGGGTGCCCAGCTCCTCTCCCAGTCCTGTGCACAGACCATATGTGACATGGCAGTGACAACTCTGGCAGCTGCTGCTGGTCCATAGATCCCTTCATGCATTTTCTTCCCTCATCTGCACAAAGCCTGTTCCAACAGCTCCGTCTGTATTTTGGCCCATAAAGCTTGGCCAGACCCCTTGGCTCATCTCCACCATGGAGGGGGTGGAAAACACCCTTTGCCTGCTCGCCCAGAACACCAGCTTCAGTTTTCTGCAACCCAGCCTCTCCCAATTGCCTTTCCAGCCTCCTCTCTCCCTCCTGACTCCGTTTTCTTCCTGGCTCCCCCCAGCACCAGGAGGTAATTGCTAAAGCAGCTGCCCTCTGGCCTGGCAGTGCTCTGCATTTCCCCAGTGCCTGCTCCCCAAAACACCAGCCAGCGGGACACAGGCAGAGGGAATTGGCACTTGTCAACAGCAGCCCTGTTTCGCTGGGACAGCAGTATTTATTTGCTCTGCGCAGATGGACTTTGGGCCTAACTTCAACAAAATCCCTTCAAAGCAAACAAAAAACCCCACAGCACCCCCACCGCTTGCAGAGATTTGCAGGAATTCAAACGCACCTACACAGCCCTGTGTGCATTGGTCCAGGGAGTGACAGCAGAACTGTAACACTTGAGACACGCAAAAGACCTCAGGTGTCCCCACCAATGCACAGGAGGCACTGGAGCAAAGAGTCCAGCTCTTGGGGTTGGTTTGTTCTTGTTTTCCCAAGGATGTCCAAAATTGCATTCAAGTTTCCTCGAACCAAAACATTTTCTGGGAGATGACAAAAGGTGTGCTTAGCGTAAGGTAGAAACCACGCTTCCCAACTGACCACATCTTTCAAGCCCAAACCCCAAGAAGTGGTGAAATGCTTACCTGCAGGTCAAAGAACTTGCTGTACCGTCGGTATATGACTTCTGTGGACCCATTGGACCAGGTGACTTTGATAATGTATACCTGTGGGGAACAAAGGAAGAAATCAGAGAGGAGAGACCAAATGACCTGTGCCACAACCCAAAAGCCGCTAAAGCTCCAGCACAGCCCCACTGCTGGATGTCAACCAGGGAAGTTCATGGGTGAACCTGAAGTCATTTCAGCAATACAAGAAAATATTTCAGTGTAAATTATGAAGCTCCACTGATGTCTACTAAATCCCTATTGCTAGTTGTGAACTAAGACAGCTCCCCATCCCTAAATAGGGACATACATCGAATGTGAAAGGGTGCTTCTGTGTAATACTACAGTTAAAGTTACTCCAGACACAACCACATTACGAGCTAATAACTGTGTTGTGGCAGTCCCACCTATGGCTGCAGCACCCAGTTTGATGTTGAGATCCCAAAGCCCATAGGGTGCAGCACCACACACCACTGCCAGCCCAGGTACCAGGGCTGGGGCTTGCAAAGACTCAGACCCACAAGGTGTGACACTCCATCTGTCCTGCCATAAGCAGCTCTGAGGTTTTGTTTACTTAAACTTGCTGGGGTGTAAATTACCTCCTGTTCCTTAAACTGGCACACAGTCAATCCTGGTAACTGCAGGTTATTCACAAGCTTTTACTGGTGATGGATGGATAAAAAGAAGAAAAGCCTTTTTTTTGTTTTGTTTTTTATTCTTCTATGAAAGACAAGAAGCAAATAACAGAATCAAGCAATTACTTATCTAATGTCCTTGCTTGTTGTTCACAGAAACCAAAGATGACCCCCCATGAGATGCCAGTTTAACACTCTCAGTCTTCACTAATTGATAACAGATTGACTAAGCAGGATGCTACGCAGAATGAGGGCATGTGCATTTTTCCTTCTACTGTCATGTCCTGCTTATTTCTACCAGTAATTCCAGTGTTGATTCACTGAAGCAGGAACAAACATTCAGAAGCTCAGGTGGACAGACCTGCTAGAACTTCAGCTAACTTAATTAAGTGTGAGGACTCTTAGGATCCTGGTTTAGTATTTAAAATGGAATCTGTTAAGAGTTTCACAAGGTTCCTGGCATTTTTCCAGGTCCTGGAATGTGTCCAACATCCCAGCCCAACATCGAAACTCAAACACCAGGAGATTCAAATGGGTAGCACAACACTGAATTATTGGAGCTCATCAAACCTGCTCAAATGCTGTACTAAAAAAGTCTAATCAAAACTCACCCTGCTGCTCAGAGGGCTGACGCTGCATGACCCTCCAAGGTGAGGAGACTCGGAAGACTCCTGAGGAATGACACACTCTCTCCAGTGGAATCATCCCAAATTAAGTTGGAAAAAGAGGCAGCAAGATGAAGCAAGTTCTTATTGCTAAAATAAAGAACTTCAGTACTTTTAACCCAGCAATTCAATGACCACTTCTCTTAAAGGAGATGATCAGCCCAAACACAGCTGCGGGTGCTCTGCTGACTTGCAGTGAGCTGGCTGGGTGTCACAGGCACCACCATCTCCCAGACAAAATCTGACTCACTCAGCATCATCTTACAGGCTTTATTCAGCTAATCACAACCCTCCCCATTCACAAATTCTTTTTTTGAGCCAAAAGACCTGCTCTTTCTGCATATTAACCCAAGGAAGACAGAGGGCTTCTTCAAGACAGCATCTGTTGCAGCTGTGGAACCTTGGATGGACTATGATTTGCTGCAAGGGAGGCCCAGACACTGTGCTTACTTACCACAAAAGTGGCTTGACAAGTACTGTACATTGGGTCAGGTACAATGTCCATTCAAGAACATGCTTCTAGACCTCAGCAGGTCAAATACAACTTGGCTGGCCACAGTTTGCAATGAAAACGGATAAAGTTGCATGACATGGCCTCTGAAGTATCTGACAGCATCCATACAGTCACCACCATGCCATCAGAAAACTAAGCGTTAACGACGCCAAGTAAGCATCCAAGCTGCCTTTACCCTCACCCCAGGACACGCCATCAAGCCAGCATGAGCTCATTTTGGTTGGAAGCTCAGCTGATATCCCAGCTTTCTTACCCAGTCTACAGCACTTTACGGGGTTATATCACTGCTGGCTGGCTGCCTGGAGAAAGCCTTCCACTGGGGCAGGAGGAAGAGCCAACTTTTCTTCGTTGTTTATTCCTATCCTGCCTTTATTTGGAGTCAACAGCTTATTAGACTGGGATTTTAATCAGGATGTGGATTTGCTCAAGACAAAATGAATTCAAAGCTCTTAAGAGTAATAAAGCCATGAGATTTGAGGGCACACCATGCTTTATTATACCCTTTGCAACTGAGGGAAGGAGCACTTCTCCCAGCTGATGAGCTCACTCTGATTTTGCTGAAATGCAAATCTCCCAGGAGCCTGGATAACGGTGTCTTGCACATCCCATTTGGATAGCGGAAATGTCTCCAGGGGCATCTCTGTGCCTATTTGTGGAAAGCAGAGAAGATGGGGAAGCCCATGGGAACAGGAGCTCCTCAGTATCTATAAGAACACTGTCTCAGTAAAGCTGTGTTCCTCTCTCCTTGTAAATACCCTTTGTCCTGCACTCTGCCCCATCCCACTGAGGTATTCTGGTGGCCAAAACCACCACAGAGCCTGGTCTCTGCCAATACTTAATCCAGTTCTTGCTGTCCTATGGCTAAAAAAGACACCAGAAAACGTAACTCGGGTGGTATCTTCAACTGACAACAGAAGTGCAGGTTTTGAAAGGTATGAATGGTGCAGTTGGCCACTCGGTAATGGTTTTCACATGGACCTGAGATGATGAGGCACCAAGCTCCCATAGGCACCATCCCTTTCTCAGGTGCTTTTGGAAGACACTTTCAATAATCAAGACGGATTTTAAAGCACTGCACTTGGTCTGAAGCATCCCCTCCCGGCCTTCCACTGCACCATGTCCTGCCAGGAGCAGCCACCATGAAGTACCAGCTCAAACAAACCCAATTTTGTCCTGGTAGGAGCCACACCATCACTGGCTCCCACAGCCCTTTATCCTGCAGAGGCTGCTCTGAGGACAGGCTTTTTCCCGGCCTGGCTGTGTGGATGAGGGCATGTGGAAACAGTTATTTCATGGGTTTTCTCCAGCTCCAATTTCTATGGTCCTTTAAAGAAATAACACAGAGAAACCACCAGCAGGCCTTTTCCATGGAAAGAGCAAGAGGATCTCCCAGGGCTGCAGCTAGCACTGCCTCGGGGACACGTACCCAAGGGAAGCACCGCCGGGAAGAGGGGAGCAGCTGCTCGGATCCCTCCCCGTGTTTCCTTGAGGGGTGGGGAGAGCCCAGCAGATGGCAGGGAGGCAGCGGGCAGCCAGATCCAGGAGGGGGGCTCTGGATCCCCATCACATGTGCTGGGCCCCTGGCCAAAACCAACAGGCAGAGCTATCTAAATACGTACAGCCCTTCCCGGGCCAGCGGCAGGGTCTGCACCACGGAGGGGAACTAGCTGACTCGGTGAAACCTGGGAATCAGCAGCTCCCCTCCCTCCGGAAAGGATGCCTTACCCTGCCTCGCTCCCATCCCTTGCTCTGCTCCAGCCTACGCTGCTGCACACGTGCCACGTCAAACCCCACAACCAGTCTGATGCCTGAAGGCAACAGGCCAAGCTGAGGTTTGGAAGCAGTCACCAGGCAGAACCCAATCGCTTTTGGCAGAAAACACCAGGACTGAACCCTCTTTAGCTTCATTTCAGACGGGGATTAAGGGGGGAACAGCTGAAAATCATGCCCATGCTTCTGAAATCCTTGAGACACAGCTCATGGTGTTTGTCCTACAATAGGAAGGTGAGAGAATCACAGAGCTTTCATGGTCACTCATACATGCAAAATCCTGCTTTCAGGATTAAGAGTCCCATGCCTGCACACTCAGCCCCCTATCGCTCCTCTTCCATCCAGCAGCTCCCCTGCCCTCGAGCCATGAAACCACAGTCCCACACTGCAGATAGCCCGTTGTTACAGAGCAGGAGGAGCTCCAGACAAAACAACCTTGTCAGTCACAGCAAGGCTAAAACAAGACCTGCCCTCCACTCCCGGGGGCCATGAGGACAGGGTTGGAGGTGCAGATGGATCTTTAATAACAGAGGAGAAGAGCACTTCACATTAACACCAAATGCTCTCTATGCTTCTGTCCTGTGGAGGGCAAAAGCAGAGCACATCCTTCACAGAAAATGGAAGCCTGCAAAAGGCTGAACTCTGACACACACCACAGGGAATTGGGCTCTGCAAACTCCCTACATTACAAGTAATTGGTCATATACAAACTAATTAGAAATCACCAGCTGGGAAGCCTACCATCAGGACCACCACTGCCCAAGATTTTCCTTGGTTACATTAAAACCCAAGTCCCCTGTACAGCAATATAAATATGCCCAGGGGATCCTGCAGCCTGCCTGGCCACACATCACAAGCTCGGTCCCCATGGCATTCCTGTAGCATGACTCCATGCCTGTCACTGCTCTCCCCAGCATCTCTGGAGAGATGGGAGAACAGGCCAGTGGAAAGTGGGACTGAAAACCTTCGTAAGGGACCTGTCAAAAGATGACAGGTTGCTAAAAGAAATGCAAATGGCACCTGGCCAACTGTAACAGAGCTGTCAAGGAGAGCTGCCATCAGCCCACATGGCAGCGAGGGTGCTGGGGGGAAACACTGCCAACTCACAGTGGCTGAGTGCCTGAGGGACGTCCAGGACATCCCTCCTGAGCAGGAAGGCACCCCAGGCAGGGAGTGAGCTCCAGTGTTGGGCAGGGAGGCTGCAGGAGCCAGCTCAGACACACATCCAGCCAAGTCACAGGGACTCGAGCGCGAGAACAGAGGGGACAGAAGCCAGCACGAATTATCTCTATCTGAAAGGGCAGCCAGAGATTTAATGCTATTTTACTTTTTTCCTTTCAAAGAGATGAGCAGCAAGCATAAGCCTTGGGAGCTGCCAGACCCAAGAAGTATTTTTGCAGGGACTGATAAAGAGCCTCAGTGCTGCAGATTGAAGTGGCTCCTGGTGACTTCCACCACTCAAAGGGACTGAGGACTCGGGAGTCCTTCGCAAGCCTTCATTCTTGCACCTTCCTCAAGAGGCACACTGTCCCGTACAACAACATGGCTAGAGAGAGGGGATGATTCAAGCAGCTGACTTGAGGCAATGGAATTAAGAACAGATACTTCAAATAAATAAATAAATAAAATAATAACAGAAACAGTTCCCGTTCTGAAACACGAGGCCGTGTGACCTCCTGGAAGAATCACTTCTGGACTCCTTGCATAAACACACTGTGGACATACACAAAACATGACCTGGGAAACAGCCTGGACTGCTTAAATCCGAGATGGAAAAAGGCAGACTGAAGCTGCAGGAAAACCTAGAGCTACAGTTTCAGCCTCTCTCCTCCCATGGAGGAGTTTTCCCAAGTTTTCCAAGGAGACTTGCAAGGCATCCTGTCTGGACAGGGGCAAGCATAAAGCCTGCAAGAAAGGCTTTGTGGAGAGGGCAGCTGCTGACTGGCCTGGGAGCTCTCTGCTGGCACTCAGTGCATGGCTGAATGGTGCAGCAAGTCCTCCCTGAGCTCAGCACCATTCAGCTACACCAGCTTGAGGCCAGGAGCAGCACACCCATACTGACACAGCCCTACAGCCTTCCCTGGGCAGTTCTGCAGCAATCCCTGAGCTTCCCCAGCCCAAAGCATCCCTGCACCAGAGCTCCTCACATTGAAACCCTCCTGTTTCCACACCAGAGACACATGAACAATGGCAGGGAGGAAAGCAATGCAATGGAACATGGAAAGACACCTCTATGGGGCTGCAGGGACATGCAGTTCTGCTCATCCATGACCAGCAGGCATCGGTGTAGGTCCCCAGCTACTCAACAGAGCTTCTACAGCAAAGCCAGACATAACAGCCTCCAGCAGAGGCAGAGCTGTCGGCAGAGCTGTTTCCAATGGGTTGGAGCCTGTGTGGTCTCAGGTCCAGCGAGGCTATGTACAATAAACCTCTCTGTGGAAAACTCCACATATTTAAAGCATCTTTTGCCAGCAAAGGGGAAAAAGCATCAGTGTGTCTATTCCACCCGCAACCCCCCTAACCTGAAACATGGAGAAGTGATGTGAGAGCCTTGCACACTGGAGACTGGAGCACCAACAGATTCAAAGGGGCAGGGAAACCAAAGCATCTGAGGGATTGAGGCAAACTAGAGCAGGTTTAATACAGAAAAGGGAGTGGGAAATTGTAAGAGGAAAAGAAAAAAAAGGAGGGAGGTGGCTGGAAACAAAGAAAGTTCTTGGCAGCAAGCTGCTGTGCTTGGCCCCCCTCCATCAGCATCCACTGCTGCAGGCATGTGGGGCTGGGGAGGGGAGTGTGGGGTTCTTGTGTGACAGGACATTGAAGCTTGGAGCAGGAGAAGGACTGCTAGCCCCCAGCTCTGACCCCAGACACCTTGTTACCCCCTTTCTCCTGCTCTGTGGACAGGGAGAGCTCAAAGAAGGGCTGTGTTGGTTCAGTTGGCTCTAGAAAAGGCACGGAGAAGCAATCTCAGCAGTAACTGCAGGGCACCACAGATGCTGCTGTGATCCTTTTCGTCTAGCAAGGGAGAGAAGGAGAAGCAACAAATCAGAGCTGCAGGGAGGAGCTGGGTAGAGGGGATGTGGCAGCACGAGGACAGGCATATCCTCATAACCACAGCAAATAACTCGAGCCAGCCTGCCCATGCACCCAGGACTACAAAGCAGGCATCTCCCCTTGCTCTGATTCACCCCTTCGACTGTACCCTCCCTAAAACCCAGCAAGTGACAGCTCCTCTTGCTCTGCTGTATGGCTCTCCAGGGCACAGCACTCACAAAGCTGCTGGGTTGAAAAGTTGGGTTACACCAATCACTGGGACCACAATGACAACTCTCAGCTGCAGCACAACCCTTCAGTTGTACAACATATGCACCCACTTGTTTGCTCCCAGTCCCACTGAAGGTCAAACATATGGGTTCATTTGTTTCCTATTTCCCACTGCTACATGAAACACCCGGAAGATAGAGATACCCTCCAAAGCAAAGCTGTGAGGGATCAAGGTCACCAGACTTCCAAGCAGGCAGAGCCAATGGATGGCCCCGGAGCTGAAGTTCAACTTCTGGAATGGAGTACAAGCAGCAGCCTTCCACACAGAGCTGCATCCGCCCCAGTGGCCATGTGCCAGGCAGGATTTGGCCCATGCACTGAACTGCGACATTCAAGGTTTTCAACAGCCTCAAGTAACATGGCTAGGGAAGAAAAAACAAAGGAGAGTTTGCATTTGAGTGTTGGTTTTCATCCACAAAGCTAACAGCACTCCCTGAAGTCCCAACTCTCTTGAGAGGTGAGGGGGAAGGAAGGATTGGTGTGCACTGTAATGCTGTGCAGCAGAGCAGGGCCAGCCTCAAGAATGGGTGCACATTTCTATCAGCTACAGGCTCCAAAAGCCCTGCCTGTGGCCTGCCTTGAGCAGGAGAGTGTCTGCCAGCTGACAGGAAATGGGATGAGATACAGCAGAACCACAGGATACAGCAGCAAAACACCACTAAGGATGCTGAGAAGGCCCTCAAACCTCTCAAGGCCATCAGTACTCAGGAACTCCTCACCACAGAAAAGACTCTAGCTTCCTGGGTTCAGCCTTGCTTCATGCATTCTGGTTTTGCTGTTGCTCTCTTTCATTCCCCGATCAGTTAACGGCCCCTGCATTCATTTTACACTACTCATTTGAACCTCCTGCTCCCTCAGCCTTACGCACCCAGCCCCTTCGGCTCCCCACAGGACATTCCCACCATACCAAGAGCACCGTCACTTCCCCCAGAGAGCAGAGCATGGGGGAGTCATGCCCCAATGCCCTTTTTAAGCCAAGCAACTGGTATGATTCATAACAGCAGAAATATCACAGCTGCACAAGGTGATGCTGTGCCAGGTCCCCACAGAGCTCTGCTCCAGCATGGAACATTGTGACCAGGAAACTGTGACATACAGGTCCATGGGACACATGTTCTTCGGAAGACATCTGCTCTATACATATACAGCACTGAAGAACCACTGAACCTGTGGATTAGCAGCTCTTGTCCTCTTGCCATTTGAGCACTGTTCTCTGAAGCCTCCATAATCAATTCCAGCTAACCAATGGGGTTAGGTTGGACACTGAATGAAACCATGAACAGCCTCACCACCACGAGCCGAGAGACAGAGGAGACACCTATCATCACGTCACAATTTCCACATCAAAAATAGAACACGTTTACTTTTTGAATGTGGTTTTCATCAAAGCTGTTTTAAAAGATCCATAGATGCTATCAACTAGGCTCCAGATTCCAACACGTACTGTTGATTACTTTCACAAGGCAGCTGGCACAAATAAAGTGGTCCAATATGTATGGGTATTACCTTGTTTAAAGTTTGCAACCTTGTTAACTGAGCTTGCAAAATAAACCTATGCTGCATGCTCTGTTTAAATTTCCTCTTTCAAAAAGATACATGGATGCATGGAGGCTGGGAAAGGAAGTCCTGCAAGAGCATAGTCCAGGTTTCCCAACAAACTAACAGCCAGACAGCATGCTGCTCTCTCCTTCCTGTCGGACGTATAACTTTGGTTTGTGCTCTAGAGCAACCATTTAAACAACATGAACTATAGAAACATTCTTGGTGGATGGGTTGTAGAAATGGAGACGGTATTGTTTTTAACACATAAAACAACACAGAAACTGTAGGTGTATTAAAACAGAAGGTCCTGAAGTTTGCGTAAGGGGAAGAAAACCAACCCAAATCTGGATTTAGCAGGGAAAAGCTTTATTTTAGGGCTTCTACTAGAGAATAACAAACACAAAACTATAAAAAGATCCTGCGTGAAGTCCTTTAAAGGAAAATTCAGTCTGTTTCAACTGTGGCTTTGTTTTGGGTCTTTTCTGAATAAACATTCATTTATCAGAAGTTGAGATTTGGCCAGACCATAGCAACGATGGCAGTCTGCTGTGCTGTCACACAGAATGATTATTTTTAAATCTTGCTTTGCCTTTCCAGACTTGCAGCATGGCCCTGGAGCACTCACCGGCAGTGTCCCTGAGGGGCATGAGCTGTAATCACTTAACACAGGATTGTATGGGAAATGTCACTGCAGCCATTGCCTGAAGGATGGGAGTCCCCTTCTTCCCTCGGACAATGGGCTGCTGAGATCCTGAGCTCTGTTTTTTTCTTGACAGAATCAGAGCAGTGCATGCTGCAACAAACACCTGCAAAAGGATCATTTCTTGCTGCCCCTTCCAGGTACTGCCCATGAAAAAAGCTTAAAGACACAAGCAGCACAAGTGCAGTTGAAGCAGTCGGGGTTAGCAGCCCAAGAGAGGTGGCTCCGCAATACGTGATATGGTTTCACAGCCAGCAGAGCATATTCAAAGCCCTGATCACTCAGAGCAAGAAGCTCAGTTATCCTTCCCCTCTCGGCCATTCCACATGTGTGAGCAGAGTTGGTTTAACACGAGCAGGAGCAGACGTGTTGGCCTCACACCATGCCAACACCACAGCAGCAAGAGCCTCCCAGTAGCACAAGCAGAGAAAAGCCCACAAGGAGAGAGCACCCCCTGCTCACTGCAGTTTAGCCTGGCCCTTCCAGTGGTGCTCACTGCAGTACCCACCAAAGGGGTCAGCACCTCACTGAGGAGAAAAGAAATCAAGAGGCCTTTCCCATTTTCCCTATCCCCCAAATGGCTTTAAACATGCCTGGGCTGGGAATGCACTCAGCCCTCCTGCCCTCAGGTCAGGCACTGGGTTGTCATGAGGGTAGATGGACAGGAGATGGGACAAGTGCGCTGTTGTCCCAGCATAGCCTTCCAGAGGAGCACAGCGAGAAGTGGCAGGACAGCAGCACTGCCGCTCTCTTGCACTGGGATTTAAGCCAGCAGCATTCACAGGCACACAGGCATGTGAGGGCACGGGGCTGTGTTCAGGTCCCAGATAAACCCAGACACTCAGCTCAGCTTGTGTTCAAACTGGCACCCAGCTACCCAAACCCCATTCAGCACCTTGCTGGGTCCTTGTCCAGCCTAAGCCTTGAATTTGGGGAAACATTGCATCTCCTGTCTTGAATCAGAGCAGCAAAAAAAGGACAAGTCTTTGTCCCAAGCACCACAATGCTTTTTGCATCAATTACCAAGGTGACAGGCAAACCACGTTGGCCAGAATAGAGCTGGCCTTTCCCACAGCCCCTCCCCACCGCAGGCATCAGCCAGGACTTTGAAACACTGGTTTGATCTCGCTCTTCTGGGAAACCGGAATCCACAACTTTCTGCTGTGGTCTCACCACAGCCAAGACAACTGCACCTTTGTCCGGCACAGAGAAGCCTCTCGCCAATGCAGAGGGGAGGCTGAGCCTGAGCCATGGGTCACTCACCGGTCAGGCCAGTGCAGAGGCAACAGGAGGAAAAGCTGGAGCGCTCCTGCTCCTCTAGCCTCCCCAGGGACAGCGAACTGCTTGCTGCCTCAGAGGATGGAGGAGAGCACATTGATGCTCAGCAATGAGAAGCCAGAGAGCAAAGGTTTAACACATACACTTTGTGGTTACAGTGTGCCAGCAGATACAGTCTAAAGTAAGATAACTCAGATGTGATTTCTGCCCCTCCTCTCCCTCTTTTTATGGGAGTAGGAAGAAGAAAAAAAGACAAGAAGGTTTTGATTTCATATAATTAACTGGCTTTGTGAAACTGCCTAGTTCCTATCAATTCTGTCAAACAAGGCATGTGCTCCCATTCACTCCACACTGCCTGCCCCTCCCTGAGCTCAGCCCTGCTGGCTGGTGCTGCTGGGTTTTGATCCAAGGCAAGTACAGGTAAAGATTAGGGGCAGAGGACTCGAGTCACTGGTTGTAGAGGGAGCAAGTGGCCAAGTGGCTGGGCTGTCATGAGCTGCCTTCTCGCATCAACCCTGAGCTTCTGCTCCGGTGCCCCCACCCAGCTGCCCTGCTGTACATCTCTCATCTCTCTCTACAAAATACCCCTGTCCCAGATTTCCAACCTCACAGGAATTATTTGTGCTCTGCCCAATGCCACTCTGCAGGTGGGCAGTGAGTGGGGATAATGGACAAAACAGATTGTTGTCCAGCACCTGGGGTGCATGTCCCAGCCATGGGACATAGGTCCTGAGGAGTGCATGGAGCCCCCAGCCAGGGAACAAGAAGGCCTAAAGGGAGAGCAGAGCAATCATCACAGCCCCGTTACAGGACCTGGCAGCAGCGCAACAGATCCGCCAAGACAAACAGAATGCATTCGCAGCTCAGCAAATCTCCTCACGTACATGCTTCTCCAGACTGGATGCATAACCCAGCTATGATGATTTAAGTCTGAGATGGACACGGCAGGAAGAGGGGCACGTCTTGAGCTGGGGCCAGGCTGATAAAGTCGCAGGCAGGGCAGGAGAGGAAGAAGGGGTGATAAGGGGTTGGGCAGCAGCAGCCACCCCACATCCCTGGATGCAGGCAGACAATAACAGCCCTCTTTACCCGCCCCTCCATCCTGGCTAGAGCTGGCCTGCCCTCTGCTTCCCTCCAACAGTTGCTCACTGCCACAAGCCAGCCAGGGTGACATGGAGAAGCCCCTGATCAACCAAGAGCTCAGGGAGCCTGGCTCTGCTGACATGCAATATTCCAGCCTAAGTAGATAGCACATCCTCACAACCCGACTACATCGCGAACAGTGTCACTGGGTCACCCCGGTCTGAGGCGAACGGGGCGGGGAGAACATTTTGGTCTTTGTTTTACGGCTGTTGCCAGGATTCACCCACAAGGTCTCCATGGATGCCTGGAAGCACACCAAAGTTTAAATAATAGAAAAAAGAAAAGCCCAACCCCTTCAAAAAGAGACAAGCCCACAACAGTTTGGAAGATGCCCTGGAGCACACAGGAATGCGCTCCCTGGGTAGCTCGGCAGAATGGGTGCAGAGGACACGAGGGAATATCTCACAGGGATGATGCCACCGTCCCAGGCGCAGAAGGAAAGAGCCGGGTTGTCCCTTGCCCCGGGACTCTGCAGCCGGCAGGTTCCAGAGCCCCTCCGCCGAGCGCTGCTCCCTCCCTAACGCAGAAGCACTTTCGGGGGTGCCCTGCAGACCCCATCTCCTCCGGGTGCCTGCTGCCATCCGGCCACCCCCCGCCCGCCGCCACTCCCGGCACGTTCCGGCGCTTCCTCCGCGGGTCGCGCACAAGGGTCCGCACCGCAGCCGTGTCCCTGCCTGCCCCCAGCAGCACGGCTCTGGGGGTAGAGGCAGCGCGTTTCCCCCCCCCCCCGGCAGGGACACAGCGGGTGATCCCCACGGGAGACACCGGGGGTAGGAGCGGCAGACCCGGCCGCGCTGCCCTCTTCTTCCTCCTCCTCCTCCTCCCTCCCGCCAGGGCTCCGCCGGGGCAGCCGTGGGGGAGCGGGACCGGCAGCGCCCGGCCTTTGTTTGCCCAGGGCCGGGTGCGGCGGAGCCGGGCGCCCCGAGCCGAGCCGAGCCGTGCCACTCACATAGTGCTTGTTGGGGATGCGCCGCTTCTGCACGTCCAGCACCTTCACCTCCGCGATGCTCCGCCTGGGCATAGCCTCTACCCCTCGCAGCCCGGCGCCAGCGGCGAAGCGGGGAGCGGCGGCGGCGGCGCTGGAGGAGGCACTGCCGCACGCAGCCGGGACCGGAGCCTGCAGCGCCGAGCCGAGCCCCGCCGAGCCGCCCGCTCCCTGCCGAGGGCGGGAGGCGGCCCCGGCCCGCCCCGGCCTATCCCGGCCGACGGGGCGGCCCTACCGCAGCTGGCTTAAAGGGGCGACCGGCACCGCCCGCCCCACGCGTGTCCGCCCCACGAGAGGAGCCGTGTTCGAGGTGGAGCGGGGAGAGCAGCTTTTCAGAGGTGCAGCCGGCTGCTTGCGTCGTGGGGAGGTGGCTGGAGGGATCCCGGCTTGGCCATCCTGTCTGGCACGGTGGACCCGTGCGTGGGCTCCATCACTGGGGTTTGACTCTTCACCCTGCTCTTGCCCCATAACAACAGCCCCCAAGGTGGTGCTTATGACTTTGCCGTAAGCCGCCACAACCCTAAAGGATACAGGAAATGAATTGAGTAGGAAAAGATGGCTTTTGGGGCTGACGACCTGCCCAGGACACCTCTCCTCCCTGGCAGTCCAACCCCTCCTGGATGCCCACCTCTGCCTTTGGGGCAGCTGAGGAGACAAGGCAGTGACCAGGCACTTCTCTACATCAGCACCACCCACGGCCTCCGTCTTCCCAGCAGCTTCTCAGCACGTGGCATAACCACAGCTTTCTTCCCCGTTGGGCTTTTAATTACATTATAAAGTTTCTCAAGGCTTGCACTGGCAGGTCATTCGTTTTCATATGAATTTAATTTAATCATAAACAACTCATCTCACTCCTTAGCAGCTCCTCAAATGTGGCTCTTTCTTATACTGTTAACTTCACTACAACCACACCAGAAGAGGTACAGGCAGATTGCCAGGGCTTTATTGCATCCCCCTTGCCCTCCCAAAGGGCTCATCTTCATCCTCTTCCCAGTAAGCTAAGCCCAAGATCACAGTGCCCCTGCAGGGATGGCTGCAGGAAGGATGCTAGGTTGTCTGAAGGGGATGTCACACCACTGGTGACCTCCCTCATGCCTGCTGGCATGCTGCTGCAGGGCTGGTTTACTTGTAGACCACATTGCTTCCCTCCTGGCCCCAGCGTCATTCCTCAGTCAGACATACCATGAGGATGGGAGGGCAGGAGGCCATGGAGAGGCCCCGAAGAGCCCTCCCTTCCTTCTGCCATCAGGAAAATCCTGGCATTCCTCATGGATGCTGGGGCTGGACCTTGAAGTGCTAATCAAGAGCTGAAGCCTGGGAAAGCACCAACAAGCAATAGAATTGCATCTTTTGATGCTGTGTGGAGTGCTCAGGCTTGAGCAGATAAGAATTTTACTGGTTTTAAAAGCCCTGGAAGATGCACAAATCCTCCAAATAGTGAGGAAAACATCCAAAGTATCTGTGCATCCTGTTGATAAGAGAAGTGTATATTGAGGTGTGGAACACTGGAGGAAACGGATCAAGAGAGGAATGAAAGAATTACTGATCTTCACATGCTGAAAAGAGATACTAAGGTAGAGAGCAGCTGAGGGCACTGCAACTGAGCAGCTCAGGAAAGGATGTAACCTGAAGAGCTGAGGGCTGAAAGGCCAGGCAAGGGGAGCACAGGGATAACAGGAGCAGGTAATTGGATATGTGAGTCACAGAAAGGAGCACAGAAACACGCTAAACAAGATGCAGTAGATTATAACTTGCAAGCTGAAGGGAATTCAGTGGGGCAACTGGGTTATGAACGTCATGGCTGCAGCCGTCCCTCTTGCTTCGGGCACTGGTTTATTCTAGTTGGCAGCAATTGAGGGACTGCCAGGCATCAGGGAGAGGGCAACTGTGCCTGGGACACTAGTTCACCGGCCCTGGTGAATGCAGATCTGGTCTGATATCATGTGGTAATTTGTTTTGGTAATCTGGTCAAGGAATGCACATTCTGACCCTACATCCCCCCTATGAACTGAGACTGACATAGCCAGATTGATCTTCTTGCTGCCCAGCTTGAAGCATTCCAAAGGGACACAGATAGTGCTTTGCTTGGGGAAGCTTTGTGCCCACCTCCCCTTCTCAGGGGTGCATGGAACCTTTGGGCATTCCCTTGCTGAAAAATCCATTTCCCTGTGCTACAAGGTGCCCACAAAGATATGTGACATGGAAAACAAAAGGAGGATGTATGAATGAGCTCTCATGGCATCTTGGACCTACCTGATCCAGGGACCAGACCCTTGTCTCCTGCCTTCACCCTTCCAGCTCTATTCTGTGTACTGCCCTGGATGTAGTCCCATTACTGCCACATGCTGCTGGGCTGCTGGGATATTCCTTTATAGCTGGTATAAATCACATGTATCAGACAGCCATCTTGTTACACACAGGGGGTTATTCTATCCATGTCTTCCAGCATAAATCCACTCCA
Organism: Pezoporus wallicus; assembly: GCF_028554395.1. Classification (NCBI taxonomy): domain Eukaryota; kingdom Metazoa; phylum Chordata; class Aves; order Psittaciformes; family Psittacidae; genus Pezoporus; species Pezoporus wallicus. The sequence goes on from NW_026638191.1 coordinate 343,685, forward strand.
GGCCCACAAATGATGGCAGAGAGCCAGATGAATGCACAAAATCAACTGGAAGCACTTAAATTTCAACATCACTTCCTTGGCACTGTAACCTTCACAAGTGACTCCATCGCTCCTGGACCCCAAAAGCAAGAGGCAGTGGCTGCAGCCTGGCAGCTTATGAGCACCCAGGAACAAGCAGGGGTTGGAGACAATCACAGCTAATGCTGCAAAATGTTGCCTGTGTTTAATTAATGAGCCTGAAAAGAGTTGTTGAGATGGGCAGAGCATGGTTTTGCACGCCGAACTGATTGCCTCCCGAGGGAGGCACATTGGGAAGCTGGCTGTGGAGATGTACAGCCTGGCTTGGGCTCTACTGCACCTTGGTCATTTATCAATGATCATTTATCAATTTTTACTTATCAAAGAAAACTGCAAAGCATTTGTTAAGGGAGCCCAAATGAAGGGTTTGAGATTGACCTGGAAGTCCCGTGCTTGGCCCTCACCTCTGATGGTGTGGCTGCAGGAGCAGCAGAGATGTGAAAGCAGTACTTCCTGTGATGAGGTTAGGTGATACAAGGGTACAGGTGCAACTGAGGGCAACTTTGGGATAAAAAGCTTATCTCTGGCTATCCCTACTGAAGGCTGCAGTACTGCCAAGCCAAACAAAATAACTACGCAGGAGAGGTCACCACATACTTGAGAGTCAAGATCTCCTTGACCCATGTCCATTCTCCCTTCTCCCTATCAGGATCAGCTGATCAACTTAAAGCAAATGGGTAAATGACTTCTGAAAAGCCATGTGTCAGCTCAGACATGCAAATGGGTTTACATTTGGCTGTAAGCAGGATCCAGGTCTTTGGGCACAGCCGGGTCCCACAGTCAGCCCTGAACTGCCGAGAAAACACAATCTGCGGTCATTCTGGCAGGGAAAGTCCAATATTGCTGCTTGCTTTTTAATTTAAGAGTTATGAGTGTCTGCCAGGTGGTAAAATGTTCCCAGTCCTCCCTTGTGTACAGAACAAATGTACCCATCTTCCCCAAGCTCCCCCACAACGATTAGTCAAAAGTGATGCCCCTACCACAACAGAGGGCAAATTGTTGTAGCTGAAGCCCAGCAGAGCAGCGGCTACCCACCATGTCACCAGGACTGGATTGCACTGATTTTTAGCCACCACCAGGATTTTCCACTGCTTTGACCCCAGTATTGCAGGGTTTGGCTTTGTGGTGTGGATGCCACCCAGCAATCAGCTTGGCAGCAGATTGCACCCATCCTGCAGAGAGATATGGCAGCAGGGAGCAGAGAACAGGGAGGAGATGCCTCAAATGCAGGAGGCTGCCCTGGCCCAGATGTGCCGGTGGGTAGGAGAACCCTGGAAAACTCCTAAGGAAAATGCTGGAGCAGGAGACAAAGTACTGAAGCACCGATGAGCAGCAGAGATCAGGTGAAAGGTGTGCCACAGAGGATGATGAATCCAGGAGGAAAGCGAGCCAACATTTCAGTGCAACGGGACAGCTCAGCTCTGCGCTTGTGCAGGCAGCAGCGGGGCTCCGGAGCCCAAGGCCACTGCTTCAGTGTGCGTGCCATCTAGTGAACAAGAGAAAGAAGAGCAAACATCACCCGTCCACCCCTTGCAAGCCTGTAAACCAGGCCCAGGGGAGTCCCAGTGAGTGCTTGTGAGGGCAGGTCGGGTGACAAGGACACATGTCCTTGCTACCCAGCCCCATCCCACCCAGGAGAGCAGCAACAAACAACCCCATCAGCAGGGCAGAGCCCCCAGCCTCTGGAGAGGCTCGGCTTGCTCAAGCCCTGGGTAGGCTGGCACTTGAAGAATTAAACCAGCGGCCAGTGCAGCAGAACACACACACAACAGGATTTGTATTAACAGGGTGCAGATGACTTCTGGGGGTCATGCCCATGGCAATGCTCACCTCCAGCTGTCCTGCACTGAGGGAGAGCAGATGCAGCCATAAGAGGAAGGCAGTTAAGTACAAGACCCAACTCCATGACTCTCCCTGCTTTTTCTCCCGCCAGTTTCACATTCTCCTCTCGCAGGAAGGTTAAAAAAGCCTTTGGGCAACCCAGAGGAGCTTGGCACCCAAATGTCACAGGGCACACAGCACAGAGGAGGTAATGAGGAGAGCCGAGCATGCTACAGCTGCTGCAGCACCAGTGATGCTTCAGGGATGTCACCTCCAGTTTTAAAAATTACGACTGATTTTTACCCTTGCTCCATTTCCAGCATTGCACCGTTGCAGAATGGTAGATAATTATTCTGGAATAGGCAGTATTTTCTACATATATTTATAAATAGAAATATTCTCATGGTTGAAGCTCCCCTCAGGCACTGCCAAAACATGCAGGTGAAGTTAAATACTCCCATGAGATCCTCTGCTTTACTAGGATACATTGACAGAGGCCATTTGTGACCAGTGCATCCTAGGAGACAGTGCAGTCCTGGTACCTGTAAATGAAGGAGATGACTAATTATGTGTCTTCACCTTACTTCAATTCTTACTATCTCATGGAGCAAGGAGACAGCATCCTTATGCTTTGCTCTTGTCTTTCTCCCACCATCGTGCTGCCCATTTAAAACCCCACCAGCAACAACTTGCCGTACCAACTCCCTCTCCTTTCAGCACCTCATGTCTGAACTCGCAGCCTGCAATATTACTTAACCAGGGTGGAGACAGGTAGCAAGGTCACTTCCAGCATGAAACCCAAGGTAGAAGTTGCCAGGCTCCAAAGCATACTTCCAACAATGAGGGTAAAACCACACCAGCTCCATAGGCTCACTTCAAAGCTGCTGCATATCCTTGCTGGGTGCAGGGCATGTGGATTAAAGAAATCATAACTAAATCAGCAGGTGAAAGTTTCCAAACAGAAAACAAAGACCACGCATGGTTGGTTACAGAGCTGATGGGAGCTTTTCTGACGAACCTAAGGGAGCAAGCAGAGATTGTCTCCTGCACTCACAGGGGAAGATGAAGTTAATCTTGGCCCCATAACAAAACCCCAAATCCAAGTGCTCCTCAGCTGAGGACAGAGGGAGGCATCTCCTTATCGCACCAGAGCAAGGGAGCTGAGGCATTTGTCCGGGATCTCCTGTTAAAGCCAGGCAAGCTAATTAAAAAGGAAGGAAAAAGCCACGGGTAAGTGGTTCGCACCCTTCAGATGACAGGGTGCAATACTCCCTCTTCACCAAGCAGGGTCAGCCGAGCACTGTTTTAACACACAACGAAGTCATTGAGAGAACAACTGCTTCACCCAAGGTCTACCGGAGTTCAGGTTCACAGCAAAGATGTTATTGACACCGAACTGCAGCAGAAGTGTTTCTGAAGCAACCAGCTCCATTTTAAAGAACTGAGAGTTCAGCCTTGCACAGTTCACACGCCAGAACTGGTTCTAGAGATTTCTGTCAGTCAGCAAAACCTAGAAGCAAAGCTGGTCGGAGGCCACAGCTGGTGACCTGGCAGGAAATCAGACACATGCGCAGGTTTCTCAGTCTGTTACTTTATTAGAAGGGTCTTTACATCATAGTGGTGGCCCCACTGGAGGCACTTTAAAAAAATACTAAGAAAACCTTTTTATTCAAAGCCATATTTTTTATATGGCGTCCCATCCCCTCTCAGAAATAAGCTGGGTTTATTCACGGCTCCTTCTACAGAGGAAACAACAAAAACATCCTCTTTTTAAAGGGGGGGAAATATAACCACCCTGTAAACATGACAATCAGAAGATGTGCTCCCCTGCCTTCTTCTAGGAGAGAGACATGATGCTAGGGCCCTGGCACACCCAGTGAGGGAACAGAGAATAGGGATATGGCAGGGGACAAAACCATTCCCACCCTCTGTTAGAAAAAGCAAAACTGTAGCTAGCTCCAGGCTGCAGATAAGGGGGACTGGAGAAATGGACAACTTTCCTTATGTCTGCACAACACCCAGAGAGAGCTGATACTCCCTGGGCTGGTGAAGGCAGTGAGATCACACGAAGGACAGGCACTGGGGGCTGATTTCTGTGACAACAACCATGTCATAGAATAGCTCCAGCCTGACCCCAGTGGGACCAGGAACAAAACCACTGAGGCTGCTATAACACATTCCTAATGCAACTAAAAGGCCTAAACCAGCACATGTCCTGGTTCGGGAACAACCCTCTGTATTTGTTAATTTTACATCAGTTCCCAACGTTACATACTGAAAAGGCACAGTCAAATGCTTCTGGAGATGGCACAGGCAGTCCTTCTAGGAGGACAGGCTAGTTCCTGAAAAGCTGCTATGCAGTGTGGTTGCAAAGGCTCCCAGACATTAGATGTCCATGTAGGCTATGCTTATTAATAGATATTAATGCTGTGGATTCAGAGGAAACTTGGAATGGCCCAAATGGATGTAGTCTTGGTAGTCTGCAAGAAGCTTATAAATACATGTTATCAACTGTAAATGGGTAGCAAACACAGTCCCCAGATAAAGAGGTGTTAAAAGACTCGGGGACTGACTCCTTCAGCTAGGTATCTAGATAGCACATCACATACCACCTTCTCCTGAAAGGACAATGTGTCACTAAATCAACATATGAGGCTTGAAAACAACAACTTTTCTTTTTCTTTTCTTTTTTTTTTTTTTCCCCTTTTTAAAAGAAGAAACATTTTTTGCTTGCTAGGGAAGCAAACCTAAACCAAACTTGTCCAAAGATCAACAGAGAGAAAAACAAGTGCTACCATACACTTTTTGGTGGTGTAAAGAAGGTGTTGTCCCGAGAGGTCTCTGTCCCCCCACCTGGGTCTGTGCTCTGGGTTGTACCCAGCATCTCAGCCAAGCACTGCCTTGTGCAGGTGGAGGACAGCAGTCCAACAAAGACACATCACTATGGAGCAGAAAGGACAGAGGGCTGGACCTGCCGCCACTTTCCCAAGTGACTTTAAGCTGAAAGTCAGGGGAATCATCTGAGAAACTGCAGCACATCTTAAAGAGATGAGACAGCAGTGGAGAAGGCGATGCTGAGAGTAAACAAGGCACCGTAACCTGTCTTTGTACCTCCTCTTCCTTTGTACACCTTGCTTCAGGACTCATTTATTCCTTCCAAATGATGCTTTGCAGCCCGTAACCCTGACTGCAGAGTGGCCAGGCTGGCTGACCCATATGGCCCACACATAGAGAATACTTCAAGTATCTCAAGCACATGTGTGACCATGGGTTCTGGCAATAACACCCCTTGGCCCCTCACTTGTCCTTACCGAAGACACATGACTGTTGTCAATATCTCACTGTGCCACCGCAGGACTGAACACCATTACAAACCTCCGCCTCTGCACATACTCATATACTTCTTTAAGAAACAAAAGCCTGCAGCCAGCTGAACAGTTTAATTATGCCATAGTCCAGCCTCCAATAAGACAGTGTTAGCTCGATGCCAGAGGGACTATGGTGCTAGTAATTATAGCAAATGAAGAAGCAGAAGCATCTTTGGAAGGATGTCCAGATGGTCCCCATTCTGCACAGTCTGTACAGGGAGGAAGAGGAAAGAAAAAACCCAAACCTCTCTCCTCAAAGGCAAAAAAATATCCACATCACTGTCTCTCTCCTGAGCAAAAAAGGGGCCACAGAAGATAGAAATAGTTCTAAGGCAAGTGTTAAGGGATCACAAGGTCAAGGTTAGCCTAAGACAATGCCAAAGCTGCACTGCCCGAGACTTGTCCTTACAGAAGAGTGGGAGGAGGAGCAGCCACAGTGAAGAGAGGCTGATAACCCCTGTGCAGAGGTCAGGAGCCATCTCCCATTTCTCCTGTTCAGAGCAGTTATTGCTTCAGTCTGAGCTGACAAGCCCAGTGAGCACCAGGCTCACGTGAGAGGTGACGCATCCAGTTAACAGTGCAAATACAGACACAGAAAGGGTCCTGCACGGCTTCCCAGCCTGGAGCTGTGCTGAGCACGCCAGCTCCTGGGAAAGCCACCAAAACTTCCAGTCAGCATTCCCAGTGCAGGACAGAGGCCACGTTTATCCCAGACAGAGCGAGAAGACAGGAGGGTGCTCTTGTAAGAAGAGACTGCTGAGGGGGTGGATCTTCCAAGTCCAAGTTGCCCCTCTGCAGCCCAGGAGGACACAGCAAGTGCCAGCCGGTGGCCTGCCAGCTGCAGGGTGTTACAAGCTCTCTGCAGAGCTGAATGGGACGAACTTGGCATGTTTAGTTGGGGATGCTGGCGTCTGTCCATTCGCCTCCTCACTCAGCTTGAAGAACATCTCCTGCTCACGCTTCTTCTGGTTCAGCTCATCCTCCAGGGCCTTAAGCAGAAGGGAACACACATAAGAGCAGTATTTGAGATTGCACTGGAGCTACAGACACTGTCCCCTCCAACCAGCCAAGCAGAACACCCTGCTCATGTCAAAGAGGCACTACCTTCTTCCGCGGCCTCAGCTTGTCTCGCCACTCCTTCATGTGCTGGTTGTGGTTCTCATCCAGGGATTTAAGCTTCTGGGTTTCATGCTCAATCAAGAGGTGACACTTTTCATTCTAAACACAGATTAAAAAGCAGAACACCCATTAAGCATCTAGCAGTTCTAGACTTTGAATCCTGTGGTCAAACAGGACTTGCATCAGCCAGAGGCATTCAGAGCTCTGAGCTCCAGGGCACATGTAGGCACAGCCACAAAAACCTCAAGGCAGATCAAGGGGACATCATCCAGTTCACTGACTGTCCTCTGCTGCCACTTCTTATGACCCACTCCCTGTGCTGGAGCAGAAACAGCACACAGGCAGCTCAGAGAGACCGAGCCATGATGGACAGTACCTGCAGCTGCTGGAGCTCGTTCGTGTTGCTCTCACACTGGGCCTGCATGTCCTTCATCTGTGTCTCATGCTTCTGCTGCTGGTGCAGCCGCTCGGCTTTTTGCCTCTTCTCTTCCTGCTGGGCAAACTGAAAGAGAGAAAAGCAGGTGCCCATGTAGGCAGCATTGCTCTCATCTCCAAAGCTGGATAAGAGACTGGCCAGCTTGCACTGTTACACGGGAAAGAAAGAACAACCCTAAGGATGCTCCCCAACATTGGTCGTAACAGGAGCAATGCTCAAAACCACACCTGATGCCACAAAAGGCCTCCAATTCCCTGCAGTGGGTTAGAAATTCAGGACCAGTTGCCTTTTTCCAGCTTCCCTTTGCCAGGAGGCCAGCAAAGTACTTCACCCCAAACCAAGCCTCAACTCGGTGCCCTTTCCAAGACCTGACCTGTTTAATCTTCTCCCGTTGCTCGGATGCACTCCCGCTGGAGTGGATGTGAAGGCTCTTCTTGTACATGGCCATGCGTGTCTTCCCTTCGCTCCTCTGGATTTTGGGGAGCCGGGCTTTCTCCTGCTGCTGCCGAACTTTCAGCTGCTCCAACATGCGCTGGTTGTATCGCTGCATTTGCTCCCTTTCCTGCAGTGGCAGATGGATGGGTATCAGAGGCGGCCAGCAAGAAAGTGCTGAGGACACCAAAAGGAGTTTGAGATCACATCTGGAATTGCACAGTGGTGGCTGGTGACAGACAAGAGGTAAAGGGCAGCTACTGAACATGCTATGAAAGCAGAGAAGGGGCTGGAAGGGAGCAGAAATGATCGAGATGTGCCAATCTCCACTTGCTGCTCTGAGAATCCATCATTCCACATACTGGACAGTGACAGATTTCCAGAAAAGACCCCAAATTCACAACTGCTTCTTGCACATTAAATGCATGCAGCACAGAATATGTGTCCCAGGCAAGTAGGCTGACCCGAGCATTACTCTAGTCCCTTTTCACTAATAATGACCAGGTCCCTTAACTCCTAACCCACCCTTACCCACTTACAGCCTAGAAAGGAAACATCCCTTCTGGGGACACACAGGCACCTTGCTGACCAGCACTGGCATAGGAAAGTGCTAACTCTTCACCTTCTCATGCTTCCGCAGCAATTCATGCCTCTGAAGGAAATACTGGTCCTTTAGCTGCTGCTTGATGAGCTGGTGTTTCTCCTGTTGCTGAAACTCTTCGAGATCCCAGATGCACGCCTCCCGGTCTGAGGAAGGGAAAAAGGTCAGGAACGCACCCTGGCCCCTCAGCTTAGTCACACAAAGCATCCCAAGCACAAGCAATCCCTTACACACAGGAGCAGTGCAGCAGATGTGGGGGGTGATTGTTCACCTCTTGTTTTCCAAGAGAAATTGGTGGCAAACCATACTGGAGAATCACTTCTTGCAATTATGAAGCCTAATTGGTTCATATTTGTAAAGCACTTTGAAGATTAAAGCACTAAGTATTATTATTGTTAAACATTTAGACAGGATCTGGCAAGGCTGGTTTATCCAAATCCCATCCTGCCAGCTTGCAACTCTGTCACAGCATCTGCTGCGTGGGAAGGACCAGTGTTGGATAAACCCATCATTACAGCCTTTGCCACCCACCTCTCATGAGCTGCTGCTTTTTGTTCAGGCACTCGCGTTCCTTGTCGCAGATCTCTCTCTTGTTCTGGGCAGTTATATTCTTCATGGCTTGCTCCAGGTCTTCCTTCTGCTTGGCCAAAAACTCCTGTTCCTGGAAGAAAACAGCAGTAGCACCATGAGCCTTCTTTCTGCTTCAACTTGAAAAGCATCTGGTGGTGTTTTAAAAACTGCTAGTCCCTAAAAGAAGGATGTTTCTGTCTATTGTGCACTTCCCAATCTTGGAGTCATGGCAACCTTCCCTCAGCCTTACCATGGTTTGTTTTTTCTGGGCAAAGTCATCCATCTTCACCTTCATGTTCCCTTTGCGCTGCTGACGTGGCAGCTTCTCAACCTCATTCTTGACCTTTGGGAAGGGAAATGAGACTATCAGCGAGTAACTTTAGGGCAAGGACAACTCCATCAGATGTTGCTAAACAGCTGGATCTCAAGCAATACCCAAAGAAAAGCAAGAGCTTCCTGCTAAAACACCAACTGCTTCCCTCTCAAGTTCTGCTATGGAGAAATGCTGAGCCTGGAAGAAAGAGATGCAGGAAACCAGCTTTCCTCCTTCCTCCTACCCCCATTTTTACCTCCTTCTTCATCTGCTTCAGCTGTTCCAGGAATTTGACATGGTCCCGCTCCTGCTCCAGGCGAATGCGCTTGGCCTCCTCTCGCCGGCGCAGCGAGTGATCTTGTTCCATCTTCTCAATCTGCTGCTTCTGCTGTCGTTCGAGGTTCTCCAGTTCAGTGTCATAGAATTTCTTCTTTGCCTATACGGGAAGGGAACACAGGTCAACCTCAGCCTCCTCGCCTCTTCCTTCTGAGAAGTTTGTGAATTTTTTGTGGTTTTGTTTGCTCTAAAAGAAGATAAAAAAAGGGACGGAGGTTTTGCATGGACTGAGCCTCTTTACTAAACACAGAGGAAGGAAATTTCCATATAGCACCCCATGCAGCCCACAAGGCAATGCCAGCGCTAGTGTGAGCAGAAAGTGCTTCGGAACTTGTTCTACTGGTGATGCCTTTCAAGACTTCTGCTTATGTCCTGATTGGCAACATCTCACTGGGACCCATAGCCCTGGGTGAGCACCAGACAGCGAAGCTCATGCAGAACAGTTCTTTCACTGCAGACAAGGATTTCCAAGTTTGAGGGCACTGCGCTCTGACAGCACCCTTGGGGCCGATCCTCCCTGTGAGCTGAAGGGATGGAGCACCTGGGTGTCAACAAGAGCAGGCTGCAAACTGCCCCAGGGAGCGGGTAAAGAAAGCAGGTTTGGGGCTTTTGCACATCACGCTGTAAGGTGAACAGGTCTCACAAATGGGAAGTGACTTGCTGAGACGGGAATTCACAGACCTGGCATGTCAAGACTGTAGGAATACAACAGAGCACACGAATGAGCTATGGCTCCCAGCCTGCTGCAAGAGGCTGTGGTTCCCAGGCACACATATGAGGTGAATTAATAAAAGGGTATTTAAAAGATGGCTCATGAAAGTGTTAAAGGGACTTGGCTACAGCATTATTTTACTTCAATGGAAGCTGCCCATGCAGGGACTAAATATGTAAGCCCAGTTTATTCAATTTACACTCAGAGACTTGCCAGAGTTCCTGCTGTCACATGCTGGCCACACTGCTTTCTTAAGGGTTTTTTTCTGTGAAATACAACAGCTCTAGGAACTGTTTCTCACAGTAGCCATGAACAGATGTACAAGAAAAAGATCATTAAAGCGGGAAAGTCCGGAACAACCCTTCCCCTGCTACATCCTGCCAGCAGAGGTACTTGGCGCTTGCAAGCTGAGGGTTGCATATGCTTAATGCCCACAAAAGCCTCTGTCCTCCACAAACATCCCATGCCCCAGATCCCAGAGGGCTTCCTCAGCAGTCCTGCTCCCTCTGGACATGATGCCCCAGGACTGCTGCAACTCAGAGAGCATCACCCTGCACCAGGGTTTGCAAGGCAACTGTAGAGGAAAAGTCAAATGAGCTGATACCCAGGAGCTTCCCCCTTCCACGTACCACCATTTCTTGCTCAAAGCGCCTGAGCATCTGCTCCAGCTGCAGCTGGTGTTTGCTGTTGAGCTGGGCCTGGTTTCGGTGCTCCTCCTTCTGAAGGAGACGCAGTTCCCGCAGCTCCTGGCGCCTGTTGAGGGTTAAAATGGAGAAGGAGAGAGAAGCAGAGAGTCAGACAAGGTCAGGGGCATGTGCCCGAGTGGAGACGGCAGAATCAATAACCAGAGCACTTCAGGGGGAATGAGAGCTGTGCAGCCATCCTGTAGCACCCTGCCACTTGCACTCAGCACAGGCAGGAGGTAAATGCCAACTGACTGATGTGCTCTCAGGCTCTGTGACACTGCGAGGAAGCAGGATGCTAATTACCATAACTGCTGGCAAACCATCAACTCGCACAGGTAAGGCCTGTTAGCATTCACTGTGTGTGAAATAAGCCCTGTCAAAGCTCCTAAGGTAATTCTACATGCACTACTCCCCAGCCAGCACTGAAAACACACATTCTGCTAGCTGGGTTAGTGCACACTGGTCTTCAAAACACAGCTCAGGCCAAGCTGGTGCCGTTCTGGCCTGGCCCCTGTGCTCTGCATCCATTCTTGCTCACACCCAGGTGGCAGAAGAGGCAGATTTCCAGAATTCAGATCTATCTGTCACAACACTGCATCGTTCCCCTCATCAAGCAAAAAGGAGCCTCTGCTCAGACAGTTGCATTTGAGCCTGACACGTTTGCGCCTGGTTGAGCTGGAATATACTGATGTAGAAAAGGAACAGCAGCAGCAGCAGCTTCCCCATGCAGGATCCCCACCGTGACCTCTGCTGCCATGCATTAGCCTTACACATCAAGTACAACTCTCCCTGGGGGCTCTCCTGGGAAAAGCACTTTGGAACAATTTCTTCTTTCAAAACAAACTCAAGCCCCATTAAATCAGCTGGCACAGTATGATGTGCTCTCATCTGATCTCACCTTCAAATCCAAACCTTGGCATGTTCCAAGAAACCAGAAACAAACCCCTTAAGTGCAAATCAAGATGCGAAGAGAGTTGATTGTGCCCACTAGCTAGCCCCAGGGGAATAACTGCTCCTCCTAAAAGGTGTTCAGGGACTTGAGGCTTTCCAGCCAAAGCCTCTGTGTCTCTTCACCCACCTCACAGATGGAGAGGGCACAATTTAAAGAGAGTCCTCTTTCCAGGGATGCCACCACAGCTCGGGGTGGACCAGGAGAAAGCAGCTGTGCCTGGAAATTCCCTATATGCTAGTATGCACGTTCTCTGTGTTTGACTGGGGTTATATGCACTTCTCACACAAGAATAAGTAGCTAACGAGCTTCTGTATAGATCTGATATTAGGGCCTATGAATAAGGTTGCCACAAGAACACACAGTGCTTGGGATGAATTGTATTCTCAGAGGGCCCCTCAAAGCAGCACAAGGGAACCTAGATTAGGGCATCAAGCAAAACAGTTTGTATTTTAATTATTTTAAGGGCCTTTTCATTTCAGTGCTGCTGATAGTAACCAAGGTAGAAACAGCAGCTTCTCTTCCTGAGAACAGGTCATGAGGTTTGAAAGCTGTAAGATCCACAAAGGAGTCATAAAGGCTGAAACAGGGAGGACACATTCATGAACATTAAGTGGTGCTCAAGGAGTTTACAACTCTGTTGGCCTTTCTGTCAATGAATTCTGAGGAGACGGAAGAGCAAAAGGAAGAGGAGCGTCTTGAGAACCTTTCTGTGCTTATTTCCATTGAGCCAGAACACCTACAGCCCTGGAGACACATTCAGTCATCCCCAGAGGATAGAGTGAGCCACAGCACAAGCTTCTCTCTCGTCACAGCTTTGCTGCACCTTATCACCAAGATGCATACCTCATTTCTCTGCATGAAAAGAGCTCAGCTTAGTCAGTACATCAAGGCCTCTGCCAGTCAAGGAAAGGCCAAAAGAAGTGATGCCCACACTGGACAGTTGTTCTGCCCAAGGGGGATCAAGACAGAAAATAAGAGCACATTAGGTCGCTCCTGGATTTGTTTGCAGAGAAGAAAACCCTGCCCTGGCTGGTGCCCTGCCCTCCCTGCATCCCAGTGACCCACTTGCCTGAGAAACCTCATCTCTTCATCCTTCTTCTCATCCTCACTGATGATTTTCGAGGTGGTGACGCTCACCTCTACTCCATCCACCACAAACTTGCGGGTGCGCTTTAACGTCTTCTTGTGCATCCGGGAATCCTGAGTTCAGCAAGAGAGGGAAAGAAGAAACTATGCAGCAGAGCTCCCCCGCTTGTTGCATGGGGTGCAGAGCTGGAAGCTTCAGAGCAATTTTGATGCCATTGTTAATGAGGAACATAAGCAGGGAAACCACATCAAGCAAAAAACAGCAGCAGATTTGGAGCTGCCCTTCACACCACTCAGCCTTGCAATGATGCCACAGTACAGTGTGATTGCTACCCTGCAGAAACCTGACCTGGAGAAGAGGCATGTGAAAACCCTTCCTCGCCATGTCCAACTAAAGCAAAACCTGATAGGGAACACTAGGATCCTTCCTTAATTGCAGTGCTGAAAAATCCACACAACAGGAAGCTTGCAAATGGTTCATTTAAAGGCTCCTGCACTATCTGACCCACAGGTATCCCCCCATGTCCTTGCACATGTGAGGCAGGCAAGGTCCTCGCATCAGGCTGTGCTTGCAGACAAAGCCAGGGAAACAAGCCAGCCCTGCCCAAAGGCTCAGCACTCATGTCCCTCTGCTCCTCATTACAACACTCCACTAATCACAACCAGCTCTGAGCCTCTCACCATGACCTCCACAAAGCACAGCCCAGGCTCACTTACATTAGCATTGGCAGGGACAAGTGCCAGAAGCACCCATCCTCTCCCAGCAATAGCGCAGGTGGTCAGCATCCCCCTGCAGGGTCAGCAGCCCAAGCTTGGCTAAAGGACTGTGACCAGGGACTCAGTTTCTTTGGCAAAAAAACAAGGATATGAATGACTTGAATCATGGAGCCCTACAGGAAAGCACAATGGTGCAATGAGCAAAGGCTCCCTGAAGTCCTCTTGCTCTTGCAGTGATAGCCATTAGAGATATAGAAGATGTCAGAAGAGCTTCCTGTGAGCCTGCAAGGCCCAGAGCAAGCCCCTGAAAAGCTTGCTGTAACAGAGGAGTCAGAGAAGCTCTGACGGCATGCAGCCTGCCCACTGTGTAACAACAGACCACTATAGCAGTGGTTCAACCAACAGACAAATTGGTGCAAAAAGGTTTGCACGAGACCAGCCTAGGTCACAGAGGCTCTTACTGCCCCAAACTGAATTAAAACAGCTGTCTAAAACTCCTGCATTGTCCAAATGAGAAAATGCCACCACTGAGCTCTCTGTACCAACCTCTGTGCCCAATAACACCCTCACTCACTGCCTGAGCCCAGTGACCTGGGGATGTGGCAGCCCACCTGGTTCTTGGTCTCTGAGTGGTCCCCAGGTTCTTCCCCACTGTTGAACAAGCAACTCCCTGCCTTAGTCATGGAGCTACTCAAACATGGATATTAAAACAGAATTACTCATTTTCTCCTGGTCTTTTCTGTTACCCCTCAGTAGCAGGCCAGCATCCTCTCATGAACACAAGAAAATGCATTTTCAAACATTCCTGTAATGTAAATTGCTCTCCAGAGAAGAATCTGACAAGCTGTGGTCATATGGGATGCTGACTTTGAGTGCTCACACTTCACAGCGCACATCCCAGTGCGCCTCCTCCAGCTCCCAAGGGTTTCAGCCAAAGCTGTGAAACACCAGCACACACGCAGGTCAGACCTCAGAAAGTCAAGCTAGATACTCAAAAGGAGGAGTTCCCTCCAGAAGCAGGTGTATCTGAGAAAGTTTGGGTTACCTTTTCAAAACCCTATCCATCTCCTTTTGCCTGAATCTGACCTTTTTCCTGCCAGCTGCAGCCTCCCAAACTCACCTGTAGATTTCCTATTCCTAATCTTCCTGAAAAAAAAAGAAAAAAGGCCTGAACACTTTTTACCAGAGGTTTAGTTTTTGGTTTTCTTCTGGACTAAACTATTAGCAACTGGAAAAAGAAAAAAGTCTGGTAATAAAAGGGTCACTTGAACTTTGCAGTTTAGCCTGTGATAAATGCATGTAATAGTTAATGTTTACAGTCAGAAATGGTTTAATTCTTTGCTGCTCCTTCTCTTGCTGTAACCTGCCTGGCGCTCTGTGCACAGAACCCAGCAGCACCAGGAACATGAGCATGGGCAGAGCAGGGGAGTTTAACCCCATGAAGCTAAGGCTGGGCAAGGAGCCTGGGTGAGGAGGGAGCAGCAGAGCCTGGTACCCCCCATGCACTCACAGCTCATTGTGCAAAGCAGAGGCTTCAGCAGAACATCTTTCCTAGAGGCCTCCAGCAGCATTGCTTCTGCAGAACAGCTCTGCTTGAATGCCTTGAATGCTTGGAGAGATGACATTTACTTTGTTCTGAGCAATACCTCTGGCTGGGGCAACTCAGACTACGACCTAACATGACCATCTCTTTGAGACTTACTCCCTGTAAAACCCATGAACTCCTTTCCCTTTCTAGGGGAGCAGCTGGGGAGAGCAACTACATGTGTGGCATCATATTCATCTTTGGCTGGCCTCAGGGAGACCAGGTAACATGGGAAAGGCAGTGATGAGGGATAAACTGCTATGCAAGAGCATTGCAGTTCCCTCATTAAGGATCCACATTAATTGCAGGCTCCTGCAGGGGATGCTGGCTCTCATGCTCACAGCAGGAGACAGAAGGGGAGGAAAGTTTTGCCAAGAATGGTTTTCTCAGCACGTTTCTATGCCGGGAAGCTATCACTCACACAGGCAATTGGATAAAGGTCTTGTGCAACACGCTACTTTGCTCCCTCAAGTCACACGTATTTCTTCTTCTGAAACTCAGCAAATACCATTCCAGTTATTTTGCCTTTTCCTCCAAGCCATGCTGACCTGGCCGGCTCTGGCTCACAAGCATTCCCAGCCTCCAGAAAGCTTTAGCAAAAGCCAAGAAGCCTGGGAAGTTTTCATGCAAGTTACTGCTGACACAAACCAGGCCAGATGTATGGCAGGTTGGAAAAATTAAGAGAGGTACTAGCCCAAATAAGCTTTCTGCTAGGGCTAGGAGAGCAACAGAGTGATGGGCAATGGATAGCTTAGGAAATCACATTTTGGGTTTCATGCTTGCCCTTGCTCCAACTGTGTATGACTGCACAAGTCAGGTGAGTGGCACGGTTACTTCACGCTTCTCAAGGACCCAAAATAACTATAGAGCATCAGACTTCAGTGGCCTGAGGTAGCAGAGGACACATCTACCTGCAGCAGCTCCATGAAGAGCTTCTCCTTCACTTGAGAACACACCATGTGCTCATGGCATAATTTAACCCAGCAGTGTGTGCTGTGCCAGCTGGAGCCCAGCTGGGACAGGCATCCCACAGACAAAGAGAGCAAACCATCAAAGGCTTTCCCTAAAGATGGGCTTCCTCCCTCCTTGCTGCCCCTATGTTTATTTGCAGAGCTCCAAGCCTGGACACTCATACTGCAAGCACCAAGTCCAGTCTTCCCAGCTATCTGGAATGTAGGCACATAGGTGTTCTTTAGCATCAGGCTGTCCTCAACCAGCCTCTGTCCTCTCCTACTTTACCTGTTCCCCACCTTCAAGCACAGGTCACACTTGGGGCATCTCATTTTCTCCTCCTGTAGTCAAAGCTCAACCCCATGTAGAGCACAACATGCTGCTTTCTCAGGAAGGAGTTTAAGGGGCTATGGCTGAAGTGTGCAAGTCCACAGCCTCTCAACGAAAGGATCTGAATTTCAGGTCTGAATTCTAGGACTTGGCTGAAAAGAGAACCTCGGTGCTTTTTAACAGGGGGTGGCTGCTCTTCCTTCTTCACACCCTCTGCCCTCCACACCACTCACCTTCGGGGAGATAGATCCACTCTCCCTGTTGAGGGACAGGTCAGCAGACAGGGAGATGGTGAGGTCCATACTTTCAGAGGCTGAAGTGCTGCCAGAATCCGAATCCCCTTTGGGCCGGCTGCCAGGGAACGGAGCTGGGGAATCCAAGCTCCCATTTGCAAGCTTTTCCTCCATTAAGGTCTCCAGGTGGCTGCTCTCTGGTCGCTCCACGATGCTCTTCCGCTCCTTGCTGCCTGGCCCAGGCTGCTTCTCCCCCTCCATTGAGTTACTGAGCCGGCTGGGCTGCAAGATGATGTCTGGCTTGCCCTGGGTGGCCGAGGTGGCAGAGCTGGCAAGGGCTTTTGTGGAGTGGTTGCTCTCCAGCTTGCCACTGTCACCGTTTATCCTTTCACTTGAGAGTTTATCGCTATGTCCATCTGTGCTCTCCTTGCCAGTCACCACAGGCCCGTTCACTGCCTTGGGCAAGGGAGATTCTGGAGGCTTCTCCCCATCGAAACTCATCTGACTTGCCTCAGAGGGGTCCCGCTTGTGCTTACCAGGGGGCTAGAAAGACAGCGAAGGGAAGGTGTTGGGTTTTGCACCACTGCTTTAACACATCTGCAAGAGCTGCAAGTCCCCGTGCATCAGAGCAAAGTCACCCACAGCTAAAGAGTCACTGGGAGGAATTTTTCTCTTTCAGGACATCAGCCCTGGGATATCTTTTTCCAGGTTTGTGGTCCCAAGGACTGTGGACACTGGCTGGAGGGAAACAGCAGAGTGGGGAAGCTGCAAAACCTGCAACTTCTTAAGAGGCATCCTAGGAGTTTCCTTATCAAACACCTTTTCCCATAGCTAACTCCACCATGGATTAATCACTATCCTTTGGTACAGATGGAGGAGGTTGAAGCATGGCCCCCAACAAAGCTGCACAGGCAGCCACCAAAAAACAGCCCCTCTGTGGCCAAGAAACTGCTCCCCCCAACTCCACCAGATGGGGCCCAGAATAGCTGTAAACCAGCTTTTGGGAGCCTAGAGAAGTTAGGGGCTCCTTCCCTCATCACAGCCACAAACTTGCCAGCACGGTGCTGGGAGCGCTCACCAAGGCAGACTCCAACGAGTCGTCTTCTTCTGCTTCATCCCGACTGTCCTCGATCTCTTCCATCACCTCAGCCTTGGCCTCGGCCACCAGCTCACGCAAGGCACGGTTGCTGGTCACCTTGCTGACGAAGGGATGCTGAAAAGCCAAGCACAATGCACATGTGTGAGGTGGCCATAAAGCAGACTTTGCGAGCTTGCAGCCAAGTAAGCACATGGGGACAGCAACGGCAAGGACCACTTCCTGCTTAGAACAATCACAGAGTCCTAAAGACAAAATACTTGCCAGTGTCACCATGCTTAACCCTCAGAAGAATCAACAGATACGTGCTGCATGTATGAGGCAGAAGAAGAACAAGCACGATGCCAAGGTTAAGCACCAGCTCTGCACACAGATTCTTAAAGCATGGTGCTCTGTGAAGCTGCTTTGTCAATGTCCCCCAAACAAAATCACCAGCTGCATTTAAACAAGGGGCTTTTGCTGCAGAGGAGACGTCTCCCCTCTCCACAAGCAGGCTGAACTCCAGGGTGTAGGTCCAAGCCCAGAGTGCCACCAGCAATGGGGTAAGAGCCAGTCTGGGGGGCAAACAGAGGGGAAGGTTTGATTGAAATTGAGCTCAAATTGCTCAGCACACACAGTGAAGTGTTTGTGTTGAGCTTCAGCAAAAGGCTGGGGAGTCCCTCGGGTTCACAGGGACTGTTGCACGCTTCCTCCTGCCAACCACAGCCACTGGGGAAAAGCATCTTCCAGATTCTTGCTATTGCTCTGGAAGTGAACGGGAGGAAAGGAGCTGAATTTGAATCTGGGATAACCAGGTATAATCCAAGCTGGCTGCCACATGGGTATTTTCAGGCAGTGGGAGCCATTTTTATTCCAGCTTTTGTCCCCAGGGACTCTGCAGTTAGCTCCAAATGGAAAAAGCATTGCTGTTGCTTTTTGGAGCATTTCAGTGGCTGAAAAGCGCTATGAAATTTCTAAACAAAACAAAAACAATCTGAAACCAGCCTGGGGCCCATCAGCACCTTAGTGGGGTGGTTTAGCTCTGAATCACGCCATACACACAAGGGACACTCACAGACTGGGGCAGACACAGACACTATACACAGACCCAGCCCTGGGTCCAGGGCTGGCCCCTACCTCCAGCAGCTGGGCAGCACTGGGCCGGGTCTCTGGGTTCTTGTCCAGCGCCTTCTTCAGGAAGTCTCTGAACTCCAGGGACCTTAAAACACAGTTGTTGGTGAGAAGCTCAGAGGGAAAGGCCCTGAACACCACAGGGGTCTGCTCCATCCCTGTGCAGGTTCTGTCCCAGTCTGCAACTGGTAAGAATCATCGTTTCACTCCCAGCACGGGAAACCCTGTGCTTGGCTATTCTGATTATTTGTAGGAGAATCAGCAGTGTGGCCAAGTGAGGGACTAGATTTTGCCTTACCTGCGATGGCAACGGACAGAGAGGCTGAGCACTGGGCTCTGTGCTCCAGGGCCAAGGCACAGTTAGGAAAGGACACCAGCAGTTATCCTCCAAAGGGAGCCCAGGGGTGGAGCTGCTTGGACAAGGATGCTCCAGAACCCATCCCCACAGCTTCAAGTGTGAAAGGATGGCTGTGAAGGACCAGAAACCCCATAGGAGGGCACCCTCAGCCTGCAAAGCACAGCTCTGAGACACAGAGCATGTCCCTGATATTCTGTGCTGCTTGCTCCTGCTGGGTTTTGGTGTTGGGATCCTGCCTGCTACCTGAACTGCTGTAACAACGCTTGCGACTCCAGTGCTCTCCCAGCAGTAATCTACTGCTGGCTATTATGCAGTGGGTTTTATCATGATTAAAAGAAAAATCTGCTAGTATTTTTTAAACGGAGAAGAGACTTCCCAGACTCCAGGAAAGAAATTCTAGAGCTCTCAGCCATCTCCAGGTTTAGAGGAAAATCTGCCTTTCATACAAAACCAGGATGCTTTGAAAGCAGCCAAGAGATCACCCTCATTTCAGCAGGGCTGTGGGTGAGCAGCAGCTCCCCCCGTGCTGCCTGCACATCATCACAGTGTCAGCACAGTCACAGCACAGAGCTCGATTTCTGCATTGGGTTCTCAAATTAAACAATACTGCTAGAAAAGACTGTTTTTTTTCTCTCTTGAAACACTGTAAGTTGGAAAGCAGACACCCTGCTGCCCCAAACCCCTCACCATTTGGAAGGGCAGCTGAGTGTGGGGGGGTCAGACTTGGCAATCTTCAGCAGGACTCTCATGGGGTTGAGCTCATGATGGGGTGGCTCAATCTGGGCCATTTCAATCAGCGTGATGCCCAGAGACCAGATGTCTGCCTTGTAGTCATACGGAGTGTCCTTCATGGTCTCACACATCACCACCTCCGGGGCCATCCTGCAAGGGGCAGAGCAAGGAGCAGGGATGGGACGGGTGACACCACAGACAATGTGAGGCTTGCCACAGCAATTAAATGCTTTAAATAATACACAGCATTCCATAAAATCAGCCTTTCCTCCTAGCTCTGGCTTTCAGAAGCAGCAGCATCTTTTCTAAGGGGTCCAACTCCCTCTGTCTTCCACAAACCAACCAAGACAGCCCATAGAAACCCCCAGGCCATTGACATCTGGCATGGATGTTGCTGCAGACAATAAATTAATCCTCGCTGATGCCATT
Source organism: Pezoporus wallicus (assembly GCF_028554395.1). Lineage (NCBI taxonomy): Eukaryota > Metazoa > Chordata > Aves > Psittaciformes > Psittacidae > Pezoporus > Pezoporus wallicus. Next base: position 363,736 of record NW_026638191.1, read on the forward strand.
CCTTCAGCAAGTCGGGTGATTTAGAGATTGTGTTTCTGGAGCGAGGAGTTGTTCCCATGTGCTTGGAGCTGCTTCAAAGCCCACTGAACCCCCCCCCGGGGGCAGGGAGCGAGGAGCACACACACGCAAGCACACGTGTGTCCTTCACTCCTCCAAGCCTGGAGCATGGTGGCCCCTCTATAGCTCAGGGCACTGCGACACAGGGCAACGCTCCCACACCACTGAGGCTGCTCACAGCCCCCTCCAGCAAGGGAAACCCTTGCACATGTGGACACTGGCCAAGACTCCTTGCTGAAATCCTCCCAGCCGTGCTTGGTGAGGCACTATGGTGCATCACATCCCAAAGGCCATCCGCTCCCTGTTTCTGAGCAAGCCTGATTTTCAGAAGAGTGAAGCTCCTCACGAACACCGGGTTTCTTAGCAAGCAGGTCACTCACCAGTAAGGGGTGCCAATGAAGGAGTCTCTCTTCTGCAACGTTTTCATGTTTTTGGCAGACACTCCAAAGTCAGCTGCAAAGAGCAGTAACATTAGATGCTGCAGGAAAACCAAAGACCCTTCTAAACCAGCACACTTGGCTGAAATGCAGGTTTAAAAGCAAATGCACATTTAAAGCAAGAACATGATACAACTTGATGCTTCCTCTAAACAGAGCATCAGAAATTAGATTTGCTTTTGGACACATAAGCACCAGGGACCTTCCCCCTCCCATGTGCTGTAAGACAGGGGCATAACAAGTCACCCTTACTGTAACCCAAACCCTACACATCTAGAGCGAAGCTGAGCTCTTTTCCACAAGCAAACAAAAGCAGAGCCGTGGCAGATTACTTTCAGGACTGCTATTTCATGGCAAAAAGTCTCACTTTACACCAGAAAAACCAACGTGCTGTTACATTCTTTCTTTTCCTTTCAGCCCTGCTTACAGCGGTCACTGCATGATGCCTTTCAATGAGTATGCCCCTTTTATAGAGAGCTTCTGAAGCCAACCAGACCCAAATCAAACTGGTAAGACCTGCAAAGGGTACCAAGCCCACTTCAGGTTACTTTGCTCCCCAGATTGCTACTGATGACCTCTGGAGGAGGTGTTATCCATCTGCACCCCGTTCTTAGGAACATTTCTATCTTCCCAGGCTGACTCCTGGTCTCCATCAGCACCCACAAACACATCCCAAGAGCACCCACAGCTACCAGCACCCCTCAGAGTACAAAAGGAGATCTGCATCTTTCTAACCAGTCCCTACAGACAAAGCTACCTTCTCATCCTCCAGCAGGTAGTTGGATGTCAGTTTAACTCAAGTTGCTTGGCAAAGCAACCTTTTGGCAAAACTCCCCCTGTCACCACCAGACCTGCTCTGGAGATAGGATGAATTCTTCCAGCTCCCAGCTATGTCAACTGGCACCCTGCACAGGATGCTCAGCAGGCCAAAAAGCATTAAAGTTGAGTTCAAAGAAGGATTAAACAAATTCACTAAAGGAACGTCCGTGAAGAGCATGAGCACAGCTGTGGCTCGGTGAGGCTTGGTACCCAGCTGGGTGCTAAGCACAGCACACAGCTCAACAGCAGACTGAGCCTTGCACCTCCTGCCTGAGCTCATCAGCAGCAAAGTAGCTGATGTCCCATAGGCAGGGCAGAAGGCAGAGAGCATCCCTTGATCTCCCCCATGCTTGGGTATAGCTGAACACTACTGTCCAGCTCCCAGCAGCACATGGCTGTCATTAACGTAGCATGAAACGGTCCCGCAGCTCTCCCATTGAATTCACCAAGCAAACACTTGCTGTGCTCCTGTGCAGGCCAGCTCACCGAGCTTGATGTCCCCATCCTGGGTGAGGAGCACGTTGCCTGCCTTCAGGTCACGGTGGATGATCTTCTTGCTGTGGAGGTAATGGAGGGCTTCCAACATCTGGCGGCAAATCACTTGAATCTGAGGTTCGGTCAGGCCCCGGTCCAGCTCTGTGGGGAGGAGGGAGCTGTTAACCAGGTCAGGGATTGGAGCAATGCTCCACATGAGCAGCAGGAAGGCACTTGCTATCCAGCAGACCATTTAAAAACCACTGTCCATGTGTCAAAGTCGTGGGAGACCAATGCAAATCAGCTTGTTAAGGTAATCTATTCCCTAAACCAGCACTCAGCACAATGCCTGCCTGCCTGAGGCTGCTGGTTTATAGCTCCCTCCCAGGGATGCTTGGCTGAGGCATCTGGCCCAGGAATAGCGGATAAGGAGCATGAGAGGGGGAGCCAGGCATGCCTGCAACAGGGGTCTGAACTGTAAGTTCCCTGCAATTTGGAAAAGAGGTCCCTGCAGACAAGGTGAGTCATGCCCAGTGTGGGGATGCTGCTGCCAGGAGGAGGGAGGTGAACTCAGCTGCAGGCAGCAGTAGGGCCAGACACAGGCGTGAAAAATCAGCAGCTTCATATGCAGCCATGGTGTCATCCCCTAAGGAGCTACCCCTGCCATGGAGACGCAGCATATCTCCTGGTACATGAGGGGCACACTACTTCCCAAAGCAACAAGCAATAAAATGCTCATCTACGTTATCCCTGTCCACCGCTTTCAGCTGGTATTTCAGTTAGCACCAGATACCAGCCAGCAGTTTGTACCCTGCAGTCTGTCCCTATTTCTGAAGCCACCGGTGTGACCTCCCTGCTGCGCTCTGCCCAGCCATCTTCACCACCCAAGACTACTTTCCAAAGCGACAGCTCTGCAAACCATCAAACTTCCAGATGGTTAGCATCATCCGAGCTTCCCTCCCTCCCTTTGCAGTGCAGATCCCTCCTCCAGCACAGCAGAGCAGACCAAGCCTCAGACAACTCCAGCTGCCCAAACTACACAGCCAGGATGGGGCTGATGGATGGACTCTAGCAACTGGGACAGATGCTTAACCACAGTCTGGGGGATGCTGGGTCAGCCACTTTGTTCCTCCTCTTCCTTACCAAGATCTCCCTTGCTCTGGGGGAAGCTGATGCTTTTCACTCTCCCTGGAGCACCTGGCACAAGTGAGGTACAATAGGCCACAGGTTTTGTACAAAAGATTTCAAAAGCGAACACCAGTTGCTGGTGGTGATGGGGAGGTGGAATAGGCAGCAGCTCTGAATCTACTCATACTGGGAGCATTCTTGGGGTCCTTCTCAGAGCTCCTCCTGGCCCTCATTCAGAGGGTGACAGTGCTACAGGCAGGTCACTTGCTCATGGTTTTCTATCTTCCCCCTTCCCAGGTCCTCCAGAGACCGACTGCCATGGACACAGCCCCATGGATGCTCAGGGGGATTTTCATGTCCCAAGAGGCAGGGCACCCCTCCTGAGGTTTTCCAGGGAGAAGGCATCATTTCATCCAGCACTTTGCAACAGGTACTTGTTAATGCAGTGATTTGGGCCTTTTAAATTCATTAAAGAATTTCCTAAAGGACGCACTAAGTTTCAGGGCTGAATCAAAAATGACAAATTTGTGTCCATACTTTCTCTGTAAATAAAAAGCAAGCGAGGACTTTGGAAATATCAGAGCCGAAAAGGAATAACCCCTGGGGAGAAGCAGCTCTGCCCAAGGGGCTCCAGGCAGGAAGATGTCAGAACACCACGTTCACCATGTAGATGGGATGTCACTGCCCCTAGGGTCCATAACTGCCGTGGCACCAGCCAGGGCTGTTTTGGGGAACACCTGCACACTCCCAGTCCCAGCAGCTCTATGTGGAAGGGAGGAGTTAAAAATGGGAAGATTCCTGGAATTTCTGCAAACTGCAGTTTCTTCGGACACTGCTGCCTCGCCAGATGACCGATACCATATGGAGAAGTCAGCAAGGAGATCCTGGGAGATTCATCACAACAGATTAAACATCTCAGCTCTGTTGCTCTTCCCAGGAAGCTGTGGGAACACGATCCCAAGACCCAGTGCCTCAGATAAATATTTAAAGCCATCTTTCCCCTCCAGCCAGACTCTCCCTTCTCCCCATGCCTTGTGATCTGCTGATGCCAGCAGCATTTAAATCACAAAAGGACATCAAAGTAGCTCAAGAAACACTGCAGGGCTGCCACACCTTCTACACCAGGTATGAAAAATAGGCAAGCTCATGGGAGAGAAACAGTAGCTGGAGAAGCTGGGGCACCCACGTCCACCATCCATCCATCCATAGGTTGCCCCTGAAAGCATGCCAGAAGGCTGGAAATGCCTTCAGGGCATCCCCCAAGCACGGAAAGGAGCCCAGCACCGCACACTGCACTCACCCAGCATGGTGGCATCCACCGCCCCGCCTGGGCAGAACTCAATCATGATCTGGGGAAACAAAGACAGAGGAATTAAACTCAGGTCCACATCTCTGTGAGCAAAGCTCACTGGGTAGGGAAGAGGAGACAAAAGCACTGGGTTTTTCTTCCCCACACGGCAAAGCTGTTCCTTTGCCCCACTCAGGGATGCAGAGGCTTCTGTGCTCCTCAGGACACATCCTCCCAGGCATTCCCCCGCACCAACAATCACCCAAGCCCTGTGGCAGGATCCAGCACATTGCCCTCAGCAGCCATCTGGGAGGGGCAGGACTGTCCCCATCACTGCAACACCCCCAGCATCATACCTGGCCCCGTACCTGGACACCCACCCTGAGCAGTCAGCTTCAGCTTCGCTTCCTCACTGTTCACATCTCTTCCCATTGCATTTTGGAGCGAGGGCTGCTCCAGAGAGCGGCCTTGCCAACAGGATGAGATAGCTGTCATAGCTGGGAGCTGACGTGGCCGCGAGAAATCAGGCAGGGTTTTCTTTGGCAAATGAAACATGGGGAGGGCTGGCAAGTCTTAATTTTGTTTTAACTTTGCTTTTTTTTCCTGCCCCCATTGCTCCATAGTTCATTGCCCTCTTGATTCTGAGCTATTTGAGGAGAAACTATGTCAATAAAGAAGTTGGGTACGTTCACCAGATTGATGCTGTTTCTCTCCCAGTGATGTGCACAGAGTTCTTCCAGTCCTGCCTGGTCCTGGCTGTCCCCCCACTGATCCTCTCTACCTTCACCTCTGCAAAAACCTCAGCCAGAGCCCAGGCTGGGGCTCTCTACCATCCACGGCTCCCCACTGCCCTCAGGGCAGGCTGCTCAGATGAACAGATTAACATCTCAAGCAGCCGGGGTTACAAGATAGAAGAGATGCTTCACCTCCCCAACAAGCTCTTCTCCTTGTCCAGGTGACACAGGACAACATACCAGAGAGGTGAAATGCTAGAGTTTATTTTGAGGACAACAACTGAGCAAACCAAAGGCAGCGTTTACCAGCACAACTCTCTAAGCCCTTCAAGTGGAAGTCACGTGCAGCACTAAGCACTGGACCAGGAGCCAAGGTTCAAGCTCCCTCTTTCCCATGGTGTAAGCCTACAACTCCAGCAAACCACTTCCCACCCTTTGGATCTGCAGTTCCTACACATGGACAAGAGAAATGCTACTATCAACTTGGACCACAGCACAAGACACAACTGCCTTGTTTCAGTGGAGAAGAGGGAGCAGGACCAGGCAGAACTGCTCTACAAGAATTGGCCCAGGAACAAGAGTCAGAAGGGAGATAATGCTGAGAAACCCAGGCAGGTTGGGCAGCATGACAGAGGCACTGTTGGAGGAAGTGGAGAAGAAGAAACCAGAGGCCAGGGCTGGGGAAGCATTTGAAGCAGGCAGATGGAGACAAGCAACTGGAAGATGTTTAAACCATTGGCAAACCAGGACAACAAATCTGCGCTGACTCTGGTTTGCTGAGGCTGCAGAAAGACAGTGCAGATCTGTCCCATGAAGTCTGACTGTCACACCTCTGCACTGCTCCGGCTGACAGAAAATCTGCCCTACAAATGATCCTGTCTCATCACTGAATCACAGTACAAGGGATTTTTCCATCTCACATGAGCAATCCTTTCCTGCTCCTGCCGCTCCAGGCACCTCAGGAACTCACCTACCCAAAGAGGGTGGCCTCCAGATTCAAGCAACAACCAGTCAGAACAGAAAGCCTGAGGGAAAGACTGGCTGTGCTACCAGGCTCAGCTCTTCAGCTTAAACAGACCCATAACCTAACAGAACCCATCTCAAATCATCTGCTAAAGTGGCCTTTGCCACCCGGGCCACTTGGGTGCTTTCACTGCTAATGCCCAGCAAGCAGCTTTACAGCCTCTGCCTCTCTGTGTCCCGCAGCTGAACAAAGTCCCCTGGCACCTCACACAGCAACTCTTGCACAGCCTCCAGACTGAGAACCGTGATTTGCATTTTGAGGGGTGAGACGCACACAGAGCAGCCAGCTGGGGGATAGCCACATCCACAGCCTCTCGGGAGCCTCCACGCATAGATGCTGTGCCAAGGTCTCCTGCCAGGGGCATGGCTGGCACAGCCCAAATGTGCTCTGGTCAGACACACTGAGATTTTAAATGGGGAAGAGCTCAGCACAAGCAGCCTGACTCTGGACCCGTGTGGGGTGCATTTCATCTCCAAGTTTCATTTGGGTTTGCAGTCTAGCAATGAGAAAATCAGGGAAATCAGTCCATCTGAACCAGCATGACTGTGTATGTTTATGCAGGCACAGCAGGCTGCAAGCCAGGCACTGGGAATATGGGAAATATGGAAAACTTACAAATATGCATTTTCAACAAGGGCAGAGATGCCAAAGAATAATTACGGGTGCGGCCAGATTGTCTGAGCATCCAAAAACCTAATGGGCTGGTTTCAGCCCAGAAAACCTGATTTAAACAACTGCAACTGGCAATCCCATAGCTCATACACCACACACACACTTCCTTCCAGGAGCAAGTTCTGCCTGAAAAGTGTTTTACCACTGGAGCAGGTAGGAAGGCAGCAGCAGCAGTACATGGTCTCTGTGCGAGCTGGAGGATGCAGGAAGCTCACAGAGAGCAGAGGCTGTGCAGCGGGTCTGACACCCTGGGGTGGGCAGCCTGCCACTCTGGCTGCAATGAGGAATGAGTTGGGAGGATCCGAGAACAGAGCTGTTGAACAAGAGCCTGTGCATCTGTGCAGTAAGGGCTTAGGACTGTTTCCATGTGCTTTGGTATATGGGGCTGACTACTGGTGTCCCCAAACCACAGCTGGAGCAGTGACTGCTCTGGTGAGGGTCAATCTCAGCGCTGCACTTCACCTCTCTACACTGCACCGGGCTGCTGCCCATGTTGTAATTGCTGTCCCCAGCAATCCCCCTGTGACCTGCAAGACCCGGGACCCGGCACAGGGCTAGCTGAGCCACAGCAGCACCGCAAAACAGAGGTTTCACACACCCAGACCCAAAAAAGCTCCTGCCGCCTTGAGAACCAGCACGGGAAAACCAGGCGATCTCTGCCCCACTGTTGACAGCCTGAAAATGCCTCCTTCAACGCCAAGCTGGGGTAGCACCTACACCTCCTCCTCCTGCTCAGGGTCCAGGCAAGGGGGGGGTCTGAGCACGCTGCGGGGTCTGCAGCGAGCAGCCTGGAACAGGGCTGGAGCAAACATCCTGTTTATAATGATTTCCTCTGCGCACGAAATCCAGGGACTTCCTTGCTGCAGGCTGCCCAGCCCCTCTGATGCGCTGAGCTGCTGGGGGGGGGGGGGACGACACATGCAGCAGCAAACAGGAGTTCTCCCTCCTGCTGCCACCTCAAAGCTGTCATAAATCCCAGGGATTAAGCACTATCAGCATTCTAGTTTTCAAAGCCCACAGGCAGCCGTAACCGTACCTCGCAGGCACATCCAAATTCACCGCTAGCTCCCATCACTGGGATGTGTGAGCAGCACAACCCTCCACCACTGCCAGAGCCCCACGGACTCAGCTCCAACATCACAGCCAAAGGAACCCAGCCAGTGTGCCTGCCGGGCTCGTTTGCAGGGCCACAAGGATGCATGAGCTGCATGCATGGGAACAGATTTGGGCAGCTGGTTTATAGACAGAAAAAGAAGCCCACTCCCACTATCTCTCAAAACCTTTGTACCACAGTTTGAGGACTGATACATATAAAATTAATATATATATTTAATTTTATATATTTTAGTTATATATATTTTTAAAAGGACCCTTTTCTTCTATACCTTTAGCAAAACAGCTGAATAAAGAGGACTGCAAGCAGAAGCCACATAATCTTTCCCTTTCAAGACACTTTTGCATGGGCAAAATGAAACACAAGCTTAAATCTGAAAGCAAAAGTCCACTCGAGTTAAAGAGCTTTGCTGGTGACCTTGACGTTTCCCAGCAGCTCATCCTAATCCTGCCTTTAGGCACAGCAGGATTTGGAAGCATTTTGTAGCCAAAGTGGAAGCAGGGCATGCAGAGGGGGCTGGGGCTGTTTTCTGAGCTGCTCAAGTAATAAGTGACTGCCTGGGAGGAGAGGAAGCAGGGTCCAGTGAGTCTAGGGCTGCCCTGGAGAATAAATAGACATACATATGTATGAAACAGCTAAATTAAGGGCTCTTAAAGATGCAGGTCTTCAAGCTGCACCTGAGCAAGGGGGCACCATGTATTATGAGAAAGCATTACAGGACCTTGAAACTCAAGACAGCAGATTGGACCCTGTGCCAGGAGAAACCCTCCAGCAGCTCACACAAGCTGAGGGCTGGAGGGATACCAGCCCTGCAAACAAGCTAAGTACAGATTTCAGCCCAGGACAGCTTCTGGGTCTGACAAACCAGAAGCAGCATCTCCTGCCCAGGTACCGAAGTCCTCCAGGATAGGACTGAGATCCTGCTCCTCGCTCCTGCCGCCTCAGGGAGGACCAGTCCTGTCTCCTGGGTGTGTTTGAACCCCTAGAACTTTCTATACTAAAAAAGGAATAAACAAATAATAATAATAATGAAAAGCTTATCTTGAAAGGTATTTTTACCAAGCACTGCACAGTTGCCAAGGGTGGAACAGCTGATGTCCCTGAACTGAGGTTTGCAATTGAAGCCCAATTAAGAGGAGAGGACCCACCCTCGGCCAGCTCTTACTCATCCAATTGGCACGTCAGAGGGCAGAGGCCCACTAACTGTTCCCTCTGCAACAGCACTGGAGAAATGCCTCTTGCAGACAAAAAGGGAGAGGAGGGGAGAAAAGGAAAAGCCATCAATTTGGGAAAGCTGGGGGCTGCTCATCTCGGCACTTGTGGCCCTGGGCAGCCAGGCATTTCCCATGAGTGCAGCGGACTGCCCAGGGAGGCCACCAGGTCCCATAGGATGGAAGAGCCCTTGGCTGCCAGCCCAGTTGCTCCCAAGTCACTGGAAGGGGTGGGTGCCTGCAGGTTTTCCTGTGACTGCTGCGGATGCAGTTGCACACTGAACAGTCCAATTGCTCTGGAGGCATAGGGGTGCTACAGAGCATCATGTCATTACTAGACAGATGCACACTGTGCTAAGGCACTGTAATCATCCAGCAACCTCCCTTCTCACTGAGCCCTGAGCATCAGGTCCAGTGGGAACAGGAGGCTGCCTCTGTCTACCCTCCTTGGCCCAGAACCTGCTTCAAAACTGAAGTACTTCAGCAATTTCCTCTCCTAATCTGCAGCACAGGGTTTCATTTTGCTTCTTCAAGCAGCTGCCTGCTATCAGGGAGAAAGCAACCAGTAGCATCCTGCTGTGGCGGCAGCCTCCATCACCCACATACAGCCTCATGGCCATGCCACGCTCATGGGGCAGTTTACAAGCATCCTTGTCACCCACAGTGGGAAGCGCCACTGCGGCACAGCCACAAGCTCTCCTGGCTTATATCAGCACGGAAAGACTGGGGAGATAAGTAAATGTGGTGAAGTAAACTGCGCTCCATTTAGAGTAGCTGGTGAAGAGAAATGCTCTCCAGGTTGCCTCCTTGCCAGCATCACAAGTGCCAGTTCAGTGCAGTCATGGCTGGCTGCAGGAGAAAAAGGGGGAAAGAAACCCCCTTTAGATGAACTTTACAAAGCTGCTTTTTAGGCTACAGCAAGAGAACAGGCCCTGCTTTTCTGCAGGGGGATTGCCCAAAGGAGGAAGCTCAGGTCCTCCTCCCACCGCAGCGAAACTGCGAGGTGAGAAGGCAGCCGAAGCATCATTCTGAGGCAGCACCACCTCTGGTGCAAACCACAAGGCATGAACAGCTCCCGGCGTTTCAACAAACGGCCACATTGAGTAATAGCTGCTGCCACTGCAGCTGCAGGGCCCTTCCCCTCTCCCTGCCAGCCCCAACAGTGGGACACAGGCAGGTTGGTCCCTACAGCAGAGCCCCATGGGGACAGTTCAACAACCTCCCTGCACCACGGCCACCAAGGGCAAACCTAGAGTCGCCCTTCCATGGTCGGAAATGGACCCAGCACAGCAAACGCACAGGCAGGGTCCTGGGCACTGATGGCATGAGAGACCTTGCATCCCTTCCCCGGCACCATGGGAAGAGCCCACCTTGGGAACAGCACTCCTGTGTGCTGCCCCAACCCACCAAAACACTTCCTCACTTCCTAGTTTCATAGGGGCCAAAGCCTCCCTTCCCAGGGCAGGACCAGGAGTCCTGCAGGCCCCTCATGTATCCCACACCATGGAATCTGTAGCACAGGATGACTCTCCTGGCATCACAGGTAACGGGAAAAGCAGGGGAAGCATAAGGAAGCTGTCTAGACCTTCCCATCTGTGACAGGGTATGGAGGAGTCACAGCAAGGCAGGTCTCTTTTCCCAGCATGTGGATCATACACCATGGGTGAGACAGGCTCCTTCCCAAGCCCTGCAGGAGCAGCAGGAAGCTGAAAACCCAGACAGTCTCCAAGGCTTCTGGTCTCAACTTAGAGGCAGAGGAGGCATCGCAGGTCCAGGAAAGCATCTTACTACAGCCCTGAGTTGTGGTTCTGGAACAGCAGAAAGTTTCCTGCCCTGTTATCTGCAGTGGGCATTCATTAGCTACTGAACACCAGCTTTCCCATCCTGCTCTTCAGTATCCCAGCTCACCCAGCAGCCTGCTGGTGGCTATCCCATACTGCTGCTTAGCCCCATAATACATGTCATGGAAAATACAGACAACAACCAGCTCTGTTGCTGAACTCTACATGTTACTATAGCACCAAGAGGACTTCAGTAAGGTCAGGAGCATCTGTAGCAGGGGCTGAGGTGGTCCCTGAGTGGGGACAGCCCTGGTCCAGCAACACTGGCTGCAGCAAAGATGAAGTGTTACACAAAGAATACAGATGGACATTTGTCCAAAAGCACACAGGCAAATGATGGATCCAGATCTCAAGCTATACCCTAAGACCACTCTGTGCCAGAGTCACACAAGCAAAGCCCAGTCCCACATGCAAAGCAGGCACCTGGGATGCAGGCAGCAACCTCCATGTGTACCCAGAGATCCCAGAACTGCCTCCACAGCCCAGTTATGGCTTGGACACATGGCGAGACCCCCATGAAAAGCTTGTATCCTTCCCCATTATCTGTCCAAGCTCCCACCTGCACCTACCCCCCAAACACAGTGTGAAATCTAAATACCTCTATCCCCTGTCCCTCCAAGCCCATCATGCTCCTTGGGCTGATGGGTTAAGCCCATCCTCATGCCTCCAACGAAATCTGAATGCATTTCTACCTCCCAGGGCTGAGAAAGGCACTTCAGCTTCTGAGTGACACAAACCCCAGAGGACAGAGCTGTTCTTCACTGGTGGGAAGAACACAGGGATATATTTAGGCACAGAAACCACATTTAGCCACTGTCAAGGGGCATGTCCTTTACTCCATCTGCTTGACATCTGAACCCAAGTTCTGGTGGTTAATGGTGAAGCTATGCTGCTCAGCTGGCTGCAAGAGGAGACAAGCAATACCATCAGCCCTCCCAGGAGAAGCTCCCCTCTGTCCCCCATAGCACAGACGCATGCAGGACCACAGGGGCTGGTTTTGGGGAGCACCTCCTTGGAATCAAGTGCTGTGCTGACCAGTGATTTTGTTTGCAAGCATGTTGAGTCCCTCCGTTATCTTGGCCAGCCTGCCCTGCTCCGACTGAAGTCCAAGGAGCAAGTTTACATTACTGAGCAGAGGGAGGAGGTGGATCACATTCCTACACCTACGTAACTTGGCACTTTCCACACCACCCTCCTGCCCAACACTTTTCACTCATCACATGCAAAAGGGCTGTAAGAAAAGGGGGAACAGATTACGCCAGTGTTGCTCATAAGCCAAATGGTGATTCAAAGGAAGGCTGAGCTGCTCTAGCGATTTGCTGGGGGCTGGCTGAAGACAGAGCAAGACACTACAGCAGCCTGCTATGCACTGACACACACTGTCCTTCCCAACCTCACTTCTAGAGCCCCATGAGGCCACCAACACAAGAGGGGCCAAGTACCCAAGAACCATTGCACCTGCAAGCCAACCAGGTCCACGCTCCCTGTCGCTACAGCAGCCCTCAGCACACACTGGAGAGGCCATAAAACAATACAGAACTCACCAGAAGCCTCTGTGCTGCTACAGCAGAGCACAAATGTCAACAGCTTGCCTGACATGACAAGCATGCTGTAGGTGGAAGCGAAATAATTAGTTCTCTGTAAGAGAGTGCTCCAAGCTTGCCAATTTTCCCTTGCAGACAAGGACACCATTCAGAGACTTCAAATATAATGAACTTTTTCTCCCCCCCTTTTCTGAACAAAATAACCTACAGAGAAAAATATTTGAAATTTAAAAAAGGTCTGTCCCCATAACAAGCGGGGGAAAGAAGATGCAGGGCAGCAAGTGAGGAAAGCCAAGGCTTATGGAGTTTCAGAGCAGGAAAGCTTTATCAAGAACAAAGTCAAATGACACTGCATATTCCTGTTTAAATGCAGAGTTCCTGCTGATCACAGGGAGACTGGGGATGAGGTCTTCACATCAAAATCATTCTGAGATGACAAAACATTTCCTTGAACTACCCCCTCAGGTTGGCAGAAATATTCCCATTCCTACTGAAATTTTGGCAGAACAAATCAAAATTCCTTTTAGCTTAACAAAATGGTTTTGACATTGCAAAAACCATCCTTCCCTTGCTAGAATCACACAAGGCATTCCGTTTCTTTTGACAAGGGCTGATATCTGACCTGTCTGAATTCACCATCCTGACTCACTAACCACAGGGAAGAGAATTCAAGTACACCCGTGGCCAGGGAACATAAACAGCTACGAGCTGCAGAGCAGAGAGGGTCAGCATGGCTGTGACCAGGCAGTGGTACCTGGATGCTGAGTGCTGCAGGAAGGGTTAATTACAACGTGCTCAGGCTTGCTCATGAGCTCTCCCTTCAGCGCTTGGACTCACAGCCTCACGCTCTGTGGACCAGGGACACAGGGACATCAGGAGGAAGGCCAGAACTCTGGTTTGCTATAGAAACCAGAAAAACACCCAGGCAATGGCTCCCTGCCCAGGCATGGGGCAAAGCCTTTGCTGCTTGGAGGGCTTGGACTGGGATCCTCTTCTCTCACCAAGTTAATCAGCATTTAGAGGCCACTCGGTTCACACGAGCATTTGTTACTGGATGGGCAGCAAAACGTTGAAAATCCTTTCAAATCTAAATAGCTAAAAGGAGTAAGTTTCTTCTCCAGTGGGAAGTTTTACTAACCTCAAGTGTCCCAAGTTTGTGCCAGCATCTGAAATACATGATGCATTTCAGAGGGGCAGAGCTCACTGCTGGAGTCTGCTTCAGCTCAGAGTTGGAGTTTGACCCAGGACAAGTTTCCTGATGTCTTTTATTATTAACAGCCAGCAGTTCCAACACAGCCTCAAAGCCTCACGAGGACAACTCACTGAAGGGGTGGCAAAGGACTTGATAAGTTTTCCACTCATGCCTGGTATCTTCTCAGAAACAACTATTTGTTCTGATCATCCCCAAATTCACAACATGAGGTCGATGGATCCAGCACAAAAGATGCTATTTAACTGTTTCAGTGAGGGCTTTGAAGTCAGTGGATATCACCCCAAGCCATAAGTCTGCACAAGGCCATCCATTCCTCCCAAATGACAACTTTCAGGCTGTATCTGAAATAAAGAACTTTAAACCTGCAATCTATTGCTTATTCCAGGACATCATAGGCTGAAGCTAGGTTTCAAGGCACTGTCTCTTATACATAGATAGTTCATAAGTATTCATCTATATGCAAACACCATTCCTTAGCATTTCCCTGGGTAAGCCAGCCAAGTGGGAACGTGGCTTATTGCAATACATTTCTAAAACCAAAGTTTTAAAGTGCTTTGAAAGCTGATTTGCCTATGGGCTTCTTGTCTGCTGCTTTCTTTTCATAAAACTATAGCCTCATGGTTATAACCCCTGACTGGGATTCAGCACATAAGACTTATTCCCAAGTAGCATTTACCTGCTGGGTAAACTTTAGGCAAATTCTTGTCTGTGCCTCCACTCCCCCTTCTAATAACCAGGATAACAACACCAGGTCTCTTTTATAAAACATTCCATGGAGTATAGATGACAAGGGTATGTAATTCCAAGGCATTATTATTGTTTCAATAACCTTGTCTTGTAACATTACCCTCTATAAAGGATGGTAGACAAAAGGCTTCTATTCTAGTCTGCATTGTCATGTTACTACCTGTAGAAGAAGTGCTCTTGAACTTGGCTGGGCTATGGCAATTTGCCTGCTGCATAAGTCATTCTTGGTGGTTGATCAAAATCACTCCAATTCCATCCTTGCTTTAAGGGAAAGCCCCAGTTTTACCCAGAAATAACAGTTCCAGTGACTTGCCAGGGACCTGAATGCTAAAGCTCACGTTCACAAACAGAGCAGATGTGTTGCTCTCATGCAACCCACTGCCCAGCTTTACGGCAGAGAGGAGGGCAGAAGACGACTTAGACCTCCATGCTTATCCTGCAGCAGTTCATGGGTACCAGAGCATGGCCTGGCGAGCAACACAGCGCTGCGTGCTCCTGGGGGCTCTCAGGGTACAGCCAAACCTGGCATGGGTTTAAGCTTCTGCAGTTGGGAGAAAGGAGGAATAGAACAGAAGGGGTTGCTCCTCCAGGACACTGGCTAGATGTTTAACAAAGCTCACTTTGTTTTGATGGGTCTCTCCTTCACTATGCTCAAGCACTATGCGCAGCTTGACACTTGGAAACCGCGGAGGTTCAAGCACTTCAGGGGGACATTTGGTACAAAGCCTCAGGAGCAGGAGGCCAAGCAGGAAGGGCCAGTTTAGACTGCAGCACTCCTGCCAAGTTAAATTTGAAAGGGACCCGAATAGCCCTTGAATTCCTTGGGGACAGATGACTGAGAAGCTTGGAGAGTCCTGGCCTGGAACAGCATTCACGTGAAGGGTCCCGTGTGGGCATCCAGCCACAGCTCAGGCTGCTCTCTCTGCAGCCTTCCTCTGCTAAGGAAAACCTTAGGGAATCTGGTTGGGTTATCAGCTTTCTTTATTGTTTGTTTTAAAGAAAAGGTATTTCGAACTTAAGGATTAAAAGCTGCACATGCTTTACATAGCCCAGCAGTCTAGTTCATGGGATAATGAACATTTCTTTACGATACAGGATTTTCAAGAATGTCCAAATCTCCAGTCAACATCCATATCAAAGGGGTAGCAATCCAAAACGTCCCTGGCTGAACAGGTCAGAGCCTGCCCACAGAAAATGCAAAAGGCTTTTTTGTAAGGGAAGTACAAAGACAAGCTACAAAGCTGGTGTCTATCTGCAAGCTCTACGAGTTACATACCCACACAGCAGGCTGGTGAGAAGAAACTCTAAGCTGATTAAATTAACCATCCCCAAAATGCTCTGGCAAGGCAGGGTTACCTGCATGGTGCAGCGGTTTTTGCTTTGATCTCCAGGAAATGTCTGCTTATTCAAAACCCATGTGCTATAGCAACCATGGTTTATAGAAAAGGAGGGAGGGGGAACAGAACTCCCCAGTGCTTTGCTAGGGAAGTTGTACCACCACCGAGAGAGTCCTGTGGTTAAACACCTGGGGCCAATTGACATTACAGCTAATTTCCAGAGCGTCTTGCAAACCTAAGGAGCGTTGACAGGATCCTGCAGGAGGAATCCTGGGTTTCCTGCCCCACTCATCAGTGTGTTGGTTGTCTGGTGGAGATGCCCACCATCCCCCGGAGCAGAGATCTCCCACAGGAAAGCTGGGGCTCATCACTCCAGAGGATGAATCTCATCCCCAGTCATCTTATTGTCTTACTGCTCCTGTGTCTGCAAGAGGGGACACTTGGAAGCAGCAGAAGTATTCAGGAGCAGGAGATCAAAAGTTCCTCCCTTCCTTTGAGGTCTCAGTCTTCGTGTTGTTTTGGAAGGGGGGGAAAAACCAAACCAAAACAACCAACAAACCACATAGCCCTCAAGAGAGACACAACACGTAAGATCTGTTGGTTTTCTTTCTCATGTACTAATAATTATCAATGTAAATCCAGCACCACTGATTGCAAGCAACCAAACCCCATACCTTAGACATATTCATCAGTTACAAAATAGCTTAAAACGGTTCCTTTTTTAAAGCTGCATGTATACTGGGCGAGGAGGGTTTGCCTTTGTGTTTCCACACTTCTTCAGAAAAAGGGCTGTAAGATGTGGCCCAGCCACAAGGACTCAAACCAGATTCTTTTTTGTTTAATAGCATGAGATTCTCAGCTTTCCTTTGGTGCCCCCATTTCCAGCAGCTGGGATTTATGCAAAACAACATCAAATGCCACAGGGCTTATAATAAAAATCAAATAAAATCATGAAAACTCCTGCGACTGCAGTTTTGCCATCCCTGGGCTGCTTTCAACCAGCACAAGACTGCATGGCCTCTGCCATGAGCAATGAGAAGAAGATGAAAGGGGAACAGAATGAGACAGCATCTGCTGGTGAGGGCACAGCATCTCGGCAGTGTATTTATATGCTGAGGAAGATCATGCTGCATGCTGTAGTCTCACCAGTCATATTCCTGTGGACTCATTGGGGTCCTCCAAGCCCTTGCCTGTGGTTCACACTGGGGTTCTGCTCTGCCCTGTGTGAGAGCTGGGGTTCTTCAGTTTGATGCCCACCAGGTATAAAAGCATGAGGAATTTGCTGGTTTGTGCTTTCATTTCAGTGCTATGGATTCCAAAGCAGCTGCTGTGGGTTAAGAACTTCCCTTTGCACAGAAAAGTTTTCTGCTCCATAAACCCTGCATGTCACCTTCTGGTTACTGAAGCACAAAGCCAAACCCTGGCACCGAGGAGCCATGAGGACCCAACGCAGCTCAGGGGGACAAGGACACTTCTGCAGCAGCAGCCACCACTGAAAACCAGGTTTCCTCACATATTTTCCTTGTTAGTTGAAGAGTTGGAGAACAGTCAACAAGGGCTGATTTAGCAACAGCCCTTCCCAGCGCTGAGCCCCTCTGTGCTGTTGGCTCAGACCAAGCTGTAAATTACTCAAAGGCAAAGAGCTCCTGCCATCCAAGAGGCTGGGCACATCTGGACCCCTTGCCAGGCTGTCTGCACAGTCCCACTCCTGCCCCTGTGTCACTTTGAACATTGTCTCTCCACACCAGGCTACAAGGACAAGGAAACCACAGGGAACAACTGACCAGACACGCACTCACAGCACACACTCAAAGCCTGAGCCACACGAAGCCAAAAGTACAGCAGAGTCCATGCACCCATCAAATGGATCATTTGCTAACGGTCCTGGAAAACACTGGCTAAAACAACCACACAAAGAAATGGTGATGGCATACGGACAAGACAAGGAACGCTGGTGTTCCATTTAGATGCGAATTTTCCCCAGCAGCACCAGCGACCAAGAAGAGGAAGACTTTGAAGGAAAACCTGCTAAAAACTAGAAGCCTTCCAGAATTATAACAGCCTGACTTATTTACTTCCCTCAAAGCCAGTAAAACACTGGAGCATTAATAAGAACAGCCTGAGCAATGAAATGCAAATGCCACTCAAATAATTAAATAAAGAGAACGATCCTCCTCCCAAAACAATGGACAGAGCTGTAATATCTACCCTCACGGGAAAGCCTCATACAGGAGGCTCTTGTTCCAGCCGCTTCAAAAAGGCTTTAATTTTAGTAGGTCGGCAAGCGTATGACATTACAAAGCACTTCTTAGACAAAAGCAGAGCTGAGGAGCCCTGCAATCCATTTTCCCTACAGGAAGGAAGGCAAAGCTTCCTTTTGCAGGGAGGAGGTGGAAGGGGAAAGGGGAGGGGGCTGACATTTTAGATAGGATGAACAAGGCCAGTGCAGGCCGGGCACAAAGCAGGGAGGTGAAACCAGCAGAAGAGAGTGGAATACAGACCAGCCCCACCTCTCACCCAAGCTCTGCCTGTGTTTGCCTTTTTAATTTTGCTGAGATTAGTTTTGCTGCATTTGCAACACGTCGAAGTCGTGAGTCCCCTCCTAGGAGGGATGTTTGTCTTTCACTTCCTGAGAAGTGTACATATTTACTTCATTCTTTAACGCACTCAGGGCTCGGCATCACAAATACCTAGTCTCTAGGCAACCTGCAGCCCAGCTCCCTTGAAGCAAGACAACGCATGGGAGGAAGTGCTCGGTGCTGGCTATGGCAGCCCTCTGAGCAGGGTGTCACAGAGAGGCTGGGGGCTTTAGTGATGGATTTTTAAATAAGAAGGGACACCGATGCATGCTGACACTGCAAAAGGCGCTAGCTGAATAAGCACACATTGCCCAATAGAACAGTACCTCTTCTGCATTGCTTAACCAAGGAATGAACCAGACATGGATTGCATTATTCCTGTGACAGCCCTGAGGCTCAGGCCTTGGCTCTTGCCTAACAAGCAGAGACCCACAGCTCTGGCAGCTCAAGACACAAGTACAGGTCTCAAAAGCTGAGATCTCTTTTTAACCCTGGTAAGATTGCCCTGGGAGGCCATAAAGCCCGATTAAAAAGAGAAAGAAAGAGTAACAGAGCTGCTGAACGCGCCCTTTGACCCTCCTGACTTGCCAATAGCTGTAAGAAGGAGAAGAGGACCTGGCCACGAAGATGGTTTTGAAACTGATAGCATGACAGAACGGTTTGGGTTGGAAAGGACCTTAAAGCTCATCCAGCTCCAACCCCTGCCACAGGCAGAAATGTGCAGCTGTACAGGTCACACACAGCAACAGCCTCTTACCCAGAGCTTGCCATCCCAATAAAAGGCTCCCAGCAGCTTGACGATGTGCCGGTGATCGCAGGTTGCCAGTATTTCAATCTCCACCATGTAATCCTCCAGTTCATCTTCACTCTTTGTTTCAATGACTTTGGCAGCCGCTAAAGCTCCGGTTTCCTTGTTCTTGGCCTGCAAGGAAAAAAAACAGTGTGAGTACAACAAAGGCAAGAAGAGCCAGGAGCACACAGTACTCAAACAAGTCCTTCTCTCCCAGTTCATGCTCAGCTTGACTGGTACCAGCCACACCACAAGCGCAGAAACATGCAAAGGCATTTCTGTTTCCTAAACCTGCCTGTAGCTTTGCAGAGAGGATGAATGCTGTGTCAGGGCCAAAGCATCCTCTTCCCAGCCTCCTGTGCCCACACCACTTCCCATCATGCAGAGAAAGAAGCTTTTAGAAAAGGAGATGCATCCTATTGTTTGTAGCATCAGGCTCTCCAATAATATCAAAGGTGACAGTTCCAATTACTAGCAGTCTTGAGTACACAGATAATCCAGACAAATTCGAGACGGATGTATTTTGATTTCCCAGGACTGGCCAGGATTCCTGATGGTGCATATTAGTAAGCTTTTCAGATCACAGTAAGAACAATAGTACACATGCTTTCTGAGCTGCCCCCTCCATTGTACACTGTCCCTTTAACCAGCTTATTCACCAAATAAGCAGAAAACCACCAACACCTCCATGTCCAGGGGTTGAAAAACTTTTCCTGACTTTCCCTCCCCATTCCTCACACCACCACAGGTGTGTCCCAGCTTGCTGACCTCCTTCCCCCCAGACACCCCTCCCCAAGCAGCAATCTACCCAGGAAGGGGCTGCTCTGCTTGCAGGGGCCACACACCAGCAATAGGCCAGTAAATCCAGGCTGCACCGGAAGCATTTGCAGACACATTTCTTGTCACCCACTCCTCTTGTGTCCAGTCCCATATGAGGAAAAGGCAGCTGACAAAAGACTAGGCTAACAGCAAGCGCCTGTGAGCAGGGACGGAGCTGCTCCCATAGAGGACTGTTTCAGCATCATCTGC
Organism: Pezoporus wallicus; assembly: GCF_028554395.1. NCBI lineage: Eukaryota > Metazoa > Chordata > Aves > Psittaciformes > Psittacidae > Pezoporus > Pezoporus wallicus. Next base: position 383,774 of record NW_026638191.1, read on the forward strand.
CCAGCACTGTCCATTGGCTTCTGCCAGAACAGCCAGGGCAGGTTCACATTTCGCAGATGCAATTTGTACAAATTGGTGCAAGAATCAGAAGTTTCAACAAAACCCCAAAAGGGCGTTTGCCAGACAGTCTGTGCACCAGGATGTGTCACATGCTGGTAGAGGGGGCCCCGCAGGAGCTGTTTACTCAGGAGCACCCTGCCATGCCCAGCACCACATTGAATCACCAGATCAAGGGGCAGGATAAATCCCTATACCTCACCCATTCTGCTCCCCATGGATACAGGCAAGCCCTTATGCCATGGCTGCAGTTCATTACCTGTTTTCCTTCCATCACATTCACTTTGGACTGCCTCTCCCCCAGGGAAAGAAGTCCCACTGCAGGTGCTAATAGTGCAGGAGCCGGGCAAGCTCCGGTTGTGAACTTCCTTACTGCTCTGTAGTTTATATGTCTGTGTTTGGAAAAACCTCCACAGAAGTTTACAGGATTATTAATTCCTAGTATAAACACTGCAAGCTCCGGTGAACAGTTTTATATAGGTTAGGTGATAGCTTAACTGTGTACTGAGGAATAGGCTGGGAAGGGGGGCAAGGAGCAAGGGGAAAACAACACAATGTAGTCAGGAAAGTAAAGGACCCCTGAGCCTCTGCTGAGTTTTGAAGCCTTGCTGCATTCGCATGAATTGGCATCGACAGCTCTGTCTTTACCACAGGGGACAAACCCATTTCCATCTGGGCTTGCTGCCCAGTCTCAAGACAGAAGCTCATGCTGGTTTCTTTTGCTCCTGTGGTTTGTTTCTTACCATCTTACCCAGATGTCCAGAGGAGAACACACAGAGCAGGGCAGCGGGAGATGCGGAGCACAGTAAGCATTGGGAAAAGCAGAGTGCTTCCAAATCGGAGCAAGAGGTGCCCCACTCTGTTTGCTCTGCACTTACGGTGTTGGGAGAGGTCCAAGAAGGGGAAGTAAATATTGTGAGAAGAGGTGGGGCTTCCCTTGGAGGTCAGCCATCGCACGCTTCCCATTGGCAGGGTCCTGGCCAGCTCAGCCTTTCCAGGATGCTGGGGCCCTGCAGGCACCTGAAAAAGCCCAGAAGAGCATGCCCCAGTTGCCCACAGCATCATCACCTACTGAGAGGTCTGAACTGACTTGCTCTCACTCTCAAGCCTTGAGGGAGCCACTGCAGCAGCCACTCTGCCACCTCTGACCCCCTTCTGGGCTTGCTAGAGGCAAAAGTGCAGGGATGCTGGATGCTGAGCTGGAGGACATGGGTTTGCAAACCCGGCTGCAAGCTGTGGGTGAGGGAGTGACTGCAGCCCACACGTTCATTGTGGCAGACTGACCTCATTCATCATTACTAATGGGTGAGCAACCCAGCAACCCCCAGCAATCGCTTCCTGTCTAGCTACAAGCCCATGTAGGTTCTGCCTGATGTTCAGCCTTTAAAGACATCCATAAGAGAATTAGCTGCTGCCTTTCTGTGTCACATTGGACAGTCCCAAATGAGAGTGTTTACCCGTCCATCTCCATTTCCTCATCCACTGTAGCAGGGGACACAGCTTGGGGATGGAAGGGAATCCCATGAGCTGCGTGAGGTGGGTTTTCACCCCAGGGGGAGAGGAGCACTGCACTGTCCCAGATCCCCTGAGACCAGCAGGCACAGGGATGTCACACCACTTGGTCACACCAGTGAAAGCAACACCACCATCTCCAAGGAGAAGTCAGCTCCGGACAACACAAACCCAGGAAGCAAGAACACGACTTCTGAAACAGCAAGCTAACAGGGGGTAGGCGTGCTGCAGGCATGAGCCCTGTACTGTGCCTGCTCCTGTGATAACGTCACAGGTACAACTGAGTGCCCTCACAGCACTTCCCAGAAGGGATCAAAATGACCCTTAGCCCTGAAGGATGGAAGAGAAAGGTAAAATAGGAAGGAGATCCTGGAAAATTAATCTCCTCTGGCATTGCCCACTGCAGTGTGGAGAGGAGACTGGTGGTCCCAGTCCTTTGAGAGGACCACCACTCACACATCCTGCACAGCTCCTCTGCTCCCGCGATGTCTGTAGCCAATCTGAGCCCAAACCCAGCCTGTAGTGTTTCTACCATACAAGACATAGGGAGATCCCCACCGTATGGCGTGTGCATTCCTGAACAAAGCTCAGCAAGTCACGTTTGTCACCACAAGAGCTTTGGAAATCCAAGGGGCTTCTGTCCATTTCCTCTCCATCTGTTTGTCCTCCAGCAGTGACACCAGGCTTCAGCCTCCCTGGGAATGGCAGGTGCCTGCCATCAGGCAGACGGCTGCATCACAGCCCCTCACAGCAGCCAGCCAGCTCCCGAAGCTGCTCACAGCAGGCCACATTTGTGCAGGCAGCGTCACGTTTTGGCCAAGTACGCCAGGCAGCCTCGCTGCAATTCACATCTGGTGCTTTCCTGCAGCTTCTCTGCTGGTATTTTCCTGCATACGTTGTATTACGACAGAGATCTTCTTCCAGGAAGGTTTGTTGCGATCCCAAGTATGCCAAAGGCAAACGTTGCCAGCCCTCAGAGCTGGTTTCAGATATCCCTGGCATGAGATGATGCTTCAGGGTTTAAATCCCTTTCTTTATTTCTGCTTAATCCTTGTGCAATGGATGTGAATCTGCCCACAGGTGTTAGCACAAAGCAAAACACAGCCTACTCTGCCCTCAGCAAGCCAAGCTAGCAATCAGCAGCTCCGAGTCTGTGACCTGCAGGCCTGGTTGATGACCTTTACAGCAAGGGGATGCATAGTGCCAGGCTGAGAAGAGGCAGTATCTGCTGCTCACTCAGCAAGAGATGCAGAAGGGAAGGAAAGGGTTGCACCAACCTCTTTGCAGCTTCACCTTTACCTGAAGAGGGATCATGCCCTCACCTTGCAGCAAGGGACATGAAAACTTCTCTCATGCTGCTTCTTGCCTTGTCTTTAAATGCCAAAAAAGGAAGAGACAATGATATGGAGGAAAGAAGAAAACCAAGAACTATCAAGAAAGCACCCTAGCACTACTCACCAACAGTTTGTAAGATGTTTGAAACGGAATCCTGCAAAATACAGGTTGAATTACAAGCCTCGAGTCTTCTGCAAACCCCAGCCTAATTACAGGGTCTCCATCCCAGCAAAAGCCCAGGTAGAGAATGCAGAGATGGGGAGAGAGCTTCTGTTCTCGGGTTGAACACCCCCAAACGAGCAGCTTTAGGGGAATCTGTGGCATTTCACATTTTTCCAGTGAAACTTGTGGACAGGAACAAAAGACCCACCAAGATGGTGAGATTCCAAGAACAGAAACTGTTTGATGTCAGTCTATGATCTACAGCTGGCCAGTCAAAAGCACTCATCCAGTTCCATCATCTTTTAGCTCCTCCACTCCTGGGTGTTTTAATGGCATGGATAATTTGTCCCTGGAGTGCAATTTAGTACTAAAACTAAGCAAACAGAGCAGCCAGCTGCCAGCACAGTGCCCAGGATGTGCTGCTGAGCTACAGTTCCATTCATTACAGCCTTGGCATTTCAAACCTGACAAGTCCTTATGGCCACTTCCAGCCTTTGTGCAAATCAATGCACTGCAGAGACCCCGTGACAGGTCTGTGCAGAAACGGGTCTGGAATGTGCATTCCACAACAGAAAACATACCCCATAAAAGTTATCCAGTAAACCACTTCCAGAAAGGAACACCACGAGCCAAGCAGGATGCAAAGCAAAGGATCTTGCTGGAGTCCTCTAGAGCAAGATGGGTGCTGGACTTGCTGTTACCAAACACACTTTGAATAGCAAGGGATAGGGGATGAACAGGATTACTCCTAGATGGCAGAGGCATAGAGAAACTGCTTATGGATCTAAGGGGTGCCTGTTCAGGTGACAGGAGAGGCTGTTTGGCTTTGTTTGTGACTCAACCTCCGAGCTATTGTGAAATCCAGATTGTGACAAATACAGGAACTATTTTAAGCCTTTAAAGCACACATTACTGGAAGGCTGGATTGTTCAGTCCTTCCTCATGCAGGATTGCTGCTGAAGGCAACGGCCAGTTTCTAGGTGAGTCAGGGGAAATCCAACATGAACTCTCACTCACTAGTGGAAAAGAGAGAGCTAGCACTGAGAGCACCTGATCTTGTCCTCTACACATGCTTGCCCACAGTATATTCCCAAGCCAAGGGACAATCCTTTTTAAGCCGGTCTGCCATATCATGTCACCATATTTTTGGTGTGAGCTACTCTTCCCCCCCTTATAAGTCTTCTCTCTGTGGCAGGAGAGCTGATGCTTCACATATCACCGAGTTACAGAAGCAGGAGTAAAAAGCCTGGTGCTTTCAGTGGATGCTGTGTTTGGGGGGGGGGGTGACAGTTCCGACTTCCCCCACCTCCCACACCACATTCCCATTGTGTGCCTTTGTATACGAGCAAGTGCTCACTTACGTATTTCTCAGGGATTACTTAAGACAATTGCCTTCCGATGCACTTTGCCCAAGCTGTCTGCATCAGTAATTGAGCTCAGAATAGACAGGCTTGAGTCAGTGCTCATGTTATTGTCCAATAATCAATGGGAGCTGAAATGAGTTCCATGCACAACAAGCTCCCTAGAGCCACTTCAGTCTGTCACCACAAGTGAACACTGGGTTGGGGTTCTTTGGAAACCCTGAATTCAGCCCTTGGCAGACCCAGTGGAGCGGTCGGTGATGAGCAGGCACAGCAGCAAGGCTGGCACAGCCCTGGTCTGGCAGCCCTGATACACACAGCAGCATTGGGTCAGGCTGAGCCAGCGCTGATGCTTTAGCAGCTGTGGCAACACTTGTGCAGCGGCAAAGGGAAGTGGAAGTGGCTTGTGAAACAAGTCAGTGTTGGCTATAAAAAAACATGCAGAAATGTCTTCCTCTGGTTTTTACAAGCTAGAGGCAAAGCAATATCACCAGAGAGCTCAAACTACAGCCAAGGACTTGTTTTCTCTGTAGACATGCCAAAACACAGTGTGACCAAAGCATGGCACAAACACCTTTTCTTGCCTTAAAAGCTCAGCACTGGTGCAGCAGAAGACGGTGAGAAATAACAAGCCCAAGCAGCAGCACGTTAGTCAGGGAGCAGGAAAGCCCCATGCAATGCTTCAGACCTTGCACCCAAACACAGCAGCAGAGCCTGGAACAACATGAGTCTTTTTTGATGCTACACCCCACTATAGCCCACCCATAGAAACCAAGTGGCCTTCATGGTCCTGGTGTAAGCAAGAAGTGAACAAACAGCCATGCCAGGGTTGAAGAGAGTAAAGATCCACATGGATCCAACATCTTCAGCCTACACAGGTCTAGAACTCAAAAGTACAAAACATCCTTCAAATCACTGGTCCCCTGGAAGCACACGGTGCTCTGAGGGAAGCCAGTGCTGTGAGTGAAGCACTCCTGCCTGGTCTTCACTCACTCAACACCACAATATTGAAAAAGAAAATTAAAATGGTAGGGGAAAACCCCATGCAGCCACTTCTGAGCTTCCTCGCAGCTTTCTGCTCCAATTTGGTACATACCGAGCTAAGGCTTGAGTGCCTACTATGCCCAAGAGCCAGGGAACACGGCTTAGGCAGTGGTAGCAGGCATGTCTGTGTCAGCCCTTTCACTTTGTGCTAGAAAAGGCCCCAGTAGAAGAATAAAGAACTGATGAGACCTTTGCTATCTCTGCAGCACCAGCCTGCCCAGGGAGGACACCCAGCAGTACTCCTGCGCTTGTCAAGAGAGAAATGCAGGGCAGGCAGCAGCTCGACAACAACATCAAGCACTGAGGTCCAACAACAACAGCTGGTTTTGCTGGGGCACAACTCCCTGCACTGTCTCTCCCACCTACTGAAATACCACCCAAACATTTTGATTGATTGAATGAGAACATGAGCCATGGGGACACAAGCACAGGCAGGTGTCTGCACAGGAAGGGAAAAGGTCAGGAAAGTTTCCATGTGTTGGATGGGAAAAGCATTCTGTTTTGAAGAGATGACATTCAGGGGTGGAAGTGAGGTGCTTTTCTATGGCCAGGAGGCAGAAGCCAGTTAATGCAACTCCAGCAGCACTAAGCGGCAACACTCTGCTCTTCACAAGGGCCACCCTTCCAATCCCTCATCCCAGAGACAGCACAGAGACATCGATCCTGAATGTGACTGCATTCGCCTCTCCAACAGGAGCTAAGCAGCTCCATCAGCATGGTGATGCTCAGGCCCAGCTGCTGAAGCAGATGGGCTATGTTGAGCGAGGCAGCAGTTCACTGTGCCTGTGGTTTGCAAGCACCCAGCCCTGGCAAAGCACGCTCCTGCACCACTCCTGCTGCCTTCGAGAGCCAAGTTTGTCAGCAAGGACCCATTACCTCAGTGTTTCAAAGAATATGTTTCAAGTGACTTTGCTCTTCATAGCTGAATTCCTTTTCTCCCAGGACTTGAGGCTAAGCAAGGTTGGCAGTGCTGGTGGATGGGAGGGTAGCACTGCCACCCAGGACTGGCAACCAAGCAGTATGGCAGCAAGGATGGGTTTGACCCGAGACTCATGAGGAAAACCCAAGATCTACACACAGCAGCATCCGAAAGGTGAGAAAAAGAATCTTTTTTTCCAAGGAAACAGCATGTTCAAAGAAAATTAAAAAAATATTAAAAATTATGGGATGTGCTGAGCAGGGATTTTTCTAAGGAGCAACTGCCACGTGCTAGAGGGTGAAAGGCTCAAAGCCTTCATCTAAGCTTTCTCTTCCATGCTGCTGCCCACAGCTCCTGCTGTCAGCAGCATTGCCAAGCTCTGGGCCATGGCACTGAACTCATTAACAAAATATTTAGGCCATGGAGACCTATCCTCTCCCCTGCCACACACATACAGCCGTGGCTCCGCAGGGACACGCTTCACTTGGACTTCAGCACAGACAGAGCATCACATGTTTCAAAGCGAGTTTCAAGTGAACACTGAGCTTAAAGTCCAATCAGGTTTAACATTGTTGGGCCACTGCTTGCCCAGAAGAGTGGTGTCTTCCCATTCCTCTTCTCTCCCCAGCTGAAAAGTTGTAAGAAAACCCTTCAGCCATTCTAAGGGACAATGATTTAATCTTTTTCTTTTCTTTTGCTGCCATAGTTACAATCAACTCAAACTCCACCAACCCCCTTTGTTGACTTCCTCTCTTTCATTTTTTTTAAGCTAACTCAGCAGATCAGCGTCTCTCAGTGACACCCTTTCCAGGAATTACATGTTAAATCCCCCACGAATCAAACCGACAAGAGCTGTGCCCGTGTCACTGGTGCCAACTCACGCAAAGCCAGAACGGTGCAGGTTCAGCTGGTGAGCAGAGAGAGGTTTGCAGGTGACAGGGACGGTCTTGTGCCTTCAAACAGGCCCATCACTGTGAAAGCCAGGCTTATAGAGCAGCTGCACAACATTTAAAAATTAGTCTTATTACCCACATTTCAAAACAGAGCACTTACAGTCTGCAGCATGTGCAGCAGTACAGCAGTAATACCACCCTCACAGATCAGATAACCCAAGCCATTATCTGAAGAAGAAATAAGAACAACAACATAAAAGGCACAGCTGTGAGGCACTGTGACATGGGGCTCAGCGATATCTCTCTGGGAACCAGCACGCGGAGCCGTTGGAAGGCAAGTTTGACTTCCCGCTGCACTGGGGGCTGCGGGCAGCGCAGCAGCCCACGCTCCCCACCCTATGAAGAGAAAGCCTTATCAGGGGCCAGCATCCCATCCGCGGGCTGGGAAGGGGAGATACCATTTCACAAGAGACATGAGCACGGCAAAACAATCCCACTATGAGAGGGGCAGCCAATCCCAAGGCTGAGCCCATGCTCTTGTAAGATCCAGTCCATCCCCTGCTAGCTCGTGAGTTCTCAATGCCCAGAAGAGCCCTGCACATCTATTCCTGCTGACAGGCACACAACCACCTGCAGCAGTAAACGCTGCACCAACTACTGGGTTTTGCAGGACTGAGATGCGATTCAGCAGCTCCGAGCAGCCAGCCCACAGCAGCCTGCACTGCTGGCTTCATGCCGAGCATCTGCATGGCCCTGAGATCAGTAGGGCTTTGCTTCACCAACACAGCTCTCTAGGGTGCTACTACCACTTCTCCCTCCCTGCACACACAAAGAAATGTTAACTGTGAACTGATAAAGCCACCACCATATATTCTATGGATTGTATCTTGGGTGTTTCTGAAGAAAGAGAAATCTGAGTTAGGAACTTGTATTTTTATAGGATCACAACCCTAGAGGTGCTGCAGCCCGCCCAGGCTAGCACACACAGGTCACAGTTCCCAACTGCTGGCCTAATGAGTGATTTAAGAGCATCAATTTAGCGAGCTTTGCATGAGGTGAGTAACAAAGTGTATTTGGCACAGAGCACGTTGCTATCTGCAGGCTGCTATTGCTTCCTTATCATACCTGCCGGACTTACCCAAACCAAGACATTAATAGAATGAGAGCTAGAAAGAAACAGTTTCTCCCCACCCCCTTCCTACTTTTCAGCTTCATTACCCTCTGCAACAAGTTTCACTGTTTCCTCATACCACCAGGGTCCTCTTTTGCTGAAAAAGGCTTTTGTACAAAACCAGGGAAATCCCAGTAGTTTCTACTGGCTGTAGGTTTCTTACGGTCTGCTGCATGCATTTCAGACTCCACTACAGATCTGGTTATTTTTAATTAATATATATTTAAATTAAGCCTGTCCTACTTTTCTTACATGCTGTGTCAAACCAGTTCAAGTTTGCTCAGCTGAGTGCATAGGGAGTCCAAGACACAGCCCCCTGACAGTGTTCTGCAGGGCAATGAAACCATTACCCAGCCCAGCACCCCTTCCTCCTGCTCAAACCTGGTCTTATAATACTAAAACAAGCACATTTTTTCTTCTACCCACATCTAAATTTCTCCCAGGTCATACGCTTCAGCATACAAATCCCACTCTTTTGCACTGCTCAGGCTCTTCAGAGCAAGCATAACATACGGTATGTAGGGCAGGATGTAGGCATAGGTGGATTATATCATCTCCCTGCACTTCCGTGTGTGGGAAAGGGGCAGAGGACAGACAGGAACTTCATTCAAACATCCTGAAACTCTCACAGCCCTACAAACACTCAGAGCTGCTCTAAATGATCGCTTTTGTGTGAAAAGCAAATTGACTTTAAAGGGAGTTCAAGAGAATGATTAAATCTGTTCACTGCATCTTGGCCACCTACGTTCTCCTTGCACACAGTGGGGTGTTTTGTTTGGGGCTTTTCTGGCAGCTGTGCAGAACAAGAAGGCAAGCCTCATCTTTCACATCGCCATCCTATGTGCATCAGCACCCAGGGTGGTGCTCCAGACTGAGAAGGACAGAGGAAAACAAGATGCAAGTGAAATCTTAGCATGGCAAGAAACTATGATGTCTCTGCAATAATGCTACTGGCTACTATCTAAAAATTAGGTTTTCTAGTACATGGCACCCAAATGATGGGGGATTCTTAAACAAACAAACAAAACCTTGCATGAGAACTCTTCAAAACTCAACCATGTCCATTGGCCAGCCAGGATGGAGAACAGGTTGAGAAGAGATTCAAAGAAGATGGAGGATTAAAACTTTACTAAGAAGAATAAAATAGCCCTTGATTTCTTCACAACATTAATCCCCTATCCCCTGATAAGCCACGTTAAAACAACAGAAAAGCAGACAGTTGCCCAAATGTACTGGTTGTAGAGGAAGTCAGCTTCTGGTTATAAACATGTAGTCTTCACTGCTTTGTTTACTGCAATCCACATTCTCATTTGGGTCAAAATGGGGATCAAAGGAGATGGAAGTAGTTGGAGATGAGGAAAGGTCATTACCTGAGGGGCTGACATCCTTAGCCTACAGTATGTAAGCTTAGTCTGCTAATTGTGTTATTGTTTTGAGGCTGGAGTTAGCACCAGAGGCATTAGGATACGACAACAAAACCAAACCAGCCTCGTATAAAGTAGCTTCATTCTGAAAGTCATCCACTTCAGAGATGTTGTCCATGTTTAAATTAGACGGGATTTAAACCAGTTATTCCCCTTAAGTTTTCATTTGTCTTGTCATTAACTTCTTTCACAACAGCTACCTCCTTCGCATCATTGGATGAGAAACGTAAGCAAATATAAGCAAAGAATTATCCAGTAAAGAGTGAACGTGGCTACATGCAAAAGGGTTTCCAACACACAACACCAGCTGGTAACAGAAGTGCTGATTCCTACCAGTGCTACCTTTGGAAGGATGACTACATTAGGGATTTAAAGGTGATTTTTAGGAATTGCATTTTATTAGAAAACAGGAACCCTCACTAGAACTTCGACTCAATGGATATTTAGTGTCCATTTTTGTAGAGTTTCTACCAAATACCAATTCATTACAACAAATCCCAGGGTACTGCAGTAAAACACCTCTGCCCTGACCTGCAACGGACCAGCTCCCTTCCTGGCCTTCTCTTTCGTTACTGGTTACTCCTCAACTGTGAAAAGGCAACACCTTTGTAAGTGATCTGATGAGACCACCAAAAACCAGCTACCCAACAGCTAATTCACCACTCTCAGCCCAAATTATGCCTGTAGCGTGGGTCCCCCAAGGAGCCTGGATCCCCAACGTGCTCTTTCAGCCAGACCCTGCCAAAAGGCTCCTGTCTCGGCTGTAGCACAAGAGAGCAGAGATTTCAGAGCCGGTAACAACACGAACACCGTTGCTCTGGAGCGCAAAGGACAGCGTATTTGGCCTTGAACCCCCCACCCTTTAACACAGAGATGAAGCGTTCCTAGCAGTGGACACGGCTCCATTCTGGAGGAGCTGGGCTCCTCTGCCCGCTGTACGCTTCCCGCCGGCGAGGACCACAGGAATACAACGAGTGTCAGTCCCGGGGACTCGCAGAGCTTGGAGGCTGCCCGAGACCGCTGACTTCCAAGCACTCCTCCAGGCTTGGCAAGGACCACATCTCACAATAGCCCCGCTCTGAAAGCGGGTGACTGAAAGTGGGGAATTAAACCCGCCGTTCCCCCCCCCCCCCCAACCCCGAGCCAAGCGCTGCGCTCCCACCTTGTAGACCTTGCCGAAGGCTCCGTCGCCCAGCTCCCCCAGCACCTCCCACACCTCGCCGGGGTCCAGGTCGCGGCGGACGTGCTCGTACTCCTTGGACCTCCGCTTCTCGAAGGTGGAAAGGCGCAGGATGCGGCGGAAATTAGCGAAAGCCATGCTGGAGCGGAGCGGGGACAGCGAGCAGCGGAGCGGGGACGGGAGCAGCGGAGCGGGGACGGGCAGCAGCAGGGAGCCGCCTCCCGGCCCCAACTAAGTCCGAGCCGCTGCGCGCCGCAGAAGCAGGGAGCGGAACCGCCTCCAACCGCGCACATGGGGCCAGCCCCGCTCCACCTGCGGGCCCGGATGACCCCGCCCCGCACCAGCCGGCACCGCCCTCGCCCGCCCCGCACGGCCCCGGTTCGCGCGGCTCGGCCCGGTCCCGCTTGGCACAGCCGAGCCGTGGCGGGGCAGAGCACGGAGCCGTGTCCGCAGGTGGAAGCCTTGGCGACAGGGGCACGTTTCCTCCTCCTCCCGGCTCATCTCGTGTGGAAACGGCCCAACACCAACAGTTTCAAACTCCCGATAACGGCGATTTGCGGGTGTCGGCACCGCGGGTACCCGTCATGAGTTTGTTTTGGAGGAGATGGGACCCAACCGGTGTCAAGCGTGAAGGTTTTCATCATCCCCTCCCTGCCAAACCCTCGGCTCCGCTGAAAACCCGGTTTGAAATCGGGTATTCAATGGGGACACCTAGGGGAAATATCCGATGGTGCAGCCGCGCTTCGGAACGTCGGGTTTGAACCGAGGGCTTGGAGGTCAGTGTTCGTCTGCACCAGGCTCGAAGATGCCAGCCCCGCTCCCATCAGCAAGTGTTTGCTCACATACACGTGCGTGTAACACAGGCGAAACTCCGCACAGCTCTGGCTTTGAGAACACCCGGGCTAGGTGGTTTCTCATTATTTCCCCATTATATTATACCTGAGAACACAGGGACTGAGCGTTGCCTCTCCTTGTCTGTGCTGGGTTTACTGTGGTACAAATCAGCCCTCACATTTATACTGGGAGTTTCCTCGATGCTGAAGCTGGAAATGCTACTTGAAACTCCAGTTCCTGGAAATGGGTGGCTGTGTGAGAATTTCAGTGCCTTTTTTGAGGAAAGCTTAGTGTTCCCTAATTTCTTCCCTTTCCCCCACTGAGATGTAGGAAGAACAAGGTGAGAACGTAACCCAAGTGTATCCCTGAAACAGAAGGAAGCTGAAAATGATTGAGCTCAAACCCAGGCTCTGTGGGCTTTGGATCAGATCTGATACAAGGTGTGGATTTGGAAACACACGAGTAAGAACAGAATAGAACAGAATCAGAGCAACTGCTTTCTACATTTTAATCTTGATTTTCCCACTGTTTTAGCACCCCTGATCCTGTGCACAGGCAGTCACGAGCATCCCCATTGTGTCAGCACAGGCCTCTGTGTTACCCAAGAGGAAGGAAGTGCTGACCTGACTAAAAAGAGCACTTTCCATGGTTATCGCTGCACTGGATTGGACTCATTCTGGGTTTGAAGAGAAATGGGTGATAAACATTTTATAGAGAATCCTAAAATCAACTAGATTGGAAAAGACCTTTAAGATCATCAAGTCCAACCTTTATCCCAGGACTGCCAAGTCCATCACTAAACCATGCCACTAAATCCTTATTTAAACATAACAGCAGTCCAGCTTGCTAACAGCTCTTGAACATGAAATTGGGCATTTAAAAGCAGCCATCTCCACATTGTAACTGCTGGACACAATGCACAAGGCATTGTCACATACTGGAAACTAGAAAAGCCCTGGCTAAGGGATAAAGCAAAGCCCTACAGCTGCTGTGCAGCACCTCCTCAGCACACTTCCCTACCTCCTGCCTGTGGGTCTTCAGCCTATTGCCTTGGTTGTGCAAACCCCCATGGTGCTCCAGCTTGAGTGACACCTCTTCCCATGGGATTTACCCCACTGGCAGAGATCTGAGGGGAGCAGGATCAGACCAGGCTGCAGGGACTGATTGTTCGCTGTTGGGGATGTTTGATGGAAATGTTGGATCTGGAGACTGGGCTCTTCCTCTGCACTGGAAAAGATTAAATAGGACTAAAAATAATCGCCGGTGGATCACGAGTTAAAAGTGACACCTCCAAAGGAAAAAATGGTTCTTTTTACAGTTTTTCTGTTGGAAAAGTAATTTTTTTCCTCCAGGGGTGGAGAGGAAGAGAAAACAGACAGAAAATGATGAGACCTTTAACATTGCCTTCTATGCAGAAATCACTTACGTCTCTTTCAGAAATCAGGCAATCTTACTAATGCTGTCTACTAATTCTGAACAGTACCTCTTGTCTGCCACTCTGTTTTAATTGCCTGTGCAACCTGTCTGGGAGCAGTGGGCACTGAAAGTAAAATGAATCCTGCTAATTATTGCCCTCAGCTTTGTGCAGACGATGCCCGAGAGCTCTCTGTTTTCCAGATCTGCAGTTTTATTGCTTTCTCCATTACATGACCAACCTGAAAAGGACTGCATCAGGCTGCTCTTTGACTTACTGGGCTGAAATGTGAGGCAAGGATTTGCTTTCATGAGCTCTACGCTGTGGTGTGCATCCTCCTGTCCTATGAGGTACGTCCTTGCAGGTCCTGGGATCGGTACAGGGATATCTGCACCATCCAATGCCCCTGTAAAAGGAATCAGCTCACTGGAGCTCATCTTTTCTCACTGCGTGCAAGAAGGACCCTGGGTCTGATGTGGCTGTGATGCTGCTGCACAGAAAAGGAAAGCAGGGAAACAAACAGTCCCCGTTGATACCAACCTTCCCCCAGAGGGGATAAATACACCCCTGAAGCTGTTGCCAGCTAGGAACCATCTAAACACTCCTCCCAGCTCAAGCTGTCCATCCTAGCAAGGAGTTCTCCAAAAAACAAGTCCTCATCTGTGGCTACCTCGGGGGATGAGAGCAGAGCATCTATTTTCACCCACGGGTTTTTGCTAGTGTGGTGGTGCAGCGTGCTCTGATGCCCTTTTTTTATCCTCCCCAGCATCACACACAGCTCGAGCTGGGAGAGGCTGGAACCCTTTCCGGTAAGAGCAGTGAGGAGAGCAGGCTGTGGTGAGGTGGTAAAGGGTGGTGGGGTGGTAAAGCCAGGGTTACCCCTAGAGTACAACCTTGCTCTCTGACACAACCTGCAGCTCTGCTCTGGACCAGGCTCCCAGCTGACAGCCAGCGCTTGGACATGGGGAGAAAGGAGAGGAGCCAACTGTGGGATGTAGCCCTGCAAGTCATTCTGTACATGGGAGGGATGGGAAAGGACCTCTCAAAGCAGCCTTAGAGCTGGGCTGGCTATCAGTAGGTCCACGCAGCACAGCCTGAACCAAGCCAGCAGCAGCCACGTGCTCCCGCATGGCTCAGCCTCAGGAAGCACCAGGATTCTGGTATTTCCTGCAGGCGCGACTAGCAGGAGGTCACCTTTATTCTTTGGATGCAAACACCGGTTGGTATTCCATGTATTCTTGCCAAGCAGGAAATCATTGCTTGTCATCTGTTTCTAAACCTTTCTGCCCCAAAAGAGAACCATCTTGAACAGCAGCTCGTCCACCAGAGCTGCCCTTCAGCTGCCTCATGCAGACGGGGATAAAGGGATTGATTTGAACTAGTTTGAAGCCAGAATGTTTCTCTTCAATATCCAGAAAGAAGAACTTAAGGTATTCGAGGACTCTGATATTTCTGGAGATGGGGTAAAATTAGAGAAATTACAGTCAAACCATGAAAATGCCCCTAAACTCAAAGTTAATCTTTAGGATTCATTTTGCACTGCAGCCGGAGTTTTCTTCTGTTGCCTTCAGGAGCAGGTCTTTGTAACTTACCACACAGTCTGAATTGAAACTGTTTTAACAGTCAGATAGCAATAGGAATAAATGGTTTTTCGAGGGTAAACCAGGCACCTTCCTCTGTCTGAGGAGACTGATAGACAACCAGTCATTAACAGACTGTAGACCTCTCTGCCACAGCCTCACACCGTCCTCATGACTTCAGCATGCTCCAGCAGCACACTTAGCAAGACAGTCATTAGTAACCAAGGGAGATCCCTTCTCTCTTTCTTCTCCTTTCTGCTGGTAGGGTCCCAGGTTATTGTTTTTACTGAAAATTCTCCATGTCCCACCACCAGTATCCTCTTCAATTCTTTGTTTCAGGCGATTGCATCTCTCCTGTAAGCCCTGCAGGGCTCGCAGCCTGCTTCCTGTGTGGTTTAGCAGCACAGCGAGGTATCAAAGCCTCCATCCTGAGCGCAGTTCTCTGGTGCCCTCAGAGCAGTTTCCTGGAAGGAGCTGTTTCACAGCCCCAGGTTGTGTTGATCCCATCCTTTCATCTCCAGGCTGCCTGATTAAAAGGTCAGTGTTTTGCAGGAGCAGAATGGCTGTGACAGCTCCTGCTCCCCCATCCACACCAAGCTCCAGCTGTTCCAAATCATTCCAACAACTGCAAGTCATTACAAATGGTAGAGGAACAGCCATATGCCAGGGAGGAGGCCCATCGGCCTGTAACATGCTCGGGATCAGCCGGAGGCAATACTTGGAACCAATTTCACCAGTCAGTTCGGAAACCAGAACAAGTCAAGGCAATGAGAGTCCAGACTTAAGGGTCTTTCTCTGATGTATATTGTGCAAGGCTGCCTTGCTGAACTAAGCATCTACCTCCTCTCCAAAACTAGCTACTGCACTACGGGGAATTCAAGATGTTTGTAGTCTTCTGCCTTGACAAACAACGACAACAAGAGGAAAGGGATCACAAAGAGCCTCCCAGCAGGACAGCAAGCTCCTGCCACTGCCTGTTCTGTTTTCTCCATTGCACATCACCACTCTTCTGCCCAGGAGAGCACCAGAGGCTGACATCCAGTGAAGGACTGATAATACTGGGACGTCAGTCTTGTGCCTCAAAGCTCTCTCCAGGACTAAGCCTGATGGAGCGTTACCTTGCCCCATGTACTGCAGTAGGTGTTGTCTTGGTACTTCAGACACCACCTCTTCCTGTCCCTGTGTTACACCCGGTTTAGCGAGAGCCTTTCTCCCGGGTGCTGCCATTTGGCCGCACTCAAGACACACACAAAGCAAGGCTGGGTTGGAGCGGGGAAGGCTGGGCTCTGAGGCTGGAGCCACTCACACTGGCAGCTTTGTGCTCCCATGCTCTGGGCTCAGGCAGCTCCCAGCATCCGTGCTGGCAAGGAACAGCCCAATGACAGGAAACGCTCTTTGCTTTGTTAACAAAACCACCTAATTAAGGCCATGTGGACGGAAAGCAGGAGGCAGTTTAGTTTCTCTTGTTAAATATTGACTGTTTACCCTTTGGGCACAGCAATCCAGTGAATTTATTTCCCCCTCTCACCTTACACACAGGGCATCACACCACCGAGCCTCCTCCAAACTCACTGCCATTGGAGAGCTTCCCTAATGAAGCAGCGGGCCTGCAGCATAAGGGACTAATTAGAATAGACAATTCCAGTCTCCAAGCTCACCACTGACCTCCCATGAAGGGAGGCTTGGGCATGCCTGCAGGGTGGTATCCCACCTCTGGGACCTCTGCCGCTGCTGTGAGTCCAGAGAAAATAAACTGCATGGCTGAAATCCCTATTTTCCAGGATTATCCAGAGAGAGATCATAACAAACCACTCTGCAGAGAAGAGATGAGTCCAGTGCCTTTTCCATAAGATACCTTGGCATTTTTAGCCTGGATTTGGAGGGACCAGCCACCCTGAGCTTTCAGCCAGATGCTTCCTGCAGAGTCCAGAGTGACTCTGGGGTTTTGCCCTGCTCAGGGCAGTTGCCCCAGCATAAGCAGCAGCAAAATCAGATCCACAGTTAAAGATCATTTCCCTTAGTGCTGCCCCTGGAGCCCAGAACCAGGGATTAACCCACCACTGGTCAATAGGAGCACAGACCAAGCAGGACAGGCACATGGGATGAAGCTTTAGGCAACAGAAAGCAATTAGGACTTGCAATGGGGCATGAAGTGAGGGTGCAACACCCACCACGGGGCACACTAGTCATAGCATGTTACGCAATGTCATATAGTGAGATACAGGTCAATAAAACATGACACAATACAAACATTAATTATATGTTAATTAGGAATAGAAACACTGTCATCTATATAACATAGCTCTATAAAGCATACACAGATTTCTCCCCTAATGCTGTATGCTGTAGGGTATGAAGCAGCATTTCATTGCATTGCTTGTCACATTTAAACTCTTCTGCACTTTTGATTTATAATCCAAGTCCTTTTGGGGTTTCCCTGGGGACAAGTCAGCTTGGAGTTGCCCAGCCCCCTTCATACACCAAAACATGCTGCAGCTGCATGCTAAGGACAGGTTGGTGTGGTGTGGGTAAGTACACACACATGCATCACCGAGGCAGACATCCCTCTTACTACTTGAAAGTGAACAGGCTTCCCTCAGCTAAGGGATGGGTACAGAAAGCTCATACACAGTTTTACAATCCTGGTGTCCAAGGAGATCAGCTCCAACAACTTCTGTGTCCATGCTGGGGCAGGCGGGGTCTCACGGGTCTGAACAAATGGCCACAAATAAGCCCTTGCACTGTTACTTTACATATACAGTGTATATGTAAAACACACATAAATATAATTATATATATTACTTTATAGCTATAAAACATATATAATAATACATATAAGGGTGAATATGAATAGATACAGAGATTATAGAGAGATTATAGACACACACACACGTATAAAAGGAATAAAAAATACACCCAAAAATGTATTTGCATAAAAGGAAAAAAGTTCCAGGAAAGTCACAGGCTTCTTTGTAACTCACATCACAAATTAAACAGTGAAATTATGCTTGGATTTAGAGAAAACAATTGAAATGTTTAGCTAACATTGGACCAAAGAGGCCTACAAAAAATTATTCCTACTCCTCTGATACCTTGGGTAGTTAATTAAGACTATAAAAGTGGTGACTTGAATAAAGGCAATGTCAGTTAATGTAATTATAGGAGAATGACACAGATCCATTATCTTGCACTGTCCCCAGGAGCACATCTGCAGGCAGCAGATGCTGGGCACAGTAGAGGTTGATGCTGGATATCTGAGCACATCTCCAGGCATGTCTCCATGGACTGCACATCTCTCTGCAAATTAAAACATCATCAAACACCAAAATCACTGCAAAACATGCCTCTGGGCTATCAGACAGGTAATGAAAAGGTTGTAGAGCTCCAGCTCACAATTAAAAACCCTCCTGAAGACCTTTAAGAAGAAAAGCAACACTGCATTTATTTCTTAAGGCATGGCTTTTCCAGGAGTACTTTTATTTTTTCAAATGCAGGGGAAGAGAAGTTTCTTTTTTGTCTTAAATACAGGACATTGTGTACAGCATTTCTGACAGCAGGTCATGGCGGTTTGCTCTCAATGGCAGATCTTCCCTTGGCTTAGAGAAAAATAAACCACGTAATTTAACAGTCTAAAAGAGCACCTGCTTGTGCTTTGCAGCTGATTATGTGTACACACTACTGCGCTCTGTCAACCAAGAAACAGAGGCACAACATAAAATACATAATGCATTTTAAAAGTTACCTGGTGTTCACAGCATCGTTATTATTGGCCTAGAGTTCTTCATTGACTGAAGGAGCCAGAGAGGGGGGGAACAGTTAAGAAGCATGTTTAACAACAGTATATAACAACATGTTTAACAACAGTATATATGACTCTAAAGACTTTCCCCTCTAAAAGGGGAAAAAAACAAAACAAAAAAACCCATTCATGTCACTCATCCTCGTGTTGGAACTATGTATTTTGTGTGTCAGTACCAAATCTAGCACCATATCCTGCGCAATAGGAATGCTTGTTACGTGGCACACACAAACGAGCTGCATACAAAAGGTTTTACCATAAAAATGAAGATATTTATTCAAGAAGTACAAATTTGATGGTACCAGCCATCTTTGAAAGCCATTACCATGAGGCAGAGAGGACAAAAACCAAAGTTTCTTGCTCAGAGCATATGAAAGTGTCTTACAAGTTGCCAGCTAACAGAGTCATTTCAATCATTGCTCCAAAGCCACCTCCACTTTTTCAACATTCCCTGGACTTGAGAGGCACAAATAGGGTTTCTAATAAAAGACCAGTTAGTTATTTTAATAAAGCCATCAGCTAAAATTTATGTGGGTTTAAATTTCCTTAAACTGTCTCCAGCCTTTCACTGGATTCAAATTTCCTAAAGGAAAAATGGGACTTGGGAACGAGCAGGTGCAGAATTTTTGGAGCTCAAGATAAACTAAAAGTTTTAAGGCAGGAGCCAGGATTTTGAGTTCTCTATTTGCCCCATGGCTCTGATCAAATGGTCTTTGTCTGTAAATACACAAATACAGAGTTTAGCGCATAAATACCCAGCAAGCGGTCCTGCTTGGAGGGCATGAACATCTGTTTTCATGGAGAGTCCAGTGGACACGTTTCTTAGAAGTCTCCAAGTCCACATAAGAAGCCCGCTGGTTAAAACATCTCATCTTCCAAGTAGTTGACTTTTGTAGGCTCAGTGGCATGGACTTCCCCTGGAAGGAGAGCTATAGCTCCATCTCCTATGAACAAGAGCAACACCCCACGGCTACAAGAGTACCTAAGCGGATGAAATACAGAAGAGGAGAGCCATTTGAAGAACAGAGCAATCAAAAACACTTGATGAAAGGGAAAGTCTTAAAGCAGGCAGACTTGTATATACAGTCATTAACCAACAGAAGTGTTTGTAGCTGCGGATGTAATAGCAGGACATTCATCTTCTTTGGAAGAAGACAGAAGCACAGCTGCTGGGAAGTGTAACTCCAAGGCTTCCTAGGTCAGTTCACTTGCAAGGCAGAGCACCAACATCTCAGTGGGTTTGAAGCAGATTTCTTCTTGGGGAGCTCATCCCCCCACCCAAAGCAAGTCTGCTCAAACACCTTTCTCCAACAGCTCTACATCCTGCTCCAGGAGAGCACAAGCTGCCCAAGAGCTGGCAGTCATCATCCAGGAGGGAGCCAGAATTACAGGGGGACTGGCGAAGGGCAAATGAGAAGAAGCCCCTTTCTCTAACAGAGACTACTGACATTTCAACATAACAGGAGCTGAGCAGCGCAGCGAAAAAGCCAACAGATTTTTTAATGTAAACATTCTCTGCATAAGGTGCAGGGTTTTGGATGTCTGTACAGTGACACAGAAAAGAGTTTTTAAAGTAGACATCAAGAGTCAGAAATGTAGCTACCACTTTCGTTTCTGATGAAAATAGAAATGGAGAAACGTACAGCATTCAGTCCATCAACACTTACACAGCAACAATGCTTTCAAAAATCCATGGCTAAAAGCATCCCACCATTGTAACAAAGATTCTTTTTTTAATAGTTTTTAAAATGTTTTTACATTATTTACTAACAATGGATATATATGCAGAAGCATGTCATACTACAGCAATATCTTATCAATCAGCCATCTGCTTTACCAAAGGTTATGGACATTGCCATGTGTTGCCTTGCTGCTCCAATGAACCCCCCTGTTCTCTCCTCCCCAAAGCCACTTAGGAACTTTATGTGGAAGGCAAAGAGGAGCTGGGTTTTGTTTGGTTGCTCCTGGGGGAATGTTTGTTGTGGTTGTTGTTACTACTTTTAGCACTGGGGTGTCTATTAGAAAACTCAACTTACTACACTGGTGACTCACATCATTTAGTTTTCAAAAACACTTCCCAGATGCAGAGAAGCAAAGGCTTTCAGAAAACTAAACCAGTTCTTGCAGCACAGCTACTTCAAGCTGTGTTTTCTGCACCAATAAATTGAGGGGCACAAAGAGCCAAGGTGAAACTTTTGGGAGCTGGATGCTCTGAAGGAGCAGCTGTCACTTCATGGTGGAAGATGACTGTGAACATCCATCTGCAGTGCACCAAGCAATGGATCTACAGCATCTGGGGCTTTCCTGGAGCTCTGTCGCCCCAGCAGACTGCATGTTTTTGTGTCTCTCTGCCCTTCAAGCTGTTGAGGAGTGGGGACTTTCACCGTGTTATTACTTCTGGGTCAGGCAGATGCAGCAATAAGGAGTATAAAAATCTGAATCACGTCAAACAGACGTGATTACTGTCACTAACACGGTAATAAAAAAAATGTTATCTACTGGCAACAGTCCATAGCCAGAGCTAATCAGGAATGACAGAAAGGGCTGATGGGCCTAATAAGAAGTCCTATTACTCCTCGCTTGTCTGTACTTGGCATTGCAGTTCCTGGCTGTGTGTTAAGAAACCTGTTGTGTTGCTTCAGCTATGCCCAAGACACCCCATGGTAATGGCAGCACACCACCTGACAGGCCGAAAGGCAGCCCTGGCCATGCTGCCAGCAGCATTGAGCCCAAGCTCAACACATACTCTCCCTGCAAAAGAAAGATGGCCACACCAGCATGCTTCCACCCATCCTTGCTGTGAGCAGCATCCACCATGTAGACCGGCACCAATCCTCACCAAGGCTGCCAGCTCAGCAGCAGTTTAACACTTGGTCAGCCTCACTCCAGCCACGCCTACTCCACTGGTCCATTAAATGAGCCTCCTCTTCCTCCTTCCCTCCCTCCTCTAGGGCATGTGGGGAGCCCCACTGTGCCCCAGGAACCCACTCGAGTCCCACAGGAGCCCCAGCCCAATCCCCTGCAGTGGTGTTTATAGCCAAGAACATCTTGCAGGACAAAGACAATGCATTTCAGAAGTGGAAATCATTGTTCTCTCAAGGGAAATTGCAACTTCTAGTTATACACATGGGATATGTTACTCAACATGCTGTATGCCTGTATGCCTTCATTACCAATATTTTTTTAAGTATATGTTTTGAAACTTAGAAATCCTTCCTAATACAAATCCTGTAAAATTTGTTTCCTGTCTCCAGCAGGGTCCGTGCTCACCTGTCATTTTGTACAGAAGAGGATGAAAAGTCTTCACTTTCAAAGTATTTTATCACTGAATTTTTCCAGTTATACGTATGTGCTTAAGGGACAGGAGGGAGAGAGGAGGGGCTGTTAGAGAAAAGAGTATTTTAATGAACCCATTCTCTGTTCTACTCAAAGCCCACTCACAATTTGGCCTTCAGCTCACCTTGCTGCCCAACGTAAAAGCAATTAATATAAAACATAGTCATCTGTAATGGCATAATAAAACTGAACCTTTTCCAACTCAGAGTGGGGAGAGGGAAAGGAGGAGCTCTCCCTGACCCTACACACTGTAATCTCAAACCCAGTATAATTATCTGAATGAAAATAGAAAAAGAGAAAAATAATCAACAAAACGTATCCTTAAGAAAAGAAAGAAAAAAGGAAAATAGTTGTATGCACTGTAGTGTTCACAGTTACAGAGCTGTTAGCCTGGTTTGCTCCTCCTTCATCACAATCTCCCCCTTCCAGAAGGGCCTGCAGGGAAAGGACATCATAAAGACCATTAACACAGAGATGTAATTTATGCCTCATGGACAAGCAGTGTCTTTCTGGCATGAAACCATCCTTTGCCAGCAAAAATCCAAGAGAGCTTTGAGCTGTTTATAGACCAAGTACTTTTTTCCCTTGTGGAATGCAAAAGATCTTGGTGGCAAAAACACAGTATAGGAAATCAGATTTGTCTTAAAAGAAACCTTCTACAATAAAAGCCTTTTGTTACAGATTAGCATTTATCAGCTTTGAGTTACTCTTTTAGAAGAAAAGAAGAAAACCATGTCACTTTGTTGCTTACAAGAACAGGGAACTAATTTTCCTTTATACAGCTCTGCCACTGCACTTCAGTTATCCTGTACCAAAGTGGGTCTAAAGGAGCTGTCAGAAAACCATAGGCTTCGTACAACAAAGGGAGCAACAAGAAAGCTCTATTTATTTGGGGTAGGGTTGGAGATGCTTATCACATGTGGATCTGTTTTCCAACCATCAATGTAAATTCTGAGCCTGCTTCCACCTGCTGGGAAAGCCTCTTGATATTGTATAAGTGACCACTGATCAATTCTGGCTCTCTCCTGATGCTCATGGAGCAAGAACTCCCTTTGAGTCCCAGAAACTGAGTTTCAGGGAATTAATGAAGAAGCAAAAGTAACAAGTTTAAAATTGTCCCTGTAACCCACCAGTTTCTCTAGTCGATGAGAAAGAGCTGGGACAAATGTAGCTTCAGACTACTGATTCAGAGAGGGAAGACAGAAACCCACAAAACCAAGCTATTCACACCTGAATAGCATATTTGACTTTGGAAGGTTATTTCAAATCTGGCTGAAAAAAAACCAACCAAAACCAAAACCCAAGAAAACTAGAAATTGTGTTTAAAAGGTCTGATCTCGACCAAAGGCATTACCAGACAGGGGTGCAGAGCAGCCAAAGGAACACAGAGAGCATCTTTGAGGGAATAAGCAGTTGGATCTCTCACCCCCAAAATATGCTCTGATTCAGATTTTTGAGACTACAAAAGGATCTGTCATTTACTGACAGCGCTCCTCTTACATTCTGAAGGGAAAGCACTGGCTGTGAACCACCACTGTCACGCTCAGGGCTGTGGGTGCATGCTGGTAAGGATACCTCCAGTGGTCCTGGTTAGAGAGTCACCAGGGCTAGAAGACTGCTGCTGCAAAAGACACTCACACAAAAAGCTGAAAAATGTCTGCTGTCATGTCCTCCTCACCATCTTCCAGGCTTTGTGACCTCTAGGAACTGAGCAGGGGAAGTTGCAATCCATTGCATCTGGGTGTAACTGCACTTTAACCTGGACCTACTACCTTGCCATTTGACAAAGGTGATGCACCTAACACTTAAGCACAGACCAGCACATCATTCCCCTCAGCTAGCCTGGTCACAGCTTGTTTTAATGATCCAAGTGATATACAGGAATTCAACAGGCACATGCTCAGGTGCCCACGAGCCAGTAAGCTTCAGGCTAAGTCAGTCTGGTAGCAAGTAAGTTTACAGTACAGTACAGTACATGAGAGTATACATTGACTAAGTTATTGCCTAAGGCTCCGGTGGGCTGTCTTCCCAGCTCAGGAGCCCACAATGGCACAGGACTGTGTTGCCACCTTGGAATGTACAACTGCTTGGTCTGAGCATCACCAGGAACTTGAGCCCCCAGGCCAGCTCCACTGCCCAGGGCTGGCTGTGCCTTGGCAGAGCCTGGGTAAAGCCCATGAGCTAGGTCAAACCAGAAAGGATCCCTGATAACAGGCAGCACAGGACCTACCCAGAGCAGCTGAGATTCTTGCATGAAGTGTACGTGGTGCTGATATGAAATGTTATCAACTGATGAAGGCTTTGTTTTGATTTTTAAATAAAAGTGCTCTCTGTTGCTCTGGTTCCATGGATCAGGACATCACCTACAGTTTGAAGAATCGTTACATACTTGTATTGTTTAAGTGAACGACAATCTCCTCCCTCCCTCTTTTACCTCCTCTCTCTTCCCTTCCCGCTCTTTCCTTTGCACTTGCCCTGTGCTGCTTGCTGTTGTGTTAAATATGAGATCAGGCAAACCCCGAAGGCCAGTTTACATATTCATATTTTGTTTTTGCAGCTCTCCATCACAGATGGAATTTTTGCTGGTCATTTCTTGGAACTAAGCCATTAGCAGGACAAACCAAAAGAAGAGAGGGCAGTAAAACAAACCCCATGACAGAGATGGAGGCTAGAAGAATCAATAAACAAGAAACAGAAATCAGTTTTCCACCGGGGTGGGATTTGCTAAGGGCTGGCTCACAATGACTTGCACCACGTAGTCCTTTGGGATTTTCAGCTCCTCCAGTTTCATTTTGTCTGCCAGTGGCCTGCCTGAGAAGAACCAGCGCTGGCTTCCGGGCTCCACTCCCTCCACTGCGTGCAGCCGCCTCTTCATGTGGTACACCGTGTCCATGCTGCGGACCATGAGTTTGAGGTCTTTGCCTGTGGACAGGCGCAAACGGAGCTGGCATTCGTGTCCTGAATTGGGTGGGGGATCAGGAATATCCAGAGTCTCCAGATCACCCTTCTCCTCTATCATGTTGATAGGTGGGGCGAGGCAGTAGACGGGAAGCTGGTACCGGTTGCCCAGTTCATCGTAACACTCTGTAAGAGCACCTTTAGGAGATAAGAGAGGGGGAAAAAGATGAGTATGAATGCATTTCACATTTAACACTGGAGCGGTCATGCTTGGAAGCACTTGCCCTACAGCTGAACCACCCGAGTGAAGAGGTCTGAATTCAGGCTTTAAAGGACTGTTACAAAAATCTTAACTTTTCATTAAAAATTGCTTCACCTTGTTTCCTTATGGAAACTTGGGGTTGAGTTAAAAGCACCTCCCCGATAAACCAGGATAAACTTCAAAAGCAGCAGGAAGAGATGAGAGAAGATGAAGCTCTCCCCATGTGACCTTTAAAAGAGGAATATTTCTCTGGGAACACAGCCCAAGGTTCAGGGAACACATGTACCCATAAAATGCTACTTGGATGAATTACATGATCCCAAACCCAAGCTCTGAATAGGCAAAATAGCAAATACCAAAGGCAAGAGACCACTGTGAATGAAAGGTTTTGTAACTTCTCAAGCATTCAAAACTTGCTGAAACGGTTTCATATAGGACCCATGTTTTAGTGAGCACTGCCAGAACAAACATGACCACCCAAGTTAGACAACTCTGCGGCTCAGTTTGGAGCACGGTGTCACCACCACAGCAACAACACCCACCCATACTTTATAGTTGCACAGCATCTGTAACTCCCATATTCAAAGCCCTGAAGTTTCAAAAGTGATTTGTATTTCTCCAGACTCCTAAGAACTTCCTTGGGATAATCTGGGTGTTCATGTTAGAGACGACTGGCCAGCTGTGTGCTGCCTTCACACGGCATTCCGTCTTACTGAAAGGGTACAACACGCACAAACAGCTCAAGAATTATAGCACTTACCGAAGTAACAAATGCAAGATGACTTTTTCCCAGTATGAGGCACACTTTATAAAGATATTTATTACCGAGATAGATAGATATGCCCTGCAAAAACAGCAGCACATTTTTCATATTTTAAGAGTTACAGAAGGCTGAGAGCAGAGCCCTGCTGCAGACAGCACAACTCACCTCTTGCAGCAAGACACGAAATCGAGATGCTGTGAAAGCCGCATCCTAAATCACAGCAGAAATCCCTTCTCACTGTGGTTAACCCCCTCCAGATATTCAACCCTCCAAGCAAACGCTTTTCCCGTTTTGAATTTACCTGCTAAAACAAACTTCCACATTTTTGCCCCTAGAGGGGGCACATTCCCTTGCAAGATCACCCATCCTTTTGTAGGCAGAAATGTTTGAAGAGGAGCCAAGTCCTTCAGCTACAGAATAAGTAAAAAACTCTTTGACTCGGCAGTTCTGCACACAACTGCTTCTTGTTAGAAACTAAGGGCGGCTCTTTGAGTTGGAGGTTTTTCATGCTGTCAGGGAGCTGTCTTAAACTTGCCTGTTTGATCAGCACAATTACTGCAATATAAAATTCTAACTCAGGGATGTACTGTTGTCACTCAGCCCACTGTGACAGCAGCATCTTGTGCTGCATCTTTCTTTTAGACAGAAGCACCCCTTTTTTAAGGATAATCTGTATGGATGAAAACACACAGAGGAAATCTCTGGCTAAAAAAATCAATGTTCTAGGTGCAGCTGCTTTTGGAGCTTTTCTGTTTGCACAGGTAGCACCAAGGCAGCTAAGCCCTGAGATTTAGTGAGAAAACAAAACAAAAGAAGAAATCCAGAAAAAAATACAGTTGTACCACTCACTGCAGTCCCATATCATCTATGAATTTTAGAGCTAATCAGCTTTTATCAAAACTGTATTGGATCTATACCTTCCATGGTGCTTTGTGTTATACAGACTAAAGCCCAAAGTTCCCATACTTCAGTTTTACCTTACAATGTTGGTTTCATTCTGTACGCCTGATCTATTTAGTAAATGTCACAGTATTAAATTCTGGATCACATTCATAGAAACAAATAGATGTTGTTTGCTGATAAAGAAACATCCAAACTTCAACAGCCTTTACATTTAGCCAAAGCAGCTGAACTTGTATCTGTCTTCAAAAGCCACTATCTTAAAAGAATGCTCCTACTTTAGAATAGTGTATCAAAGAGTTAATTTTAGATACCGTGGGGTAAGTTTGCTAAGGAATTTCTTCATCATTTACATCCTTGCCCAGCTGAACTAACATCAAGGTCAAAGCATATGCTATAAACACCGGATTGCTTAATCATAATCAGATAAGCAATATTAAAAAATCCTCTGAAACAGAAGCTAACTTGGAGGTCTGTCTTAAAAAAAATAAAAGACCAAAAAGAAGAACCATTTGCCAGTAAGAACAGCATAGTCCCATCCCACACTGAGGAACAGCTTATAACAAACTGTTAATGTAACACGTTACCATAAACCTCACCAGTAATCCCATTCTTCCACTCATACTGGTAAAAACACTCTGAAGACTCTCGAGTCCTTTTGCCTACCATCCAATGGATTTCAAGACTGGATACATTGATGAAAGCATAGAAGACTACGGTTGTGAGCAGAAGAGACTTTACAATGAATCATCTCCTTACCGGTACCCTGCGCCTGTTGAAGGCCAAGTTGGAGCCCCAAGGAGGAGGCGAGATGTTGAGCTTTGCCTCCTAAGAGATATGGAGCTGTGCACACACAGTGTAGTCCTCTTCAGCCAGCTTAATTCCCACTGGGCTTTCTGAGGCTTAAGTGATCTCTGGAGAGGGTCAGGCTCTGCTACAACCTTCAAGATACTGTAAACCACAATAAACTTAAGAGCAGGATGCAAAGGGTTGTGTCACGTTGGTTCTAGTTCAAAAGCAAAATGATGGCTGTATGTGTTCACCGGAAGGCACGGTGAGCATGGAGCTATTTTAAGTGATGAGGCAAACACAAGTTATCAGAAAGGAAGAGAGAAAGTGGTTGAATTACCCATAGTCACCACAACAAGGCCCATCTCACCAGCCAGATGGCAGCTCTTCACCAAGGCATTCACTGCAGCATCCCTTACAGAGCACAAAGCACGCAGGAAATTAAACATCCGAACTACAAAACCCTTTGTAATTTTGCTGCTATAATTGAAAACCATGTTTCTGATCCTTCCTGTGAGATACATCAGCTTGGGTCACCCAAGTTATTTAACAGGAAGGGCACTAAAAGAATGTCAAGCTTTTATGAGAAAACAGAAAAAGAGAAAGATTTTTTTTTTTTAGGTTTCCCGTTACTTAGGCAACCAAGGTCTTCACCAGCCAGTTACGGCATAGGAAAGACGCAGCCTCCCTTAAACCAGAGGAGGAAAAAGCAATGCAAACAGAGGTTTGGCAGCTCAGGCAGGCTAGAAAGAAGCCACGTAAAAGGGGCAGATTTCAAGAACAAAGCAGCAGAGGATGGGTGGCTGGCATGCAGGTCTAGGTGGAGGATTCCGTACTGGATGTGAAAAATCAAGATGTTATAAAAAGAGCTGACAATTATATTGAGGAGAGACAAATTAAGCTTATCAATAGTTCAATATATTTTCTGTATATTTAAATGCTCCTCTAGATGTTAACATGACTTTAATAAACTTGGATATGGGATATCCTGGTAGCATCATGAAGAACTGCCCTTAAGGAAAGCCAATGACACAACCAACCAACCCACCAACTCCAAACCCTAATCCCCTCCAACCTTCTAGCACTCAGAATTAAGGTGACAGGCAAGGTGCTTCGAGGATCTCACTAACCATTTTCAGGATAATTCACATTATCCTGAACATTTCCCAGTTAAAGACTTACACTTTCAACCAAACTCTTGAGTCATTTGGTACAAGTGACTGCAACACAGTTACGCAGTTAACTTTATAGGCTTAAAACAAGTCAAACAGAACAGAAGATGGTAGAATCACAGCAGATGGGAATATTTTAATATTTCAAAAGTAATATAATCTTGGAGACTGAGGAATTATGGAAAGAGCTGCAAGGCAGAGCTTCTCGTTGGTTGTTATCCAGGTAGAAAAGAGCTTGAGAGTTTCAGGCAGAAAAATAAGCAGATGTGATCATGAAGCATTTGGAATTGGAACATTTTGAAAGGAATTGCCTTGCAGGCCATAAAAACTCTGTTTTACTTAGATTATGAGGATGGTGATCTTTCTCTGGATTGGTAAAGGCAAACACTAAAAAAACAACTGGTTGAGATACTGCTTCCGCTGCTAAGCAGTTCAGAGTTTGGACTAGCAATTTAAATGACATGAAGGTAAACTTGCAAAAGTTACTGCAACCAGGCATGTATGACCACACTCATCTAAAAATGTAAAGAGTTTTAATGCATTTTAATGACATTTTGGAATTTCTTTAAAACTGCATACATACCATTCTGTCTTTAGAAAAAGTAACAAATTTATTGTTTCTGCCTTCTGTTTCTTTTAAGATTTTGGACAGTTTTGAAGAGAATTACTCAGAAACACGCAAACCCTAAGAACTGAGCAGATTCTATCTCTTCTTCCATTCCCTCAGACAGACTTGCTGCAGGAAGAGAAATTAAGATGACACAAAACAAAATCTAGCATTGCAGTGAGACTGGCTAATTTAAGGCGTTTAAGTGTCTGCGTATAACACATTTGCCCAAGGAACAGCTGGTTCATTTGGTTTTTTACTGAAAAGCTTCATTTTAAACCCAAGTTGAGCCTGGATTGCTGAACAGATTGGCAGTAGTAGAGCTTTCACCTGTACACCAGTGGTTTGAATCTAGTATAGGTCTCTAATGCCTGAAACTCATTATCAACATCAGAAAACAAGTGGGTCTTCTTCTGGGCCCTACAGTACAGCAGTTCCTAGAGAGCAATGACTGAGGCAGAAAAGCTGAACTATCTCTTAATCTTTATTAGTCACCAATTCTCGGTCACAGCTGGGAAACACAGGATCTCAGAAGAAAAAAGAGACGTGTACTGACGTCAATGGCTTATGAGAGTGGTGAAGGATGACTGCTCACTACCTGAAGAGGATCAAGAGAAACAAGTGAAAACATGCAGTGGTTTGTTCCAGCTCACCTACAACCATCACGAACCGGGAGGAGTTAACAGGGAAAAAAAAAAAGCTCTTTCACATTAAACCCCGTGTAACTCAGTAATGACTGGAACAGCTTAATGCTGCAGTTAACAACTGCAGCTCTCCCGTTTTCTGGAGGGCATCGTGTGGGAGTACTCGTGCAAGCCTGTGCCTTGCACCACGTACAGAGCACAATAAAGCAGCTATAATCATTAATGGCGTGGATGAAGCACTAGATAATAACCCACACATATAATCCCCCTCCTATGCTTCTTCCACACTAAACTTCCACAGGCTATGCAAATTTAAACTATCATAAAGCTGCTGTACAAAGCCTTTATAAAGGCAAATGCTTGTCTCCTAAGCCACAGCACAACTGCTTACACAACACAGCTCTGCTCTCATCTTCAGCCTCCCTTTGTTACAAAGAACTTACTCCAGCTCTTTAAAGAATGGGTTTTGTAGATAATGGGTGTTAAGCATTTCATAATTCTCATTTCAAATTCACTGAAAAACAGCTCTTCCATTACAGAAACATTATCGGTCTGGCTCAATTCCACAAAGGCGAACTCCCAGAGCCAGCAGGAGATCCCAGAGCTTCAGGAGCTGCTTGGTGAGCAGGGACCAGCTCACTCCTGCTTGCAGCAACTGACACAAGAGAAACAGGAATTGTTCTTGGTGCATGACAGCAAGAGAATGGAAGAGAAAAGATACCCTGCCTCTGTAATGCTCACACTGTTCTTTGGCAGGAGAACTACCTTGTAACTGGTTCACTGAATCAGCCATTGCACTGCTCATGCTCATCTCCATGCTTGGATGTTCTTTAGAGAACCTGGCTCACCCAGACTCCAAGATCACTGATAAAATAACACACATTCAGCTGCCTGAAAAGGCTCTGCAAGGCAATAACCTGAGACATGCTTTCAGGAGAGTGTTGTACTACAGATTCTTGTGGTCCCTTCCAACCTGCACGAACCTAACTAGCTGCTTTTGCTGCAATCCTATTTTAGAAAGCAAATCACAGTTGTAGTATCCAGCCAAAGATCCCCCATGTATACCTAAGTCATCCTGCTTTTGACTAAGCACACCTCACCCTAGTGCTGGGTAGGTTTGTGAACCAAGCTCGCAATCTTCATGAGTAAACCATTCTTAAACCAGTTTTGCAACTCATGGCTGCACACTAGCTCAGGGAGGAAACCCCAAACCACTACCACCGAATCAGCAGTGCCTGGTACCTACAGCAACCAGAGGTTTGCTGCCCTGCAGAGATCAAAGCTTCCCCTCTAAGATGGAATTGTTTGTGCTCACATGCCAAAGAAACCCAGATGCATCTGAAGAACAAAGCAAGACAAGGGGTTTGAGCAGCTCCTTCTGCACTAATCCACTGGGTAAGAGGGATGTGCCGTCATTGCCCAGTCTGATGTATGTCTTGTTCGTGTGTGGTAACCAAAAGCCAATCTGTCTGCAACCATTGCTGTTTGTCAGAAACCTTTTGGTTTGGGTTGGATTTTGGGGAGAAGGGGAAGAGAAGGAGAAAGGGGTGCTTATTTTGGGAAGAGGCTGGTGCAGAAATGCAAGATGCATCACTGGGCACAGGAATCTGCTCCCTTTACCATAGGGGAGCATCAGCGTTAGTTAATTCACTAGCAGTAATTAACTAGGCTGAAGGTGAAAAATAATTAACAGTTTTCTGAAAGACATGAATTTCTGCACTAAATAAGCAAGCCACTTCTCTTCAAATTTTAGCCAGCTAGCATGTGTTCATCCCTTATTGTCCCTGCTGTGCTACAGTGGGGAGAGCAGGGTAGGGAGAGGAGAGGGAACAGCTATCATGGGAGGAGGGACAGTTGGGAAGAGAATGATCTGTGAAGGAGAATGCTTGTGGGAAAGGGGGCTCAGGGCCCTGAACCAACTCCCTCAAAATTCCTATTAAAAATCCTCACTGACGGCAACAGCAGCAGCGACAATCCCGTCAAAAGAACTGGGATCTGCAGCCCCACCATGCTCGCCTGCCAGAGAAAGAGGGGAAGCCAGAGAAAGAGAGGAAGCAGAAGATGGGAAGCAGGAGAAGAGGGGAACTACACCAGAAACCTCAACATTTGAGTAACTTACTTGCAGAACAAAGATAATTCTTCCTTAATACAGTTTTACTAGAGCACAAATACCTACAGGCTATGCAATTCAGGGGCTTTTCATCTGCTCTGGTTGTGGCAGACAACTAAGACACCCATCAGGCTGGTACACACCTCTAATCCACAACACAGCTAAGAACTGCCAGTTACTGGACCAGGGCTATGAATAACTACCAACTAAAATCAAGACAACAGCGAATTTTAACCACTACCATGGGTTCAGAGGCTGATTAACCAGCCACCAAGTCACCTCTACAACAGTAAACAGATAGCTTCCCAATCTCTTTCCTTGCAGACTTTTGCTATGATACAAACTCTAGAGCAGACCGATTCATTGGCAAGTTCTTCTTTACCCAAATAAGGTTTAGATAAAGTCAATTATGTATTAATGATTGGTAGTTGTCATGTTAGCTATACAATACGTACTGCCACTTCTATATTGCTCTGTAAAACTTGGATCTAACATTGCAAGAAGGTAACAGCTTCCAAGAAACATTACATCAGGGTTCAAAGATGACAAGTTCTTTTACTAATGAAGTATTCATGTACTATTCTGCTTTGCATGTCATTAAAATAGATGCTTGTCTAGACAGGCTTCTCAGATAAAAATAAAAGATCTGGTTGGTAAAAGAGTTTCTCTGTATTCTTTTTTCATTTACAAGTTTTTGCTTTCTTTGAAGATTCACAAAGCTTTCCCTCTGCTCACCTAAAACAGACTTGTAAAAGTCTTCTGATGCGTAAGCCATGACCAGGATGTTGCAGAAAGGCCACCAGAAAACACAGCATACTGGTCCTTAAGGTACAAATGCTTTATTCTTCCACAAAGCGGGAGAAGCTGACATTTGGACTGCAGAAGTTCTGTTAATCCTAAACTAGACTTCTGTATTTACAAAGACTCCATCATCCTATGAGAAGAAACATGCTTTGTGAGCATTGTTTTCAGCCTGAAGAGAAAAAAAGTCTTTGGGCCTTTTATGTAATAATCATATCCAAAACAACTATTCAGTCTTACTTTCTTCATATGACAAACTACTTTGCTATTTCCAGTTACTTCTGGAAAACAAGTAACTGCTCTGCTATTTGTATTTTACTTTAAGAGGATTTTCTTTTAGCTAAGATCAGCATGACACTAGTGATCAACACTGTGGATGGACCCCTACATCATCCAGCAAATACACCAGAGCCTGCTGCACTGCTTTCCAAATAAGACAAAAGGCAAACATAGCTTCACCTTTGCTTGAGACTAATCTCATTAAGCACAATCCGCTTGCTCTTAACTGCTTGTTCTACCTTGAACCACATCTTGTAGCCACCAGAAGAAAAAGCATGTCCTTTTGCTTCTCAGGTGGAGAAGGCACAGCCTGACCGTCCTAAGAAGCCCTGCCCTACATGGGGATGCTGCATGACCACTGCCAGTGCTCTCCACCTTCAAACAATCCCCTAACCATCACAATGCCCACTCTGGGCAGCAAAATATTTGAGACTTAATCTGAGCTTGAAGTGGATATGGATAGAAATTTGGCTTGAGATAGCACTTTGACCAGGATGCATCCATGGGCAAGGAGCAAGCGAGATATCTGACAAGGCTGAGCTCCTCATTTACCGAACTGAGGTACTTTGAAAGATACCAACTCCTTCAGAAGCACCAATTTTAGGGCAAAACACTGTTAATTACAGTACCGAGCAATACCACCTCTGAAGATCACCTTTTCACACAGAAGGCAGTATCTAGGGGGCCCTCATTGGCTTAGACTGAAATTTTCAATGAGGAATATTTTAAACACTTCATATTTCTTTTTCTCATTTTACTAGAAGACAGCAAGGGAGATGAAGCAGATACCCAGCTTCAGTGCTGTAAATGGCCAATGATGGAGAAAATGTCCACTCCTGAGAAGTATTTAATAAACTAGACATCATGTCCTGACCACTATCAGATACCAGAAGAATATTATTCATTCAAAACAGATGTGCTACTGTCTGAAAGACCAGCAACACAGAGATCAACAAGCAGTCTGCAGCTTCTTATATGAAGAATTTTAAACATTCTCTTGTCATGAGTCCAGGTTTATTTTGTGCATTTAATGGCCATCACGTAAAGTCAGTCTTGTGGGATTTTTGGAGTTGTTATTCTTCCTTAAAGGAGTTAGCTGCACTTTCCTGGTCACACGTTAATGGTTAAAAAAACCAAAATGCAGGTCTGAAAACAGTGTTATACAGTCATCTTCACTGCACCCAAAAAGGCACGTTGAAACCAAAGACAGGAAGCAGACAGGCATATGCTACCAGGGGAAGAGACTTGAGAAGAGTCCAAGCAATTATGTTGATGAAACTCCCCAAAATACCTTTCGAAAAACAAGAGCAGAAGTTAAAAATATTTAAGGCAAACAACTGTAGGATGTAGCCATAAGTGGGTTTTTATTTGAAGGGTTGATAGTTTCTAACCTGCACTTAGATAAACAAATATTTCAGCCAGCCACAACTACTTTACATCCCGGTGATTTGATTCAATGCTCCATTTGAAGAAAGCATGGAAATCCAGCATCCCTCCGAAAGGATGTTGTGCATCTATTCAAAAAATATTATTTTCTGTCACAGCAGAAATGACAGAAAGCATCACCTTAATTTTAGCTCTGGACTGAAGAGGCTTCTGAGAAAACAGACCCTGCTTCAAGGTTAAGAGAAAGCCGGTGAAGCACAACAGCATAATGTGTCCTTCACTAGCACCACCCCGACGCATTGCATTCAGGATGGCAGAGAGAGCTTGTAATATTCATATGGAATACACATGAGCCAGCAGCTTTGGACTTACACACATCCCAGTGCTGCAAGCACTAACGAAGGCTATAAGGTAAGTAAATTAAAACAATTCCCAAATTTGAATGGGTCTCTTCATCTTGCACAGTAGCAATCTGCTTTAAAGCAGCACTAGGTGCTTCTTCCATTGCGTATACATATACTTATTCCTCTATGTCTGGGTACCAGCCCAAGCACGTTATCTTTAAGCAAATGGGAGGAAAGAGAAGGAGATCCCACATAACGATCTGGAATTTCCAAGAGAGCAGAAAACAAAATTAAGATAACAGAAAAGGGTGCACCATTACAATAAAAGCACCTCCAGCAGTGATATGCTAGCCCAATTCCAATGATTATCTCCAACTGCCTCATTGATTAGCTATTGTCATTCCCCCTCATTCTCTGCTCACAGACCTCTATGCTCAGCTGTCCACCACATGCTATGCACAGTGGTTGCAATGTGGAAAGAACATGAATATTGGCCAAACATTAATCTGACTGTTATTTGCTTCCTTGAGAATACGAGGAACACCAACCCTATAGAGAAGCTCCTGGTGGGCGCTGCAGATGTAGCCTTCTTGCATGGAATTCTCCAATTAAAAAGGAATTTATTGGCATTTCTCTAATTTTCAGGCAGGGGATCGCCTGAACAGCTCACTTTTACAAGAAGCATTTCTCTGATGAAAAATACCCTACAAAACATACAGCTTTATTTCAGCCACAAACTGCATGGTGACAACCTAGCAATGTATAATACTCCAAGCATCTCTTCCTCTCACTTCTAATCACAACCCAGTGGAGCACAGTCCTCCCAGGACACAGGGGCTACACC
The DNA here is from genome assembly GCF_028554395.1 of Pezoporus wallicus. Taxonomy (NCBI): domain Eukaryota; kingdom Metazoa; phylum Chordata; class Aves; order Psittaciformes; family Psittacidae; genus Pezoporus; species Pezoporus wallicus. The sequence continues at coordinate 419,594 of NW_026638191.1, forward strand.
CCAATGCTCTTCAGATACCTGGAGGCACACCCAGCCCACCAAATGGAAATTAATAATCCATTTAGTGGTGCTGTTAAAGATCACTTTAGTACATGGTATACGAGGGCTCCTCTGCAGTGCGCTGCATTTCAAAATCAATGCTGGCTTACCCTTCTCTTTCTAAAATGCATGCAAGCCACTGGCTGTGACAGTAAAGGCCCTTCATAAATGGTTCCTTCCCACCACTTCTGAGTCTGTGGACGCAGAGATGTTTTCTGAGCAGCACAACCATACTAGCAGTTGCCCAGTTCCCAGCTCCTGCTTGCTCCTGCTGCTGCAGTACCCACTGAGCTGTCCTGCTGTAGGTGCTCGCAGCTATACAGGTGGACTGGGGAACTGATAAATGTCAAAAGCAACTCAATGCTGTGGCAAAGGAGATTTTAAACCTAGAGATGTTCACTGACCCTGCTCAACATCCTGCAGCCCCATGAAGAGATGTGGAAGGGGAACAATGAGGTTGTGTAAAGGGAAGCAGGCATCTTGCTCTGCTGCTTAAAGCATTCAGGGTCTACAGCCCTGTTCGGTGTTGGGAAGCCAACTCCACTTTACCAAAGTGAGAATACACATTCTGCTTTCATACCTGAAAGAAATGCTGAACACCTCACACACTCCAAAGTCACCAGTTATCAGTAATTCCCCTGTTAGGATGTACACTCTCCCCTCCAAATACTAAGAACTCTACAGGGGAACTCGACAAAGCAGGAGCCCTATCCTGTCATACAACATTGCCTTCCTGCTCCCTTGCATCCCTCCTCTGACTCAAGCAAAAACAATCCAAGGAATTATATCAAATGAAAGAAATCAGCAACAGCTGGCTTTGCTATTTAGGAAGACTTTTATACTGCTTCACACAAAAAGAAGGGTTTCTCTTTCTCAGTTTATTTTGTGCCTTTATAGGCATCTTCAGAGTAACACTCAGCTTTCCATGGGGCCTTTTAGAGTAAAAACCGGAGCAAAGATAGGACAAAACAGAGCTGAAGAGGAAAAACAACTGCTTGTGAGACTACATCAATGCAGGATGAGGTTATTCACATTAACTCCCTGCCTCTCTCCCTAGAAAGCTTTCAAAGGGGAAATGGGGAGAGTACTCAAGAGCATTCACAAATCAAATAAAATCCAAACCAAAGGTTTCTGCAAAGCTTTCAACTCCCAGCTCCAAAGCAGTTACTATGAACGAAGGTATTTCTACTGCACTATAGTTTATAAATTAATGCTGCAAACTTGCCCTTTGTCAGTGTGACAGTAAACAAACCAATTGCTTTTAAACACCCAGGAACTGAAATACCGTGCTGTATTTTCAGCCAGGAAGAGCTGCTTTCTCACTCATATTTATAAATTGAGTATCTCCTCCCTGAAGTTCCAGTTTAAAAGAAAAATGCAGCTAAAGCTGCCAACTGTGCAACAGTCATGTGGTGAGGCTTTAGAGACTTGACAGCACTGTTAAACCAAATGACAACAGTGGTAAAAGAGAATGAGAAACAAGGCTTTAGCGAAGGTTTAAACATTTTGCAGTTTGTGTCTACAATGTGAATCCTCCATTTCTTTTCCAAAGGACAACAGAAATTGAAGCAATTGGTGTTATAATTGATTTTTGCCTTTTTAAATTTCACATGGATCAAAAGCAAAAAGTAAACAATTCTCCTGCTTTTACCAGACAGCTTACTAGTAACTGGCCAGTCTTCAACTCTGACAACTATGGAGCAAAGGGACCTGTGTAAGGACTTTGCTCATGCAGCAGGACAGCACTGCATCTGCCCTTCCACAGCACTGTGTGCTCAAGTGCCTCTCTGGAAAAAGGCATTTCTCAAGGGCAATAAGCCATCCCTCCATGCATGGCAGCTCAATGGTGGACAGAGAAAATGCCGAGAACCAGAGGCAAGAGGTGGCAGAGCAGGAGGAGATGCCATGCTGCTGGCTGTCTCCAAGCAGCCACTGGGAAGCAGGCTGAACTCAGTGTCTGCGCAGGGAGCACACAGCCTGGAGGCCACTGAAGATCCCCAACTCAGATGAAGTCTTCTCATGAAAAAGGAATTACTGTGTCTGAGCAGAAGTGAAACAGCCACAGCATTTCAGAGATTTCTCAGCAGCAGGAGGCTCTTTCTGAGGACAGGGATGGCAGAAGGAGCACATATGAAGCTGCTCCATAAAATGGAATCTGAAGATGAGTTATCTCCCCATGGCTTTGCAGGTACCCAGAGCAGGTACCCATCCAGCAGCTGGATAGTAGTATTTTTTTTAATGCTTGTCACATCCTCATGTCATGTCCATGCTTCAGAGCAATGTGCTGGTGAGACTGCAACAACTGGAGTGGCCAAAACTTGAGAGAGGCACCACTGAAGCTGGGACCACAGCCCTCATCCAGAGCATCTATCAGTGCTGCGTGCCCATGGAGGCAGGAGAATATCAAAACAGTCTGGGTACAACCTGGTAAAAGGTGGACTCAATGGATTCACTAACCATTTCAGCAAAGATAAGCCTAGGGAGGGAACTTGGTGTCAACACCTTTTAAAAAATAGATATTAATGTGTAGAAGTAAAACCAAAATACAAGCACCCTCCTAATGCGCACTCATGTTCTCAGTGCAAGCAGCAGTGAGGCTGATTCTTTGGAAGCCACCAGAAATTTCTGGGGTTTAATTCCTTACTTCTGGTATTTTTTTTTCTTAAGTAAAGAGAAAATGCTCCCCTCAGACTAAGAGCTTCTCTCTGCTGAGCAGAGTTTAGCACAAGAAAAAAACCCAATGAAGCAGAACAGCCCTCAACCAAAATTAGAAAGAATAAACCTAGTAGTGACAACCATAAGTTTTATGATACTCACTACAGATTCGAGAATTTCCTTAACTTTTACAGCCTGCATGTTCATCTCAGTGCTACTGCTGATCATATTGACAGACACACTTTGATAGTCAGACCTCCCAAAGGTTTTTTAACCTCTGGAATCTAAAATTAGACAGCCACAGTCCCCAGAATACTGGAGTTTTAGAGAGACATTAGAGAAACCTGACTGAGCATTCTGTATCCACATACAAAAGCCCATTGTTCAACAAGGTTTCATGCGTGTGTGAACAATGTAATACATTATAGGAAAAATATTTTGTCAATACCAATTAAAAAGCCTCTTCAGACAAATGAGCTACTGAGAAAGCAATTCCTACAGCCTTAACCCCTAGCAAGGCTATGTAATGGTACAGCAGCTTGCAGGAAGGGGTGGGATAAAAACCCCACAAGGATCTTGTGGCTTAACAGTTTACAGAAGCAGATTCAATTTAAATGCTAAAGATGCCATGGCAAAATTTACTGCCCAGATTCTCTCAACCACAGATTCATCAATACAACAGTGAAGTCCAGTACAACCATCACACAAGGCACTGCAAAAATCAGAGAGATTCACTTCTGGAGCTACTTATTCTACAGGATACGTACATGAAATGCTTAAGTGTTAAATGTCTACTATACAATTTTGTCATAGATACATGCAAATTGCTGTACAAATTTAAAGACTAACTCCTGAGAGCCTGCTGACTACCTTACACTGCTTCCTTTCTCATTTATGGCTGGCAGCTTGCTTTTAACAATTACTGTTTTGAGAGCCTGGAAAATCAGTGTATGAGATGGCTACACAGGATCCACTGCAGAAAGCTCATTTACAGTAGCATCCCATCACTGGCACTCCCATGCAGCACTTCTTGGATGTTAATAAAGATCAAGCATGCAACATGAGAAGCCTTAACATTCATAAAGGAGCCAGGTTTGGCAGATATCCCCATTTAACAGGTAAAAATGCCACAGCAGGTGTATTTTCTAAAAGGTGATGCACAAAGTCTGCAACAGAATAAAATCTCTAATCATTTGAATTAGAGACCATGCTTCAACTTGATTTAGAAAAACTGATTTCACTTCATGGATGGTATAAAGAACCCCTGTTCTGATATAGGACCCGGCTTTAATACAAACCAGTATATATGCCTGTGACATATAATACCTTTTATTAAATTAATACAAAGTGGCATAGCTATTAATGGCTGATACAGCCTTAAAAGGACTACTGGCACTTGGGTGCTAACTTTCCCTCTCCAGGACAGAGAGCTGCCTGGTTCCTTTTCAATAGAAGCACTGAATGCTATTTTCATCTTTTGTTCCTTTTTCTACAAAAATAAACTACCATGACCACTCCTCCCACCCCTCATTCCAAATCATACGCAACCTCAGGTGGTTTTCTTGTGCAAAGGAGGATCTGTACACCCTCTACCTTCCCTGTGTATAAGGATGAGGCTGGTTGGGATGACTGTCCTACATTGACGGCATATACTGCTCAGCTTTCCCATTACTATTGTGTTCCTTAGCCCTGCATGGAAGAAGAAAATTGTATTTTGCTTATGGTTTGCCTCCACCACCAATACAGACTGGATTGGTGACACTGAGGACAAATGTTTTAGGCAAATCCTGTCCACCAGCACGATCTTGGTATTTACACTTTCCATGAAACTACTGCAGAAAAGAAGTTAGAGAAAGGCAAAACCTGTCAGCCTGAATTTTCCACAAACATTAGAACAATCTCAGTAAGGATGGAAACAAGGTAATAGCATCCACTGAACAAAGTTAATAAAACACCGTTGTAATAAAAGTAACATGAACAGTCTGTCAGCAGTAGGCAGCAAAGCAGCACACTGATGCCCACCATCAATAACCCATGTGCTATCAAACACTTATGGGCACAGGCACTCCTTCTGTTTCCAAAAAAACTTGAATAATTCTTCTTGGAGACCAACAAGAGAAGGTGAAACACCAGCTGCAGCAGGGAGCAGAACTTTTCCAGCGCTTATAGTGATTTACTTAAGTAGTATATACACCTCCTTGGGACTTCTCACACAATGAATGCAATCAGTGCTAAAAGCAACACTGACAACCTGCCAAACACACCCGTGCTATGGGCTGCTGTCCTGTTCACCCATAATCATACTCTTCCATCAGCTTTAGCTGTCACCTTCTCTCCTTGTTACCTTGCACTCCCAAGGTCTTAAGCAACCACTTGAAATCCTTCATTTACAGAGAAAAATGGTCTTTTCAGCATAGCAAAGGGTCACTTTCTTTACTGAGTACAACTGAAAATGCTCACAGAATACTAAGTACTAAAATTAAACTAAACTAAACAAAAAACCCAACCCCAAACCTGACCAGTAAGGAACACATGCATCCCTGACAGCCTGTTGAACCCCAGTGCTGTACTGCGATGCAGCTGAGCACTATAGGATGGCAGGTACCTGACGTGATGCGACGTGTCCTTTCAGACACAGCAGCAGCCTCCCAAACCCCAGCGCACACAAAGGCGAGGCAGTGCAGAGGGATGCACGACTGCAGGCGCAGCCTGTAAAGCTGCTCTTTAGTGCAGGGAAACATCAGGCCTGAAGGCAGCAAATCTCACAGTGTGATATAAAGCTACAGCTGAAGAGGGAAAAAAAGAGTATTGCTGGAACTGGGGAGTTGTGTTTGGACTGGAGTGGGATAAACAGCGGAGGTGAAGCATGCTTTTCCTCTATACCACTGCTGTTGGCTTTGGTTTGGGGTTATTTTTTCATGGTTTTCTGTTGAATATTTCACCCAAGGGGGAAGAAAATGCTCTATTCACAGAAAAGAACATTTCAGTAATTTCACCTACTTTTCTCCAGCATTTAAGTTAAATACAGCCCTGCTTTTCATGATCTCAAGTATTATATGCAGTAAATGTGACAGTTCTGCTTGCATACAAAGAGCCAGCTCTGCAAGACTACTCACTGAAAAAGCATGCTGCGAGCTACAGGAACTGTATTTTAAGGCACAGAGAATTTGACTGCTCTCCAGCACAAAGCCACTGCTTAACAGAGAGGCCCTTTTATAATTCAAACAGCATTAAAAGAGTTAAATCCAATATACTGGTAACTCTGCTACAGGAAAATTAAATGTCTATCCTGAAACTTAAAAACTCCACTTAGCCCCAGACAGATTTTAATTAATACTAACTACTTTCAGGGCAAGTTCAGCTCAATACTAACAGTTGGTGCAGACCCTAATAAAATACTACACACTCCAACATTTCCTTTTTGATAGCTAATAAGTATGTAAAACTGCTCTTCATTAAATTTAAATGGACTCATTAATAAAATATTGAGGATGTGCTACTTTAAGACATCAGGAAAAAAAGTATAAATTGGCGATAACGTTATTTCTATTTTTAAAACACATCCCACGGAGGCACCCAAGATAGATGAGAAGTGCTAAGCTCATCCCACAAGCTTATTTATTTATTTAATGCTTCTTATGTGCTATTTTTAACTGCAGAAGACAGCAAAAGGCATCCATTAGAAAAATTACATTGGTTAGAGCCTTCCTCACACCGGTTAAGTAAGTGAGAGACCTGGCTGAACACGGTGTTAAAAGACGTGGGTTTTTTCCTCCCTTTCCTGTAGGTTTCTGGAATAAAAAGGCAATTTTATTTTTGCAGCATCAGCTAGGCCAGAATCTGTATCTGCAAACCTCTGTCAATCCTTACTCATTCCCTCATCCCCTCTTCCCACTCCTCCACTTCCCGCACAGTTTAATTTTGTAAGTAATACACGGCTTGAATGCATACAAATGTGCTTAGCACACAGGGACAGTTAAAATGTAGATGTATGGGTACGGTTTGGGTTTTTTAAGCCTCAGTTCTGCACAAACAAAATAAATGAGAAGTGCCATACTCTCCTACTACTGCATCATTTTGCAGAAGATCTCTTCCTTTGGGAGAGGAAAAAATTAGTTTAAAAATTTCCATTTTTTTCAGTAGAGTTCATGGAATTTATCTTAGTTGATGTTGGTTCTCCTTAGGAATCATGGTTCTTTGGTGGGCTAAGAAATCAAAGGAAGATTCCAATCCTTGTCTGTCCCATCACAAATACAAGTTTTCACGTACGAAAATGCTGCAGCTACGCTGTCAGATTATTTACTTAGAAAAAACCACTGTTGACTTAGCTTCTCCATGCCATCTTCCTAACTGGTTGCTTTCTTTGGGGAAATAGAGTATTTTGATGCGCAACCTGAGCAGCAGATTTTCCTTTTTCCTCCCATTTGCCCAAAGCCTAAACTCCACAGAGGCACTCCAGCACTTCTGAGCAGTTTCTGCCAGGGTTTCTGGTGGAGCAGAAGACAAAATTGCTCATAGACACTCAGGTACTATTTCAGGAGCCTCTGCAAGCATTTTGATTCTCATCCTAACTTTGCTACAGAAGCACAGCCTGAACTGGATGTGCAGCTGCTGCCAGGTTAACAGCTACAGACAAAACAGGTACAAAGACAAATTTCAGAGGTGACACAGGTCCCCTTGCCATGCTCCAGGTCCCCACATAAAGCCAAGGGCAGGGTGGGAGGAATGATCACCCCACGTGGGGTACAATGTTGCTCAGCAAGCTACATGGGTCAATCTAGACAGAAGCGTCAAGTCAAGTAAGCCAGGACCAAACAGTTACTGCATGTGCAGCAGCTGGATTTCTTAACAGCTATTTTTCCCTCCTTTTTAAATTTTCCACAAAGTGAGTTTTCCATAATCAAAACCACGGAGGTTTTTGGTGTCACTCCAAACAAGGACAGTTTGCTTGTTCTACCTGCCTGGAGATAAGCTCAGTTTGCTGAGAACAGGTATGACTGAACCCCATCATGGAAGGCTTTGATTCATAATCTGTTCATACATGGCACTAACAATGCTTGATGGCCAAGAAATGCTTGAATTTCTGAAAGAAGTACTTTTCTCCACAGTGGGGAGGTCACATTACAAAGGAAACTATGCAAGCAGCTGATGCACAAGGTAAGTGTCACCAGCAGAAAGTTGAAGAAAAGGCAAGTAATGCAATTTTGTGGGTACAATAATCACTACTAAACTTGAGATTCTGAATAAATACTCCAAATATTCTCTGTATTTGGAATCCTGCCAACAGAGCCTCTGATACAAGTTTGATCTCCTCACTCACTTCTGAAATATTCTCAATATTTGGCATGTGGGCCTTAGAAGGCTACAGTCTGCCAGCAGCAGGCAGGACCCCAAGCAAATTGCCTGCTGAAAAAACAAATTTAAGAGTTCACATACTTCTTTCCCCTTAAGTATTACATTCAGTTACATTAAAAGGCTAATTTCCAGGGCACGACATCCATCCTACATTCCTCAGGCTGCCCAAAGAGAAGAAATGCGAGTTCTCTGCCCAGTTTCAGATTTTTTCCTTGAAGCCAGAAACTGCTGGGACTGAAAGCCTGAAACACACTTACAAATAAGCAGTTATTCAAGAAACTAAGGAACATTATTTTCAAAACCTGGGAGTGCTGTCCTACATCCTCCCTTCTTGTGAGGAACACCGCCACACAAGTGACTTCACCTCAGAACCCAGAGACTGGGGCAGACAAACTTCCAAGCAGGCTTGAATTGCTTTAATTTTCCCACTTGAATAAAAGCCTCCTCCCCAGTTACCAGTTGTTATGCCAATCGAATGAGCAGAAGCAGAGACCTGACGTGTCAAACAACTTCTCTGCATGGCTTGATGCCATAAGTTTAACGTTCTCCTTGGAAGCACTGTTCATATGTACACTTGTGCAACATCTACACCGCACACACAATGCCATCAAAATAGCCCTTTACCCGGGTCTTGCCCAATTCCATAACCACACTAACTTACAGCAGGGACATTATTTTATTCGCTCCAATGCATTTGGCCTAGAATGTGTACAGACCTCCAACAGGTCTGTCAAAGAAGAGACCCGAGATCTCCTTGACGTTGGCAGGTTCTGAAAATAACTGACAAACTCCTCTTTAGATCTACAGCTACTACAGAAACAACTGCCCTTGACAAAAACTCCCTCATTATTAGTCAAACCAGCAAAACACAAGCCTCCTTGAAAACAAACAACGATCTAGAGGATCACAATAGGTTGCCCATGAATTATGGAAAAGCCAGGTTGTGTTGCAGCACTGGAAGTTTCCACATCTCAGTGACATTTCAGAGATCCTTACTGCTCAACAGGAGTGGGGAAAAGAACATGTTAAGCCACAACTGCCAGCAGTGTTTCACACTTTAGTATTGGAAAAGACACACAGATCCCCAGACCCACCCCTTTCAAGATAAATACATCATCAACTGTGACTTCAAGAAACTGATGTCCTAGACACCACCAATATAAAAAGAAACAAACAGGCAATGTGAGTAGTCAATCCCATGAAGACTAGTTACCCCAGAAAGCAAGGTACATGATCTTCCAAATCATCCTCTTTTTTGCTTCCCAGGAGACCCAAGTCAGCACATACAGGACATCTTTTAAGCATGTCAGGAACAAGTTTGTTATTTGACTGCATACATGTCTCAATGATTTTCAGGTTAAAACCACATTTGCCTTAACCTACTGTTACACTTCTCACAGGCCACATCAATCTCAGATGAACCTACCATGTGGTAGTGTTATGTTTGCACCATCAATGATTGCTTGTGCCAGTTCGTGATCATTGCTCTCAAAAGCATGTGCAGCAGCCTTGAGGGCATCCCAAATCTCCTTGCGACCTTCGAAAGCTGGTGCTGTGTCCCAGAACTCGTCTCTCTTGCTGCGCAACTGTCCGTCCGTCATGGGGTAATCACTTTTCCATTTCGGTTTCTCTTTTTTCAAGGGCTGATTACGACCGAGAGCAACTGTTGAGGGGAGAAAGAAGAAGGGGAATCAAAAAAAGGCAATAGCACAAAATTACTGAAGTGCCCCTTGGTTATTCTGTTTAGGATCTCCTGAGCTGAAGTTCACTTTTGGGCAATCCTGATCTTTTTCCATCCTCTTCAAGGCACTGACTCCCTTCCTCTGGGCTCCAAGCTGATTTGACCTCTTTGAAAAACTGAGGGGCTACCTCCTCCTGCTTGCTTATTTCACCTTCACCCCTGAGCACCCACAGCTTCTGCCCAAGCTCCTCATCCCTCCAGCTGCGCTGTGTGTGCCTGGCTGGGAGACTCACACCCAACACAGACATCTGCCAAAGGCCACAGCCAAAGCAGTGGCACAGCGAGACACCCATTATCCCAAAACCAGGGTGCAGTGAGACCACACTGCATCTGGATCTCTGCTCTATGCTGCCAGCAATACTCCCTGCTCAATAAATGAGACAGTCTGTTAATACAAGAGTTTCAAGAGGCTAAAGACTTTTTTCATCATCTCCTTTTTTAATTAACAGTTTAATCGACAGTTTTTTAATTAAAAGATTTAACTCGGAGTAAGTATATGCAGAAAGGCAAATAAGATGCATAAAGGCTGGAACTGTCAGAGAGAAAACACTCTAAAGAATAACTCAGGAATCCATCGAGCTTTAAAAACTGGTTACCTCATTCACAATAAATGCGAAAGCATTTGTTTCATTTTAACTACAGCTGGTTTTGTGTAACAGCCAGCACTAATCACATAATGTTAGTGGATTACAACTACCTGCTCACTTTGAATTACAGCCTTGCTATGACTGTGTTAAATCCTTCTCTTCCATTTGTGTAAGGAGTTATTTCACCTTCTGTTGAAAAGAAAATGAAAAAGAAGGGAGCAAGCTTCAGTGCACACCAGGAAGACTTTGTCTTCACCAGAGTTAAAACCCCATTTCCTTCAGCCCCCTCCTGGCAATGGGAGAAGCAATTGCTGAAATTGGACCTGCAAGGACAGTACAGGGAGAGAGCAGCAACAACCCACGAAAACAGTTCTCACCTTGGAAAACCCTGAATACATAGTTTAAATGTCACCAAAGGACACAAAGTGTCCTTCAACAGTTGAACTAAATTCACGTGTGTTTGCAGCTGAAAATAAGCGGCGCCTCCATGGTCATAGAAACTGGGTGATGAGTGCAGAATGCTCCTGAAAGACAGGTAAACTACACAGGACTGAAGTCAATTAAAGACCCCATCACGTATGATGCTGGAAAGCCGTCCCCTCTTATGCTCTCCATGCAGAGCCCCTGCTGTTCCAAGAAAGCAGAAGTACCCCAGCTGCCATCAGGCCAGGGAAGCATGAAGAGATGCAGTCTGTCACTTACACCCATGTTATCAGGCTGAAATATCTCTTCCAAGAATGAGACACCACAGCTGCTGCGATATCAAAGCCTGCAAAGCAAAACTGCTGCTTATCAGGTGCTCCTGGCTAGTCTGCAAGGATGGGAGAGCACCAGGACAAACACAAGGGTTTCCATTTAGCACTCTCTATTCCACGTACATCCTTAGAGATCGTAAAAAGCACTTCCTTTCTCCAGACCCCCTTATTTTTCTGGTAAGAAGTCAACAATAGCTGACAGACTTGCATCTCTCTTCAATCTTACTCCAGCATTCATTTTTGAATGGAAGAATAGTGTAATGTTTAAACATTCTTCATAGTTCTTAATGTAGACTTACACTGTACCTCTATAGTTAACTACAAAACGTATTTACGGCAAAGGGGGGGTGTGTGGGTGAGGGACATGACTGAGAAGCCTAAGTGTCAATAAATCAGAAATACTCATTTCAGATAAGCACAACATTTTGCAAAAATAGTATTTAATTCCAAGATTCCTTCTTCTTCCTTGATGGTTCCCCCTGCCCCCCCCCCCGCCACAGATGCACTCAGCTGTTTTCAGATAGCATCTGACAATGAGCGCTGGGTCTGAGGGTTGACCATCAGTGCCTGGTGCTACAGCAGACACTGCAGCTTAACACATGCTTTAAGGAGACCAAAACTCATATACAAGGTTTAAAACTCATGCCCTTACACAATCTGGTTTTATATGACCAAAGAACTACCCACTTAATTTCGTAACTCAGAACAACATTCAGATTTAAAAAGTCGAGACCTGAACCACCGAAAATAGGGTATTTCAAAGAACTCCTGATGGTGACATTGACAACTACATAAAGGCATGAGGCTTCTTCACATAAAAAAAACCCAGAGTTTATATTTGCACGGAAACAAAGTCAGACCATAATTAAAAGTAGCAAATGACAACTGCACAGCACACATGCAATGACTCCAGCTTTTATTCCGTTTCCCATGCAGAAATTAACAATAATAAACTTCTGAATCCTTTCAAGTGACCACAAACATTTATTGCTTTTTGTTTCCATGGGATTGCTTCCATTAGATTGCTTCCATTTGCCTTTCAAAGAAGTGCTGACCATTTAACAAATCTCAGAACAGCAAACCCAAGTGTTTACAAAACACCAAGTTTCCTGGCAAAGCCCAGCCCTCACTGGTCCAAGTCTCAGCTGAGTACACGCAAGCTGGGAGCCAACGATGGTCCAGCCTAGAACAATGGTGAAGGAGGCAGCCCAGACAAGATGGACTGCACGCATTACACAGTATATTATGAAACTGTAAAAGCATATGTGGTAAAACACTTAAACCAGGAATTGTTTCCTTTTTAGGCTTAGCAGTCAGAGCATGAACATTTCAGACAGACTGAACAGGACACTAAGAAATGTGGGTCAGTGGGCAGCTTTCCTTGCATTCTACTTCAGCTTACATCTGTTTGCATGTACATTTAGTGAACGCTAATTTATCCCACAGGGCCCTCTCTTTCTCCCCAAACATTAATTATGAAAGCAGGTTAACAGCACTTCCTGCAGTCCCCAAGCATGGCAGTGTTTCCTACACACAACCCTGCCCACCCCATATCTAGCACCACAGCAGAATTGTAACAGGCCATTTCTCTCCCTCGCTTGCCTTTTTGCCCAAGACAGCATCCCAATATATTGCTCTCCATTAGACAAGAATAGCAGCGGAGAGACTAAAGAGACAGAGATCCCAGCAACCCCAAATAACTTCTCCCTGGATATACAATCCTTCCTACAGTCAGCAGTGATGATAAACCCAGCGATAAAATCTTTTCTTTCAAGTTGGAAAGAAAGATGGTGGAAGAAAGCGACTCTACAAATGCCTCTAAAGCCAAATCCAGCCTAACAAGCCATCTATCCAAGCACTAAGCCTTTAAATGCAACTTGGCATCGCAAGTCAGTATTTAAAAAGGTCTTTAACATGTTTACCATTTATTAGAAGTGCTTCAACAATCCCCTAAAAGCTTTATACCTCCCCTGAAGAAACATTAATCTCTCTCTAGCTGTATGGATAGATGGAGCAGAAGGGATAATAAGAAACTGAAGAAACATAAAAACCCTAACATGTAAAAGGGCCGAAATCTTTCACTTTTCACCTCATGTTTTAGTCACTAAAGATAAACAAAACTATGTGAATTTCTACAATCAAAGTTTTGGACCACATTAAAGGACTTCCCCATTTCTGTAGTAAAAATGATAAAGAGTAGTCAGAAAAGCACTGAAACAACCATCAGAAGTCTGAAATGCTCTGACAGATATTTACAGAGTCAGGTTTATATTCCTCGCTTCGGAAGCAAACTAGAGCTCAAAAGAAAATGTTGAGTGCATTTATGACTATGCACATCAGAGGCACAGCCTGCTTGCAAGATCTGGGAGAGCAAGTAACATCCACATTAATTTTTCATCTTACATCACTTCAACATAAGTAAGAAATTATTAATATCCTGCTTGAAAATATGAATAGTTTTATAAGTGCCAAGAAGGCATGTTCTCTCTGAAGCAATACTGAAAGTTGCCCATCTCAATAGATGGCAATGGTTGATATTTTTGGCAAGAGATTTATTTAGAAGGAAATATGAAGACCATTAACAGTCTACTTTTCAAAAAGAAAAAGATCAGCACATTATTGAGACTCCAAAAATAATTTAGGTTGCTCTGCCCCAGTAGCTCACAGATACTCAGATGGGGTGGTGCGTCCCAAAGAGGGGCAAGAAGCTGCTGACAAGATGCAGAACCTTGCTTAACTTAAGAGCAGTCTTTCTCAGGGAGAACCACGTGGCCATACAAAGACTTTTCCTCGGCTGCCAGAATGGTTACAAAGTGATCACAGATGCTCTTTATCCTCCTGGATACTGGACTTGTTCTGACCTGAGAATTGCTTTAAAGAGGCCTCCTTCACTGTTTCCCTCCAGTTTGAACTGCACTACTATTTACATCGTACACAGAGCACAAATACCAAATACAGATTTTAGGTCTTGCTAAGGTCCTTCATGTTAATGGCAGAAGCAATAGCTAGGGTGGTAAGAAGTCCTGATAATTACATAATGAATCTCTCTGGGCTCAACACACATAGGAGAAGAAACCCAAACCTATCAGTTAGGAACTCCTGGATGCAGCAGGAGCCAGGGTAGGAGATGGGACTGCAGTGATGCACAGATGGCTGGAGAGGCAGGTGAGCAGAGAGGTAAGTCTCGTCTGAATCCAGCATTCACCCATCCGGCACATCTGCCATCCAGGGGTCCCTACACATGTGAAATAAAAGCACTGCTCATACTCCTTTCCGTAGTCAAGCATTCCTTATTGGACTGTTCTATACCTCAAAGTGACTTAAAACCAGTGGCAGACAAGCAGTAGGCTGTTTCTGTTCCTTGGGTAAGATCTAGCAGCATATAAAGGGTTTTCTTTTCACAGGTAGAGTACCCCAGGATCCTGGAGGTAGCTAATACTGTCTGACCTACTAACCTTAGCTCCTGGAAAACTACAAAGTGTTATTTTTCAGAAGGAAAGATGTATTTCTCCAGTCCTTGCAGACTGTCTTATAACTTGGATTATGAAAGTTTGTTTCCCTTCCCCCCAGTTTCCTCATCAAAGCAGTGGAATCAGTAAGGTTATCTATGCTTCTTTAGAATGAGCTTATGCAGATAAATCCAGATATTTAAATCAGTTTCTTAACAGAATGTCAAAAAATAATGTCTATGTAGATAGAACTTTTAACAGCTGTTGTGTTTGTTATGTTGCTGTCACTGTGGATCACAGTACTGCTGTCTCCTCCAAAGTAGACCAGATGAGTATGAGCAGCTGGTAACAGAAGAGTCTCAAACTAAAAGCCAATATCCAGCTAAAGGATTCATAATTCCTAGTTTATACACCCATGAACTGTAGCACTCTATAATCAAATAGGATAATATTTCTGCCTCAAAGGGCTTACTGTCAAATTAAATAATGCAAATGCAACTGCTGAATGAGACACCAGAAGCTTACAGTGTCTGGAGGAGGACAGGTGGACCTCTGCTTCAGTCTTGAATTAGATTTTCCTCCTCAGTTACTGACCACACAGTAGCCCTGTAAGAGAGGCCACAGATTTGGTCCCCTCTTACAGCCCAGTTACCTCCAGCAACTGATCTAAAAACTTAAGCCTTTGGGGAAATGTCCCCTTTGTCATCAGTCAGCCTTGTGTGAGCCTTTCTCTCCCACGCCATTTCTTCAAGTATCTTTCACCTGCTTCTGAAAATAGTGTTAAGAATAAACTACTGATTTCTTCCTTTTTTCTTTGAAACAGAAGTGTATGTTGCTTGTAGCATTAGCCTTTTGCTGCTCTTGTCAGAGGTGGAAGAAACTGCCCCAGTTTGGCCAAAACGTGTGTTGGAAAAGTCTCCATGCACACACAACCCATCCAGGGCACAGAGAGCCTGGCAATGCAGTTCCCAGAATCCTAGAACGATTTAAGTTGGAAGAGACCTTAAAGCTCCTCCAGATCCAACCCCCTGCCATGGGCAGGGACACCTTCCAGTAGGCCAGGCTGCTCTAAGCCCCATCCAACCTGGCCTTGAACACTGCCAGGGATGGGGCAGCCACAGCTTCACCGGGTATCCTGTGCCAGTGCCTCACCACCCTCAGAGTAAAGGGGGCATCTGGACTGGACATGCTCCATTTTAGGACTGGAAGCCCAAAGCTACTGAACTCCATGCATTCACCAGCAGCTGCAGGACAGAGCTGCAAGAACAATGCCTTTCTGTGCTTCCATATGTCTGCACATGTTTATGAAGTCCAACACACAACAAGAAACAAGCATTGGAGAAGGCTGACATGGAGGGACCCCATGGGTCATGACTTCAGAGCAGATACAGCCAAGTGTTAGCAGATAACATCAAAACGTTTCAAAATGTTGAAATGACACTAGTATCAGGATCACGAGTTAAGAGCAGACAGACAAGTGTTAGAAGAGAACATCAACATGTTGAAATAACACTAGTATCAGGAGAATCTGGCAAGATCTGGTAATGTTTTCACTGGCCTTCTTCTTTGTTTTGTTTAGGAAAATTTCTAAAAGATGAAGACAACTGCTTAAGTGTTGAGAGATGAGAAAGATTTTGAATGAACCATGAGGAAAGGAGCAGGAGCACCCAAGAGAAGTACTGAAGAAAGGACAGAAAAATCACCAAAACCAATCTATCTGAATGGGAAAGGTTAAGATAGATTTCCAGAAACTGTTCTCAGTGGAAAAGATGGGATTTGACAACTGCCAGATTCCCAGGCTCCACGGGATAAGGACAGAAATGATAAACCATCAAGGAAACAACACAGACCAAAACTTGCAGTGGATGAGGCCAGCGAGGAGAAGGTGGCACACAGGTGCTGTTCGGTTTGCTTTAAATGCAGGCATGCACAGGTTCAACAGGGGAGCAATATCAATTTGAGTAACATCAGTGGGTGATTATTTGAAGACAGGAGAAGCTAACTAAATATTACTGAAATAGAACACATGATCCAAAATTTTGTCTTTACAATATTGTTTGCTTGTTGAGGATCATTTGCAAACAAAGTATTTTTCTAAGACAAATGAAATGCAAAACAACAGTTTACTATCCATGAAGTTTCTTTTAGTAAGTCCCAAGGGTTTCCCTCCCCACAATCAGTGAGCAGTATTCTATCAAATGAGTCTCATTTTAAATCTATTTTGCTCCAATTTCCTCATAAGGTATCTTGTAATTTGGTATCAATATCTAGATACAGCTCATCCTAATAATATTCTTTGCATCGTTTTCTAGTGTGATCCTTCCAATAGCTGAATTATAATAACAGCACTAGGGAGAAGAGTCAGTACAAAGGAGAGCTGCAGAAAAAACAGCTAAACAGTGGGAAATGCATTGCATCTAAGAAGTAGACAATTTAAATTACACTAAATAGCACAGGCTACATTAAGTAGCTGAGAAACACAGCAGGAAAATGGCAGAATATTATCTGTTTCTTTCTAGTTTTCAGCATTTTTATTTCTTAATAAGGTTACTTTTTTTGCAAGGCAGGAACAGTGTTTGGGAAAGGAAGTGTCCCAGGACAGTAGTAAAAGACTTACAAATGAAATATTTTACTGAATACTTGAATATTCCTAACAAGGAAATGAAGGAGCAGCAAGATTTCATGTGAAAACTGAAGGAAGCATCTATCAGTTCAGTCCTGAGATTATTCAAAGCAATGTAACGGACCTGTGGGCCTGAGAAAAACATGAGCTTTCCAACTGCTGTGGATGGATGGATGGATGGATGGATGGATGGATGGATGGATGGATGGATGGATGGATGGATGGATGGATGGATGGATGGATGTATAAACAATGATAGAAACTAGGTTGAGTTTTAGGCTTTTTCAGGAAGGTAGACAGGGGAAGGTAAACGAACACTACAAGAAAAACTACATTTCTTGATAGAAATTTAAGTCACATGCCTTTAAACAGATGTGTAGTAAAACACCAAGCTACAGACTCAAAACCATATTACAAAGGTGTAGCAAGCCAGTTAATTTTGAGCCAGACAAGACAAACTTGTGGCGTGAAGCTTTTTAAAGCAGCAAACATAGCAAAAACAAAGCTGTGCTCAAGAAGTAAATCCATCAATATGCCTCAGGGGCTCCTTCCCCTTTCTCCTACCTGGAAAGGGCTGAAGGAGGGAAGGAGAAGAAAATTAAAGAAAACAAAACAAAAAACAGATGGAGAAGGCAGGAACCAGTGGGGACAGCAGACTGATCACCATCACTCAAAGCCAGGCTTGAACTCCTACATGAACTGCCTGCCAGACGTGACTGTGCTCATGCTAGATGATATATGCGGTCCCTCTGGGGAAAGGGGGTGCCATCAATCACTTGTGCCACCCCTACACTCAAAGCCAACCAGGCAAACAGCACTGTGAACCCCCTGACGATGCTCATCTGTGCTGGCACTAGGGATGTCACATAGGTTTGCTCAAAGCAGGAGCAGGGAATGTGCGCTCCCTGTTTCTCCAGGTCTCTCCTCAACTATTAAACAATACCTTCCTCTAAAAGGAGTTAATTACACAGAAGAAACCACAGTGAATAAAATGCAAGTTACACTGGTAATTACAGGCAGCCTTGGACAAGTCATACGTGCACAATGCTTCCCTGCCTCTCAGCATTCACAAGGCACTGAATCTTTGCCGAGTCAATCCAGAAGCTTCACAGCATGAGATATAAAACACATGAGAGGATGAGGGCGTATGAATGTGCTGGACAAAGAGATAAAATGACTCTAATTACCAGCTATTACACTGTATTTTCCATTTCTCCCATATTTTCAACAGGAACTGCAGAAGATATCAAGAGAGCTTTATATTTCCAAGCAGCTCCTCACTCATCACCCCTTACATTTCAAAGAAGACAGAAGCCAGCAGTATTGCAGCAAGAAATAAAGGCTTCAGAGTTTTGAGATCTGCTCCTTGATGGTACACCAGATCCAAACACCCCAACTCATCCCAACACACGCAGGATCTATTCAGATCACCAACAGCACTGATGGGTGCTTTGTGCTGGGACACATAGTGACAACATAGGTTGCCTTTCAGAGAAATTTAAACCATGTTTGTGTATTTTTTCTGACATGAGGTGCAATTCACATCCAAGAGCCAGCCACCAAGAGATGAACTTCAGCCTCCCATAAGTTCATGCAGGTTTTATGAGGACAATTCCACTGCTCCTGAAGCTGCAAGAGCAAGACAGCAAACCCTGACAGTTACAAACGCCCTGGCTAAGTGGTGTCAGATAGAGCAATAATGCAAACAAAGCTTTGAGACTTCAAATGCCTCAAAATTTCAAATAATATTTTTCAAAGCAAATTTTTCACACTGGTCTCCCACCAAAAGCTCAGCACTATTTCCTAGTGTTAATTCTATGGCTCTGATATTAGATTACAAAAGCTCTGTGGTTAACTCCTGAGCCCCGCTTGCCCACCCAGCTTCCCACTGGAAGCACAAGCACAGTATTTCTCAATCATCTTGATTAAGCTCATGATGTAACAGCTCTTCTCCTGACAGATAAAGCCTAAGAAGCAAACACCTTTGTAGATTCACCACCTCAAATCTTTAGTGCCTCGGTCAAGGGGCAACCACAGATGAAGCAGGAACGCTGCCAGGCAGGGCCAAGGCCAGATGATGCCCATCTGTCTCTATCACACACCATCACAGGAATCTTGGAGCCACAAATTCTGCTTCCACATCCAGTAGGAAGAACAGCAGCAGCTATACTAGCTGCTCAGCATCAGCTTCTGCCTCGCAGTGTCTAGTAGTGCTGTGGTGAAACAGCTTCAAGGGACAGACGTTATCAACACAATTACTTGTCAGCACTGTTTACACTAGAATTTAAACTGCTCCTATCGCTGGTAGATGCACGTTTTCAGCTGGATGCAGAACAGGGTAAAGATTTACCTGTTCCCAAAACACAGCACGCAAGCACTGACTTAATCTGTGCGATCTATAGCGCACAACTAGGCTATCTTCCTTGGAAGCTTATGACAAGAACCATTAAGGAAACTGTCAGCAACATGAAAAATATTCTATTTGAGATAGGCTGCATAAAGTACATGCTTCTTTTGACTTCTGCAAAGCATAGCTTAAGTTAAAACTCAATCACAGCTGAGAGCTTGGCATCCACACAGTCTCTCGCATGCAAAACAAAATAAGCACAGTACGCAGACCAGCAGAGCTGGAAACAGGTCTGGAAATGCAGGGAGAAGCTGCACAGAGCTTGCCTAAAAATACCCCAAAACCAAAAGAATACTCCCCCTAAAAAAGCCCCAAACCCAGTGTTTTCTGTCCCCCATCATGAGGAACAATGCAACTAAGCAACTTCACTTTTAAAGTACTAAAACCCTCTTCTATCATCCCCTCAATTCAGTTAACAGGGAAACTTCAGACCCAACAGATAAAACCATAAAGCAGCAAGTTCCTCCAACTGGTCAACTCCATGCCAGCATATTGCGATGCAAGCACATGCCTGCTACTCCATGCCAGCAGCATAGACCAGTCTCATCTGCTACTGTGGACTTAATACAAGGTAAGATCTAATGTTCCCAGTTGCAAAGAACTCTGTCCTGGCTCAAAAGCCCCCTTCCTCCTCAATAACGTTCTCCCTCTGACCACTGCATAACAAGGATCTATTTGAACTGCTAAGGAAGGATTTAAAGACGTTTACTGCAGGCTGACATCCCTCCTGTCATAAAACTTACAATTGGAAGCGCTTCTCTGCATGCCAACAGCCAAGCTTTGAGCAAGGCACAAATCAGGGTCTGGCTCAGCGGCAGTTACACTAAAGCTCTGCTTTTTGTGTTGGCCTAAGCCATGGGAGCGGCAGAGCCAGTGCCAGCTCGTCACACAGCCACAGACCAACCACACAAGGTCATCACAAATTCTCTGAGTTCGGTTAAGTGACAGACGGGGACATCTGCTATACATCTGGTCTGCATTTAACACGCCAGGAGAACTTCCAGCACCAGTGCAATTTTCATTTAAAAAGAAAGGAAAAAGAAAAATCAAAGGCAGCCGCAGCCTTATCTTTCATCCTGCCAGAATTATAAAAAGCGTTGAGGTGATAATTCTCTTTGAACAATGCAGCCAGTTCCACCCTGATTGGGTGCAACTGCACTAAAGCCAGCCAGAAGAGCCCCCTCAGCAGACTGTTTGTGTACTCAATGATGCTGCAACTGGTGAAGACTCTCTGGGTGATGCCACTAGTGAATTTACTTTATTACAAGTAAACCCAGACTTCTGCTGCTCTTAACCCATTTACTGGGCCAGAAGGAAGGACAGCAAGGGAAGAGCTGAGGCATTTCAATGCCCCAAGAGAAACAAGTGCAGCACCACCAAGATTCAGATCTAGTTTCAACATAATTTAAAACTTTTTAGGCCACCACTGCGGCTCAGTGCTACCTACGAAAATTTTAAATCTCACAGAGATCCTAGAAATCCATAGGGATCCCCAACAGTAAAACTGCTTAGGAGGAGCTGCAGAAGTCAGCACAATTTTCAGATCCATCTCACCACAGTGCTCATTTGCGTCAGGCTTTAAAACTTTAAATTCAACACGATCTGTGTAATAAGGTGTAATGCACAAGACAGATGGCCAGTTTAATGTTCCTCATGACGCAGTCATGACGCAGGTGAGCATGGCATTCCTTTCCATGTCACTTCTGCCACATACAGCAGTCACAAGTTCCAGAACAAAATGAACAAAGAAGCTTCCAAGTTGGTAACTGTTTTTACAGTGACCAATGATTAAATCAGCTTGGCTACAGAATTTAACACCACATCTTGAATTTATTCCAGTCACAGTTACTGGCAGGGATAAAGTTTCACATTAGCAAATTAACTAAATGCACTATTACTGTATCTCAGCTACTTAAGCTCATCAGTAAATTAAAGAGCTCAGTAAAAGCTGAAAATAGGAATCTTACTTGACACACATACCAAACATACATTACCTTAATGACTTAATTTTACAGTTCCATCTTATGTTCCACAGGTGCCATTTGGAAAACTGAAAGGCAATTGCTTGGTTTGAGGAACAGGTGATGCATAAGCAAGCATTTAAAGATTTAATCTAAGAAATTTTATTTCTTAGAATGATACTTACTGCTTTGCTAAGCTCTATTTTACAAGGTAGTTTTCCATGATAAAATTATCATTTCACACTCACTACAAGTTACTTCTGCATCAATTTTTAGATGCTTTCAACTTGGTTTAAATTTAAGAAGTGTTTTATCGTAGTCTCTAACTAAAACCTACCACTCATTTTCCCAAGGACTATACCCTGGTAACTTCCAAGAAGTGTGTCTGCCCATGCAAGCTGAACAAGGTAAACCTGCGGGCACACAGCCCTGCCAAGCACCTGCAGCTGAGACAGATGTGTAACAGTGGGATAATGCATTCTCATCACTCCTCTGATGTCAAGCTTCTTTCTGCAAAGTAATCTCTCAACTGGGTCTTAACAGTAAGCGGCAAGGTCTTCTTTAATAGCCACCAAGTCAGTCCCGCCATACACAGCACCAGTGATTTAGGAGCAGAAAGTCAAGTACTCCACTTGCTGATATGTATCCTATCTAAGGTCACACAGCAAAAACCATGAAACCACAACATCACTCCAGACTTCCCCAGAATGCGGACCTGGTCTCCTATCTACCACCAAGCCCATCTTTTGGGGATATTTGTCCTTTCTGGCAAGTTTACAGCCACAGGACAAAAAATTCCTCAAGGCCTAGTAAGAGTGAGACTTCATTTCTGAAGCAGGTTGATTAAAAACAACTCACCCAAACCCCAGACTAACACACACCCCCCATGTTTCAGTTGCCCTTAGCATAAGAGGTTCTTCACCCACAAACAAGGTTTTTACTTGCTACAGTATTTTAACTAGCAGGAGTCATCTTCCTCTACTACTGTCCCCGGTTTCCCATTAGTAAAAAGCTCATCACAACATTACCAAATCAGGATGACCATAGAAGCTAAATGATCACATCACTGAGCTGCCAGGTACTCCCAAACAGCGAGGTACCAGAAGTAGCAGGTCCATTTTAATATTCATACATTTGACTGTGCACACTCAACTTCTACAGGGCAGAAGTCTGGCAGACTGGTGGCTTCATGCCCCAGTGAAAACCAAAAACATTCATTTACTTTTCTTCAGTCAGTATTTTCTGGATCCACAATCCAGTTAATAAACTTGAAAATTCATTCATGGAAGTACATATGCTCGCAGCCTAAGCGAATTCCATCCTTCAGTTCTATGCCATCTAAACCAAGTGGGAGGAAAAAAACAGTGGATCCAACCCTACATTTGATTTTCACCCCATGTGAAGGATAGAATCTGCCTTAAAACAATGTGCAAAGAGCCAGAGAATCTAAAGCAGACTTATCTGCCTAGGTGGCTGCATTAAGTGATACAATCAAAGCAGTTACTTGCAGGAGTGGTGGGGACCCAGGAGCAGCTTATAGCAATTGTTCTGTTCTCCAGATGGAGATAACAAAACACAGGAGGAAAACAAAAACTAAACCCTAAAATGAGAGCAGTTGAGAGAGAGAAATTCTATGTTAGGACTACCTGAGAGCATGGAAACAGGATAAAGACTACCTTCTTCTGAGTAACAGCTAAGTTACATGATTTCCCTATCATCAATCCACGTATCCCATCCTGTGTCTCACAGTATATACCATTACTCTTCCGAGCCCCAAGATGCCACATCTCTTCTGGAGACTGCTCCTCTATACTGGCAGGGTGACATCTGTTGTCCCACCTCTGGTTTCCATGGAGATTTAATTATGCACATCACAGAATCATGGAATGTTTTGGGTTGGAAGGGACCTTAAAGCTCATCTATCTCCAACCCCCTGCCACAGGTAGGGACACCTTCCGCTAGACCAGGTTGCTTAAAGCCCCTTGAAAGAAAGGCTAAAACACTCCGTGAGTTGAGTTTTCCTAGTTAAAACCTGTTTCCAACTACCTTCTCCAAGGAGGAAGGTTTCAGGGAGAGAAAGAGCACCATGCAGAATCAGTGTTCATCCAAGGCTGAACAAAGCTCCCATTTATTTTCCAATACTTACAAAGGAAAAGAAATAAATCGCATCCAAGAATTAAAAAAATATATATTTCCGCTACCTATTATTCTGTACTCAGATTAAGGACTTATTTTATACTGTTTTGTCACGTACTTTAGTAAGTAATAAAAGTGTAATGGTAATAATTACATCATTAATTAGCACAATTACCACTGAATAATCCTTTTTTGGATGTTAAATGCAAATAATTTCTTCTTGTGTGGACTCTTTGTATCTGATGTATTTTGTACCATTTACTAATAATGCCCAGGCAACTTCAGAAGATCAAGCTGCCTTTTGAAAAGCACTTGTCAACCTCTCAGCTATAAGGACTCCTACCTTTGATGGAGACTTTTTGTTAAGAAAACCATATATATCCCAGAGTTAGAGACAAATATTAATATATAAGGATACCAGTACATTCTTAGGTAATTAGAAAGCTATCTTCCATCTTCCTAACCTAGAATGAAAACTATGCAAGCCTGTACTGCATCCTGAATATATATATATATATATGTATCTCTTACATATCCAGACAAAACACTACTGTTAAATGGGAGTACTTCAACAAAGTAGCCTTTAAACTACATCCTTTCAAGGCCATTTTAATCCCCTGTGGATGTACTCAGGAAAAAAAAAAATAGACCTATTATAGCCTATGGTCAAGGATTATTGATGTGATCCAACTTTAAGCATTTAGCTGAAATTGCCTGAATTATAAGCATAAACAAGGCAGCCTCCTCTGAGCAATGCTGAGCATAGATGTCAGCTTCTGCTGTGAACCTGCTTCTGCAGAAGCCTGCTACTTTCCATGAGATGGAAGGACCTTGGAGTAGGCACAGGAAACTGCCCTCTTTATTTAAATTGCTCAAATGAAAATAGATTAAAGCATCCAGAGCCTTTCCACCTTTAGCAAATTCATCTGACCTCTTTCAAAAGTCCCTGAGCACGTAAGTCTTTAGTTCTATTAATGGACTGAGCAATGCTTGCTCTGCACCAAAAGGCAGCGCTTCCAAAGGACACAACAGCACATCCCCCTAAGTAACTTCTCTTCCTTTCAAGTGAAAGGATCACTACAGAACATAATTTGATTGAAAACACATTTATTTCTCAACAATTCAGAGAATACTAAAACTGGCAGTGAAGTGATTATGTTGGCAATAGTACTGGCTGTTATGTACCCACTAATAGCTGACGTAGGTCTTGACCACAGGCTCTGCTTGCCTTTTCTAAAAAGGTACTCACCATAATACTTGAAGGAGCTTATTTCTCCAGTGTCATCGTCTACTCGTAAGCAAAAGCAGTATCGCTCGTCAGGGCATGCACTTACCACATTTTTTCACAAATTATTTAGACAAGTGCTGTTACAGCAGATTAAAGTCAGTTTATGTTGATTTGGGACTTGAAAGTTAAGTTTCTGTCGGAAAAGTCTTTGGTTCAGAGTTAAAGCACCCCTTTTTCTTACTTAAAGGAAAAATAAGCCTAGCTTCAAGTTTAAGGATGAGAACTTTGGTAATTGATTGCTGGCTACAGCAGTTACCAGAAGAATATACAAAAACAACTGGATGCAAGCTCATTCCAGATTCACCCAGCTTGCTCAATTAATTACTGTGCTCTAATGAGCAAACCATGCCCATGAAGTGCTGCTTCTGCAGCTCCAATCAAGGGTGCCTCAAACACCAGATCCAGAAGAACTCGGGCTGCATTTCAGACTCCATCACAGCAAGCAAATTGTAAACATGAAATAAGCCCTTTTAGATCCCTCAGCAAACAGAATAAAAATACGAAGAAAGTATTTAGGTTTCCTTGCTTTTAAAGGCCTGTATCAAAACTAGGAATGGAAAGAAAGCATGCATCAGGGACTTCAGCAGACTGAGCAGCTGTCAGCTCAGGCCAGGCCCCAGGCAGTGATTTCATTCAACAGTAGCTTCTCTCCTGCTAACTTCAAGTTGCAGCTTTGGTTCATAAAACTATGGCCAGTGTCCCAGACCCTCCCTATTACAGCAATATTTAGGCATTACTAGCAACAGAGGCTATTAAAATAATAATCAGAAAGGCAGTAAGAAATAGGAGACTCCTTTGCTGTGGGAAGAGTAATCTCTGTTGGGGTACATCCAAGATGAATACCAGCTACTTAGAGATGACTGGAAAAATCAAGTAGGAAGAATCTTCTTTTCATGTTCTCTTCATACTAAACCTAGACATTTGAGCGCCAGTATTCCGAACCAACCCTATTTTTATGACAGAGCTAAAGCTAAAGTCATTTCCCCTCCCTGCAGCACAGCATTTTCCTCTTGGTTATCATAGAAGAGCTGGTATCTTCAAACTTGTTAGATACCTATACCTGCAACAGCAGGAATTGATCCAAACTGTTCCAAGCTCCTAATCCAAATTACCACTTCAAGAAAGCCATTAAAATATGTATGTTTTCAACAATCACTCTGTTTGGAAAAGCTAGACCTAGGAACATTTAAAGACTGGTCAATAACGCACCCAGTACTCATTTGACCAATCTCAGCTGTATTTCCATAGAAAGAGCAGGCTGCAATATTAACCAAACTAACCAGTCAAAACCAAACCCTGTATAATCCAAAGGTTTTAACCTGTGTAAAAGGTTAAAGGATGAGCATGAGAAAAACGCACCAGAAAATGTTCACGACGGAGTAGCATTCACTCCGGCTCCTCCTGCCAAAAAGAGCTCATGTGGGCTCATTATTTAGCACCAAAATTGACTAACACATGATAATCTCCAGTGAAATATCTTGATAGAAAGTTATTTGTTTTGTGAGAAAAAGGGTTCCTGGTTTATTAACCTTCAATATAAACAAGTGAAAGTTGAAAAGTTTCATAACAAGAATCAGAGAAGGAACAGTGCGGATACCTAAATCTGAACCGCATGGGAAAAGTTCCTTCAGTTGGAAAAAAGTCCTAGTATTAATTTACAATAATGAAATGAAACATGTGAAAGGAAGAAGAGCGACTGCACCGAGCAGCTACATGTGCGCTTTACCAGTGGGGGATGAATTCAGCTTGGAAATTTGGCAGGCAGAGCAATCAGATAGCAACAGCATACTTGAGTAGGTAAACCTGGAAAGAGTTAAAACCAGATTAAATCTGTTGGTAGAATTTCTAAGACAGAATATTCTGTTTGACACAGCACTGAACTAGGAAATACAGAAGACTTCGCCGGCACTGCCATCTTAGACTTTGTAAAACCTTGTTTAAAGCTGAATTGTCACTACATAATAAAACTTATTAAATAATACTGGGTTTTAACAGGCTTGATTATCAAACAGCAGTGCTCTCGGCATCCCTCTGGATGCAGCCTGCCAAGAGATGTTAACAAAGTAGGGCACTGGCAGGAACTGAAATGCTTCCTCCCCCACCACCAAAGTATCTATAATGTTTTCCTAATGTGTAGCTCAATGCAAATTATTACATCTTGGTAATAAGTTTCCCGCTACAATAAGATAAAATGCTAATGTCATTTCTTCCATGGTCTTGTGGCATGCCATTTTCCCTGAATATAATCATCAGAAAGAACATAATTGGAGCAAAAAAACTTCACTTGCATTCCTAAGATACACCGCCTGTCTTCTTCAGGATACATAAAGCCAAAAAAAGTACATTCTGTAAGTGAACAGGTATATAGAATGCAAAAGAAATATTCCTTTGTTTTCCAACACAGTATTTTGAAGCACCTGTGGTAAGCACTGCTTTAAGAAAGTTAATTTATAAATTCTTGAGGAAAAAGTTGCTCCCTGGGAACTGATCATGACTGGTCATGTCTTGTGACAGTTGAAGGCTGAGAATGGGGAGTATTAAAGTGCCCACCCATTCTGCATGAGTTATTGCTACTCTTAGGTGCAGCAGTTAGCTAGACCCCATCAAAGAGGGTGTTTTGTTTGGGGTTCACCAGTTAATGCACCCCCCCAGATTTCTACTCCCAGCTGGTTTGGTGAACAGCCTCCACCTGTGTCAAAAACACTTAAAAATCCTCACCAGCAGCAATAAATGATTCCTGCTATGTTAAAGATAAACAGAACCCCAAATCCTCTTTTTTCAAATGAGTGTTTTCCCCACTGCTGGGCACTGACTCTCCAAAAACCAGTGGAGAGTTTCACTTTTCAAACAGCCTAAAAAACTAGAGTGGCACTTTAATCAAAAGCCATAACCTCTCCTCCTCTTCAACTTAAACCTAATTACTAAAAGGATAAGGTTTAGGACAATTAAGTGCACAACAGACCAGTCATTCTGCTAGAAAGGGTGTGAAACTTCCCAGGAAGCCAAAGCACACACAAGTCTTGAGACTTGTCTCTATTAACACCTTATTGGACTTTGGTGGGTAAAGGACTACAAAGCCAATCAATGCAGAAGTGAAATGGTACCTTATAAAACATGGGTACCTTGGAGCATTAATTATTGCTAACTAGGCAAGGTAAAAACAACAGCAAGATGGTAAGACTCTCAAGACTTTTCCTCTGGTCAAGCTTACTTGACTTAAAATGTAAAAGGATAGTTCAGAAAATGAAGAAGTTGTTTCCACCAAACCTGTATGGGCTAGTTATGACACTGTAAACTCTTTGGGACCACAACTGTTCCTTTGCTTCAATTCATTCACAATTCATAAGCTAGCCCAACAGAGACCCAGACTACAACTTGCACTCAGGAATAGCATGATTCCAGCTGTAAGCACATGTCCCCAAAGAAATGTCATTTTAAAATCCATGAGATACACACAAAGTCACAAAACGCTGGAGTTTTCCTTTAAGTAGCGTATTTTGGTAGCATTTCTCTCTGTAAGAAACAAAAGACAGAAAAACTTTTGGAAACCTGTACTCAGACACATGGCATTATTTACATCATGATCTCTCCAAAGCGGTGGTGGCCCAGGAAGCTCTGCCACAGTTGAGAAGAACCTCATATATTTTCTAGGGGTTCATGCCATTTAGAAGAAAAAAGAAAAGATGACCCAAATACAGTTGAATTGTTTTTAGAGTTCTACAAGAAAATAATCTTTCTGTACACTGCATTGTTTTTTCTCATTTTGAGAGAAAACACTCGTTCAAAAAGCCTCTACCATGAGCCAGAATTCAAGAACTAGATTATTTATATCTCAAGGACTTTCATTTGAGTACTGCTGTGCAATACCAAACCACAATATCCATGCTCACTTGTTCTGACAATGCTGCTGCTCCTTCTTCCTCCCACAGGAGAGACTAAAATGGTGTATTTTCATCTAGTGCCATTCTGAAGGAGTTTCAGTTAAAGAAAAAAAGATGAGCCTGTAGTATTTTTGGAGCTATTTTTGTGATGTAGTATCAGTGCAGCAGCTGGAGTGTCCTGGACATGTTCAACAAACGTGCTTGTTTCAGTTGTGTTAATGCAGAGATGGGACGTTGCATTAAGTAACATCAGTGTCAGGCTATACAATGTGTGACTGATTTAAAGCACGTGATTTAATCAAGCAACGCAATTTCAATACTCATGTGGTTTTCTGTTGCAGTTCAAGTTGTTTTGGCACCAGAACTAGTTTTAGATTTGGATAAAGATACAATGGAGATGTTATCTTCCACATCTACAGATGTGAAAAACCCAACACATAAATGGCTAAGAGAACTCATCTCAAATGAGTATTTAAACCTGTTTTGGAATAATATCCAGTATTGATAAGCACTTTACGAAACATATTTTTATTTGGTGTTTGTATTTATAGCAACCCATGTTCTTTTAATATACTCCTGTAGGCACATAGCAGAAAAATACAAAAAATGCAGTCTGTTATGTATTTTCCTGAGCCAAGTCATCAACATGCAATTCACAAGTGAGTTCCATCTCTTTAAAAACAAAGTTTTAAATAGATATTTGACAGCTTTCCCCTTCTTCACCCCTCAAAGTGCTAACCCTCAGCTGGGACCTGTGAATTTACCACCCCTTCAGCAGGTTTGCTCATTACATGCACTGGACATATGTAATACACAGGCAAAGAAAGAGATCTGCTCAGCCTCAGCAAGCAGGGCACTCCTGAACAGGCAACCAGACCAAATCTGCGAACAGCAAAGGATGCTGCTACTTAGAGGTGTGAAGCACTGGAGTGCTAAGCTTCATCTGAACGTATGTTTAACTACTGCTGCCACCGAATATAGCCTCCCTGTGAATACATCCAGCAAGAGCTAGTGAAATTGTTAGTCAAATCTTCAGATAACATTTATGGTTTCCTAACTGTTTAACATATATGCTACGCTTTGCTTCCCATTAACACTTCCAAACTGCTTATTGCCCATGTCTTCTCAATCCATGCGTTAACAAACTTGGAGCATCCAGAGCTTGCAATTAGTAGAAACAGCACTTGAACCTGCACCAAAAAAACTCAAAACATGCTTCCACGTTCAGCGACATCCGTAGTGTCCCCTCCCTGCTTCCAGCATGGCCCTGAGGTCCTTCTTATTCCCTATGGGGGAGAAGGATACAGTGCAGTGACTCCTGCAAGAGAGGTTCAGAAGCATTTGGTGGTTGAGAGCCCAACTGACAGCTAAGCATTCTGCATGAAAGACCTTATTCTGACATACACAGCTTTTACTTGTATCAGAGATGAAGCAAATGCACCTGAAAACACTCTGATGGCATTAAGTCCAGCATCTATGACACAGGCAGCGCTTTTCTATACCTCTGCCAAGAAATACTTCTTGCACTTCTTGCAGTACATATGAAGTCTGTGAATTAACAATTTTTACTTAAATCATTTACCTTTTCACCAGCCAACCATTATCCTGTGATAGCCGATGTTCTATAGTAGGCTCAGGTGCTTAAGCAGCAGCATGTGGCCAAAAAACAACTGGCAGGAGAAAATGGCATTCACCAGCTGCAGGTACTATCTGCTATTTTGTAGGTACTCTTTTACAAAAAGACTGTATTTACCCATACAGACAAGAATTCATAGGAGATGATAGTTCTGTGGCAGAGAAATAAAGTGACAAAGTAAATACCATGAGAGATCCTTCTCCTGAATCCAGAGTGCCCTTGATCACAGTGTGAGAGCAGAAATTGAGCTCCATAACTGGATTTTAAAAATACAAAGGAAACAAGCTTCCAACCCCAAGCTACTGCGCTCTGCTCCCGATGCCATCTCAGGCCCCATAGTGTTCTCAAAGAGCACTCATCTCTATCGGGAAAAGGTGAAAAATGCCTTCCTGCATGACATGCTGTCTGAACTGAGAGAATTATTTATAGTTGCTGTGTTTATTTTCAATTATTAAACTGTAAGTTGTTACAAACTATAAAATGTTTATAATTTCATGGAAACTATTTTTGTTATTTATAGAAAAGCATCAATAACAGTAGAGTGAATGTATATACATAAGGATAAACTTTCCCTATTAAATAGGTGCAAAGATAACATGCAATCTGCAGCATTGTATGATACATTTCCACATTTTAGTCTCTAATCTTTTCCCCCTGGGCTGCACCTGTTCTCACTGAACACTACTGAAGCACTTCACTACCATTTGTGAAGTGACTTTTCTTTCATATTTGAGAATGTGGGAAAACCACATGATAGATCATGCTAAAATTCCCTGAACCCCCTCCCTTCTACCTAATCTTCAGCACAAGCGTGTCTATATATACATTTATATATACATATATAAGAAAAAATTCTTCTGCACATCTGACTTCCTACGGAAGCGAAGAATCATTTATTCAGAGCTGTGCCCGTCTCCTCCCATAAATGACTTCCAAGCAGGGCTTTGATTTTTTCCTTTTAAATCATGTTTGCCACTATGGAAGGAGGTGAGATGGGAAAAGAATGAAGGGAGGAGATGTTAAAGCAATCTAACACACAAGCACAGCAGCAAGGATCCCCATCCCCACCAGTATTTCTACTTTATGTAACACAATTTTCAAATGCTTTACATTAGGCCCTAATTGGTCAACTGGATGTAGAACAACTCCTGCAAATTAATAGCATGTATTAATTGCTCATGCCCTTATTACCTGCAGAACCTGCCATGCCCTTGCATCTCTCAGTACTGTGAAGTCTTGGGACGACTGGCTACTCATGTCATTTTAAGTATTTAAGGTAGCCTAAGAAACTCCAGTGCCATTCAGCATTTAAGACATAGTTTTCAATTTGCTGCAAAGGTAGGAAGCAGAACAAAACCCTTTTACGCAGTTTGCACTGCCCCATCTTTTGTCTACCTCTCAAAGAGGTTTTACACAAGCCTAATCTGAGTGTGCCAAGAGAGAAAGCTACAACCTGGCTAACAGCTGTGAGCGAGATCAGCCCAGGGTCAGCAGAAGGCAGCAAATGCAAAATGCAGGTTCCAGATGAACCTTAAATAAACCACGGTAGACATCATGCGTATTTTACCGCACACAGGTCAAGACAGTAAAATATCAAGTTACATACTACATTATAGGTATTTTCCATTGACTGTACAAGCAGTGCCATGAGCACGCATGCTGCTTTTGGATGCTTCACTTCTACTGATACTGGTAACTCAGGATGAAGCACTGAATTAGATTCTGTACTTTTCACACTGGAAACACAAACACAATGTGTTCCTTAAAAACAAACAAACAAAACCCCACCTGCACTTTTTCTGCTTCCCAAGTAGGGGAACATTTCTCTTTCTTCAGATCTTAGATGTCAGCCAGACAACGTATAGCTTGTAACATACAGTTACAGCTTCATCTACTATTGTAGATGAAGCTGTAACTGAAAACGTCAGAGTGCAAGTAAAATGTTTCATCCAACATCCAGAAATCAAGTTACTGACTTCAGCTTTTTTGTATCTCCTTGTATTCCACCTGCTTTGCAGAACAGGTCATTTCATAGACTTTCCCGTCTGATTACAGGCAATCAAGCCTCATCACTCTCACCACACTCCCATACCAAGAGATGCCAGGCACTAACGTCCCACCAGCAGGACCACCAGCTATGGCCCTGGCACTTTCCCAGTGAGAGGATCCAATGTGCCCTGCACACTCGTTCCCAACACCAGCCCTGCCAAGTCACAATACAAGTGCCAAAATCTTAGTATTGCTGTAAGCAAACAAGAGCCCATAGGCTTTCAGTAAACAAAGCAAGCAGATGCCTCTGAAAGCCCACTGTACACATGCAATGCTCACATCATCCTGGCATCCACCCAAGGTCAGCACCTTTCCACATGCTGAAATTCAGCATCACAAACTAGCAAGACAACCCTGAGAACCACCTCATCCGCCTGCTTACTCTATTTTTACTACAGTTATGATGACTACAGCTGTCTAAATGGAGCAGCTTTTAAAACTAGAATGAAGAAGATTGAGAAAGCTCAATTTCATAATGTGACTTTTGCAAAAGAAGAAACCTACACAGCTTCCAGCTGAAAATAAAACAAAAGCTGCAAACCTTCACAAGCTTCACCCGAAGCACCTGCCTGTAGGAAAGACGAAGGTGAACCAAGGACTCCTGCCTTTAAATTGCCACACACCTACTTCCTTGCTTCAACCTTGGCTGCTGAATGGCAAAACTCCCCCATGGAAATGCTCTTCCCTTTGCCAGACAGGGATGAGACCAGCCCTGGGAAGAGAAAGCTCCTGGCTGCGCACCCAGCTGTGCCTCTTCTCAGGGAACACCCCAAGGGAAGGAAAACCCAGCCCTTCCTGCTTTTTCTTTCAGAGCAGTACTTTGGCCATACTACATGGCTGGGGACACACTGGGATCTGGCTTTTCTGCATGAGAAGATAGACATATTGCACCAGCCCTGCTCAAAAAGTCATTCTGAATTCGGTGAGAAAGAACTGGGAGAACCATGAAGTACCTCCTGGCCAGTACAGAATACCTTCCTATAGCAGCCATAAGCAATTTGAATTTTTAAACAAACAAATAACTAACTTACTTAAGGACCAAGGACGGTGTTAAAGAAGTATTTGTATCAAAGGAGTCTGCATTTTAAGGCAGTGAAGCAGAGGTAGCAAGTTGGAAACAACTGCCTAAAAATGTAACTGACTTTTACACACCACAGTTGTCTACAAGAGAGGGTGAAAGTTTGAATCAAAGCCTTCAAGTATCACAGTCCTTTTTTGCTTATAAAACAGCAAAGGAGCAGTTGTATTTATTTCTCACACACAGGCTTCTGGTCAGAAGTTTTTCAGATACTTACTTTCTTTCAGGAGCTGGGTAACCAGACTGGCTGTGGCCAACTCGATCCTTCCTTGTACCTGCAAGAAGACTTGCAGGAATTGGCAAGACTTAACTATAAGGCAAATCTTTATTTCTGGCTTCAACTGTATTATAATTTGTGACTCATGAATTATATTATTCAACATTCCCATGAAAAATAATAGCTATCATATTACCTGCTGCATTAAGAGCAGATCGCTGGTTTTCAGATTTTATTCAAACAGGCAACTGATATTTTTCCATTTATCCAAAGTCTCCAAAGCACAATGAATATACAATTTATTACATTTAACAGTCAGTGAAGAAGGACATTGGTGCTTTGAACACTGAAATCCCAAATAAAGAAACTGAAACATCACTTCATCTGGAAACCAAACAAACAACTACATGAAGGAACACCAAAAAGGAAACTGAACAGTTGTGCTCATCAGCCTTTACTAACAGTGAAAGCAACCCCTTATTTCATTTCCTAAGACTTACTTGTTATCACCTGACAACAAAACCAGAGTCTGTTAGTTTACAAATGAAAAGTGACATACCATCAAAGTGATATTCCAGTAGAAAAATACTGGGGACTGAATTATCAGCCATTCTCAGCACAAGATCCACAGATTCTAAGAATCTCAATGGGGCTGTGGATGCCCAGTCTGCAGGAAACCAAGTCATTAAAGGCTCCTTTTATTACAAAGCCCTGACAAAAACCACATGTACTCTTGGGGAGCTCATGAGAGAATCAGAGCAAGTTGGAAGAGCCATGCTAAGCTTTTCTTGTTATTAAAAAGAAAAAAAAAGCCACAGCAAGACCCAGCAGCTAATGCCAGCTCTGATTTAATGAGAGTTTTGCAAAAACACATCCAGCACCATATTACAAGGTTGCATTACAAACCAGCAGGCACAACCTGACATCTACAACTACCTCCTTTAGATGGGAATAAAACCTCAGAAAGGTGCTGTGTGCAAGCACCCACCATCACAGCTTCTAACAGCCAAAAACACAATCTGGAAGTGAGAGACTCTTTGACTGTTCTGATTACAAGGGGTAGGCACCAATGCTACTAACTGCTCAGTCATGAGATGCTTGTTTAACCCCCCCCGTGCAAGCCGTGCATAGCCCTACTGTATTAGTCCAATTGTGAGCAACAAATCTGACTAATTAATATGCAAATTCCCTTGGTCAGGCTTCCATAGAAGCACCATGAAAGCAGTAATTGTAACTTCAAATCAGACATGTGATAAGCAGCACTGCACAGCACTCTAAAGAAAATATTTAAGAAACTGTTGTCCAAAAAGCAGAGGTTGAGGACATAATCTGGCTTTCTAGAAGTTAACAAAGCTCCAGCACTGCATCAAATACTGCAGGAGGAATTTAAAGTTTTAATAATCTCCTATTCCAGCATGTCAGTCAAATGTGCAGCCCTATTTCCACTTGTCCCCATTATCACTGCTGGGTGAGAGGGGCAGCAGTAAAGAAGACAAATTTCAAACAGAATCAGCATCTTTTATAACAAAGAAGGGCGATAAGAACTCCAGCAGGCAGGCAAACGTCATGTCAGGGAGAGTGCAGCAGCAATCAGACAGCTGCAGCCAAAAGCCTTAATGTGTAATGACTTGTCATGCCCATACTTCTAGACACTGGATTTCCTGCCCTTTTGTTACTCCACACAAATAACTGTCTCACTGAACTTTACCAAGACGAAGTAATAGGCAACTTCTAACAGGGGTAAGAGTTTGCCAGAAGAAAATGAATGGCTTCATATTTCTCCTTTCCCTTCCTACTGCTCCCCTCCAAGGAAAGAAAAGAAGTATGATTCCTCCAGAAAGGACTTGCCCGTGGGGATAGCAAGTTGAAAATCCAAGTTCTCCTGGTTTTGCTGAACTGAACATACCTGATAAGCTATTAAACCTTATGTAAAGGAACAAGTGCAGAGTTTTCCAGCAGTTTCCTCCAAACCTAGTGCTTTTCCAAAAAGCAAACATGCCTGAAGAAATCATGTAACATGTAAGCGGCCAGAGAACAACTACTTCTCTGCCAGACTCATCATCCTGCAGAAAAGTCTCCTTTGACTAGGCACAGTAAGAAGAGGTATGGTGCTCAGCTCCTAAAAGTTTGGAATATCAGATGGTAGACAGCAGAGCTAAAGAGATGAGGGGAGGAAAGCATGTGTCTATAAATCACCTAACAATCATCTTATATTCTTCCTTGTATCTCCTTTAATCCATCTCACCATCCAGATACCCACCCACCACAACACGCTCTCATGGTACCAAGCACCAAGACAGGAACTTTTTCTGCAATACAACAAGCAACATTCCATTGAAACAAAAACCTGCTAAAAAGAGCAGTGATAATGAAACAGCTGGTGCCAATCTGCAAAGACCATTTAATTTCCAGCAGGATGGGCAGAGCAGCATCTGTTTAATTCTGGGTAAGAAACAGATGACTCCTGCTTCGGTCAATGCAAACAGAAACATGCAGTAAGCTGCTACACCCATAGGAGAGCTGGTATTTCTGATTATCTCAGTCTTACAGAGACACACATGAGTATATGCAACAGCTCTCTGGATACATGCAAGCATCCTGACCTTGACACATACCAATAGTTAGAATACAAAGGACACGCAGGTGGTCGGGGCATGCTGTCAGCTTTGCTGAGCAGCAGAGAAGTATCAGGAAGTGTCAGTGACTGACAAACAGACCTAAGAGAATACTGGGATGTGACAAATCCTCATCTTGACTCCAGTGATACAATTGAGCAGGATTTCATCAGTCCCCAGAGCACCGTAATAGACTTTGAGATCTGTATGAATTTAACTTGAGATCCAGCTCCCACTTTCACACAGCATCAAGCACTGCTATTGTCATCTAATCAACCTCTTGACCGCTCCTAATTCTCCATGAAACTTTTCCATTCTGGGGGAAAGAAAAAGCCTCCCCAGAATAAGTCCATCACTGGCACTGCTCTGATTAGAACAGAGACTTTTGTTCCAAAACACCTTCCTGAGATTTATAAATGGTCTGGCCCTGCTCCCTGACAGCAATCTGAAGGTGAATACACCAGACTAGGTCACAGCCCAGGAGCTGGAGGAAATGAGCCTTATACGGGAAACAGGATTAAATCACCTTTCTGTACAGTCTCCAAATCATGTTCACTTGCGCTTCAGCTGGTTCAGTTACTGATGTTTCAAGACACAAGCTCCCTTGAGAGAGTAAGTCAGATTTCATACTTGGCATGGGCACATTTGCAGAATTTGTAAAGCTAAGAATTAGTGCAGACTGGACTTGGCTATCTCAGGAGTCAGACTTATAAAAGATATTCTGAGGCTCTTCCAGCTTAACCTACACCCCCTTTTTTTCTTGTTGAGAGGCAGGCACAGATACATAACGTCACAAAACAGGCTATTGCACACTGTACCCGATTGTTTAAGACAGTCCTAAGAAGCCTATAATTCAACTGAAATTTCATCACTTCTCACTTCAGCAAGACAACCTTAAGGAACATTATCCTTAGAGCATGAATCAACATGAGCCAGCTGACATACATTTCACATCTACTGCATCTTGAAAAACCAGGCTGCTGTTCTAATGCACCAAGCACAATAGATTATTTAACCCCAAAGCAGCAGCAGCGTGTCGTGCCGTGCAAACACCAAGCAGGAATGTGCTCCCACTAAGTCCATCCAGGATGGTACTCTGCCGACAACTTGGATGGAGACAGCCCACCTCATGCACTGCTACTGGGTGTGCAATAAGGCTATTTTACAGTATCAGACAAACTCTGGTAGCTCCTATCTCATTCATTCAATATCACAGGCAAGATAAGAGTGAGGAAATTAAACTGAGGCTATTTCTGTGACATGATCTCACCTCATAACACCTAGCTAGTGAAGCAGGTCTCACAACAAACAGCATAGCTTTTAATTGCTATTTTTTGATCGAGATTTTTTAAGAATGTGGCGATTTCTGTTTCTTTTTCCTTGACTTCTAGTATGGTGTGGTCCTCTCTGCACTGACACCCCTGCATTTTTTACTGGTTTAGGTAAGTCGGCTTGGTACAAATGCTTTTTAGATAACTCACTTCTTCCTTTTATTTTTTATAATAGAGGAAAAGAATAAAGACTCATACTAGCCAAAGTTATAGAATTCTTTTTAATGACAATGATGTGATTAAATCCTACAGTTCTTAGCAGCTGGACACTGGCATCCCTATGAACTATGTATCCAGCATTAATCAGCAGGTGGTCGCTTCAGATATTAATCATAAGCAGTGCTTGTGTTTTTTTCACAGTGTGGAATAACAGCAAAGTCACTGGTCTAACAGAATACCCATCAGCTGGGGCATCTGTAATAAAGCCAGAATCATAATGTTCCACAAGGCACAGGGGGGAAATGTAGCCCTTGATGAGCAATTCTCAACCTGAAATCTGTGGCCTCTGCACATGTAAGGACTACTTATAAGTCAAATGTCCTGTGGGTAGGCTGACTTTAAGTGACAATAATGCACACACAGCTCAGCTGGAGAACATCAGGGGTCCACAAACCCAAGAACGCTGAGAAAGCAATCATTCAGGCATTTAGGTAGAGAAAAACAGAAGGGTAAGGGCCGCTTGCACTGCAGCAGTGTTTCCACATAAGCTCACCAAGTAGGTGTGCTCTTGCACACAAGTGAGAACATGCTGCTCCAGCATCTGAAGTCGCTGGAAATTGATTACTTAGCATGGGCGATTTAGGCTGGCAGAAAGAATCCATCTTTCTTAGAATAAGAATAAAAATAAACCCCAACCCCGCAGCAGTGCCAGGATCTAAGTTATCTGAATAATTATTTTCTGCACGCCACAAAGAGACGAGCCCAAGGACAACAAAGTTTAGCAGCCCCAGGCAGGCCCTTGCCCCAGCCCGTCCATCATTTCATCAGCCGCCTGCCCTCGGGCCGTGCCGCGGAGCCCCCACACACCCGGGGCAGCACCCGCCGGGGCTGCGCCCACCCTGCGCCCCTCCGAGGTCCCGCACACCGCCGCCGCCCCGGGAAAGTTGCGGCCCCGGCGGCCGCGCTGGTGAGAGGGTGGGAACCGGGCGCGGCGCCCCGAGGCCGGCGAGCGCAGCGCTGCTCCCCCGCCTGACACCAGCCCCGGGCCCGTCCCCACCGCAGGCCCCGGCCCGCAGCACCCGCCCCGGGGTCCCCGCACAATGTCGGGGGCGACCCGCCCGACCTCCCCCGCCCAGCCCAGCCCATCCCCGGGGCCCGGCGCTCACCTCCGGTGCCGTCCGAGTTCTCGTTGAGGCTGCCCGAGGAGTCGTGGTGGGAGCCCACACACCCGCCCATGGGGCCCGCCCGGCCCGCAGACCCGCCGCCGAGCCGCCCCCCCACCCCCCTCCCCCTGTAGCCGAGCTCCGCCGCCGGCCGGGCAGGCGCGATGGCTCCGGAGCCGCCTCTTCGGTCTGCAACACCGCCCCCGAGGCGCGTCCTCCTCCCGCCGCCCGGCTCCGCCTCCGGCCCGCCCCGGCCCGGCCCGGCCCCGGGCTCGACCCGGTCCACGGCTCAGGTCCGGGTTCGAACCGGGTGCGGTCGGCAGCCACCTCGCCTGGTTTTAGGTCGCTGCAACGCGCAGGCCGGGACGGGCCTGACTGAGGCCCGGTGCCGCCAAGCCCGAGGCCGTCCCTCGCCTGCCGGGTGGCGGCCGCCCCGCGGGGCAGGGCGAAGCCCCGGTGGAAGTTGGCGCGCGGCTCTGGGGCGCTGTGACCGGCCCCGCCGCAGGGGCTGGGCCGGGTCGGGTCCGCTCGCTGTCCCCGGCGCAGCGCGGACGAGGGAGTAGGGCGAGGGCGGCGGGCTTTGTGTGTGGGATGCGGGGCCAGCCCTCGCCGCTGCGGGGCCAGCTGCACCGCAGCTGGCAGGCTCGGGGTGCAGGGGTCGGGCGAGCCGGGTACGCCTGGCTCGGGTAGCCAGATGGGTTTGTTTGTTCTTACGGTGGAGACCGGGGCTTTCCCGTACTGTGTATGAATGTGTCTGCACATGAAAGTACACGCACATTCCGGGTTAAATCTGCCCCCCATTACTCATACAGCTACCTCTGTACATACTGTCCATTTAAATGATAATAAAACTAAGCGAAATGAGTGCTGCTTGGTCAATCAACGTCTTCTACTCTGAAAAGTTTGACTTACGTGCACCTAATGCCTAGAGGGGTTATCTTACTTCAGTAGCAATCTTGCATGGGTTCAGGGAGTCACAGCTCATACACTCCACAAATGCACTGTAGCTCTTTCAAACAAGCAGCAAAAAGTCCGAACATTGAAAAAATGGAAGCAGACAGTGCAAAAAATAAAGCATGGTAACAGACTGTGCTCCGGGTTCCCCACATGCTCTGCTATACATGGCAGCTTAATGTTCTGATACGCAAAACAGCAGAAAACAAAACACAAGCTGAGCATATTTTAACTCCTTAAAGATGACATTGCAAACGTATTTTTTAGAGTTAAAATAGCATAGCTGTTTGTAAAGCTCACAGTCACCACAGCGAAAGGAGCTGACGGACAAATCTGGTGTTCTATCATTAATTTTCCCACATAATCTTCATACCAAAAGACCAGCCGGCCTTTGGGAAGGCACTTGTGTTGATAATTAAAATCCCAAATGTATGAGAGAAGCTGAGTGGCAAATGCCGAGCACTTCATCATCTGAGAGCAAAATAACTTGGCACTTTATGGTTGGCTTTATGGGCTCAAATAGGAAGGTCAGGACTGGTAAGAAAACCAAAGGAAGGATCACTGGAGTCTGAACACGTGCACACTTACATCAAGAAAAGCAAAAACTTCTTTTCTGTGCAGACATTAAATGTGATAGAGGAAACACAGAGCTCAGTTGTTCTAGTTTTCTTCACAGATTGTATTGGAGAGCCTGAACATACACAGGTACAATCAAAGGTACATCAGGGGTATTTGTTTTTTTACTTTGGATCAAACGTAATTTGTTCAAAATTGTAGGAATACAGAAGAAAGTTAAGGATGTTTCAAATTGTCATGAGAGTAGGTGTTGATGTGGGTATATTGTCATCAGAGCATGATAATTCTATGGAGAAAGCATGACTTTAGTTTTCTCATGCACACATTGTGTGTAAGTTATATGTATGTATTTGTGCGTGTATAAACACTTGAGATGGACCTAAGTCAGTATTTACAGCCTGATCCCATGTGTCAGGATGTACTTGCAATGCACCACTGAAGTACAGGAGACAAACCAAGACTTTTCTAAATGCATTATTTCTTTTGAAGATTATGTTCCTCCTCAAACTAATTTTCACAAGAGGCAAGGACTGAGCTTTGCAATCAGTTTCTGCACTCTAATCTTGGCTTTGCCCTAGATACCCACTGTGGCCTTGGACAAGTCCCATAACCTCGGCAGCTCTATTTCTATCAGTAGATTAATGTTTGTCTACATATCTCTTGGGGGTATGGCTAAGATTAATTAATTCTTACTCTTGATTACTTGCTAACTGCCTGCAATGTGTGGGATGTAAAACACTTTGAAGATCAGACGTGTCATTTCACAAATTAAGTGGTGCAATGAATTGACTAGTCCGTATAGGTACAGCTACCCTATAAGATTCAAAATTATTCTTTGTGGGTCATAAACCCTACAGTGCTAACAGCTAAAGGATCTTCTTTTGGCACAAGATGCTACTCTACTGTATGTTGTAGCAGGAGGCCCAGAGCAATGGGGTTTGTGACCAAGGAGTGCAGCATGTAAAAAAACCCTAAGTGGACCTACATATGCGTTGTGAGGGTTATTTCCCATCTATTCCTATACATGAAAATATTTTGTGTACTTCATCAGTACACAAAACTCTCCAACTGGGATCTCACTGTTTTCTCGCAGTCAATGGTGGTGAGTTTTGCCATCACATGATGATACAGAATGACAAATCCCTGTTCTCTGATGATTCAGCTTTGCGTGGGAACAAGAATGAGATGCTGAAATTGCACCAGTACTGAAACTTCTGTCGCAGGCATCAACATTTTGATTTTTATCAGTCCCACCCAGGACTGTAGTATCAAAGTCTTATCATTATAAGTGAAAGTCTACCCAGCTCTCTCTCGTCCTGCTTTGACAGATGGGAAAGGGAGACACAAGAGGTGAGGTTATTTGCTAGAGGTCCCGCAGGAAGCAGAAGCAGGAAAGAACCATGGAGTCCAACCACCATGTGCGAAGCCCATCTTCCTCTTCAGAGAGGCTGAAGAAATTTAGCAGGTTGCTGTTTTCAGATTTACTTCCACATGGCTCTCTCTCTGAAAGTTAATGAAGCTGTAGCCTCATTTTCACAGGCGACATGGTGGAGGTTTCCCTGCCCCCATGTGATGCACAGCACCTATATTTAAATGTGCTTTTGAGGAACACTGGCTTCTATTCCAAAATTCCCACCAGTGACTTTTAGGCTGACTCCAAGCTAATATAATCCGTCTCTTAGAAAGCCATAGCAAAGCAACTCTTATCAGTCTGCACCACCTAGAGACCACAAAGTGTGTCGAAATGATGTTAAAACCAGACGGTTTGTTTTCCTGGAATGAACAAGGGAAAGAAATCCACTGCACAGAGGGATCCTTGTGGTTGAGGAACCCCGTCAGACATCAGGACATCCAGAGCTGGCCAAGTATAAACAGAATGCACGTCTGCCTAGTCCTGCTTGTGTCCCCTCTGTGCCCTCTGGTAGTGCATGTCCTTCAGCACATCTCCAGGAGCACAAACGCATTGCTCCAAATGCCTTGGCACACACCTCTGCTTCTGAAAGTGCTGGGATGAGAAGTTTGAGCTTCTGAGGGAAATTTCATCGATCAGAATGTGTATTCCTGTGAAGAGCAGGTTACATCTCTCTCCTGACCTCTGCAGAGCCCCACACCTACTCCTGTGGACTCCTTTGGCAGGCTCTTTGTGTCTTCTCTGTTAATAACAGAAGGAACGGTGATGCTTCAGTTTTCTTTTATACATTTCTGCAAAGCTATGTGGTTTCTATCCTCAATTGCTGTAGAAAAGGGGTTACTGGAAAGGCTAAAAATCCTGATTTAATGTGCAGCATCAGAGATGACGGTAAGAATCTCCAGGTGTGGTCGATTCTACAGCAGGATTCCACAAAATCCCCCAAAATATTGCTTGCTGCCAGTTTCACTTTGCAGGAGTCCCAGATGCTCAGAGCACACCAGTCTGTGGAGGAAAGACCCATTTTTCATCAAGCATTCCAGCACTGATGTTATTTTATGGGGACAGTGGAAATATTTTACTTTTTAGCCTGAAAACCTTGAAAATGGATAAATGAATCAGTCCAGAGTTTAATCAGATTATTTTGCACTTCACTCACATCTTTAAAACCAGAACTTTGTGAAGTTATGTTTCTCAAACACTGAGTTTCTGTGGAAAAAGAGTTGTTCTAACTTCAGGCTACAGGTGTATAAGCAATTCCACTACAAGTTCAATTTCTTGTCTGGACTGGAAATCAAGAACTCACAAATTCATTTTTTAACTGTGTAGAGGGACCATGTATCGTAAAGTATTAACTGTTGGCCAGCAGGTACCATTGTGACAGACACACATGAAGGCAGCTGGCAAGTGAGCTGTCGACTTTCATTTTCTGTT
Source organism: Pezoporus wallicus (assembly GCF_028554395.1). Taxonomy (NCBI): domain Eukaryota; kingdom Metazoa; phylum Chordata; class Aves; order Psittaciformes; family Psittacidae; genus Pezoporus; species Pezoporus wallicus. Next base: position 463,091 of record NW_026638191.1, read on the forward strand.
TCATGACAGCTTTATTGCTGTTTCTCCTTTAAACATGCTTCCCATTTTTCATCAATTCTGAATTCTGCAAGCTGTTCTGAAAGCAGGGGATTTTTAACCTACTGTCTCAAACAGCTCCTGTCTACTTAAATTCTCTGAATAAGAGATATTATTGCTTTGACACATCAGGGAGGTTTTTCTAGTGGTCAAAATACACATTTAAACCGACAACAAAAAAATAGCCTTGACTATTAAATAAGAAAAGTGAAACACTGCTTCCCTCCTGTGGTGACCTCCCTGACTGCACACTGAAACTGTACGGACGAAATAAATTGCACATTTTAAGTGATATTCTTATTATTATGATGATGATGATGACATTTGAAGAGTAATGCTTTCTTGCTGATCTGCAGCCAAGCAGTCATTCACATCCCGCTGTTATTGTTATAGCACTGGATTTAATATGCTATTTCAAAGCCAAATGGTGCTGTTGAAGCACACGAAGTGCCAGCTCTTGCTAATCGGCTGCCATAGAACTTTATCTCATTACAATCTGCTGTTTGTGGACAAGTTCTCCTCTTTCAGCTGCACTTGAATTGATTCTCTGCCTGGGTGGGTACAGAAGTGTTATGTGTCAGTGTGCTAAATAATGAAGAGGATTAGTGGCAGCGGGACAAAGGGAGGAGATGTGGATGAGGGCCCCGAGCCTACCTGCAAACTGTTTTACAGGCTGCTGGGTCACTGAGCCAGCACAGAAGGACAGGCCACGCTAAGGGCTATGCTATTACCATTCCTGCGTTTGCTACTAATATGAATATTGTATTAGTATCTGGAGGGCTCACTCAGGATCCCATATCTCTACCTGGAAGAACACTGAAGTTTTAAAGGAAAGACATGGGGCTGTAGGATGTGGTTTACTTTAGAAAAGGAACATGGCAGGGGCAGGATAAAAATGCCTATGGTTATGAATAAGTGAGAAGAAATGGGGCAAAAGGTTTGGATTTCCCTTTTTCCTTTTTTTGTCATATAAGAATGAAGGCATGCACTAGTAATGGTGACAGGATAAGTCAGGGCTGATTAAGGAACATTTTTTTTCATGGAGGATGCAATTGAGTAGAGTGGAAGAAAGAAATGCATAACATCCAGGACCATTGCTTCTCTCTTGGCTTTGTGCTAATCGCAAAAATTCCTCTGGGAAAGAAGTTGGGGAGTTCTCTTGTTCCTGGGTTTTAGCTCTGCTTCCCAAATGCAGAGCATCTGAAATCAAAGAGCTATTTCGTAGACAGAATATACATACAGCCTTCTCACAAAGGACTGACAACTGGGTTCATTTGAGGTGAAATCACACAGTTTTTGGCGGGAGGAGGAGGGGGGGTGGAAAAGGAATGATGCTACCTCCTGTCAAAATGCTTTTGATAAAATTAAAGCTGAGCCAGATGGTAATGGTACAGGCTAATGTTACCATATGGCAGGATCAGTCATGCAAGAAATATGCTACTTGAAGGAACATATGAAACTGATAGATGTTAATATTCCAAATATTTGAGATTTGCATCTTGGACATTCTCATGGGCTGTGAAACTGGAAGAAAATGCATGTGCTCAGGAAGTGCTTGCTTGGACTGCAGTTGCACTCCGGTGGGATACTCGTTCCTCCTCCACTTTCCTCAGCAGTAGGAAACATCTGGCCAAGCTCTTACTTTGCTCTCCCTGCTCAGCGCTGGGTCACATCACGTCACAGCAGTGTGTGTGTCTAGGCAGGTGCCTATGCAGAAGGGAAATGGAGTCAGGGAAAGGAATAAGGTCTCACTACACACACAAGGCAGGGACACCAGCACTGCCAGTCCCTACCTGTTTGCAGGACATCCGGAGGAGAGGCACCAGGGCCACAGCCACAGGGTCAGGGCCTCCCACACCATCCCTACAGCTGCGAAGGGGAGGGGGAGAGGGTGAGGGGTGAATAAGCATAAGCATAAGCCCCAGACCTGTTCATTTCTATCAGTCACACAGAGAAAACCAGATCACAACAGTGACAATGGTAGATATCACCAGCCAGATGCTACCAACAGAAGAGGAACGATACAACCGCTCAGCTCTCAGATTCTTGCCAGCTTTTAGTTTCTAATGGTGCCATGCACTATTCAGAGGTGAAATATTTTAATATTTTTTATATGACTGAGCTTTGCAGGGAAAGTGGAAGAAACCCTTCAACTGAACAAGATCGCTGGCATGGCAGGGTACATTCACACTGAACTGTTGGACGACTTTGCCTGGGTGTGTGTCAAAAGCTTGTCTCATCACTGTTGCCATTGAGGAGAAGCTTATTTCATAGATATTGTAACACTATTGAGTTGGTGGAATTGTATCAGGGATGATAAACTTGGCTGAAAACCTGTTTTGAACTTCTGATGATATTAAAAAACCCAGTAACGACAACAAGAGATTTTGGCTCATGACAACTGTTGTTTGTCCCCTATGATGTATAATGCCTTGGGATTTAGAATAGCATCCTATTGTTATATTTCCAATAAACAAAGAGGCAGTTTCTCCTCCTGCCTTATTAGATAGTCTTTGTATGAATCAAGGAGAATAACACATCTGTGTGAGATGGAGCACAGTGTAAATGACTCTCATTGGTGTGCCCTGGTGGAGACGTGGCCTCCAGTGCGTGTGAGGAGCCCAGTGAGGCACACACAGAACCAACTTTAAAGCTCCTTGAATGCAGATAAAGAAGTGTTGCTTTAATTTCCACTTCAGCACTCTGCACTCTTCAGCAATTTCCAGCAATTTGAGCTGAAGGGATGCAGGGATTAGAGCGAACCTCAAAGGAAGCCAGTTCAGCAGAAGTGGTGCTAAGGAGTGATCTCCAGTATTTCTACCAGGAAACCTCCTCCTTTCTGTTACTGTTAGCACCACAGCCTGGATTCATGTCACCTCTCATCACACTTGCAGTAGGTGATAGGAAAAACATTAAGAGATGGGAAAGTGTTTTAAATATTTATATTAGTAAGTGGGAGCATTGTATTACTGGCTCTGGAAACATGAAAGGCCTCTTAAACTTGTGCTGCAAGATCTAAAAAGAAACATCTTTTTGGAAATGGTAAATTGCCATTCCTGAGGCTGAACTGGGTGAGTATGGGGAGCTCCATCCTTTGGGGCTGGGCAGTCCAAGGTTGGAAGACTCATGGGCACACGATGGCACACTGCCCACAGTACTGCTCTCCTGAGAGTAAAACTGCCTTAGGTGAAAAGGGGATCACTTCCGTTGTTCAACATTAGTTTTTTTTCACCGCTTTACCTCCCCCTAAAAAATTACTTTGTAATGAATAAAGCCTGGAAAAAGCAATATTTTTTTTGCAAAAAATAATGTGAACCTCTACCAGCTCCGTCACTGTCAACAGATCTGTACACAGCAGCAATTTCTAGGTTAACCATTGCAATAAGGAAAGAAATACTCTGCACACAGGCAGAAGCGATGAAGTAATTGGTATCATCATCCTTTCAGCAATGCTTTGTTTGTTATTTCTCATTTTGTGTTCGTACATTCGATTTTTCTTGCCTAAGCATGGTCTTTTGCATTTGTTCTCATTGGTTTTCAGCTTACAGATTTCATCCCATTATCTAGATCAATTTGAATTCAGAGCCTGTCTTCCTTATTGTTTACAATAGCTCCCAGCTTATAAAACTGTATTATCTTTCCTATCATACAAATCAGTTATTAATGGACATGATGAACAAACCAGGCTCCTCTGTCCCCACTTGAAATTGCTTGTTTGGGAATTGGGGCTTTTTTTCTCCTGCTTATGCACCCAAATTATGGTGATTTTGTTTATGTTCTCATTTTGCTCACATGCCCCTAATTTGCTCAGGACACTGTCATGTAATACTGAGTACACAATCTTTTTACAGTCAGGATATATCACATCTGCTTCTCCTTTGTCCAACAGGCCTGTTATTCTATCAGAGGAGGAAATTAGATTGATTTGATGTGATTTGTTCTTGAGAAATCCATGCTGGCTTTTTCTTGTCATTTTATTATCTTCAAGGTGTTTATATTGATTGTGTAATAATTTGTTCCAGTATCTTTCCAAGAAATAGAGTTAGGCAGGCTGGATAACTCCTGGGGCCTCTTTTTCTCCTTTTTAAAGTCAGGGCACTGCTTGTTTCTCCTGTCCCTTGGGGCCTGCCACCATTGCTTCTCAGAGATACTCACTAATGCATTAGAAATTTCCTTGGCTGGTTCACAACTGCTTTGGGATGAATTCAATTAGCTCTGCTGACTTAAGGACATCCACACATTTCCTGAGGTTGTCTTCCCTTATTCTAGCCTGCATGTGCAGCTCCTTTCTAGCCCAGGCACCAGGTGATGCTTTGTGTGAGGGAGGAGACCATGATGAAGCAAAGCAGCATCTATCCAAAATGGAACCCAGGCACGGATGGGCATGTGGTACCCAGGCAGGGAGCTGGGAAGTCTTGATCTCCACAGCGCAGACACGGTCTGGCTGATCATAACGAACCTCTGAGCTGCTTTACCCATACCTGCTCATTTCAATAAATGTTGCCTCTCGTGCAGATCTACAGAAAAAGTGAGGCAGTGGTTTTGGAGCAATTATCTCTAAAATTCATGCTGCCAAACAGAGATTATTTCCTGATCACGTTTGCTCATCTGAACTGCAGAATACTATTGCAAGGCTACTGAATTATTGTTTTGTGATGCATTGTGAAACTCTCTAAAATGTTGGTTATACACCCAACAGTTACGTGAGGACATCTGTGACCCATGTAAAGATGCAGATGCATTCAAGAGTTTCTGGCAGTTTTGGACTCGCAAAGGTAACTTTGAAAAGGGATTGGAATAGCACAGACCATCCGCTGCGCTGGGGACTTTGATACTCTTCTCTTGCTGAGTCAGTCATGGTCCAGATGATAGCTCATGTCCTTGGGCTCTTGTTTTCCCATGTCACGGCTCGCAAGAAGACCCAGGTATTTTCTGCATCGTTATTTGGGTACATTTTTTGCACAGGTCTGAACCCAGCGAACTCATGTGAGTGCAGCTTTACAAATACAAGAGATCCCACTGGTGCCAAAGGCAGAGGCACAGTCGTGATGATACGAATATGTGGGACACTCAACATCTTTGTTTGGGTAGTGCAGCTGGTTACACTGGACCACAGGAGCATTGGGACATCTGACTTATACATGAAAGTGTTAGTTATCATTGGCCAGATAGGTGGGGAAAGCATGGTGTAAGCTTGAAATTTCCAAGTAATTTATTTCATTTATTAACTCTCAAACTGTTAGGAATACATTTACAAGGTCTGGGAATAAGAGTGAGCAAGATTAGGTCATGCTCATACCTTTTACAACAACTCAGGTTTTTATTAAATTTCTATCCAGGAGGAGACTTTATGCTGATGAAATTATTTGAGGAAGTATTAAAAAGAACCATAAAAATCCAAATTACATTCAGTGCAGCAGAAAGAGGAGGGTTTATGAGGTCTGCTAAGAAGCATTTATCACCTGGAAACACACCACAGTTAGCAAAATCCAGTTTGCTTTTAATTTAACTGCTCGAGAGTGACTGGATGACTTTTTGTTAATACTGAAATTACCCAAAGCAGTAACAGAGCATTGCGCACATTTCACTAAGCTTCAGACCACTAGGGTGAGCCAGACTATAGCCAATGCCAACTGTTAGGTCGTGTGAAATGGAAATGACAAATCAGATCATGAGATTCGTAGCAAATATGTCAAAACATGTGATTAGAGCTCATGTCCATCATCTCAGGACTAGGGCACTTCGGTTTTCCCCTTGTCCTAGGGGCTTTCAAGTACAGCATACTTGAAAGTCTCCACCTCTGATGAACTGCTGAGATGGTTCCTACAAGTGCTTTGGAAATCCTGCCCTCTTTGTGCATGTTGGCTGCCCAGCATCATTCCTTTTGTGCCCTAGGGCTCCCAAGGTGCTAAATTTCATTCTTTGTCTAGGGAGCTCTCTAGTTCCATATGCAACTGTGCCAGAAAAATATCATCTTTTAAAAGGTTTTAACACAGTTCTTAGCTAAGCTAAGTATGAGGGAAAAAATCCTACCCACCAAAGTGTCCTCTTTGCCACCTCAGTCTGGGGTGGATATGAAGTGCTGTGCTTGGGAGTTAATGTGGAGAGTAAATGAGGAACACTTCAGTTTAGATTTGGAGTCAACTGCCCTATGTAAGAGCGTGGTTTTGTAGCTGGTGTAGGGAGAAATCTAAGTCACCCAGCTGTAATCCAGCTCTGATTTAGAATTTGCATTATGGCAGCGAGTTCACACTGAGCCAGGACTTACATCGCCTGCCTTTGGCTAGTACAAGCACACAGTTGGCAGTCCCCTTATAAAGAACCAGCCTTGTCCACTGTCAGGATGATCTGTGCTAAATCAAGTTTGGGAAATAGATGGAGAAACTCAATGGTACTAAAAAGATATTCTCGCCCTTGGCCAGCTCCTGTTCCCTATGTCGTGTGATGTGATTCATATGTGTGTGGTGTGAGCATGTGCTCCTGGGGTCCGTGACCCAGCATGGGTGTCTGACACTGTGGCAACGAGTGTTGGGGGCTTTATCCCTTGCTGACACTAGGGATGCATCTGACCAGCTGCCTCTGAAAGACAGCTCCCTCTCCTTAGACATCTACATGCCTGATTTCATGGGAAGACGTGGTAGCGACAAATATGAAGCAATTAAAATGCATAAAGTAACCAGTGCCTCTTGCTCCTCATTTTTCTGTGCTGGCTGTCTTGGTGATTTGTAATAACCTTCAGTGGAGAAAATCTATGAATGCTTGAAATACAGAACATTGCAGGGGACAGCGGGCTCTCATTTAAGGAAAAACTTCTTGAAGTGGTTTGGGAAAAGCCTGCCAAATACTTGTGTATAGCATCACTGGATAAACAAGTGGGGCTCTGTGGGCTAACACAGTCAGCTGGGCATCATTTAGGTTAAACGGTCACATAATTCTTCCTCTTCATGTTCTTCCAACACCAGAAAATAAAGCTGCAGTTTGCTATTATTTATCCCGTGCATTCATTGATGTCAGTCACTGAATAGCCCTTCAGGGGGCTTTACTGCCCTGAACAAACTGCAAAAAATGTGGTCTATTCTCTCTGAGCAGGTTGAGCCCATGGATACTGGGGGACAGTACTCCAGCTCTTCATGATCTCCCCTGGCATGTCCTTGTTAATGTTTTTTTTTGTATAGACCCTAGAGTAGCAGAACTGGTTCAGTGGTTGCCTTTCCTGAAGCTTGACTCAAAAATCTATACTTTGCTCTTGTCAAGCTTGGAGACTCCTTTCCATGCAGGCACTGGCTCCCGGTACAGTGAGAATGATACTGGAAGCCTGTGGTTTAGGAAGGTACTTGGTTGACTGTGTGCTGCAGCACATTTTCTCTGCTTGACTCATCTCCTGCACTGTAGAGCATCCAATTTATAGCTGAAGAGTAGAGCTCTTAGATTTGCAAAATGAGAGAATTTAAGCAATTGTAAGAGTTAGGATTCCAAACCCTTTTCTGCTCTTTTGTGGGGATTGAAAGGACTGAGACCTTCTATCACACTGAAATAACTCTTAAGAGAATCCTGCATCAGAGCCACATTCTCCACCTGTGTCGCATGTGCCTTCAGAGCACACTGCAGTGCAGGAGAGACATTAGCCAGCACTCTAAAGAAAACTGCTTGTCCAAGAGGCTGTGTAGCTACATTACCACAGCCAGAGTTACCCATATATCCCATGACATCCTGCTCAGAAGTTACATCCTGCTCATATATCTACGCACAGCAAATGAGCTGTGGAGGGGAGACGTGCATGAAGAGCAAAACAAGCTCTTTATATTGGCTTTGTGTTTAAGCTGGCACTGCAGCTGTGGAAAGCCTGGCCCTTCACCATTGCCACCGTTCTATCCCTCTGTTCTCTCTCCTGTGCGTCTGCGAACGGTCCCAGGCAACCCAGCATGAAGGAAAGGTAAACAGCCAGCTGCATGGATTCACTGTAAACCTCTGCTTAGAGAGACCTCACTGCAATTCTTTCCATGGGTACATGGATATTTGTGCCTGCAGAGTACAGGACGCAGCATGGGAAGGTGTCTGCAAGGGAACGAAGCCAGGACGAAGAAAGCTGGGACTTTGATGGCAGCATATCAAAACATGGCCTGGTTTTGATTCCTCTGCTTATGTTGCTTCTAATTCCCTTGCTTCCCATGGTAGAGGATGTTTGACATGCTTTGAGCAAGTGTACACACGTCTGCACAGGGGGAGCACTCATCTTCTCTGTACCTTTCCAGCCTGCCTGCCTGGACTGACGCAGATCCCCCCAGCGAGGCTGACGTCCTCTGAGATGTTTGCTCTGTGTCTTGTACCCATTCCCTCACTGCATTTGTGAGCAATGCCCACTGCTGCTGTGTGTAGCCCCTTCTCCTGCAGTGCTCCAGCACATGCTTCTTAACACTTCAATTGTGTTGCTTCTTTGCAAAGGAAAATACTGGGAGAAATAGATACACTTTGCTCCATACCCAAAACCCCACAGATCGACCAGCTACCAAATGAAATGAAGTAATAATGTGTACTCATTTTCTCACATGGCCAGCTCCAGGTCTGGCTTGTGGTGATCCTGGAATCTGCAAATGGATAAACTCAGCAGAGGGCACCTGGAACAACTTTATTCTTGTTTCAGTTGTTGGCATTTCTGACAAGACCACAGTTCAGTTTAAATACCTCAAGTGTCAGTGTAATGGTGCACAATTTTCTTGCTAACCTGATTTATGCAGTTGGCTTACTCCAGGAAACACCAGCAATAACAGTAGGCCCAGGCAAGTTTTTCACTTCTAAAACAATATCTACTCATAGGAGGTGCTGACAACTCCAGGAAAATGTGGTCATCAATAACTTCTCTTCAGCAGAGCCATTTCATTCAGTTTTATGGCCCTGGCTTTGAACAGCTCTATCACTGTCAAGGGGGTGACATGGCACAAGATAACAAACATGGGACGTGTTAAATAGCAGCACATACCTGTAACAGTGAGCTTTTGGGAAGCCTGTTTTCAAGAGCAAGCCATCTGATTTGCTTCCTAAGGGAGGGAAACACGCACCATAAAAACAGACACACATAGAATCATCAGTGTTTGGCTTTCTTGGACAACAAGAGGTGACAGGGCCGTTCTGCAGGTCCTGGATGATCAGCTAGGAATGATGAGAGATGCAAATTGCCCTCTATAGTGGACTTTTCTCAGATTGCTGTTACTCAGCAATAAAATCCATCTGAAAGGTCTTTCCTTTCTCCGTGGTCCCCACCTCCATTCATCGGCCCTGTTTACAGGAGGCTGCTTCCCATCCCAGATGCTTTCAGTGCTCTCCTAACATCTTCCATGTCACATTGGCAGCATTGAGATGACAGCAAAGTGCACCAAGAGGAGGGGAGGACAAGTACCTTCACAGCTGCCTTCACTACTGAAGGGAATGTTTACGTCATGACATCCTTGATCTCTTTAATTCTCCTTTTCATATTTTTCAATGTAAGTTTGTATTTCCTTTCTTGAACACCTTCCAGTTCGCACCACACAAACTCCTCTTGCGTTTCTTATCTCCTTACATCCATTATAAACATCAGGACAGAAATGATATTGACAAAAACTGCTTTCTTAGACTTTGGGGTGAATGAATTCTTCAGGGAGTTTGAAAAGAAACAGACAATTTGTAATTTGGAGGCAGTCTTTAAGGCTGGCCTGAGACTGAAGGAAGGACCTGAGGCTGTCCTGCTCTCTCACGGAGTCGCTTCCATCTCCCCGGCTCTCAATCACATTATGTCGAGATGGTTAAACTCCAGGGCTGATAAACAGTCTGCTGAAGAATGTTTTTCCACTTTGCCAGGCAGCAGAGGAAAAGCTCTCCTGACACTCCCGGTGCCACGCACGCTGCGCTGCACCGCTCTGCCAATGCACTTAGTGGGCTTTTGGAGCAAAGCATAAATGTTTCAGAGGGATGCTTTAATAAGTGTTTGCTCAGAAGCTGTTGGTTCCTTCCCTGGTAGTTGCTATGGTAAAACATGTTGATTCAAACAGGAATAGTGAACACAGAGTGAGGAGATTCACTCTTAAAACCCATCTCACCAGCGAAAGGGATGACACCAAGAAGATAGTGATACAGCTCTGGATGTGGCTTCAGCCAGGCAATCACTTCAGTGGTTCACCCCCAGCAAAATACTCCTTTAGCCCACAAATTGTGTTCATCCCACTTTGAAAGTGAGGTTTGCTGAGTGTCCTGAAGTGTGTGATCCCTCTCATGCCCCTGTCATCTCCGCTGCTTCTCCTCTGCTGCTGCTGGAGAAGGACTTTTCTGGCCATAGCAGCATGGCTGGGCATGAGAATGGCACTGATGCTCCTTGCAGATAATGAAGACAATCCCAGTGTTCACCACCATACAAATCATCCAACTGCTCCTTTTTGCCATAAACAATAGGGATAAAGTGGAAGGGGATTTGGGGGGGGAAGTCTGGAAAAAGGATCCAAGACTTTAAATATCACAGTTTTAATACTCTGAAGTAATCTGTTCCTCCAACCCTTTTGACTCAAGAGTCTCATCATTAAGAGCCTCAACTCTTTAAGTATTGACTCTCTGCTGCACCTTATTTACTGTCCTCCCTGTTCATGCTGCATCATTCAAGCCATTGACATGTGCTGTGCTCAGCTGTTTGGCCCAGGTAAAAAGGAGGCATAGCATTTCATAAAGCAGCTTTCTGCCTACCTGAACATAAGTGGCCTCTGTATATCCAGAGCACCCCAGGAGTCTGAGAGACAGGCAGCTTTTCCCTGCATACTCTCCCTGTGATGTAGATGGTGTGTTATTTCAGCTCAGAATTAATAGCACAATTAGACTGATGAGAGGTTTAATGGCATCGCTGGACTATGAACTTCTGAAGCATGCTGTGTTGTGCTAAGATATCCGGGTAACAAATCCAGCTATTATTGTTGTTGCTATTATTACATGGCCAAGAAGCCCTCATGAGACCGGGACTCCTCCAGGAGGGCACTGTGCCGACACAAGGTAAACTTGGCACTGCTGCCAGCCTGAGTGTGAGCAGCCAGGGCTGAGCACAGTCAGGAGAGAAGCAGCAGATAATGGCAGGGACTGAATATATTTCTCTCCACTCTGGTTTATGGCTCTTCATACAACAGGCTTTTTTTGTTGCAGAAGGATCAGGAAGCTTTCCAGCAGCTTTGGACCCAGAACAGCAGCATGGCAGTGCTTAGCACAGAAAAGCTTCACAGGGCACTTTGGAGAGCTCCTGTAACCGTGTCTAATTCTGAGGCACCTTATAGTACTGCCCCTCTCAGCCCTTGTGTCACAGAGCAAAGGCATTGAAACTCCCCGCTGTCTCCCCTTCTGCAGTGAGCGTCCAGAGCACAGGGCTTCAAATTTCTTCCTCACAGCATGTTATTTGTGAGTCTAAATAAGATCCAAACTGCTCAGGCTGCAGCGATGAGGGGGGTCATCTCTTGGTCTTTGAGAGCACCTTTAGGAAGGAAGATGGAGTTGAAGCTAGAGAACTATTGCCAAAAAGTTCAATGCAAATAGAGAAAATATGCTACAGCACAGAAACAGAAATAGAAAGGCTAACTGAGATAAGGCCATGACAGAAAACTAGATGGACTGTGCCACTTCAGCTGTGCTTGTTTTAACCTGTCTTTCTGTATTTATTTAGTAGATTCCAGCATCTCTCACTTGGAATCTGCCTCAGAAGTGCTGGCTGATTTCTGTTCTGCCGGAGCACACAGCCTCGTGTCCTCACCGACAATAACAGTGCTTAGCAAAGAGGTGTTAAGAAGTGTGACCTGGACAGGAGATGAAATGTCCTTTCTGATGCCTTAGGGTTGTTGACATGGGAACAGTAGGTCACCATACGGCATGTTCTTCCTTTTAAACCAGCAGGGAGCTTCAATTATTCAGACCAAGAAATAGACTGAAGGAACTGCTCAAAGTGCCTTGTGCTGAGGCCAGTCTGTTCCCCTTGGAGATCAGATGTTTGGGGTCTCCCCCATTTGTGTTCTTGCTCTGTGCCAGAGAAGAACCAGGCACATGCAGCCTCAGCAGGGTAGATGCTTGCTGAGATCTGCTGAACCTCTGTGTGTTCTACAGGAAAGCCAGCCTGGTGCTCCTCCCCACTCCTCTCTGCTGCTGTGATCCTTGTACTCATGGGATGCGTTCAGTCAGATACTGGCTAGCTGAGAGGCAATAAGAGGGCTTCAAATATAATGAGTCTTAAAACCGTAACACCAGCAATCAGGGTCAGCAGTGTCTCGGGGATGCTCTGAAACCACAGAACCAGTGTTATTGCAAATGTGCACTAAAATCGCACAGCTGCACTGGCAGCCTGCCCTGCAAACATGGTCATGTTTCTTGAGAAATTATCATTTTCGACATTTCACCTTCACAGCCACTTCTCTCTCCCCTATATGCTAAAGCCCTATTAACAGTAGAGTGACACCTACAAGATTCTAATAACCCCCCACAAGTTTGGACCAATAGTTAATTAGCTGAGGACCTCTGATGAATGGTGCAGTCGGATGAAGCTGTCAGAGCATAGCAGTCTCCTGCATTAATTCTTGTCATCTCTACATCACTGAAAATTTGGGAAGGAGATGGCATTGTGTGCTTGCTGTTCATAAAAGAAACCCATCCAGACCAAAAGAAACCCATACATGGATAAATGGGACTACTAGGGATGGAGATAATGCATTTGTTACATCTCTGCACCTCCTTAATTTTAGCTTTGCAAAATGGCATCTGTGTGCTTTAAAGCAAATTATAAAATTAATGTGGGTCTGCCTTGCAACTGCTGAGATTTGATCAAATTACGCTATCAGAAGTTAAAACAACCAAACCCAGTGAATGCCCCCAGAAAGATCCTATAATCTTTTTACTGAAACCCTTTTCATAATACACACCATATAAACCATGTTATATTTTCAGTGATTTCTTTCTCTTTTTATGTGGGTTGCAAATTAACTCAGGAATAAACACTGCAAAAATCGATAAATACTTCATCCTTTGGCCTTTGGGCTTATTTACTCACCAATAACTTACACTGCATAGCCAAAGAAAAACTATTCTCTCCATTATTTTCTGCAGCCAAAGAGGACACACTCCACTATTGCGTTCCTCTGCTGCAGTCACCCAATTGCCCCTGAACTGTTCAAGGCAGAGCTGGGCAAACAATTTGCAAGTGATGCCAGGAACATAACACAGTAGGATGTCCTCAGGGCTTTCCACTTGCACAGGCAGCTGAGATAGCCGCCGAGATAACAGAGAACTGTCTGAAATTCTTCTTCAGAAATAGCACCTTTTTTTTTTTGCCAGGAAATGACAATTTACTCAAATGGGAACTTTTTGAGGGAAAGGTTCTGAAGGGGATACTAGAACTGTTACTAAACCTCAGGTTTTGAGTGGGGAATGCTGGGAGAGAGGATCCTCTAAGGGATTTGCTGATTACATCCATCCCAGGTATGCATTCAGGGATTTTAGCCTTGGTGGTGAGTGCCCTGCTGCCTGCCAGCCTCCTCCTTTCCCGAGGTGAGCAAAAGGACCACTGGGAAACCTAGAAGTGTTTTTTCATGGTGGAAAAAGCTCTGTTCCACCTCTGTTTCTGAGAACGGCCACCTGGCTTTAACCTGAAGACAGCAGAAAATGGGGGTCCTCTGCCAGGAGCCTCCTGACAGAGCAGGGATGGGAAGAAGCTTCTGGGGAGACTCTGGGACTGGCTTTGAGTGCAGGAGCTTTGCTGGGGACTGGGTGCTTCCTCACACCTCTGCCCTTAGAGACATTTCAGTTATGCACATAGGAGCTCTATTTACTGGATCTATTTCTGCAGCAGGAGGTCAGGCTCAGGTGGAATATTCTCCAGTGTCTCAGACACTGAGGTGGCCAGAGAGGGTCCCTGCTTCCTTCAGCAGAGTTTGGAACAGATTAGGGGCAATAAATAAAGCATTACAAAAAACCCACAGCCACACAACTTGTCTGGGAGCAGGGGCTGCTGCTGACTTCACAGGCACTATTTTTACACCTGAAGTGTTTCCAGTCTCCCAAGGGTTCATCAGAGCAGGGCCAGGAGAGACATTCACTGGGGAAGGGCTCTGCTGACCAGAAGATGTTTGTTCCTGTTTATTAGCTGGAGGCATTCTGTCCGAAAGCAGGAGGGGGTGACTTTGTTTCTTTGTCTGCTGCATGAGGAAGCCGTGGATGCAGTGTTTCCCTTCCCTGTTTACCAGCCAGTGGAAACAATTGCAAAAAAAAAACCCCAAACCCCAAAAGAGCAGATTCCTGCCCATTCCATTGGGTTTGGTTGGCAGCATGGATATCTGCATTCAGATCCAAAGGTGGGCACCATCACAGTCCAGTCTGAGGGCTTGTCTGCACTGGAAGTGGTGATCCTCATGACTTTTGTGTATGCCGGTCATGGTGAGCCCATCTCCATGTGTCCTCAAAACCCATGTGACAAATCACCTACTGCTAGGTGTCCACTGAGGAATATCCAAGCAATTCCAGGTGTATTTCAGCACAAGACAGCACTGAATCGACAGCGATGGGCTGTGGAGTGTTTGGCAAGTGGTTCTGGAGTGAGGTCAGTGTGGAGAAACCCCTGCAGCCCACCAGGGCAAGCTCTATCTAATAACATGAGCTGAGGGAAAATGGATGACATAATCCACTGGAAATGGGGTATGAGATGATACAGAGCCCTGTAGGGGCTGATGCCCACGTGCACGCTTACTGATACAGCAAAGGGCTTGTCCTGGAAAAGGAGTTTGCAATTCACTTTATAAATCAAGGTCTGAGCAAATACGAAAAGGCGCCAAGTGGGAATGTTTACGAACTCCAGAGCTTCCATTGTAACCTCTGAAATGCCAAGGAGAGAGAAGCCCTCTTAATGCCAGTGGCTGGGCACACTGTTCCCACTGCGGGACACTGCTTCTGTTTCCCATCAACTCTTTCAGGGGAGTGAGTGTTAAGGAGCACATGCTTTAAACACAGCATTAAAGACAGAAAATGGGAGAACGTTTCAGGGCTTAATGAACATGGGGCCTGGACTGGCTGCAATGGTATCTTCTCATGGCAGCCCAAAGCTGATTGATGGGAGTTATTGTGCTCACACCACAAGGTGAGGTATCACCCCATCGCCTCCCTTTGGAAAAGGACCAGCGTTCCTGCGGGGGAGCAGGCTGGGATGCAGAAGCACCCTGACGTACACACAAAGGGGTGTGCTGGGTGACGGACCAGCCTGCAATGACTTGGAGCTGCAGGGGGGCATGAGAGAGACAAACTGGGCAGAGGTGCAAAAGTCTCTTCTGTCCCCATGGCCATCAGGGATGAGCTGATAGGGCACTGCAGACCCAAACCACATGAAGAGAGCTCAACGGGCAGTAGAGACTCCTCCACACAGCCATTTCCCTCTCCTTCCCACAGAGCAGGTGACTGTCATTCTCCCTCAGAGCTGGGTGGGAACTGCAACCTTACAGAGCACACTGGTGATTTAAAGCACATTAAAGTAATGCACTTTCTTTTCTCTGAACGCAGAAACATCGGAGGGTCAATCAGCTCATTCCGTTCCTTCCCCAGAAGCCACAGAGGAGTTTCTGAAGTGCTCCCATGCTCATTGAGACCATGCTTTGACAAATTGCTTTGTCTCTGTGATTGTTCAGGTTTGGTATGAGTGGCCCAAAATGAGCAGAAAAAAGCCATCCTCAGCAGAGGAGGATGCACCGCTCATGCCTCACATCACGCATCTGTTCACCCAGTGGGGGGTTGGATGAGAAAACTTCTCTCACCAGCTGCAAAATAGTAATTCCCCCCCAGTCCAAAGCCAGAGGAGTTATCTTTTCCTGGCTCCAAAATGCTCCATATTTCTCTTCACGCTAGTCCTTCCAGTGGAGAAGGACAGGGTGTGCGTGTCTGGCAGTCACATCTTTTTCCCTCTCTGACGTGCTATGTTCCCTGTTTTCCAATGAGAGCAGGGGTGGGTGCAGCCAGGAGGTGATTGTGGGGACGTGCAGCCATGTGGGTGCTCTCCTGGTACCCATCAGCTGCCAGGCACTGATGGTGGGGAGCCCACACCCTCCTCTGCCAAGCTCTTAAATCCACACCCAGCCGCTGGTCACTGAAATCCAGCAGTCTGGAGTTACAGCTGCTTTCCTGGAGCACCAGGCTCTGTGACGGACATGCAGTGTGGTGCTCTACAAATGCATATGCTATTCCTTACAGTGTTGCACCACTGCATCCTTTGGGTACCAGTGTGGGGAAAAGTTGGGTTTGCTTGGGATGATGTGCGTAAGCGTTACAAGGCAGGAGTGGGCTTTCTACTGCACTATCCACAAGCACTGCAGCTGAGGTGTCCTTCTGAAGGAGTAAGGTGGGGAGCTGCAGAGCACGACACACGTGCATTAACTTTCCAGGTTTGGACACTGCAAACGAGGAGGGAATGACTCAGCTCAGCTCTCCATCCAGCCTTTGGAGAGCTGCAGAATGACTTCACCCAGGCAGTCTGCTGGATTCAAGCAGGGAGCCTGTAGCTCCTTCAAAACAAGAAAGCCAACCCAAAGATGCAGAGAGGTGCTCTGCATGTGTGCAGTGATGTACACCACCCTGAAGGCTGCAGGGCAATGGTCCATCTTCTGTACGTGCTGGCTTATGTGTCTGGTGTCCTTTCACTGAGCTTGCAAAGGATCGTGGAGGTAGAGCTGGCCAAACTCCACTCAGGGATGGTCTGTGGTGAAGCATGGCTGGGATCACAGCTTGGGACCCCAGAGCTCAGGGACCTCAGGATGTCCACAAGTACATCTGTGTGAGCACATTAGTGCCTGTGTGCACGCACAAGCGTGTGCTGAGTACATTGCAAACAGGCTGAAGGCTCGTTTGCTTTCTCAGATTTCAATGGGGTGCAGGACTTTATATCTGAGGAGGAATGGTGCCTTCCCTCCCTGCTCTCAGGGCAGACCTTATTGCTCTCTACAGCTATCTGAAAGAAGGTTGTAGTGAGATGGGGTCAGTCTTTTCTCCCAAGTAACAAGTGATAGGACAAGGAGAAAACAGCTTCAAGATATGCAGAGAAGGTTTAGACTGGATATTAGGAAAAATTCTTCACCAGAACGGTTGTCAAGCACTGGAACAGGCTGCCCAGGAAAATGGTTGAGTTGCCATCTCTGGAGATATTTAAAAGACGTGCAGATGTATAGAAGTGGCACTTAGGGACATGGTTTAGTGGTGGACTTGGCAGTGTTAAGTTTGCAGTTGGCCTCCATAATCTTAAAGGTCTTTTCCAACCTAAATAATTCAGTGATTCTCCTTCAACCAAACTTTTCATGTGGGAAATAGCGTTGTTACCTTTCCATTTCCTGGTTTTCCTCAGCAAACTCACAGTTTTCATTTATGAGTCCTGGGTTCTTCCCTCCTGCTGCAGAGGAAGGATGAAACCTTGATGCTCTTCACTCCCCATTTTTCCAGGGCTGAGGAGTTCCCTAGCCCATGTACTGAACGCATGATGAAGGATGTCAACTGAGGGTCCAGAAAGAGGGACAAGATGACCTGGTTCTGGAAGCCTTCTTCAGACATCCTATTTCCCTGTTATGGACATGTCTATCATCCCTTCCATGAATCCCCGTGACTGCCTTGATCCCTGGCATGGAAACCCAACCTGCTTTCCCACACAGGGTGTTCTTTCACCCTGGGGTGAGAATGAGGGGTGGCCTCACAGTACGTGACATGGGTGGCTAGCAGAGGGCTTGTCTTCTCAGGCAGAGACCTTCTTTGTAGGGAGAGGCAGTGAACTGTAAGAATTAATATATAGGCAAACAAAGTGGAAACAATCAGGCGGGAACATGATATCTGGAATGCGTCACAAGTAAATATGCTTTCCAATTAAATGAATAGAAAGAAATGGAGGGGACTACAGGAGAGGAGGAGGAAGGGAAGGCCTCCCTCTTCATTGCTTTTTTCCCTCTGAGTCATCTTTTGTACCTGTGGAAAATGACTGCAAGAAGCAAGGACATCAAAATGGTAACCTTTTGTTCCAGACAAGTGAGATGCTGACTCTGGGAGCAAGGACATCACAGTCTGGCTGCTTTCACCTTGCTCCTTGATCTTACCTCTTGCAGGAGAGAATATGGTGTTAAACCTCTGGTGTTAGAGGGCTAGCTGGTGCTTTGGACTGAGAGTCAACTCTACACTTGGTTGAAGCATCATTTTGCAGACTAGAACCCTCTTCTGGTTAAATGTTTGTGTTTGAGGTTGTTTTGGAAAACCTGTTACTAAGAAAAGCAAGGATAAGAGTGTCATAACAGTTCATGCCAACTGTTACTGGTGTCAGGGAAAACTGCTTCTTTCATGTGCTGACACTGGGGGTCAAGCACTCTTCTGAGGTACCATCAGTGTAATATATCCAGTGTTTCCAAGAGAAAAAGAAGGGATTCCCTCTGTACTACACCCTGCTCTCCAGATTTGCCATTTGGCTGAGTAACATGACTCAGTCCCCCACGCCCTCTGTGTTTGTACCCCTCCTTCACTCCAGCTTACACTACCATGTTTAAATTATTCTGCATTAGCATTGCATTTGGGGCATTTAAAACAAGTTTCATGCTACAGACAGACATAAACGTGAAGGCTCCCATGGGAGCCAAGAGCTGAACTCCGTGTGCCTGCAGCATCACGGCTGTGGGAATGGCTGTTTCATTTATCCATTTGTCCATGCATCTTCCCAGCAATGTGAACAAGAAAATCCTCTGTGAGGAATAAGCCCATCGCTGTTTGTCATCTGGAAGGCTTTGTTTGTTATGTTTGCTGGCCTTTTCCAAGCTGGAGGATTATGGAGCTGAAAGTATCCCTGAAAGAGAAAGTACCCCTAAAACATATCCCCAGACCAGTACAGAAATGCCAATGAGTTAAAATGAATGCAGTGTAAGAGAGGGAAAACCAGTCCTGTCTGTTGCTTGCCTCTGTACAGGGCAGGAGGTCTTTGCATGCAGCATCCCTGTGTCCTCACTAGCGTATCTCAGCTCTGGTGTCCTGGTCCTTCCCTGCCCACACTGCTCTGTCAAAGTGCTTCTTTCTGGGCCCTCCTGCACCATCCCAGTTTCCTCTGGGAGGAATGCGCTGAATGTGCCAAGTTATGGTTTGATTAAGTGGAAAGATTATTCTCAGCATGACACGTTGAATCACAAATGAAAAGCTGGTTCTTGGGGCTGTACCCTCTCTGCTCTGCCTTCTGCCAAAAATGCTTTTAATTAGCACAGAATAAAAAACAGGACTTTTTGTCTGATTTATGCTTAAATAGAGAAATATAATAGAAACATTAACTTGCACTGAATGAAAACCTTTTTGTTTACTTCAGAAATTATAAAAAAGAAAAACTATTATTCTGGCTCAACTCCAACCCTTTCCTTTTGTTTTGGTTTTGGAGAATGAACTTTCAAGCTTTTGATTTTACTTTTCACTTTTCAAAGAACAAGTCAAATTTGAAAACAAAGGATATTTCAAAATTAAATATGATCACTTTTGGGTTTAGTCCATCTGATTTTAAAAATGTGGAAACAATGTACTTTGACTTGATCAAAATGCTTTTTATTTCCACCTCAACTTTTGTGTCTGGGAGGATTTAAAGAATTCAGCTTTTGGGGGGAAAATCGTCTGTATCCTTTTGGTATTTAGAACCCACATCCTTTTGGGTTGTAAATCTGCTATTCCCTGAGAAACAATTCTCACAGCATTATCTTCAAGTTTCTTGATCTTTAGCTAGTCTTAGCTGACTCACTCTCAAATGCTACTGTAATCACATGCTTTTCACACAATAATTGTTTAGAGCCAACTTCTACCCATTTCCATCTGTGCTTTATCAGTAGCCACTGCTTAAACAATATTTTCTGTCAATAGCTGTCATGAGTTCCCAGGATACTAATGTGTTTGGGCCATGCAGATGCTGAGAAGGTCACAAAATGTTGGGAGAAAAAGCAACCACCCAAAAATTGCTGCCAAGGGAAAAAAAGGCCCCGAAAAGAAGATTCTTAGGTCAGAAGAGGGGAAGTGTCACCAAAGAAGTAGGGGTAGCCCACAACGGGACCCACCCTGCTGTGGGTCCTTCACACATCAGGGAACCTGCTTCCCAGCCTTGAGGACCCTCCGCTGGCCATGGTCCCTCCAGGGTGCAGGGGTGATGGGGCAGCTCTGCCAGGAGCAGATGGGGAGGAAAAAGGAAGAGTTAAGGTAATCCCAAACATATCCAGGTTAGGGTTAACCTTACAGGCATCCTGGTCCTGGAAACAGCGACCTGCTCCTATCCTGAATCCTGTGCTAGTTTGGCACAAAGATGAAGGCAATTCCCCAACGTCTGCTCGCTGTGTGAAGTTGAAGAAGTCATTTCCTTTCTTCCTGAAACAGGGAGTCTGAGCACAGCTCCCTGCAGGGCCAAGGATGAGGAGCAGGATGGTCGGGGAGAGCATCCCTGTCCAGTTCAAGCCTCCTGATGGCAGCTGGCTGCCTGTGAATCTGATAACTCAGTAACAGCGGTGTCCTGCAAATCCTCTTCAAGGAATGAATGCCTTTTTACTCAAGAGGTTTATTCAGTTACTTTCTGCTGTTTTCAGGACAAAAGACATTTTTATTGTGTCAGTTCAATAAATTAGCAGGGATTGGAGTCAGTAACCTCCTGGCAATGTCAGAAATGCAAAACTTCATGTAGCACCAATCCCACTATGGGCCTGATCTCACCTGCTGCTCTACAGATAACTGTGCAATAAGAGGTCAGATTTCCTCGGCTGCCTTTGTGAGTGTGCTAAGCTTATCCTCTCCTCATCCCCTACAGGAGACGGCTTTCATCTTCTAACCCCTCCTGTAATTGTTCACTCTCTGCAGGCAGAGCATGGCAGGTCTGGCTCTTGAATTCTGTTTAATATGATATTTATCTAGTCAATATTCTTCCCTCAGTGGGTTTCCACTGATGGCTTTTCTCTCTGCTGCTTTCACATCTCTCTCTGTGGTTCTTCCTGCTGTGTTGCTTAACCTTTTAAAGTATTCCGAAGGCTATAAGGATCCTCCTGAAGAAACAGGGTTTACAAGGGAGGACAAGAGAGGAACCCTCTTTGCCAGGTTGTGTTGATTCTAGTGACATAAATGAATCCTTGCACAGCCCAGGCTGAGCTACTACCTGCTGCCTCCCTCTCCGCACATTCCCCACTGGTGATAAATATTTGCTTTCTCCTCCTGAGGCTGCATCATGTCAGGTTTCATTTTCACAAAGCTCTTTTATTTAGAAAACCCCTCTCTGTTGAGTAAGAAGACTTTCAATCTCTGCCCTCAGCTATATTTAGTTCATAGGGAATTTATGGGATGAATACACTTTTGTGAATGCAGGGGTGGTTACAAAAGGCGTTGGCTGGCAAGACTGGTAACTCTCCTGTCAGAGTGGTTTTCAGGACAGGGAGGTGAGACTTATTTGGCAGGCTCCTGTTGTCCTGATAAATGCTTTAGAAACACCGTCCGCAGAAGGAAGCTCAGCAGTAGATCCCAATTACATGGTGAAATACACAGGCTGTTTTGTAACACATCATTCCTGACTGCTGTCAGCTGCAAAGCACTGCTTTCCTCTGGGAGGTGCAGAACAGCACCATCACACAACCGCAGAGTAAATGTATTGATGACACTGCCTCTCTGTAGAGTACAAGACTGCATTTTTCCTGCTCAGATCCTCTCTTTTCACCTGTGCACATGTTGTTTTCATCACAGCTCTCCTAACAATTATTTTCATCACTTGAACTGGTGGGAGAGGGTCAGGATGCTCAGTTTGGCCATCTGTATGCAGCATGTGTATGGATGGGAAAGCAACGGCCAGCAGAATGTGTCTAAAGGTCATTGCTGATGCATCAGATGCCAAAGACCTGCTTGGGCTGGGGTGATCTGAACACAAAAGGGTCAACTCCCAAGGCTCCTTCTCACAAGGCTGAGGTCTGGCGCCTGTGCTGGTGAGCACTTCTCCTTTTCAGATAAATACTTAGCTAAAATTCAGACATGGTGGCTGTTCTAGCTCTCGTGACCCTGGTCTGAAGGCATTAAGTAATAAAATGACAATGCTGGGGACATTTACTATTTTCCAATTACTATTTACTACCACATATTTACTACCCATTTACTATTTACTAGAGCAGGGTTCCCTCCTTTCCCTGCTGAATCCCTGAGAGATGGACCCTTCCTCCCCAAAGAGAAGAGCCTGGAGACAGAGCTGAGCTGCCCGCTGGGAGATGCCCCTGATCCTCTACTGATGGTGGAGGGAACTTGGATGCCCAACTTCCAGACAGCTAACACTAGCTGATAGGAATCTCTCCCTTCACATCTTCACGTCTGTAGCACTTCACACTCAAGACAGACTTGATACAGAGCTGCTATTGATTCCAGTACCCTGTATCATCTCTTCTAGCCTGGAGTATCTATCAGGTTTGCCTTTGGCTGTTTTTAAGTCCTTATCCAAGAGGCACCCAGTGCTCACTGCATACCCAGCCTGTACACTGAACCTAGAACTTCCTTCATCAGCTAAAATTATTTCTCTCATCTTGGGAGCTGTGTCCTTTCCTATGAATTGAGAAGAGTACCAGGAATGACGCTCTCCATTCTTTGTCTCTGCTGTTGCTCCTTGGCACAGAGGAGCTACGCAAGAGAGCTGTACAAAGGAAAAGAGGACAAACCCATTTCTTGGGAGGCTCCTCAAACTCTCAGAGTGCTCTGAAATCACTGCTGGAGCTCTTTGAAGTCCATAAACAAGAATTACAAATGGATCTCAAAATGGTCTACAAATATTAACAATCAACTCCTTAGTGCTCCGCACTGTTATTTTACTGTTACTGATGGGAAAACGGATAGAGAGCAGTCAGGAAACCAGGCCAGGCCTGCATATTAGTGTCCGATTAGTAATAGAGCTAAGCTGAAAACTTAAGAATCTTGATGCGCAGTGCCTGAATCTAACCACGGTGCAGCATAGTTCAGATATTCAGATGCAGATATTTTCCTATCTGCATCTACTTTTGCAAAATTCAGTTTTCTTTCTCTACCCTTACTTAATTTTGGAGCCCAGGTATATTCTCGATGGGAAAATGTCATCTCCATAGAGACTCAATGGTGTCTTAAATATACCTTGAGCAGAGAGGGATCAAGCAGCACACCTCCTTAGCCCTTCATGTGCCTCTGAACATGACCTGCCCTGCAGAAGGGGGAGCAGGAGACTTTACAGGAAACTGCCAAAGCTACAAAACGAACCCAATGAACCCAGGAGCCCGATATTTGATTTTCACTCAGTACAGAGGCTGGCTCTGCTGAAAATGGGCCCTTTCACCCCAGAGACAGCAAGGGAATTAGCAGGCTGGCTCCTTATCACTCTACTCATTTGTTAATGAAGTGTCATAGCATGTTGGGGGAACCTGGAGGCTGTAGGGCACCCTCAGTGACCCATAAATGGAGCTGTTTACGAAAGTGAGATGAATGGAAAGGAAAACAGCAAGGCCATGCCAATAAGTGAACGTTCTGTCCAGCACACGCTTCCTCCAGGACACAGAGAGAAGGAGGATTGCTGATTGACCAGCTGCTTCTCACCATACAGTGTCTGTGGTTTCAGGATTGCTCATTTAAAGCCACTGTGCATGCAGATGGTTTGGACTTGAGTTTGGCCGAGGGGATCCTACGTTACCAAGAACTGTGTCTTTTAAGGCATTTGAAATAGCAACAGATAGAAAGGGCTGCTCCTACACAGTCTCAAAGTCCCTTTGAGACTCCACGGTGTCTATTCCTCTGCTTCGGAGGCTACATGGTCTGTGTAAAATAAATTCCTACAGCTTGAAATAGGATCATTAAGCTCCAATCATCGCATCTCCAGGAGGCAAGGAGGTGACTGTATAGATTAATACTGGAGGGGTCTTATTTATTCTCTAAGCAATGCCAGATAATCTTTTTCTCCAACTACAATTAAAAGATGAATTTCCTATTTACTCTTACCCAAGACTCAGCCTTGGGATGCAGCAAGGCTTTCTCCATCTATATGTAAACCAGCACTGGGACTAGTATCCTATTTCCACACACCTTTATTGCCCCACACCACTGTGCCACAGTGATCATCCAACTATCACAACAAATCCTGCCTCCTGCAGGGCCAGGGCTTGCCAGGCAGGATTTCTCCCTATCACACCCAAAATACCCCACCGAGCAGCTGGGGAGCCAGGGTCCTGGTTGGGTGTGTGGCTGTTCACTCTTCTGCTTTCTACTTGGGGAATTCAACAAACCACCCAGTGTACCAGGGTTGGATATTTGCCACCAGGACCAGGGACTGGGAAGCTCTTTCGTTCCATGTTGATCTTTCTGTTTTTCCATCTATCACAGGAAGGACTCCTTGTTTCATTGCCAGGATTGGTGCTGGCATTGGTCCTGCTCTGCTCTGAATGCCCTCCTCTTAGAGGCATTTGCTCCTTTCCAGAACAGGCACACATGGAGATAGTCAGACTTTTATTTTATGGCCAGGAGAGTGTGTGGCAAGGTACATCCCACTGGTTAGGTGGGTGCCTGGAAAGGACCTGGTATCATCTTCTTGGGTACCCAGGAGAGGTCCAGCACCTGTCCCTGAGGGGCTTCAGTGACACTCTGCATAGTCTTGGGCTATTCCTTATGGTCAGCTGAATGCAGCTGTAATAAATATACCCAGTAATTTCAGACTGGGGGATAAACAACACAGAAAGAGCTTTTTAGACTGGTGTTCTAAGGGAACAAGGCTTACACGTTTTTTGCCCTCTCTCCTCGTCCCCCCAAAGTTATTAAACTTAGGACTTCTTGGCTAAATTCCACCAAACTGAACAGGTGCCAAAGGGAAGAAAATTTGCAAAAAATATTGTGGAAATTGATGTCTGGGCAGCAGAAAGCAAATCCATCAATGTTCTCTTTAAGGAAGAAGTTGCAGCATCATTAAAACCTATCCGAGGCCTTGGAGGACTGGCATGGGCATGAGATGTAGGAAAGTCTCCAGCAGCGGAGTCGTGGAGCTTGTAGGATCTTGTAGGAGCATCAGCATCATATTCAGCATCAGCATCAGCAATTCCAGTCCTCCAAGTCTGGTCTCTCAGGCGTGCTCTATGGTGCCCCTTGCAGCAAGGCTGAGCCCCACTGAGACAAAGGCAAGGCAGGCTGAGGTGCTTCTGGCTTTTTGCAGCTTGGTCTTTGCTGACAGCCCCTTTCCCTGCCTGTCCTTCAGGCCAGCAGAAGTCCCACTGCAGGAGACCCCTTCTTAGGCCAACTACATCATCCTTATTCCTCGCTCCACTTCTTACCAGAGCCATCTGTCTTCCTGCATGCTGGAGGCTTTCTTGGAGGCAATTGCCTGTGTGCACACCTCAGGGAGCAGGATGCGTGCTAGCAGGCACTTAGCTTATGGAGCAGCAAGTCCCTGATGTCTCTGGTGACCCTCAGCCGATTAACGTGCCAGCTTAATGGGAGTAAATCTCCATTAGTCATCAGCAACGTGACACATTTATCCCTGGCCTGAAAACGCTTCACTATCAGCAGGTGAATAAGGACAAAATGTTGTCAGAGGACACAAAGCTACACACAGGCAGGTTATGGATGCCAGAAGAGCCCTGGAAATGCTTGGGAAGTGACTGGGGACTTGGGAGAGTATGGGCAATTTTGATTAAGATTTACCTGAGTTTGACTTTCAGGACTGCCTTTGGAGCAAACATGACCAGGGGACGTTCAAGGCTTTGAGTCTGTGATGTACTATAAACCCTAGTTTGTGGTCCAGCTCTGGTTCAGTGTTTCCAGAGCTTTAGAAATCAAACTAAAATTCCAAGTAAGCAAAAGACTGTTACAGAACAGATGTGCCAAGGCACATCTGGGACTCTGAGGACACCTGAAGGTGTCTGTTAGGATGCAGGCTTTGCAATCACTGTCCATCACTGAGCAGGTTACCTGCTCTGCATTAATCAAACAGACAGATACCAGTGAGTAAAACTAAAAGGTCTGATCCTTAATTCACTGCACAAAGTGAACTTCTTGGGAAACCCCATCAGTTCAGGGCTGTATTTACTCTGTGGACAAGCTGCCTTGAGCAGTCTCTGGAACCCAGAAACAAGCGTGCACAGGATCTCTGCACCCGTGCTGCACACAGAGGGCAGTGTGAGAGAAGCTACCGAGCTGGCAGCACTGAAGAGGCAGAGCTGCCACGCTCCAGAGGAGGAGAAGCCAGCCCCGACACCAGGCACCACTGCGAAGTTCTGGGTTTACGTGGCCAGCGATGCCCAATGTACTGACACTCATTTCTCCCGCTGTCTGCCAACAGCCCAGATGGGTTTCCAGCTCTGTTCCTCCTTCACAGTGCTGTTAGATTTCCTGGATGTATTTTACATTGCTTAGCCTCGGCTCCACAGCACAACAGATACATGACACATTTTTCTTGCCTTTAAACCAGAATAACACAAATGGTCCCCGTATTTCTTTGTGCCTCCTGCTATTGATAGATCTGTTTTTATCTGTGGCACCCAGAAGGCTCGTGTGGGCAGATCCTACCTTCTGGTTAGAACTCATGGAATTTTAAAGATCTTTCTCCACACTGGTGTTGATGCTCTGGCTTTTAGGGTAACGCTCTGCTCCTGTGTTTTTATGGATTGCTCATACACCAAATCCCTGGGCATTGCCTGCTGGCCCTAAGGCAATCAGGATAGCCATGCTTTGGCATCCAGACTCAGCAGTTACATGCCAGGCTCCCACATCCCTGCATACCTCTCATTTATTACTGGGGTCTCTGGAAACCTTTGCCAAGATCATTGCTTCTTTTGTAGGAGGTTTCATGTTCCGAGTAAAACACTTTGTGGTTATATAGACCATTAAGAATCACATGGTGTTTCCGAATCAAGGAGTGAAAAATCACTGGATCGTATTTCTTGTCTTTTTTCTCTGTCTTAGGCCAGGTGTCCCTGACCCATCCTGCTGACACCGCCGGCTTGGCTTGCTCTGCCTGTAAAGCTGGAGGTAAACAGAGATATACTGATGAGAGAGAGCTTTTGCTGGCTCAGCATCTGTGGCATGGGCATCTGCTGCCACTCAGGGGCTCTTGTGCTGTGGTGAGGGAGGGTCTGCAGCACAGACTTGCTCAAGTCAGATCCTGCATGTCTCTGGCTCCTGTCCCCCAATTCTGACTCACAGAAGGCTAAAAATACAACCTGGCTCATAGATGCTATTCTGGGGGTGCTGTGTTTTTCCTTGCTTTAGCTCCCCAAGCATGTGCTGCTATTTTTTCCAGTAATGATCAGCATTACCTTATGTATTTCTCTATAGGCTATATAATTTTAGAGCTGATTGTGCAATTGTTACTGCTCTAAATAATTTGCTGTGTGAACTGGGTTTCTTAATTAAAAACAATAACAAATTTGGCTTCATTTATAGCACTCCTAAGTGCTTAGCACCAGGATTAGAGTGGGCTTCTTCAGGGACTGTATGTTTCCCAACACGCATCACTCCTGTCAGTGTGTTCCAGCTCTGTGTTCCCTGCAGAAAATCACCAAACTGTGTCAGCTTTCATTCTCTTGTACAAGGAAGAGAAATACTTAGAGGAAAGGAGGACAAGACCGCTTATAACTGTAGGCACAATTACATTATTACCAATCTAGGCGGGTTTGAATCACCAGAAGCAAAGTCACTTCATTGTCTTAGTAAGCTGTGGTGTTGTAAAAGCACCATGGGAAGAGTGGTTTATGTCTGAGGAAATGAGAATATGAGAGATGCACAGGAAGCATTAAAATGTTCAGTATTAATAAAGGAAATGCTACAAGTTGCTAATCTTTTTGCCCCAGGGTTGGCAGATCCCAAATGCATTGACCAACGTGATCATTCTCAGCACTTCTCAGAGAGAAGCAAAATGAAAGCTGATGAACACAAAAGATCAAGTTACCCTGCACACCCCATTTTCCCTTTTGAGTGAGGCAGCAAAGTCTATCAGGAGCTTCAGGAGAGGCCCTTTGCCATCCTTATGCGTTTATCCCCTCTGTGCCTCCCCCTCTGAGGGGTCTTGTGTCCAGCATTTTAATGGTGCTGCTGTGCTCACAAGAGGGTGGATTAGTTTGGATGCTGGTGCTGCGGGGGAAGGCTGTGAAGAGCTGAGAGTGGTGGCTGGGGACCCTGGGCAGCAGGTGTCCCTTGGGGCTGCTTTGGGAAAAGCTGAACTTGCCTCAAAGCAGGAAAACAAGAGTAACTGGCCTCTGCCAGCTCTGCTTTTTGTGTTGTGATTTATTTCTTTTTGTCTCATTCCTCTGATTTCAGCCATAATTTACAATTTGCTGCTCTTAGTGTGAAAATGATTCTCATCTTCACCCCATGCTTGTGCAATTCACCCCATCCTTAGCAAAGGCATAAACTGGAAATGGTGCAAGTGACAGTAAGTGGCATCCTACAGTGTTCAGGGATGAGCTCCATCTGGGTTAACCTCTTCCTCTCCTTGCCAGTGTCAGTATTTACCTGTGTAAATACATCTTTTTTACTGCTATTCTCTGCAAATCCTCTAAGCTGCAGACAGTCTGGACCTGGAGAGCTTGCGATACATGTTTCTATGATAGATAAAGTCTGTAAGACCTTTTTCTGGTGCTGTTTCTCTTTCTCTCAGTGTATGTCCAGCCTCCCACCACAGCCTCCTGCGGTCCAGCAGATTGCCAGCTTGGCTTCTCCAGCCTCCTCCAGCTGACAAACACTTCCCAAGTGTCCTTCCAACTCCAAACACCAACACCAACAGCTGCTCTCATCCTGGCCCCAAGGAGGAACAGGCTTTGCAGGCCCCATTGAATGGCATCGTGTTTGCTGGTGCCTGCACTGAGCTTGCATACACACTCACGTACACGTGCACGTGAGTATGTACATGCCAAATAAAGGCTGACATGATGTAGGTGGACCTTGCTGTCTCTTCCAGGGGAAAAAGGGGTTCAGCTGCACTCCTGTGCTCTCTCCCAGTTTGGTTGGGATCAGCAGCTTTGTGTTTTCAATGCTCTGGCTGCTGCATTGACATGAACCCAGACGGACAGAGTCTGCTTGGCCTTTAGGTGCAGGAGGAATCGTCTCTAAGCCCTGTGTTTGGTCCGTGGCAGAAGCTGAGCCACTTGAGACACTTTGGTTAGGTCAAGGAGAACTCCTGCTACTGGTTCTGAGTAGGGAGGGGATGTGAACTTGGGCATAGTCACCAGCTGGTGGACTGGATGTCTCTGAGGAGACTAAGCATGATCCAGGGTGGCGGCAGCTGGCATATGGTCCTGAAGGGAGGTCCTAAGGATCAGAGGACCAGAGGCAAAGCAAGGGCAGGAGGGTTCTTGTGCATCGATATCACCCAGGATAGAAACCAGTGTGTGTCATTGACGTCAAATCTGACCCCCGTCAAAGCCGAGTGTCCTGTTACAGTCAAGTAGCATTTAACTTTGGGAAAATGCCTCCATGCTGGAGCTGTTACTAATGCAGTAAATGCTGGAGCTCCCGGGAGGCTGAATAATTACCAACTCCTCAAAGGAAAACACCACAGACCTCTGTAAAGTAAAGACAAGATAAAACTTCTAAGCTGGGAGAAGTGAATTGGCTCTCAACACGTAAACTCCAGAGTTAAACCTGCCTCCCCACCCTCCCTGGTGCCACATAACCACCGTGTTAAGAGGCTCAGAAATTGGCACTAAGAAATCCAAAGGGCTATTTATCCAGACCTGGAAATGATGATACTGTCCCATGAAAGGTGTGTTTGTGCTCAGAGGTCTGTGGAACAAGGCCAGTAGCTGCAGCCCCAGTGTATCTGCTGCAGCACAGTGTGTTGCTTCTCAGCTACAGGCAGTTTGCTCTGGTACCTGGATGGAGCTGAGCCAACAAGACAGGAGATGGTGCTCAAAGCCTGAGTAATCCATCCAGCCCTTTACATCCCTGTGCGTGACTATCTATATATCATAAAGCTCCGTGTCAGGCCAGCAGGAAATACAGAGTTTTCACATAGGGCTGGAATAGGGCTCTGACACTCAGGAGCAGCAGTGCTTGTGCAGGGATGCTCTCTAGACAAGCTGGTCCTTTTCCAGCCAGAACTTGGAGATGAGCAGCCAGGGCTGTGCTCTCCATCTGGACATGCCTGATGCTGGGGAAGGGATCTAAGGCAAAAAAACATAAAATACGTTTCGGATTTTCCAAGCAACAGCATGCATATGTCTGGGAGAGCTGCTTGGAGGTATCCCTAACTCCCATGCACTTTCTTGGTGCCAAGGGGTGTGAGATCCACTGTAAGGAGGAAAGCGTGTTTGACCTGTATCAAACGGCACCTTCTTTCTTGCCTTTGCACCAGAATGCACTTCCAGCCCTTTAAAGAGTCTTTTCTGGGCAAGGGGTGATGTGCCAGGGAGGTGCTGGGTGCTGCCCACCCCACCCTGCCTGTCAGCAAATTCAGCATGGCTATATATAGGCTCTGAGCTGAGGCCTTCGAAGCAACACTTGGACCCAAGTTCCCCAAACATGGCTGGAAAAATTCCACTTGGCATCCATATGCTGCTGTTCCCTTTTATCCAGACAGCACCTCCAAGCTCTGTGCTATGGAATAGCTGCTATTTTGGGGGTAGCAATTGATATCTTTTCATTCCCTAACCATCCTTGAAAGGGCTGTCTTCCCTCCTCCCATCTGGGACACAAACAAACTTCCCAACTCACTGCACCAGTCCAATGTCACTGGATCGCAATGTTGCATGACCAATGGCTGGACTGTGAGGGCTCTGAGGGGCATGAAGGTCTCTCTTTGTCATGTTAGGATGGTGAGGCTGGCAGGTACCAGAACATTCACCATTGCATTGCATTTTCTCATATACAGCCTGTAAGGCCAGTAACTTCCATGCACAACTTCCACATTTGAAGAACAAGACTTCTGCATTTCTATTTTGAACTGCTCGTTCTCTTTGAAACTGCCTAGGAAAGAATTCTTGTGCTTTCTATCTCTACCCAATTTCTATGACTTTTTTTATTATTATTATTACTTTTGCCCTCAGTCGAAAGTGCTTTAAACCTCTATTCTCTACATACATTAAATCACCACAAAATCAACATACACCTAAATCACCAAAACATGTTTATACCACCCAGTGAGCCTGGGATTGCAAAGTAGAGAACATGGGTTTGAAAGTAGGGCTGATGCAAAGTGTGGGTAAGTTGCTGCAAATCTTAGGGGGACCCTCAAGCTGGGTCTTCACTATAAACCTTTTCTTGCCCATCACTGCAAGGCAGGGTGAGCTCTGCTCAATGCAGGCATGCAGGCTAAAAGCCCATAATTCAGAAGCAGTAGGACAACTGTGCTTGGCAAGTCTGGAATAAACCTCTCCAGACAAATATAGCTTACGGGAAGGAGAGGAAAAAGGTGCCTCCCTGCAGAAGTGCGGGATGTGCCTGAGCGTTTCTTTCAGCGACCTGTACACACTGCTCTGATCCCTGGGTTGAGACGTTTGCAGAGATCCTGATGCTTTTGTCTGAGCTGGCTCCTATCGCTATTCTTGATCCTCATTGCTATTAACTCACACTCCTATAATCGTGAGTGGGAGTAAGGAGATGGAGATGACCTAGCAAACACCAGCTGGCTTCTTGAGGAGATTTATATAAGTGAATTTGTGGGTTGTAAAGCTGTCAGCAGGAAGAAACACACAGACCTGAGGAGCCAGGCATTGCTCCGCTGCACTAGCCAAGCTCCTGTGCTGTACTGGCAGTTTTGGATGAAGGGCCTGGCTGGGGTCTCCCATGCTCTTCTCTTTGCCCAGTCGGCTGACACTTCCCCAGCTGACTGTGCAGAAAAGGGCTGTCTGTTCCCAAAGAGCTTTCTGAACTCATCATTGCAGGAGCTGCACATGGGAAGCAATTCACTTCATCCACTTTCCACCCCTCACTCCCCAAATGAGGACAGACTAGTATACCTCTCATTCACGGCTACACAGCATCCCTGTCCTCTTGCTTACATGGAAAATAGCATCAGGAGAGCATTTGTGTATTTTTAGCTACTTTAATTGAAGTAGCAGCTGGAAACAAGGAGGAGAGCCAGCACAGGGTTGCCAGCCAGACCTTCACTGGTGCCCAGCAACTGCCACGCAGCCTGTGCCCCACAGTCACTGGGCAATTTGGTCATGGCATGTTTGGGGTAGCTCTGAGGAAAGACACAGGAGCCAGGAGATGTAAGTACTGTGTCCTCTCACACACAGACCTGGGCTACAGGTAGGTCAGGTTTTCACCCCTGCCGTCATCAGCCTCAGCAGCACAGCCACCATTTGTCTCTTGTGCTGCTGGAGGCTTGACAAGTTTACAGCAATGAGAATCAATATTTACCGTATGTTAGTTAGTATTAATAAGTTTGTTAATATTATGAAAGCATCTCACCCAGAGATGCTTCCTTGACTAATATATGTAGATGCTTCTATCTTAACAAGTAAGAGTGACAAATAGGTGGCAGAGAGTGACAAAACAGCAATAGGTGTCACCCGTGGCATGAAATGAGAAGAAAAACTGGAGGCTGCTGTCAAGAGATCAGGAAATACAGTGGCTTGGAGAAACAAAACAAGAAAAGCCAGTGAGTGAGACATCCAAATCACTCTGAGACCCTGGGAGAAGCTCAGCTGCTGAATTCTTAATGGACCACATTGTCATAGCCTTCCCTGGTTGAAATGAGGTGGGAAATCAGGTCTGTGGGGATGCTGCAGCTTGTTTCACTGATGGTTGCATTTGTGAAAGCAGACATGCTTCTGTTCACATAGCAAAGCAACATGTGGACTCCACTGTGTATCTTTGGCCTGATGTCAGAAATTTAGTTCAGAATCCGCATTTGTTCATCTCTGATTTTTCTGCAGAAAGGCAACTAGGCTAAAGAAAACAGACCCCAAGGGACTTCCATGCCACCAGTCACAAGGATCCTCCTACAGAATAGGAATTGCACAACTTTCATTAAAGATACTAGAAACTACAGCCTTTCTAAATAACAAAACAGGCCATTTTTCTCACAAATCCTCCCTTTGCTTGAACTGCTTCCACACACAGCTCTGCCACCAAAGGAAGGCTGGAGCTGCAGCAGCAAACCCGTACCCCTTCCGTGAGTGCTGCGGGGCTCTTGGGCTCTCTCCATCGCAGCCGCTCAGCCCAAGGTGAATACCAGTCGAGACCAAGAAATGTGCACTTGACACTGCTAAATCAATGCTCAACAGCCACTGCACAGACAAGAGAAGCCCAGTTAACTTTCAGTACTCTGACTGGAAGGCTGGCTCTTATCCCAGCCCTCTTCATCTTCCCCTGTTTCAGTGCAAAAGGTCTGTGAGAGAAACCTTTGCCACCGGGACTTTGTCAGCCTGCCGTTTTTATTCCCATGTAAACACCTCCTACAATCATCGCGTTTAGTGGTTGGAATAAATGATTTCTGAAAGGCAGGAGCACAGAGCAGGCTGGAAATGAGGAAAATGCAACTCTGGCCAAGGAAACACGCTCTGCTGGCAAAATCTTTGGCAGCACAGGAGGGGGCTGCACATCTGGCTAAGGCAGGCCAGCATACAGCTTCAGGAAACAACTGGGCGAGTGCAGCCTGTAGGTGGGATTTGAGCTGCATCTTTGGGTAAAGTAGATCATAGAATCACAGAGTTGTTCGGGTTGGATAAGACCTTAAAGATCATCTAGTTCCAAACCCCCCGCCATGGGCAGGGACACCTTCCCCTGGACCAGGTTTGTTTTCTCCTTGCTTTGCCCAAGTCAGTCTTGAATGGGTTCTTGGGAATGGTCTGCAAGTGCAGCAGCTCAGTGTCACCCCATCCCTGACTGCAACCAACTATTTCTTTGCTAGGCTCAGCACCATTCTGTGTCTCTGCTGTGACATTAAAGGTAGCAGAGCTTTTACTGCTGTTAGGGTTGTGATAAGCATGAAGCATCCATCTGGACTCCTTATGTGTGCAAAATAAGTGGGCTCAATCTGGAAACAGTTTGGAAGAAAGCAAATGGGAATCATTGCAATGGCTTTTATCCAATTTTACCTTGAAGGGGAAAACACCTTTTCCAAGTTGTGTGTGTGTTACGTGGGAAGTAGTCACACCTCTGAAATAGGGTGGTAAACATGGTTAATCTAAGGACTAACAGTCACAATTAATTCTCTTTGCAATTTCTAGTAGCTGGAGAGGCTTTCATCTAGCAGGATATATCCATTTCAAGGCAATTTCCTTTATTATTCAAGCTTGCAAATTGCCTGTTCCTACTGGTCTCCAGTGCAAGTCTTTCAAAGTTTCACACATCTGCAGTTTTATAAAGTCATTATTTCTAATTAATAGATAAAGCTTCTCCATTATTCTCAGAATTAACTCCAACTGAGAAGACACAGACCCAATACGTGGTTGCATGTATTCACTAGGAAATTCTTTTGAAATGCTGTGATTAAAGGTAGAAAAAGGGATTTGGGCTCTACTTGGCAGATACACGGAAATGTAGAGCAAAGTGCTCTTGATAGATTCTATAGGGCTTAAGCAATCTCGGATGTGCTCTGATTTGCTGCCAAAAGGTTTGTGTTCTTCTCTTTAGGCATGCCCAGAAAGAGTGGCCAGTGGGTTACATATGTGTGTCCATGGGAGGTGGAGGGGATGCTGGCTGGGAGTCGGTATGGG
Source organism: Pezoporus wallicus (assembly GCF_028554395.1). NCBI lineage: Eukaryota > Metazoa > Chordata > Aves > Psittaciformes > Psittacidae > Pezoporus > Pezoporus wallicus. The sequence goes on from NW_026638191.1 coordinate 497,752, forward strand.
CAGTGGAGCTTCCAGCACCAGCACATGGTGCCATCCTGCTGGGCTCCCGATGGACGATGTAGGTGAAATGTCAGACATTTCCTTTGCAGAGAAGTGTCCTTGGAATGGCACTGACCTTTCCCTTGGGAGTACTGGTGAGCTGTCTCTCTTGCTCCCCACCTCGGGACACCACTACTAGGCTGAGTCTGATCCGGGCACTGAGCAGCTTTGCCAATGAAGCATGAAGATACATGCAAAGCTTGGTAAGGAGACGGAGGTGCAGTAACGATGGGTTTACTGAAGATAAAGCATCAGGTGGTCAAACTCATCACCTTCAGCTCCAAGACCTGAAACTCTAGGAGTGTATCTAAGCTAGGAGGTATGGAAGTGTTTCCATCTGGTGCACTGGAGACGGCCGTGCAATTTCTCTCTGTCCTGTGCTGGTTTGGCAGTGTTTAACCCCAAGGAGCCAGACCACAGGTACAGCTGAGCAGCAGCCAGCATTCCCATTCTATAAAAGGTCCTGAGCTTTCAATAGTTTAACCCTGCTATTGAAAGGGGACATGTAAGACTGTTTATCTCTGTGGAATGAGAGTGAAGCTTTCTTCATGTCTGCTGAGCCTTTCTGTGAAAGGCTGTGTTTTTTAACTGATACATTTCACTATCCACAGAGCAGACTATCAAGAATCCTTCCTTATCCCCGACCCCAGTGAGATCCATTCTCTTCAAGCCTGATGCCCAGGGTGCAGCACGAAGTGACACCCTGGAGGGCCATGCAGAGATGATGCCTGCATGAAGCAGAACATGAAATCCTGGCACTTCCCAGCACAGACAGCAGCTGCTGCCATGCGGGTCAGCTCAGCCGAAACCTGCCAATTGCTCCTTTGTTCAGCACAAGCCAGTGATACAAGAACATTCTGAACACAATTGGATCAGATGTTCCTTCAATGGAATGAAGCTGGAAAACTCAAGCAGTGCAGGAAGGCTGGAGCAGACCTAGAAGAGTGGCTGTGGAGCAAGGGGACCATGTCTACTCCCATACAGGTACAAGGTCCTGTGTGACATCCACATTCTGGAAACACACCGACCTTGCCACACTAGTGTGGGAATTCAAGGGCAAAGAATAGAGGAAAACAAATAAATGCCACAAGGCTTAAATGGGAATTAATTCTGCAGAGCAAAAGGCAACATGGTGATGACAACTCAGCTGACAGGGCTAAACTCTGAGTGGCAGCATCGTATCGCTTTGAGCTGAATGCGGCAGTTCCAGTTCAAAGCAGAAGTCAGTGGAGCTGTCAGCAGCTTTGGTGGGATAAAAAATGGTGCTCAGTGATTTTTTATGCTCCATTAACTGAACACAAAGAAGCACCTGGGCTATGGTAAATCAAGATAAGAGCAGTGTAAGAAATGTGCTTCTTTGACACAGGAGGGAGAGGATGCAGGGAAGTGGTTTGCAAATGTCTGAATTTCACTGAACTGAAGTCGCTGTCAGCTCCTCAGATCCTTCCCATTTCTGTAGCAAAATTCAAGGGCAGTTGAAAGGGACTGGATTAGTCAGAAAGATGCTGCCTCTTTTCATCAGCTTCCAGAGTCCATGGCATTACTCGAAAGACACAAGCCTACAGCTGTGCCCAGATGTGATGCACTTAAGTTGTGCTCCCAGCAGGCAGCACAGGGCAGTGGTGCATGGGGGCTTGGCTGATGGGGCTGGGGACAGCTTTTGGAAGCAAACTGGAGCTGCTGGTTGGGACACGCTGTTGCCTGCCTCTCCAGGGATGGAAAAGGGCAATGGAAGGTGCCTAGGGGTTGAGTTTCTTCATTGTAGTGCCGCATCTGGCAGGTCACGACCACCCTTCAACTGCCGCTGCCTTTAGTGAGTGTGACAGAAAGCCACTTATATGGGCGTGGGGCAGTGCAAGGGCAAAAGCATTTTGCAGGCTCAACAGATCCCAAAACATGTGATTCTCAATGGAATGGCATTGCCCAGAGCTCCCTAATAGTGGCACAGAGGGCTGGGGTGCAGATCCTGTCACCTTTGAGTTCAGACAAGCACAGTCTGACCTCTTTGGACACAAGGGTGCCACTCTGCTGTGTCTTAGCAGGTTGCTCATGCCTTCCATTACTCTTCTGAGCCATCTGAGCTTATGAAAGATGCTCACCGAGTGCTGAATACTGTTAACCTGTTTCCTCACTGTGCCTTCAATTCCAGAACAGTGAAGGCTCAATCAAGTCCTGTGGTGTGGGTTACATTCATTGGCTAGTTCAGATGAGTTTGCCAGAGACCAGCAGCCCCCCAAGTCCCCCTGAGTGATGAATGTCAAGAGAAGGGCTAGTCATGCAGGACAGACTGGGAAGCCATGCAATCTGCAGGGGTCTGGGGTGGCCAAGGAGCTTTGGGGCTCCAAAAGCACACACAAGAAAAATCACAGCTCCACAAGGTGCTGGCAACCTCCAAGGAACAGAAGCTGCTGTAATGCCAGTGTCACCCATCAGAGATCAGAGAGGTGGAAACGGCTTTTAGACTGTGACTGCTGGACTCCTTGTGTGAGCTCGGAGAGGCCAAAGCAGAGATAGCAAAGCCCCATGGTTCCACAAGCAGCTTCCCCTCAAGGAGCTCCCAAGTGAGGCTAGTTTCAGATGAACCATGCCTCATGCTGCTTCTCCTTCCCCCAGACTCAGGCTTCAGAGCAACTCTTAGTCTGTATTATGTAGAGGACACATAAAACACCTGGCACTGAGAAATTTAAGACCAAAATGCCCAGCTGTAACTAAAAAGTGTGAAAAATTGGCAAAAATAGCCAGTCAGCAGCAGGTGCAAAGCAACATTAACAGTCCCAAAGCAGCAGCATTGTAATGCTTTACATTGTTGAGGATATGGCCCCAGAGAAGCTTTCCTCTTCATCTGCAGTGCTGGGGAGGTTTACACAGGGCTGATTGATTGATTGATAAATAGCACCAACAGGAAGAAAATGTGGTTAATGCTTGGGATCTCAGAACTCAAAACCCAGTGCTTTTATTTTTAACCATCTTGATAAAGAAAGGTCTGTGGTGATTTCCTCTGCTGATATTCAGCCTCTGCTCCCACACTTAGAGACCAAAGCCTGCTGTGAAACAAGTTCCTGCACTGCAGGGACAAGCCTCAGATGCTCAGGTGTCATCAGCGGAAACTGAGCTGAGGAAAGGAGGTGAAGATATGCAAGTGTGGGGAAGGAAAGCAAAAGAGTTGGAGAAATGAAGGAGAATGATGCAGAATCCCCCAGACAAGTGATGGATGGGGCGGAAAGGCATCTCTCCTTGTTTCTCCATATCATTAACTCCAAGTAGCCAGATTTACAAGTCTGTTTCTATTCTGCACTTCCTTTTTTCTTCGTGCAAGAAAGGATTTTTTCAGAGGCATTGGGGCCTCCATTCGTGCCTGATTTTTAGCACATTCATGCTTCGAATTGTTAGGCTTTGCAAATGCCTAGAGAATTCTTTTCTATTTCTTATTTTCTATTTCTTATTTTCCCCCAAGAAAGCTGAGGTCCTGGTGCAACTTTTCTATTGCTGCAGCTGAGGCCACAACCCTTGAACAGCAAGGAACTAACAGGGAGGTAAACGGCATCTTTATGTCTCTCCAGTGCCTCTCAAAGCAGTCTGATTATGCCTGCTACCTTTTCAGCTGGAAAGCTTTCCTCAACACTTGGCTTACGCCTTCATGTCTAGAAACAGTGGACTGGAATGGCTGTGCTTCTGCAGTTGCTGTAGTTGCATTCAACTGCAGTTGCCAGTGGCTCAGCCTTGGGGGGGGGGGCTCGAAACAAGCAGATGAGCACCCCACACTCTCTAGAAACCTCATCGTCTTATATAGGTTGTCTTTGTTACCTAGCAGGCTTGGTGGAAAACAAGAAGGTTAAAGCAACTTTGACACAAGATGGCAAAACTACCGTGGCAGAGCATTTTCATTCAGCCACTTGATGCTACTGGCTGCTAGGAAACCGCAAGCCTTGGTCCAAGCTTGCAGTCTGTCGGTCCCCATTCAATGGCTCTGGTGACAAATAGCTAAACCCTAATCTGAGTCCCAGCTGGATGTCAGCCTTTGTGTGTGAGAGGCATTAGCAGGACTGGTCTAAACAACAGAGTGTGCCCAGGGTTGCTCAAGCAAGAGGGGAAAACACGGGTAAATAAGAAAAAGGTTACTGTGTGAGGAGGGCTCCAGGAATAGGAAACGTGAGCCTTCCTACCCACGCAGCAGCATGCCAAGAGGCTCTGCCCCTTGGAGGGAGGCAAACTGCCTGATAAAGCTGCCCAGCAAAGCCCTTCCTCAGCATAAATGTATCAATCTCATCTTTCCTTAATAACTGGAGGTTTTGTAGTCTCTTTAATGCCTTACTGGCTCCAGACAATGAGAAATGGTTGTGCTCTTCGATATGGCTGAGCTGCTCATAGCAGCACGTGATGAAATTCATCATCTTAATGGAAAGGGTTGTTCCCAGGAACAATCCTGTGTCCTGGCTTCAAGGGGGGGTCACAAAGATGAAGGGATAGGGCAGAAGCTTCCAGAAGTCCAAGTGGAGAAGACAGGGTGTTGGAAGGCACTGTAAGCACCTCACAGTATTCAGTCTTATGGGAATATGAGACTGAAAAACAAACAAAACCCAAACAAAACAAAAATTAAAAACCCCACAAACAAGCAAAAAAAGCACAACCCAAAAACCAGCTGAGAGCTGGCAAGGTTTAATAAAGTCAAATAAGTATCACTCAAAACATGAAAATCCAGCCCAAACGCAGCTTGCTCTAAGGAAATTGCATTAGCAACTTAAATCTTTATTTGGCACCAAATTGTACTTCTCAGGATATTCTTTGCAAGTAATAAAGATGAAGGAATTGTCTAAACTTAGAGTGACCAAAGGAAGAAGTGCTATTAGCAGTTCATGTCTTGGTTCAGTGAAGGACTCCAAGCAATGTGAGAGCTCCCATGGCCTGGACAGGCTGGATTGCCTTTATGAGAAGAGAGTATTTCCCTGGACATTCACAGAGTGTGACACTGGTTCACAGTTGTACAGAAGAAACCTTGGGTTTCATTTGGGTTTCAGGGTAAGGTATGACATTTCACATGACGCTTCATGTTTTGTACCCTTACGCTCTGGTTACACCGCAGAGGAAGTTTTCAGGCTGAGGTCTGCAGAGAGCTGGAGCCCACGAAAGGGTACTAAGGAAGGAAGCTTCATACGTTCTTCAAGTCAAACCACATATGTGGAAAGGATAAATAAGCTGTTATCTTCACTGAGAAATTTTTGCTACACATACATGAAACCAGTCAGAAAGCACTTGAAAAGACATCAAAGTTTAGGCTGAAAGCCAAAATTGGATAGTTTTCTTTCTAGCTCTAAAGGGTGAAGTCGCCAAGCTACAGACAAGGAAAGAGTGTCACTAAACTGTCTCAGAACACCTCATGGTGACAAAGTGCCCATCTTTGATACCAGGAGTTGCCTAAGATCAATCTGGGAATTAGACCTACAAATGATTTTTGGCTTTCTGGAGCACTGTATAACCCCCAAATTGCATGGCCTGAGTGGGAAAAACAAGTGTGATTTCTATAAAGGAGCATCGTGCTGGTTGAATCTACTATAATTATTTGACTGTGATGATAAAAACCTAGATACTGGAGGAAGAGAAATCCCTCGGACTTCAAAAATAAACTAAATTAGTCAGGCCAGGAGGAATATTGATGAATTTCTAAGGAGTGTCAGACACTCAGATGAATAAGCAGCACGATGTTGTATCATATGCCAAATACTAGGTCACATTGGCAGGAATGGATTGAACACCTCGTGCAGTTAGAGCACTGCTGAACTCCAAATTAATGGTACGGGAATGGGTCTGGGCATATGTGCACGGCTAAATAAAGACCAAGATTCCCTGTGCAGCTCCAGTCTGGAGAGTAAACAAAATGTTAGCATGCCTAAAGGTTGGGGTAGGAAACACTGTGCTGCTACTGTATAGCCTGACGGAGCCCTTGCTTAACCAATCTGACCTTGCTTAACTCCGGTCATCCTGTCCCAGGAAGGCGTGTGGTGGGAGGATGCACAGCGTCTGAAACGTTCAGAGGCTGTGGACAACAAACTGAAGTCTGAGACTGCTTGTCGGGGCCCTCGGTGAACTAATAGGCCTTGGCTTTGGGAAAATGAGGAGCTGAGAAGGAATACAACAGAGATACACCGGGAAGCTAATTTATCTTTTGGGTAACTTTTCAAAACTTCCATACTGTGATAAAGCATTGATGGTTTTATTAATGGGGAAAGTTTTACAGATGTCTTAATATGGCAAATGATGATCTTGTGAGTAATGAAACTCTGGTCCCAAACATGATGGCATTTGCAGCGTCATTGAAGCCAGGGATACTCAAGGCTTGGAGCACGGACTGGAAAGGAAGGCACTGTTTGTATCTCTTCTCACCTGAAGTGTTTTTGCCGTGTAGCATCAAGGAGCCCTGCCAGCAGCCTCCCTCTGATTAAGATTAACTTTGCTGTTTGTCAAACAGTTTCTCTTGCTAGTTAACTTCTTAGGCTTAGGAACAAATGGCATGCCAAGAAAGTGCCAGCTCTTGTACCAGAAGCTCCCCACCTGCATGAAAGGCCACGCATCAGTCATATTCACCCACTGTCTGTTGTGACATCTTTTTGCAGAGAGAGCAGTAAAAGTAGTGGCTGTTTCTACATCTGAAACATGCTACTGCCTAAAACATCCAAATGCAGCCTTTCAATTGCATACCTCAGGTTCACTTAGCTGGCTTTTTTCCATAAACATATAATGCACAAAGTCCCTTCAAACTGGAAATTCTCTGTACAGCGTCCAGCCTGACCAAGGTCTTTATGTAACATGTCCATGGATGAGTGCTAAGGCAGCTGAGGAGCAAGGCACTATTTAGGGACAGGACAAAGCCAGCTCTCTGATTGTAAAGAGCTTGTTGTGAACATGCTACAGGCATGAAGTCTGAGAAGAGGTTTATGGTGTACTGGTGTGTGATATGTGGATCTGGTGCTTAAGGGAGCTGTTGCATTAGCATCCATGGGACTCTGTGGGATGTGGCTGAATTATGGAGCCATCGCCTGGGTTTGCAGCAATTTTTCAGGTGTCCTTGGAGGAAATTCAGGAAGAGATGGTAAATGGAGTTCATCCCTGAAGAAGAGCAAGAGGATTGTGAAAGCTTGGAGAGAGGAAGGGAACTGCTGAAGTGCTGGAATTAATTCACAGCACACTGTGCTCCCAGCTTCACTTCATCCACCCTCCTCCAGATGTTGTCTATAAAAGGTTCATTCAAGCTTCGTTTCTTAGCTAAAAGGGATGACAGCAAAGATCTTTATCCTCTTGTTGGCTACTATTCTGATGAGCGACATAGAAAAGCACTGCCAGAGAAGAGCCTGTTCTTTGTGCTATATTTGTAGCTGTGAGAACACAAAAAGATATGCTTTTGGAATATAATTGCCTGATTTCTCAGATGTCCTTCTGGATGCTGGCCTGACAGCCAATTTTCCTATCTCCAGTTTTAATCTCCAAATTCTTCCAGTCGGGTACCCTGAGTTTTCGAATACAGGCACTGGCACTACAAGTTCTTACTGCTCTGAAGAAACATTTCTTCAGTGTTATTGACCACTGAATTAATTATCCTGCAAACAGGAGAAGGGTCAGAGTAGGTTGAATGGATTCTTGTACCTGGTGCAGAGTGATCCAGGAGCCCAGACTGAATTCACCTCTCTTTGACGAGGAGATAGAGATTTCTTTAAGGCATCTCACAGCTGAAATCCTGCACATAGCATACGCCACAGGCTTTGTGGCCTGAGAAGCATGGATGTACCCATGGAATGCCATCTTGTCCCTAGCCACAGCTTTTTAGGGGGAGATGGATGTATAGCCCTTCTTAGAAAAGAACAAGAGTGACCACATTTGAACCACAGCACATGCTGTGTATGCTATCTCTCTTCCTACTCTGCTGTAATTCCCAACAGCCAGCCCAGGCATCATTTCACCACCAGGCAACCAGTACCCATAGATCTGGGCAATCCTCAGAGCAGCTCTATCAATCAACTTTGTTGTTAAATGTCCCAAAGCCCCAGACCAGCAGCCCTTTTGGGTTTGGGTTCTTTTGCTTGCCCCAGCACAACACAAGGCTTTCTGCCATCTTTCTTCCCCTTCTCATAGTGAGAAAAATAACGGGCAAAGAAAACTCACAAATCAAGCTGCAGCGATGGGGACGGGGCAGCATGCTGGGGCTGTGCACACAAATTGCTGAGGCAGCGCTTTTGCCAGCCCAGAGCTCTGAAGAGGGGCCAGAGTAAATGAAACCTGCAGGCTGAAAAATGATGCTGAGAAGACCGGTTAGCTGTCTGCATTACATGGTGCTGGGTAACGGGGGGTGATAGCACATTGGGCAGGTGGCGAGGAAACGTCTCCCTCCTGTACACAGATTAGATGTCTGCTCCTCATCCAGTATTTTTCCACTTTACATGGACCTAGCTCCCAGCTGCAAGTGAGGGAGCGCATGGTCACTGCTGGTGCCAGCCTGAGAACAGCAAGGAGGGACCCCTGTCCATGGGGAAGAGCTCAGGGCACACCAAGCTCAGGCCATGCTGTTCACTCTCACTCTGCAGCTCCCAGCTAGGAGAGCACAGGAAGAATTTACTCTCCTGGGTTGAGCCAGGAGTGAAGATACAGGGAGAGAGGTGCAGTAGTGACAAAAGAAAATACACTAAATACTGACAGCCTGCAGGAATAGGCCAGGAAAGCCAGTCTGCAGAGGGAGAGCAGCTGGAGGAGAGAGGCTCCAAGGTGGACATCTCAGGAAGATCTTGAGGAGCATTGCCTGGAGTGTGTCCTTCCTTCTGCAGTGAGATCATGTGTGCCCATCACCGTGGAACGGTCCCAGAGCAAGTACCAGAAGATGGCACTCCGGGATGTATAGCAACATTGGAGCTGCACTGGACTGTCATGCTGGGGGTGTGCTCTGGACTGGACACACGGCGCATGTGCACAATGAATCCCACTGAGACTGCCACCGGATTTACCCCTTACCTTGTTCCTAGGGAATACACAGCCTTGGGTCTGCCTAGGGTTTGGTACTGGGTCAGAGAAAGCTGTGGGGGCAAAAGCACAGCCGTGCTTCTCCTAACTGTGCTTAACTTTGACACATCCACTCCAGGAGGGGGGCTCTACCTCGGCACTCGCTGTGGCTCTTCCCTCTGCTGTAGAGTTTAACCCAGGGCATGAAACCCTTCACCATCCTGAATTGCCTTTCAGGCTTAGAGAGTTGGAGGAATACTTAAGGCTCTGAACCTCCCATGAGTTCTGGCTCTCACAGCAATGCTCACGCAGTGGGAGCTGACCTTCGAGGCTTCGAGGTTTAAGCCCTGGTGTCTCATGCTCACCATGCCACTCCACACAGGGCAAGAAAAGAAGGAGCAAAACAGGGAAAAGCACAAACTAACAGTATGATGCCATCAGAGGAAGAAAAGGAAAAAACCTCCAGTGAATGCACATGGAAAATAGGGCAAAGTGAAAAACTGACCCAGAGAAAATCTGAAAATCCCAGCAGAGAGAGAGTTCCCATGGAAAAATGTTTCGTATACAGGGCAAATTGTAGCAGGCCACATTTGGGCCACATAACATAGGCTTTGCTCTAGCTGGAAAAACAATTGCAAACCAAATACCGACTCACTCTCGGACAAACAAAATGCACAAACCTTACATTTACAGGAGCAGGTCTCTGAGCTTTGGGGAGATCAGCAGATGTCAGAAAAACACCCCAAAGGGCTCAAGTCACGAGTGTCCCGGTGTGGCCAAGCCCAGGTTTGGTAGGAGTGGGAACCAGGCTGGGGAAGGAGGATGAGGAGGGTTTTCCAGAGCACAGGCAATGGGGCAGAGCGGAGCAGCCTGAGGCAGGAGGATGCCTGTCCCCTCTAGGGGTCATGGTGGCTTCACTGAACGAGCCTCGCTGGGTAACGCCTGGGTGTCCAGTGCCTGTCCCTGAGGGTCAGCTTTGCAATGCTCTGGGGACAGCAGCGGCCAGCAGAGAGGTGGTTTGGCCTCCCTGGGGATGTGCTCAGAGAGGAGGTGTCATTCTGCAGCTTGACAGCATCTTTAGCTCAGCAAACAGCACAGCAAGGAGCTCCCAGGCTTTGCTGCGTCACTGTCAGGAGCCTTCAGTGAGAGGGGCCCGAGCTCTCATTTCAGCCTCACAGACCCAGGGGCACATTCACAGTGAGGACACAAAGGTGGGTGAAGCAGAAATAAATAACGTCTTCCATCAGCAGAGTTTGGGCAGTAAGGAGGGAAAATCTGTTTTGCAAGCATGAGTTTTAACCTGCACTCCGTCCTTGCTGGGAGCACAAGGCTGAGGAGCAGCAGAAATCCCTTGTGTTTGATCCCAGCAGAGAGAGATCCCTCAAAGCCCAGAGACCTGCTGCCATTGTTTTCAGAGTCACAAGTGCCCCCCTTTGCGGGTGAGAGCTGCTCTCGCTGGCCAGCAGAGTGGCCAGAGGAAGATATTAATTTGTTTTTCCACTGAAGCTGAAAAAAAAGCCCCGTTTTCTTGCAATCATGACCAAGAAAGGAGGCATCAGCACAAGGCAAATAAACAGTCATTAGTGTGCCTCAGAGATGTTTATGCTTCATTCCTGAAAAACACAGCCTCTCAGTAGTGCAACACTAGGGGCTAGAACTGGGGAAAGGGTGAGAGCTGGGGAAAATAGCCCAGATGGAGCAGGGGGAGGTTTTCCCCGTCACTCTCTTCCTATGCAAGGGGATAGACACCGTGAGCAAGCATGGAGTCATATCCAGCCAGGTAGAGGTGTCATGCAAGAAGGTGATGGTCAGATGTGGGGTTGCATTTCTGCTTTCCCTTCATTTCTATGTTGGGGCTTAACATGGGGTCACACATCCCCAGCATCCCCTGCCAGAGAATAAAACCCTTATGAGTTTGCCCTGAGCAGCCATCCTCAAAGCAGAGGAATGTGTTCTTCAGTAGGAATGAAGTCCAAGCTTGGAAGAGCCTACAGTGTCTTGCCAACTTTTATCTTCCTTCCCACTCCCACCCAGAGCCTGCATGTCTCTGGCCTCTATCACGGCACAGGCAGGACACATGCAGTCCCAGTGTGGTGATCTGAGAGCAAGGTGTGAAATGGCCAAGCCATCTCCTGTATGTCACTCTCCATGTCCCCAGACAGCAAACACAACAGTGAATGCTGAGCCCAGGCTGAGAGGGCACATGGCCAGGGCCACATGCATGACCTGAGCAAGGAGGTTTCTGGAGTGAGTCCTGTTTGCTGCTCTACAAACTCTATTCCATGTGCTGGGACCCAGTCAGACAATATTTATCCCCTTGGAGATTAAGTGATAAATGGTGACATCTGTAGCTCTGGCCTGTGTAACCTGAGTCCTATAAAACCCACCCCAAAAGCTGGACTGAGATTCCTTCCCAGGCTTTGTTTGTTTGCAGCTCTTGCCTGGTTCTGGCAGCTGCAGGGAGGTGCAAGGGCAGGTGCTGGGCATCAGTGTGCAGGCTGTAGGGCTCTCTTGCCTGGCTTTGAGTTTCTTTTCCAGGGCCTGGGTGCACAGTATACACAAAGAAGACCGTTTTGCTGGACTATTGGAGAATCCATCCCTCTACTGGACTGTTTCTGAGCGACAACATTCCCAGCAACTGTGTTTGCAACCCCCAAGAATTTACAGAAATATTTGGAAGGGACAGTGCTGGATCACTTTGGAAGAGCTGTGATGGCTCTTCAGAGATGCAGAAATCATGGTCTTAACCAGCAGCATTCATCAAACAGCTCTGCATTTCTCGTGAGAAACACTGAGCCCCAGTGTCTTGAGTCAGAACCCCCCAGGACCTGCTTGAATTCCCCTTAGGTCAAATACATACTTCTTCCCCCAAACTCTAATGTCCCCTCTTTGGACACAAACCCTCCCATTTCCTGACCTAAACCGACAAAACACTCCTTCCATACCCTGTTCCTTCTCACTTACAAAGTTGTTGTGTTTGAGTGCTAAGTAAAGTAATCCCGCTCATAAATTATGTTTATAGCATGCTGTTGGATCTTGCGGGATGAAAGATACCGAAACAATATCAGTTATTATTTTTCCCATCAGTTCAAAGCAGTGAGTTCAGGCCCGTTTAGGAAACTCTTCTCCATAGTTAGGAAAATGCCACAGTCACTCTTTATCTCAATCAGCAAGTCCAGAGCTGTGAAGGCTGTGAACACCACAAGCCCCCCCCAAGACCAGATGGGCTTTCCTGAGAGCCCTGATGGGATTTAGCAATGAGCAGGGCACTGAGGGAGGGTTGTGAAGCACAGCAACTGAGTCCTCAGCTCACCGCTGTGTGTGGAAGAAGGCAAAGGCAGATGAAACTGCTTTGTTGCCACCCTCCTTGTTAAAACGGTGCTTTGCCAGTCTCATGGGTAGATGACCACCTTGGCACTACGGCTCCTTGACCCTCTCAAGAGCTTTGTTGCTGTAGTTTAGGTCACACATTCAGGAAAGCAACTGAGAACCAAGTAGAAATAATATGCTATATAAATGTGGAATGTGCTGGGTGCACATTCCCGTCTCCAGCACAGGACCAAGGTGCAAGTGCTTCAACAGGGACATAGAGAAAATCACAAAGAAACTCAATAACTGGTTATTAAACACGAAGCTTTAAAGTTCACCTCCTTCAGCTCAGGAAACTGTTTAACTGCTTAACTGGTTGCCAGAGGCTGGATGGGATATTAGGGGAGGTCCCTTCCAATCTCTAGCATACTGTGATACTGTGATACTGTGGATGACCCATGTGTTGCATGGCCAGTATTTTGCTTCCTTTCCCACTTTTTGCTTGCTGGCTGTTAGAGGCAAAGGCAGATGTGCAGCACACCCTCAGAGCTGGACTCCTGTTCCTAAATAGTCAGTGAAGGACATAGAATGGCTGAGGCCCAAAATAGGCTCCAGTGCTGGAACTTGCACAACCAAGAACTATCCCATGGTGGCTGCAGTTGCCTGCTTTCTGCAGGACAGCCACACAGGGTAAAGGCAAAGATGCAGGTAAGGTAGTATGTTTGTAGTAATTGATAAAGCATTAAGAAAAGGCATTAGGGTAGCAAAGGGACCACTAGAGACCTTGGTTACTGTTTTGAGTGTCATTTTTGCTGGGGAATGTGCCAGAATTGTGTTCCTTGTAACTGTAATTTTCTGTTTGGGAGCTTTCATCAAAACAATCGAAGTCCGAGAGCTACACCACTTTGGAGTCTTCAGCCCTTCCTTCCCCCTGCAGAGCACAAGTCACCCTCAGGGACACCACTGAGTGGTGACAGGGGGTGGCTGAAGAAAACTGAAATATCCCAAGCAGATGGGATCACGCTTTTCCTTTTTTTCCTGGCATCATAAATGGCTCCTGGAAGCAAAAGGTGTAAAAAACAAGGCTGCAGAGCACGAACACAGAAAGCAAACATGGGCATGCTTGAGTCATCACCCTGCTCCGTGAGGGACACACAGTGGGACAGGAGGAGGTGGAGAGGTGGCAGATGGCCTCTCTGGACCAGCTGGCAAATGGCCTGGCGAGAAGGTGAGATCTTTCTGCTTCAAGCTTGTGTGAAAAGGCTTTGTCCCCCAGTGCATGGTGTGACAATGGCACAGGGACCCAGCCATGCTTGTGTTATGTCAGGCACCAAGCCCAGTGCTTCCATGAGCTGCATCCACGTGCTACAACACCCCAGTGGTTCCTATTTAAAGCTGTCCTCTGCTTCCATGCCAGGTCCATGCTCCAGGATTGCTCTTTGGAGAGCCATTCCCACTTCAGGGGTGTATGAGTCCTTGCTTGGCTGCTGTAGATGTATTCAAACATGGTTTTGGCCCTTTTGTTTTATTGCTGTTTGGCAGACTAGGATAACCACCTCATTAAATCCAACCCTGCCTTGACAAAGCATTGGCAGGAAGACTGCAGAGATCAGCTTTGTCCCTGGGACAACTTAATCTGCCTTCAGGCTGTAGCTGTTATGGAATAATAAAGCTCCCCTGCTCGGATGTGCTCTACAAAAGGTCACATCCTTTCCCAACACCCTCTGCAGTAGCCCTGGGCTGTTGTGGGAGGGGAAGGGAGTTCCTCTCCCCATTAAGATATGTGCTTCCAGTCCCCTGCTCCCATTTCAGCATATTCCCCCTGCCCTGCCCTGCAAGCCTGCAGGCTGATACAGTTCTGGACTGGCTCCACTGCTGGATGAGCATCAGCCCAATCTGAACTCCCACAGCATCGCTGAGGCTGGATGGATTTTGCTGGCATTTTTGCATGTATTCCTCAGGTTTTACTTGTCCACACCATGGGCACCTGTGCACTTGCTGAAAGAAGAGGCTTGGGAGGGATGGTGAATGCTGCTGCTGTGGGCAGAACAGAGCCTGTGATGGATAGCAATGCCCAAGGTGAGGAAAGAGCACTGCTGTCCTAGGTGCTCTTGTGTGGCTGTATGTTGGCATGTATGAGCTTTGGTAAAACTGGTCATAAACTGGTATTTACTCATACATATAATGTTGATGAAAGAAAAGAAAACAAGGCATGGTCTTGCTGAAGTTTGCTGTGGAAAACATTACCATTTCATTCTCCAAACTTAAACTTATTGATCAAAAAATGCTAGTATATTTTCCCCCCAATCTTCCTGTAAATATTTCCAATACCTAAAAATGCATCTTTCCTTTTGGAAAACTGACAGCATATATTTTAACAAATATCCACTCTTTCAGTGGAAAGTATTTCAGCAAGTGCATGCACTTTTCATTGCACATTGACATTTCATGCACTTGCTGAAGTATTTTCCACTGTGATAGCTTGTTGCTGATCTGATAAAACGTGGACTCCAAAGGAACTGCTTTGTTGCAATGAAGCTGCTAACCCCCAGACCTACTTGCTTTTTCTTCACTTTCAACAACCAGCTTCCAAGAGCTGGGCTAACTTTTACTCTGCTCTTCACATGGTCTTGAGGTGTTTCTCAGCTGTGCAACACATCCATCTCTTTTGCAGTGCTATTACTTCTGCTTTGATCTGCCTTTGCAAAGTTTAATTGCCCAGAGAATAATTAATTTGAGCTTCTCTCCCAGTTGCACAACAAAAAGAGTAAGAGCAGCCTGAGCTCTGGCACTGGGTTTCGTTGCGGTCCCATCTCTACCCTGCGCTGACATTGCAGCTTGGGGTTCCTGGCACTGGTCCCTTCTTCTGAAAGGAGACCTTTTGCTCCTCACTATTAGGGCAGGAACGACTGCAGCTCCAGGAAGACCTCCCATGCCACGCACCATGCTGGTCAGTACTGAATGTGAAAGGGGAAAGATCTGAGAAATGTGCCCTGGACTGTCTGGAGGTGGATCACCATCCCTTACTGGTGAGGTCCTTTCTGTGTTCACTACCAAAAACCTTTGTCAACCTGTGGGACAGCTGGGAAGGGACTGTTGGCTGGTCACAGCTGGCACTACATATCCATTAATGATGGCACAACTGTACTGGGAACTTCACTTGCTGTGGTACAGGGCTACTGCTTGTTGGCAGTGTGACCAGCTGAGGGTAAAGGCTGGATGGGTAAACAACATCCTCAGTAATGAGAAGTCCACAGAGCTGAAACCTAGCCAGCCTAGTGGGAAAAACGCTGACAGGGTGGCTTGGATTTGAAGTCCCTGACAGCCTTAGCCCACAGTGGGAATACTCAGATGCTGCTGATCAGGTGGGTATTGCTGGAGGAATAAGGACCAGGGGGTTTGAAGCAAAGGCGTGGAAGGGAATGCTTCAAAACCACTGCAGTGCTGAACTTTCAGCTTGCTTGGAGCTGCAGCAAATGTCATATGGCCTCCATATGTTTCCCCTATGTCTTCTGATCTAATTGTTCTTGGTCTCAAGACTATCCATACTTGTCCTTCAAGGCATTTGCTACCCTAAAGCTCCCTGGCACATCTGAGTCAAGACCCATGTGCTGCCCTGTGCAGTGATGCTGTGATGGGAGAAGGTGGCACTGAGGACTAAGCTGTCCTCTGTATTCACGCCAGGGCCTCTTGGTCTCTGAAACATCAGGGTTGGCTTGAAAGGGACATTGGACACAGCTTCTACATAGTCACATCTTAGGCCACAAGGTTGGATGTATTTTATCTGCTTGATGGAGGAGGTGATCAGACCAAGATTTTCCCTTCCATATGTTGCAGAGTAGTTTTTATTTGAGAACCCCTTAATTCTACACCATATTTAAGGCACTTGCTTCCAAGGAGTCACTGTGTCAGCAAGGAAGGAAGTCTGTAGAAAGGCAATCACCGTTTTTCAGCTTTGAAATACTGTCCCCCAGCTTTGATGGATTTCTGATAATACCTGTGCCTTCCTTCCATAAAACAGTTACGATGATCACTGTGAAAGCATGCAGATTTGGGAAACGTTGGGTATGGAGGAAATGAGGACATCAGAGGCTCTTTCTTCATCCTGAGTGAAGAACATGAGCTAACAAACAAAGATACTTCTGGAGAACTGAGTCATCTATTTTATGAGGTTTATTGGAGGCCGGTAGGGCTCTTCTGCTTTGAAACACTATTCCATTGTGAAGAACCCTGCCTTTTCTCTGCAGAGTTGGTATTTCCATGAATATTTAATATTTAATGGGAGCCAGAAGTAGCAATGTACAGTCAGCTTGCAATTTCATCCAGAGGAAAAGTGATCATACTAGAAAACACATGTAACACATGTCATTTCTTATTAATTATGCAGTACCTAATAAATTGCTAGATACAGACTTAGCTCAATTGTTTCATTTTTCCCATGCACAACAGAGTGGAACTAAGCTCTGCCACATTTGGGTTTCTTATGTTTTAATTGCTCTGAGGGGAGCATTAGAACATTTCTTATCAGAGACTTAGAAGCAGAGTGAGAAATAACCCTCCGCACTTATCACTGACTCCTGGACCCTGATCAAAGGGTGTTCGCTGTGGCATCAAGTTCAGTAATGCCTGACTTGGAAGGAAACTCGTTTCCTGCCATGAGTTCTTCCATGCCTTGTTCTGGGATGCACTCTTTATCCCTGGATCTCCATGTCTTTATAACAAGGGCTTTCTCCTCTGTTCAGATTTATCCTTCACTCCAGGGTAGAGCTGCAAAGGAGACTTCACTGTGAAATTGACATTTGTCCTGGTGGGTTACAGTTATTGGGAAGAATGCAGTTTGTGGGAAAAGGAAATTATTGACACATTTTGGATCAACTTTTGTGAAAAATCCCCCCTCCAAGATTTCTCTTCCCCAAAGGTGCTGAAGTTTTTCATTTTAGCATTTTGAAAGAAGCTTTTCACCCTGATCGGTCAGAATCACCACTTTTTTCCTATGACCTAGTATTTGAGAGTAAGAGTGAAAAAGAAGGACCAATGTTCCCCAAACAAAATAAGTTTCTTGTTTTGGGACTAGTTCTTCTTTATCATTGCTGGGGGAAATGCAGTTCTGCTTGGGCTGAGTTAATTCATTTTCCTCTGATTTCTCTGTTCACCAACCAAACTGAAATATTGACTGTTCCTACAGCTCTATTTGCAAATGAGCCGGAAAAGCTCTTTATTCAAACAGTAGAACCGTAAGAAATATCCAAGGATCTCAGATGGAATAGCACCAGGGGACATCACTTTGTATAGAAGCATTTCTCTTTTTTTTTACTGCAAGATTCCACCTTTTGCAAAACAGAAACCCGATGCCTGTGATATAGAACTGGCAAAGACTGTTTTTTAAGAGGTAGGCCTGAGGACAATATAAACCACTCAATGCGCCAAAGGTGGTTCTTGTGGTCCAGGTAATACCATCATGCTTGCGGGTGCAAAGAAGCAATGGGCTGTGCAGGGAGGGAAGAAGGGAGGGACCTTGAGATCGCTCGGGCTGATCAAGAAACAGCCCAAGCAACTGAGGCATTCCATGACAGGGCTTTGGCTCTGTTTTTCCAGAGTTATTTTTACACCTAATGAACCCTTGGTCCGGGTGGAAATGAGCTCAGCAGTACGGTGCTTCCTGTGGTTACCTGCCAAGCCAGAGGCACCCATCCCATCTCCCAGCCCCGCTAACCCCGGGGTGCTGCAGGACCCTGCCTGGGCACTGCACCTACTACAAGACCTACCATGCTTCCCAGTGGTGTCTGTGGCAGAGCATGTCCAGGGGCCGGGCAGGGGGACATGATGCAGATGGAGGGCAGGCACAGTGAACAGCCTCCCCCTGTCTAGCTCTGGGGACCAGTGCCAGCAGGCTCCTCACTGCAGCCCGATGCAGTGGCTGCTGCCTCATCTCCCAAGGACAGCCAGTGTCCAACTCTAGGACATTAGTGTGTGTCTCTTCCTGTAGTGCCTAAATTGCTCAGGGTTCTGCCAGCCTCCCCAGAACCACAGCATGTCTGTGCATCCTCCCAGAGGACATTCACACTCCTGAACCGTATCCCAAGGGAGCGCTTTTCTTTTTCCTAAATAGCTGAGTGTATTTGAGAGCAATTTCACAGAAAGCCTGGAATAATTGGGTCTTTTCCACTGTTATGTGGACACAGCCATGACTTCATTTAACTCTTGGGATATTGAACTCATGGGAGCTTTCAGTTATTTGCAACTGATTATACATCAGAAGGCCTTGGTGAATGGAGATGGCTTAGCAAGCCATGCCCTACCTTTCCTGTGGATAAAATGCAGGTAGATATCACAAATGGATGTGTTATTGGGAGTAGACCAGTAAAGGTGGAGAACAGGTCCCCTTCACCTAAGCAGTGCCCTCCCCTTCCTCCACACCAGCTCCTAGTCTCAACTCCCATCCTTGGGAACATGCCCAGTAGGTCTCTCCATGGACAAGATGAATGCAGTGTCTTCTCACTGGATTCCTGCCTATTTCTGTCGAGGGATGGGAAAATGAGGTGGGAACAGTTCATTATCTTAATCTTCCCCAATGAACCTGTAATGTGCTGGGTGTGGGAGGGTGGAGGAATCAGGGATACAGTGAAATTCCTCACTAATTCCCCAGGTCCAAGGAACATTGCAGCCCTATCCTGGAGCACCGTTTCCAGCAGGGACAGTATAAACAAGTCAGCTTTAATTTCATTAGCTCATTGATGCTCTTCATTAGCCTAAATCAGACTGGCATCCTTTTGATGCCTGTCCAAGATGGATTGTATCTCTCCCTCTCTCTCTCTCTGGTTGGAAAAGCCATGAAGAGCTCTATTCCTGGGCTGTAAATAGACAGAAAAAATTCCTTGTTGATGAACTGTTTCACTGGCAAGCCAGCAGCCAGCACAAGGGAAGCAGCTGAGAAAGCTCCATGATCAGAGGTCAAACTTTCTGCAAACTGAGGCTGGCTTTGGAAGCACAAAGCCCCTGCACTCAGTGATGAAATCCCATTGCATCTGGCAGACCTCCGGTCCCGGGTGAGCCTGGGGTTATGGGCTGGGAATGTCCGAGTGACCTGACTGCTGTGACCTCTGTTTTGTGTCTGCTCATGGGTGGATTTCTTGTCAGCTACCTTGGAGCGGAAGAGAAAGGAGCAGAAAAATCAAGAGAAAAGGGGAGCAATGGAATTAAAGCAAGGCAGGAAGGGGCTGCATGCAGGCTGTTGTTATCCTGGATTTGGCTACCAGTGCATCCCCATCCACTAGCTTCATTATCCTGTCCATGGCCAGATGCATTACAGGAAACATTGGTAGGGATGGCACCCCAAAGAGGGAGTTTCTTCACCCCTGACACTGTATGTCCTGCTGAATTCAGCTTTGTGCATGTGTGTGGATGCTTAGAAGAATTAAGGAGCTAGTGCCATTGGCATGCCCTGCATGGTGGAAAACCTTCCAGGCATCTCCTTCCCTTTTCTCTCCCAGTACAATCCCAGCTGTATCTAAGCCTTAAGACTTAAACAGTTCATAAAAATGCATGTGACAGAATGGCATAACAAATACCTTTTTTCCCCTTTTGTGCAAGAAGGATGGAGAAGGAAATTAATGTATATTGATATATTTAGGATAGGCCTATTGTTTTTGTAACGGCTGCGTCTGTGGTAAAGAAGCTGATGCTCACAGGGGTCTGTGCCTTCAGCCTGAGACACCCATGATGACAGGCAGCAGCTTTTCTTTCTTCTGCCAAAAAGAGTTGAATAAAAGACCTTCATTATTGCAGGGCGTGGTGGTGACACCACGCATGATATCACCACCTCACCAGTGCCAGCACCTTGGTCTCATGGCATAGCTCAATGTCTTCCCAGGTGTGGCATCAGGAGATGGTATCTCCCACACCTTGCCTTGTCCTGCCTGAACATCACAACGTGACACCGACTCTTTGCCCAGACCTTGGTTATTATGGGAAAAGGAGCTGCTCTTGGCTTCAGCTCCGCATTTCAAACTGATGTCGGCAGTGCTGTTGTAGAAGTCTTTTTCACCTTTTTAAAGCCGGTTCTTTTAATCACTCTGTTCACTATTAGATTTGCTGTCTCCACAAAGCTTGAACCAAAAAGGTAGATGGACTGGGAAGCGGAGTGTACCTGCCCAATCTCACTCTTCAGGTCACAGTACTGAAAGTAAAAAGAGAGAGGCAACACGGGAAGGTTAGTTAGATTTTCTGAGATCTTTCTATGTCATGAACATTGCTATTAACGAACATCGACATGGGAAATAATTATTTTTTAATAATGAAGATTTCTATATTGAGCATGTCGCTGTAAGGTCCATTTTGCTTCACCAGTGCAAGACACTCATCCTTTGGATGAGAAAGACTCCTTGTAAGAGGGACTCAGCTCCTATGGGGTTATATGGGAAAATAATCATGGATGTGGAGGTTTCCCAGATTCCTGGGTCCATGTCTCCACCCAGGAGAGTTCAGGGCTACAGGTGAAGAGAGGAGCCTTGCAGGAAGCAAATAATAGGCAAGTCAATCCAGGCTTTATTCTTACACATCTGGCGGCTGACACCTGGTAGAAACTCCAGATGACAGAAGCTAGGTCCCTTTCCTGGGATGCAGACAGACATTGCATTTACTATATAGGTTTTGTAAGAAGAGCTAAACCTAGCCTGCAGCAGACCAGCCCCATGACCAGCTTCCTGCACTTGCTAGGTAGCCAGCAGCTATCGCCTTCCTAAACATCTCCATTTCCCACCTGAAAAATGGAATCATGAAGCTCATCTCCTTTGCAAAGGGAGTTGAAGTTTACTGGTGAAAACCAGTGGGTGAAATTCCCCTCTGCACTCCTGGAGAAAGCTGCAATGCTTGCACAAAGTATAAGCTTTGAAACAGTTGCTGCTAGATTTAACTCTGACATTCTCCTCCTTAGTCATGGGGAAGATATCATGCAACTGTCTCAAATTAGAACTTAATGGGATTGTTTTAGTAATAGAAATGTGTTGGTCCCCAGGAGCCAAGATATCTCATGTGCAAGTGCTGGAAAGCTTGGGTCCTTTCCTTGCATCCTGCAGCAGCCTGAGAAAAGGCAGTGTGAAAGAGGCAAGAGATCACTTCTCTCTTGGACTGCCTGACATCCAGGTGAGGAGCTTGTCCCTTGTACTCCAGAGCCAGTGGTAGGGTACAATATGGCTTTGTTTACAGGGGAATAAATTTCCAGGAATTTTAGGCTTTAGGACAAAATCATAATTTTCTTAGTTTTCCACAGGCTGGTATCTCCGAGTGTCCTCAAAAGTTTCGATGCTGCCTAAGGGGCTCTGTCTCAGAGCTGAGCCTCTCCTTGCTGTAATGAACTCAGAGTGACAGGATTAATGCCTGGAGCCTAGAGAACAGTTGGCAGTAGGCTGTTCACAGAGGGAAGAGGGAGATGCTGGCACAGACTGTCCCACAGCACCAGGTCCCTTCGTTGTCAATTGTCAGCTTTACTGGGACACTGATTTGCCATAAATTCAGGAGCCTGCTGGGCTCAGGAATGAGGAAGCTCCCTGGCACAGGGGAAGCTTTATCCCTCAAGTGTGAAATTACTGCACAGGGGAAATGAAGAGGGAACTTTAATTCACGTGATAGCTTTGCTGTGAGAAGATAATTCATGTTTCCCCTATGCACAGTGCTCCGGGCATACTAATGACCCTCAAGCTTAGGTGCTGCTGTTAGATTTATCTTTTGTTGTTGGAATGAATACTTATCCTGGACTGAACTTATCCGGGACACCAGCCAGTGGCCAGCAATGAGACTACCAGGAACAGGAAATTGTCCCTTTTTTTTGCAAGAAAAATACTCTGAATCTGACATTTCTCACATTTTAGTAAAAATGTAAAAGCGGATAGAGGGTGAAGATGCTCACTGGCATAGCAGGTATCATCTCCCACGCGCTTTTTTCTGGGCACTAAAGATAAAATAAGCTGGTGCCAAAGAACATTTTTAATTTGCTTTTCTTTCATTGCATTAGACACAGACTAAATAGAGAGCAAGTTCTTCTCTACTCCCACTGCTCTGTCTCATTAAATACCAGGAAAGTGAATAATGCCACCGCATTAAGAGTGTTTTCCCTCAGTTAACAAACAATCGCAATCAAAGCAGGAACAGAGGTGTCAGCAAAGACACAGCACTCCCTAAAGCAGAAATGTCTCCATCTCCTTTGGGGCTTGTAGGAAAATCGTGAGAAAAGCCAGCTCACAGCCTTATCTGATCTGTAATTCTGAGTGATGTTGGAATTATAAGGAATTAATGCAATAAATGATTCTTCTGCGCAAAATAATTGCTTGAGTTCTAGTTTGCTGCCTTCACTGCTGCTCTGGGTTGGTTCGAAAGATGGAATAACTCAGGATTAAAGGGAGTTCTGGAGATTGTCTAGTCCAACCCAGCACTCAAGACAAAGAAACTGAAAGTCTTTTACTACCCAGACAAGTCAGTGGTTGCACTTTGATTTGGAACAATTCAAGTGAAACTGCCTTCAGCGAGAGCATTATCTCCTCTTCTCCTTCTTCCCTATCTCTTCTGCCCACGGAGCTGGTTGAGCCTGGGCTGACGCAGCATGAAGGTCAGAGGAAGAGGCAGAAGGTGCTGCCTTTGCCAGTGCAGCCCGGCGGCAGGAGGTAGGCAGACATGACACGGGGAAGATCCAGCTTCCACAAGAACCGAGTGTTTTCAGGTTCAGAGGTTATTAGGGGTTTTCCTAGAGATCTCTCACCTAGGCAGCAGCTCTGCTCACCTCATCAGAAAGTTCTCCTAAGCAGGAAGACACCAGCTGCTTTACCAATGTGTTTTTATTGCAGCTCTATTTTTGATGATTAACCAGCTTCTCTGAGGAGCTCCTCTGAATGTCAACCCTGTTTCCCAGGGATCAGTACACCTCAGGAGCTGCTGTCCATGCTGGTAATAATCCAGGACTTCAGCATATAAAGTGCAAATCAGGTTACAGTCTGAAACAGGAGCAAAGCATCTCACTTTGGGTTCCTGCAGGCAACAGCCTATGCAAATAAGGATTTACTGCCTGATAATGGAATAATTGCCCGATCTTTTTCTTGGCTAATGATGCTTTTAACTGAAAACTGACTAATCACAGTAGTTGACATTCAGATCAGATCAGATTTACATTTCTATGTCCAGCAGCAGACATCTGTCTCCCACTCCTGCTGCTGTGACTCAATATCCCCTTCCACTCATCACAGGAGAGAGATCATGCTGCATTTCCAGTATCCTCCAGAGCTGCACAACGTTTTGCCAAGAAAATGCCCTTTCACTTGCCATCCCTCAGCAAAGTGGCTGACCTGAGAATCAATAATGCCACTTAGCACCACACTGGGGAATAGCGGGCAGCTTCTGCACCTTCAGTTATTGAAACACAGAAGCAAAGCTGGACTGTTGATGCAGTGTGGGACGTGAGTGGTGTTACTGCAAGTATAGCAGCTCCTGTACACCTTGATTATCATTCTGTAGGAAAACATCCAGCAGCCAGGACCAATCTGAAGAGTTAAACATCTGTGATATCTGTTAATCTCTTTTCTGCAGGCAAAAGAAGCTTTATGAGCTTACCATCTACTAAGCAGAGGTCATAAGAGTCTTATAAATACAGTGATGAAAAATTGATGCAGCAATTTTCTATGCTATGAAAAATTACAGAGTAATCTTCAATGGAACATACGGAAACCTTCTAGGAATATAAAGTTTCAATTCACTCATCAGGGAATAGCCTAGGGAACCTCTGGAACATTGTGTAAACAAGATCAGGACTTCACTTATAATCAGCTGGCACTGACGTTTAACTTGAAGTCCTGGCACTGAGATAGGGAACTGTATCAAATCCATGAATTACTATTTTTAAGTAGAAGAATGCTTGTGGGTTTATATTACACTGGAGACAGGCATATTTGTCCTGATAGCTAATAGATGTCTACTAAAGCTACCCTCACAGTTTAGAAAGAGCAACCTTTTCAGAGCAAACTCCATACTAGCAGGTCTGGTAGAAAGACAACTTGAAAAATGGTTGAGTAATATCATTAAATTGTCAGATAATACTAGTTTTATGTGAACAGTGGGTAGAATGACCATATATACGTATGGCCCAAATTATTCAAGGCCTTATCCGTGAATCATTTGATATTTTATACATAACACATGGTATTAAAAAAACATAAAAATAAATATCGACATCTGCCAGTAGAGCTCACACAATTGTACCTGGAAATAGCCCAGTTACTTTCCAGTGTATATAGAAAGAGCACCTGGATGGTAATGGTCAGCAAATATTGCCTTATTGATGGCAACTGTTGTCACCATTAACAAAAGTAGATGGAATAATGAAACATTAATACTGACATTATCAGATACAAAATGTGCAGCCTCCATCTGACCACCCGCTGGCTGACAAATTAAGGTGGCTCCAACCTGAACAGATTTTTTAAGGAAAAATTATCTAATGAAAACATGACAAAATTCACATGATTCTCTTAGTGAATATAAGCCAGCACTGCATTTCTGCACACTAGATGATCTTAAGGTCCTTTCCAACCCTAACTATTCTATGATTCTATTATTGTACATGTCACTGTCAGAAAATGCTTTTTTAATGTCATGTTTGTATTGTATATAATATTATATTTTGTTCTGAAAAAGAAAATAGATTTATAACGCCGTTAAGGCTAATATCTCTCCTTCTGCTGTAAAGGTTTACAAGTCATAAAGTGCCAAGAGACCCATAATAAATATATGACATAATTAAGGCCTGATTACTGGTCCACCTGAACTGAGACCCAAACCCTTAAGTACATAGGAGGATGAGCCTCTTCCCTAAACAATTCATGCAAGTGTTGCAGTTATGTACACTGTGGCTGGAGAGGAAAGGGATCAGGGAATAAATTCTGGATTTTTCATCTATTTTATTCAACCCATCTTTCCCCCACGATGTTATTCTCAGGGGTGGTTGATTTGAGCTGGGTGAAATATGCCAAAATGCCATGGTTTCTGCCTTTGTACACCATAGGAATTTGGTTCCTGCTGACAAGTTGCAAGTCATTAGCATAGACAGTCTCTTCAGGAAACAAAAACATCCTGGCCCCAGATAAATGTTGTGAAAGTTCCTGGCATTCTGGATCAGAGCAGCAGCATGTATTTTATTCCCTAGGACAAAGTGTCCTACTTTGGAGAGGAGGGACACTCCTAGTGCTGGTCCAGTTCAAGGTCCAGAGCGGCAGAACAGGTCAGTCTGGCTCAGAATGAATGGTACATTCGGCCTGTGAAAGTGTTGGTTATTTGTCCATAACCAGTGCCAAGGCTCAAGGAACTGGTTGCTAAAGCCAACAACCAAAGAAGAGCACCCATGGAAATGCATCTTCTTGGCCTCGAGTATTTGTAAAGCAAAGAAAGCAGGTCCTTTTGCTATGGCTTTTGGGCAACAGGAGTTGCTGGTCCTTCAGGGTTATTTGCTTCGCATACAAGATTCGATTCGCATACAAGGGTGCTCACAGTTACCCTGCTGCCTCACAAGTTGTGATGCTGTCAACGTGATGGGGCTGGAATGTTGGCTTTTATATCAAGCAACCAGTCCCCAGACAGAAACACTGTTTTCTACAGCTCAGAAACATCCAGCAATTAGGAGAAAGGAGGAAAATTAAAAATAGGAACCTCCAGATCTTAGATAGCAAAAAGAAATTAACAACCTTCACAGTTTTGCTAATGGCAATCTCCAAATCATCCTTAATTGACTGTGATACTGCTGCGATAGGAATGCTGCTGGCAGCAGGCTTGCCTTTCTTAGCTGCCCTGTGGACATACCTAGACCCTTCAGTCATCTGAATGCCAAGTTTGGAAAATTGAGCTATACAGTCCATAGAAAACAAAAACCTGAGAGCAACAAGGGAAAAAACAAACAAACAAACAAAAAACCCAAAACAAATTAAAGAAAAACCCAAAGAAACAAACAAAAACAAACAAAAAAAAACAAACAAACCCAAAACCCCCACAAACAAAAGAAACCCAACCAAACAAGCAAAAAAGCCACGATGAGACCCAGTCTACAAGTGCGCAGCCTGGCTGGGGCTTGCAAAGCTCCCGCCTGTGTCTCAGCCCAGCCTGGCCTCTGCACACCCAATGGGTCTGGCTGCTCGTCCTCAGATCCACCTCAGCCCAGAGC
The DNA here is from genome assembly GCF_028554395.1 of Pezoporus wallicus. Lineage (NCBI taxonomy): Eukaryota > Metazoa > Chordata > Aves > Psittaciformes > Psittacidae > Pezoporus > Pezoporus wallicus. Next base: position 524,270 of record NW_026638191.1, read on the forward strand.
CCCAGGCTGCCTCTGAAGCACAGCAGAAATCGGTGCCTGTTGCAGGGGCTGTACCTGGGCATTTGTCAGAGCTTCAGGGTCCCCACTGGAAGCACCCCGTGTTTGATGAAGGAAGCAGGATTTCACTAGGTGTTGTTACACGGATCCGCTTTGATTCACTGCCAGGGATGAGCTGCAGGGCTGCCCGGCCAGCAGCAGCCGGTCCCTTGTGAAGCCGCTGGATGGCGAGCCCCCATAATGGCACAGCACTAAGCCCACCAGCATTACCTGGGCTGCTTTTACATCAGGAGCTTCAAATCCCAGGTTCCCAACTCCTTTTCTGGAGGTGTGTTGCCCAGGCTCGGTAAGCCTTGTTGTGGGGTAGGATACATGCAATAAACAGGTTTTTGAGGTTGATTTAATGCCTCACTGTCACTCCAGCTACTAATCTATTCATGGTGGTTTATTGCTGTGTATACCACAGACTGATAAAGATTATCACTGAATTAATTCACATCTAATATGTTATTAGGCTTGAAGCCAAGTACTCTGTGTTATCAGTGTGAATAAATACTCCAGAGTAATTTCCCAATGAGCTTACCTCAAATGGACTTCTAAAGCAAAACCTTTCTAAATAAACTATCTTGAAAGTAAAAAGAACGGTACTATGTATGTTCAGCGTGTCACGCAAAAACTTCTCACATAACATTGGATGTATCTGACCTGTTTGTGACAGGGCCTAGGGTGTCCTTTACCCAGTAATATTGCCCAATTTCTTTAGACTGTGCAGAGCTTCTTCCCTGGCCCCTTCATCTGAATCCTCTTTCTTTTTCAGCCTGGAGAAGAGAAAGAAGACTGCGTGGGGACCTCATAGCAGCCTTCCAGTATCTGAAGGGGGGGCTATAGGGATGCTGGGGAGGGACTCTTCGTTAGGGACTGTAGTGATAGGACAAGGGGTAACGGGTTAAAACTTAAACAGGGGAAGTTTAAATTTGATATAAGGAAGAAGTTCTTTACTGTAAGGGTGGTGAGGCACTGGAATGGGTTGCCCAAGGAAGTTGTGAATGCTCCATCCCTGGCGGTGTTCAAGGCCAGGTTGGACGAAGCCTTGGGTGACATGGTTTAGTGTGAGGTGTTCCTGCTCATGGCAGGGGGGTTGGAACTGGATGATCTTAAGGTCCTTTCCAACCCTAACTATTCTGTGATTCTATGATTCTATGAAGGTGCATGCAGGGAATGTGCCTCCTTCTTGGTCCTTGAGCATTGACCTGCAAGCACATTTCTGTCTTCCCACTTTCTGTCTTGTACTTTCTTAGCAGAGCATTGAGACTTTTCTTGCATTTTCAGCTTCTAATCAAGAGCAGTGAAATGCTTTCCCTCACTGCTGACTGTTCTTAAGGAGTAGACAGTTAAGAGAAACTAAAGCTACAGGGGCTGGTGATGAGAACACAGCTCAAAAGAAGCCAGAAATATTTGGGCATTGCCCAGAATAATTTTATGTTTGTGCAAATGACAGAAAGTTTCCATCATCTGCTAAAAATGATGCTAAAAGTAACTATTCTCAGAGTTGCATGCGTAGAGACCTGAGTGAGTGACAGGGGTGCTAGCAGTTTGGAGGACTTCACCTGTGAGATCAAGGAACAGAGGTTCAAAAATAGGGAAAGACCAGGACCTTTTTGATGCTTTAACGTTGTCAGCTAAGAACAGGCAAGACAAATACCTCTCTTCCCTGTATTGCATCTCACAGTGTTAGAGCTATATTCTTGCTGTCCAGCTCTGTACCAAAAGGTTCTGTATGGCATAATCTTGCACTGGAGAAGAAGAAACTTTCACCTTCCTTTAGTATGGGATATTCATGAGTTTATCTAATCCCTTTCCCTGTGGAAGTGTCCTGCAGGCAGTACAGGGAGATACCCCAGCAGTGAGGCTGGAAGCAAACTTCCATGTAATATAGCAAAGGAGCATCTTGCAGACTTGGCAGAACCTCCAGCTTCTGTATGAGCTGGAGGATCTTTCATTTAAAATGCTGAAAGGGCAGACTGGATGCTATCCCTGTGCCTGCTGGGGTGCAACAGGGGATCCTCAATGAGCATCTGCAGGTTCATGGAGCATCCATCACTTCAAGGCACAGGGGTGTTGCTGGGTGAGGGTGCTGGGAGAGAGGTGTGTCACTGGGCTAATGTTTTTTTGCAGCAGTGCTTCACAGTCTCACAAGTCAGCCCGTGATTTATTAGGGGAAGGGAACTTGGCCTGCTTGCCTAGCTGGGCCCAGTCCCACTGTGGAACTGGCTTCTATATCTTAAACAAACCAGCTAAAGAAAAGCAGCATCTCATCCCTGTGCTGGAAGTTGTCCCAGCGCAAGGTCTGTTTGCCTTACTTTGGAAACCGCGGCTCAAAAGGAATTTGTGAAGGGGAGCAGCAAAAGAAATAAATGTTTTGGAGCAGGATGAATCCAGCTGACACCTCCATGTGCCTGGTGGGTCAGGCCATGCTGACATGGGGTACTCCTGGTCAGGCCACCAGCTCCTGCTGCAGGGCGAGCAGTGGGTGAAAGCAGTGCCCGGAGCAACCTGTCCCCACACAGGACATGAAGGGATGATGGAGGAACACAGAGACAGATGAGGTGCGGGATGTGTGATACAAACCCTGGCATCAGCAGGAGAGGAACTTATATTTCAACGGTAATGCTGACCTGGTGATCGCAGCATTGGAGAAGGCAAGTGTCAATCTGCCTACTTACTTTAGGGAGCAGTGGTAAATTTGAGCCACTGAGGGAAAACTAAAGGCTGCTTTGTAAGGTACCGCCTCGGAAAGAGCCATCAGGGACTGGAGCAGGAATGAGGCTAAAAGAGATTTTCTCCTCCAACCTTTCCTTTGGATGAGTAGTCTTATCCCTCTAAAAAAATATACACACACCTCCTCCCCCTTTTATTTAGAACCAGTTTTACTTTGTATTCAAGGAGATAAATTCCCTTCTGTGTGCTGAGCATGGCTAAAGGGGTACTACAGACTGATTGCTGAGAATGGCTTAATGTGCTTTTGGGGACAGGAAGAAGTGATGCACTGTGGCTTGGGCCAGTAATATGGCACCTCCATTGTGCCCATAATAACATGTCAAATAGGATCACTTCACACTCCTGAACACAGCAGCAGGCTCACACACTTGTCTGAGAGGTGGCAGCATGAGTTCAAGTGGATTAGTATGTTTGAATCGTATTAGTCATAGAAACATATTCACAGTCCTTTATGGAGCTGGATAGGGCAGCACTCGAGTTCAGCTGGCTTTTCTCACTTCTCCCAGTAGGAGTGCCAGGACAGCACTGTGGCATTACCAGCTGTCTCCCATTCCTGCCTAAGGATAGCCAGTGTAGGCAAAACCAGAACAGCATCGCATCTGCATCATTTATAAATCAACATTTCCCCTGCCTTTCTGATGGATCCATTCTCCCACTGTTTCTCCTTCTTCCCAAGAAGACTTTGTGCTCCATAAACTGTGTTTGAATTGAATGGGGTTGCTGGATAAGGGGATGGACCTGAAGCCCTGCAGAGTGAGTGGCTCAGTCAGCCCTGTTCACCCATAACTGCATACATCCCCTGGGGAAGCGTGCTTGCTCTTGCCTCTGGAGGAGACAGGACTGTTAACAATTACAAAGGCACCCCTGATCTAGCTGTAGGGCTTTGAAAGCAATGAGTAATGAATTTCTCATCAGGGCTTCCCATCTTTCTTAATTTCTCCAGCTCCTCCCATTTATTTGAAGTACTCTTGAAAAACAGAAAACATTGGGCTGGGGAATCCAGTTCCTGACTTGGGGCAATTTGCTTCCAGTCAGATGTTGTTCAGCACACTTTTAGATCACCCGCTGGCAAACACTCCTCCAGTAAAGGTTAACATCTGCAGGAGCAATGTCTACTGATACGGCTCCTTACATCCTTCAGCTGTCAGAATACACCCACCAAATGCTTGTACAAGCAGGCTCAATACTCATCAGGGATGAGAAAATGGAGGGAAAAGGTAAATGATAAAAGGTATCATTTGAAACATGGATGTCTAAAGCTGGCTGTTCAAAAAAATATTTGTGGAGCTGGGAGAGAAATAGTTTGTGGCTGCGCGGGGAGAGGAAAAGCTGAGAGCCAGGAAAAGGGCAAGTATCTGGATGGAAAAGCATTTTGGGAACTTTTTCTCTCTGTATAGATTCAGCATGGGTAAATCTTGCCAGGCTGCTGTATGGAGAGGGAGTGTGGACCACTGTTAAGAATCAGCCCTGCTTGGAGCAAGCTGGGTTTATTGCCTGTTCAGGGAGGATGGAGGCAATAAACTGAAAGTCATAAGTGCATTTCTTACATAATAAATCAGGGGTGTTATACTCTACTGGTTTACAAAATCTGGAGGAAGCAGAGAGGAACAAAGGCAAAGCATGAGGTAAGAGGGAGCAGAAAATGGAGTCTTCTATACATTAAAATCTAAGGGAAACTTCCCTAAGTGATGGTGTCATATATGCTTCAGAATCGGCTCTGAGAAACTCGGGTGTGGGTTCATTTAGGTCCCCCCCCACCAAGACTCCCATTGCAGCTGCTGAGCTGCTTACTCAGCACTTAAGAGAGCCTGAAGTTGCAGCCTGGCCATGATCTACCTTTAACTATAAGGGAAAACTCACACAGTGAGGGCTGCTTGGTTAGGTAGAAAAAGACATAAAACATTGCTGGCATCCCCAAGGTCACCAAAGCAAGTAAATGTAATACTGAGCAAACAACACTGTGCTGCAGGCTCGCTCATCCTGATGTATACCACAGTCCACAGTGTAGTCTCAGTGGGAATTTCTCACCAAAACTTTCTTCTTTACCCAGAAAACCATACTTCAAAACTACCATCTGTAGCCCATGATGCTGCGGAAGGTGTGGGGAATGCAAAGCATTCACACCTTCTTCCTCTTGCTGCCACCTGAAACAACCTTGGAAACCCTCACAGCCTCTCATCTCCCACACCAGTGAGGAGCAGCGGTAGTCAGAGAGCTTTTATTGCATGTCTCAAGCAGCAATAAAGTACATACCTGGTGTTGGATGTCTTACTGATGGAGAATGCCTGGGAAAGCTGCTGGTTAAGGCTTTAATTATGGCTACTTTGGGGGACCACCTAATGCTCTGCAGTAACTTGCATAAGCCTCAGTTGCATCCTATGGGTGTGTTACCCTAAGCAGCGGAATTAGTAGTGATACCGGCATTCCCTTATTGTCTTAAAGGTTTGTCAAGGGCACCTCACTTGTTTGCAAAGGCATCCAGAAACAAATGGCTGGCTTAACAGTTTTTGCCAAGAGCAGGAGAAGGCAGGGTTGGTTGTGAGTCCTGGCACCCCACTGCAGTATAGAAGGTCTCTTTCACAGCAGCAGAAGACACTGCTGCTGCTGCAGCACTGAGCTAAGGGAGCAGTGGCAGGGATCCAGGAAGCCAGGCGTTCCCCCTGTCCTTTTGTTCTGATTCCCAGGCGTGTGGCAATCAGGCTGTCCCCAGGAGAAGCAGGGTGTAAATCACTAATTAAAGCCTCCCGTCTGCACGCAATTCAAGGCCATTTGTGCTTGACGGAGATATGCAGCCCAGGCTCCCCGGAGAGATATTCTGTAATCTGCTACTAATCAGTGAGGCTTCAAAACCATTTAAAACCCTGTGCCTGTGACTTGTCCCCATGCAAACACCAATTATATTCTCTCTGATGCTATGGCCTGAAAGACCTCAGCATGGGGGAGGCTTTTAAACACTTGTCCCCCAGCCCTGACATTCGGCTTGTTTTATTGTAGGTCGTGATGTTATTTAATGTATTCCCTGCTGTTTGGAGGACGGTTGAGGGAAGACACAAAGAGACTATGGCACAGCAAGAGACAGAAAGCATTACACTTGTCCAGGGCATCGTGGAAACAAGTGCAGCAGTTTGTGGTCACACATGAAGGTTTAATTCTTCACATGTATCTTTATGTGTGTTAAAAGGTTTAGGAGATCCTGGCCAGGACTGGGACCTGGTGTGTTAAGCATCACTCAGATATAGAGGAGGTGACATTAAAGAACTTGCCTAAGAATTTTTTAAGCCCACAACCTGATGCCCAAATAAACCCAAACTCCTCCCTGGTCAAGGCTTGTCTTCAGGCACTTGGGCTTTAGCTAACACAAAATGTTTACTATAAGCACTTTTGAAGATGAGGCAGCCAGCAAATCTCATGCACTTCTGGCTTTGGCTCCACTTGGTGAGACATTCACATGTCCCAGCAAGTGTAACTGGGACACTGGAGGAAATCAGAGCTTTAATTACTCTTGGCATTTCAGTGCTGCTGGTTGCCAGTGGCCAGCTTGCTGAAAAATGACATCACCAGAGACCGTAGCAGAATGCCAGTCTGCAGAACCAGTTTGCCAGCCTGTTTTCCCGTCACTAGAAGGACTTTTCTGTCTGTATATTTATTTATTACCTTTTCAACTTTGGAACTTAAAATTTATGCACACCATTAATCTCCTTACAGAAAAAATAAGTAGGATCTAATTTTATGTCTGCAAGCAACTATGGGCATAAATTTTCCCCAGCAGCATTTAGCTGTAGCATCAGCATATACAGATAACTTTCTGTACATCCAGTATTTTCCCTAGTAACTGAGAACTAGTTTATTCGCCAACAGTGTTTTTATGAAGGCAGCGTGACTGATTCCTTTAATTAGTTGGCAATCATGCAAATTTCATTTAAAAATGTACAAATACCAATGATTTCAGGATTCATATTGTATTCATCTTTGTAGTCATCTCCCAGATGGAGAAGTTCCTTTCGTTCCCAGGTGAACTGGCATTTCAGGTCAGCCCTTATGGACTAAGTCTAACCCCTATACAGCACAACAAGAAAATCTCTCTCTTTTCAAGGGGACATCCAGTCTGGACCCGCAGAGCTGCTGCAGTAGGTGATGGAAGGGACCTGAGCAGGGCCATGCACATCTCCGCTATCTCCTTGCCAGCGTACATCACTTCTGCTGACCTGCAGAAAACTGCCAGGGCTGGGCAGCACAGAGGAGATGGGCTGGAGAGCCTGGCCATAATGATGAGTATCTCAAGCCAGGGCTAACATTCCCTCTGTTTCATAAGAACCAAAGCAAATATTTTAAAAGTTAGTTATTCTTCCCAAGGGATTAATAGCCAGCCAAGAAATAGATTTTAAAACTGTTTCTATTGCCAATAGAAATGCTCTGTTTGTGTAGATGTTGTGATGACACCTTAATAGCCTGCTGCTTATCTCTGTCATCTACAGGGCTCAGAACACTCTGCTCTTCACATCACTGGCAATCTAGGGGAATCAGTCCTTAATCTGCCTCCATAAATGCGTTATTTGCCTTATGAGTTGCATGATTTTGGGTGTGATCCTTTAAGATGTAGGCATGACTCTTTGCACTCAGCCTGAAATTCTTCAGGAGCTCTTGGAGTCCATCACTGCTTAGTGCTTCTCTGTCAGCTGTTCCTTGTGCAGGTTTGAGTGTCCTTTCTTTCATTTCCCTTTGTGTACTCCCAAAAGAAGCCTCCTGCATTTTATCCTATTTTACATTAGGGCTCTTCAGGTCCAAAAGTGCAAAGGAAAGTCCTGGCAGATTATCTGCTTGCTGTCCCGCTCCCTGCCTGCAGCAGAACCCTGGCAGGCCAAACTGGCCGCTGCTGCTCACAGCAATGGCATGAGAATACGTGCACATAACAAGTAACCCTTCCCTCCAGCAACAGCTACTTGTCTCTTCTATCCCACCAGTGGGAATAGCTGCCCACTTCCTTCACATCCCTGCCCAGCAATATTTCCTTCCCTTTCTCCCCTTTCTTGGGAGGGAATGGCCCAATCCTGAACAGCCTTCAACTCATCATCCTTGGGCAGATTATATTCAGTTCTGCCTATGCTGCAGAGAAGCTGTAGGCTTGGCTCTTGGTAGTGTTTGTGGGAGGGTGTGTTGGTGTTGAAACTATTCCTATTCCTTCATCAGTATTCAATTTATTTAAAAACCAAATAAAAGGTCCTGTGAGCCATAGTGCATTGTTCAATCAGCACAGAGGTAGCTCTGAAATGAAAATGTGTGGCTGAGCCAGTTGCAAAATTGCTGGAAATAATTCAGTGATTGCATTGGAGAGAAAATACCCCAGGGCAGATCTTCACAGAGGGGGAATGCAATTCTGGTTCTGCTCAGTCCTCTTCAAATAAATAAGGACTATCTGGATGGGTACCTCCAAAGAATAGCAAGAGAAGAGCTATAAATAAAGGTATTGAGCTACCATTCACACTGGAAACTGGTTTCACTTGGAAGGATTTTCAATTATAAGCTACACTGCAGTGAACCTCAGAGATAAAGGCTCCATATGTCTGTGTGTGTGTGAGGGTCTTCCTCTTAGAAAGTAACTTACACTTCTCCAGTGTTACGTGACCAACACTTAACGCTTTCATCTATTAGCTCTTTTTATAATCCATGATAACAAAACCCAGGAGGATTCAGAGGCACGTTGTCAGGCACAAGTGCTGGAAGGAAGGAGTCAGGCCCCCAGTGCATCTGTGAGCAGCTGCCCTGCAGGTAAAGCTCCCCTCCTATACAAAGGTTGTGACTGCAAGCACAGCCACTGCAGCACTGGGTCCCATGTTTCGAAGTTTGTCTGGCTTCAGATAGTCCTGGAGACAGCCCAGGGATGAGCATGGAGAACCTCTTGCTGACACTGAAGACCACCCTCACCAAGTAGCCCAGACACTAGCGTTAGTATCAGAAGAGTCTACTGGCCTTTGGGACCACTGGAAATTCAGGACGCTGTTGTCAATTCAACCTTTGTGCCTGTCCATCATCACCCCTTCCACAAGCTTTGTCCTTATGACCGCTGAAAGCTGCAGCCTGTGAAAAGAACAGAGTAAGAATCTCGACCCAGACAAAAGTGGCTGCTTGGTCCCTTATCTCCAGCAGCCCAAAAGCCTCGAGCAGCTGATGTGCAGAAGACAGCCGGGAAGTAAAGCAAAGACCATGCTGTTCCAGCCAATTCCCAGTGTGGCCAGAAGCCAAAGCAACACAACTGAAGCTGATGCCCTTGCATGGGGGTGCTGCTAGGACATGGGGTGCTCACACTAATGGCAGGTTGGGTATTGACCTGGCAGGTGTGAGGGGGCTGCAGAGTACTGGTGGGCTGTGTCCATACCCCAGCCCTTCACCCTGGGGCAGGTGAAGAGAGTCTGACACGTTGTGTTGTGTTGTGTTGTGTTGTGTTGTGTTGTGTTGTGTTGTGTTGTGTTGTGTTGTGCTGTGTTGTGTTGTGTCACCCAAGCCCTGTGTCACCCTGAGTCCTCTCTGTGCTCCGAAGCCACCAGGCACCTTGGCAAAGGGCTGGGTTGAGGGAAGTCTATGAGAACCAGGCCGTCAGCATGGGTCTGAAAAGCATCGGCAGAGATGGGAGTCTGGGGACAGGAGGCCAGGGTTGGGATGGCAGAGCTGGTTTGGCAGAGCTCTGCAGAAGGATTTTACCTAGGGATTGCATATTCTCCACCCCAGCCAGAGATAGGCTTGGTCAGCTCTCTTCAATATCTCTGGTATTTTCCAAAAGCAAAGAACTGGATGACAAGCTCATGGTGATTGCTCATTGAGGTCCAAGGGAAAGCAACCACACACAAGAGGATCTTTTTTCTAGGCTCAGAGTGGAAAGTGGGGGGTGTTTTGCCAGGTGTACTGCCTGATGGGGCTGCCAGAACAGGCTGCATCATCACCTCCATTTTCCAAGCTCTGTTTCTGGAAGAAGGGGCAGCTGATAATTTATTTGTTTCTGCACCATGAACAGGATCAGGGGAAAAGCCTGGAAGCAGTGGTACAAGCTGACCCTGTACATAGTGATATACAGAGATGGACAATTTATGCCTGAAGCAGTGGAGCAGTTCCAAACATCTTTTTGTGTTCTGTATCCTGCTTTTCATGTCTTCAGCAGAAGGAAAAAAGTTTTCTTTACATTTCTGCCTGGAAAAATAATTACAAATGTTGATTGCATTGACCAGGAGGTGGAACGGGAGCTGGCCAGGAAGGGATTTGCTTTGCTCGTAAACAGGAAGACTCAACCTTTCCCACCATTCTCCATGTTTTGGAGATGAAGGTGTTGTGAGGAGCTGGAAAATGGGACTTCAGTGGGAAAACCACCACAATGAGGAAATTAAAGAAAGAGGACAGCAGAGCAAAGGCCTTGTTGCTGTCTCTCTCCAGTAGCAAACTGTGTTTCCATCCCACTGCGGGGGAAAGCCATGTGGAGGGTGCAGGCACCTCGTCTGCTCTTTGGAAGTTCTCCAGGATTTTCCTGTAACCCAATAACCTCCATTGAGAGGTGTGGAGACATCCAGCACCCTCTCCCCTTCCTAAATTGCAGAGATCACGTAGGAAGAACTCTGAGTTATACACAGAGCTCTGCACTTTCCTCACCTCCAGCATTACAGACTGATGGGAGTCCCATGAAAAGGGGTGTCCAGGGAGGAAACCCTTCTTATTTGCTCAGGGACACTGAATTACCACTCTGAAACCACTGTTTCTTCTCAGATCTTGGCACGTAGGGTCTGGCTTGTTAAATGTTGAGCATTTTTATGAGAAACATGGCTTTTATAGTAAAAAAAGTGACTTAGGTTTTCCTGATTGCAAGTCTTGACCTTCGTCCCCCCACTGAGTGCACTACCATTCAAGGCTCTTTGAGAACGTGAACTCTGCCATTCCATTCTCTGACAGTACCACAGTTAGGTCTAATAAATAATTTTACCCTTTTTTATACTGCACAATACTGTGCTTTTATGAAACCTGCCGACAATTTCAAATCAATTTTGTCTAAAACTACCGAGCACCTTCAATGTCCCCTCCAAATTATTTCAGTGTAAAAATGTTCTTTTTTTTCCCCCTTTTTTGCTATGACATCTAGCTTCAGTCCAATCTGGTGGCTATTTCGTCCTGGTTTTCTCAATATAAAGCTGATGTCTGTTCAGGGAGCAGAAGGCCAGGGCCTCTTCACCACACTGCGTATGGAGCAGCAGATGGCTGTGTCTGCTGTGCACATGGCAGTCATCAATCAAAGGTGTCCTCCTGGTACCACCTGAATCCAAGTCCACGGTGCAAGTTAGACATTCAACCACTTCAGATTCCTGTGCAATGGGTGGAAATGTGCATATCAAATATGAAATCTGGTTACTTAAGTGCAGAAAAATAAGGCAAAGTTGCAGGTTTGAGTCTCCCTTCATGTTGCATTACAGAGCATTTATTCTTGGCTCTTCCCAAGACTGATGGGGCTCTTTGATAGCACCAAGCAAGTAATTTCCCCTCACTTTGCTTCACTATTCTCATCTGGAAAAGCCGAGCCAGCAATATTGGCTTCTCCTTGAGGGTACTGTGAAAATGAGCTGGCTGCAGAAGGCTGCAGGATCTTGAGCTGGCACTGGCTGGATAGACCATGTGTTATGATTTTATATTGGATAAACAAAGTAATTTCCCAAGGGTCTTTAAGATAACATTGCCTTTTAGTGAGCATTAATTGACTTTTCTGTGAGGAACCCACTTTGTCCTTGTGTTCCTTAATTAAAACCATAGCTGTATGGCCCCAATGCTCTGGGGACAAGGCAGATATGTTAAAAAACAAGTTTCCATTGTGTTCTTTTTGCCAAAGGTGGTGTTTTGTCCTGTGAGCACTGATTCACCGTGTCTGTTCCCCTTCCTCCCATGGAGAAATGGCGGTGCCAGCCACTGACGTCTGGGATGTCCTCAGAAACAGCTTTGTCCTCCAGCCTCTGCAGAACAGGAATTGTTGAGGTGTTCCGGGTGGGACATGCCAGGGACCTGCATCTCATCCAGTGGCTGCACATTCCAGCAGGAGAGGGGTAGAGGATGCTGTGCCATAACAGAGGTTTCAAAATGAAATCTAGAGGCAGTTGGAGCCTGGAGAGGCAGATGGGGCTGCAGAGCCCAAGGGACCAGGGTGCCACCTACCTCCACTATGTTCCAGAGCCCCCTGACACCACTTTGAGTCATGGCCAGATCACGAGGGAAACACATTTCCAACAGCTGAGGATATTTGGCCGTTTCTATGCTCTACCTCGCTGTAGCCTAAAGCTTTTGGGGCATGTTCTGGAGCACACAACACAGAGATAGTATCCAACTGCAGAAGTCCCATGGTAAAGGGCTGTTTATGCAGCCAATAGCTAAGGACATGCCCTGATTTGTAACTTTTGGGGAAGTACAGGTGGCTCCAAGTCCTGGGACTCCAACTAGCATTTTCTGAATAGGGAACAGAAGTGTCCTGGCACCAAAGAGAGCTTCCGGCCTGTAACTGGAAAGAAAGACTGCTACCGAGCAACTGAGACTCATTGTGTGCTTCTTGGGAGGCGCTGTCAGGGACCCTTTTCATTTTATGGGTCTTTTTCTTCCCTTCCTGGTGTTCTGAATATTCTTTTCTTGTAAAGCTGTGTGAAGAGCCCGGTGCCAGCAATGTCTTCCGACAGCTTTAAATAGGGCTTGGTTGCTCCCCAGCATTGCTGTGGGAAGAAAATTCAAACTCCCTGCCTGCAGAGTGGGTTCTCCTTGGATGTACCCAGTGCTGAGACCTCTTCCTGCCTTAGAGCTCGGCACCAACAATAACTGGGGAAAGCTGCCCTGTGCTCACCCGGAATCTCTATTCTTGGTTTATATTCCTTTTTATTGAGGCACAGAAAACATCAACCTTTTACTTTACCCCGTCATCCTCCAAAATTTCCCCTTGACTTCAGTGCCTGAGCAGCCTGAGGAATACCCTGGAGAACACAAAACCTCTTTAATACAACTTGGGCAGCCCTGGGGCCACACAGCACTCTATCAATAAAAGTCTCCTTTTCCTGATGTACTTCCCGTTAGTCACACTTTGAGCATTTCTGGAGCAACAGTCTCAAGCAATATGTGAGTTTTGTGAGGTGGGTAAATAGATGGACCCACTACACACATTTTCACCATGAAGCCAAAGCAGGAGCTGGCCTCAGGACCATTTGCTTCGGACATGGGACTGCTCCTCACAGACAATAATTTGCTCCCTGCCTGTCTTGGCAAGGTTGCTTTGCCCATGTGGTGATGGTACAACTTTTCTCAGCTTTCTGACATGTATGGTCTTTGACAAAACACTCTTCAAATGTGGTAAAGGTATCAAAATATGAGTTTCAAGCTTGCCCAAGGTGCATTTCATTCAACTCCCTTGTCCATGGGTAATAGCAGAACACCCTCCTCTCCCAAGCTTCCATCCCTGGGAGTGCTGATCTTCTCTTCCAGATCTGTTGGATTTTCTCACATTGTTTGTTTTCTCAGCTATTAGATTGCAAAATCTTTGGACAAGGACCATGTCTCTCTGGTGATGTGTAACACCTAACACAGGTGAGATCCTGATCCTGTCTGCAGCCCCTGGGCACTGTTGTAGTGCAAATAGAAAATAATGATAACAATAACTGTCAGACACATGAAGAGAGAAGTCTCATGAGTCACCCCACAGCTGAGAGCCCCGCTGAGGTGCTGGGGGCATGGGCCACAAACCCATGCCAGCTTTCTAGCAGACCCCTGCAGTGAGTGCTATGAAGGAAAGAATAAGCTCATGTGAAGCATGTGAAAATACTCTGTGATATTTTGTGTTCTGTGCTTTCTTGTATCCCTTTGGGATCGAGTGGGAATTTGCAGCCACAAGAGGTGAAGCAAAACCAATGATTTTAATATTGAACCAGGAGCCTCTTTTCCTTCCCACCTCTCCTTCAGCCCCTTCAGAGAAAACGTGGGGAAAAATGATGATCTGGGGAAGAAAATCAGGAGAAGGAGAGAAGCTAACACACAGAAAAGTCCTTTTGTCACTCAAGGACATGACTAAACTTGGATTTGGCTTTTTGGCCTGGGGACGTTTGCTCCTCTGTTGCCCTCAGCCACTTTTCACTACTGACCACCAAGCCTCCAGTAAGGGATTTAGATCCACTGGGTGTTCAGGTCTTTTTGTGGAGCCATGGGGTTAAGCAAAACATGCTGTGATTTCTAGGCTTGATGGATATACAGGAGCCAGCAAGAACTTGTCTCTTCAGGAAGTTTCTGGAACCAGCAGTCCATTTCCAAGGCTTTTTCTGAATTCTTGACACTTTGAAGGAACTTAATTCATTGTTGCAGCTAAAACTTTCAGAAGAGACTCATGAGGCCATAAAGTGCTCAACTGAGTAATTTAACTGGAGCTTAACGGTTAATGCATGCTTCATCGGTGGTGGGTGGAAGACAAAGTAAGGGATTTCAGATTGGAAATACTCTTCAGGTATTTGGAGGCTCAGTGTCAAAGCCATTTCAGCAAGCTAACTCACTTACTACTCCTTCTGGGTTTGTTTTTAGACACATGGGCTCATATTATAGTCTAATCCTCAGCCTTCAATTTTTTTATATCCCAGATATACAAAGGTACGTTATTTAAGAGTATGAGGTACAGTGTAATGAAAAGGACTTGAGCTTGCCTGGAGAGTCAGACATATATGCAAACCTTTAAGGATTTACTATGAAATCCCTTCTTATAAGGCCTTCTACTAAGTCTATCAAAACCAGCAGGAGATTTTCCTTTGATTCTAATGGGCTTTGGAAAATGCCCTGTAACACAGCAGGGAGCCCTTATCTACCAAAATCTGCTCTCCTAAAGCAAACACAGTGTTCTTTCTTGGAAACTAGACACTTGATCAAACCAGGTGCTCATTGTTTCCTTACTCCAGTGGGATTGCAGACAGGTTCTGCTGGGAAAGGGCTACTGTAGGGACTGGGCTAGGGTTACATAGTTAAGGGGCTGATGCAACATGGGGAGAGAGATGCTTGATGGAAAATGGCCAGGGGAAGATTGCTGCCTGTCTTCCTGCTTATCACTGCCCCTTCAATCAATGCAATCCATTAGCTATGCAAGGAGAAAGTTGAGGCATTTTTTGCCAGGCTGTTGTGCATTTGGGGAATGGTGAGAACTGGAAAGAGTTGGCGATGCCCCTTTTATGGCTGCAGATCCAGTGCCAGGGCAATGTAGAATAGCTATTGGTTGATGTCAGGGCTGGTGGGCACTGACAAAGGGTGGGGAGGCCTGTGCATGCCCTGGACTGGTTTGGTTTGTATTGCTGTACCTATGATTCAGTCATCTGCCACTTGCTAATGTCAAAGTATCATTTCCACCAGCATTAAAGAAAATGAGCAGCTTATGGAACACCCCTGCTTCCTATTTCCCCAGGAATAAACATCAAAAGTCACATAACTTCTCTTGGTCTTTTACACCTTCTTGTGGCTGAGCTAATTCAAGAGGTCGAGTTGAACACAGTAACTGTATACACCTTCCCTGAGACATGGACATCACTCTAGGAGCCAGACATTCAAGGCTATTTATAGAACCTGCCCAGGCAGACAGAGGGCAAGAGGCTTGTTTTAAAGGAAAACAGGCAGGGACAATCAGAAATATTTGGGAGAGCTCTGCTTCCTGCGAATTCCAACCAACACCAGCATGGTTTTTTTCACTGGAGCACCAAGAAGGGGTTATAAAAGAGAAGGGTTGTTTTTTTTTTAAGGCCTCTATCACACAACCCCAAAACTGAAGGGAGGTGAAGTGGGGGGAAATGCATCCGGATAATTTGTTTGTAAAGTACCTTAGATTGTCACAAACTTCTCCCTGGAGCCTAATGTTCCCGGAGCTTGTACAGCTGCCTGGCTATAAAATAATAGAGGCACACAAAGAGAAACATTTTGGCTTTTGGCATGAGAACAGACGGCACTATTTAGCATCCTTCTTCGTGTGAGAATGAAATCTCTGATCTGTACGAACAGAGAGAAACCTGGGCTCTCAGAAACCCAGCTAATAAGATAGAGGAATTCCCACTTTAGGAGACTTTCCTTGCTATCAGACAGACATAAGATGCTTATATAGGCTGTGGTCCATAATGCTGCCAGGACTTTCAATCCTCATAACTAGCACTGCAAATGCACGTGGTGTTTTTCCAGCTGGTATGGACCATGGCTGCGTCCCAAGGTGCCCAAGCTGATGGGAACACAGGGAATGAAAGCAGGAGGCTGCACATTGCTGGCACAGGCAGTGACTGATGGGAGGACCATCTTCATGGGAAGCTGCACAGGAACGGTTTGAAAGGGCAGAGGGGAGATGCTCAGCATGGGTTCGTTATGAGTGGAGGGAGAGAGCTTGAGAAGGAACATGGCAATGAGCAGAAGGGAGGATTGGTCAGGAAAAAAGGACTGTAAAGAACAGTGGGGAAGAAGGAAACCAGAGCTAGGGCCAGATGAACAATGTGCTCAATGGAAGCATGGAAGAGCAAAAGCCAAGGAAGAGATAGCCTGCAGGAATACAGGGGAAGAAACAGGGCATCTAATCCTGAGTCCCCTTAGACACCGCTACAACCAACAAGGATCTGACTGGGAATGGCAGCACCCAAAAGGTGAAGAATTCCGTCAGACTGCATTTGGCTATGATAAAGAATAGCCCTGGGATCCACCATATTCACAGGGAGTGAAGGGAGGGCGTGCAGCCTATGGGGTGAAGGGCATTGCGCTGTCTTGCAGGAAGACGCCAGGCAACTCTCTAACAGCACAAAAGGAAACACGCCTTTTGCAAAAACAAAGTCATTGGGATTCTGGACTTCAAAGCTCCACGCTACGCCCAGTGCCGCTTGTGGCTGTGTTCATGGTGGCTGGGAGCCAGGTCCCAGAATTAAGAGGGGAAAAAATGCATTATCTTGTTCTGCTGAAAACCTGTGTCAGTGCTGCAAAGACAGCACCCAAAAAGCTGGAGTGTGTAGACATGGGAAACACTCAGAGAGATGAGTTTCCAAATGCATCAACATCACTTAGGGGTGTGAGTCCCCTTTAAAACCTGACCTATGCAGAGTTTTGTTTTCCACATCACTTTTCTGAAGGTAATAAGTCACACAGATGTGAGTATTTAGTGCAGCAGCCTCCAAATAGAGCAAAACTCTGAGCTGCAAGCTCCCAGATTGCTGGCACATCTCAGAAAAGGGTTCCTCAAAGCCATTCCGCAGTTTCACTGGAGCTGAACGTGCAGAAGGATAGCTTGGAGGGGAGCAGCTGGAAAAGGGCACTTCGAGAATGAAGTTGTTGGCACAGAAATTAGGAATCCAGAATTGATTGACTATTAAAACCAAGTCCGCCTCACGTTCACAAATGAATAAAACTAAATTGCTGCCTTTCTTAGGCTGACACTGTTCCCAAGGGTCTCAATGACAGGCACACGGAAACATGTACTGATCCCCAAAGTTTATTAATGGCAGCATGAACTATTAGTTTTCTCAAAATGTGCCACATTTTGCAGCATTCGGTAATTGTTGCCTGCAACACTTGCATCAACCAGTGAAGAAGCAAAGCGTGGCTTTCACAAAAGCTGAAGCCACTGCTTTTTGCCATGGCCATGCCATTTGCTACGTGTGCTTTCACAGCGGGTTACCACCACCCAGCTGATGTGCAGCAACTTGCAGAGCTGCAGTGACTTGCCCCCGTGCCCCAGGGTTTTCTAATCATCAGTTTGGGCTGCCCATGTGAGAGCAGTGAAAGATGTAACTGTTCCCAGCTATCTGTTCACCCCTGTTCAGTCCAGGGCTGCAGAAAGGATGGTGAGCCTCCTCTTTCAGCTGCGATTCATCACTTGGGCATTAACTGCAACTCGATGCACAGGTAGCATGAGGCTGGCTCTGCCTCCCTGCTGCTGGGCACTCACCCCTGCTCACAGACACCTCTGCTCTCTGCGATGGAAATTGCCAGAACCCACAAATCAAAGCCCGAAGCCTTCAAACCTTGCTTGGAGTTCAGCTTACATCGTTCTTAACCGATTAAAGCTGGTGTAAGCCAGGCTAATAGGAAGCTAGGTGGATGTTTGCAGAGGGTCTGTCTGGCAGCACCCTGAAATGTGTGCTTGTGTGAGCAGGGCCACTGAACGACCAGATACCAGCTGAGCACAGTGCCTCCTCCAGCACTGCCCATGCAGGCACCCACAGCAACGGTCTCTGTCTCGTCTGTAGCTGGGGAAGCAGCAAAATCCCCTGAGCAGTGAGCTCAGCCCATGTACCCGGTTGCTTTCGCTTGCATCATCTCACCTCTGATGCTCGCTGTGTTACTGTTAGCACAGAGGTGACCATCACACTCCTCGCCAAAACCTGTGCCACAGAGGGTACCAGTAGGGCATAGTGGACCCAGGCAGTGAGCCCTGGGCTGTGCTGAACCCATGCACAGTGGGGTGAGTGTTGTGCTGGCCTTGCTGTGGCTGACTGGGGGTGAAAGTGCTCAGTGGGATAAGTAAAGGTTGCACAGTCTGGTGCTGGTTACTGTCGGGTTCATCCTCATTTGGCCTGGAGAAGGCAGGACCTGCTGGCTGTGAACTGGTACAAACTGTGTTAAAACAACAACTCCAGATCAGTTTTTCTTCCTGTTTTCACCCTCTGATAACCAAGGAGGTGCTAAGCTCCTTATTATCTCTGAAATACCATCCCCTGTCCAAAGAGCTTTATATGGCAATTGCACACTAGTTATTCCTAATTATTTCTTTCTGGGCACTGCTCTTTCCTCCAGTAAATTACAAAAAAGATCAGTCTGAAGATTGTGCTTGTGGCAATTTAAATAATCAGGTGAAAAGAAAAGGTTAAACACTAAAACCAAGATACCCTTCAGTGCTGCAGTGTGGCATCGGCACAGCCCTGCGGTTAGGTGCTTGGCATCCATCATTTCTCCAGCCACTGCAGGCGGGGAGAGGGGTGTCGTGCAGTGGGGTTGGAACTGAATAATCTTAAGATCCTTTCCAAACCAAACCGTTCCTCGATTCTGTGATTGCCACTCGACACTCCCCACTGTAGCTGAGCTGGGAAAGCCCAAATGATCCAGCCTTAAATGCAACCAAGGCTGCAGCTTCCTCTGACCAGACCCTGGCCAATGCATCACCCTGGAGCAGCAGGATGATCAGCGGGCTGAGCAGTGGGATGTGTGAGTGGGGCTGACGGAAGGTGCATCCCAGGTCTCTGACTCACAGCTCTGCCACTTTTACCCGAGGAGGTTTAAACATCTGCACAAGGTGTTCATGCCTGCAGGTTCCCTAGGGGAGGTGGTAACCGCTTAAATCAGCACAGACATTGCTCATGAGTCAAAGGTGTGAGTAAGTGTGAAAACCCTCTGTCCTGGGTTCAGCAGTAGCAGTCATTTTTCTCCTTCTTGGTAGCTGGTGCAGTGCTGTGTTTTGACTTTCAGCTCGGGAACAGAGCTGATAACAAGGATGTTTTGGTTTGGCCAAGGACTTTGTGAGCCTCATGCTCTGCCAGGGAGGAGGGGAAGCCGGGAGGAAGCAGAGACAGGACACCTGACCCAAACTGACCAAAGAGCTATTCCATACCACAGCACGTCATGCCCAGGATGTAACGGGGAGTTAGCCGGAAGGGCTGGGAGACTGCGGGGTTGGAGGAGGTATCGGTCGGAGCTTGGTCGGGCTTGGGGGCCGAGTTATCGGTCAGCTGGTGCTGAGGTGTTGTATTCTCTTCCCTTGTTATTTCCTTTATCATTATCATTGGTGGTAGCAGTAGTGATTTGTGTTATACCTTAGTTACTAAACTGTTCTTATCTCAACCCGTGGGAGTTGCATTCTTTTCAATTCTCCTCTCCATCCCTCCGAGAGCAGGGGGAGGGCAAGAAAGGGGGGGAAGTGAGCGAACGAATTACCTGACTGGGTTTAAACCACGACAGTTCTTTTTGGCGCCCAACGTGGGGCACGAAGGGTTGAGATAACGACAGATCTGATTGGATTAATAGTCACTCATCACAATGACGATTTATTGGCTCTCAGAGTTATTTCTCTTGATCTCACAGCTTCAGAATGTTGTAACTTACGTAGAGCCGGTATTTGCTGTGTTAGTGTTTATCAAGTGTGGGGCCTGGGCTAAGGTTCTTGTCTCACTGTGCTTTATGGCAATGGCTTGTAATACGGGCGGGTTCCAGCAGCAGGGTGGGACGGACGTGGCCGTGGACTTGTACCTGGCCGTCCGGCTGCTCTTCACCGTCCTGGCCCTCACCCTACTCTCCATCTTCGTGAGGCTGCGGGGAACTGAGGGGGAGCGGCCCCGGGAGCCGGCGGCAGCCGAACCGGCCCGGGAGAGCGGCCCCGGGGACCAAGCGGCGGCGGGAGCGGGGCCGGAGGCCGCGAGGGGACGGCTGCCGGTGGAGGAGGCCGGGGCGGTCGAGGAGCAGAAGGAAGCGGCTGCCGAGCAGCGGGAGAAGGCGGCGGAGGAGCCGAGCCCCGCGGAAAAGCCGAGCCCCGCGGAGGAGCCGAACCCCGCGGCCGAGCCGAGCCCCGCGGAGGAGCCGAGCCCCGCGACGGCCGAGAGCATTCCCCGGAAGCCGCCCGCCGAGCCCCAGGAGGATGCAGGAGACCACGCAGCACTTCCCAGCAAGGCAGAGGAGGAAGAGCTGGACTCAGGAAAAGAGAAGCTGGTGGTGGGAGAGCCGGCAAGCACAGCAGCTACACCAGCCCCAGTGACAAGTACAGCAGCATCCTCTGAGAGTTCTGAAGGTTTTGAATGGCCTTTGGGTATCCTTGGGACCTGCCTGCTGATTGTGATGGGGATCAGCATGTTGGCACACATACAGAGTGTGTTCTACCCACAACCATTTTGTCTGATCTCAGAAGTTAAGCAGAGTCAGGTTTGGGTCTTGCCTGGGGTTAGACGACGATACAGGGGGACCAAGAGATTTTCCCCAAGGCTGGACAGTCATGAGTGGCAGGGTGTGTGGGACAGTATGGGCAAGTATCTAGTCCGCTGGGCCCCTCCAGTGCTTTGGAAGCATTGGAGATGGAAGGCAGCTGTGTGGAGTCCCCAGCAACAAGCTGCAGAAACTGCTGCAGGGGACAGTGAATTATTTTGAGCCTGGTGGGCCCATGGCACTTCAGGCCATCAGAGCAGAGATGCAACATAGACATGGACTCAAGATCGAGGGGTGGACTTAGCAATGGACACTATTGCCCTAGTTATTCATGAGTGTGAACACTGCACACAGTCTCTCCTGCTCTAGAAGAATGGTACAAGAGATGGAGACTGACATCATGGACCAGATGGACTCAGCAGCTTTATAGGGACTGGTCCATGCACTAAGATAAGAGTGATGGTATATTGAAAATGTGGGATCTGAGCATGACGTGAATGGTATGGAATAAGGGGTGGATAATGTCCTGGGTTCAGCAGTAGCAGTCATTTTTCTCCTTCTTGGTAGCTGGTGCAGTGCTTGACTTTCAGCTCGGGAACAGAGCTGATAACAAGGATGTTTTGGTTTGGCCAAGGACTTTGTGAGCCTCATGCTCTGCCAGGGAGGAGGGGAAGCCAGGAGGAAGCAGAGACAGGACACCTGACCCAAACTGACCAAAGAGCTATTCCATACCACAGCACGTCATGCCCAGGATGTAACGGGGAGTTAGCCGGAAGGGCTGGGAGACTGCGGGGTTGGAGGAGGTATCGGTCGGAGCTTGGTCGGGCTTGGGGGCCGAGTTATCGGTCAGCTGGTGCTGAGGTGTTGTATTCTCTTCCCTTGTTATTTCCTTTATCATTATCATTGGTGGTAGCAGTAGTGATTTGTGTTATACCTTAGTTACTAAACTGTTCTTATCTCAACCCGTGGGAGTTGCATTCTTTTCAATTCTCCTCTCCATCCCTCCGAGAGCAGGGGGAGGGCAAGAAAGGGGGGGAAGTGAGCGAACGAATTACCTGACTGGGTTTAAACCACGACACCCTCTTTTAGAGGAGCAGAGCAGAGCTCCTCTAATGGAACATTCCTTCTTTCACACACTTAGCAGATGATTTTTTCTTAATAAAATCTAAATGAGTAGAACATGATGTGAGCAACAGCTAAGGAATTTATTTGCCCATGTGCTTGCTACCTCTCTCGCACACCTCTATTTCTCTAAATCCCATGGTACAGATATGGGTGGAGTGAGTATAGATAATCTTCTTCATGGGAATATGTGCTTTTTTGCATGGTGAAGCTGCATTAGCATCGCTTACTTAGCAAGGGAAGAAGGAATCACACTGTGGGGACTTGCAAGAAGAAAAGCAGGTGAACAGTTTTGAAGTAATAATGGCACCATGTCTTTAGTAGAAAAGTCCATATAGGTCTTAGCTAAATAGTCAGGCTTCTGTGTCCTGTATTTACCTTTCCTGCAGTTATTAGCTCTGCTCATGGAGAGGGAAGATTTAATGCTCAGAGCTGCAAGCTGTGCTGTCTACAACTGGCCTGCAACTGGCAGTGGCCCAACTGCATTGGTCACTGCAGGGTGCCATTCTCCTCATTGTCTCAGGTGGAGAGGAGTATTTATTTGCACCATGGGAAAATACAACAAGGATGTGTCTTTCAACTGTAGTAGACTTTAGAGGCAGATTATTATGGGATCAAGGGAAAACACTGTGCAAAACAGAAGCGGAGTGGGTGCAAGAAGTGATGCAGAGAGCATTGGAAATGACCCTCCTTGGAAAAACACTGGTTGTAGCAGCCCCAACCCACCTTCTGCTGAATCTCTAAAACAAGGGATCTTGCCTGTGTGACAAGCCTCCGTCCCCTATGGGCTGTGCTGAGCCTCATCAACCAAGGCTTGGGAACATTCCAGGGTTAAAAGACAGCCCCAAAAGCATGTTTGGGCTCCTAATGTCCCCCCAAGAAAGGCTATGTCTGTCTCGTGCACAGGATGAGCTTGGACTCATATTTATGCCCCAATATAAATCCTCACAGAGAGCTCTTTTGACAGCTTCCAGGGTGAAGTTGCTTGTGTGATGAAGTCCCCACACATGAAGTTTCTCAAAAGCAGGACCAAGGACTCTCCAAGCTAACTCCAGCCTAGCAGAAAACAGTCAACGGTGCGAGCGCATGGCAAAACACTGTGTGTGCATCAGTACCTGGGTGTAGCTGGATTTAGGGATTAGCTGAGATCAGCTCCGGCAGCTGACTCTGGGGCGCCAGGGAGCTGTTTCTGTGAATGGTACCTGTGAGAACCGTCTGGGAGTGACTCAGCCAGAGAGCTTCACCATCCTTCAGAAGCCATCACACCTCATCTCCCTGCCCAGCCGTGATTGCAGCTGCATTGCCACCGCCTGCCATGTGGGACCGTCCCTGCTTTGCATCAACCAGACCAATCGCTCTTAATTTTTACCCAAAGCAGCAACGGAAATGGTCTTGGGAGCACCTGATCTTGTTTTTATCTGAGGTTGTGGGAGAGCACCGCAGGCTGGGAATTGCCACTTCTGGGTGTTCCTGAGCCTGCGCTGACAGTGGAATAAGAGACAGAGCACTGCTGAAGCAGTGAATTAGCTTGCTGCCCTGGAATTCTTCCTTCAGGCTTTTTGTGGGTGTATGCCCAACATTTCCTTTCAACAGCAGGGTGTCCAAAGGACCAGCATGGACAGAGAACTGTGTTTTTTCAGCTGGCTATTTAAAGAAAGACAAGAGAAATCTGCTCTTCTTATGCCAACAAGCTGAGGATGCAGTGATGGTTTATGAGACACTTGATTTCTTCCCTGACTCATGTGGTCTCTCTGTTCACATTTGTTTGCTTCTGGACATGTCATGCTAGCTTGCAGCTTGCTTAAAGGTGTATCTCACCTATCCAGGAGGGGTTTTCATTGTTTCAGGCCATGGCCATCATCTTTCACTGTGCAAGGAACAACAGCATCCAGTGAGTGTGCACTGCAGGCAGCATCGGGCTTTGTTCTGTCAGCCTGAATTTTAACTCATTTCACACAGTTATAATCAAACAGATGAAAGTCCTGCAGCCAATGGGCCCTTTACAGGACAGAGCCCAAGGGAAAGCTGATGATGACCCAAATCATCTGACCATGTTAAAGCTTTGGAGCTTTTGTTCCTTTACCCTCAAGTATTTAATGAGCGACCAACATCCCCGGCTTTGTTCGCGGAAAGGGAGGTAGATGGCAGTGTCTCTCAGTCCCTTGCTAGTGTGGAGAGCAGCATCACAAGTGACACAACGTGGAAGTTATCAACTGGCATGAGATGGGGAATCTCCTTAAGCTCAGACCAGAGATGTTAGCGCTTTTTGTTCAGCTGCCTCTGAGGCAGTGTAACTGCTCTGTGCTTGGAACCTGCCTGCTTTCTCCAGGGAGAGGAAAACCAGAGAAACACAATAAATGCAAAGCCTCAAGCTGTTGACATGTGAAGGAAAGTGGAAGCGGTACAAATTAACCTGTGACTAAGAGGACACTATAAACATCTGCAAGCACGAGAAGGGTGTACAAACCAACATGAAAAGGAAAGCAATTTGGAGAACATTAGGGCATAGTTAAAAGAAACAGAATGACTAATTGAAGGAAGGTGTCCTGAATGTCAGGAAATAATCCTAACTGTGAGCTGTGCGGGGCTGTGGAACAAGCTCATAAGAAGAATGGAAATACAATTTCCTGAGCTGTTCAGACCTGGATCAAACACTCGAGGTCTGAACCCACCATTGACCTGGCAATAGACCAGCTCCTGAGCCAGTTGCACCTGAGCCCGAGGTTTTGTCACAGTTATTTTAAAAGCAAAAATCTTGTTAACATCTATAAAACACAGTTCAATTTGCAGTCAGCCTTCGCCACAGGAATCCTGCATTCCTTGAAACCCCTGGTCAGACACAGACCTTTGGTTCCATAAAACAGCAACAGAAAGATCTCAAACACTGATTGAGTGCATTTGCCTTGAACCCTTCCTTCTCTTGAAGTTAAGCATAAAGCTAAACAACTTCAAATCACGATTTTATCTTTATTGTCCACCCTGGAAGGCACATTTGTTTTCTGATTCATTACTTCTGCAATCTGGGCCATCTTGAGCTCTTAAATTGCCTCTCTAGGGAGCTACTGCCCATCTGGTAGGGGTGGTTCGGTGTTTTCCAGCTGATGGTGCCCTGTGGAGCTGACCCTCACTTGCCATTCCTTTCTCAATGTCCCCTGATGAGCCCTGATGAGCACAGTGTGCCACAGGAACAGGAAGAGAGATGGCCTCTTGACAAAACTTGCTATTGTGAAATTCTAAGCTCTGGCTGAAGACAATAACGTTATTGGTGATAAACAAAAGCAGCCCAGCACTCAGAGTTTCTGTTATCTTGAGTATTCTCCAGCCCCTTAAGAAGGGCTGAACTTTAGCAGAAAACAGGGATACAGGTCCCAGGAAAAGAGTTTGAAGAAATTGGTCATCCCTGCCTGGCTCCATGCAGTGCCATGGTTAGGTGAAGAGATAGTACAGAGATACACTGGGAGGGGGTTAAAGCAGAGTGTTCATCATATGCATCAAAATGGCCAAGATCAGGGAAAAAAGGAGGAGGAAATGTAATGATACTTGTGGGACCTGAATGCTTGATTTCAAGAGATTAAAAACACCCATTATATCTTCCATCCATCCCCTGACAAGCACAGGACTGCTCTGCAAGTCTTTTGCTGGTTTCTAAAGCTTCCCATCAGTCTCCTCAGCCCTGCAGACCACACTGGCAGGAAACCTCTTGGAAAATCCATCCCACCCTGGTCCTTGCCGTCCTTGTGGTACAGGCAGTGTGTCACACGTCACCATTTCTGGGAGACTCCTTGCAGTGTTTGAAATCTCGGGGCAGGAAGGAGAAGAAGGAACATTCCTGAATGGAAATTCCCTCCAGACTGCTGAATGCTGCTGCCTATGGGATGTTTAAATTCCTATGGTGACTTCAGAGCAGTGGTAAAGGTTGACTGAGAAGTGTCCGAGAAGCACACACAGAGATGTCACTGTGGGACTGATTTAGAAAACACTGTGAATTTCACAACGCTGCCAAAGTGAACATATAAATCAGGAGTGACAGGAGAGCTCCCTTGGGAAGGTGTGGGTGAGCACAGGCACACCAGGGGTGCTTTGACAATTACCCCCAGATAATTCCCACCACACTCTGGTGAACTTTGCTCTGTTCACCACACGTCATAGAAAGAGGCAATTAATGTTACTTAACATTTGGCTGTTTTTCCCAGATTAGATGTTGTTGACTTGTTTGGTAGCTGCATAACGTCCTTGGAAAGGTTAAAGGTTCCAAATCAAACAGGGCAGAAACAGAAAACGATCACTAAGCCAGTGGTGGACATGGACCTTCTTCTGACCTTCAACTGTAGTTCCAGCCAGGTCCCTCAAACTGCTTTTCTGTTACTATTATTACTCACATTTTTAATGCAGAGTAACTCTCTCATAACCTCAGAGCTTAAATTCATTGTTTCTGGTGTCAGTGATTTACAGCATGATATAAAATTTAAATCAAGTTTTGAATAGAAAAGGCATAATTTGGCAGTATAAATGAATCACAGATCTCACATGTTACAAGTGACAAATGTTACACTGGTGCAGCAAGAGACTTCTACTGAGATTGGGAGGATGTGACAATGACATCCTTTTTTGCATGCTATTAACTCAATAGAACAGATAAGACAACTACAAAGGCTTTAGGTGAAAGTAATTCACGATAGTGGAAAACAGTGTTTAAAGAAAAAGGAAAAAAGCTGTGGTCTTTCTATAGGTCCTTTTGTACTGCTAAATCCCAATTCATCTCAGAAGTCACTCGAGACCGGCCATGTGGAGACTGCACAGGGCCGTAGTAGATACTACTCACTTGGCAGCAGCAACCGCACGATGCTGCACATCACTTCCACCCGCTTCACTAAGACAGCTTTCTGTGTTTCTTGGATCACCCATTCAGAAACGAGCCCTGCCTGTGGCAGATTGCTGGTGAACGGCACATGATGGATGTCTGTTCAACATCTTGTGCCCTGGGTGCTAAATATATTCTTGGCACTCAGTGCCAGTGCTCAGCACTTGACCCACCTCTGCCCATGTCTCTGTGCCATGTCACCCGCTGTCTGGACATATTTTTTCTCTACAGTGGATGAGGGCTATGCTGAGCTCACCAAAGAGCTGAGACCTCAATAAATGGCAGGTTATTACGCTTAGGTGGCCTTGAACTTTCTGCCCTCTTGAAATCTGTAGTGCGTCCCATCTTGATAGCCAAGAATAAACCTAAAGCCCTTCACAAACACACTTGCAGAGCAGAGCAAACAGCCCTTCAGCAGGAACTGGGTTATCTGCCCAACTGATCTTTCAACAGGCTCTTCTGCCTAAACCAGTCACCTCTTCCGGCTTCCCCTTGGGAGCAGCCGCTGTGATTTGGCCAAGGATAGTCTGCCTGTACCTTGCATCATCATAGAAACAGCACATCCAGCCAGTGCTCCCAGGTGATAACCTGTGGCCTGCTCATCCCTCTTGTCCTAGATTCAGCTAGTATAGAGGTATAGTTGGATCTGTTGATGCATTAGTGTAAGGGAATCTGGAGAGCAGGGCTGTGTGCCCTGGAGGATGAAGACTTCCCTGACCATGGCCAAGGCTCCAGGACAGTGTTGGCTTGCCCCTCTCTGCTCTGTACATCACTGACACAGGACTTTTGTGAAGTGTTTCTTCAGTTATCACCTCAGCTGGAGCTTAATGTCACCATTCCATTTGTAGCAGGAGAGGCTGTTCAGCAGAGACAGCCCAGGAGAGCTGCAGGTGCCTCCCTGCACAGAGCTGGTGTCTGCAAGGACCTGTCTTTGGCCTTGCCTCAGAAATCCTCACTTCCTATCTCTGACACACTACAGTTACTTCAAATTCCTTCTCCCCTCCTTTTTCCCCAAGCCACAGCCTTCCTGGTATTGTATCTGTGACTGGAAGCACTGTTCCTGGAAAGGTCTTGTACAGTCACGAGGGACTGATTTTCAGGTCTCATGTGGGCACCAGTACCAGAGAAACTGCTGGCTGGACTATCTGTCCAGCTGCTCTGTTACCATAATTGTGTGTGTTTGTTCAAAAATCATGTGGCTCTCTCTGCTGGCACATGCTCATCAAAACAAAATAAAAACTAAATTTCCAGGCTTCTATTTTTGCCTTTAAATGCTTTTGAGTTTCAATTCAATTACTGTGCACTGTCCCCTCTGCAAGACGACTGCTCTTCACTTTCACAGCTGGAACACAGCACTGTGAGTGCATGATCCTCAGCAAAGCACAGAGAGGGATCCTTGTAGGAGTCATGTCCCAGGTTGGGCAGTCATTAGCCACTCGCTTGGAGCGATGCTGAGCCTTGAGCAGGACCAGGCTGCATTTGAGCATGCTGCTGCTGCTGCTGAACTACCCAGAGCTCAAGATGTGCCAGCTGAGGAAGGACAGAAGATAACAGATAGAGCAATTTACTAGGATAAACATATCCCATTTCTCAACACTGGGAACAAGCTTATATTGGCAGCATGAATCTGTGCCGGTTCAGGGATCTGCAGTGTAAGGCTGTGGGTTGTCAAACCTGGTCAAGCACCCTAAAACTGTGTTTAACTCTTGAATCTGTGGTCTCATGTTAGCAAAGCTATCTAGAAGTTCCTTTTGGGCTGTCACTGATCTCTTTGACAGCATCTCATGAAGCAGTGAGTTACCATTCTCAGCTTAGCCATGGCTGCGTGACACAGCAGCAGCAAGAGCAGTGTGGGGTATCCCCGTTCCTGCTTCCTACAGCTGACAGAGACAAGGGTCAACATACCGGACGGGCTGCAGGTGGCCTCTGAGTTCATGAGTGTTTCAGCCTCCCTGACCCTGCAGTGAAGTCTAGGTGAAAACTGCAGCCCATCCTGAGCTACTCTGTTCCTCAGTTTTCGTCTGGTTTCTCTCAGGAAAAGATACAAGTGGTGGTAGCAGCGCTCATGTTATAGGTTTCTGAGCTCCACCAGCCCAGCCTGGGAACTACATGAACATTTAGCTGCTCTGCCTCTGTTTCTTCCTCTAAAAATGAATTAAAATCACAGTGACGAACCTGCTTTATTAATGCTGGGCGCTGGCCAGAGATTGAATATGTGACTGCTCAGTTATTTTCAGCTTGGAATCCCCTATCATTTTCTATCATGGTTCCCTAGACAAAACGCTGCATTTCGACAGCAAGATAAACACAAACATGAACTGGAAAAGGTCTACCTTATCTTGTCATCATCTGTGAACTGTGTGATGTGAATGGCTTGACATATGATACTTGTGGGCAGTATTTTATCCAGAGTGTGGATTCCTGTGCTTCCAGATGCTGTTTGTCAACTACCCCGAGGAGTCCCTTGTGAGTACAGGGAAACACTCTGCTCTGAGCCACACCAGGATATGTCTGGAATACTTTAGTTGTCTGTAGTAGCATAACCGGATTTTTATCAATGTAACTGAGACAAGATTCCGTCCAAGATGTTCTAATAAAAACAAAAGTCTGCCCTGGGAACACAGAGCATGTGATAGGTTTTTTTCCAGCTCACTCAGCACTGAAGAGCTGAAAACAAGATGGTGCTGCTTACAAAGTCATGGAGGTGCTGACATTCCTCATGCCTTTCACATTACACATCACAGCGACAGGGCTATATGAGGCTCCCGATGTCTTCAGGGATGGAGATTTTGCTTGGAGATGAACTTTGATACTGATGGACTCTGTAACTGCCTGATGAAATATGGGGTAGGGGCAGGAGGTCAGCGAATAGTAGGGAAATGTGGGTTGCTGTATGTACTGACACAGTTGTCACTGCAGTAACCAAGTGTCCCCAGAGTTGCATGCTACCATTTCTAGCCTGTTACGGTGTTGGCAAGCCCAGTTATGTTTTCTTTTATGCCTCTGGATCAAGAGGGGGCTGGTTATGCAGAGGTGGTATATAAGGCTGGTGGTGAGTACATCACTCGCTAGCTACTCACGTTTTGATAAAGTCCTCTGCCATGGCTTCCTGGTGTTTGCAATCCCATGAGCAGTAATAACCAGTTCAACAAAAATGAACCTTCATTAAATCCACAAAACACATGGCAGGATTGTGGTCGGGGGCTTTGCCAGCCATGGACCTGCAAGACATGAAACCAAAGTAAGTTGTGCAGATCAAAACGTGTAATAGCACAGAGCTCGTAAATGTGTTTCCTCCTTCTAGACCCAGATTATCAAGCAAGTGGCTCCCTGATCTGCAGCACATACAGGGAGATACCAAATGACTGGGGTCTCACTGCTCCCCTGATGGGCTGTCTGGAGAGGTCTGTCCTTGTTTCCTTTGAGAACAGCTAGTTCTTCTCTGCAATGATCCTGCATTGTAAGTCTGGAGATATTAATTCTGATGCGTCCCCTCTGTTCGTGCCTGTGATTTGGATGCAACCTCTGGCTCAGGAAGACCTTCAGCTGCCGATTGCCAGAACTGGGAGTGCCTCTGAGAGAAGGGTTCGTGCACGTTTTGTTCTGCTGCTTATTATCTCTTCCTGATCATCCTCAGTTGGTCACAGCTGGAGGCAGAACACTGGTCAAGCTGGACTTTTGTGTTTTCCTAAGAGATGTTTAATTTCCCACAGAAGAAAATGAGTTTCTTAATGAGACCGTATGGAGGCTCTTTGACAAGGCAGAGCCTGGCTTATTTTAACTTTTGGATAGGCAACAGGTTAAGAACAAGGGGAGACCATACAGCTAGGCTGTGAGGAAGCAGAATGGACCTCATGGATGAAAGGTGTGAGGACCTTCTCAAAGGTCTGCAGGTTTGCCCAGCTATACCTGTTTTATCAACTAATGCTCAGCTTTGGAAAAGTTTTCCTCACAAACATTTTTGTCCATCCCTCTTGAATTCCTGCTCTGAGAACTGGCAGGTTTCACCTTAGGGATGGAGAAGGATCAAGAAGAGGCTGCAGAAGCAACACCTTGTTTGAAGAGGTCCTGTGACCAAGCCACTGTCCCATTGCTGAGTGCTCACAGGGCAGGGAGGATAAAACCTCTGGTATTTAACATCCAGTGTGTCAATGACGAAGAATTCACTTCTGCTGGTGCCAAACCTGCTCAGTGGGAATTGTGTCTCCTTATGGTGGCTTCCATCACAATGGAGATGCTAAGACTGCTCTCACTTAGCATGTTGTCTTTAGCCCTTCATTTGGTGTGTTGGAAAGCATCCAGTTAGGAATGAGGTAGGAGGGACACTAAGAACCCCCCCCGTACAAATGCCCTGAGAAACCTCCAAATAAAGGGAAGCCAACTTTGCTCAGAGGGAAGCAAAAGATAATTCAACATTATGATTACTGAGATCCAGGCATGACCTCTATCCTGCTCCGCATACCTGTGGTCAGCCCTTGGTATCTTTCTGCTGAGTGGGATCTCCAGAGGGGAATGGTGGATGCCTGCCTTCTGCACAGCCTGAAATGGCCTACCTGCCCTGCCACCACCCACTGTTCCTCTTCTTGGAAAGCAAGCACCTTGTTGCAGGACCAAGGAAGGGAAGATGACGGCTTTATTGCTTGAAACAATAAGTACCACATCCTGCTTCATGTAGTAAAAACTGGTTTGCCCTTTTCCAGAGCTGCTTCATATGTGCCCAGGTTCACAGCAGTTCAGCCTTGTCCGGTCAAAGGCGGCAAAGTACTTACGTGCAAAATTGTTTCATAATGGGAACACAAACAGAAATTCAAGGGGATGGACTGACAGCCGGTCGAGATCAGTATGAGCTGTGCTGGGGAGAACTGCAAGGATGGAATTAACATTGCATGAGAGGTAATGGACAGAGACTGGATGCTCATGATCTGGGGGGAGATGATGTTACAGTGTAGGGGAATAGAGCAGAAGGACCACTTGCACTCCAGACCTCCAGTTTCCAGGTGTGTTGCAATAGTGGCGATGCTGATCTTGCGGATAGTGGCTGACGTGAGAAAACACCCAGCAAATTACCAGAACTTGCAGGCTTGAGCTAGACTGGGGTGTGAATACAGATGTTCTGGTGTGGATATCCAGGTGATATGGTCATGAATACGAACTTGAGTGCATATCTACCTACTGCTGATAGCACACACATGATGACATTGCCTTGGTATCATTTAATACCAACACATATTCTGAGTTTAATTAGTGAGTTCTAATTCAGATCTAAACCAAAAAAACCTGCTGAGACAAATTCTATTTGCATGGTGTTTCTGCTGATTCTCCTTTTAATGCCAAAAATCACTGGACATTGCCTAACCCATCTGAAATAAAAAAATACACAAAGATTTTTCTGTTTCATCACTTGGGTCTCAAGGATCTACACAAGTTTTAAGACATGAAAGAATGTCTTCCTGACATTTCCAGAGTGCATTATTCACTCCTGCAGCAGACATACAAATGGTAACGTGGCAATGAAGTGTCCTGGTTCTGTTCCCAGCAGTGACACTACTCTTAAGCAATCCACTCAAAGTATTCTCCTGATCCAGTTCTCCTACCTGGAAAGTGTGTAAATAAGCCAGGGTTCTGTGATGATGAATTGACTCTCTTCAGAGGTTTCCCCATGGAACCCAGTCATTGCATGACAGATTCCTGAGGTCAGGACGCTGTGAAAAAGCCTGAGATCTCATAAAACATGGCCAATGTCTCTGACAAATGGCCAGATCCTGCTGTCCTGCTCTGACAGCAGCAAATGAAAACAAATGCAAAGGCTAATGCCTGGAAGAACGTGTTACCCTGGGTACAGCGAAGTGCTCTTGCTCTCTTCCTGCTGGGACTGGAATGGTGCCGAGCTGACAGGACTTTGCTGCCTGGTTCTGCAGCTTCAAAGCCTGTTGATATTTCCTTTGAGTCATCTTGGTGAAGAAGCTGATAAGGTTGGGCCAAGAGTCAGCGTGATGATAGTGCCTCTCTGTGTCTGCCTGGGAGTGCTGATCTCCCCAGGGCACTGTCACTGGAGCCCGCTGGAGCCTGAGTCAGGGCTGGAGCTCTGGCTATTCCTACTGTGTACAAACACACTTCTATGTGTATTACTCCTTTTGGGAAAAGCTGTGTAGAAAAGGTCATGCCAAAAGGAACCAGTTGAAGAACAGACCTCATGCAGTGGTTGGGGTGAGGATGCTGCAAGCCCTGTATCCCACAGGTCCCTCCATGATGTTTCATGTTTCAAGACGAGGTCTGATGCACATTCTGACCCCCTGAAGATGTGGGAGGCCAAGTGTGCTCTGAGCACAGCACTGCACAGGCGCCATGCAGCAATCCAGCGGCAGTGGACCATGGAGCCAGGACCTCTATCAACCAAGGAGCAAGCATCAGTAATACAGGTGTACGTGAATAGAAGCTTTCTTTGACAGATGAGAGAAATCTGGAATCTTGGAGTCGGCCTCAGATTTTTAACCCAAACCCTGGCAAACACTGAGCCAGGACATCTGTGATTGTTTTGGTGCCTGGTTTGGGGAATTAATTTCTCATTCCCAGTCCTGGGCCTGCCTGTGGCACATTGTCCTCACAGACAGACACGTTTGAGCTGAACTCATCAAAATTCAGGAGCAGCTAAGATGGGATCTGCTAGGATTTTCATAGAGAACAAACCAAGAAGCAGCCTGACCCATCACTGCCTCCTCTCAGCTGCTTATGAAAGCGCTGTTTCCAAAGACCAAGATGCCCAAAGGCTCTGACTGACCACACATGCAATAAAAAGTCAGAATAGCCTCAATGGGCTCTGCAATGTGCTGCAATTCCTCGCCAATGCAAAAGAAGCTCTTTGAAAATTAAGAGACTGCAATTTGCTCTCTTTTTTCCCCTTTAACTCTCAAAATTAATCATCCTTGCCAAGCTCTAGCTATAAAGCAGTTTCAAGCCTGCCCAGCAGCTCTCAAATCCTGAGTATTCCCTGTTGCTGAGCTGTTGGTGAGTAGCAGTGCTGGAGCTTGCAGAGCTGCCATCCTTGGGGGATGTGCTTAAACCATCATGGGTCAGGAAGACTGCTAAACATTGATTCCTGAATAGACTTGGCTTTGCCACTGGCTTCAGTGCCAGCAATGTGAGGCCAAAGTTGCTTGGAAAATCCCACCGCCAAAGTGAAATATGGTAAGCAGCGTGTGAAGGTCTGCTACCTGGCTGATTCACCTTTAAGGACTTTTAAAGACAATTCAGTGGTCCCTGTCTGAACAAGTCAATTTACGTGTGCAAAACATCCTGATAAAGCTTTTGAGCTGTATCCCTGTGCCTACATCATGTTCTGATTTTGGTGGAATTTCATCAGTTTTACAGCGAGAACCATGCTTTGTGCTGTGATTAATGTAGCAGGGATGGAGTTATGACTTTGCTTTTTAGCAAAGGGTTAGTTGAAAGACATAAAGGGAAGCTGGAAGAGCAACAGCTTCCAAGGGGGATGGATTGGGGTCATTTTCACCAGTCACTTCCAAGTTTCCCTGTGATTCCCCAAAGTTCTTCCAAGACAAACAAAACCCTGTTTGCTGAGGCTTTCCCAATCCTCCCTCTGACACCAGAACTCTCTTTAGTGCAGACAAATTCCCCGAAGCTGTTTGCAGCAACTGCTGCCTAATGACTATCATGCTGCCAGTTCCTTACAGATTACTTCAAGATGCTGAGCGATCCTGCCTGTCTAATCCAATTGGCTTCACTTTGGATGCCTACGAGAGATGAAGTTGAACAAAATAAATGTGAACCAAAGCAAACCTCTGCTGCACGCTGCTGAGAAATACCGCTTGTCATGTAAAGGTCAAGTGCTGTCAGGCTGCTGCTAAACCACAGCGTTTAATTTTCCTGCATCTGAGAAACAAACTGAAACAACAGGGCAGACCTGCAGTCGGAAGAGATGCAGATGGCATGGGGCTGGAGAGGGCTGTGGCTTTTCCACCATCAATGGATGCTCTGGGCCATGTGGCTGGGCAGACCACCACCACCTCAGCAGTGGGAGAACATCTGTGGGCACACACAGCATCTGGGATAGGGGACTTGGAGGCTCTGCTCTGCTACCAATTGCCTGTATGTCCCTGAGCAATTCACTTAACCTATCCATATTTAATCTTCTTTTGGGTTAAAAACAAAGAGTATTGATACTGTTCCTCTGCTTCTGGAGGAGGCAGTGAGGACCTTAAGAGGTGCTTTATATGCTTTGGACCTTGTAAGTCCTGTAGATGGACATCAGTTCAAACTCACGTCAAACGTTCTACATGGTGACAAGCAGAGATATTGAGCTTTGTGTTTGCTATGGAGTGGTCATCACGAAATTATGTATCATCCTGAATGGTGCCAGAAACTCTCTTTAGTTTTATTTCCACAGCAAGGGGCTTTGTTTACATCAGCATGTATAAACCTTAAGGAATCTTCAGACTCTCTGCACCAGGCTGGAAGCTTGCAACAAAATCCTGGGATGAAGCTAATACTGTCCAGTGTCCTGGCCAAATGTACTGTACAAACCCTGGAGTTTTCTGCACGTTCAAACCATATCCAGACTAGTTTAAACTGTTCAGAATCTAAGAGACATGGAAGCAGGAATAATCTACAACATCAGCGGAACAAGGAGAAATTCATCATGTGTTCCCAGATGTCACCACCAAATAACAGAGGAGAAAACCTGCAGAAGCTCCTTGTTTGCCTCTGTGTTTTCAGTCTGATTAACCCTGAGGCAGCTGCTATCATAAACATTGATCTTTGGTCTCACGTTCCCTTAGTTTGGAAGAGGAAAACAAGAAATATGATGTGTAAAGGTCCTTGACACTGAAGTGACACTTTATTTTCTTATAATCTAAGAGTTACAAAGTCTTGTCTTGACATTCTTCTAATTTGACTTCAGTTGAAGAAAAATAAAGAAATCCAGAAAGCACCTTTCAGCAGAAAGAATATTCTCTGGAGGCACATGAAGAAGGATGTCAAGGAGGTGTTCATAGAGCTGAACAAAGTCACTTCCACAGACAGTATGAAAACCTATTTCAAGTGCACTGCATACCTGAAACAGGAGGAAACAATCTTGTTTCTGTGATTTGTTCACAAAGCTGTTACCGTCTCTTTTAATAGGGCTTTGGACAGAGGAGGTCAGCACTAACAATCTACGTATCAGTCACATACAGTCTTATCATAATCAGGCATCAGTAATGCCTTTTTAATCTTGCCTTTACACGGAAAACAAACCTATGCTTGCCATATAGAATAGACCTTAGCTTACTGTTCCAGTTTTGACCCTTCTCTGGTTTGTGTCTGAAGTAGGAAGTATCCGATTTTTACTGATTCACCTTGCAGATTATGAAATGCTCCTCCTGGTACTTAGAAACCCATTCGGTTTTGCTTTTCTTGCTGCAGAAAAGAACTGCTATAATCCCTATTGTAATTGAGGTTTTTCTTCTCTGTTAAGTGCTTTGTCTTCTTCAGGACCAGTAAGGATGTATTAGAAAGGTCCTTTCTTTGCATTTTGCAATAAACATCATCCCTCATTACCTGTAACCACAGAGCCCAGTCAACATTCCCATGTGTTACTCCAAGTTATAACTTTGAAATGTTCTAAGATTTAGAATGCAAGCAGCAGTTTCTCAGTACACTGCACAGACACAAGCTCATTTCAGTGCTGGCAAATACAAAGTCACACTGGGATGCAGAATATAGATTTCATGTTGTTTTCTTACTAAAACAGCTTTGGACTGTGGACCTTAATACCCTATATGGTCAGATATGAAGACAATTCACTACTAGGAGCACTGCCAGCTTCTAGTAGTGAACAGACAAATGTCCTAATCATTCCTCTACTGCAGTGTATTCCATCCCTTGAAAATGGAGTACAGTACGGAATGTCGAAAGGTTGAGTGAGTTTCAGTCCGTCTACCCCAGGGATGTCAGGAGTTTCAATTTCATATTAAAACTCTGAATTATACTGAGTGTAGAGCCAAGCTGAGCTCCGCTGTGATGTGGGATTCTATGAATATTCCTAGGACACTAACTAGAAATACATCTTTTCATACTGTATGACAAGAATCTGTAATAGGATCCAACATGGATAACCTTTACTGAGGCAGAGGGTTCATCCATATGGAATACCAAGAACATGAGCTGTGGAACAAACAAACAGAAGCTTGAACGGTTTATAAATTTAGGTGTTGAGTGAGCACTAACAAATTCATCTAATTATTAGACAACCCTGGGTTGGCAACATTGCAAAAATTCTCTCTAATTGCACATTGCTCTTTTCCTCTTATTCTACCTTTTCCTCTGCCTTCACCTGCTTTGGCTTCAAGCACTGAAGAAGAATGAGATCAAAACTAAGATGAGGGCACCAGCAAAGGACCAGTTTGTTCCAAGCATGGAGGCCCTGCTGCCACCGTTATAGCCCACTGCACCTTGGACATGCCCAAACACGCAGGACTGTAGTTTGTTCACATTGTTTCTGTTGTAGCTCTGCAACAAGCAGCTTCTTCCAGACAGGTTTATGTCAGTCATAGCTTTAGGGAGAGAAGCTGTGGGCAAACAAACATCGGTTTTGAAACAAGTCATCAAGCACAACAGATTATGCACATGCACGTGCGCACCCCCCCAGCGTGTCCAGAGGCTGCCTGGTAAACACCAGCATCATTTGTGAGCTCCCAAAGTTCTGGCTTGCATCCATGCTGTGCTATATGTGTTGTTGATGGTGACGTGTGTCTTCAGTACCTGGGGTTCCTGCTCTGGCTGGCATGCATTTAGAGACAGAAATGGAGCCTGTGGCAGTGTGGAGGAAAATAAATGAACCTTCAATCTGAAAGGAGGAAGCCCCACACATACAAAAAAGAGGTGCGACTATCTTGGAATTAGGTGAAAACATTTCTTCAGCAGCTATTTAGTTTCTTCCTCTTTCTTTGTCTTATCCACCAGCATGTTTTAAAGTTTATTACGGAATTCCATCAGCTTTTGGCAGCATGTCAGCAAGACTTTAGAAGGGACTCAGCAGAGGGTCTTTGGTCCATGTTAAGGTCAATTTTACAAGTGCTTCCCTTCTGAAGCACTGCAGGGATAATAAAAGCTCTTTCCTACCTGCACTGCAACTAGAGACAGTGCATTATAACCCTACTGCACACCAGCAGTTCTGAGTCATCTCCATGCTCAGAGGCTTTCCTTGCTGAAGAGAGGAGGTTCATTAGCCATCAGCATATGCAGCAGCTACTCCAGCCCAGCTACGCAGGCTGTGGTGCTTAACACCCTCCATCATTTCATTTGCCCCTTCAGATGAAATTACTGAAATTCTACATTAATAGAACTAGTGCTCACCCTTGGGTGGATTCCTTATTTTCCTAAATTCCTGGCTATTCTGAAAGACATTACTTCCAATAATGGCCCCTTAGGGCCGTTACTGGGCAACTGGCTGCCCTGTTTAGTTCTCTTCTGACATCCTGAACTATAAGAGCAAAACAGGTTTTAATAACATCTCCCAGCTATGCTAAGCATGCTGCCGAAAGAGCAGTGTCGCATGTTAATTTGGGTGCTGGCAGATACATTTTTGCTTACATTAAGGCATTTAAACATGAAGAAGTGGATGAGTGAGCAGTTGTTGGCCTGGGGCTCTCTCCCTTCCCTTCTCTCCCTTCCACTTCCTTTTAAATCTGGTTTTTCCCTGCATAATCTGATAATGGAACCTGTTTGCATGAGTGAGTCAACAGCACCCCCACCACATGTCCCTTTTGGGGTGGCAGACAAGCAACAGATGGGGGGACTGCAGAAGAAAACATTTCTTCCTGAGGAATAAGAATCCAAGAAATCTTTCCAGCAGTGTTACAGAGTCATGGTAGCCTCCACCAAACCCATCTGTTTTCATCTCTTCCCGATCCAGGCAAACCTTGTGCTCAAGAGGCTTCAACATAAGAACAAACCAGCCATCACATTTGCATGTCTTTGCCCTTTGTCTCTGTTCTTTCCCCAATGTACCAGACCTTTGTCCCAGCTCATGATGACACTGACCTGCTCAGTTCAACCCTTGAAAGACCTGAGATGCTGTTGTGCCAAACCACAACCAAATGTAAACTTTGAAAATAAGAATAATAAAACAAAAACAAAAACAAGGGGGGGGGTAAAACACCCCTCCCTAATCCTTCTGTCTTGTCAGAACTTCAAAACATCCTTTAATGCATGAGTCAGTCCCTAGGCATCTCCATACATCCTATTTTTGTTCTAGCCACCAGCATGATGATTAGAAACCTGTTTGGATTGTGCTTTGCTATGGCCTGCCAGGAGCCTGGGCATGGTCCCTGGGTGTCACCCTGTCTGCAGAGAGGGTCCTGTGCGTGGTTCTCATCTCCTCTCTTTGGGCCATGAGCTGACAAGCACTGGTCACAGTGGCACTAAAAGGACTTTAACTCCTACCCTGGCTTTAAAAACTGCTGTGACAGGTGAAAGTGAACTTGCAAGAGGTGTCCAAAGCTGAGGTTTCCTTGAGCACTATCAGTCCTTCTGCTGTGCAGAGATAAAGGATGCTGCCAGTGTGCACTTCTCCCCATGTCTGCCCCTTAGTGTCTCCTCCCTGTGTGTCAGACGAGTCTCACTCAAACCGAAGGCCATCCCACCGTGTGAAAGCAGTCTTTAAGAGAAGCAAATCAGACCCGTTGCCTTCCACTGTCAGCCGGCAGCAACAATGAGCTGAGCTATCCACGATTCAGCTCTGCAGCTGACATTAGGTCTTTCTCTTCTCTTACTTCCTGGGAGAGCTCCCCTGACAGCAGAACAAGCAACCACCCTTTGCTGAACAGCTGCACAAATGGGAGCTGTCAGCAGCATCCCAGACCATCGAGGAGCCCTGGCTGCCAATAGGCCTTTCAGAAACCCGTGGGCTTTAATTTGCAACAGGAGCTGCACACTCATTTTTCCCCCCTTGGTGAAGGAACAATGCTGTGTCCTTATCAGCAGAAACATTTGCTGGGGAGTGATCCAAGAGTGACTGATGCAAGGCTCTCTTCTGTGAAGTGCTTTGTCCTATTCCCAGATGAAGTACATCAGTTCGCATCCAGTTAAATCCTTTGAGCTTTTATCAGTGCGTGTATATATAGATGTGAGTAAGAAAACAGTGATGGACACAGTGGTGAAAAAAATGCCATGTGGATCTTGCATTCCTTATTCCAAAGTAATACATTATGTGGCAGATGACTGGCCATATTTGTGCTATGCTAGTAACCACAATAACCATATGAAGCATCCACTTTCCTAGACAGTGTCCTGGAAGCAGGAGTGGATACCTACTATTAGTATCCAGTACTAACAGAGAGAGGAGGCTGCAGAGATGCGCAGACCCTTCATAGATGAAGAACAGATGATCTGGCTCCACTGACAACCCAGATAAATTCAGTAGTGCTTC
Organism: Pezoporus wallicus; assembly: GCF_028554395.1. Classification (NCBI taxonomy): domain Eukaryota; kingdom Metazoa; phylum Chordata; class Aves; order Psittaciformes; family Psittacidae; genus Pezoporus; species Pezoporus wallicus. The sequence goes on from NW_026638191.1 coordinate 564,343, forward strand.
CACCAGTAGGATGGAGGGACTATAATGGGAGCAATAAATATGTGCCATTTCTTTCCATCCTTGGGAGTGTAGATTTCTAGCCAAGATCACAGGTCCCAGTGCACACTGCAGATGTCTGTGAGGTATTACAGCTGCTCAGAGCAATAAGGAGCTGGGATTATTGACTGTCAACCTCAATCACCTGATCCTCAGTCCCTCTCAGCTGCATTGCTGGCTGCCAGACAATGTCATTCACATCCTCACACCCTGCAGCTCTGCCGGAGCCATAAGCCCCGGGGTGGTTTGTGACATGAGCAAGTTGGACATAGGTGGGAAAGTGCAAGACCATGGCTGCTGCTGCTCTGCCAGGCTGATAATGTGTTCTGGGGCTGAGGGGCTGGTGCCATCCCTTGCTTGACACCACTGCCCTGTGTGCCTGGCACCCAGGGTTTTCCTGGGAGAAGGGGAAGATGCTGTTCCCTTCTCCAGCCTTGCTGAAAATCAGTTCAGGAGTTGAGCGGAAGTCCAGACCATGCAGGGAACCCCCTGCCTAGGAGGCATCTTTTGAGACCACCAGCATTTTACCTGTTCCTCCACTGCATACCTGGTGCATTTCAGTCCTTCCTCCTGCCCCTGCTCCCCGGCTCTCCCAGCACCCTGGCTGTGTGTTAGCCTGTGCACTGACACCGGCTTTGAAGTCACCCTCGGTGGCAGAGGAGCAGGAAGCTGGGGATTAACAGCAGCATTTCTTATGAGGGGATCATCACGTGCGCAGATCGGATAGCCCTTCACACGCCAGAGCTACTAATGAGGTGCTTCCCATGTGGCTGTTGAAGGACTCATAACCAAGGTCCTGCCCTGTTCCGTTTCCCAGCAGTGACCATGGCAGCTGTCTGACAGAGGTCCTCTCTCAGAAATGTTTAGTTTCTTGCCCTCTCCTGTTGCTGCCCTTCTTGATCCTGCGCACAGACGGTGTGTTGGGTCCCCCAGCTCCAAGCCCTGTGTGGTTTCGGGGCTCAGTATGCAGGATCTGCTCTGCAGCACAGCCTCTCCTGATCCCACTCCAGTGTTGGGCCCCAGCACATCTGTGTGGACCCATGCCAGCCATCCTGCTCCTCTAGGCCACTGCTCACCAGGACACACCGCACAGCCACCCTCACTGCTCAGCTACCTTCTTTTCTTACAGGCTGGGCTATTTAATTGGAATTAGTATTTACATCATGAATAGCTAAGCAACAAGCTTGTTTTTCATCAAGGCAGTGCTAAACCGCTATCGCGTACTTTTCACTTTGCCAAGCAAATGTGTCAATGGAAAGTAGGTGAGTAAAATGAAGATTTCGCCTTTATGGCACACAGAAGACACTGCATAGAGTGACATTGTTTAAAGGTGGTTTGGATGTCACATAGCAGCATCATATTCTTGAGTCTAATCTAAGGGCATCAATGGAAAGTGTGATTTGAAACAATGCTCCTGGAAAAGATCTGTATTTGAAGAACAGCAGATGGGCTGGAACTGGATGATCTTAAGGTCCTTTCCAACCCTAACTATTCTATGATTCTATGATCCTAAATCCAGACCTCAGCAGGACTCTGCTGTAATCCTGATGATGGACTTGAATGTGCAGGAGGGTACTGAGAAGTGGCCATAGCATGAATGAGGTGGTGCAGCCATGTAAAGGACACAGTGGAGGGGTTTCAGACTGTGCTCAGCTGCAGTTTTGCCTTTTCAGGATTCAGTATGAGGCAGCTGCTTCCTGACATAGGCTCCCCTTTGAAAGACTCTAGCTTCAGAGAAGAAGTGACCAGGAATGAAAGAGCCAAGAGCTGGGTCTCATGGGGCTGGTCCAGATGCCTTTGTTCCTGCCCCCACAGCAAAGCTCCTGTGAACTGGGGTCTCCTGCATTTCCCACAAAATCTGCTAACTTCACTCGTAATGACAATAATAACACAGGCTGCGAGGGCTGTTGAATTAATGAGCTTCAAATTCTTGGGGGAAAAGAAAGGTTCGATGGCTTGGCTGGCAAAGTGAGTGATGGAGCCAGGACCTACGGCCTCTTGGTCCCACACTCACTCTGAAGGGGAAGGTTGTTACTCTTGGCACCAGGGACCAGTGAAAAGCAGCTGCTCTGTATGCTCAGCACCGCTTCAATAAACCATCCACATCCACCCTGGGGGCTGGGAAATACAACTACTAAGGTCAAGTTGATAGCAGGTGAAGGATAGGGGTGCTGTGCAATTCATTTTTGTTTATTTAAAGCCTTGTAATTACTTTTCACATGGCTTTATTGGTTATTATTTATTTTGGACTTCAAGCAGGATTTTCCCTTTTAAAATTGCACCCACTTGGACTCGGCAGCTGCCTTAACTCATGCAATAGGAATGAACTGAGATTTACAAGGAAAGGGAATACATACCTTCCTAGAAAATGTTTGTCTTATCAGGGTCTATCGACCACCGTCACGCTAAAACTCTAAACCTGGAAAGGGACAAGGCTTTCTTCCAGATGAAAAGTCTGTGATATGCTGCACAGGACAAGTATAGCTGATGCAGTGGACACCAGACACAGTGAGCCACCAGGCCTCCTCCACACCTCTGCTTTGCCTGTAAAATCACCAGTGATCTCTTAACTTTAGGCAGCCTCTTTGGAAGCTATTTAAGTTGTTATGGAAACTGTCTAAAGGAGTGAGCTATTCTCAAAAGTAAGCCTTCACCTCAAACATCTACTGTGTTTTTGTGGCAGAAAGCCCAGTGCTGCATTGACAGTTCCTGACCCACCTTAGTCTGCAGCTGAGTGTCAAACCCACTCAGGTGACAGGCAAAAGTTCCTGTTTCTGGACCAATGTGCCTCCTCCCTGATGGGCACATCCCTGTGTTGTCAGCTCTGGGATGTGGATGCTGCTCCTGTACCACACTTTAGCCTTGAGAAGCAAAAGCAGCTGCTGTGCTGGTAAAGGGACAGATGGCCACCTTCCTGTGCTCCCTAAGCAATCAAGAACCACACACTGACCACTGATGGGGAGCTGGCAGGTCCTTGTGGTCCTGCCCCACCACTTTACTGCCTAAAGCTGTGCAGAGAGAACTGCTCGCAGCGGCAGGGATGCACACAGGTCTCCCCCCGTGAGTGCTTTACCCACAGTACACGTGCATACAGCTGGTTGCCTGTGCTTACATTACACATGAAAACAGTGGTGACTGTTGAATTCAACCATGGCAGGGCTAAAAGGGAGAGTGGGGAGCTGTGGTGACTCACAGAGAGGTTAAAAAATGGAATAAAACTCCCTTGTGCTACCGTTGAGAAACACATGGGCTCCTGTGTGAAGGAGGTGGGACAAGGACAGCACAGCACATAAGCTCTCTGCTGGTGTTGGGGTATGCTGGAGGAAAGCCAGAGGCCCTTCTAGCTGCTGGATCCCCAGGACTGATTCGTTTTAAGACTGAAGACAAGTCATTTGACTGCATCTGCATTTATAGCATGTACAGCACCACGATTTCCATGCATGGTGCTCCTGTTTGGCTGCACAGCAGAGCTGCCAGGCACAGGCATGACCTTTTGGCGAGAGCCTTCAAACCCTGACTCAAAGGGACCTGGCAGCAGTGGGAAGAGCTCAGCATGGCTTTCAGAGTAATAAGCATCTCAGCAGAGGAGCCAAGTGGGCTGCTAGAAACCCCATGGGTGAAACCATAGGACTTCTGCCCCCTGAGAAGGCAGTGGCATTTCTGCCTTCACCTCTTCCTCATCCTCAGCCAGGATCCATGTTTACATCTATCTCTGCATCTTGGAAAAGCAGGATCTCCCTCATTGCGCCACCAGGTCTCCATCAGAGGGTTACACAAGTGATTATGATACCAAATGGCTTTGACCTGTGAACTGAGAAATCAATGGCTGGGCAGGGCTCAATTCACTATAAAAATATTTCCAGGCACCTTGAGAACATCGTATTAGTTTCTTTCATTCTGGGGAGAGGGCAAGGAGCCAGCCTGTGTTATGCTTGATTCATACATTAAGATCTTCATTATGACTCTTGATTTACCTGCCCTGGCCTTCTGCATGCCCAGCACAGCACAGACTGGCTACAGTGCAGAAGTAGAGGCATTTCTGGGGCAAAATGTTTCAAGAACTGGAAATGTAAGTGCAGAAAACTCCTCTGGGGTGTTTAGCAGCATGGAGGTCCCCATGGACTCAGGTGATAGGAGTGCAGGCAAAGAGGCTGGGTTCCTGGAGAGTTTTCTGTGTTGACTGCCAGAGCTGGACCATCACTGCAGCAGCATCTCCAGGGATGCAATCAAAAAGGTCCTTAAGCATCATGCACGACGAAGCAAACAGCATTCAAAAAAAGCCATTGATACTTTCCTGGTGAACTGAGGGAGAGCATGCCTGTTCTATGGGAATGGGGAGGAATTTTGGAGGATACAGAGCTCTCAAAACGTTGTGTTTGTGCCTCCATTGAAGAGGTGAATAGCTTGCGCAGGAGAGAAAGCCCAGGCTGGCAGGTTCTCCATCTATTTAGCTAGTTGAACCTGCAACCATATTTTATCCCAAGTGCTCTGCCGTGAGCTGGCGGAAGGGGTGAATTAGACTTTGCCAGGGCTAATTTTAGTCAGAGACAGCCTTACACCATTTCCCCAGGGCTAGCTACATTAACGAAAATATAAAATCAACCACAGATTAAAATCACCCAATTACTATGGTATAGCAAATAAAAACACTAGCCAGAGATGTAATCGCACGTGCTATTAAAATGCACTAGCACACAAAGCACGGTTCCCAGATACCATCTCCTAAATGAATGCCACACACAATAGCCCATCTAAAAGCCATTACTTGCATTGTTTGAGGAGTTACACACGGTGTTTGTTCTGACATTCCAGAGTGGGCTGGGGTGGGTAAAGAGTCTGGGTGCTCAGGAGACACGGTACCTTTCACTTGGTGTGCTGCTCTGAATTTAGCCATTTAGTCCATTAATGAGCAGAGAAAGGGAGGACCGGCTGATGTATTGCAGGTGGGATACGAGCTGCAAAGGTCTCCGAGGTCTAGGGAATAAGTTAAACAGGATTCACATCAGTTGTCATGTCCAGGTTGAGAGGGGGCAAGTGATGTGTGAGCTATGTATGGAGACTGAATTCTGACTAACTCTATTGTATACATCACCTTGGCATCTTAGTGTTTACACCCTTCTTGCTACCAGACATGGTCCCCAGTTAGGCAAGTTTGTTGATGGTAACCAGCATAATAAGTATCTTTGCATGTTCCGGAGATGTTTGTGTTCAGAACTCTCCGCGTGGTAAAAGCAAAATCTTCATGACAGTTCTCACTGCAAATGTCCAGTCTCTGTAAAACAGGCAGACTGGTGGCTACAGTCATACTGAAGCATTGCAAAGAAATAAGACAAGCCTGGCTTATGCTAAGCCATTTCTGCATTGTGGTTTCGTTTCTCTAGCGAGGCATTTAGGGAAAGGATGGGACCATACATGTCGTAACCACAGAGAAAAACAACCTTTTTAGCTATCTTGTGCAGTCCTCTCCACAAGACCTGCCAGACATTAGTGGATGTCTTCTTCAGATGCCCGGAGGAATGAGGATTAAGTAATTCTGCCTCATTGAAGGAAAACAGAAAATTAAGGGCACAATGACTGAAAAGGGCTGGGTGATCTAGGAACAAAATGCCAAAGTCTATAGTCTTTTCTCTGTGTATGTATCGACACTCCAGGTCTGAAGCCTCCTATACAAATGCTAAGCACTTGCCCAAGGGCTCAGAAGACATTGTGGGTCCGCAAGGGTTGCATTCCTTTTGAATGATGCCCACAGAATGGCCAGGCAGATGCAGGGCACCCAGGCACCAGCTGTTGGCTTGGCCCAGCACATGTTGGTGTACCCGCTTTCAGACCATGCCAATTGCCTTGCCCGCAGTGGAAAAGTCAATTAAACTAAATTAATGTCCCTCGGGTTTGCAGCAGGTGAAGATCATGCACACAGCACCCACCATGGCCATGCTGCCTTGCAGCAGCAAGCTATCAAATCCCCCTCTAGCTCCTGAAGCATCCCTTGGAGCTGAGGGAAAGCTTGGTCTGACCAGCAGCCACACAAGCTATTTTGGGTTTGATATGCAGCAGATTTGATAAGAAAGCTCTCAGGAAAAAGCATATTTCCTCTTGGACTCAGTAGAACTGGGCACATATTCCAGCACACACAGTTCCTTTTCCTAGAAGCTCATGAAGTAGCCTTCTAAAATTAGGAATGAGAGGTGAAGTTCTGGCCCCAATTCAAGCAGGAACTTCTATCTTCAGGACCAGGATTCACTTTAGGGGTACAGTAGACCCTCACTGGTGGTGGAGAAGTGAGGAGGGCAGAGGCCCTGTGCTGTCTGTGTTGCTTCTCTAGTGTACCTCCTATATACATCTGTTATTTATGTGAAACAAAGGTTTCCATTGCATCAGTGTAGGTGCTTCATGCCTAATGATGCTGAGCATTAACTGAGGGGCTTATATTGCTTTGAAAGAACAAGGGCTGGATGTGAGAAGCAAGTCACTTCAGTACAGCCACAATTCAGTGCATTTGTGTTTGGATCAGGCTTGTTTGCCTCACACTATGTGTGTGCAACTGAGTGTGGCTCCAGCCCAGGCTTCTGTGAAATTATGGCTATGTTTATGTAGCCTCATGTGCTTTGTGGCCCCGGGTGCCCACTGCACCTGAGTGGTGTCTCCTCTGAGCTGCTGGTTGGAGATAATGAAGCAGAAACCACCTCTGTGCTGATGATGCCTGGAGGATGGGGTGCATTTTGCACTCAGAAAACCTCTCTTCTGTAGCAAACTCCCCTTCTGCAGCCTCCCACTGCATGGGGAAACAAGATGCTGGGCAGTGGACAAGGAAAGGCTACTGGTGGCATGGGCTCAGAGGTCATTGCCAGGGACAAGTCAAGAGGGAGGTGTGGGTTAGCGACAGTGATCTGCTGTGCTTATGAAAACAGTGTTCAATTATGGGAAAAACAGTAATGAGAAGGAAAAGAAGTCTCGATAACAATCTTTTATCTCTCACTATTATTCCGATGCTCTCTTCTGTTTCCTCTGCTGCCCTCACGTTGTGTCATTTTTTAACCTATATTCACCATCAGTATTGATTTACACGCGAGCAGTTCAGAATTTGGCCCAGAGACAATGAATCTCTGGTGTTCAGCTGTCCCAGCCAGTGTCATGTTCCATATAAAGCACTTCAGTTTTCACTGGGGTCATTGCTCATATTCAGCAGTTTCCTTTTTCCTTGGTCTAGTCAGAAAATAATAAACAGTAACAGTCTCCCTCCAAATGCCAGTGCTCCGGAGGTTAATAGCTGTGATCTCCCATACTCAGCAGATGCTCTTGGAGATGCACAGAGAGGACCAGAAGGTCCTGCCCGCCTTGGTGCAATGATTCCAATGGTGAAACGATTCTCACCCTTCAGTTTCCCTTCACACCTCCACAGCACCTTGGAGGTGGATGTGGGAACAGGCACTCTTTAGCAGTGGTAGCACCTTTGGAAGCATTAGGGATGATCGTGCTAGATGGGTGCTGTCTCAGGCACTTCACACCATCCTGCAGCCCTCCAGAGTGGAGGAGAGCCCCTCCACAGCTCATATCCCTGCAGAACACAGGATGGGAATGGTCCTTTGGGGCACTGGAGATGGGGATGGCTGCCCAAGGGTGGAGGTGGCAGCATCTCTGTCATCAAAGAGAAGCAGGAGTGCTTCTGTCCCTTCTGCTGTCCTCCCTGCTGCAGGTGGGGGCCAGGGGCAGCCCTGGGCTTCTCCTGCTGCAGGCTCCTGAAGCACGCAGATGGCCCAGGGCTCCCACCAGACCATGCAGGGAGCTCCAAGAGAGAAACAAGCAAAGCAAGAAAGAAACCCACATTTTATCACTCAAACCTTAATTTCCAATTGCACTGTTCCAAACACGCATAAGCGAGAGATTAACGGAGAGCTGGAAGTCATGGGTGGCTCCCCCTCATGGCTTACAAAGCAATAGAGAAAGAGAAATCAAAAGGCAGGAGGCTGCAGTGCTGCTGCCACAGCTAACCTGACGAAAGCTCCCTGACCCCTGCAAGCAGCCACAGAAGAAGGATGCTCCCATGCTGTCTGCAGGCTGCTTCTGCTCTCTGCAGCCTCCTTCTGCTCTCTGCAGCCTCCCTGCAGTGACATACCAAATACTGATATTTATCAGGTCTCTGCAAGAAGAGGATTTTACAAATTCCTCTCCTGCCAAACATTGTGTCAAAGACTCACTTCCCAGCTTGCCAAGGGCCTGATCTGGCCAGCTGCTTAACATCAGAGTGCTTGTGCTTTCCAGCTTGTAACAGCCATCTGGGCAGGCGGGGTTAAGACCAGCATCGCTGCTAGTCGCAGCCCTCAGGAAGCTCTTGCATGCCCAAAAGCCTGGCTGCTTTTTCCAATTATGTCAGTTGGGCTAATAAAAGTGATTACCTCTTGCTACCAATCCTGCCTCTCTCATTGATCCCACAGGCTGTTCTTCAAATGTCACCCAGCAAGGAGGGAGCATACATCCAATTATAAAAAGAGAAAAGATTAGTGTGATGACGAAGCAGCAGGGTCAATGGTGCAGCACCAAACAAATGAGACGTGCTTGGTTTTGACATCCTCCAAGCTCAAGGAACCCAGAAGAAAGGCATTTTGGGGTGAGCTGGGGCTCTCCCCAGGGCCTTAGGCAGTGCAAGAAGTGCAAACTTGTCTTCCCCTGAGGTTTGGTATTGTATTTGTTTAAATAAGAAGTCTTGAATGTGCTGGAAAGCCAATAACTACCCAAAATTGACCTGTGGTCACTAGTCCCACTTGGTGGGGGTCACAGCTGCTTAGCCAAGGGCAGAAATCAGTTCAAGCCATGGGCCCACCCTGATACACCTCCCAGAGGTGAATGAAGATTGCCAACACAAGCAAGAGCTGCAGAATCAAGGAAGAAAAATTAGCCTTTCTCTGCTTCCTTCACCACACCCTGTTAACCAAAGCAGAGGTTCAGGCTTCTTTAAATATAGTACAACAAAGACAAAACACTCAGATGTAAGCTGGGCTGGCTGATTTCTGTACCCAGGGCCACAGAGACTTCCAGAGGTCTGAAGCAGGCTCTTGGGAGGGATGGAGGACTGCTACCGGGGATGTGCAGGACATAAAGATGTCTTTGATAAAGCACTTGTTATGAAGCAGAGAGATTTGACTCTCTCAGAGTTGGTGTTTCCTACCATCCTCAGTCCTGCCTCTCCTCTTTCCAAGACTCAGTGCTTCATGCAAGGAGGAACATTTGCATGGCTGTTAGGGCAGGGGACCTAGTGCTTTTTGAACTCTTTGATTTGGTGTGGGAGTATTCCTACATGTTCACCTAACCCACGGGAAACTTCATAGCAAACTCGCCAGGTTACCAGAAACTTACCCTGAGCACTTTCTAGAGCCTTCTGATCAGCTCTCACAAAAGAAGGGAACAGGGAGCTGTTTGAGCACATGTAGTGCCCAGATCTTCTCGTTTTCCTGCCCCGTGGCTCTTTGTTCACATCTCTTCATTTTTAAAACCTCTGAAGTGTGCAGAGTGTGGAAACAGCACAGGGAAGCCACTGGTTAGGGAAGGTCCCTGCCTAGACAGAAACCTCGTACGGCTGAGCTGCCTTTCATCTCATTTCCTGATTCCAGCACCTCATTTGCCCCTCTGTTTAAACCACAAAGCTTCCTCCCCGTACACTCAGCTCCTCTATAAATACCCAGGCACCGGCGGGTGCGACGCGGACACCCAGCGGGCTGTGGCACAGGGCTGGCGGGGTGAAGGCTGTGGCTTTGCTGTCCGGGAGAAACAAGGCAGAGTTGTGAACCCCATGGGGCTCCAGCAGCTGACATGTTTCAAATGAGAATTAACATTAGCAACTCTTTAATTGCTAGTGAAGGCAGGAGTCCTCCACTGCCTCTGCCAGAGGAGGGACATAGTGCAGCACCCAACCAGACACTCCTGGTGCAGCTGGAGGTTTGGAGGTAAATCCAGGCAAAAGCAGCTCTTTCTATTCTCCCTTTCTGTGACACAGGGCAATTCCAGAACCACAGCCTTCAGGCTTCGCTGTCACCTCCACAAGCCCCTGGGGCCTGCAGGCAGCGTGATAAATCTCTGTGGGAGAGCAGCACTAGGCTGGACAGTGTCAGTAGAGAGCAATGGGCAGAACTGAAGCTCCAGCAGCAGCTTTATCTCCTGTTAGGCTAAAAGGAAGTTTCCAGGATTCCTTAGTCCTTATTTAGCAAATTTGTTTGCTTTGGAGGGAAATACTTGTGACTGATAGTGTCCAGGGCTAGCCATATGCCTGGCTGCAGCATGGAGGACTGTGGTGCGTGGCAGTGGCACAACCTCCCTGCCTGCTTCCTGGGGCAGTCGAGGGTGTCTGTACCTTTGACCAGCTCTGGATTCTGGGGCTGGACTGCATCTCCAGCACTTGGATGCACCCCACCACCCTGGATGCCTGTGTGCCAATGGGCTGGACTGGGGGTGAACCACAGCCATGGTGCTGGCACTGAGGACTCTCAAGGCCAGACACCTAGGTGGCATAGAATCATAGAATGGTTTGAGTTGCAAAGAACCAGTTCCAACCCCCTGCCATGGGCAGGGACACCTTCCACCAGAGCAGGTTGCTCCAAGCTCCATCCAGCCTGGCCTTGAGCACTGCCAGGGATGGGGCAGCCACAGCTTCTCTGGGCACCCTGTGCCAGCGCCTCAGCACCCTCACAGGGAAGAGCTTCTTCCTAATGTGTCATCTAAATCTACCCTGTTTAAGTTTGAATCCATTACCCCTTGTCCTATCACTACAGTCCCTAACGAAGGGTCCCTCTGGCATTAAAGTGCCACCGGTGAGGACGGGGGGCTCTCGGGAAAGGCCAGCACCTGCGTCCTGAGGATCTCCTCAGTGCCGGGTGTGCTGGAGGCACGGCGGGGCGGGGAGCACACGGGGCGCAGGGGTGCGAGACACGGGGACACCCCGGGGCCGGGGGACACGCGTGGGGCGGGCGGGCGGGGTGCAGAGGGGTACGGAGAGGGGGGTGCGAGGTGCGCGCGGGGCGCGGCGCGGGCCGCCATTGGCTGTGCGGCGGTGATGTCACGGCGGGTGTCGCTATAAGCTCTGCGGCGCCTAACGGGCTGGGGGAGTCGGGCGGGCGCGCTGCCGCCGCGACGGGACGGGACGGGACGGGACGCGCACGAACAGTGGGGAGCGGAGCGGTCCCAGGCACGCTCGGTGGCAGCACCCCCGTGCCCAGTCCGCCCCGCACCTGCCGTCCCGTATGCGCGGCGCCCAGCGCGGCGCTGCCGCGGAGCAGCTCTAGGCAAAGGCGAGCCCCCGCCGCCTGCCTGAGGGGTTCGCTGCGGGGCCATGGGGGTGGCAGGCACCGAGCTGCCCGGCGGCAACGTGAGCACGAACCAGAGCGCCGCCGACCCCACGCTGTCGCGGGACGTGTGGATGGTGGGCATGGGGATCCTCATGTCGGTGATCGTGCTGGCCATCGTCTTCGGGAACGTGCTGGTGATCACCGCCATCGCCCGGTTCCAGCGCTTGCAGACTGTCACCAACTACTTCATCACCTCGCTGGCTTGCGCCGACCTGGTGATGGGGCTGGCCGTGGTGCCCTTCGGCGCCTGCCACATCATCATGGAGATGTGGAAGTTTGGGAACTTCTGGTGTGAGTTCTGGACCTCCTTGGACGTTCTCTGTGTCACAGCCAGCATTGAGACTCTCTGTGTGATTGCCGTGGACCGGTACTTTGCCATCACCTCCCCTTTCAAGTACCAGAGCCTGCTGACCAAGAGCAAGGCACGTGTGGTCATCCTTGTGGTGTGGGTGGTCTCTGCCCTCACCTCCTTCTTGCCCATACAAATGCATTGGTACCGGGCAGACCGTGACGAGGCCATCCTGTGCTACGAGAAGGACACGTGTTGTGACTTCTTCACCAACCAAGCCTATGCCATTGCCTCCTCCATCATCTCCTTCTACCTGCCGCTCGTGGTCATGGTATTCGTGTACGCCAGAGTCTTCCAGGTGGCCAAGAAGCAGTTGCAGAAGATAGACAGGAGCGAGGGAAGGTTTCACACCCAGAACAAGGAGCAGGAGCAGAAAGGGGGAGCTGGGCACCGCCGTTCCTCCAAGTTCTTCTTGAAGGAGCACAAGGCCCTCAAGACCCTGGGCATCATCATGGGCACCTTCACTCTGTGCTGGCTGCCCTTCTTCATCGTCAACATCGTGCATGTCATCCAGGACGATATCATACCCAAGTACGTGTATATCCTCTTGAACTGGTTGGGTTATGTCAACTCTGCCTTCAACCCTCTCATCTACTGCCGGAGCCCGGACTTCAGGTATGCCTTCCAGGAGCTCCTGTGCCTCCGCAGATCCGCCCTGAAGATGTATGCCAACGGCTACTCCAACAGCAACGGCAAGAGCGACTACAACGAGGAGGACAACGGCTACCCCTTGACATCGGATAAAACCTGCGAGCTGCTGTGCGAGGAGGGCTCCTTCCCGCACCCCGAGGAGTTTTTGCACTGCAAAGGTACCGTGCGGAGCGGGTGGAGGCTGGGAGGGGGCGGTGGTGGTGGTGTAGGTGCCGCTAATTGAGGCTGGAGGCTGTGCAGAAAGCTTGTCCCCGGACGAACCTCCTGGCAGTGACCAGTCTTGAACTTGACCTTAGGGTAGGGGCCGGTGCCGGGAGCAGGGCCCGGCTACACGCCCCGGTCGGCGGCAGCGGAGTCGGGTCCCCCGCCGGAGCCTTCGCGGTTCCTTGCTATAACCCAGCCGGTGGCCTTGGAACGCCTCCCCGGGCAGAAGGGCAGCCTCGGGCGGTGATGCCGGTGTTCAGCCCAGGGAACAGCGCGGAGACAGCACTCGGTGACATCCCCCCCCGGAGAAGGGATGTTGAGGGGCTCAGTGGGGCTGTGTCCGATCCGCTGCAGTTGCCGTCTGTGGGGCAGTTTAAACAACACCCAGAAAGAAGGAATGCTTTCCTTGCCAAGTGCTATAGGACTTTCAGCTGAAATAATAATATAAATACACCGTTTTCCAGGAATGTGGTAGTGTGACTGTGGCATTCAGGAATGTGACGCTGGGAAGGAGGTCGAGTGAAATGCTGCTACAAACCATTCTTTCGTTGAGGCTCCAACCAAAGCTTTTAAACTGCCCGGTTTGTTTAAGCACAAGTCTCCAATGACAGCGAGCCCGAGGAGGTGGGACGGGAGGAACGCTTGTTTCCCGAGGCTGGCAGCGCAGCTCCGGCCGCGGGACGGCCGGGGGTCTCTCGGTTTGAGGAGGGTTTCCCCTGCGCAGGCTTTGCTGTTTGCTCCCGGGCTGGCGGCGGGCGCCCAGGGCTGTCAGCGGGGAGACACGGGCGGGCAGGTGCCGGGCGGCACCGGAGGGTACGGCAGTGGCGAAGGGGACAGTGACCCTGCACGGCAGTGGCACTGCTGCCGTGGGGTTGTTCTCTCGAAGTCCCTGGCTGGAGGGAAGCAGCGATCGGGGCGAGGGGAATGGAGCTTCCCCCTTCCCTGCACCCAGGGCTGCCATGTGAAAGGCTGGACCCGAGGGCTGGAAGGGTGTGCTAGTGCGGGGTCTTCTCAGAAACAACCGGGAGCGGTGGGGAGAAACGGTGCTCACGGGACCGTGGTGTCCCGCAGAGGGAGGGATGCTCAGGTACCGCTTGTATGAGCATCCCCTCCACGTCCCCCCTTCCTCCCGCATTTCCACGCACTTGCTCTGCAGGGGGCTTGGGGGGCGGGGGGTGGGGGGGTGCTTCTTGCATTGCTGCTGAGGCCGTGCTGGGTCCTCGGGAAAGAGCTGGCTTTGTAAATGCGGTGGGGTGAGCCGAGTCCCCAGGGCTGGTACCCCCCGCTGCAGGCGGCAGAGGGGCTTTGGGGCAGCGCTGCAAGGAAGCAGCAGGCACCGTCCTGGGGAGACCAGAAGCTGAAGGGGGAGGGATGGAGAAGGGATTCTGGATGCCGACATCTCTTTGCAGTTCCCGCGTGGCCCAGGCTCTCCTGGCTGCTCTGAGGGGCTTGCCCCAAGCGGTGATGCTGAAAGGGGCCGCCCCAGGGAGGGCTGGAGAGGAGTCCCCCGGAATGGCAGTGTGTGTGTGAGGGGGGTTGCTGCTGGTCTCTGCTGCAAGGTGCAGGGCAGTGACAAACTCCTCGGGCTCCCACACCCCTCACAGTAAAACCCCACCTGGCTTTTGTGGGGCTGGGTTCTGGAAACTGCTTGTGCTCCCTTTTTTTTTTTTTCCCGAAGGGGTCCTGATCGTGCCTAGAAAGAGTGTTGTGAAGGAGGAGCAGCTGTAAGAGCCCTCTCCTCCTCTAGCCCTGTGATGGCTGCTGGCTCAGCTCCGCTTGCCTTTCCAGCTCAGCACTACAGCAGGGAACGTGCCTGAGAGCCCTTCCTTCCTGCCTCTTGCTGCCTCCTTTGACGCCCGCTCCTGCCCATGCCCTCACCTCCTGCTTTGGTGGGGTTGTTGGCGGTGCCCAAAGTCCTCTGAGTGTGAGCCACAGGGGCAGAGGAGGGTGTGATGGCATGGTGTGGTGTGGTGTGCGAGGCTCCAGGTCAGCAAAAACATGTGCTCCTCAGATAAACATTAACAGGTTGTTGGAGCACAGGAGACGCAGCACAGGACCAGACCTGCAGTCAGGTGCTGTTTTGCTTCCTACTGCACAAGGACTGGAATGCTGTGTGTGCTGTGCTGGAGGTACACTGAGATGCACTTTAGCTTAGAAAGGGCCATGACTCGCATGTAGTGTTCAGGGGGAAGTAAAAATTCACCTCTTGATTGTAGTGATCGATATCTCCTCCGTTTTTAACCTCTCCACTTGCTGTCAGTCACTTGCTGTGTTTTGCAGCACCCAGGGGCAGTGTAGTCTGGCAGGTAGCAAGGGCATAGAGGGAATGGGTGTCCCACAGGGACAGCTCATGAGTGGGGGTCACACCAGCCTCCAGTAGGTTCAGCAGCCAAACTCTCCTGATAGACTGGGGCACAAAGAAATCCAGTGTCCACATTTCAGTTGCTGTATGTTTTTACTGTTCCTAATTATTTGCTTTTCAGCAGCATATGTTGTGGACCAGGACTTGTTGTCCAAATAAATGCTCTATTTGCTTGGCTGGCTGTGTTCCTGCTTCAGATGTTGCGGCTGTATGTAGCCAAAGCTGAGAGATGAGCAAGTGTCTTAATTGCAGAACCACTGCAGCATCCAGAGTACATGGATGTGGCAGGGACAGGAGACATTGGGCTGTTGGCACTGGGCAGTTGACCTCGGTACTGCCATGCTTAGCTATGCTGTTAGGAAACCTCGGGCTTGCAATGAATTCTGAGCATTGAAGAGCTGATTTCTTTCCTCTATGGTAATATTAGTAAAACTGATGAAATATTGAGCTGCTCAGTTCTGGGAGCAGAGGGAATGGAAAGGGGGTAATATTGACGAAAAAAGCTGAACTTGACAAACCTTTCCTGTTCCATGGTTGAAAAAAAAGTTGTGTAAGGAATCCTTTGGCCTGTTTGCACATTTAATAAAAGGATAGTTTTATAGGCATCAAAAAATGGAGCACTGAAGTCAGGGCAATAGCTGCTTAAAATGATTTAGGGTATTTAGGATTTTACCTGAGCAGATGGTTGGCTCAGGTTAAATGTATCTGATAAAACATGCAGCGGTGACTTAATTTGAGGAGAGTCATTGTGACCAAATGCCAAATTCTTATAGCAAACTGAGCTGGCTACCTGCTATGCTGCTGGTTTATACCTTACACCACTGCCACAATGGTGAATGGAGCATGGGTGGGATACGGTCCAGCCTGGTGTCAATGTGTACAACTGGAGCTCTGCGGTACATTCCCTGCTTCTAGCCACTTTGGCCAAACAGATTGTCATTGTTTTTAAAGTCAACAGGAGCGTCACGAATGCAGCATTTGTGTTGTTACAAAATACTGACCTCGCCATGTGTCCTGCTTGTGATTCAGGCAGCTGTAGCTTTCACATCACGGGCTGTCTTTGCTTTGTCCTCCAAAACAGGCAGAGTACCGAGAGCTGCTGAGTTATGTTGGTCCTTCTCTTCCTGGGAGCATTCCTGGAGAGCTTTTTCTTTCTGGGAAGCCAGGCCTTGAAATATAACCTGCTGCTTGCTCTGGCACTGGGGAGGTGTGGAAGTGCAAGTGGAGCTGGCAGAGGGAGCAGGATCTGGAGGCAGACTCCCACCTGGGAGCACGACTTCAACACATCTTCAGGACTGGCCATTTCCAGAGCACCTCATATCCCAAACTGCTCAGCAATTCATCATGTGCAGCACTGCACATCACTGCATATCCCACTGCTGGGGGGTGTCAGGGTGTGCCTGCCCCAGCCTCACCAGTGAAGCCAGGTCCATGCCTGTGGCATCTCCTGTGGTTCAGGTGAAGGGGAGACCCTGCTGATAGGGGACACTGCTGAGGCAATGGGTACAGCGGGCACAGTGGAGAGGGACGGAAGAGACTTAAGTTACCAAATGTACCCAAATGTTTGAAAATAGGCCAGGGTTTAGTAGTGCAGGAAAAGAGCCTGGCTTCTCTGGAAAGGGAGCAGATATGTGAGCAGGCACACCGCGTGCACTTCAGCTCTCCCAAGTCACAGCCACTGAGCTTTTCAAAGGGCTTATTTATGTATTTACTATAAGGGACTTGTTTTTGCTGTAGAGGGGAGGGTATTGACAACGCTGCCCAGGAGTAAACAGGCTGCAATCTGTCTCCCAGCATCTCGTGCCCTTGTGGTATGTGCTCATAGAATCATTTAGGTTGGAAAAAACCTTTAAGATCATCAAGTCCAACTGCTAACCCAATGCTGTCAAGTCCATCACTAAATCATGTCTCCAAGTGCCTCATCTACACGTCTTTTAAACACCTCCAGGGTTGGTGACCGCACCACTTCCCTGGGCAGCCCGTTCCAGTGCTTGACAACTTTTTTGGTGAAGAAATTTTTCCTAATGTCCAATCTAAACCCTCTCTGGCATAGCTTGAGGCCATTTCCTCTTGTTCTATCACTTGCTACTTGGGAGAAGAGACCGACTCCCTCCTTGCTACAGCCTCCTTTCAGGTAGCTGTAGAGAGCAATGAGGTCCCCCCTGAGCCTCCTTTTCTCCAGGCTAAAACCCTCTCCTCCCCAAGTCCCTCAGCTGTTCCTCATCACACTTGTGCTCCAGACCCTTCCCCAGCTTTGTTGCCCTTCTCCGGACCCACTCCTGCACCTCAACGTTTTTCCTGTAGTCATGGGCCCAAAACTGAAGACAGGATTTGAGATGCAGCCTCACCAGTGCCAAGCACAGGGGGACAACCACTTCCTTAGTCCTGCTGGCCACCTTATTGCTGATACAGGCCAGGATGCTGTTGGCCTTCTTGGCCACCTGGGCACAAGCTGCTCATATCACCCAGCTATTCACCCCAGGTCCTTTTCTGACTGCAGCTTTCCAACCATTCTTCCTCAACTCTGTAATGTTGCATGGGGTTGTTATGAGCCAAAGTCAGGACATGGCACTGAGCCTTGTTGAACTTCATACCAATGGCCTTGGCCCTCTGAGACTGACAAGGCTGCAGTTCTCTGGATTCTTCTTCCAGCGCTTCTTGTAGATGGGCATTACATTTGCTAACGTCCAGTCAGCTGGAACGTCCCCAGTTAGCCAGGACTGATGATGAATGATGGAAAGTGGCTTGATGAGTCCCTCAGTCCCCTTGGGTGAATCCCATCCAGCCCCAGAGACTTGTGTGTTTGTCTGGTGTAGCAGCTGGTCACTGATCATTTCCCCTTGGGTTATGGGGACGTCTTTCTGCTCCTTGTCCCTGCCTTACAGCTTAGGGGCTGGGTATCCCAAGAACAACTGTTCTTGCTATTAAAGACTGAGGCAAAGAAAACATTCAGCATCTAGATGAAGTTCTTGCTGGACTTTGGCCCTTCTGGTTTTCCCCCTTCATAAACTCATGACATCCTTGCAGTCCTCCTGAGTTGCCTGCCCCTTTTTCCAAAGATCATAAACTCTTTTCTCCCTGAGTTCCAGCCAACATGTCTCTGTTCATCAAAGCCAGTCTTCCCTGCTGCTCATCTTTCAGCACATGGGGACGGCTGCTCCTGTGCCTTTAATTTCAGTGCTCCAGCTGCCAGGAGTCTCAAACACCAGCACTGGCCAAGGGAAGGGCTTTTGTCCCCTCCCTTTGCCTGTCCTCTGCCTCCGAGGGTTTGTTTTCACTGGTATGATGAATCCGTTTCCCAAGGAGATGGGTTTATGAGCACGTTCATTCCTCTGGCAGGAGGGAGGATGGCCGGGCTCGCACGTTCCCTGCTCTGCTTTCTGTTCAGCAGAGAGCAAGTGCCACCCTTCCAAAAGCAGCAGGGAAGCAAAGGTTTCCTGGCTGACCATGGCAGTGCCTGGCTGTGTCCCTGGGATGGAAGGAGGGGCAGGGAAGGTGCCTGCTGCTCCTCTCACCAGCATCACCCCAGTCTTCCCCCTCCCCAGCTGCCTCTGTGAAAGCATCCAGCCCTGGTAAAGCACTTCATACCCTGGCTGACCTGAAGCTTTAGCTAGCATCTAAGAGCAGTATCGGTGCTTGCACTTGGGGTTTGCAATGTGTGTGGTACGCAGAGTGGTTCTTGAGGTTCTGATGAACAAGGGCTGTTTCGAAAAGCCCCTGTGGCCTTGGGTGTTATTCTCAGCAGAGAGGTGCTGTAACCCCAGGCCCCTCGAGATGAGTGGTTTGCAAGCATTAAGGTTCCTTTCATTACTGTTTTTACACTTGTGCTTGGTTTCTCAGGCCCACAAGTAGAAACGCAGCCACTCTTTCCCATCTCCTCCCTGTGCCACAAAGTCTCTTGATTTGAAAGCTTCTCTTTCTGAGACTTGAACCCAGCCACCTGAACACTTCTTCCCCTTGTTATTCTTTTATTGGAGTTGTTTTGTAAGCAGACATTAGCAGTAACCTTTCTACCTAGGGGCACAGAGAACATTTTGCAATGAACACACATCCCGGGCTGTGAGGACACCGTCATTTGGCAGCTGGGGTAGTTACACCCTCATATCAGGCACGTTCCTGTGGGGTGATCAGCTGCATGGGGCACTCATGGGAACCTGTTGGTGCTGCTTGTCCCACTGCAGAGTACAGCACCGTATTTCACCCATCACTGCCTCCTGGGGAATGCACTATAGCTGTTCCTCAAGTTGCCACTGGTGGTATGTGGTACATACCTGTGGTACAAGTGCTCTCTCTTGCACCCTTGGCCAAAGGACCGAGGCTTGTCTTTGCCTGACACAGAGCAAAGTACATCCAGTTTGGCTGGGAGCACAGATGCTTCCCCAGGGTTTTAGTGACACAGCCTGGGTCTAGACAGAGCAGCGCACGCTGGAAGCTGGAGTTCACACGGATCTGGGAAGGAGGTTATCTCTCCTGATAAGTGTTGTAAGAGCAGGACACAATGCTGAATCCCCTGGATTTGGCAGTGGGTGTGTGCTGGGATTGCTGTGTGGGAGAGTGCTGAATCAAGCACAGTATTTGAGGTGGTATTGAGCCCTTACAATCTTTGTCATGAAAAAAGCAGATTTGATGTTTCTCCACCCATTCAATTTCACTTTTTCTCCTGTTTTCTTATCCTCCCAATGGCAGGAGCATACAACTGAATTTCAGTGCAATATTGCCAGTGCCAGTGAGAGCGGGTTGGGAAATATTTACTTGTTTACTGTCCTTGGTAAGGTCATTTCTGCACAAGTGCATATATATTTAGGTATTGTATGTATCTATATCTCCATTATCTGTATACAGCACCATACAGATCTGTGTATAAACAGGGAAATTGGAAGATGTTTTGTTGTGCTAGATAGATGCACAGATGAATATCTCTAAGTTCAAAAGTCTGAGTGTTTATTGCAGGCCCTGTTGACTGACATTGGGTTAAATGAAGAGTATTTGTGGTATGTTTGTAGTCAGGTGTTCTTGCTGAAAGCTGTTTGCTGGCTGTATTTCCACCATACTCTCAAAGATTCTTCCAGTGAATCCTTCAGGGATCATTAAAGAAAGCCAGCACCTGAACGGTGCTGGTGGGGAGGCGCACACAGCGGATGAGGATTCCCTTCAGTTATCCGGTGGTCTGAGCCCTGGAAGTGGTGAGCAGGATGTGGATGCTCAGCACCTCGCTGTAAAAGGGCTTCTGTGGTTTTCACCACTTATGCCAGGGTTTGTAGACAAAGTGGTTTTTAAACATCCACCTGCTTCTATGCTTGTTTGGACTTCAAACAGTGGCAGACTTGGATGGCTCCTGCTCTGCCGCTCCAGAGCAGGGCTGCTGCAGGAGCGCAGACCAGTACAGCTGTGGGCTTTAATCCTCTGTTGCTGGTCTCCCGTGCCAGTGCCCCCTGGGACTGGGAGGAAACACAGATGTCTGGTACAGAGATTGTTGGGATGGGAAACATGAAACACTGCACAATGGGTGCAGGGCTGGTCTGCAAAGCCCGGTGCTGTCAGTGCTCTGCTCTGTCCAAGAAGCAAGCCACAGCACTGGCATTGCAGCAGAAAGGAGTGAATGATGACTCTGCTCCCTCTCAGCTTTCGAAGCAAGGTCTTACCTTGCTCAGGATGAGCCCCACACTGCAGGACTCCTGCGCTGTAGCTTCTCCAGCTGCTGGTTTGGAGCTTGGGCTGAAAGCAGGTGTGAATCGCCCTGCAGGAACAGGGGTATAGCAGGAGCACAATGTGGTAGGTCACTGCTGTCTGTCCCAGGTTGCTTTATGTCCTAGTTGGGATTATAAATGCTTCTGGGGGTGTCTTTGGAAAAGTATCCTAGTCTCTTGCCTAGTTTACCTGTTGCCCAGCCTGGTTGTCCTGGTGCACCTCTTACTGCTTCAGGTGGGGCTGGAGAAAGAGTATGGTTAATGTAAAGTAGGATCCCAGCCCAGCGTGTTGCAATTCCAAGTATTTTGCATTCTTTATGCCACTTAAGACCATGATGAAAGTCTTGGCAGCAGAGGCCAGTGTGTGCCCGGCATGTTTTGAAGCTTCTCCTTCCAGAAGCAGGAGCAGGGAGTCACTGTGCAGCTTGGACAGGGAGGGATTACACCAGGCACTTCCAAAACACAGCAGATGCCCAAATTAATTTATAGGTTTGTAACTTTGTGCTTTCAAGGGATAGAGAGCCCCAGCTAGAAACACAAGCCATTGCTGACTGAAGGGGTCCTGATGAAGGAATACATCAGACCTTCAGGAACTTTGTGGGGACCCTCAGCTGCCATCCAGCTCCCCTATCCCTGTTTTAAAACAGGACTGGAGAACATTTCACATCCCACCTTGGAAAGATGTTTGGTCCTCAAAGATGCTTCAAGCCCAGTCCCTGCTTCCCAGCACATTTGTGACTCTGATGCTCCCAGCACCCTCTCCTGGCTCTGGTCCTCCAGTCATGCAAAGAAAAGGCATTAGGAAACTGCGGTGGCCGCTGCCAGAGCTATCTGAGGTCTCACAAACGACTTCACTGCAGGTGTAGGCACCGAAGCAGTGTCAAGAAGATACTTGATCACCAACTCTGAACACAGCTCCCCACTCTCACTACCTCCTCAGCAGCTCGGGGGGGTTCAGACTTCATCACTGAACTCCACAGCCCCAGCCCAGTCCTGAGAAATGCATAAACAGCAAACGGCCTCTGGGGAGCCCCTGCCAAGTCCTTGCTCCCTCATGTAAATATTTTTTCCTCTTAAGTGTTTGTGAGTGTGAAAAATGGTTCCTTAATCTTTTCCTCCCCAGCTGAAGGAAATGCCTGTTCATCCCTGGGTGGGGGCTGCCCTCATCTTGAGATTCTTCAGCCACCAGCCCAAGCAAGAACCACACTGCTGAAAGCATTTCTTATCACCCCCAAAGCCATGCTGCTCTTCCTGCCTCCCGAGCTCGCTGGCATCAGGTCAAATGGTGCTTACCACAATGGATGCCTGTCAGGACATTACATTCCTTAGTGGCTGTTGGATGGAGGTCCTGTGGGCTACAGTTTGGTTAGGCAGCATTGAAGAAGCCTTCAAAAACAGTGTAAAATATCCATAGGGTTGTGGGGTCCCTGCTCCAAAGCTTGAAATTCCCATCCTATTATATTGGAGTTAGTGTCTGGAAATGTGGGGTAGTTTTTTCTGAGGAAAACTGGAGCAGAAGCCCTTGATGCCTGTCACTGGGAGAAAAGGGCTCAGTGGGAGATAGGCTGGTAGAGAAAGGAAGGTAGAGAAAGGAAGTGTCTGCATGTAGCAGGGACAGTGGAAACCCCAATGTATCTATGCACACACGGGAGTAGGAATGGAGGAGATGCTCAGGTACCTGTTCACTGGGGAATCTGTTCTCATATTCAGGTGTTTCATTACTGTCCGTTCACCTCACCTGGTATGTCCTGCTTGGGAATGGGTGGGATTAGGTATAGGCTGCCACCCCTCTCTTCCAGCTGAGGTCTCATGAGAATAAGACATTGCTGTTGGTTTCAGAGAGGAAGTGTGTCAGCACAGTGGGCAGCCTCTCACAAGGGAACGATGCTGAGATAAATCCACATCAGCCTTGACTGTAGGTCTTCTGTGATACTTCACTGTAACCTAGATATTGCTGTGATACTCTGCCTTGACGTGAGTCTGGCTGAGTGTGGGGCCTTCTTTATAGAGACAAGTTAAGGACAAACGCTGGAGTGCAGAGCTGCTGAGTGGGAAGGGCTGTACAAACGGCTTTGTAGCTAAAGAGGAAACAAACGGTTCTCTTATGCTTGGGTAAGAAACACCTTTGCATCAGCCCAGCAATTTGGTATGGAGAGACGCTGACTTTCTAGGCTGGGTTTCAGGATGGCCTTCCAGGGGGATTTGCTGGGCCCCGCAGTGCCTTTCCTGCCCCTGTGCCATGCCTTGCAAGGCTCTGTTTAAGTTAGCCTGGTTCAAGCAGGACCTCTTTCCGCTCTGCTTGCTCTATGTGAAAGGAAGACCTGTGTGATTAGGCCATCAGTCACAGATTTTCCATTGGGATGTGTGTCTTTCCATTCCTGTGCTTTTACTGAGCTGGACAGCAGTGCCACGGACAGCGCTGTAAGCTGGAAGATAACGTGTGAAATTGGTTGTGATGGGGAGTCAGTCAGCACTCTGCATGATCTTGAAAGCCAGTCTGTAGCTGTCACAGAGATCTTTGGTGTGGAAGGTGGGAGGGAGAGATGCTTGCATGGTTGGGCTTGGAGGGGTAGGTGCTGCTCTGCCTTTCACCATCCCTTTGAAGTGCTGCGGCTCAGAGACACCCTTCCCATGTCTTCTGGCAAGCACAGGTTGTCCTCTGCTTTTCAGCTTCATGACAGTGGAGTCATTTGTGAACTTGCCAGGCTTTTGCACAATTGTTATCATGCTCCCTGCTGTAGGAGATGGAGCCCTGAGCAGTCTCAGTGGTGGTGGCAGTGGCTATGGAGACGCAATGAAGGGAAGTCCCACCCAAACCTGGAGATCCTGCTTTATCCAGCTGAGATACAATTGTAAAGAGTACAAGTATATAGAGTTACAGGATAGAGTAGTAAGGCACTAATCCGGAGATGCAATCCACACCTATTGGAGTTGATTCGTATCACTTCAGCACAGCAGCTGAGGCAAGGAGGCAACGAGGAGGCTGTAGGGGGAATACCCATGGGAAGAAAAAGAGAGCAGAGCCACAGAAAGATCTTTGTGACTCAGAACAAGAAGGCCATTCCTCACCAACTGCATAGCATGATTTGTTCCTTATTGAAAAGCTGGCTGTGTGCTTCCCCATCCCTCTGGGGCTCCCTGCTGCAGAGAAAGACCCTTCTTAAAAGGGGATCCTCAGGGTACCTATTTATAGCATGGAAACTGCTCCGGGGGAGTCACCCAGCCTTGAGTGAACATCCCCCTTCCCCACCCGCAGAGTGATGTACAGCCTGTTCCTCCTGCGGCCCCAGCCCCTTCACGGGGTGCAGCTGACGTTTGTTAGCAGACTGTACGGGACAGTTGTGGACACCTCTCCCTGGCACGGGAGGTGATGACACCACGGCTCACACCGCGCAGGGCTGGCGGCGGCAGGAGGGGCAGGGTGCCGGGCTGCTCCAGCTGGGCTGCCCCGCCGTTGGCACTGTGGGGCAGCCAAGTGATGGGATGAGAGAGAGGGGTGCGCGCTGTTCCCACAAAGGAAAGGTCAGGGCACAGCGCCGTGGCAGCAGGGATGGGGCAGGGGGCTATGGTTTCTACACATGACTTGTGCGTGGTGCCCAGGAGAGACAGAAAGGGGGAAAGGATTGCTGAAGTGAAGCATGGGGCTCTGCCCAAGCGCTGGCTAGGGGCACGATGAGCTCTCCCTACTAAGGCCCCCCTGCACCTTAGAGGGATGCTAAGAGGGGGTGCTGGCATTGCATTGGCTCAGGTTTGGTCTCAGGCTGGGCTGGTTTCAATCCTCCCTGCTGAGGACAAGCCACTTGGACTCACTTGTTTGGCTGCAGGGTAGGATTTCAGTTTGCTCCAGTGACATGGCAGAGCTTTGGGGATTTTACTTGCTGATATGATTCGCAAAGCTAATGGCTTGTAGCAAAGTCAGAGTGATTTTGGGATGTTTTCCTTCTCTGCTTAAGAATTCTCTTTAACACACAAAACTCAGGAGGGGAAAGATAGTGATAAAACCAGGTGGAGTCAACTCTTACAGCATAGGTTTGGATAACTGCAGCTTGCTGAGGGCCTGTGTCTGTAAGGAGGCTTTCATTAACTCTGCCATTAAAGTCATAAATGCAGTACAGAC
The DNA here is from genome assembly GCF_028554395.1 of Pezoporus wallicus. Lineage (NCBI taxonomy): Eukaryota > Metazoa > Chordata > Aves > Psittaciformes > Psittacidae > Pezoporus > Pezoporus wallicus. Next base: position 589,082 of record NW_026638191.1, read on the forward strand.
TGGTGATGAAAAGAGAAGGACTAAGGAGAACGGTTGAAAGGGCAGATGGAGGCAACCAAAGAACAGAGACAAAATGAAGTACACCCCAAGGAGAGTGTGAAAAATGACAAAGAAACAAATGAGATGAGAAATCAGTCCTGAGAGTGACAATGAGTCAAGCAACAGTAGGAAACTAGGTTGGAAAGCAAGAGGCTGAATGCCATGGGACAGGAAGGAGAAGGTAGAAAGGGACTGCAGAAGGTGAAGAAACAGGGCTGGAGAATGCCATGACAGCAGGATTTGCAGTTCAGTGCAGGCAGTTGGCTGGTGCCTCTTCCCTCCTATGTTAGAACTTTCCTTGTCTGCTTTCAGGCAGTATGGGTTTGATTTAGCGGATTGAAGCCACAGGATGAAGGGAGGGGTGGACAGCTTGTCAGTGACAGGCTGAGAAATTTGGGGCTGTTCAGCCTAGAGAAGGCTGCATGGAGACCTCATAGCAGCCTTCCAGTATCTAAAGGGGGGGGGGGGGGGGGTATAGGGATGCTGGAGAGGGACTCTTCATTAGGGATTGTAGTGACAGGACAAGGGGTAACGGGTTAAAACTTAAACAGGGGAAGTTTAGATTGGATATAGGGAGGAAGTTCTTTACTGTAAGGGTGGTGGGGCACTGGAATGGGTTGCCCAGGGAAGCTGTGAATGCTCCATCGCTGGCAGCGTTCAAGGCCAGGTTGGACAGAGCCTTGGGTGATATGGTTTAGTGTGAGGTGTCCCTGCCCATGGCAGGGGGGTTGGAACTGGATGATCTTAAGGTCCTTTCCAACCCTAACTATTCTGTGATTCTATGATACAGACTTGCCAGGGAGCAAGGATGGCCGTTAGTGAGGCAATGCATGCACAGCGTGTTCCCAGCACTGGGGGAGTCATCCGAGGCAAGTGGCCAGCCTAATTTATGCTCCTAGGGCCAGGAGGGTGAGTGTTGGGTTATTTTTAAAGACAGCCTCCTCTGCCTTATGCTGTGCTAGCTCCTGCACTGGGTTTCCAGTTTCAGGAAGAGCAGGGGACAAACAACCCCAACCAAATAAAAACGTTCTGCTTTTACCCATAAACAGCATCAAAGCTTTTTGTCTCAAATCATTCTCTTCCCTCTTTCCTGGCAGAGCCAGTGCTGGGAGCTCTGGCCTTGCAAGCCGTTACCTCTTGAGGATGGCCTGAGCAGGGAGCAGGCAAGCTGTGGGGCAAGTCCTGGCACAAGGCAGTGGGATGATGTTTAAACACAAATGACCCGAGCGGTCAGCGCAGTCAGAGCACATCGTGCCAGGTAGCTTTAGTTTAGACCTCACTGGGCTGAGCCATGCAGGGGGACCATGCTAAGGAACTGGTGACAAACTGGAGCTGGAGTGTTTCCACCCAAAGCAGAACAAGCACTCAATTCACTGAGAGGGCTAGTGAGAGATAAAGGGAGGTGTTTGAGCACTCAGAGGGAAGGCAGGCTGTTTGACAGGCTCTCCTTTCCCTTGTCTCCAATGCCTTGTGCAGGGATTGGTTTCTCCTGGGGATGGGAGATGCTGAGGAATAGCTGGCTCACTGCAAGCAACTGGTATGCAAGGAAAAACAATGTGCATCTGCAAACTGCAAGTAAGGATTTAAGTGGCCCAAGTTATGTGTTTGTACACAGTGAGTGTAACCCTGTCCCTGCCAATGATCGAATAAATCAGCTGGGACAGGGCATTAAGGCCAAATGAAAGGATGTGGAGGTGATTTTCACTGGAGATGGGTGAAAAAGTGACAACTGATCCTCCTGTCCAGTAAAAATCCAACAAATCCTGGCCCCGGGCATTCAGGCTGGGTGTCACCTACTCACTGTGCCATTCTCAGGGCCAGGGGTCAGAAGACAGCAGTATGAACCCGGTCTCTAGTCACATCCCATCCTAGCCCAACACTGGAGAAAGCACAGAGCATGTCACACCTCTGCTGTGCTGCTCAGGTATTTTCCCCTAGCAGCCAAAACTTTCAGTAGGCTCATTACAGCAGCTTTATGGCTCCTTCGCACTGCTGGAGTGGGAAGAAAAGCCAGGGATTTTGTCGTGGGAAGAAACTTCCACTGCAAACCTGAGATGCTCCATAAGCAGCTGGATCGTTTCTGCCTTCAGTGCTTATTTTCCTTGTGTAGGAAAAATGCCACATCTTGGCTGACAGGGCACTACAGAGCAGTCCCACACCATGGTGGTGTCTGTGCATAGTGAGAGCTGGAGCAGGGGCATCCCTGGTGACGTGCTCCTGATTCCAGCATTGCCCGCAGGACCAGACTGTCCTGTGCCTTGGTTTTGGATGCAGGTGTCCCTTCTCTGTGCTGCATGTTACAGCCTTGATCCCAATATTTCTGTCTTGTCTTCTCTTCCAGCCAGTACAAATGTGATAGACATGAGGTTGCCTAAATCTGACCTTGGGTTACCTAACCATGAGTTCCAATGGATGGGATGAAATGCTTGTAAGCATCCCCAGAGCACCACAGATCAAATGGCCTGAAAAAAGAGTCCCTACCAAACGCGTTGCTTTCTGAATAGAAGACATAGCTGGGGTGAGCAGCATCTTGATTTGGAAACCGGGCCGGACATGCTAGTGTAGTGCCTGCTTGTTCTGTGGCTGCTGCTAGCTGTGGTTTTCAAGTTCTGATGTCCAGAAGTGCTGAAAGAATTCAAGGTGTCTTAAAAAAAGGCATTTTTAAATGTGTTTTCCATTAGAGACCTTCACCTGCAGATGGAGGTGCCCAGTGAAAACCGGTAACGGATAACAGATGAAGAAAGCCCGGTACCCATTTCCAAAAACATACTGTCTACCTTAATGTACCATATTTACTTGCCTTGTTTTCCATCCCTCCCCTTTCCTGGTTGTTTCCTGAAGCATCTTTTTCCTCCTCTTCCTTGTAGAAGACTCAGAGACAAGCTCATGCATTTGGAATGTCCCTTGCCAATCCTTGGTGCAGGGCAGGATCGGATAAAGCAGTAACTCCCAATTTCCTCTGAGCCCCCCCCCCCCGGCTCCTTCCCGAGTGGTTGAAGCTCTGTGTGGAGCAATGACGGCCTCAAAACGAACAGCAAGCTCGCTTCCTTCTGGGAGGCTGCTCTGCAGCGTGCCAAGGCAGGACCGGGAGGGTGTGGAGAGGGCGTTCCTGTCATTGGGAGCCACGCGTGCCTTTACAGTGAGTGTGGCTGACAGGTACGGAGACAAACCAGGACAGCCGTCTGCCTGCCCCGGCGCAGCAATGGCCTTGGCAATAAGCAGGAGATGTAGCCACAAGGTTCAAGTGGGGAGATGGGGTTTTCCCAGAGGAGAGCCACTGGAAGGGGTTGGGTACCTGTGTGGCACCAGGGATGCTGCCTGCGCTTCGGCATCGCTCCTACATGTTTTGTTGCTCTTAGTTTGGCTTTATTCTTTATTTGGCTTTGTTTGGCTGTTGTGGGGTGTCTCTACAGCAGCTGTGGTCTGGAAGGGACAGGTCAGTTTAGCTCACCTCTCTTGGTATGTCCATCGTGTGCACTTGTCAACAGTGAAGGGGCTGCTATTTGCAGTGCCTGCAGTAACACGAGTGCGTGCCATGTGGCTAGTGTCAACGCTGCTTTGCTAAGATGGTTTTGCCACAAGCAGCCCCAGAGGACGTGTGGAGGAACCCGTAGCTACAGTGTTCCCTAGGGAAGGTGGGAGCCCAGCAGGAATGGAACCAGGCAGGACCCTGGCTGTATTAGGGGTGTAAACCTATCCATGGTCCAGAGCTGGAGCAGTCCTGCTGTGCAAGGCATCCTTGGAGTAACATGGAGATGCCCTCAGTCTCCACTGTCCATAGCTGTCCCTGAAAAGCAGTCTGGGTTATATTGCCACTGGGTAAAGACTGTGCTGTTACTGAAATGTGCCGAAACATTTGTTCAGGCTTTGTACATAACCACAAGACCTCAATCCTCTCTGATGCACAAAGGCTTTTATGTGGGGTGCTTGTTGGGTTGCAGGAACAAATACAGCATGATAGTGTCACCCTGTTCCACAGCGACAAACATCTATGATGCAGGACCCAGATTAGAAACCAAGAGTGCTAGGCTCTGTACTCTGCTGCAGTGCCTCGTTTCACATCAGTGTCCCGATGCACTTGTCTGCAGATGGAGCATGCCAGGCACATGGTGCCTGGAAGGGCAGCATCTGCAAGTGGTGTCCACAAGTTTGGAGAGAAGATGCTTCATATCTGCCAGATACTGTCATTTCTTGTCTTCCACAGCAAGAGTCTGAACCTCAGCCCCATCCAGATTCACTTAATGATGAAACCTTTTTCTTCTGCCAATTTACCTAAAGTGCTGTGAGGACGTACGTAAGACAGCTACCATCAGGTCTTTGAGCCTTACCACTGAGTGGATGAGAATGGAGCTAGATCCCCAAAGGATGAGACGCAGCCCTTTGCACCAAGAGGGCAACATTTGCTAACAGTGTTGGAAAACCATTCTGTGTTGTATCTTTGAATCAGTCAACTAGGTTGGAAAAGACCTGTAAGATCATCAAGTCCAAGTTATATTAGCTAGACGTGAGTCATCCTGTTTAATTCAAAAGTGACTGCATCCCCTGCAAATGAGACATTTCCCATTTTCCTTAACCCTAAGTATGAGTTAAATTTCCTTCCTTCAGCTAATGACAAAAAAAGTTGTTTTTGCAGAGAACTTTCTTCCTTTATTTGCTTCTTGCATGATTCACCCAGAGACCCCACATTCCTGTGGGTATTCAGGGGATACAAGAAGTCAGACTAAGGAGGCAATTCCATCACTAACATCAATGCAAACTGGGCCAGAGAAGTCTGCTATGCTAATGGATATGTTTCTGTATACATGCTAATTATAGCATCACCAAAGCCAGGTCCAAGCTGTGGCTTTGCCTGAGGAAATCCCCTGTGATTTTAGCTACGAGTTCCAATTACTGTTTGTTACAAGTAAATGACTAATAGAAACTAGACCTGTTAGGTCATCCTGTGCATTTCTGAAGGACTCCTCCGCTATAGTATAAACACAAGGATGGGTATATTGTGCTCTGAAGTCACTCAAAAAGTTTTTCATACTGTGTTTGTCCTGTGCAGGACAATGGGGTGCCTTTTCCCTGGACAGAAGAGTCTGGGACACCCCAGAGGTACACCTTTTCCTATGCCCATGTTTCCCCTGTTTTACCTCTTTGCTCCCAGCAATTCTGTTTGGATCCTCCTTCCTGAGCTCCCTGTTCAAGGAGCACAGCAGAGGCTCTCTGCACATCCCATGCCTGTGCCACGCTTCTCACCATACGCATCCTCATCCCCAGCCACAGCTCCTACAAAGGATGGCGATGCAAATAACAACCACTTTATTGTTAATCATAGAGTCAATTTAGAGATGAGTGGCTGAGTGATTAAAGGGCTGGCTGGATTGGTTTTGGAGGCAAGAATAATAGAGCTGAGGGTATGCATGCATCTAGCCCTGCTCCACATTTTATCTTCCTTACATGGGAGTTGTTAACATTTGACTTCCAGTAATTTATGACAAGCTCCGTTATGATTTCCACATGGACTCCCTCTGGATGGATTTCCATACCACAGAAACCACTCTTTCATTGCACATCACCGGTTCTTTACTGACCATTTTAGCACGCAGTTGGAAACTCCTATGATCCTGAGCCCTACTCTATCTTCTCACTGTCACAGTGAGCCCTTGTGCCCAGGGTCCAGTGTGGAGGAATCAAACAGTTTTATAGAGCTGCTGATCATTCTATAAGAAGTCAGAGGCTTTCAGATTTCAATACTGTTATAACTATGCAACTGATTTAAAATACAATAAACCTGAAAGCCCTTCCATATCAGACCGTCAGAGGGCTGTAGATGAGCTGCTTCAGCCTTTTGTAAATACCAGGGCTGTGATTCCTGCAGAAGCCTCAGGACCATCCATTTTTTAATGGGGCTTCAGGCTTCAGCTTCACAGCACAGCCTGTAATTTCTACAGGGTCATGATGCTGTGAGGTAAGATTTGGGCCTTCCTAAAGAGCAGGAAAATTGTAGTAAATCAGTCACTGAAATGAGAACCTGATGTACTTTTAATATTCTGCTCCTGCTGTTTCTGCATGTTCCTGGAAAGGTTTTGCTGGGCTCTCCTTTAGTTAACTTCTGCAAGGGCTGTCTCACTTCTAACCTCCTCTCTGGAGGCCAGGAGGACAGGTCTTGCTCTTGTGTTGTGTGCGGCTGAGATTTGCACTGGGAAGGTTGGGTTGGGAAATCCCAGCCTGCCTGGCTGCAAACTCAGCTGAAGACAAGAGTAGCTTCTGCTGACGGAGGGCAAGTGCAGGGGCACTTGAGGAAGGGGAGCATCCATCAAGTGCAGCAGGTCACCGTGACTGTAACCATGAGATCAACACGACAAGCTCCACCTCGCAGGGAAGTCTTTTTATATCTCAGTGGCAGATGCCAACCATTTGCTCATTCGCTGGAGAAGGAGCTTGCTGGAGAGCAAAGCACAAAAGCCCTTGAGGGCTGCTGTGGTGCAATCACCAGCTCCAAGCCAGGCTCTGGGAAAACAGGGCTTCTTGCTGCGGGTGTTTACCCAGGTGCCATGCCTCTTCCACCCATGGATTCCTGGCTGCTGGCTTCACACTGTTCGTGCTGCAGAGCTGGGTGCTGCCCACTGCAGGACTGTGTTGTGTCTGCCTGGGATCCCGTCTCAGTGTGCCAGCCGCTGCTCTGGCAGCTCTCACTTTGCTTTCATGAAGGAAACCAAAGCGTAGTGTGAACCCGGTGTTTTCCACACAGGTTTAGCCCTATAAACCATGAGAATATTTATAAGCACAAACCTGGCACAAACCTCTGTGCTCCACCCTTTGATGTGGATGAGCAGGATAAAGGAAAAAAACTGGACTTACTCTCATCAAGTAACATCTACTTCTGAGTGAATGATTATCCAAGGCAATCCTGAAAATGAGACTTAAGTTCCAGAGCTGCTTTTGAAAAAGTTACTGGAGATCTATTGCACAAGAGAGAAATAAAGGATGGCCGGGGCTCCACTTCTCCCTGCCCACAGAATTATGTATTTCTAATAGGGCTGTCGCTGATTTAGTCGGCTGGTAGAGCCGCAGGCCTTCTCAAGAGCTGTGTCCTCCAAACACCTTCCCCGAGCCACGTGTGTCCTGTGGGACAGTGACTGCACAGCATGGCTATGGAGAAAGCTGTGACAGGGATGGCCATGCTGTTAATGCTGCTTTCATGTTATTTACATACTGTTAGTCAGTCACCGCTGCCACCGGAGGGGAAGGACTCGCAGTCTCCAGATGGTTTCTTTGTGCTGAATCACTTACATTTACGTAAGTGCCTTTTCCCAAGCGGTAGCAAACCAGAGTCTGCCTCAAGGAAATGTCCGAAACCTGTGGCCTTTCTTCCTTCACCCTCTTCTGTTTGCTTTCCCCTGTTCTCTTTGCCTGCTCCCTTCTGAGCCATTAACATGCATGCCAGTGTCAAGTTTTTGAGCTGCCATGCGCTATCCCAAGGGGCACCAGCATATCCCTTACTTCCCAGTGGCAGCAGCAGTACCTTGCCAGGTGAAATGTTATCAAAATTCAAGGCTCTAAAAAAGAAACCCTGACCTTTACCAGCCCTGTAACCACCCCCTGAGAAGAGAGCGCGTTTCCTGCACCGCTGCAGCGTTAACGTGTCACCAGATTCTCTTTCTCCTTTGATTCCCATTCATCACAGGAGCTTCTCTTTCTCCCCGTGCACCTACCACAGACTGGCTAAAAGGCAGCCTGAGTTCTGAACAAACCCGACCTGACCTGGGCAGCCCCTGATATATTTCCACATCTCTGGGTGCAGTTCCAGCAGAACCGGAGCAGAACAGAAACTGGTGACTTCTTCCTCCTTCCTTAAGGATGCTTAAAAATACAGTCACCAAAGTCACGTTTAGGAACAGCTGCTTTTGATCTGCCCCATGGCCTGCATCCTCTTGCCAAATACAAGTTTGTGTAACACGATGGGGTGATTTGAAATGGCAAGAACTGAATTTCTCCCATAATCACCTCTCAGCTGCTGCCCCGTCCCTTGTCCTCTTTGCCATGTCCCAATCCCAAGAAGTGAAGCAGGTGGATAATACACAATTTTGGAAGATATGTTCTTCTAAGAGAAATGAAGAGCTTTATTTGAATGAAGAATTTTATTTGTGGGTGAAATGGCATCTGCTATGTCTCTGAGTCTAAACAGCATCCACATTACCTCATTAGTCACGTTAGTCACCAACTAGCATTGGTGTTAGCTCACACATTCAGCTGGGGATGTCAGAGCTGCACAGAGTTGGCTGAGGATCGGGAGATTTGGAAACCAGACTGGTGTCACTTGTGGCTCTGGCTTGCTAAGCAGCCTTGGTCAGGTCCTAACCCCTTATCTGCTGTGTGGGAGGGATAACACTGCTCCGAGATCAGCTGATGAAACACTGGTTTGAAAAGGGGGGAAATACTTTAGTGCTGACGCAAACAGACAAATGCCTTCCTGTCCTCCTTCCTCCTGGTCACCTCCAACACCAGCTGCTGGCCCCACACCATGCAGGAGCTGCAGGCAGGAGCGCACCCCTGTCCTTCTCGGGGAGGGTCACAAGGGCCATTTCCTCTGTCTGGCCTCACTTTGGACCCTTTCTGGCACCCTGTGGGGTCAGCGCTCAATGCACGTCACACTCTGGCTTTAGTCGAGGAAGGAGAAGAGCAGCAAGCAGGTGGGTTGGGTAGAAGGAGCATTGGAGGTGGATGGACACAAACCACAGTGTCCTTCCCCGATGAGGTTCTGCTGCTCCCTGTCAGGAAAGGAAACCCTAGTGCCCGCCAGCTCCGGCTGTATGGAGCAGGCTGCAGTGGCTCAGCAAGGCACAGCAATCAGCAAGTGTGGTGACAGTGTCACCCTGCACTCTGCGTAGCCCCTGGGGCTAGTATAGGGTTTGTAGGCTGCCTGAGGATAAGGGACTTGGTTGTAAACCATTTCCCACATCCTAGGCCATTCCACCCATGCCCTAGGGATCACAGATCATCCGCATTGGAGCCTTGCATGGGAACAGTGCCTGCAAGAGAGACAGCCGCAGAGCTGCACGTGGGAGATGGAGGGAGGATGTCCTCTGTGTCTCGCACTCTCTTGTTGCCTCTTTACCCCAGGAAGAATCTCAAGGGAATCACAGCAGCATCACAGAAGCTCACAGCAAAGCACAAACAACAGGGATGTGTTGTCTGTTTCTGCAGGGGGAGATGGTAATGCCCAGTTTCACCTGCCTTGAATCCCACCTGTGTCCCCATCCCTTGTTCAACATTGACAGCTATCCTGGGAATGCTTGGTTCAAGGAGGCAGAATTTAGGTGAGAACAACCTGGGTAGGTGACTGTCAGTTATGGCAGTAGGAAACGCATCAGATTCCCCTAAAAAGGGATTCTGTGCTCTGACAAACCACAGGACAGCTGGTTTGGATGTTTGCTTGTGAATTAGAAGTAGAGATCTGGACCTTCATCCCCATTTCCTTATCTGCAGCTGGCTCACTGGTTGTGTATTAGGTCTCTGAATCCAGCTCAGTCCCTCTTCAGTCCCTTTTTACTAGTGATGATACGCTAGGCATGGAAAAGCTCATCCTTTTCACTTAATTCAGTAAAAATGCCTTCTTCCAGGGAAAAGGAGCAGACCTGCTTCTGCCTGTTACCTGTTGGACCCTTGTACCAATAGAGCATGGAGGTACCATGAAGGTGATGGCTTCGCGCAGCTTTGAGGGACACTAATGGCTTTGTGATAGATTCAAGATGGCTTCTGTTAAGCCACCTGGCCTTGCCAGTTTTACTCCTAATTTCTTAAGTTTTGCTCTTTCAAATCGGACCTTTAAGAACCATTTACCTCTAGAGGGTTGTGGGTAGCTGCTGCCATCTCATGGAGTCCCTCAAAAGAGCTGAGAAAGATCAAGTTGTGTAAGCACCTCCCCATGTCGCAAGGCAGTATGGAGAGGATATTCTTGCTTTTTGTGACAGAAAACCAAACCCTGGCTGAACACTCGGTGTGTCACTGGAAAGCTGCCTCTCACTCTCTAAGACAGCAGTTCTTCTGCATTTCCTCTCGCCCCAGTTTGTCTTGTGTAAAACAATTCAACAGACCACCCAAAATCCATTTACAAGGCTTCCCAGAAATCCTCGAAGCATTTGAAGCAGTTGGAGGACATCAGACTTCAGACCTGAATTCCACAAACCATGACGCTAAGTCTGGATTTTCATTGCTTGAAGCCAAATGTCCGCAAACATTTACTTCTTAAAACACAGGACTCTTTTTAAGTGTGAAGCTGATCCAAGCAAGCACTGAATGACCTCCTGATGCGACACTTCTGTCATGTTTGTCAGATCCCTGCCCCTTTCTCATCCATTGTTTGCAATTCTCATCTATGAATTTATATCTAAAAGCAGGGCAGGGAAGGCATCTGGGTTTAATCTCTGTCATAAAGCTCTTTTGCTCCTGGTCCACCTCTGTTAACTAAGGCTGGCAGTCTGTCCCTTCGTAAACTCCTGGGCCAGAAGTAAACCAGTGGAGCCTTGGAACAGCTTGACCCTAAGTGTGATCCCACCTCACCAAACTTGAGAAAACAACTGTGCTGTGCTCTCCCATCAGAGCATTGGCTGCCTTCAGCTTGGCTTCCATCAATGGCTGATTCTTTTGAGTGTTTATTTGTAAGTAGCCTGCATGGCCACAAATCACAGTGCAGCAGGAAAATGGAGAGCTTGAGAATTGATGGGGAAAAACACAGTTGTAAAGAAGCCACTGATGGGATGTCTGATGTGGTAATGCCACCGTCACCATCACCTTGCCACTCAAATGCCAGTGACACTTAACTGAGAGGTCCTCCACTCAGCAGTGCTCCTACCTCCTACATTTCACAGGACTACAGATTGGTAGGGGCTGGCAGGGACCTCTGGAGATGTTCCCATCCAAACCCCCTGCTCAAAGCAGGGTTGGTGAGAGAAGGTTGCTCAGAGATGTGCCCTTTGTGGCAGGAGAGGAGCTGAAATCCCATACCTATTTTTTAATAGGGTGCAGAGTACAGAGGTAGATGGAGGATGAGGATGTTGTTTGGGTATTCTGTTGTTCCTAAAGGGAGAAGGATGTTCTGCTCATTGTTAACTTGTTTGGTTTGGTTTAAAGCCCATATTAGCTGAAACAACTGCATAGGAAACTGGATGTAAGCCCAGCTTAAGCACAAATCTACATTATGTTGGCATCACACCAGGAAAAAGAAATTACAGTATGCCACAAATGAAGACAGAGGCATTGCCTGCATTACCTGGCATGCAGGGCTCTGGTCACAACAGCACACTTACCTCTGTCATCACTTCAGGTCTGCAGAGCATTGAAAGTACGTGGTTCTTCATGTGGTCATGAAATCATGTTTCTGTACCTTGAGAGCATAGCGAGATCCCACATACCGGCTATTTGACATTTACATCATGTGTACATGCAGCAGCTCCTGTTTCAGAATAAACCTCCTCTATAAGGGCTTCAGAAACCATCATCCCTTTCTACAGTCCTCCCACTTGCCCTTACAAGTCACAGTGGCAAGATTTGAGTGAAGTCTATCAGCTGCAGAGAGTCAAGTGCACAATAGCAGCACATGCCCTGGCGCATTGCACTGTTGTCAGGAAAACACAGGGAGGAAAATCATTATTTGCCAAAACCCATAAAACCCCAGAAAAGGTTTACACAAGGCTCCTAATTCTCCATCAAGAGCTCCTGCAGGGGAATTGTGGGATTTTACAGTTTGATTTAATAGTTTCAAAGAGAATTGTCGCTCTGTTGGGAAGCACTTTCAATCTCTTCAATGATTATAAAAAAGCAAAGCAAATAATGTCCTTCTCACATCCCCAGAATTCAGAAAGAGAAACAAATGCCCCCCCCCCCCCCAAACGCTGGAGCAAGCAAATGAGAGAGAAATAAGATAACAGAGCTTTTAAAAGCCTGCTGCTTTGCAGCTGTTCACATTCTGGCTACTTTCCAGAGTTACTTTGGTGATCCTCTGATGGGAAAAGAAGTCCTTCAAACCTAGAATTTGGTGAGGACATTATTTCTGAGAAAAGTAAATGAAGACCCAGATTTAATGATGGGACTGCAATCTGCATCGATTTAAGGGTCAGTGATCGTTACCAAGACCCTGGCAAGATGAAGTGTTATCCTAGTGGTGAGAGATCTGTGTTCTTCAACTGGTGATACAGGACAAAGAGGACTTGGGTCTTCAGAGGTGTTTGATACCCAAACAAGTGAAGATGTGAACTTACAGTGGTTCGTGGCTAGGGGGGAGCAAGCTGGACATGTGGTAATAACTGATAGTAACTGGGAAGTTGTGTCAAAGTTTGGCTTTGTTGCATTGGCTGCTGGATCCCTGTCCCATAGGAGAGCTCATGGGGAGGGAGTATAAAGTAAGCACAGACTGGTGCAGGGGAAAGTGACCAAGAAGTAATACTACCCCTGAGCTGATGGATGCATTATAAAGTGTGAAGAACCACTGCCAGGCATTCCCAAGGCTGTGAACTGTAGCTAAGAGACAACAGATGAACGTTGTGGAGGAAAGATGCTGTGTCAGAGCCCTGCAACAAAACAAGTAGAATCATCATGTGTCACCCAGAACATCACCTCATTCAGCCAAGTACAGATGCCCTAACAGATACCCTAAAGCACAGATTTGGGTTACAGCAAACTAAAAGGGCTGAGACATAACTTTTTCCTTTCTTTAGTAAGTATGGGCATAAAGTTGCCTAAATCTGGGATTGGTACATTTTGGTTTTTTTTTTGCCTTGTTATACCTCAGCTTCTTATCACACATTAATTGGTTCTGCTTTTACCTTAATCTATGAAGAAGCAACTGATGGTTCATTTCATGTTGTTGTGCCCTAAGATTCTTTTTTTACACTCTGCACTTTAACATATGTTATTTAAAGGTTATAGGAAGAATTGTTGGCAAATGCTAGATGACAGGTTGCTGAAACATGAAAAAATAGCAAGTTTCCAATGAGAGACTGAAGAAGCAAGAAAGGAAAGAGGGTAAAATCCATAGACAGTCTGTGCCAATCTTTACTAGGTTGGAAGACCCCCATGTAGATGCAGAGACTGTGCAATGTAAGGCTGACACTGTCTCATTTGCCTGGAATGCAGGGAGGCTCTACAGTGAAACCTCATTTTGCTCTGTCCTCACTCCATCCCAAATCCCATTGATGCTCAGGGGAAGAGCTGCTCACCTGCCTGGCAGATAGCTACATTAGCCTGAGGACTGGGCTCCTGAAAGTGCCCATTTCTCTGGACAAATAGCTCAGATGGAGATTTCTACAGTGTACATGCTTCAAATTGAATGAAGCAAATCTTCTGAGATTTGCAAAGCCATTCAGCAAACCACGAAGACAATCTACTGCCAATCTACAGCCTGGGGCAAGGGAGGGAATATTTTCCTTCTTCATCTTTTCCTTGTGGGCTATCGTTGATTCCCATTGGTTGAAAAGGTCATTTTTTGCTTTCTCATCAGATCTTCACCCTGGAGAATGGCTGCCCTTAAGCCTGGGATGTATTATGACTAATGACCAAAAGTGATTTCATTATTAGTCTTCCACATCTTCTAGGGCTGTACTGAAACAAAATAAAGGAATGTAAATCAGTTGTATCCAGCTGGATTTGTAGTTAGCAAGATGAATGCATGTGGCCTGTCTCCACACATCCCTTGCTTTGTGGGATGCGGGTGGTCCATCCCACTCGTCGTGTTTGTCTGATGAGCAAACCCAAGCTTCCCACAGGTGAACAGGCACCGCTCAAGAATAGAGGCTGCAAAGTTTCTTCAGATGACTTCTGGTTTGAATATTATGCTTTGACTTGTGAACCCTGAGGAATTCAGATCTCAGGGCAAAGGAAATGTTGGAAGAGGTCAGTGCTGTGCTCCCTCTGTGTTACTCAGAGCAGCAAATAGCAGGCGTTCCAGGGCAACATCTGATTTTCTGCTTTTATGAGGCAGATGTTTAGGATAAGTGATCTGCTGTTTATTTGAATTGCCATCTTCCAAACCTCCTTCCTACGTGCACGCACACATTCGGAGACCATAAAGAAGGATTGTTCAGATTATGCCGCTATTTGGGTAGTTAGCCCTGTCTTCCATCAGCGCCTGGACAGGACTGTGTGCTGCAAACTCAGTTTCTCTTGCCCATCAGTTTTACAGTGGTGTAAATCAGTTGGGTATAATTCCTTTCTCAATGACACTAGTGTAAATCTGAACTAGCTCCACTGACGTCAGTGCCATAGTGGCAGTGTAAAGGAAAGTTAGACTCCCTTGACTTCAGAATGTTGCTGCTGACTTATACCAGAACAAGAGTAAAAGTCGTTGGGCTCAGCATGTCCTAGCACTGTGTTACTGAACAGCAGGCCAGGGTTTGCTCTGGGATACAGTGGTGATGATGGAGAGAAATTCCATGGGTTTTGCTTCTATTAAGTTGAGAAATAAGTTTGAGCTTCACTACAGTTTGTGTGTCAAAGAGCTCCATATAGTAGATCATTGATGAAAAGGATAAACCAATGCTCCCGTATAAAGTTATTAGTCCCGTTGCCTGTTGCTATTCCAGAAGATTCATAAAGGGATGAATCTGACCATTTGGCTTGTGTTGCGATGATGATGCTGGAGCACAAGGTAGCACATCTTCCTTACATCTTGATGGACACCATGCAGGTGTCCATGGAGGAACTGGTGGTCCAGCTGAAGGCAGAGGGGCACGTGGAGGAGCTGCCTTGCAACTGATGCTAAGAGGGGTGGAATGCTGCCTGCACTTTTTTCCTCCAGGAGGACACAAGCAATTGTTCAAGCATTCTGTGCTGGCAGCATTCAGGGTGTTAATCCTCACTCACTTGTTTCTCTACATTTTTTCACCTTGTCTCTAAAGGGCTAGAAGTGAAAGCCTGGCTGTCAAAGGGGTGCTGGCCCCTCTTTCTGCTCTGCTGGGGATTCAGCCTGCAAGCTGTGGCTCTAAGCGGAAGGAGATGAGAAGTGGATGTTTCCTTCTGAAGCTGTAGGGCTTCCCAAACAACCTTGCTGTTTAAAGGGACTTTGGCAAGGAGGGCCTGGATTTCCGGAGGCTGCGTTTTGGGAAGTTAAGAGAGCCCAGCGGTGGACTCAGAGTCCATCAGCCTTGCTCCATTAAAGCCGTTGGAGGCAAGCTGATTTACACCCTTCTTCTGTGGGCATCTGGCCAATCTCCTAATTGTTCATAAGTGACTTTCCTTTCAATAGCACGTGTTTGCTCTGAGTGGCTCAGTTTGCACACAGTGAAATGCAGCCATGTGTGGAGTAATTGCTTTAAAGCCAGCAAGTCAAAACAGGGTCCATGTGAATCACCAGGTAGCCTGGAAGTGCCACAGAGCAGGACAGGATCCATTGACCTCTTTTGGACCCTTGGGAAGAACCAAGTCAAGACGTTGGGGACTGGCCTCTGCAGGATGAGGGTGGTCGGTAGCATCATTGCAAAGGCCAATTAGGAAAAGAGGCAGTTAAATCACAGTGACCGAGGGATGCAGAGTCAGAACATAACCTTGCTCTGCTTCGTGGCTCTCTTTCCTGAATGCAGGCATGCAGTTTGTTTAAAGAATTCCCTCCTCCTTCCCATTTGAATTCTTTACAACAGTTGGCTTTGCCCTGGGAGCTTATAGCATGGTTCAAGTTTCCTCATAAGCTTACAAGCTCCATCTATAGGATAGTCGAAGCAGAGCCTTTTGGCTTCAAGCTGATGGAAAAGGGCAGAGAAGCTTCACGCAGAGATTCCGGATTTGTTCTGGAAGAATTCCAGCAAGCTTAGCATTCCGCATTGCAGAAAGTCACTGATTTCATCGCCATTACTTCATATTTGGGTATAGCTTTCCTCCCCCATTAAACTGTCAGTCCTCAGCCCCATGCTGCATGGCTGCGTGGCTGTTGCCTGTGGAAATTCCTGGAGTTGTAGAGCTGCTATCATTCCATATGTGCCACGTCAGGGATTTTCTAAAGAGCTCCTGATCTGCAAGGTTTCTGGGCTACAGTTTTGACACCTTTAGATAGCCCACGGTGCCCACTGTATTTGGTTTTGGTAGTGGGGGGTGCTGCAGGGTGGCTGCTGTGAGAAGCTGCTAGAAGCTTCCCCCATGCCCAGTGGAGTCAATACGGTTCTAAGATGGACCCACCACTGGCCAAGGCCAAGCCCATCACTGACAATGGTAGCACCAATGGGATAATGTGTCTAAGAATGGGGGAAATTCACTGCACAAGAGCAATTGCAGTGGGAGAGAGGAGTGAGAATATGCGAGAGAAACAGCACATGACCCACCAGGCTGTAGCTATATTTTGTCTCCCGTGTTCAGCTGAGGAGGGCAGTGATAGAGTGGGTATGGAAGGAGGAAAAGAAGGAAGGAATGATTTGCACAAGAAATGCAACTTCATCTTGGATGCCCAGAATTCTTCTGAGAGGCACTGTATTCCCAAAGAACAGCTGTTTTTCCTCTCTGCAGATGCATTCTGGTTTAAATGCTGCTTTCTCCTCCTCCACACACAGACCATAGTCTTCAGCATGTACTTATTAAAATACCACTTTCAAGTGAATAAAAGGCATATCCAGTACTTGTTCTTTTCTCTACCTAGAGATTAATTTCCCATTTTTCCATCTAACATGTCTGTTATTCGTTATCTCCACAATCAAGAAAAAGCCCCATATTTCTTCCCTTTTGTAGATTCACATATTAAAACCAGAAGGAAATGTGTTCCCATCTCCTGGGCAGCTGACCTGAGTGTGTATGTAGAGATGCATCTGTTTATTCCAATTACCCCATGCAAAGAAGCTTTGCTGTTTGGTAGCTACTGTGGGAAGATAGGTACTAAAGCACCCAGTTGTCCAGGGTCTGGTTTGGGTGGTGTTCAGTAGCTCGGGAGGGGACCTGTGGATAAGATAGTGCCAGTGGGCATGGTGTGTGGAGTTCTGGGGAGGTGTAATCTCTCTCCTGTCTCCAGCATCTGAACCCCTCCTCTACCCAACCCCTACCAGGCTGAACTGATGGTTTTTTTCTTTCTTTCTCTGTCCCACAGAGATCCCTGGGTGTCCAGGCATGGTTGAGAGCTGAATGGGCTGACCTCTCTTCCTCACCACCCTGAGCTCATGAGGGCTCTGAATGAAGAGATTGAGTGGGATCATGACCTTGCTTCTCTGAGCCTAGGGATGCTGCGGGAAGTGATTGCCTTGGCAAATGTCTTCATCCCAACCCATAGCCCATTGTGCATCACCTGAAGGAGAAGCTGATGAAGGATAACCAGAGGACCAGGAAAGGCTCTACTAGCCTCAGAGGACACAGATGGGGGACCGGCACTAAGAGAGGCACTTTGCAGGAGCCACTGCATGTGAAACAAGCTCTGCAAAGAAGCTACAGGAGCCCTGTAAACTGATGGAGGGGAACCTCCAAATCACCACAAAAGGTGCAGAGGGCTTTCCCTGGCACAGCATCCTTGGAAAGCACTGTCAAAAGGGAAAGGGGTGTCAGGACCACATGGCTGTCTTCAGTGTCTGGTTTGGAAGAGGCACAGCAAGGTGAGGAGACAGCAGGATGCGCTCTCATTGCTGGCTGAGGCTCCAGCCGGAACAGGAATCTGACCAAGACTGAGAGAGACGGAGCATGGAAGATTGCTTTGATTCATTCTGTGCTTGTTTCTTCTGGTGTCCTCTCTGTCTACCTCTTTTTCTCTCTAGGCCTATGTGTACTGCATGTGGGGCCCAGACCCTCACAAACAAGAAGTATTAGCACAGGGCAAATCTGTCCTGCCCAGTGCAGTGCTGTTGCTAGATGGGGCTGACTTTGTACAGTGCAGATGTAACGTGGCCTTCGTTTGCTCCTCATGCCATCAAATCTGCAACTGTAATGCCTGGACTTCAGACTGGAGAAAGGCTTGAACCTGGCAATCTTTTTACTTGCAAGCAGTCACATGCTAGCATGGCCACCACGCTTGGGAGCCAAGTTTTAACACAGGAGCCCCAAAACATTATAGAGCATCCGTCCCTCTCCTATATGTGTGGACATGAGCATACTAGCAGGTTGCACACTCATCTGCTGTTAAAGCTCATTCAGCAGAGAAAGAAACAGACAGAGTGATGGGGGCTCAGGCAGAAAGTAGGAAAAACTGATCCAAACCCATAGGAAAATGTGCACCTCCTAACGCAGCTGTAAGCCCAGCTGGGGGGCTGCAGGTCTCTGTTCACCGAGCTGCTCCCAGAGGCCTGGGCAAAACTTCCTGGTACCGAACTGTGCCGGGAGCCCCATCTCAGACCTTGTCCCTGGGGCTTCCAGCTGCACACCCCTTCCCTCACGTGCAATCCTATTTATTTATTTATTTTCTTGCTGTTCGATGCAAAGCTGCTAACGGAGCGCCCTCCCCACCGACATCCGCAGCTGAGAGGGGATGGAGAGAGGGAGTGTGTGCTCTGTGTGTGTGATGGGAGCGGGCAAAGGGACGGGTGCATGCCTTGGCAGGGCACACGGGGTGTGCACATGAGGCAGGAGGAGAAGGCTGCAGTTAACCAGAAATGCTTTCCCTGGGTAAATGTGCGATTTTGATCTTTCAGGGATTGCAGACAGGCTGGGGAAACCTTGGCTGGAAGGACAGAAAGGCAGCATGAGCTGCGCTGTGCTCCTCTAGCCAGATTTGCTCCATGCAGCTGTGTGTGCAGGGTATGTGTCTCTGTGCATGTTTCCTGGCTGGATCGTGTCCTTCCAGTGCTCGGAGCTCTAGTGAAGCATGTCCACATTCACTTTGTGGGCATCCTGGCTTTGGACACTTGCAGGGAGCTGTATCACCATCCAAGGAGGTTGCCACCAGTGTGCTCACAGGGGTTTAACACCTGGCAGCCTTTTCTGTTCTGTCCAAAAGAGATAACCGTGTACAGACTCACGTAACATAGCCAGTCTGAAATCAGGGGCAGGAGCCTCTCTAGACAATGCTGTAGCTGTAATGGTTCATGCTCAGCAGGGGGGTTGGAACTAGATGGTCTTAAAGTCCTTACCAACCAAAACCAGTCTGTGATTCTCTGATTCCATGGCTGTTCTTACCCATTTTGCTAAAAGGCTGGCACACCAGCAGCATCCAGGTATTCCATTTTGTGGAAAGCCTGTGTGTCCCAGTGCAGAGGGGAACCATTTCTCTGGGAGAAGGGTCTCTCTGGTGCCCTGCTGCTCTCCCACAGCTCCCATGCTTAGGAGGGAGCCAGGGTTCCCGGACGTCCCTGGCAGGGCTCCTGACTGCTCCAGGGGAGCCTGACATCTCCCATACCCTTCCCTCTGAGATGCCCCACCAAGGCTTTGTCCAGACCTGTCTGGCTGCTGAATGGAAATATTTCCCAATCAAAACCTGCTCTTCAGAAGATTCCTGGCTGCCTCTAGTCACTTATTATGTACTGGAAACACTGCCCTTGGGACTTGTTTTCAGGTTAGAGACATGCATGGGATCGTTGTAGTTCTTTTTCTCACAAATCCTCTCATGTGCAAGAGCAGGTTGCAGTAAGTGAAATGGATACGCTTGCTCTGATAATCTGCCAGCATGGCCCAAAAGCAGTGACCTGCTTATTGCTGATTGCTTCCTTGCAGAGTTGTAAGAGTTGGAGATAGAAGAGGCATATTACAAATCCATCTGCCTATGGCCCTTCAGGCCTGTTCTATGTGTTACGTTTACTGGTGGTGTGCTGGGTCTATTTTTAAATGCCCTGACACCAGGGTTATTGTGCTGTCCTTTGGGAGATTGCTCTGTAGTCCAAGTCAGAAGCTGCTATTAGTATTCCACCTGCATTTCCTCTTGAAACTTCATTCCGTTATTCCTAGTGATGCTCTTCGAATACCTGCTGCTCATTATGTCCCAGCCAGGCTCCACCACTCAACCCGTACTCCTCTTTCCTCCTCCCAAGAACTTCTCTGTATCCCTGATCGCTGCTGCTCGCTGTCCTTCCCATAGTTTGGCACAGAATGAGCCTGTTGATTCAGCCGTGCAGAGATTTACCAGGGATCCGACTGACCAGGGAGCAGCCAGGGTCTCTGGCAATGCCTGGTCTGTGGAGCTGCTCTTCCCTCACTGCACATGGGATGCAGGAAAGGGGCAGGCACAGAGACGTTTCTGAAAGCACTGGTAATGAGCTCCTCCTACCCTGCGGGGAGTGAATGCCTGCCAGGGACAGCACACAACAACGTCCCCATCTCAGCAAAGCCCAAACTGGGCAATGGAGGTGGGTGATGCTGTAGTATCACCTGTGCTGCTGTACAGGGATGGGTGGGGGGCAGAGGTCTGTGCTGCGGCAGGGAGCTGTGGTCTGCCCTGCCTGAAAATCGTACCCATGAGTTGGAGCTGCAGCTCTGCACAGAAGGAGCCCCATGAGCAGCATGGGGGGCTCATCGGGCTCAGCACATGCTTGGGGAGTCTTTGTGTACAGCACTCGGCTGGAGCACCATTGTGATTGTAAGAGCTCTGTTCTTCTCACCGAACAAATCGTTCCTACCAATAAAAAATGAAAAGTCCTCCTCTTCTTTTTCTATGCTATTCCATGCAGCACCAGAGAAAGGGATGGCACTGGGATGGTGGGAGCAGAATGTCACTGTGCTGCTGCAGATGCCGGGGCATCTTGTGGGGAGGATGCTGGGGCTACCTGGGGCAGAAGCTGAATGCAGGCAGAAATATCCAGGGATCTGAAAACCCAAAGTGCTCCAGAGCAGGTTCCAGGGCTTCTCCACAAAGCCTGCTGATGCTGATGGGTTGCATTATATCCAAGCATTGTGAGAACAGGGCTGTGCCACAAGGCTGCAGAGGAGCTGAGCAGCAGCAAGGCAGTCTGTGTAGGTGCCTGGAGGTACAGTGGAGCAGAGCAGGAGGAGGACACCACAAAAACCAAGGGGAGAAAAAAAGGCAGAGGAGAGTGAAGAGACTTCTAAGGGTTTTGCTGGATGACAACAGAGGAATCTGGACTCTCCTACATAGCAGTGTGCCCTGAGGGCTGGTTCCTTGCCCAAACTTCGTATCAGTGATAGAGCAGAAGGTTCCTTAATTCCTCCTCTCTGTTCTTCCCAGTGATGTGGGGTACAGTGGCAGTGACATCACAGCTTTCAGAAGCAATTGTCAGGGGAAGAATTTGGTCCCCAAACAGCGAAAGAATCAAAATCACATATTTCCGATAGAATTCATGATTAGACAATTAATCATCCCAATTTAAAACATTGGAGGGCCTCGAGTGCCCTAATGCATAAAGATATTCAAGGCAGGGGTTGCGTACATCTGTCAGCAGCCTGTTCTCTGGCTGCCAGTGAGCACGGGGCCTTGGGGAACACACACACTGCAGGACCACTCTGTGGGGCCTGCATGCAGAGCTGCCAGGGGGATCTGGTATGGATTTTGTCATACCAGAGACAGCCTTGAATGGCTGCATGACTGTGCAGGTCTCCACAGTGCCACACCTCCAGTTTTATGACTGTGAACCACAACACCACAGCGTCTCATCACTGCTTTCTAAGGACGTTGCCAAAGTCAATTATGGCTCAGACACGTGCCAGCCATGTGCACACACAAGTACTTGCCCATCCACATCAAAGAGGCTTGTCTAACCTCTGCAGGCCTCCAGCAAGCCAACAGGATGGATTTTCTCCATCTCTCAGACTTGGTATCTGGATTTATTGAGCTCTGGGGTCAGCCTTGGAATTTGGGACTGGATAAATCCTGAGCCTTATTTGCCAAGAGCACACGCAACCACGCTGCCTCCAGACATCCCAGGATGTGTCCAAATACCTTCCTCAAGTTCCTAAAGCTTTAAAACAATCCAGAGAAAAGAGCTGTGAGGAGATTATTGCAGCACATAACTACAATAAACCTTTTCTTCATCCTTTCATGGTTAGAGGCATGAACATGAATTATGGCAATTTAAACCTCTTGAAAGCAGTGTGTAGAGCAGCTTTCTCAAATGACTGGTAAAGGACCTTGTTAAGCTAAGGTGTCAGTGCTCGTAAATGCTGCTGTCTAAACGAGGTGATTTTATGAACCAGTTTAATCCTTTCAGGAATCAAATGACCACACCAAGCAGCACATTCACTTTGCTCCTTGTTTTCTGACCTGTTGTTCATTCAAGGCTCTGGCACTGTCACCTCTCGCAGCAGATGAGATCCTTCATAACTTGCAGATGTAAACAGGTTGATAAAAACCTCCACATCTGGCTGGCTTTCGTGTTACCTGGCAAATAGCAGAGGCTGCAGGGAAGTCGGGGTTTTCATGCGCAGCCAGCAGGAAAACAAGAGGAAATCAGTGTTCACTTGCTCCAGCTGTAACTTTTAGGCTTGTTTTGTTAGCTGCCACGCAAGCAGGGCTCCCAGTCCTCGTAAATCCTTGTAGGATGCCTCCCTGCAGTGCCCTGTTGCTCCTGGGCATAGATTGTCCTGGGGGATGGAGGAGGAGCACTCAGTTCCCTAACAGCCATGGTCCCTCAGAGCTTTAGCCACATCCCTTCATTCAGTGGTCCATTTCTTAGCATCCCTTTAGAAATCACACACTGGGTATAAGCAACAGGTACTTTCTTTTCCTGCCTTAAATACCTTCTGGAGGATGTGTCCCTTTCCCTGGCCATGCTTTCTTGACCCAACACCACCCCAAAGGGTGCTGCTGCCACAGCACTGATACTATCCCTGAGCCTTTGATACTACACCAGCCCCAGCTGGTACCACTCTACCTTCCCAAGGCAGAAGCTGATTTCTGGGTCCCCCCCAGACACATTTGCTTTCAATTCTATAGGCACAAATCCCAGTAAATTTTGGATTCAATAACTTTGTGCTGGTAATTTACCATAATTTTTATTATTATGGGGAAACATTTAAATCCCAGATGCTCTGTTTTGGTCTCCATGGAAATTGATGGAAGAGCTCACCTTTTGATTGCAGAATCCTGATGCTGAGGGGAATGGTTTTGCCCCATCATTTGGAGACATGATGGGGGCTGGGTTGTTTTGTCAGTGAAATTCATAATGAAAATAGGAATCTGCACAGACCAGGCTGTCATCTGACATCAGGAAACAAAAAACAGGAAGAAGGGGTGTTACAGAAATGGAAATTATGGTAATTAAACCACAAAAATAACAGCAGAATGTTGGCATTACAAACACCAGGCTGGTTTATCAATGCTGCTTCTCTAAAGACTGTTGTGACTGGAAGCTGAAAGAGTTGAGAAATATCTAATGCTGCTGTTAACCATTAACTATTTTGTCATTAGTCTTCCCTGCAGCCTGCTTAGGGAGCGTGTAGTTTTGAGAGTTAATCCTCATTCAAAGCCACCCAAGCCAATGGAAAGGCTGTATGGGAGTGCAGGGCTGCAGATGACTATGAACTGTGTTTGCAACTGCAATAGCAGCCAGGCAACCAAAGAAGAGAGCTCCATGGCTCTGGGTATCACACAGCCCATGTGGGAAAGGGTCTGGTCCTGCAAAGCTCAAGATCTAAACAGGTGAAAAGGAATAAGTAGGAGAGTAAAAGCCTGGCAGAGGAGACATCGCAGGGGTAACAAACAGCATCTAAGCGTATAGCCTGGTTAAGCAGAGGTCAGCTAAACCCAGGGAACTATGAACACCCAATGCTAGGATAAACTGCCTCTCTAGACAGGCTATTTTTCTACCAAGCTTAGAAAAACGCTTTGGAGTAGCTCAGCTGGAGACATCTGCATTCAGTCAGACAGATCCTGGCCACTCCCTCTGCTCCCTGCAGCCTTTCCAATGGCCCTGCACTGGTAGGTGAGCGAGAAGCTGGCTCTGAGGCAGGGGTGTGTTTTGCCCCTGGTGCCAGCCTTCCCAGGGCAGGGAAGACAGCAGCGCCCTGCTCTGGGGAACCGCACATTCTCGTTTGCATCCCCACAGATGCCTGACTGCTGTGCAAGCCCGGCAGGAGCATCAGCTGCTGCTTCTCGCAAAGCAACACGTGAAAAAACGGTAGAACCAGAAAGCAATTGCACAATGAGCACCCAGCTCGCAAGGGCAGATTTTGGGGAAGTTTGTGGAAGGTTTTTTAATAATTTAAATAATTTAAAATCATTTCAGATTTCTTTTAAAATTACAAAGAAGTCATATTTTCATTGCCACATTCTTCCCCTTTCTAATGCTAAATGAGTGCACCGACCTGCTGACTGTTGTGCTTTCTCCTGCACTTCTTCAGTTGGAGAAGTTTTGTGCTTTTTCTTTTTAAAGCAACCAAGGAGGAGGAAGGGAAAACTGAGAACACCCCCAGCATCATCTAGATAAGGGCATCTGGGGACAAAGCAAATGGAGAGGAAATTAAACTTTTCAGTTTTCTTTTATCATCAAAACCAAAGCAAAATGAATGCGTCAATGCAAAATGAAGTTCGCCATGTTTCAGAGATTCCCCTGTGAAAGTGTAGTCTGAAATGACTGGGTTTTTTGAGAAGGTGGTTTTGAAGGAATCTGCCTCTTTGATCCCCAAATTGTGGCTAACCACAGCTAAATGGCACTTACAGCTCCCCATCCTGTGGCTGTAGCTGAGTACTTCCCACTGATGCTTGTACAAACTCCAATGGTTTTGGTAAACAGCCAGAGAATCTCACTTGGCAATTTAGCTCTTGTGCCACAGATATCCCACAGCCCGCTGGAAGCCAGGCGCAGGTGGAAGAGGGGGACCCATTGCTTGCTGTCTCATACTGCTCACCGCATCCCAGCGCCTGATGCACCCCAGCTGCACCTGGCAGTGAGCCACGGGATAACAGCATGAGGAATTGCGCTGCTTTGCCCACACCAAGCCATGCTGTTGGCTGCGGTGCCCAGGATGGCACCTGTTGCTGTTGAGGTTGGTGCTATTTCTGGAGCATGCATGAGGGCAGGAAGGATTAGCGTGCCCCAAATTCAGGAGAGCCAGGCTTGTTATGAGCAGAGAGGGCTCAGATTTGCTCACCAACAAGGTCTGGGGGCAGGAAGGGCTCCCCTGGTCCTCCTTGGGCATGGAGAGGGCCAGTCCAGAGCAAGATACTCAGAACTTACCCCTGACAGCACTGGGGAGAATGGCAAGTTTGCAGCAATCCTGGGATAGCTGAAAGGTGGCAGGCGAAGGCTGCCAGGTTTATCTGCAAGATGCCACTGCAAATGTGTCAGGGGGAAAATTTCAGCAGATGCAGAGCTGGGGAGTTGCAACTGTGACGCTTCAGCACACGAAGAAACCCCGGATACTTCCCAGGAACAGCAGAACAAGCCTGTCCCCAGAATAGAAATGAGCACCCATTTCATTAGCAAAGACTTCCCTGGGCTTATTTAGGCATCGATTGCTGCAGTGGTTGTGCGCTTGTAGCGCAGATTAACGATTACAGAATGTACCAGAGCAGCGTCGTCACGGCACAGCTGGGAACTGCAGAGCCGACCGGGGTGATGCTGCGTCAATGTGGCAGCTGCATCTCCAAGAGTACCTTTAATAGGAAAGCACTTGCTGGATAACTTTGAAGGAAGCAAACATGGTTTAAAGTCAGGTTTATTCTATGCTGTGAATTCCCCTTAGCACAGCATTCTAGCTGCCTGATGGAGCAACTGCCTGAGCACTATCTCCCTTTCTAAGGCTGTTGTGCCTTCTTGCTCTTCACCTTCTGATAGGAGATGTGTTTCCTCAAAGTCCATCAACACCTCCATTTCTTTGCCATAGGCTGCAGAAGGAGCCTTCCGGCTCTGTGCTGATCCCTGCATCCCTGCAGCCTTCTACATGGCTGGTGAGAAGAAACAAAATCTCTGCCTACCCATGGGCATGTTTTCCAGGACATTTCATGTCCCCTCCTGCCCATTCAAATGACAGCTTGGGTACTCCTGGTCCCAAGCTCCACGTGTCCTAAACACTGAAGAGGACCCATTTAGGGTTATGTCCTGTCCATTGGGAGGTTGAGCTTCCAGATTCAGCCAGAGGAGGGTATCAGAGAGCAATGGAAGGGGGGCTTCGCTTCACCAGCACGGCCTTTCTGCAGCTTTCCCACCTTCCCATGGCCGCAGAACCATCCTGGTGTGTGCAGCCTAAAGGCTCCCCTGAATGGATTGGGATCAGCTCAGAATACAACCTGGCTCTCTGGGTTTGAATGCTGCACTATTATTAACTTGGCTGAGGAACAGGAAAACCTTGCACATTTGGCCAGGGCTTGCTCACTTTGTGTATTCCCCCATCTTCCTCTGGGACATCAGGTGCCACTATCAAGGACAGGATATTGGCCTCAGTGCAAAGGTAGTGTCAAGTCTTCCTCTCCTACAAGCTGTCCTTGTCCAGAGAGGAGCTTTCATGCAATACCACAGCACTGGGTTCCTACCTCCCTTCGAGCAGGGATTTGGACTGTAGGAGCCTGTATCTGCAGAGGTGTGGGTGCTTAGAGGTCCCAGCAGCTCACTGTGTCCTCCTGGCCTGCCTGCAACACTGCTGCTGGCTGTGCCAATACCACATGGGGAATGCTGGCATTTCCAGAAAGATAAAATAATGGCCTCATGACTATTCATTCCTTTGGTGCTAACTCTCTTGTGCCCACATGAATCCTAATGTGCTGATAGGGTATTCATGCGGGGGCCCTGGGTGTCCCCGAGGAACTGGCACTGATGCAGTGTTAATAACTCATCTCCTTTTCCACTGAGATGTTGTTATATGTGGTGTGCCTAGGCTTTAACCTGCTCTGAACAAGCTCTTTTTCCAGGCTGTGGTTTCTTTCTGCTGATAGCAGAGGCTGGCTGCAGTGGGGCAGAGAGGTCCCACTGGGAGCCTGGCACTGAGGGGGCATGCCCATGGTAGAGGGGTTGGATCTAGATGGTCATTGAGGTCCCTTCCAACCCAAACCCTTCTATGATTCTGTGCCAGCACTTCTCAGTCCTGCTGGAGAACCCCAAAGAAGGGATTTCAACAGCCCCTGTGTACATCCAACATTTCCCCATCTGTTCCATGGTGCCTTTATGTACAGCAAGGCAAAGATCTGCTATCCCACCTGCCCAGGCAGGCAGTGCTCTGCAGAGCAGGGCTGGGTATGGCCAACAATGCATCCCCAGGCAGAGGAAGTGTGGTTCATCCCCTGGTTGCTCATCTCGTGCCCTGTTTATAGTCTGAAACCCAGGGTCTGTTTGTCTGCTCCAGCCCAACATGCTGTGAGCTTCCTCCCTCTGATCCAGGCAGGCAGCTGCAATGTGAAAATGAGGGAGTTTTAATTAACCTCACAAAAAAGAGTCAGGCTGCATCTCTGGGGAAGGAGAGAAAAGAGAATTTGCTCTGTTGGTTATAGAACTGCTCCTGCCAGCTGAGAGGTGTCTGGGACAGCAGGGAGATGAGAAAAAAGACTTGAGAAGAGAGACTGCCAGAGAGACCTGGACTTGGAGATGAAACACTGAATAGAGTATATTTTACATGTAAAATACCTGCCACTGCAGGAACCCGGGCTGCTAATTGGATTGACAATCCCTTTGATTTTAGATATACGTCTCCTGGCTGATTCATGCTGAGACATCCTTCTGACCTTTTGAATATTCAGCTTTTTTGGGGGAGAAGCAGACAGGGAACAGCTCTTTTAACAGGCTGAGAAATAAAGCAGTCACTGTAACAGTCCTTCTCATTTTCTTCATCATGATGTGTCAATATCTGACTAATGAGCGTAGTCAGTAGCTGAGTAACTTAATCTACCAAGAGCATGACTCTACCACAGCAAGATGGTCTCCCATGAACAGTGGTGCCAACGAGCAAAGGAGCAGGACCAGGCCTGATGGGACAAGTGGCAACTGTTGTTAAAGGTCTTCAGCAAAGGTGACTTCATAAAGTGGGTGCTGAGATGAGCTCTGCTCAAAGCTGGGGACTGTCTATAGCAGCAAAGTGAGTAACAAGGTGAGGAGAAGGCAGAGGCACCAGCATCACCCAGCCCTCTGGTGCCTCCCGTGGGTGCAGAGCATGGAGACCCTGGAGCATGACTGCCATCTCCAGCCCTCTTCCCCAGGCAGGGATGTGGGTGGTAAGCCACACCAAGGTGCATGCACCTCAAGGGAGAAGGGTCTTATCCTCACCAGCAGCCCTGCTGTACAGCCCCTATGTAGATGGGTCTCTCAGTGGCACTGCCATAATGTCCCCTGGCATGGTATTTACAGCATGAAGCATCCCCTCATGTCTCTAGGGGAGGACCAGGGAGCTGGCAGACTTGTGTGTCCTTTTGGCATGTAACAAAGGTTTGTTTGTCATGGGAGCTCCTAACAAGCTCCATTAATGTTCCCCTGGGAGAGACTGAAGCTAAAGTCTTTGGGAGATAAACAGAGCTTCTGTCAGGCTGAAGGGATTTCTTTTTGCAGCAGCAATTTATCCTTCATGGCATTCCCAGTACTTATTGGCTGGCTTGTCTTCTGGAACAGAAAAACTCTGATGTGGAGACTTCTGCAGGAGCTCTGTGGGCTGGAAGGGTGCCCCTTTCAGGGATGCTGTACCCATATGCATATATGTGCCTGTTTATTAGGGTAGTGTTTCTTGATAAGCCACATCCAAACTGGATCTCACCTCTCATTTACACAGTGTAAATCCAACCCCACTGCAGCCCCTGCAGGGCTCAGACCCAGCCAGGCCCTCCAGAATTACTCAGGTTTTGCTTTTCCCAGGACACCTCCACTGCTCGTGCTCCCCCATGACCTCACATAACCCAACCCCAGCTCCCAAGGACCCTTCTTGCGATGGTATTATTAGAGGGGAGAAAAAGGAGCCTGACTCACCAGGTCCTGCTTCCATGGCTGAGTTTCCTTCCCGCCTCGCTAGCAGGGAATGCATGTTCACATCAGGGCTGATTTTCCATCCCTTTTCGGGGTTAATCTCTCCCGGGCAGTGTCTGCTGGAGGAGGCTCCCTGACTCCTGCTACACGCAGACGTCTGTCTGATGACAGAAGTGCCCTTCATGCCTGCCCATAACCTTCATCTGCTGCAAGCTGGTCCCCCAGGGGCAGGTAGTGGGGACACAGCTCGGAGGGGAAGGCAGCATCACAGGCAGAGGTCCTCAGTTCTCCCATTCACCCACAGCTTGAGTGGTGCATGCAAAGGGATGGGAGACCCAGCAAAGGGCCCTGCTGCTTTCTGCCAGAAGCAGATGGACAAAGCTGCTGGTGGACAAAGCTTCACCCATATGGATTTCCCCATTTTCTACCATTTTCTCCACCCTCAATGGTTTCAAAAAGCAAGGAAAAAACCCAGGAATTCTGAGCAGGAAATTTCCTTCTAGCCCTGGATGCAGGGGCTTGGGATGTATCCGTACTCCCTGCTAAAGTGTAGGGATAAATCTCAGTGGAAGATATATTTCTGTCTAGTGATTAGTGCAGCCTTCAGCAACATAAAATGCTTCTGCTGATGGAACAGAATTTATAAGCAAAAGGATCATTTACTACATTAGGAGCTGAACCACAGGTCTTTCAACCCTCCCCATAACTAAGTTAAATCAATGTAAGTGACCATTCCCCCCCATTACAGGGGCTCCCCAAGGACTCCTCTGCAACAGCTGGGATGGGGACAGACATCTTCAAGTAGAAATCTCAGGACACACACATTCCAAAAGCAGCATCAGCCACAGAGACTGGGGAATTGGGGAATAAAGACTAGTCTGGCATGTAAAGTATGATGCCATTTGCAGAATAGGGCTGGTGAGGAGGTGCTCCCCACGAGCCCAGGGTCACCAGCATTGCAGAAGGAACCTGTGGGTCATTGGGAGTGACTTGCAGAGAGCAGCCATGAGCAGCTTTGACAAAGAGCCAAAAAAGAGGAAACTTCCCCAGCTATAACCCTGCAGCTCAGATCATCTCCAACTCCCCAACCAAGGCGTATGAGAAACAAACTAAGGCTTTGTACCTGGGGCTGCCTTCCCTCCATCCCTGCCCGCAGCTGCCCCTGCTCAGATGAGTCTAAATGTGTCACAGCTGGCCTTAGCATGCAGCTCTGATTCTTGTGGCTGCGCTATGAAGGGAACAGGAGCTCCTGCTCTGTCTTTTGAAGTAGCTCTGCAGGTGAGTGAAAGAGATGTGATAATTGGGGAGCTTTTAAATCCAGAGGCAAAGGCTTAAGGGACAGAGATGCTGCAGGTACAGGGAGGAGGAAGGAGGTTGTGCCTCTTGCACAGCTGGACTGAGGGATGTTATGTGACGGCACTTACTGCTGGTGTTTGTAGAGCTCACGCTGGCTGTGATGATTGTTTTGATAGTTCTCAGTTCTTCAGAGAAGGCGAGCTTGGAGAGAAGAAAGTAGGGTGGGAGAGCCTGGGAGGATCTCCAAGCAGCAAACTGCTCTTGTGTTGGCAGTAGTGAAGGAAAAAGTCTTTCTCTCTTGTTTTCCCTTCCCCTGGGAATGAGATAGTGAGCAGTGTGGCAGAGGGCTGGGGCCTTGCAGTCAGGAGCCAGAAGTGTTTTTGGGGTGCTTTCATTGCCTGCTTATCTACAGATGCCTTTAAAGAGCTGAAAACCAGACCTAGCAGCACCATGTTATGTGACTGGAGATGTGCTTGCTGGTAGGCATGACTACTGGAGTCATCATCAACCAAGCCATCTGTAGGAGTAGCTTTGTTGCTGCATCATCAGTATGTGACTGGCTTTGGTCTTGAGCTCCCTATCCAAAACCACTAGTGGTTTCGAAAAAGCCCACTCTTCGGCATGTAAAGCTCCCTGAAGATCTTCCCTGGATCTAGTCTGAGAGAAGAAGAAAAAAGCCTGAATTTGCAGCTACAATGACAAGTCTGGAAGCAAAAGGTGAATATCCAAACCCAGCTCATGGCATGGCTATGACAGTACTCAGGGTTCACTGAGCTGGTCAGGCATCTCCAAATGAAGCACTAACTCCTTCCTTTGCTCATTTCTCACTTTGCCTGTGTTTCTTTCTCACCTTTGGGTTTTAAGGCTTCTAAGTGAAATGCATCTCATGTCATGAGGACTTTGAGAAGCCCTTGCTTTTGTAACCTGCTGGTGGGGAGATGGCAGTGGGGTGGTGACTTTCACCTCTGCAAGAAAGCAGGATTTCTAAAGAGAAAGTTATCCTGGATGAAGCAAAGCATGCTGCATCTGCAGTGCTCCCAAGCACTGCTGACTTGATGGGCAGGCTGTGCTGGAGCCTGACTGCCCATTAGATGTTCCTGTGATCAGCTTAGGTCCTGCCACTCAAAACTAGGGAATTGTGACCTATGGCAGTAATTAAGGAAGATAAAAAGTGCAGTAGCTCCAGAACTAGCTCTTGTGGAAGAGTAAATCTAGTCACTGTTGGCTTTATCCTGGTGCAAACAGTTGGAGACAGGCTAGAACACCCTAAATGCATGAAGGCTTAGAGGGATTTCAGTCTTTCAAAGGGCTTGACATCCAGACCCACTTGTGAAACTTAAAGCATTGTGCTTTAGCAGGTCAGAACCCAGCTGCTTTGCCTATTTATATATGACCAGCACACAAACTGTTTCATGCATTGAAGGAAGTCATTTCCCTTCTCACCCTCGCTGGCTCTCCTTGTGGGAGAAGATAGCAGCTCAGTTTCGCAAGGGAGAAGCCCTAACCCTCTTCCTGTCCCTGGGGATGGGCAATGCTTTAGGTGTGCAGCTGGATCCAAACCTGCATGTGAAAGTTCCATGTAAGATGCCAAAAATAGACCTACAGAGTCCAGGCTGGAGCTGTGTGTGACGAGGAAGCCGCTTTCTCACCCAGGCTTTCCACTAAACCCACAACTTTCCATGTGCCCTGCTCCAGCAGACCTCATTTGACATGATGTGAGCTCAGTGCACAGGGGAGGGAGGCACCAGGCAGGAGGCCTCTGTTTCCTAAAATATCTCTGACAGGTGCCTTAATGTCCTGGCACCAGTGTGACACCACTGAGCAAGGGCTATTAGAGATCCCAAAATGGATTTCATCTCACTGAGTCTAACCAGATGTAACCCTGGACCTCCGGGTCACTTTTATTTGTCCATCTTCTATCAGGCACAGACTTGAGAGCAAAACATGCCCATGACATGTGTACATGGCAAACATCTCGCTGCTAATGCACATAGCTTTGGGCTGTGCAAGCATGCATGTGTCCCCATCCCAGCACAGGCAGAGAACCAGCCCCTCCTGACCAGCCAGCCCTGGGAATTGCAGGGCTCTGCTGCTGCCTGCAATGGATCAGTCTTGCTGAGTTGCAATCTGCCTTCTCTCTGCCACTACTCACAGGGTTTTGTGCTTTTTCAGGTCAGGGCTTTTCTTCCTGAATCTCTGATTTCACATCTTCTTTTCAAACTGCCACTAACTAGTAATACAGCAATTTCAGCAAGTTCTTGCCTTGTTCTTCCTTTCTTAATTCATGTGGTCAAGACCTCATGTACTGTCTTAAAGATAAGGCAAGAAATAAATGCCCCAGTTCGCCTATAGTTGTTGACCCAGACACATGCAGTGATTGTATCCTGCTGGTCCTATGCGCAAACATGTTCCTTCTTCAGACTTAAGTCTGGATGTTTCCGACAGACGTTGGGAATCTGTGATGAATGGATGGACTCTTTGATGAACTATTGGAAGGCAAAACTGCACAGTGCATTACACTGGGGTTTGGGGATTTCCTCCCAGCACAGCCAAGAGGATACTTGGAACATCAACCAAATCACCTCAATTCTGCGTTTTGTCTTTTGACTCTCTGTAAAAACATCAAGTTCTCTCTAGGACAAGCACCAGCTTTTGTGACTGTTAGTCTTCCTATCCAAGGAAGCCCTAGGGATGCCATCCACAGATCGGTACTTTGCAATTGTCTGCCTTCACTGGGATGTGTTCTGTCCCCTGTCCTCCAGCCTGGGGGTTCTGGGCATGGTCAGCTCAATGGGCTGGACCTGCAGGAGCTGCTCTGCTTGTGATGGCTGTGGGGGAGAGGGCCGCAGAGATGACGGTGGGGCATGCAATGCATCAGTTGTCTGATTAAGCAGGAGGATGTGAATGCCTCAGAGATGAAAGCTTTTATTAAAAGGCAAGAGGGTAATTCTTCATTTGCAAAATGACACAATGTTCCACAAGGCAAAAAAAAAAAAGACCAGCAACGCAACTGAAAACAACCCACCCAACCTCAAAACAGTAAATCCAATCAAGCTTTCCTGTTAAACGCAGGCTTTGAAGAACATTGTATTTAATCATTAACAGTGCTGAATCAATAGGAATAATGTGAAGTGACTCTGAGCAGCAGGGGCAGTTCATGTTTACAAAGAGATGAATACTGATGCAGCCATCGCTAGGGCAGCCTGAATGCTGCAAAGCAAGTACATGGGGTGGTGACAGAGGACATGGGCCCCTGGGGAAGGGTCCCCACAGCTGAATGCAGGGAGAAGTGCACTGAAGATATGTAGGAGGCTGTTCTCTCCAAGTGCAGCCCCAGGCTGTGCTGTTGTGTAGGAGAGCCCAACACACAGTTGCTCTACATTCCACTCTGCGTTGCTTACTCTGGCTGTTAACAGACCACATTCACACCGCCGCCCAGGACTAAGTGATATTCTCCCTGTCCTTCTGCAGGCTCAGCTCCCAGGATCAGGCACTTACCTCATCTGGACCTGCTGCCCACGCTATGGTGACA
The DNA here is from genome assembly GCF_028554395.1 of Pezoporus wallicus. Classification (NCBI taxonomy): domain Eukaryota; kingdom Metazoa; phylum Chordata; class Aves; order Psittaciformes; family Psittacidae; genus Pezoporus; species Pezoporus wallicus. The sequence goes on from NW_026638191.1 coordinate 622,649, forward strand.
AGGAGATAACTCAAGGCAGATTTTGACCTGATGACTTGTCCTGGTGGGACTGTGCAATGAGCGGGATGACAAGTGTACTCTCACAATTTAAGCTGCACTTGTCGGTTTAGAGTATCCTGGCTGCCTTCAGCCCTAGCTTCTCGCTGGCACAAGGGAAGTCCCAGGGCATTAGAGTGATGCTATCTGCTGTGAATCATTTGGTAGAGAGCGGTGGTGGGTGGGTGTTGCTGTGTGAATCACACAACTCCTAATTGCAGCCCCCGCCTAGCAGGCAGTGCTCAAGATTTGTTTAGTTTTGTTTTTCCTTTCTGCCTGCCCATTTGACAGTGGCTATTCGTTAGGACAGTTTTTATTTGGACATTCTGAGAGCCCTGGCGCCTTTGGCTCTGGGGTGCCGATAATTTTTAATGAATTCTCACCACTTTCCCCCAGATGGAAGTGAACAAAAGAGCCGGAGGAAAGGGTATGATTTCCGGTTTGTGGGAGAGCTTTACAAACAGCGCAGATGATTAAAAAAAGGCAAGGGTGCTCTTTTAACAACAGGTTTTGTCAGGATCCAGCCAATTAATTTCAAAGAAAAATGAGCCATTTTGTTAAAGCAGCCACTTGAGCTTCCTCTTCTGTTCAGCTTCTCTTAAGCTTCACCATGCCTTATGGCTACAGCATCTAACACAGAGGGTTTTCATAGGGGGAGCAGAAGAGCCCTCCAATTCCCATGTGGGCTTTGCAGGGGAACGGCTGTCATTACTGCCATGCCATGGCATTCCAGCTCCTGCTTCCCACGGCAGCTTTTGTTAGTGTTATAAGCAGAGAAAGAGATGCTTCAGCAGAGGGCAGATGGGGGTGACCGCAAGATCTAGAGCTCACCTGGGCGCTGCTGGAAGGACAGCATGGCTCAACCCTCTCTGGTAGCAGCCGTCACACAAACCATTGCCCCACTGGCGCACCACCGTATCACTGCCATGTGGGCTGAAGTAGCATCACCCACCATCCACAGGGTTGCGCTGGTGGGAGAAGGTTCAGCTATGGGATAACCAAAGGAGAGATAAAATGCACTGAAAATATGTAGGAGGCTGTTCTCTGCCCAACTGGCAGCACTCCTTCTGCACCCACGGCTGCAGGCAGCAGCAGCCCCAGCTGTGCCAGATACTGTGTTCTGATGTGAGCAGTTCAGAGCTGCTGATGGCTTCCAAAAGTTTTCCATCACAGCCTCCAAATCCCTTCTCTCTCTAACATGGTTCATGGCTACAGCATTACCTGGCTGCCTTGCAGTACACAGGGACCGGCACCAACCATTTCTGTCCCAACTTCTGTGATGTTGTTGTTCCCTTTTCTGTGCACAGCTCCTTCCCCTCAGCACTTCAAACTTGGCGGAAAAAAACAAAACAAGCCAAACCCCATGTTTCCTGATGAAAAGAATAAAATAAGTAAATAAATCAATCTTACTCGACACCATTAGCTTGGCACAGCTTGGGCAATTGCATTCTCCCCCACAGACGTTTCCCAGCCAGCCACTGCCAGTGCTGAGAGAGAAGATGGATTTGTTGGAGAAAAACCAAACAACCCAACTCAGGAAAGTTGTTGGTTTGTTTCCCAGGGTTGAAATGGGCTCTCTGTTTGTGCTGGGTTTCAAATTCTTTATCCATGTTTCTCCAAATGCCTTATCTCCCCCCCCCCCCCCCCCCAAATGTTACAGTACAAGAAGTCAAGTTTGAGTTTAGAGTTTAGCTGGCAATTCGTGGTGCTTCTGTTCCTAAAAAAAAGGCATCAGAAATGAAAAAGAAACCTGCTTTAGACAAATCATTAACACAAAAACTGTTAGCGACTTGGAACTATGGTTTAATCCTATATCTGGTGTGAAAATAGACTGTTTTGATGGCTTTTCCCCAGTCTGAAATAGTTAAGGGCAGTATTGATCTGGGAGGACAAAAACCAAAAAACCTAACAAAAATCTAGATGGCAATTGGCAGCTCTTTGAAATAAAACTTCTCTAGCTCTTTAATCTCCCAACCTGCAATCACACAAGTAAGCTTCATTAACTGGGGGAAAAAATAAGTAAAACATACAGCTTCAATGAGAAAGTTAATAGTGATGAGAGTGTGCCTCTGAGCTGGCTTCTGGGTTTATAGACTTAAATAAATGACAAAAGGAGAACATTTACCAAAACTGTGTTTTGCTGATTGTTAAGGGAGGTGTTAAAGACTCGCTCTACAGAAACAAAAGGATGTCTATCAATTTGGCATACTAAAAAGAAGCTCATACATGTGATTTGCATTGCCTGTACTTAGATATTCCTCAACTTTTCCTTTCCTCTGCCTACCTTACTGCAAGGATGCAGTGTTGTTCCATATATCAGTGCATTTCACCACATCCCCCTTATCTTCACAGCTTTTGGCATGCTTTCTCCTAGCCCTCAGAGCTCTGATTAGGAGGATGCTGCCCTGCTTTTCCTGCAGGCGCTGCTCATGCAGGCTATAGGTAGCATCCCATATACCAAAGTCCTTAGCAATGCAGCCAGCAAAACCTGATGCTCTCTTGGGAAGACAAAACACTGTAACTCCAAGTGTACCCCTTCCTTCTTCCCCCAGATGTATATGCATGACATATGGAATATCCCTTGGGTCAGCTGGGGTCAGCTGTTCTGGCTGTGTGCCCTCCCAACTCCTTGTGCACCCTCAGCCTACTCCCTGATGGGTGAGGAGCAGAAAAAGCCTTGACTCTGTGTGAGCACTGCTCAGCCATAGTGAGAGCATCCTTGTGTTACCAACACTGTTTCCAGCACAGATAGATACAAAACATAACCCCGTGCTAGCTACTAGGAAGGAAATTAACTCTACCCCAGCCAAAACCAGCACACCAAGCCCAATCCCAGTTTTGGCTTGGTTTCCCTTGATCCCTGATCAAGCACACACAGAGAGATGCCAGTGCTGAGAAACACCAAGGCAGCTCAGGCAGTGCATATCCAGGGAGTTGGGGATGCCCAGAACCTCTCACCTGCACACCGCTGACAGCAAATAATCAGGATATTACATTCAGCAGGTTCTGCCTGAAGATGAAACTGCAGGTTAGCTTGCACTGTAATCTGCACCTTGTTTAGAGGCTGTCAGCAGACTGCTGATCTGACCATTCCACTCTTACTGCCCTCCCCTTGTTGTATTTGTCAGTTAGTTTTGTGCTCAGCTTCTGCTTGTTCCCCATGTACTCACTGGGAAATGAAGAGCTGTGTTTATACCAAATGGGTTTATTGAAGTATCAGAAAGCACAAATCAATTTACAAACGAAATTATATGGTACCCCAAGAATCAAAGCTGGCAAACACAGAGATTGGCTGTTAAATTAATAGCAAGCCAAGATAAAAGGCAATGCAGACCATAACATCAGTCAGGTACAATATACTCTCTGAAATTTAGAGCTCACAGGCACACTGCTCCATTTCAGAACTAAAGAACCAGCAGAGGGGTTTTAAAAATCAATGTTGCAGGCCACATGGCAGAGCAAATTCCGTAAGGCACTGTTTGCATTCTGCAGTGGAGGACCTGCTCCTTCCTTCCCTTGTCCCCTGTGAGCCTAGGACAGCACCAATGTACACACTGCCCATGGCACAGGCTGCAGGAGAGCACTGATGGAGTTTCTGCAGCAGGTTCTTCCACTTTTCAAATAGGTTTGGGCAGAGGCAAATTCAGCACTGCCTGCTCTGCCTCTTGGGCAGAGGCTGAAGACCTGCTCGTGTCCTCCTCTGGCACTGGTGGGACCAAGAGTTGGTGCTTCCCTTGCGGGTTGTGGCACAGGGCTGAGAGTGTGCATTGCTGCAGAGCTGGGGAAATGCCATTTGTTCAGTATCTAAATTAACAGGAGAGATGAGGCTGGCCGAGAGAGCCCATGGCAAAACAGGATCAGCGCAATCACCACCTAAAGCATGACTAACGGGCACCTCGTCTTTCCAGGGCAGCGCAACCCAGCTCCAGCACCATAAGACCGATGTAATGCTGGAAGTCACGCTTGAAGGCTGCAGGGCAGGTGTGTCAGCGTGGGACACTCTCTGGAGGTGCTCACTTTGCCCTGCTCTGCAATGAGGAGGGTTCCTGCTGAATTCCAGGGCCACAGCACACTGCTGATGGTCACCCTTGGACAGGAGGTGCTCTCTGGGCATGGTGCAGCAGCAAGGCATTGTGCTAGGTGTATTTATCCACTAACAGAGCTGGCCTGGCTTGGCACAAGCATCACCCTGTGCTCCCTGTTCATCCTGAATGACAGGAACAAGATGCCCAAAGGGTGGCTTTCACACAGGGCAGCACCCTGGGCTTTGCTTTCTTAGCTCATATGGCATTTTCACACGTTTTGCAGGGCTTCTGCCGCTTGCTCTTCTGTCCTCTAATTAACTGAGGGGACATATGATGAAGCATGACATGCACAAGACATGACAGGGCCATTAAGTGCTTCAGTGTGGCATTCCCCTCAGGTGCCCTGCAAAGCAGCAAGTGTGGGGCAAGCTTTCAGAGCTAATGTGCTAATATACATTGAAATATGAGCGCTTTTTAAAGTGAGAATAACACGTGTCAAAAGAGACTCAGAGCTCTTTAACCCTGGGTGCTCCTGCATCCCCAAGTAGCCAGTGCTGCAAGACATCAGCAGGAGAGGTGGGAGATCTCTGGCTTCTCTGGGAGTCTGCTTCTGGTCAAGGCAGCGTGACACATACTTCTGAAAGCTGCTATGAGCGCTTGTATCCCAAGGATGTGGGCTAAAACTCTCCTGGAATGTTCCAGGCTTTGAGCTAATAAAGCTATTATATGTTAATTAAGTTAAAGGTATCTGATGTTAATCTCTTTGGTTTTCATTGCCTTTTGTTTATGAAACTAAATACGCTGATGCCTAATAATAATAATTAAAGATTGGCCGACGGGCAGGAAATCAATCCATGTCTCCTGGGCATTCACTGAGTATCAGTCAGTCAAAAACTATGATGTTTTTTATAAACATGCAATTATTGTCTCTGAAACTGAATTAACAAATGCAGCTGATACATGCCTGTATGTAAAGCAGCTCTGGTGGGTGGCTGTGATTTCTACAGGCTCCAGCTCGGGCTGGAAGAGGTCCAGGCTGACACAGCACAGCCCTGCCTGGAGGAGTCAGTGCCCTGTAAATCCTGTTCCCAGCCACGAGCAGCTTTTCCACCTGCTGGCCCCTACTTGTGTTTATCTCAGGCAGCCTCTGGGTTTTGGATGCTGTCCCTCACAAACCCATCCTCTGGGCCAACCTGCTGGGTGCAGATCCCAACCTTCCCGTTACAGCCTGCCTGAACCCTAAGAAAATGAAGAAAATGCAGAAGAGCCTCTTCAGAGTGAAGCTTTCCAGACTGACCATGCAGAAGAGAACACACAGAGCTGATAGCGGGGTATCCCAGAAACTGCCTGTCTGAATGTTTCATTTCATGATGAACCAAGTAAGCCAATCACTCGTGCTGCTCGGACACTCCAGCACAGCTCTGACAAAGGGGCTGTGGGACCTCTGCAGAGTCAAACTTCCCAGGTTAGCTTTAAAACCTATTTTATTATTTCTGTGGTGCCAAACTGCCGAGAGCTGCTGAATCTGGGGGGTGGGAGGTACGGTCATGGCCAGGCTTGTCCACAGGTCACTGAGCAATGACAACAAGTCCGCGGCTACTCAGGGCACATTGCTGGGAGCTGCAGTCACAACCCTACAAGGCTGGCATGAATGATCGGTCACAGAACAAGAGCCAAGAAACGTGTGTACCGATTGTTCCTCGCCCTCCAAAACCATCCCCATCAGCAGTTCTCCCTCCACATCTCATTCCTCCCCTGCTGCTGCCTCTGTACCCCCAACCAACATCCTCAGTCAGCTCCTGCCCTTGTAAATGGCTTCTCTCATTGTACCTTGTCTTACATAAGATCACAAAAGCTTCAGGACAAGCTGAGTTTCGTGGTATAAACACATCATCTTGGCTAACTAAAGGTAGCCAGGAAAGGGTTGCATTTATTAATCAATGGAACCAACCAAACACATTTCTTTGTATATGGGAGCAAAATCAAACCAGCGAGTGCAAGAACAATCTGAACTGCAAAATTCAGCCAGTTTCAGAGGGAAATTATCTCTTCTCTCCTTAAAAAGCTCCCTTGGCACATATATAATAGTTACAACCCTTGCTGAGGTGCACTTTATACGTAAGAAAATAAAAAGGGTCTGGCAACCTGGACTTGCAGTAACAGATTAAAGAAAGATCAAATCTATTCCTTTGAAAAAGGGAAGGCAGATGGGTAACTTGATTACAGACTCTAAATGCCAGCCTGGGGAAAGCTTTGTGATGATAAGGTATTCAACTGAGTAGCCGAAAACACAGGCAGATCCAGAGCCTGGAAACTGAAATGAGACAAATAGGAAGCTGGGTAAGAAATATCAGTACAGCGTGCACAGGATGGAGTGATTCACTGTTACTTGCAGGCTTTGAAAATCAGGACTGAATGTCTTTCTAAAAGGCTAAAGGAGGAGATCTAGGGCCAATAGGAAACAAAGTGTTAGTGCCCTGGGGAGCCCAGAATGATAACTTCAGAATTAATTCGATTTAAAAGTTGAATATTGAGGAAAGGTTTGGGATTTTGAAAGGTGGGACAGGGAAGCAGTTGAGGCTGTAACCCAGAGGCTATGGGATCACCACCTGCTTCCAAGACCTTTGAGAACTCCATCCTGCAGAAGGGAAACGCCATGGATCAGTCACGGTGATCCATGCTGTGTGCCACGTTCACGGCAGATCTGAGCCTGCCAGCCTGAAGGGCATCTCCTGAAGCACCTGTACCTGTTTTGGGGCTGCAGTTCAGTCCCTGCTGCTTCCATACCCATAACAAAGCACACAAATAGCATCAATTACAGCACACATCCCAGCACACAGCACAGACCATGGAGGCTGGCCCTTGGTTGCTCATGGGCTGAGGCTGGGCAGGGAGCAGAGCCCCTCGAACCAGCTTCCTGCCATCAGGAACTGTTATCCATTCTCCACGGGTGAGAACACAAGTGTCTGGGCTCAGTGGGATCACTGCCTCACTGGATGAGCTTTCTGGGGTCCAGAAGGGTAATTTAAGCGTTTACACAATCTCAGCGTCAGAACCTGATGATAACCATAATTTACTGCAGTTTAATTGTATAAGAAGCAATGCATAAACAGTTACTCCAGACATGCCTTGACTCAAGGTGTCCCTTAGCTGAGTAAATCCAGCTTAATTAATGGTTCTTAGAGGAGAAAGGGACAAGGCTGGCTGCGTGCCACGTTCCCAAGTGAGTTGAGTGTTAGCTCATCTCTGCATCTACAGGCTGCTGTGGGCTGAGATCAACAGGCTTATCTCACTGCAAGAAGCCCAGGGAAATGAGGTGGTGACCTACAGCTCTGTCCCCTGCCACTCTCCATCCTGTCTCTCCTAGGCAGGCACCAACACCCCATCACAGGGTGACACTACAGCAGCTACCTGCAGCCCTCTGGAAACTGCTTGTGCTGCATCTTTCCTCCACTGAAGCACCGCTGGAGAGGTGACCAAGAGATCTTCCATCCTAAAGGAAAGCTGCAAATCATCTCCGCACTAAGGACATTCTAACTTGCTTGCACTTGATTTCAGGCCAGCATTTCTCTCCATGTAACATCCCTTCCTGGTTGTGAGCAAGATGGGACAGAACAGGAACATTACCTGTTCCAAAGCCCAGTGTGAATGGGCTACCAGTGAGCTGAGCAACTCAGTGTACACGGCCCAGGCAGCTCCCCATGATGACAGGTACAAATGAGCTTTGCTCCTGGGCCTGAAGGCGAGTCCAGGAAAGGCTGTACTGGAAGGTGGATGGACGCCAGAGCAATGCTTCAAATCCCCACAGCTCCCAGGAGTGAAGAGTCCATTTCCCCTTCTGCTGCCTTTATCCTCTTCCTCTCATACACATACTGGACAGCATTACCCTGCATTACCCAGCCCAGACGTGAGCTTTTTGAAAGAGATACCCAAAGCAAGGCAGGGAACCCAGATGTAGGGAGAAGAGCAGGAATCCAGATGTGGGATGAAGAGCTGTCTGTCAGAGGACGGAGGGGACCTCCAGGAAAGCCGGGGGGAAGGGGGGGGGGAAGAAAGGCACTAAAGGCCCTGTTCACAATGGCAGCTGGCCCAGAGACTGCATTTGTCCTCACCATGGTTGATGTTTATTTTTCACATCAGCCAAGGCCTCTCACCCTTGTTTGAGGGGAAGGGAAAGGAAAGGGCTCGTTTCCCTCAATCACACAGGAACAGCAGCTGTTGTTTGGCAGGGGATGGGTTCAGGATGCCTGTGAGAGCAGAGCTATGACCGAGAGGCTGCTCAGGACTGCCTTTAGCCTAGAGAGCAGGAAATGTTAATGAGCTGTTAGTTATTGCTGAGCTTCCCTCTCTCTCGCATAGACCCCTGCACACATGCGCTCCCACAGGTCAGGGTGAGGGGGTGTTGGCAATGTCTCGCCATCCACAAAGGCACATTCTCTTTGCAGTTTTCTTTCTTCCTGGTGGTCCTCCCAGAGCCACCTCCCATCATTTCCCACGTATTCTTCTGCCATCTGAGCAACTTCATCTCTTCCTTTGCAGAGAAGCTGTGAATGCTTCCCCTTCAATGTAGTTCAGGCAGTGCAATCCCCTTGTGGAAACACCATGTCCAGTAATAGGTATTTACACAGTGTATTTCCTGGGGACACTTGCACCAGCCTGGCAGGAGGCTGGTGATGGGTGGGAGCAGTGCTGCCCAAATTAGACAATGCTTCACTTTGCTCTCATCTACTGGGACGCAGCCCTGCAACCTCTGAGCCTCCTGTAATACCTGGGAAAAGCCAGATTCTGGCCATTTCAGATTCCCAAATCCAGCAAACCCAGACCCCCATGGCAGCACACATGGCAATATGGGCTGGGGAATAGGAAACAGCATCTACAGCTTCCTCGGTGCCTTGCCCTGGACCAGAGCAGAGCTGGCTAACAGCATGGAGTGCACAAAACCATGCCACTTCCCTGCTTCCTCGGGCTGAAGCACTGGCAGGGTTCAGAGTCATGCTGGCTCCTACAGACACAGGCAGCCAGGGCCAGGAAACCCAACCAGGCAAACAGAAAACAAACAGCACCCAGAAAACAACAGCATCAGCTTCCTAAGGCTTTCCACTCCAGAAAGGAAATGTTTAGCAGTTGGGCATTCTTCAGAAGACAATGGGGAGGAAGCCAAACTGCAGCAAGAGCAGCAGTGTTACAAGCAGAAATGGGCAAAGGCTGCATGTACTGCTAGCGGCTCTGGAAGATCCCTCAACATCCCACTGCAGAAGTGATAGGTAGGCATGGGAAAGGCTTTGTGTCTGCTAAAAATCAGCATCAGTGAGAGCATCTTATCAACAGTTGCGATCCAGGAAAACAACATCCAGTTGTGAGCCTGGAAAACAATGGATTTGCTTATGGATGAAGTTTACCTGACCTATAATAAGATAATCCAGCCTTCAGAGCTGTGTTTTTAACTACAGAATGGGAAGAGGGGAACTTGACAGAGAAAGGGCACTTAGGGGGAGTTTGACTGAAACAAGCTCAGCAATATTCCACAGTCCAGCAGAGGAAATGAGAGAAGGAAAGCAAAACACGTCCAAGAGAATATGCAGAGATAAAAAGCAGAAGAGAGATAACTGCAAAGAAAGGTCTGTGGGTGGTGCCGAGAAAAACACCACAATGGAAAATGATGTGCATGTGGTTCCTGTACAGTCACCATGGCAGAAGGAATTGTTATCCTAAAGCTTGCAGGGCACAAAAGCAAGGGAAAGAGCCACCCTGTCAAAGCCATGACTCAAGGTTGCTGTTATGCCCTCGGGTGACACTGCAGGTACTGCAAATCTGCAGAGAAAGGAGCACCCAGACTGGTGCAGTCAAAGGAAGGCAGCTACGTTCGGATCAGCCTCAATGTCAGTCCCAGCGTCAAAATGGCACCGGGACATCGGGGCATTTGTGAGTCAAGAGAATCCTCTTCAGCACTCTGGAAGTGGAGATGGCACAGCCCAAGCCGGCAAAGCCCCTCTGAGGTGTCTGCGCTGGCACAACCACAGCAGGAGCTGCAGGGTGGACATTCACACGAGGCCATGGGAAGCAATGCACTCAGAAACTTTGGTTTGTGTAGGCAACACCACAAACTCACACACTTGGTGCCATCAAACCCCAGAAGAAATCTTTGTGTGCTACAGGCAGAAGAAAGGACACAAGGAAGTCCCAATTGCAGGTGACATGCTGTGACATGCCTCTTCTAGCACAAAGCTCCCAAGATGGATTTCCAGGAGGAGGAGCTTACAGAAAAGGTACCAGTAAAAAGAAAGGAATTATGCATGCAGCACAGTTCTATGCAGGGAAGATGTACTGCAGTGGAAGTAAAAATAAAGGAGGGAATGAAGTAAATTGGAAGAGAAGCTACTCCTCTGAGAAGGCAGAGCTTATCATTCATTCTCAATCCTTCGTGTAACATTCTCCTTCCCCATCAGCCAGATGTAGACAGTCACAAACCTGAGTTAAAATGCAAGTGGAAGAACAGGACTGCGAGCAGCAGGGCTGGCAGGGCAATGCCACAGCAGATGACATTCTGGGGTAAGGCACTGACCCACCAACCATCACAGCCCTAGCTTCGGTCTTTGAGGAGAGGCAGGAGGAGGATTCAGCTTGGACAAAAGCAAAATGAAATTTTCAGTGACTTCCAAAGGCAACAGCCTTCCTGCCAAAAAGCAAATGTAAATCACCAAATGTCCCTTCAGAGACTAATAGGATTTGTAAGGCACCCCACAGACACTCTTGCCTAAGTGTCTCTTTACCCATTGTATCCGTCTGTGTGAAAATACAACAGGTAAGCAGGATCAAGAGATTTCCAGTCTGAGACGAATACTGAGAGCACAGAGGGACAAGGCATCAAGAAAACAGACATGTGCCAGTTTTCAAGGCAGGTTTGGGAAAAATCTGAGGACAAACCGTACTGTTAGTGCTCATGTCTACTGGTTCATCAAGACAGCATCGAGATTTAAGAAGATGGAAATCCCAGACAAAGACACTGTGAAGAGGAGTTCAACAGGAGATAAGCACTGACAGAGGCCAGAACAGGCTCGTAACCCTACTCTAGAAGCAGTGAGGTACAAAGCAGAACCTGTCATCTCCAAAAACCGGAGCTCCTGGAGTGTCAAACAGAACATAACAGGATGCAGACACAGAGGGCAGAGATTGACCCAGAAGGCAATGATACTCCTGCCTACTTTGGCTGCCCAGAGATGCACAGCATCCCTGCAGGTGCCTTGCACCTCAGCAGTGCTCCAGCATGGTCTGTCCCAAATGTAGCTATTACCAGAGCAGAGTTTATCCTTCTGTCAGATCATGAGACGGACAAGATGGGAAAGCCCAGCTGAGGGGTTAGGGGAGTCTGGGGGAGACTTCAGAACAACACAAGCCTGGCACACTGGAGTCACATAGGAACTCCTGCAAACCCTTCCCAAAGCACTGGAACAATGGGGCTTAACATTGTACTACTTTCGGATTAAGCAGAGCGTAAACCTTGGACAGCAGTGAGTAAAAGTCATGCTGCAATTCAAAAACCAGCTGCAATGAACTGAAGGTGTCCCAAAGAGAATTAAACCTTAGAGTCAGGACATAAATGCTGCAGCCATTGCTACCCACACACTGATGTGTGTTTATGCATTCTTGTGTGGCCCCAACACCACTGTCAGAGCAGGTGCAAAAGAAAGAATAAACCCCAAACAGCATAGCAGAATAAACCAACCACCCCATAACAAGTGCACAAAGGGGATTTGGTTCTGTAAGAATTTATCCTTCCTCTCTCAAAACTGTTGGATGCTCAGAGGCTCGTTTTTTTATATTCATCCCCATTCCTGGCCTGTATCCCAACAGCTTCCATGGCAGCCAAATACAGGCTTTTTAATTTTTATCCCTCTCCTGCAGTGACAGGAATTGTTGGAACTTGTGCTGTTTCATACACTTGTCTCCAGTGCTGCAAGGGGAGCCTCTTGCTGCCAGGTTTCCTGCCTCTGTTTCCCCTCTGTTGGGACAGCATGCAGGAGCTGGGGAGCTATAAGCAGCTTAGCTGGGACCCTTAGTGAGCCCTGGCACCATCATGCTTGCCTGCAGAGCTGGAACAGGACAGGAACATATCGCTCTTTGCCCATTAACATGTACCCAGGAGAGCCAGTTGCCCTTCCATGTGGCCCATGTCACAGGCACACGTGGTTTCTACCAGCTGTACACTTGGAAGGGATAATGTTTTCTGTACCGTGTTTACCAGTTCACTCTCTCTGCCCTCTCCAGTCCCAGAGAGATGTTTTCCCTGGCAAAGCCCAGCACAGCATCCAGCACTTGGTCTCCCATCTATCCTGCCGATGCCCATCAGAGCAGAAAGTGACTCGAGATCACTGCTGGTAAAACCTGGGGATATCTGGGTGCCCTGTGACCACGGAGCAGAGATGACAGCTCCAGGGTTGACCCATGCTTGATGCTTCTCCTCCCTCGAGGGACATAATAAGCTCTCAGGACAGGGACACCAGCAGTGCAGACACAGCCCCCTATCTCAGCACACACAGATGGGCTGCATTGCCCTGCTGCCCAACTTACCATAGTGCAGGGAAGGGAAATTTTGTGTAAGCACATGCAGATACAGTCAGTGACTCTTGGCTGTTGCTCAGCCTCCCAGCATCAACCTCTGATGCGCCTTCTGGCATACATATTTATGATCTCAATTATCACTGAACAAAACCCCAGGTTGCTGTGAAAATAAATGACTTTTAATCTAAATTGCCCAGTTTACATACTTCACCCACTTCTGCTTAGCACAACAGCTGGTGTTTACCAACTTTTCATTACTATTCCAAGCAACACAAGAAGATATGGGCTGGAGAGGACCAGCCACCTCTGAGATGAGCTCAGGTTTACCTCTGCCTCAGACTCACTGCTCTTCCACATCACTGATGAGCTTCCAGCAGGAGCAGGCTGTGCCAGAGAGCAGCCCCTGCCAAAGGCCAGGGTTGATAGAGATGGATAAATGATGTGACATCCACGGACACCAGCTGTAAAACCTGGGCACTGAGCTCTAAAGGAGCTCTGCACAGCCACAGTGTGGTTTTAGCAGAGGTGGTGCAGCAGCATCAGCTGTGGTTGATTGCTCTGGTTAAAGGAAAGCCCAGGTGTGGGACTTTGAGATGGGTGAAGTGGATGGTAAGGAAGTAAGGAAGAGTAAGAGTAAGAGTAAGAGTAAGGAAGGACTCTTCATCCAGCCCAACCTCTGTGCAGCACAGACACAGTGAAGATTCGCAGCACTGTTCAGTGAAGGAATGATGAAAGGTGTCTGCTGATAATCATTATTGTATTTCTGCAGGAAAGACTAGTCTCCATGTAAACCCAAATAAGTGTAGCTATTGCTACACTTCTGTTCATGTCTGTATTTATAGTTATCAGCACTTCCTTTTCCCTAACGCCTTGGGAGGCTTGCACTGGAGCTGAGATGATCCAAGAATTATTCTTGTCATGGTATTTCCACTGTACAAGAATGAGCATATGTTAAAGAAATCCAGTCCCTCTTTATTCCAGGCCTTAAATGTCCCCCCTGAAGCATTGAATAAAAATGGAATCAGAGTGCCAGCACTGGCTCTATGGTGGGCTTACACCAGGACTTGTAGTATTGGTGCCTGGACAGTTGCACTGGTGAAAGATTGGAGTGAGATGGGCCAGCACCAGGTCCAGACACCGATACCCAGGTGCAGCAAAGCCAAAGCAATGAGGTTCCTACAGGACCTTTCACTCTTTGGAAGTGCTGGAAATGAAGGTGCTGCTTTGGCAGCTGTGTAAAGGCATGTGCTGCTGCACGTGGTCCACACCAGTCCTATTTCCAGCTTGGCTGGCTGAGGATGGAAGGAAGCAAAACTCCTGGGACCGGGCATGGAGCTGACAGTCACATGTGGCTCAGAAATCAGTCACAAGCCACAGCAAGATAATGATACCTGGAGTAAGAGGAGACTTGATCCTTCCTTTCCCCTATTTCCTCCTCTGTCTGTTTGGGCTGACATAAGTGCTGGTGAAGGAGGGCTGGACACTGGTGGCCTATCCTAGCTAAATAGCTCATGTGTCTCTACAGTCCTGCTGTTCTTGGAGCAGCATCACAGCTCTGGTCAGGCTCTGTACCCTGCAGCACCTTGATTCATATCCTTTACATGGTCCCTGTGCTCCCTCCCTGCACACGTGGGTGCTCCCTGCTGCATCTAAAAGAGAGCTCCAAGCCTCAGGAATGATGGACAATATCCCTCCACCCAGGAAGGGGTGGAAGATGATAACCCCCAGTCTGGCTGCCCCAGGACCTGACCTCTTCTGGCACAAAGTCCCCAAAGCACCTGTTTCTCTGCCCACAAAACTGCACTGGTGGCTGGCGGGAGGTTGCATCCTCACCCTCCCTTGGGCACAAGGCCCAGGAGCTGCTACACACAAGTGACTGCTCTAAGTTTCACTTTATTTCCAAGTATCATTGCAGAGCTTAATTAGCCCTGGCCACCCTGACCCCTCATCCCCCTGGGGAACATCCCAGCTTTGTCACAGCGTGTGGGAGCGGGCAGGCAGACAAGGGAGAGGGGAAATGATGTTTTATGGGATGTTCCCAGGGAGCAAGTCTCTTTTTTTAACTCCAGGCACCACAAATTTGTTTGCTGTGATTCAAAGAGGACACATTTGGTTAAAACTGATGGGCCAGACCTACAGTCCCTGCAAATCACTGTTTGACTTCATGGGGCTTAAGTGATTTAGACCAGCTGAGACACTGACCCTCTGTGTTTAAACAAAGCCCGCTTTTTCTCACTGGTGCTAGGCAGCATGGCCTCAGCTTTGGCTCTGGAAGGGGTATTTTAGCAGGGATGTTCTCTGCATGATTCATCCTCCACTGGACTTCACTTTGGCAAAACCCACAACAGCCACTGGCCACCGGTGTGCGTCTGGGGGCTCTGCCACAGATAGAGGCACAAGCACAGAGCCTGGCCAGTGGCGCAGCACCAGCCTCTACAACCACTGGTAACAAAAGCATCACTGGGATCCCTGGGCAGCAGCAGTGGTGGCCTTGAGCCTCCACTCCTCACAGGTACCTAAAGGGCACTTCTGAGGACCAGGCAGGCTGGGTACTGCAGTCAAGCTACCATGGGGCTGGGCAGCATCCCTAAGTGAGGTGCTGGGGATGGCACTTCTCAGCCACCTGAACTGAGAACAGGCAGCCCTGTGCAGCGAGGCAGGAAGGTTCTGGGGACTGGTTCTCCTCTGAGCTTGCTGTGTTCCAAATGGGATGAATATTTGCCTTCTCTGTGTTCAGGGCTGAAGCTCCCTAAACGCACTGCAGGAATGCTTGATAAACAAGCAGTAAACTATTCATTGCCCCAGTGATGGATGCCTTGCAGGGATTAGAGGGGGAAAATGAAGTCAGCATTTGCAAAGAGCAGTGAGGAAATGAATGTTCTGCATTTAGCATTTCCAAGCAAGGGACCGCGGCAGGGAGGTGGAAGGACTGGGAGCTGGGTCTCCTTGGGAAGCCCCCGCTGGGCCACTGGTTGTCAAAGCAAAGAGATGAGGTGGAAAAACAGCTCATTCTTCACTCTGCACCAGTCAAGACTGAAAACCGAAGTCAGCCTTAGCCAGGAAGCAGCACTTGCCCACACGAGGCTGCAAACGTGGGCAGTTATTGCTCTCTGGTGGTGAGATGGGCTATGGAGGAGAGCTGCTGCTGCTCCTGCTGCTTTCAGAAGGCTCCTCCGTGCCTCCTGCTCCTCCCGCTTGCCCCACAGAGGAGTTTGTGCTTCTCTCCAGCCATGTAGGTCAGGGCACTTGAAGGCAGCTTGCTTGCTGCCTGTAGGCTGCTGGCTCCTCCTGGGGCTGGCAATGGCCAATGCAAAGGCTTTGCAGCTGCCTCTCCCCAACAGAAGTCCCCCTGTGTCCCATCAGCACCCCTGCCCAGGGACTGGATGTGTGCCACACAGCATCATCAAGTCCAACTGTTAACCCAGCACTAAGTCCACCATTAAACCATGTCCCCAAGCATCACATCTACACATCTTTCCAATACCTCCAGGGGTGATGACTGCACCACTTCCCTGGGCAGCCCAGTCCAGCGCTCTTTTGCCATGAAGGACCCGCAGTGTGCTCATGCTTTCGAAGCTGAAAGCACACATGGGCTGTGGGGCAGAAGAGCCACCACAGCTGCTCCAACATCACTGCTGAGCTGAATGGCAGGGCTGAAGTGAGGGTGGGCTCTGCCTGTCCCCAAGCTGCTGCCCACCTGCATTCAGGGCTTGTCCACAGCCCCTTTCACTTCTCCTTTCCCTAATTCTGCCTCTCACTGCCACAGGCTTTGGTGGTGCTTTGTACCAAAGAGGTCCGTGGCTTTACAGAGGTATGGGTCACAGACCTCTGCAGAGCAGACGGGACAGAGAACAGGTAAGAATAAATAAAGGAGTTGCTATTCAAGTTAAAACACAGTTGGCTTGGGCTGAGCTGCCCCATGGGACCTGAGGTGTGTGTGGCAGCTGGCACATGGCAGCACTTTCTTGTCCCCACCCAGGCAGGCACCCCCACTCCAATTGCCATCTGTTGCTCATCTCCACTGCACTGCAGGTGCCAGCACTGCTGCCCGGTCCCCATCCTGCCCCGATGCCCAGCCTTGATGTACATCCCTGCTCCTGGAAAATGAGGGCAGGGTTCCAAGCACTTCACCCCTTGTCTGTCAGGGACAAGAAGACCAAACACTGCGGCTCCTTAGGATGCGATGTTCTCCAGGGCTGGTTGTCCTGCAGAGCACATGGACCCATGCCAGTGGCACAGCACGATGCTGTGTGACAGGTCACAGTGGAGTCCCCAGGTTGTGGTCAGTCAGACGACGTGGCCACCTTCACTCAGCCACCTGGGCCGGAACGTGGCACAGCCTGCTGTGCCCTCAGGTCCCTGCAGGGCACCAGGGATGTCACCCAGCTTGGTGCGGATGAGGCCCTGCAGCCCCTGGTCACCCAGCTCGGTTGCAGCGGCGAGCGCCAGGAGGAAGTAGGCTGCTGCATCCTGTTCATCCTAATGGTAAAGGACAGGGCAGGCGTTAGGAAGTGGTTTAATTGAGGGTCACAGGGAATAAGGGAGCTGGAGTAGAGCCCAGTGGTTCCAGGCAGAACACGGTGACACCTGACTTCATTGAAATGGGGCTCCATACAGCCACAGCCAAGTGCCAGTGCCTCTTTCCAAATCATTTTTCCTGCATTGTGTGCATTCATTCTAAAGCTGCACATAGGATGGAGAGTCACAGGATGCAGCTGCCTACATGTGCAGATGTGATATTCTTACCTCTGTCAAGACCAGAGTGCTCAACACAGCATCACGGAAAGGTTTCCTACCTTCAGTTTGTGCAGGGTCAGGTTGCCAAGGTGGCAATACACCTTGCAGTAGTACAGGGCCTCTCCAGAACACTGCAGCAAGGGGGGACGCAAGGCAAGGGTCTTTAGGTAGCAATCTTCTGCCATCTCATACATATGCAGGAAATAGTAGACTGTAGCCAGGCGGTGGAATGCAACCAGCTCTTGTAATTGATCTCCTGGAAAAGAGTTGCTGATAGTCTCCCTGCAACAGCTCACCACACATCCCATGCTGAGCTGCTTGGGGGTGCATTTGCTCAAAAGCCTGAGGCATGGGTATCTTCCTAAGGAGACACTGCATTAGTAGGTAGTTCAGAGAAAACAGAGCCATGGGCAGGGGTGCCGATACCAACGCTGGACAGATTGTCCAAGGAGTAAATCATTCAACCAGGGGATTTCTTTGGTGCTGCAAAGGGGCTATTATGGGACTGGCTCCATCTCAGACATTTATGCTGGCGTTTTGCCCATTCAAACTATTTTTGTAATGGGAAAGGATGAGTTTATCAGAAGAGCCAGGGCAGAGAGGAACTGTTCAGTCCTGTGCCTTCACCAGACTTCCCGTGCTCCGGTGTAGCAACAACCCTGCACTCAGGCAGTCCCAGCACCATAGCAAAGCACTCCCATGTGGCTGTCATGCAGCTTAAAAGGGAAGCAGTCTTAAAAAGATGTTACCAGTTAGGATAAGAATAGGTCCAGCAGTCTCCTGAGAGCAGGAGATCCCCCTTTCACATGCACAATGTTCCCACGCAGAAGGACAACCCCATCTGCAGGGAACAGCAGCCCCCGTGCCCTGTGGGTGTGCATCACTTACCGACCCTGATGCTCAGCCTGGCTGCCAGTGTGGCAAACTCCAGAGCCTTCTCGTAGCCCTGCAGCCTGATCTGCAGCTCGGTCAGCTTATTGAAGAGCCGCAGCTCTGTCTTAGAGGCCTTTAGTTTTCTGGCCAAGGGCACAGCACCTCCCTGAGGAGAGAAGACAGTGAGTCCCGGCTGTTCTTGGAGGTATCGGTTCAGCACTGCCCGCAGAGGGGTGATAGAGCAGCAGGACATGGAACAAGTGCTTGACATAGCAGGCAGATGATGGAGGGGTTGAGTTTCAGGTCCTAGCTCCCTCTTTCCCTTGCAAATAGGTTTCATATCCCAGAGCGTGGTTCTCAAAACCTGAGCCTCACACCTCTGCCCTTCCTTAGGTGCCTGATATTCTGACCCTGAGCACGTCCCCAGGAGCAACCAGCTCACACCTAACACTGCCAGGATTTATAATGTAAGGATCCTGCTCCCACCTCCCAGATGATCTCTTGGGTGAGCTAAAGCCATTGCAAAGTATGCCTGCGCTCCAGGCTTCCCCCCTGCAGCAGTTTGCACTCTGGCACACTCAGAACCATCCTGGCCCTCTCCATCCCTCCAGCCTGTCCGCACAGTGCTGCAGCCAGCCCAGAGGCAAAGCTCCCCACAGCCATCACCTTGCAGGGACACAAGGACAGAAATGCTTGGGGGGGATCAGTACCCTGTAAAACTCCACTGCTCTCTCTCTGTTTCGGCTGCCATTAAAAAAGGTATCACCTGCTTTTTCATAAAGATCCATGGCCAAGGAGATGTTCTCCACTTTCAGAGCAGTCTGAATGGCTGCCTAGAAGGAAAATGAACTGGAGTGAGACTTGGAAAGAGATACCTGCACATAGAAATTTGTGTGATTAAATAAAACCAATCCATCATAAACATGAGCCCCAGTGCTCTAAACAGCATGGAGACAGGTAGGCCAGCAGGCACATATGTGTAGCTGGGTAACAGAGCGAGGACCCAAAGCATCTTCTATGTGTGTCCAGGCTGGTGCTTTGCTCAGTACCCTAGCTCAGTTCATCCTCAGCAGACTCAACCAGTTTTCTGCTGTGCTGACTCTGGGCACTTGAAAGGGTTTCCCATCTTCGAATAGAAGCTGCTCCCTGAACGGAGCCCTAAGATTTTATGACCTGCTATTCCATTTTGCAGCTCAGCTGATAAAGTAGAGCTAGAGATGGAAAGAAGAAAGTAGTCTTCTACTACAAGAAGTCTCCAAGCACTTCCCTAGCATCTTACCCCTTATCTATGTGTGTTTCAATGGGAGCCGGTCACCTGGCACTTCCAGCTTCCTTTGGCACTCCTACATCACTTTCTTACTCAATAAACTCACAGACTCTCATCCAAAAAGCCTCTAAACACAGTGTATGAAGGCAAGATAGGAAATTTAGTGCCAGATAGCGCATGAGTGTAAGGAAACAGCTCCTCCTTCTAGCAGCAGGTTTACAGTGCTCATAAGAACTTTCTCTTCCTGGTCTTCCACCTGCAAAAGGCTCCTACTAAGGAGCTATGATGGGAATGCAGCTAGACAGGATGGGTATAGGACTGCTTCAGCCACCTCCTCCATACCTGAAAGTACATTTCCACCAGCTCATCTTCCTGCATAAGATAGTAGAGCCTTCCTGCCTGCAGCCAGGCCTCTGCTGCTTTCACAGTCTCCTCAAGGTCAATGAAGATCCTTAGACTCTGTTTGGTGCAGTCCAGGGACTGTCTCAGAGCCCTGGGATGGAAACAGGGAAAAATTCATTATAGGGAAACTAGAGGACACCTCCAGCAATGAGCTGCAAAGCTACACCAGCTCTAAATTGGCAATCCTGCCTTCTCCTGCAGCTGCCAAAGGTTAGGGACAAACGGACAGCTCTGAGCAAGGTAAAACTGTGCCAGTCTCCATGCTTTAGTGCATGTGTGCATTATCACCTGGCAACCTCAGACCAGCCCAGGATCCCAGTGCTCAGCACAGCCCCAAAGTAGCTCCCAAAGGCGCTGCTCCCCACCTCTGCTTGTTTAATCTGATATAGAGGGTTTTGCCCACGTCATCTGCAAACCCTATTTGTCCCCTGCGCTAAGCCTCAAAGTCACTCCCAGCTATAAGACAGGGAGCGCTTGCACCTAAGTTTTCCATACATTATCTGGCACCCAAACCCACATCCCTGCCTAGCATCTGCCCCTCGGTGCAGCCGAAGAGGAACATCTGTGGCTACATGTGCCAGACCTCAGAGCCCCTTTCCAAGCCCTTGTCACAAGGGGACAAGCAGCAGGACAGGCCAGCAGGTTGGACACACTGCCTGCAGAAGGCAGCTGTGGCCAAGGGAGCACTGGGCACTACCCAGGACATGTTTGTTTGCCTGGTGTCTTGCCTGTTGGCAACTGGGCTCCAGCTGTCCTTGGAGCTCAGGGAATGGGGAGCTTTGTGATCTTAAATAGCATCATTCACATGACAGGTGTCTGCTTCCTAAATACCTTCCCTCTGAACTCACTGTGACCTAGCAAGGCAAGGTTAACATCCAAGTTAATGACAGCCCCTGCTCATTTGTCCTTCTGGAACATGGGAGCTAGCTCCACTACTTGACACATTTGCCTTCAAAGACTGAAGAAAGTCTGTGGTCTGTCCAAGCCTCCTTCTCTCCCCTCCCACCTAATCTAATCTGTCACCTGCATGTGTCAAGCAGGAGATTGAAAGGTGAATTGATATGGAGTCTTAAATACCTCCCTGGGGAAAATATTTCAGCAGAGATAGGAAAGACAGACTCAGCAGCTGGAGGCTGAAGCCAGACTTATTCAAATAACAGATAAGGAACCTATTTTTACTGGTGAATGGTGGTTAATCACTGGAAAAAGCCTCCAAAGGAAGTGATGAATTCCCTGTTGCTGGGTCCCCTCTGATCAAGGCTGGATGTCTCTCTGGAAAACTGTGTTTGGCCAGAACCCAGTTCTGTCACACCTAACAGCCACTGCTCCTGCTTTGGGTGAGCACGGACCCCACTCTAGCATCATCTAGCAGCCACAGACAGGACTTACTCAGGTGTGCCCAAAGCCTGGTAAAGCTGGCTGAGGGTCTGCCGGACATTGCCTTCCAGCTCCCTGTCCTGCAACTGCTGTGCCAAAGATACCCAGTGCTCATGGTAGGTGATGCAGGCCTGGAGACTGGGGGACACTTTGCTGTAGAAATGGCAGAGAGACTCAGTGATGTGAAGCTGACCTGCATGGTACAGGGAAGGGAAAAGGACAGGTCAGGGGACTGTGTTAGGGTGCTGCACACAGAGCTGAATGCTGCCTTGGCTCCCGCCAGCATGGCTGTACTCACTCCTCACGTTATGCCACTTCAGGGCAAAAACCAACGCCAGTTCATAACAGAGTTTGCCATCCTCCATCCTCTGCCTGTTCACCATGGCCAGTGCTAGCCACAGCAGCACACGCACAAACTCCATCTCCAGGTCTTCGTTGCCCTGGAGCTCAGCGTAGAGCTGAGCCGACTGGAGCAGGTAGAGCTCAGAGAGCTGGTTCGCCCCATGCGAAAGGCTCAGCTGCCCGAGGTTGGCCAGGGCGATAGCCTGGTTCCTCTTGTTCCCAGTCTCCTTGGCTTTCTGCAGGGCCCGCAGGTAGTTCTCTGCAGCCTTTTGTACCTGCCCTTCTCCTTTGAGGGCAATGGCCAGCAGATTGTGCACCGCTCCACCCTGAGTCACGCTGTCTGTCCCATGCAGAGAGTGCAAGAGCTGCCACATGATGTCTGCGGCGGGTCCCGGCTGGCTGTGCAGGAGATACATCCACCCCAATGACAGGGAAGACTCAAAAGCCTCCTCCTCTCCCATCAGTCTACTGAGGGTTACAGCCATGGCTGCGTAGCAAACCGCCCCATCCAACACACCATGCTGGAGGTACATCCTGGACAAGATGGTACACAGCGTCCTCTGGATGGGCACCGCTCTGCTCTCACCACAGAAATGCAGTGCTTGCTTGAGATAGAAACAGGCCAGTGATGGGATGCTGCTCCTCTCCAGCTGGCTTCCCAGGAGTTTGGAAGTATTTTGGAGGATAAAGCCAGCTCTCCAAGTGGGTGTCGGTGTCCCCTTGATGCCAGTGGGAACAAACAGCCTGGCGGAGGCCAGTGCGATATTTGGCAAATACTTCTTGTCATACAGGTAGCTCAAGATGGGGGTGGCATCCAGTGGCATAGAACTAGTGTCTGGGCTGACTAAAGTGGTGGTGAGACACTGAAGATGCTCGGTAAAGGGCAGCACTTCATCATTTTTGCCCAGTTGTAGGAAGAGCTTGACAATAAGGAAGCAGACCCTTGCCTCTAAGGGAGCATTACCCACAGCAATGGCTTCCCTCAGGACATACATCATAACCTCCAGCTCGTTCTCAGAGCTGAAAGAGCGGCCAGGCAGGCAGACAAGCAAGGCCACCATTTTTCCCAGCAGGGAGGAGAACTTGTGCTTCATGTTCTGCTTCAAGTAGATGGAGGCAAGGTTCACATGCAATGCAGCCAATAGGGGCAGGTCCCCAAAACCCCTGTCCAGGACGCTCATGGCTTCCTCAAAGTAGACTCGAGCCTGGGAGAACTTGACCTTTTTGATGCAAAGCTTACCCAAGAGGAAACAGAGCCTGACATGAGCCCAAACTGAATGAGTTCTCTTGGCCCAGTTCCTGGATGCCTCAAGGTACAAGATCAGTTCATCCTCATCAGAGAAACCATAAAAAGTGGAGTTGAGAAAGGAAAAACTGAGATCATAGAGGCTTTGAAAACTGGGCACGTAACTGTCTTGGTTAAGGAAGGTCAATATGGGGTCAAATACATCAGCGTCTTCCATGTGTCCAGCATTCAAGTCAATGAAGAACTTGGGATCATCAAAGTCATCCAGCTTCTCCAGGAGAACATCTTCTAGTGTATGAGGGGCTGATTCACTCCCTGGGCTAGACAGCTCAGAGGTGCTATTGGTAGCCAACTCATTTATTTCCTCCCAGGACTGGAGCAGCTGGATATCTTTACAGCCACGGAGAACAGCCTCTGGAAGGGACAGGCATCATAGTGAGATGTTTCCCCATGTCAAAATTCACCCTCAGAATCAACAGAAAAGCATTCCATTATGTCCCTTCCACGTACTCACCTGAAGGCACTTTCGGGAACATGGCTGTAGGTTCAAAACCATCTACACAAAGAGACAAACAGGAAACAAAAAGCAAGGAGCTTTCTAGGCACTGCCCAGCACTGCTCCCCATGGGCAGCCATATGGCTGGATATGTAAGGAGAGGGGAGACTCACCCAGCCGGTACACAGAGGTGATGTCCGTGCGTGCCAGGTCACTGAGGAGGGTGGTGAAGTGCTGCTCACCACCATTGCAGGGGATGCGCAGGAGCGGGGACTTTTCTTCCTCGTTCAGAAACACCAAGCCTTTTCCCCTAGGTTGAGGCAGACATCATGAGAAAACAGTCAGTGCCTGCCCATCCCCTGACACTACAGCTCCCCCGTAGGCTGGGCTGGGCTTTCCCACTCCTCCTCTTCCTCCCACCAGAAAAGCTCTGCTGCTGATGAATACAGTCTGGACACCTTCCTCATCAAGGCTCCCAGATCCATGTTCTTATGGAGGAACCTATGGGTATTAGAGGGAGTAACATATTGGTCTTTTTCCTCTCCAGAAGCCCTTTCTAGATCAGAGCATCATCTGAGCTCTCTGTTCTCTGTAGAATGAGAGAAAAGTGCCAAAGACTTACCCTGAGTGAGCATGACCCAGGAAACCCAGCAGACCTGGCAACAGGTTAGGACCTCTTCCTCCCACATACACTCTTGGAGGAGAAGCCTTTTTGGATGGGTACTGAACCTAACCTATGTCTTTAAGCCACCAATAAAGGCAAATGCCCAGCTCATCAGCATGGGGTTGTGTCACCCTCCCTCCCTGGACAACTTCTGTCTGTGCCCTGGGAGGGTGTTTAATTCTGCTCAGTGAGGAACTGTGCCAGCGGTTGTTTGCCTCCACCTCCCACAGAAAGCAAAGGGGCAGAAGGAAGCAAAGCAGGACTTGTTTTTTTGGCAGTGATCGCTCCCCCCACCCTTGTCACACTCAGAGCTCCTCAGACAAAGCCACGAAGTCAAGAACATTTCTAGGTGGAACTGTGAAGCCAGTTTGTCTGGTACACAGATGTCCTGGGCTTCCTTAGCATGAAGCCAGGCTTAGCCCAGGGCCAGATCTGTTCCTCTCCAAGAATCACCTGAGAGAAGTGAAATATGGTTGCTTTGTCTGAGCAGAGCCTCCTGCAGCCTGTTGGCAGCAGAGCCTTGCCGAGGCTTCCGGACAGACCTCAAATGAATCCTCTGTGAAGGTCTTGCAAAGCAAATCACCTGCCCTGGACTCTCGCATAGCCTTGAGTTGGGACTTGAAGTCTTCCCTTCATTTTCTCCTGAGTTTAATTTAATTGACATGGTAGCAGTAAACTTACAGAGGTTCACAAGCCTTGGGACTTATGTATTGAGTTGGGACAAATCCAATGCTCCCACTGCTGAGGGATTTGCCCACAAACCACGGGAGTCCTGGAATGAAGAAGCCAATGACTTCTATGCTGTCTCCTTTGGAGAAACTCAGTTCATCCCATGCTGCTCCTCTGTGGTCCTTTGTGGCTGTGCACCTGCCTTTGACTGGGAAACCAAGGCAAAAAAGGGCATTTCAGTGTAAGGCCACTGTCAAAACCTCCTCGCTGGAGAAGGCTTGGGCAAGGAGACACTGATTGCAGCTTGAGAAGGCTACCTCCCTGTCCCCTAAGATTTATTGTGCTCTCAGGGTCACATCTCTTCTTGAGAAGAGGATTTTAATAAAATACACAAAAGCCACAGACAAAAGCCACATAGCCAAATACTGAAACCTCTGAGAGCTGCAGTATGGAAGGTGTCTGGAAACAAGAAGCTTCATAGAAGCTGAACTGTCTCAGCTCTCTGCCAGGAGCGAAATCTTTGACAGTACAAATGTCCATCACACTACATGCCAAATTCACACCTGCAGTGACTTCTCAAGTCCAGCATGCACTGAACAATGCCCATGTGTGGGCAGGAATGGCCTGGAGAATGATGGGCACAGATTTCATATGCACATTGGTGGGAGACTAATTACATAAAACTTCAGTTCTGAAAGAATTAGCGGCAAAATTACAGTAGAACAGAAAACCCATTGGCAGGAGGATACCACCAGCAGCCCTTTGTACTCTGTACTGCTCAGATCTTCCTTCTAAGTACATGCAATTTGCAAGCTCTGGTCTCCATTCAAGAGAGGCCAAAGATGCTGTTTTCCCTTAAAGCATCTTGCAATGGAGTGTCATCAGATCAGGAGATGGGTCCTTTGCATTTGTGGCCAAACCCAGGTTTGCAAGAGCTGTACCCTTCCCTGGGAAGGGCAGCTGTGTTACACAGGTGTCACTCACCAATTGGCTCAGTGCTTGTCCCACTGATCTCCTGGGAGATGCCAAAACTCACAGCATAGTTCCTCAGGAACCACCTGCAAAGCAAAAGGGAACCACACTGCTTCTCTCCGAGCAGCCCTGCCCTCAGGCCAGCACCAGAGATGGTTTCATGCAAGCAGGACAGACGTTCTGTCCCCTGGGAGTGCCAGAGCTGCTATGGAGCATGGCCAGTCTAGTAATTCCTTGTAATGGTGTTACTGGGCATGGGAGGCTGTTTGCATCTCACAACTGCAGCCTTACACCCCATGGTAAGAGCAGGATAAGAGCAGCTGAGGGTGTCTTTGAGGCTCATCCATGTGTCCAACATGAAGCCACACTTTGACTGGATAAGTCTTGGGTTATGCTTTTTCTCCCAGTTATTTACACATAAATCTAAATAATCTTATGACCTAAATCAATATCATACAAGAATGGTATCAAGTATGAACTTGCACCGTCCCTTTAACAGGACCTGAATTGGTTCCAGTGGTTGTCTTTATGCACAATGTATATCCTCACAGAACTGTGCAGCTCTTGACCACTGCTGGAGGCAAGAGCAACTTCTCATTCCAGGCTTGGTGCCAGCTCATGCATGAGGATCAGGGAAGAATCTTGGCTTGAGCTCTGTTAATTGTCCAGTCTACTTACTGGTAAAATGGGTGAGGTATTGGCTCTAGAGCTGTCACAGGCACCAGGCCTCTCTGACCCGTCAGTAAGGACGTCCCTTCCCACTTGGACTCCTCTCCAACATTCTTCACGTGGATCAGCTCGTTCTTGCAGAGCTGCAGGGCTTCCTCTCCCTCCTGCTCCGGCTGCTCCGGAGCACCAGGAACTGCTCTGGAAAAAAAGTTACCTGCAGATAGAAAGAGTCATGCCCAGGTCAACAGCATGAGTGCAAGACAGCCCAGCACAGGGCTACAACACAGCCCAGAGGAGATGCTTTTGAGGAAGTCCCTACATATGCAGTCCCTCTCACCTTCCTGCAGTAGCAGACCCATATATATGGTGGCCAAGCGATCTTCATCCACAGTAACTCTGATCTCCGTGTCCTCCATCAGAGCACAGTTTAGCCAGTACTCCTGGTCAAAGAGAAGCTGTTCCAGGCAGCTGCCCACATACCCTATGAAACCAAGAGGGAAAGTAGTGTTAGCATTCTCCTCCATGGGGCAGGATGAAGTGCTCTTTGGATGTCTCCCAGCCTGCCAGCTGCAACCATGCTGTGAGGCAACAGCCTCTAATTCTGTCTCCATCCCCAAGATTCCATAGAGGGATTACCCAGAAGGCATCCTCCTGGGTCTTGTTCACTGATGCAGACAGTGGTTTCATAAATCTGTAGATGGACACCAAGGCTTTCTAATTAATATTCTTCATCTGTCCACCCTGTTACATTACTGGTTTTGTGACAGACTATCTTCTCTAAAACTCCTTCTCACACTGTCTGTTTAGATCTCCCACACCTTGGAAACACTACCTAAAGTCAGATACGTGGAAAACTTCCAGACTTCTTCCAGGGTTTTGAAGGTGAGGATGAACCGATCCTCCTGTGCCTGCATGCAGACCAGCCGGGCTGACAGCTCCTGAAGATGGAAGACAAATGAAGATTAAGGGACAGTCCTGGGACTCTGTCAGGGGGTCTCCTTTCTCAGTGTGGAAATAATAATACTCCCTGGAATGAGACTAAGCCCTCATTTATTACCGTAGTTGAGACCAAAGCTATGTGATTTATTTGCCTGGGGTTAAGGGGTGGTGCTGCAGTCAACAGCTCCAGGCAGCTCAGAGCCTCCAATATGAGGCTCCTGACATGAGGCTCAGCTTTGCATCTGCCTCTCACCTGTTATGAGTTCATTTCCCCCATCATTCCACTCCCTTACAGAGTCCCCATGTGCAGAACATACCCTGCAGCAGCCTTGGAGGAACTTTCTCTCTCGGCTGGGTTTGGTATCCCACCATCACGCATCCCATCACACCAGGACCCTCCCAGTATACACTCTGCCCTGCCAGGCTGGGACGCTTACCTTGAACAGGGCACAGACATCTCTGTCGTCACTCTCTAGGGCCCACAGCTTCTTTCTGGCTGCTTCCTGGAGCTGGGAATTGAGGCACCGGGAGGAGCGGCTCTCAACGGAGAAGAAGAGCGAAATCTCTTGAAAAGGAAATGTGCAGGGATAAGGGGGAGAAGGAGCTCCATGCACACAGAGCTGCCTCCCTGCAGCCAGCCCCGCCAGTGCCTCCAGCCTGGTTGTGATGCTCAAACAACACAAACCCGACCCCTCAACCCCCTTCAGCAGCAAAGCTGAGGAACGCAAGGGATGACAGGGGGTCTGTTAACTGCAGTGCCAGGCCTTGCTGCATTCAACCACAGAAATACGGGCGATGCCAAATGCAGCATCTTACCTTGTGGAAAGCCCTCCCTGACAGCCAGCAGCACCAAGGGGGTGTCTGGAGAACCTTCTGCTGCCTCAGTAGTGGGGTTGCTTGGATCTGATGCCTCAGTCTTACCTAGCAAGGGGGGCACACACAGAAGAGCTGCTGTCAAATTTTGTGGCAGAGGTCTAGGATATTCTGCTGTCGTGGTTGAAGCCCAGCTGGTAACTCTGAACCCAGGACATCTGCCTAACCACACCACCTGAAAGCAAAGCCCGTGGGTTGCAGTGCAGATCTGGCTGGGGGTTGTCTGAGTCTCGTATCACCTAAACTCACGCTCAAGGTTGGAGTCAAGATCCATGGGACTGGTGTCTCCTAACTACATGATACACTTGAGACTGACTTACTTCCAGTGCTGGAGTAGCTTTGAAGTGAGGGGACCTTCCTTACTTGCTCTTGGGACAGACCCTCACTGAGCAGATCTGGCAGAATGGGTCACCCCTGACACAGAGTATTTTGGAGGAGGCCTCAGAGTAAGGGAACTTCCCCAGTGCAGGAGAGTTTGCTCATCAATTTGACAGTCAAAATGAGATTTTGCTCCCTGCCTACTCTGGTCAATGTCTGAAACCCAAGCTGCATTCTCTGTGCTTCACACACCGTCAGCTATTGCCATAAAGGATTCAGGAACTGAAAGCTCAGCTGGTTAATTGTGCTAATGAAGGCTGAGGCACATAAAAATCCAGCTTGCTCTTCCACAGCTGTATTGGCTGTGGAGGGGTAACAAGACTAAAAACCAATTTCTGTCAGTAATCAGATTGGACTTGTAAGACAAACACATACCTGGAGATCTGGAGCTGGAACATGCAGCGGCTTTCGTAAGTCACTTTTGTGACCATAACTACACTCTACCATTGTTTTTAATGAGCCAGCTTTGCAAATCAGTCAAATAAACTGTTATTTGCACACAGAATTATAATCCTTGTTTATAGTTAGCAGTAGAAAAGAATGGCCCAAGGCTGGACCTGTAATGAATGAGCTTTTCTTTGAAAGAAAAGGCTCTACATTTCTCAACAGCTGATCTGAACACACTTAACAAAGGACTTCATCCAGCAACTCACATCCCTTCTACACATAGGGGAAACAGAGATGTGGAAGCAAAATGAGCCGGAGGCAGAGCTAAATGTGAGCTGGCTCCTAGAGCTGGGCTGGATGGGGCTGCTCCATCCCTCTCTCACCTCCCTGCCTCCCGGCAGACCCTGATGGGCAGGAGCTGGGTCCCCCTTCCCCAAGGACAGGTACCTGATGCCATGGTCTTGTCCCGCCACCATTTTCCCTTGTGCTGCAGGCGGTCCCAGTGGGGCAGGAGCACGGGCGAGTGGGGACAGCAGGAATCACACTCTTCCTCTGGGAAAGACAGGAGGTGGGGAGAAGCATTCGGATCCTTGGCAGGATGCTCCTTGCCCAAGAGGTCTCCACAGGTTGTGTCAAAGGAGGAGGCAGGACGGACACTGCTGCCTGTGGCATGACAAAGCATGCTGGTGGGTCTCCACAGAGCCAGGCAGGGACCAGGGCTCGCTTGGGTGAGAGGAGGAATGGGTTTCCTCCAGCGGCACGCACCGATTTGGTGTTTATTTCTGTTTGGGCCAGGCTCAGAAAGGGAACTGGGAGCTGTTTCAAGAGACCAACTGCAGCTGCTGGCGAGAAGTTGTCCCCAGTCGTGCCAGTGACTCATTTACGTCCCCGGTGCTGAAATGTTTTGTAACGGGGGGCAGGAAACAGCCCCAGCCCAGAGCCAGGGCCAGGTCCCAGCACTCAGAGCTGTGGTGCTTGTGGCACCCACTGGCATCGGCTCTCCTGGGGACACATGGCTACAGCCGCTGGCCCTGAGCCACCTCCCTCCTGCAGCCCATTAGCACAGCCCTGTTAGATCATTTGGGCATTCAGCATGGGAATTACTCCTCTGGGGCTGGCAGCACCCCACGGGCTCTGCAAGCTTTGCGGTGTTGGGTGCTCCTGGGCAGCAGTGGCAGCAGGACACGGGTGGCAAGGGGGCTTCTGAAAAGCCAACACCATGGGAATAAACCACCCCTCTCCCTTAGTCGTCCTCTCCCGTCCCTGGCCAAAGTGCCCTGCCTCGTTCCCCACACCCCCAGATCTAGTGACACAAGTGCCCAGCAAGAGGAGGGGACACCAGTGGCCATCTCGGGAAAGGCAGGCAAGCAGCAAAAGGGAGCCAGTGCTCAGCTCCCCAGTGGCCCCATCAGTGGTGTGAGCTTTGCAGCCACAGGTCCCGCAGTCCTGCCATGGCATCCTCAGGGACAGCTTACCTGTGCATCCCAGGGACAGGTCCTGGTGCCAGGGGATCTCAAGGCAGCAGCCCATGTGTCCAGCAATACCCGAGCCCCAAGCTGGGGGCTGGCAGAGCGCTGGCAGGGGGGGAGTGTACTGCTGGGCACCGTGGCTCAGCCCTGGCCACAGACACAATGCACAATGTGCCTTTTGAGCGGCACCGTCTGTCCGCGAGGCGGGGGCGATGGGCACAGAGCACAGAATGGCTTGGGTTAGAACCACAGCATCATAGCATCATTTAGGTTGGAAAAGCCCCTTAAGATCGAGTCCAACCATTAACCCAGCACTGCCAATACGCTAACCGCTAAACCATGTCCATGTCCCTCAGTGCCACATGCACACATCTTTTAAATGCCTCCAGGGATGATGACTCCACCATTTCCACTTAAAGACTTTGTTCCAAGCCCCCTGCCATGGGCAGGGACACTTTCCACCAGACCAGGTTGCTTCAAGCTCCTGTGTCCAACCTGGCCTTGAACACTGCCAGGGATGGGGCAGCCACAGCTTCTCTGGGCACCCTGTGCCAAGGCCTCACCACCCTCACAGGGAAGAATTTCCTCCTTAAATCTGATTTAAATCTCCCCTCTTTCAGTTTAAGACCATTTCCCCTTGTCCTGTCACTATAGGCCCTAGTAAAAAGCCTCTCTCCACCCTTCTTATAAGCCCCCTTTAGGTATTGAAAGGTTGCAGTAAGGTGTCCCTGGATCATTCTCTTCTCAGCTTTTCTTCCTAGGAGAGGGGTTCCAGCCCTCCAATCATTTTCATGGCCCTCTTCTGGATCCCCTCTGACAGGTCCATGCCTTTCTTGTGCTGGGGGCCGGAGCCGGATGCTGTACTCTGGGAGGGGGTCTCATCCCACCGACTGGCGTTGCTACCCTGTGCTGGCCCCACCATTGCCATTACCCTGGGCTCCTGGGAGCGTGTCACCCAGCCCACGTGGCACATTCCTGTCATTCCTCCTGACAGCCAAGGCATGGGAAGCCCAATGGTCTGCCCCAGCTTCCTGCTGGGCTCTCTGGAGAGCGTCAGCACTGATCTCCCCCACCTCCTAAGGCAGCCGTGATCCTGATCACACTGCAAGCACCCGCCTTACCTGCAGAGCTGCCCCGCTGGGGCTCGTCCAGCATCCTCCATCCAGGGCTGGCCGTTTCTGGACCACCTTCCTCCCGGCCGAGCTGCTGCTCTCCCTGTTTCACAGCGAGGGTGGCTGACAGCACTGCCTGCTCCACACCAGCCTCAGCAGAGCAGGGCTATGGCCAGGCAAGCCACAGGTGAGTTCTCTGCAAGCACAGACACTGTGGATTCCTGCAGGGCTAGCGGGGCTCATCTCATCTCTGGGATCAGAACTGTCTGAACCCCAGGTGTGAACACCAGGAGGGACTGATCTGGTTGCTGTTTGGAATCCTTTGGGCTGCACAGGATGAACTCATTCCCTCTTTGCTCACAAGCTCTGACCTTCCCCAGCATGCAGGACCAGGACTCAGGACCGGCTGTGTGCTCTCACTGTGCTATGGGTGACCGGTGTCTGCAGAGGATCCTTGGGCAGAGCAACACAGCCCCTGCAAAATAAAAACCAAAAGGTCTAGGGACAGAAGTCACAGACAGGGAGGTCTTCAGCAACCAACAACCAGCCAATGCCGGTGCCACCACAGCAGTGACTTGCTTGCTGTGGAGTGCTCCAGGAGCATTGCTGGCTCCTCTCAGCCATGCGTCCCAATGCACGACAAGGCCTTGAGCTTCTCCAGAGTAGCGAGTAATTACCCCAGTGAGCAGTTTTTCACCAGACAGATTCCTGTGCCATGACGGGGGCTGCCTGGCACCGCTGCAACACCCCTAAAGCAAAGCACAAGGAGTAGCTAGCTGTGGTACGGGCTGTGGCAGGATGGAGTCTGTGCTCATGGAGCTGACTGGGAAGTCTCTAATAAAAGCCTGCCTGCCCATGAGCAGCCTGAAAGCATGGGGGTTTCTCGTCATCGCCAGGAAAAAACATGTCAAAATGTTGGGGTTGGCTGGAGAAGGGAGCATCCCCCTCATCCTCCTCACTGCAGCTCACCTGACATCAGGGTACAAAGCCCTGTGGCTCTGTCCTGGTGTGCTAGTCAAGCTGATGTGTCCTGTGCAAAGCTGTGCCTCCACAGGGAGCTGCAGAAAGGTGAGTGCTGAGAGAGGCCGGCACTGTCCTCCCTGTGGCAAGGACCCTGTCTGTTCCTGTTGCACGTTGGCCCTGGAATGCTCCGAATTTAGAAAACTCCCGCAGTCGACCTAGGGATGCTCTGAAGGTGCAGGAACAGGAGGGCTCTGTGATAGAATCTGGCACATCTTTACATGAAAGATGTTGCTGTTTTGGGCCTGTGTTGTCAGTGGGGTTGGTGTTTTCAGACAAAGCTTTTTGCTTCACTCAGAATGCTGTTGGTTTTAGCGATAGCTCAGCAATTAGCATCAAATTCTTCTACCCAGTGGACAATCCTATTTCTTTTAGATCAAGTGAATGTTATGTTTCATTTCCTAAACAAGGATGGCTTTCGTTGTGGTTTTGAATCTCTTTTTGCTTTTAAGTTTACCTACGTAACCCAGCGACCAAACCCACCCCCCCTACAAGCAAAGGTATCAGGCTTCTGTTTGATCTGAAATGGAATTTTCCTTTTGGCCAGCAACTCAAAAACTTCCCGTTCCACTCCCTACCCCTCTGCTTACCCCCCATGGATCTCCTCTGCTGAAGCCCTCATCCTGGCTTCCCTAGGAAAGCCTGGTCCTAGTAAGTAGAGAAGCAATTTCCCAGGGGTCCCTGCGTGTGCTGACTCTCCAGGGTCTTTGCTCCCTTTGTGAACATGGTGCAGCCGTACCAGCCCCTTCTGCAGGCAGAGCACCAGAGCCTCCCTCTTCCCTCCCCAGGGCACAAAAAAGGAGGCAGGGTGACTGTCAGGGCACCATTGTCTGTGCAACAGAGCTGTAGGCACTGTTGGTCTCCAGGGCTGTCACACAGCAGCACATTTCCTGGTCCCAAATCCACTTTGCTAAATTCAGTGTCTGCTGTGATTTCTCCTGCCCTTCTCCGGTCAGTTCCTGGATACAAAGGACCCAAACCAAACCTATCCTTTCTCAGTGTGCCCATCACCACCTGAGCCTCAAATTCAGCCGGGACCAAAACCGCAGCCTTTCTCCCCCAACCTGTATTCACGCAGCCGTGTCCCTGCTCTGCACTGCTCCAGCCACCTCCAGCCCCTGCTCCCCGGCTGTGTCTGCTCAGCTGGGGACGAAGGGCGCAGGCATGAGACCGGCACCCAGCCCACAGCGGCTGCAAGGGCAGAGCGGTGCGAGGCTGTACTGACCTGCTCCTCCGCTCTGCTCCCCAGCACCGCTTTCCTCCAGAGCACTCTTGGCCACGAAGCTCCAGGCTCTGAGAGCCGGGTCCCCGGGGGACCGCTGCCGGTGCCGGGACGCGGCGCGGGGCTGTGTACGTGTTCGCAAGGCGGGCGAGCGTGCCCAGCGCCGCCACTCCCTTGTGAGGAAAGGAATTTCTTCCAAGAGTGCCTTATCATCTTGGGAACCTCCGCTTCCCAGCAGAGGTCAATGAGTTACCCAGAGGTATGCTATAAACAGGCTGCCAGCTCCCGGGGGGAAGCACGAACGCCCTGGAGACACCTTCATCCCGGCCCCGCAGCAAACAAGGGCTGGAGAGGGTGACCATGGTTAGGGCTCTGCTCAGCCTGAGCGTGACCACGCTGACCACGGCTCCCTGCCGTTGCAAGCGCTGCTGTGCGTGAGCAGCTTCTCCCATACTGACCTGTCGCCTGCTCCCAGCTCCAGCGCTGCATCCTTGGGGATTGGGACCTTTGATCCTTGCTGTGCACCGGCTGCCTCTGATACAGCAAACCCCAGGGAGAGGCTTTACCTGCACCCCGGTGAGGTGGCAGAGGCGCTCAGCTCTGAAACCCCCTTCTCTGGCAAAATGCAAATACACGCACACAGAACAAGAGATCTGTGGACCCAGCAGTATTTATGCACCCGCCTCAACTCCACAAACAGGGCTAGCAGAGAGAAAAACATGGCTTATCTTGTTTTCCTTTTGAAAACAATGAGTTAATATCAAGCTTTTCTAATACCCATGTTTCCTTTTGGAAGCCCTCAGCAGTTCACCATTCCTTGGCACGTTCAAAACGAA
Source organism: Pezoporus wallicus (assembly GCF_028554395.1). NCBI lineage: Eukaryota > Metazoa > Chordata > Aves > Psittaciformes > Psittacidae > Pezoporus > Pezoporus wallicus. The sequence goes on from NW_026638191.1 coordinate 657,219, forward strand.
GCTCCTTGCTTCTCACTTTGTTATTTAAAAATGAACGTGAAAAAGGAAGTCAGACTAAACCTGCCCTCGGTCAAGGAAAGAAAGCAAACAAACAAGACGAAATGTTTATTTTCCAGGTCAAACAAACTCCATGTTTGATTCTCCAAGGTGGGTGGGGGCATGTTTTGGTGTTGGGTGGAGCAGTGCTTTCCTTCCCTCCTCCTCTTTTGCCCACCCAGCCCAGGCACTCACTGCAGCCGGGGACACTGCCCGAAGCAAGCAGGGCCAGCAGGGGCATTTCCTCATTCTTGCACTCTCTGCTTTTGCTTTCACCCTCTGCAAATGGGTCTTAAGCACCTGCCTGTGCCATGCCCCTGCAATCCCGGGCCCTTCAGGCTGCCTGCTTGGGTAGGGGGACAGGAGAACGGCAGAGAAGGACCTGCCCCCATGTACCTTCACTCATACCCTCGCATGCCCCAGACGGGGTGGCATCAAGATAGCATCTTTCCTGGTGTGCCGGCAGCTCGGGAAGCAGGGTGTCAGGACACGGGAAGTGCAATGGTTTTGCAGCAAAACCAGCATGGCAAGTCACTGAAATGCAGGCAGACAGGCCTGGCTTTGAGACACGTCTTTTCATCGATGGCACTCACTCAAGATTTCCCTTCCACTGTCAAGACCCTTCTTACCTTTCTCCATTCTGTGCAGCACACGGCAATCCATAGCTGCTGCCTGCATCAGGATATTTGCTCCATCCCGCAGCTACAGGGTTAAGCAGGCTCTGGGGCTGAACTAAGCTGAACTCAGTGCTTTTCAGTAATGCTGAGACCTGCGCCTCTTGCATTGTTTTCAGCCAGGGGCAGAGGAAGTAAGTGCTGCTGGAACATGGACCCTGTGTGTCAGCAGTGCCTGGGTGGGTCCAGAGGCTGGGACCACCCTTTGGCACACAGAGCACTGGGAAGCCATGCAGCGAGCAGCCCAGGGTGCTGATCCAAGGTGTCCTCCCTGGCACTGGGGTGTGAACCCAAAGCATCCTACTTGACCCCCGAACACGACCAGTGCTTCAAAGGAAGAGTGCGGCGTCACCACCCAGGGGAGCCTCCAGACTGCCTGGAGACACAGCCAGGGAAGTGCCGGCCACAGATAAGGCATGGGAAGGAAGAAGGAAGGACCAGAGCAAGCCAGCTGAGCTCCAGGATCTGAAGATCGCTGCAGCTCCTGCCTGGCACTGTGTTGCTGGAAGCATCCTTTATTTCAGCCCTGTGCAAACACCTTGGGATTTTTCCAGTTCACCTTGCAGGAAGGTTTGAGGCGTCAGGGAAAGCCCCACTGTAATACTCCACATGCAGGTGCCTTAGAGGCACCAGTTTCACTATATAGAGAGCTCAATGATGAGGTGTAGAAGAGCAACAGGAATAGCAGTCGTGAGCGTACAGCGTCACAGTGCTCTATCTCAAGGCCTTTTGGAGCTCTTTTGGTTATTGCATCCCTTCCTCGGCCACCCTGCCCACCGCAGTCACTGCTCCAGCACACTGCCATGCTTGGGCATCCTTACCCAGGAGCAGGCAGAGCTGTGGTACCTTCCAGCACCACTGCTGCTTTGGCAACGGCTGCAGGTGAAACAGCCACAGCATCACACATCATAGCAGTTTTTAGGCACAGGACTATCAGGGAAAATCTCTTTCTGCCTCTAGAACAGCTTCTCCCAAGGTTGTGGAGGTAACCTGGACCTCGCGTCCTCTGCCAGATCTGAGCTAACAGCTCGTGAAACCTCTATGCACCCTCAGGATACTCCTCCCAGCTCCCTCTGACTCCTGTCAGTTCTCTTGTGCCTGCTCCACGACAAGGTTGCAGGGATGAGGGGTGCCAGGCCCTCAGCCCTGCAGCAACTCTATCCTTCACAAGGACACCTGCACCCTGGCAAAGGGCACAAGGGGACATAGAGATGTGTCATGAGCCCCTGAAGTTCCCAGCTTGTCCCATGGGCCCACACCATGCACTTACCCCAGGAATCAGCCCCACCAGGATGCACTCACAGCCTGCAGTCAGATCCACCCCATCTTCACAGCAGAACAGGGTCCCCAGGTGGTGGAAGTGTCTTTTGGCCATCTGATCTCTCCTGACTGATGGAAGAGCTGCTGCAAAGAGGTCCCCCAGCTCCTCCCTTCCTGCTGCCCCATCCAGTCATGGCTTGTCCCCTTGGCCTCTCATCCCCGCTCTTCCCCCAGACTGGAAGTATCTCTGCCCAGCACTGGCCAGAACATGAAATGGCCTTAACCCTATCAATAATGCAGGAGAATTGATGCAGGTAGCTTGTAGACTGCTGACAGCCTCTAAAGGGCACTGAGACCTCCCTGAGCATGGCCAGGCAGGACCTGAGGGCTGGATGAATACCTGCAGCCCACACTGGGGTGCTGAGCTCAGGCAAGATCTGACTGGGAGTCCTCCTGCCTTGCCCATCTCTCTGGACCTAGCCCCAGGTAGTCCAGCTATAAGGCTATGCTGGGATGGCAGAAAAGGGTCTCTCTGATGTGTTCCCTGTGTTAGGGTGATGCTGCTAAGCCAGAGGCTGTTGCTGTTCCTGTACAAACAACTGAAAAAAGGTGAAACTATGCCTCTCTTTGGGAAGGTGCTTGGAAAGCCATTGTGTCAGGGCTGCATGCCCATGAGAAGTGAACCAGAGCTGGTTTCCTGCAGACTGCAGACTGGTCTGGGACCTGCTGCCAGGCTGCCAGGTTCACCACTAAACCATGTTACTAAGGGCCTCGTCTACACAGTTCGTGAACACTTCCAGGGATGGATATCCCATCACTGCCCTGCGCTGCCTGTTCCAATACCCAACAACCCTTTTGGGGAAGAAATTGTTCCTAATATCCAATCTAAACCTCCCCTGGTGCAGCTTGAGGCTATTTCTTCTTGTCCTATCACTTACTTGAGAGAAGATACTGACCTTCACCTTGCTACAACCTCCTTCCAGGTAGTTGTAGAGTGAAAGCATCACCTCTGAAGATATTCTCATAGGCTTTGAAATGGCAGCGTCCAGCCTCTGCCTTCCCCATTGTGACCAGTGTCACCTCAGGGGACCTTGGGCTGCTTTTCGGGCTCAGTGTACCCCCCTAGCCCCATCAGAGCTCATTAGCTGATCGCTACCAAGCCGGTGGAGCAGCACAGTGTGCCGGCTCTCCCCACCCCGAATACTAATTGTCAGAGCCATTAGATGGCAGCAGCTACCGCTCCTCCACTGTCCCAGACAAGGGAAAAACTGATTTGAAGCCAGGCCCCAGCCCTGCTGCCCACAGCACCAGCACCAGCAGCCTTAACATGGTCCACACGTGAACCATGGGCAGGGAAATAACCCCAGGATGGAACTGCAGAACCGGGCTTGCATGGAAACCAAGGGAAGGCTCAGAAATAGGGGACCTCCGAAATAACAACGTTAGAGGGGACACAAGTGCAACCATCCAGATCTGGAGGACACGTCCACGTAAGATGACCCTGTGGAGTCCATCTATAGGGGGCTGCTGTGAGAACACGGCTGGGAACCTCTGGTTGCTGACTTGCAGAAGCATCCTCAATGCAGGGCGCTGAGGAGCAGCCAGCAAAGCCATGCTCATTGCCAGCAGCGGTTTTATTATCTCTGTGTTAAAGACACTGTGGGACAGGTAACAGGCAAACCCCACCTGGGATGTGCAGCCAAGGTTCATTCAGGTTCTGCACTGGGGAGAGACAATTGAAAATCAGAAGGAAAAGCTCCTCGGTTTTGTTTTTCTCCTCGGAAAGGCTTCCACAAGAAATGTGTTTCATTTGGAAATATCTCTAGCAAATCAAGCTGTCCAAATATTTCAATTTCTCATTTCCCCTGTATTTCTCCCTCCAAGTCTCTCTTTCCCTCTATTATTCTCCCCTTTGCTTTTACCCTGTTCCTATTTTGCCATTGAAACAGAAATGAGCAGGACGAGGAAGGAGAATAAAAAATGACAAAGTGAGCACAACTCCCCAGATCTCCAATTTTTCATTTTTCAATTTCACCCACAGTAGGAAAATGGTCACAAACCCACGTTTTGTCCATCTTTAGATTACAAGCATGTATAAAATTCCAATCTCGGTATTACTTTTCCTTTCAACATCCACGATATGAGTTGCAAGGGGCTCAATTGCCATCTCCTGCACATATAACACCAAGGGCAAATCCAGTGGCTACTTGTCCCGCTGGCAGCCCAGCAAGTGTTGATATGATCAATGCCCATCACGGAGCCTGAGCAGTGGCGTGATTCATATGAACCACTCCATCTAATTCACACAGCTCAAGCTCAAGTTTAACCATACAGTAAAGGCAACATATATACAGAAATCTTTTGATAATTTGGAAAAAAAAAATCAATATTTTTATACTTTCTTTTAGAAGAAAAGGAGGAAAATTGATTAAGATATTAATTGCTTATGCTGATTTAGGTCTTTTTTTGAAGCTCTTAATGATCCAGGCTGCTTGTAAAGGTGTTGGTCTTGATGCCATTTCCTTTTAGAAAGCAACATAGCATCCCAGCGAGGCTAAGCATCTCATTTTGATATTTTCAGTGTGGAACAATTTGATTTTCCAACTTACAAAGCTTTGCTGCTTTAATTTTTGTACATCAAGCCGAGGCAGAAATCAGAACGAAAGCTTTCACTTTAAGCTAATTAATCCAAACGCTTTGATCCAAAGCCCATTGTGTTTTCTCAGTTTCGTTCTCTGGGAATTTATTTTCAGTGTCTGCATTCCATTTATAGACTGGGGAAAAAAAAACAGATTTCCTAGAAAAGAGATAACCCGCTGCTTACCCGGGGCTACCCGTTCTGCAGCATCTCACGTGCTTAGAGGAATAAAAAGAAGTTATCTTTTCTTAATTGCATTGTTTGGCCTTCTGAACAGCATGGTCTGGAGACCTGGTCTGACTCTGCTGCTGGTCCCCCAGATTCTCCCAGAATCACCCTGACTCTCAGTTTCCTCATTAAATAATATGAAGAACAAAAGGGAAAAGGAATCATCATCATAATGCCACTCCAGCAATGAAAAAGAAGCAGCATTTGCAAGGCAAAATCACTCTTTCTGAGAAGGTGATGCTCCCCGAGGAGCTTTGGCAAGATGGGAGCTTGGCCAGCCACCTTCCATGAGCAGAGAGTTCCAGGGGCTGCCTTCTCACAGGGGTCTCGTGATGGGCAAGGCTGTCCACTAACGTCTCAGGATCCTGACCTAATGGAGGGAGGATGTTTCTTCCTTCCATCAGTCCTCACTGCTTCAGGGCAACTTAAAAGGGAAAACTAAAAATAAACCCAACTTCCGATGACCTTTAATTGGTTGAAGCATACTTGGCAATGGGAAAGCAGGTCAGGTACCTCGGGGGCAGAGCTGCAGCTGGTGTACATCTCCCTTTGCATCACTCTGATGATGGTGCTTGGCAGGGGCCAGGTTTTGGGGGCAGCTGTCCCCGGTGGGTCCCCACTCACCCCGTGGCAGGGCTGCACAGCACAGTGCACACCAACTCAGTTACACACACAGAGGGGAAATGGAGCAGCCCCAAGATGCTCAACCTCAAGCAATAAGCCCTGATATTGTCTGGGAGACCCAGCCTTGCTGCATGCCACAGCAGAGTGCTCCTTGGCTGTCCTACCATGCTGCTGTGGCAGAAGTCTACACAGGGATGTTAGCTCTCCTGAAGGGCTGGAGAGTGAAAGACTCTTGCAGGTTTTAGGACAAATACTGGTTTCCAATGCCCTAAAGCCTTTGCCATCACCCCTCCCTTTGGCAGATCATATAGCACATCTTTTCTCCTGCTGTCCTGATCTTTCAAGAGGAAAGGTGAAGGCTCAGCATTCACAATATGCAGGACCAGAGCTTCTGAAGCACTTTTCACTTGAGCTTTTGATTTGGGAATGTTTGTTGTATTTGATGTAGGGACTTAGCCCCTGTGATGATGTGATGGATGATGCCAGAGGACCTGTAGCTCCTACTGTGCATGGTGTTCTCACCCCCTCCTGGCCTTGCAGCATAGCTGCAGGTTACAGACGGGCTACGGTGCACACCAACACTGCCTGGAGCAGATGCAGCTCACAATCATTCTCCACTGTCTGGGTATTTCTGTTTTTTTTTCTGAAACTATTTGCACAGCACTAAAATTAATGGCTGAAAATGTGAGTTTGTTTGAAAATAATCTATCATTTGATTATCGCTTTAATGCAGGCAGCCTGGGGAACATCTGCCTCTGCCTGTCTGTGCCTTCTCCTGCCGACATGAGGAATTGCTGGGAAGGGCTGTTGCGCTGCTGTGTAAACTGGAAGAAAGCCAAAGCACCAGCAAACGACTTGATGGTTGCTGTGACTGAGGAAGAAGAGTGGGGTCCTGCGCTGGATGAGGCACAGCTCCCACCATAGCCTCCCAGGGTCCCCTCTTAAAACACCATTTCACTGTCTCTGGTCCCAGTTTCTGTTTTCCAGGCACTTCCAAAGTAAAATGCTGATCTCCATCATCACGAAAGTAATTCCATCATCACTGGATGAGTGCGCCTGGCTTTGCACTGGGGCAGTGGGCAGCAGCATCTGACCACTCCTGCCTTTGCCTCTGCCAGATCCCACCTCACAGGGGAGGCAGGACACAAGAGAAAAATAGGTGGGGAGGTGTCCAGTGAAGCAGAATTTCCTCCATCCCATGACACAGAACATGTGCTGTGCTATAATGGGGTCTGCAGACCCCTTAGGCTTCTCTGCTGCCTTCTGAGAGCATTACAGCCCTGGTCTTAGAGGCTTTGTGGAAAATGTCACCAGCTTCCGATGAGTCAGAGTCCTGCTTCTTTGCAGCCTGCCCAGTGCCGGGCTGGGGTCCCCATGGGCATCTCGCTGCCATTGTTTGGACTTAAATCTTCCTGAGAAAGGAGAGGCTTTGCTGCCAGCACACATGCAGCAGGGCTGCAGGAGCACGGGCTGGCAGGGATGCATTTGGCTGGTGCCTTTGGGACAGACAGACACTTTGATGCTACGGCGCCCGGAGCAAGGGCAGCAGCTGCGATTTCTGGTCCAGGCATTTCCACTCCTCCTGCAACTGTGATTCAGGAAAGGTTGTTCACCAAGATGATTACCAGTTGAAGGGAAAAGGAAGGGGGTAGAAAGCTTGGGGTACCTACAGAGAGACCTCTGAAAGCTGTTTCATGTGACTGTACATCTGCGTGTGTCTGCAAACACGTATGTGTGCATGTATCTGTACCTAGGTGTGCTGAAAGGGATGTTATGGCTTCAAGTAAACCAGAAATGCCAGAGCTAAGGGTAATGATGAACCATCCCCGCAATGTGTTTTGAGGGCAGAGATGCTTACATGATCTTTTAACTCTCTAACTTCCCCTAACCCTGTCTCTTCTGGCCTTGGGACCTGCTATCTCATATTTCGCTTGCAGCCTCAACATTCCTCCCCAAGTCACACAGGAGTGAGGACAGATACCCTTTTCCAGGGGCTTTCCCTAGGCAGCCTGCTCTGCAGGAGTGGGACAGGGCTGCCCCTCCAGCCCTGGGGACCAACATTCCTTCCCAGGGACAGTGGCTGGGCACAGCCTCACATGGAAACATACAGCCATTGGTAGGAGAGGCAATGATCCTGATTTATCTGAGTTCCTGCCGTTGCATAGCACATTTTGGGCCCAACTCCTGGTGATGCCAGCACCCTCCAGCTCTCACATTATTCAGCCAGTGTTCAGGTCAGGCATCAGGGAAAGAAGGAGCTGTTATCGACTGAGTGGGCAAAGTTTGGTTCAGGTGACTCTCATGATCTCACAAGGCCATGGAGGCAGGGATGAGAAACCCAATGTCCAGGGAAGCCATCAGTAAAAATAATGAAATTAGCACCTTGTTTTCTTCTGTCCTCTTACCCCCATCACTACCAAGTCCCTTTGCACTGAGCAATGCAGGGTCCTGAAGGCAGCAACTTCCTCTGCACAGCCTGAGCTACGTGGTACACGCTGGGTACTGAATGAGGAAAGAGCCTTATGGGAAAAATATGCATCTAATAACTGCTGTGAAAGACTGTTGCAATGCACAGACACAAAGGGATGAAAGGAGGCTGCCTTAACATCCTGACATTTCCTCATTTCTGACTTCTCCTCTCAGGCATCCCCAACATCCTTTTACAGCAGCTTTTGCAGCCCGTTTCCTCTGTCAAAGAAAAGGAAATGGGATTTCCAAAACACCCTGGGACAGCGCTGACAGTGATGGGCTCTGAGGAGTGCCCTGCACCACAGGTCCCTGCGTGGGATCTGGTGGCTGAGGCAGGGAGGTGACGAGGGTCAGAGCTTCCTGCTGTCAGCTCACCAGTGCCAAACCCCAAGTATCTCCCCTGAAGGCACCTGAGGCCCTGCCCTGCTGGCAGCACCCACTCCCCTGCCCCATGGCACAGCTGGTGCTGGGATCACCCATATGGAAGGGGATGAAGGGGAAGAAGATCTGCGCTGTCGCCCCCTGAGCTCACCAGAGCACCCCATGTGCATCCCTCTGCCAACCCAGCCTCCCAATTTCAAGTTGTTCTGAAGGCAGCAAGTTAACAAGATTTGCAAACCAGGTCAGCGGAAGAAGCTTAATTAGCTCACTGAACCGTGGGGACCAGCTCGCATCGTGTCTGCTTTATTGACTCTCTGAATGGACGTTATTGATACAGTAGGTGCGAACCTCACCCTGATGGGGTCCTGCACTCTCCCGTTGAGATTGGGACACCCAGGGACTTGTCAGGCAGAGGAAAACTTCATAAAAGGCACCAAATCAGCACCGTAGGACAGCCCAAGCTATCCAGCCATGCTGTATCAGCAGCACTGCTTTCCCCTCCAAGCCCTGCAGGGATCCCCACTGCTGGTTCCACTCTTCTTACCCACTCAAGGCCTCTGGGAGGGAATAGAGCCAAAGGGGACAGGCAGCAGGGCTTGCAGCGAGCTGGCTGCGTCACCGGCAGCACAAGCATAGCTCATATGACCTGCTACCTGTCTTGTCATGTCAACGCAAACATCTGCTGCACACATAGAACAACGAGGGAAAGGGAAAGCAAAAGGCCCTCTCATAGCAGCATTCCAGCCCCAGGAGCAGGAGAGATGCGGCGCCTGTCACGCTGCATGAAAAACCCCTTTCATTAGTGGCAAGACTGTAGCTCGCCTCTTTGAATCTCAGCACAGCTTCCCAGGGGCTCCCAGGCAGAGCAGCCCCGTCTCCCCTCGCACCCCGGGAGCAGGTCTGCTGGGTAAGGCTCTATTCTGATAGTCTCACAAACAAAACAAGGAGCTAATGGCTTTGAAGCCCTTCCAGGAGTCCTGATGTGCTGCCAGTAAAGCTGCTTGCTGATCATGGGGGGAAAAGCCCCCTCTCCATCCTGCAGCCAGTGCAGGCACTGACAGCCCTCTCCCTGCTCCCAGCATGGGACAGGCAGCAGGCTGCAGGCCAGGCCTGGACAGCGGCTGGAGAGGAACCGTGGCACGAGAGGAAACCCAGATTTCAGCATCAATTGTACACACACACCCCGCCTCTGTCCTGGGACAGCATTCCCCTGCAGCTCAGGCACCACAGGCCAAGATGAAGGGTGAGCAGCGCGGGACTGCAGCCGTCCCACCGGCGCTGGGTGTGCAGCGAGCATCGCTAGGCAGGAAAAGGCAGCGGGCAGGGAGTGGGCAGGGCAGGGCAGGGCAGGCAGCGGGCAGGCGGTGCCCGGCAGATGGCGGCGGTGCCGGGCCGGCTCGTCCCGCCGCCTTCCCCCGGGTGCGGGCCACCGCCCCCTCCCCTCCCTTGCCCTGCCCCGCTCCGTTCCGCTCGGTTCCGCTGCCCGCCGCCCCGCCCGGTTCGGCCGTCCTTGGGCTGAGCCGCCGGGGCGGGGCGGGCCGAGGCGCTGCGCGTCCCCCGGCGCGGCTCCACACCCGCTATAAGAGCCGAGCCGCGGCGCGCCGCGCTCCGCAGTGCATGGCCGTGCCTCGCCCGCGGTACCGCGGCTCCGCCGGGACCCTCCCCCGGGCCGGCCCCGCTGTCCCGCCGCGCCCCCTCCCAGCCGCAGACACCCTTGACCTTGCTCTTCGGGAACGGGAGCCGCGGCGGGCGGGGAGCCGGCGGTGCGGGGCTGCGTTGGGATGCGTTAGTCGGCGGATCGCGCAGAGGTATTCGTGCTGGGAAGGAGAGGCAGCCTCCTCCCGCTGAAGGGGGCGCGGAAGAAAAAGAGGATTTAAAGAGCATCTTTGCCCCCTTTGTTGGATGAGAAGGACAGAGGAGGGACCAGCAAGATGAGCACTAGCAGTAAGTATGGCATTCCCTTGGCCGTGGCTGTGGGAATGGGGCTGATATTTGCACTGGTCTGGCTGGGAGGAATTGGAAAGAAAATGTCACAGCCGGGTTGACAAGCCTAATGGGATGGATTTCTATTATTTCCTGCCTAGTTTTTTGCTTTCTGACAGGCTCTGGCATTGCTGGCCCCTCTTTCATGAGGGCAAAGCCATGGTGCTTATCTCTGCTGAATACTTTTCTTGGCTTGTATTTCTGGGGTTTGGAGGGCAGATCATGGAATAAAATGTTGATACGCATCATGGTGAGAGGGAGCCAGGAGCACTCTGACAGGCAGCAGGCTTGCTCGCTGGTGCTGCTGCCTACATATAAATGGACAGGGGGGAACAGCCGATGAGGAGGAGGAGCAGGGTAAGGAGAGACCCAGAAATCAGGGGCCTGAGCAAAGCACAGGTGCAGCAGGGAAAAACATGTACCTTCAGCAGCTGGGGATGTGGGTGTTTCTTTTGTGTGAGATGGGGACGGAGGCACTCATGCAGTATGCATGAATTCCTAAAGCAGAGCTTGGAAATGTGCTGTGTAAGATGGGAACTGGCACCTGGTACTAGTCTGGCTACTTCAGGTTTCGTGTCCTTGTTACAAAGTCTGGGAAGATTGATCAGGTTTGATTGAGTCACAGTCAATTTCTTATCTCTTGCTGATGCGATGTGTGGCAGTGGTACCCACCTCACTAGCACAGCTTTGAGTCATTCCTTTAAAAGCAGCAAGCCCCCAGCCAAAGGTGTCGATGCTGATGACCACCCGAGGGTCGTCCTCCTAGGATAACCTGCCTGAGGAAGGCGTCCTCCCTTCCTGGGGGTCCTAGAGGCTATATGAAGACAGGAGGACTCCCCCAGGCAGAGAGCAGTAGGAGTAGTGACTTCTCCATTGCATTGGCTGTTGAGGTTTCTCAATCCGAAGGCTTGGGGTGGTTCCCAAGCAAAACACCGTGAAAAATGCCTTGGCATGCTGCAAGGCAACAGAACAGGTGATTCCAGCTCTGTTGGGCTGTGTCAGAGCCAAGAAAACTTTCCAGGTGCCCTCTGCTTCAGACATGCCTGGGACCAGGAGCGAGCCTCCATCCCGGGGGAGCGGGGTTGGTGGTGCCCGGGTAGGGAACAATAGGGACTGATTCTGCGCCGGCTGGGTGCTGATAACAAAGGCTGCTCCTCTGCCTCTCTGGGCAATGAGCTGTGGTCCGGTGTGGAGGGCTGGGATGTGCTCGCTGGGGTCAGTGACTACAGTGGTCAGGTGGGACTGTTAAGCTTCCTCTAAGCCAATTTTAACAAATGCATGTTGGTTCCTTTTGGGATTCCTTTCCAGCCTTAATAGCCAGCTTGGCTGCTGATAGTGATAAGGGCTGTTTATGGCACTGATGTGTTATAACTATCTGATTGTGCAGCAGAGCTCCCTCGCTGGGTCCTCCCCCACATGCAGAGAGGTGCCAGCAAACCCAAATATGCTGCCTGCCTGTTGCTCTGACATGACTCACGGGAGGAGGCCACCGGGTATGCAGCAAGCACAGGGCTGGGTGTCTCGAGTGGTGCTTCTCTTCCTGCCACTGCCTTGCTCTGTGACCCTGGGCACATCACTGCTGTGCCTCAGCTTCTGGATTTGCTGCCACCATGGCTCTTGCCAGCCCTTTGGATGCCTTTGCCATCTTTGCCTAAATATTGCCATTTACTTCTAAGTAGCCAGGGGGGTTAGTAAAGGTTTGGGGACTCTAACATCTGCTGACCACTTCCTGTGCTGTTGAACACTTATGGATTGCTTAAGATCCCTTTGGGACCACAGGTGGTATGAGGGCTGTGCACTGCCTGGAAGGCAGTGGGCTCTGCCCTGTTGTGCTTCCAGACTTTTTCCCAGTAGCTGATGGGTTCAAACCAGGACTTGCTGTACCCAAATGCTGGCTCATGTCTGTTCTTAGCTAAGGCACGATCTCTTAGCTGGTTCTGTGAGCAAGGCATGGGGTGCCATCTCTCCCATCAGCATGTTCTGTGACTGGTGTGAATGTTGCCAAGAGCTGTCTCCTCACTGCTGCCTCACCCAGCTCTGCAAATCCTTACCCAGGCTCTATCCCTTAGGTTTGTGTGCCTGGAAGGCAAAAAATGAGCTCAGAAGCCTTGTGCCATTGCCATCTGTGCCATCTTTCACTCTGCTGATGTTACCTGGCAGTGACCTGCAGTGGCTTTTGCATCCCTTTGCTAGTGGCCAGTGGCTCAGGGGAGCTCGGTGCCACTTGTTGGTCAGAGGCTGCCCTGCTTGTGGTTCTGCCTCCCAGGCATGACCAGCTCTGCTGCTCTGGGCACTGGTTCTTGTTCTGGCTTTTGCCCAGTCCCTGCAGTGATCAATGGCTCAGATGTGGTGGGATCCAGCCAGCAGCTCTGCTGCACTCCAGCCCCTGGTGCACAGCACTCAACCTGTGCAGATGGGAGGAGAGAGGGAGATGCAGGAGGAGGGATGATGAAGCCAGATTGTGCATGGGCTGATCGTATGCAGGTGTATCTATGGCTGCAGGAGCAAGATTTTGGGGCTGACAAATCAGATGTGCAGCTGAGGATGAAATGCCACCATCTGATCTGTGAATTCCCACTGCTCCTTTCCACTCAGTGCATTTAGAAAACACTCCTATCCCATCTGAGGCTGACATGAGGCAGGAAACCTGCGGCTGAGGGCCATGGCTGGCCCCAAGCCATGTTGTACAAAACTACCTGTGAGGCCTCCGGAGAGCTCTGTGCAGGATTTGCTGGGCTGTATAGATGTATTTCTGGACATGCTTTGTGCACGTCACACGGGAGTCTTGCCAGCCCTTGTTGAGGGGACAGAGGTTTGCTTTTCACCCTGGTATGGGTCCCAGGCTTGGGGGACCCATGTTGTCATCTCTCTGTGATGCAGGAAGGCAAAGCCATATGGAAATGTGCTTTTAAGGTGAAGAGGAAAAGGCCTTTGATCTTGAGCGTAAACTCATATCCTGAGGTTGCAGATGAGACTAGGTGGCCCTGAGGGTGCAAGGGTTGTGCTGCTTGGGAAGGTGGCTTCTCCTCCTGTGCTCACAGGTGTGCAGAGAACATTTGGAGGGCACAGTGTTGATGTTTACATTGGTGATGGTATTTATACCTCCCACTCTGCTAAGAGCTGCTAAGTGGTTGCAAATGGATTCATACATTCATAAACAGGTCAATCAGTGCTGCTCTGCATTTCCATTGAAGCTGGATTCTGTAGCAGAAACCCTTGCCCGAGAGAGCACCCCTTAGTTTCACCCCCTGAAATCGCCTGTGTTCTGTGCTCAACCTCTCCCTCAGACTGTTCTGGTGCAGGGATTTTAACATGACCAGTGCTGTTGTTTGTGCTCATTAGAAGGCAAAGGGTTGGAGCTGTCATCTGTGATGAGGATTTAAGACTCCCTGAAGTAAGTGTGAATAATTCCTTCTGCTGTTTTGAAGGTAACCATCAGGTTTGGGTGCTGCAGGTCCATGCAGTGAGTACAGTCTGTGAGTAGGGGCCATGGGAAATGGTAATTGCACAGTGTCTCTCTTGGTCCAGCTCTGTTGGGGTGGGAGGGGATGCTGCTGGAGGTCTTGGCATGTGTCTTGTTAGAAGCAAGGTGTCCCTGGTTATAGTCACTCTGGTCTGAGCAGAGACCTGCACAACTCCTGGAGGGGGTAGGTTTGGCAGGCTCTGGATCAGTGTTGCAATGGGTGATTGAAACTGGCTCACAAACTAGAGCTCTTCCAGACTCCTTTCTGTCTCCAGCATGTACTGGAAGACCAAAATCTATCCCCATGATAAGTGAATTCAGGGTGGGGGGAACTGGTACCGTGTATCCCACATTCTGTTCCATCTGAGCAGCTGATAGCCTGTTGGAGCATGGAGAGTTCTTGCAGAGGGTTTGGTATGTGAAGCGGGAAGTTGCTCCAGACCATCCCAACCCCTGGACCTCTCAAATGCCTCCTCTGAGGCTTCCCTAGTTACAGAAAGCTGGGGAAGAAGACATGAGGAAAAGCTGGTCAGTTAAGCTTTTGATCAGGAACAGATACCGATGAATGCAGCATGCTTGCTTGGTTGTTTTTCATTCCTAAATCACGCTCCCTCTTACATGGTGATCCACTAAGCATAATTACCCAGTAATCTCTAGGCACATGTGGTTACAAGGTGTTTACCAGCAAACTCTATTAAGTCCCTGTGTAATTAAAGAGGAATCACATGGTGCTGCACATCTCTGGGAGCTCCAGCTCTGCTCTGCACCAGGCAGGGTGATTCACCACGTCTCACCACCCAGTGGGGTAGGACCAGCTGAGGAGGACGTGGGGTTTTTTTCTCCTGTGTTTGGAAGTGTAGTGAACCCAAAGGGATCAGCCTGTTGGTGTGATGAGCAGTGGTAGTGTCTTCCCTGTGAGGAGGCTCTGTTTTTTGTGGGGTGACCCAGGCCTGGGGGGTTATGCTACACATGAACCTTTACAGTCATAGCGCTCATAGTTCCTGGTCAACACTGATTCCTATTTCATCTTTGCAATGCTCAGGCTGTCACAGGCATGAAGTGAATGGAGGACAAAGCACATCTCCAGTGAGGGAGGACCCAGCAGAGTGAGACGCTATGGTTATGGTGCTGTTGCCTATTCCCTGGGGGTTTGAGGTGGGCTCTGGATAAGCACTCCTGGTCCTCACCCCTGCTCCCCTGATTGCTGCTGGACAGGTTCTTCACATGAAGTGGGGAAAGAGGCAGCTCTTCAAACAGAGCTCTTTTCTCTGCAGCATCTCGTGGAGGAGAAGGAGAGCTTTTAGAAAGGCTGGAGTAGACTCTGTTCAAGGTGTGGGCACAGGTGGGACAGCGCAGAGAGGAGGGACATGGATACAAGAGAGTTTGCATTAGATTAAAAGCTACCTTTCTAGGATGTTCTCTCCAAACCCAGCTGTGAGCATTATCTAGGGTCCATGCTTCTTCCATGGAGGGCTCTAGCACTGTGCTCTGCAGGATTTGGGCACCAAGGGGAACTCTGGGCTTTCCACCCACATCTTGGTCTTCTCAGTTATCAAGCCTGACTCTGCAGCCACAAACAACCTGATAGAAATGGTCCCCTCTGTTCTCCCAGGCAGCCTAGCAAAGGGGTAATCATCTGTTGCATTCACCTTGATGCCATAAAATTCAGAGCCCCGGCAGCTTCTCCCTGTCCTGGGGCGGGTGGATGGACA
The DNA here is from genome assembly GCF_028554395.1 of Pezoporus wallicus. Classification (NCBI taxonomy): domain Eukaryota; kingdom Metazoa; phylum Chordata; class Aves; order Psittaciformes; family Psittacidae; genus Pezoporus; species Pezoporus wallicus. The sequence goes on from NW_026638191.1 coordinate 672,687, forward strand.
CTGTCCTCTCACCAAGCTCTGTTCAGGCTCTCCTGCAGGCCATCTATCTTGGCAGCTTACACTTTGAAGAGCAGAAGCCATGGAAAGTGTTACTGCAGGCCAACGAAGTGCATGCTGTAAGGTCAGTTGAAGCAATTGAATTAATTCAAGGGCCTACCATGCTATTATAAAATAGCAAGTTTTCTGATGACAAAGTGATGATCAGTTTAGCCAGATAATGGTATTTGTAATTGCCAGGAGGCTGGGCTGATGACAGACTGTCCTGTTATCAGCAAGGAGTCAGTTGTGCTGCCTTTGCAGCAAAGCTGCACAGAAGTGAAGGCAAACCCACCAAGTTCCTGCCAGACCCTGCAGTCTGATCGTGATGGTGCTGTAATGAAGTGGTTGGAACATCTAATTATGTATTTTTAGACCAAATACATCAGCGTTTCTCAGTTGTGAGCACTGCAGCACCTCCAGGAAGCATGCTGGGGGTAGACTGGTGATGGCGAGGACTCAGTTGGGAAGTGATGGGGAAAGGAGAGAGCTTTGCAGGATGAAAGGGGGCTTGGAGTGACCACAGTAGCCATAGGGAAGGCAGAGCCCAAGTCGAGGTATTTCGGACCCAGGAAGTTTGCTTGTGAGCAGCTCAGGGCAAGCGTGGCAGGGTAGGAAGGTAGCTCTTGCCTGGGGGGCACCTAACTATCCAAAGTCCTCCTGTGCCCATTGTCTCTGCCCCTTGCATCTGTAGGCTCAGGAAATGACTGGGGAAATAGAAGAGCTTGAGTGCACTGATGCACAGCCCTGATGGACATGCCTTGATTTCTAGAAAAGAGGTATCTGATACTTAACAGGACCAAACTGATCTAGTGTGCAGCAAACTGCTAAGTTCCCATTTATTCAATGGTGGGTTGGGTTTTTGATATGCAGTTTACACTTGCATTTTTAAGTTTGGGTATAGTCTTCTGAATGCTTTATCAGTACCAGCTGTAAGCCCTGGGCTGGGAATTGATGTGCTTTCACCACTGCCTGGGACAAAGATCTGAAACAAAAAGGAGCTGGTGCTATGGTTTCCTTATGCAGGCTGCCTGACCTTCCTTTCTTCTTACCCTTTCTAAACTGGTGATGTCCTCTGAGCCCCAAGCATCACTTTTCACTTCATGGATGTTTTACTCCACTTTCATTTTGAGTCCTTTTGATTTTGAGACTTGGACAACTGTGAAAGTCACTGGGAGGAATGTTTCTCTAAGGAAGAGGACAGCCTAAGATTGGAGCATGTACTTGAGGGTTTGAAGCCATCCTTTTGGCTTCTGTGCTCTTACTTGGCAACAAGTGGCATGTTTTGGAGAACACTGCACTGCTGTGGGGCAAGAAGGCTTTTCTAGTGCAATGTCAACCCCAGAGCCCTTCCTCAGCCCAACCTGAGTCCATTGCAATCTGAAGTTTCAGGGTTTGACCTGTTCTCACAGTGGTGAAGTACGTTACTTTCTCAGATGCATGAGCCAAGCTGGATGAGACCTAGACCAGAACCCAAACTGTGAGCTCCCAACGTGCATGTGCCAGGCTCTGCAGTTGAGCACCCCACACAAATGCACTTGCAGCGTTTTGCTTTTGAAGGCACAATGCAAAGCCCTGCCTGTTCATCCCAGCATCTGTGCTTTGTACTACCTAAATCTGAGGATCTTGCTGCTTTTCTCCTGACATACATCCCCATGGGACCCCTGCACACTACAGTGTCCTGGGAGCACTGCCCAGCCCAGGGGCACTTGCTTGTGGAGCTATTTTTAAGGCAGCTGAGGGACCGGGTGGGTTGTTCCACGGCTCAGCAGCACTTGCTGGGACATGTTGGGTGCTGCGATGGGATCTCCCAGTCACAGCTGCTCCCCAGCCTGGATTCTCAGTGGAAGCAGGGAGTGTCCCAGTGTTTTACTCCTAATAAAGTACTTCTTCCTGCCGAAATCCTCAGAGGAGCAGGAATAGGAAAGGAAGCTCTGTGTGAAACCCATTTCTGCTTCATGTCAGGAGCTGCAGGCCATCCAAGCCATGTGAGCTGCCTCTCCCAGCAGCCCCTCTCCAAAGGAAGGGGTTTCCTTGCCTTGACCATGAGGCAGGGCTGGATCAGGGCTTGTCTGTCGGCTGCTACTGCCCTGCCTGTCTCCTGCCGCTCTGAATCAGCATGCTCTTCCCCAGTAAAATAACCTCTGGCTGGCTTGGCTGCAGCAGTGCCCAGCTGGGTGGTGAGTGGCTTTCTCAGTGTGGCTGCAAGGTCTGTGTCACCCAGGGTGCCTGTGTGTGACTACAGCAGCAAACAGGTCTGTGGTCTGCCAGGAAGGACCTGCAGCAGGTCCCTATATGCTTGCCCTGCAAGCTGGAGATCAATGGTCAGGTGCTGAGTACAGCACAGGCTTGGAAAGGCTCTCCTTGCCTAGCCTGAAGAAATGAGGACTAAAGCAGGCAGAAATCCCAGCGCTCCTCTGGAGGTGGTGCAGACCCCACTTGCTCTCAGCACCCAGCTCATACGCATCCCATGTGGGGCTGTGTGCAGCCAGGTGCAGGCAGCACTGGGGAGGCAGTGTGCCGTGCAGCTCAGTGCCGGCTTCTCCTGCCATCCGAGCAGGCAGCTCTGCTCCGGATTTTCTCTCTCTCGGCTCATATCGCGGCAGTCCTCAGAGTGTGATAGAGCACAGGCTTCCCCGCTCCCTCATCTGCGCTCAGATCACGGCTCAGCGCTGGTCCCTGCAAACCCCTCCTTCCGCCTCGCCTGTGCCGGGGGCTGTGGGGTGTCCTTCCCCATCGCCCCGCTGCCTCCTCGGCACCCGCTGCATCAGCTCGCAGTGCTCGGAGGATGAAGAAGGTGGAGCAAGGTAAGATGAGCTCCCCCTAACCTCCTCCTGCTATAAATAGCCGCGTCACCCAAGCATCGTCTGGGAGCGTTGCGAGTGCGTCCGGGCTCCCGCAGACCTGCCTCCGTTGCAGGCACACCTCGCACTTGGTCAGGAGGGCTCCCGCCGGTGACACGGAGCGTGTCATCGCATTAGCACACCACGGGACACCGCTCAGGTTATGCACGGCCTAATCCCGTCTGGCAGCCGCCGAGGCTGGCGTCCTGTGGCTGGGTCAGGCGTGCCCGCACCTCGCTGGCAGCGGCACTGACACAGCTTGCATGGGAAGCCTTCCTCTGCGGTAGAGCTTTAGCAGCTTTGCCCTCGGCTCTGGCCGAGCTGTGCCCGGGTGCTGGCATGGATGGGGCAGGGCAAGGAGATGTCTGGTGTGTGTGTCAGCGTCTGGGCAGAGGTTTGGTAGGGAAGGGGAAGGCAGCTGTTCCATAGGGAATAGCCAGGTCAGGGAGAGAAAAGTGGGGTTTGTGGTGCTGGTGCAGCCCCTGGGTGGTACTTGAGTGCTTCCTCACTCCATCCAAGCTGGTTTGGAGGTTGGGGTTGATCAGGAAAACCATGGTCCTCTATATATTCTGGCTGTTGGCAGAGATGCAGTTCTTGGGGTAAGCTGTGGCTTTGGAGGGTTTCGCTGACAGCACCAATGTATCCCCCACCCCTTGACCATCAGCCAGCATGGGAGCCAAGCAGTATAGCAGCTTACATGAGCATGGGCATACAAAGAGAAACACAGCCATCTTCTCAGCAAGGAAGCCCTCCTTCAGCTGGTGGCAGATGCTAAGGCATGGAAGGGGATGATGCCCAGCTCACAGCCTTTTATTCAGTAAGCAAACCCACCCCTTCATACACCCACAGATGCTACTTGAGGGGACTTGCACCATTATCCCACCATCTGTCCCAGTTGCCACCCTGGGAGAGGAGTGGGTTGGACCTGATCCTTCCCCTTTGGGATGGGAGATGCCTGACAGTGCTGGCCAGGGAGAGCTGAGGATGAGCGTGGATGTTCTCCCCTCCCCTGCTTCTGAGAAAAGGAAAGTCGCTGCCTGCATAGTGAGTTATGTGGTGATGACTGCTTGTGATGGGTTACATATAAAATCCCTTGCATCCCTGAGGATGCTACCAGTTGAAAGCTTTTATGGCATTTTAAAAATAGCCACTGAGGGAGAGAGAATGAGAAGATGGATAGGTAGGTGGATCCCTAATAAGGAGAGGAGAGGAAACAGCTCAAGAGGGAATGGAAAGACTTTAGTGAACGGCATGTGAGTGATTACTGAGGGAGGGGGTGGTGTGGTCGTACTGAGCTGCATGCCCAGCGGGAATGGGGAACCCTATAAAAAGCCTGGCTGTGAGATATGCTTGTTGCACGTGTGGGGAGAGGGATGGGGTGAGCATCAGCTCTGTCTGTCTCTCCTGTGGGTGCTTGCTGTGTTCTACAAGTAGCCGTTAAAAATAATCCCTGACTCTTGGATGCCTGGGCTGGACTGGCTGCTGCTGCTCTTGCGTGATTCCCCTAACAGCTCCTGGCTCATCTGTGCTCCATTCCTGCCTCCAGGCTCTGGCTGACAGCTCTGCCTGGGAGCTGATGGATGAGGTTGGTCCTGGCCCTGGCTTTTCCCAAGGTGGCCTTTCCCCACCTGGGCTGTGCTCCAAGAAGGAGGCTGAGAGCTGCCTCTCTGCTCTAGCTTCTGGCTTCCTGCTGCCTGACAGCTTGTAGCACCTGGGGGCAGGATCTGGTGGTGGGGCTGTGACTGGATGAGGATGCAGCTCCCCAGCGCCTGGCTGGAGCAGTGATACCAGGGCTGCTGGCAGGAGGTCCCTTCAGCAGGACAGCCCTGCTCTGCCTTGTGTCACTGCCAGCACAGCATCTTCCTGGTCCCGGAAAGTGGCTCCAGGCCCTCCCCTGTGCTTGTGGCAGCTCTCCCCATCACTCAGGGAAGATTACACAGAGCGTCTCCAAGAAATGCTAATTGCTTTGGCTTGTGCTTGGTACAGCAGAGCCACTGGGCACTCAGAGCTCTTAGTCAGCTTAGAGATCTGCCAGATCCTTCCTCTCCTTCTCCTGGAGAACTGGTGGAGTTCTGCCGTGGCTGTTGCCGATCCCCACATCCCTGGTTCCCAGCTGAGCTGCAGGCTTGCACCCGAGCTGGCCCAGAGGTCCCAAATACCCAGTGGCACAAGGCAGGATGTGCTGTCATCAGGGCATTGCAGCCTCAGGGTGAAACACCCCAAGCTCAGCCCCCGTCAGACACAGTGCGGGGTCAGATGCACCCTTCCTGCTGGAGGAAGGCTGGCTGGGGGGGCAGTGGCGGTTTCACACCCTGTGAGATGCTGCTCGTGCTGCTCTGTCCTCACAGACCCCTCACTGTGCTGCCCACCCCTGCTCTGCCATAGCAGTTGAAATCTCAGTGCAGCTGGGCTTGTTTGGTGCAGGCTGCTGGGAAGCATTCCTTGGCTTTGCCCCTGCTCGAACTGCAGGGAGAAAGCACTGCTAACAAGACTCTTCTGTCAGACTTGCCAGCCTGTCACATCCAGGCTGTCTCCCTCTTGCTTGCTTGTCTTTCTTTTTTTCTCTTCCTCATAAGCTAGGCAAATACCCAGGGAAGCAGAGGCTGGGGATGGGTTATCCCTGCCCAGCTCCAGGCTGGGGCAATGATGATGCTGGAGATTGTGTGCTGCCTGGTCCTTGCACTGGCCTCAGGTAGGAGGTTGCCACTCATAATGTGCTGATCTCACTGTATGTCTCAAGCCCACAGCTTGCTTTAATGCTGTAGCGTGGGAGTCCAAGTGCAGCCACCCTCTGTGGGTGCTGAGGTCTCTACCCACCTCCTTTGCCAAACCCTGGGGCAGCCCCTCGCCTGGGGAGGGTGAAGAGGTGCCTCTTACCCTGGTTGGCTTCTCCTGGCTCCAAGAAGTTTCTCACTGGTCTGAAATAACTTCTGGAGGAGCAGCGGGTGGTTCTGAGCCAGCAGCGCAGCCATGAGTGCCCGTGGCCCTGCCCAAGGCAGGGGTACCCCCAGCCCCTGCTCCTGCCTTGTCTGCCTGTCACTGGGCTGCTGTGGAAGCATCCTGAGGCATGTGGCAGAGTGAGGGCTTGCCAACAGAGGTTATCTGCGGCTGCCCTGGCCTTCAGTACTCGCTTGGTTGGTCAAAGGTGGCACAAAGGGTCCGATCTGGGACATAATTCTGTTCCTTGGCAGGAAGGTTTTGGCTCATTTAAGCCAAAAGTGTGCGCAACAAAGCACGTTCATTTTCCCTGTTGAAAGGGGACTTGTTCCCTCTGGAAAGTGCCAGCTCTGCTGGGCCTGCTGAGTGCCTGTTAATTGTCGCTAATGAGGAGCTGGGAGCTGTGGTTTCCAGAGGCTGTTGGGGACAGACTGTCGGTTCAGCCTGGGAGGGACATCTCAGTGGGAAGGGAGCCGTGACCTCGGTGCGGGTGAGTTTTGCTGCACGAATGGGTTTGTTAGTGGAGAATGCCCCAGTTCCTGTGCCTACAGCACAGGGCAGCAGCGCTTAGCCCTGACTCCAGAGAGGAGAGCGTGGAGGGTTAAGAGGATCTCTGGTGCTTACTGTACACAGTTGGATTTATTTACGTGTATATATAGCAGAGAGGTGGGATGGGGAGGGCTGAACCCACCCTGTCTGGGAGGGAGGTTGAATCTCTGTGCCTGGTCCATGTCAGGAGCTGGGCAGCAGGACATGATGCCAGGGCTTGGCTCTTTGCCTGCAGCCTGATGGTTGAAGGCTGTTCTTCCCCTGGCACCAAAGGCTTTTAGCAGGAGACAGCTGTGTCTGCCTGCCTGCCGCTTCCCGCACTGCAGCCCCTCTGTTTGAAGTGGGGTCTCTGGGTGTATGCAAGAGCTGAGCAGAGCAGACAGCAGGGAGGAGGAAGGGTCAGGATTATGTCTGTGCCCAAACCCCTTGTCTGCTCATAAGTTTATTGTTTTGGATGTGCCTTGTCCGGCCACGTCCCCAGCCTGGTTTGTCCTTGCCCAGCGCCAAGCCCTGCTTGTCACTTGCTGGCCCCATCGCTGGGCTGCCCCATGTTCTTCCATCCCAGGCTCAGGATGTGTGGGGAAATGGTTAAGCTCCCTGAGAGTGTTGTACTGTGTGAGCACTGGTGCAGGGGTGTGCTTTACCTGCCTGTGCTGCAGTAGGGACAGGGGTCCTCTCCCACACGTGCCCATTGGCTGCTGCCCTGCTCCAGCTCCTCCTGTAGCATCAGTGCTAAATACCTTGGAGTTCCTCTCACCTTCCCTTTGCCAAAATGGCTGAGCTGTTCCACCCAGTGCTTTTCCCAGGAGTTTTCTCAGTTTTCCTCCTGTTGCCATCAGGTTCCCATGTACAACCAGCCCTGCTGACCGCCTCCTGCTCCCCATGTACCCTGCTCTCATCCCCATGTACCCTGCTCTCATCCCCATGACCAGTGGGCTGAGGCAGCACTGCTGCAAGAGGCTGTTTCTGTGTTTACTGTTCAGCTATCGCGAGGGCGACTCAGCAGGGGGGAGCTTCCCTCTGTGGATTTATTTCATTAGAAAAAACAGCCAAAGTGGGATGTTATTTTTCCGTTCCAGCTGAGAGAGGCTGTAGTTGCTGTTTTCTGACCCAAACCCTCATGTCTGTTTTTCAGTTCTCTGCCTTAATGAAGTGGGATGGAGAAGCAAGAATGGAACATGCTTTGGCAGTGGATGCAGCTCTTGTTCTTGCAGTGCAAGGGCTTACAACAGTGAATTTTAGTGGTTTTGCCTCTGCCTCTTACCCAGACCTTGGGTCAGGGGTTCAGGTGAGCCCCAAGCCATGCCACAAAGTGTACTTTACCCCTACTGCTTCCAGGGTCCTTTCACAACCAGCCATGGAGGTGGCCCAGTGTGTCCTGGAGGGACCTTTGCTGGGGCTGTCCCAGCAGTGCCAACAGACAGCATCTCGGTGGTGCACTCAGTGCACACCCTGGGTCACCTTGCTGAAGGTCATCTCAAGGCTGGCATGCTCAAGGCAGCTCTCTTCCATAACACCCATACTTCCCCATCCCATGCTCCCTCCTGCCCCCAGTCTTTGCCCCATGACTTTAAACTGTTTCCCTTTTTTTGTCTTTCCTTTTCCTCTGTTTCTCTGTCAGCTTTGTTCACTCTGCTGTGTATCAGGGTTGCCATAGCGACTGCCAGAGCATCTCTCTGCATCCCAGAGTAATGGTCCTGTGCTTGCCCTGGCCATGGTCACAGTGTCCAGCTGCCACCTCCTCCCAGGGATGGGGGTCCCTGGGACCATCCCGGTGACATATCCTGGGGTCTGGGGAGACGATGGATCAGGACATGGGGTGGCCTCACCGGGGCTGTGCAGCACCTTGTGCAGGGGGCTGGGAGGGGAGCTGGCAGGGCTGGCTGCATGGCACTGCTTCATTCTCCTCTTGCTGCCAGAACTGTTCAATAAATGTTGGGGGTTTTAGTGTGCAAGTGCTACTTAAGGAAAACAGAGGAGCTGCTGCAGCACAAGCAGTCCCTTTGGGTCTAATGGGCAAGACAACCTGCCAGCAGAGCAATATAAGATTGTATAAATATGAGCTGTTCCCCATTGCAGGACATGGGCTTATTCCCAAGAACAAGAGCAAAGATGCACGTTTTTCCATCCTAGGAGCCATGCTACTTCTTCTCTTGATATTGTCCCCTGTAACCATGTGAGCGACTGAAGTGACTTGACCTTGCCTTGGCTAGGCTCAGGGCTGTGGGGTGCAAACCTCCCTTTGTCTTTGGGCAAAGCATTATCTGGATCCCAGATCCAGTCTTTGCCTGAGACTGAGGCTGGTACTGGGGACTTGGAGGCATCCCCTGGCCGTGGTCTGGTGCTGAAGGACACCAGTGGAGTGTGATTTGGAGGCAGAGTGTGGCTTGTGGCCTTCTGGTGCTGATTTGCAGACACCAGTGTTATCTCTTCAGTATTTGTCAGAGCTGCTGTGCCCCTTTCATGAGATAATTAGGATGACATGTTATTAGCTGATTACTGGGGAAACATATATTTACTGAGGATTTATTCTGGAAACAACATTAATCTCCTGTAGAGTTGCTAAACCCCCATAAATAATCTGATTTTGATAATCAATTGCTATCACAGCCCCCCCATAAATCTTAATTAAATGCACATTTAATTCACATAAAGTTGCCAAATTTGCTTGTACATTTGTGTCCTGCTGTTTGCCTCAGGCAGATGTCTGTGTATGTGCAAGCTGAAGTCTGTTTATCAGCCAGCCTGAAACCAGAATATGGTTTGCCAAGGCGGAGCAGTAACAGCAACACTCCTCTCCCATGGTCCCACATGGAGATCCCAGCACATCCCTGCTTCCCGCTGCCAGAGCTGCTCAAACACAAGTGCTTTGCAAACATCACTGTGCAGGGTCCTGCTCTGGCTGTTGGCTGGGGCTTGTGGTGATGCACTGGATGTGATCCTGTGTAACCCGCTTGTTGTGGCCCTGCCTTGGCAGGGGGTTGGACCAGACGATCTCCAGAGGCCCCTTCCAACCATAATGATTCTGTGAGGGCAGCAGGAGCAACCGTAGGAGACTGCACCAGGAGAAACCCAACTTGCCAAGGTGGACATGTGGGTGTGCTCATGGAGGGGCAGGGAAGAGAGATGCAGTTGCTGAAACCCATGCAGAGGCTTTCAACAGCGCTGGCCTGGCATGGGAGCTGAGGTCCTGCTGGGCTTGGCTGAGTCCTGACCACCCTTGGGCCAGCAGCAGTGACTTCAAGCCTTAGGGCTAGTGAGTGGGTCAGGGGGGAAAGAAGAGGGGACACGCAGGGAGAAGGTGGCTGGCTGATGCCAGTCATCAGCTGGGCTCTGTGTGTTGTAGGGACCACATTAGTGGTGTGCACCCCAGGGAGGGCTGGGCTTCTTGTGGCAGGGCTCTGGAGGTGCTGGTGATGTGGGTCTGTGCTGGGGACCTGGCAGGAGCGTGACAGACCTCCCACTGCCTTTCAGGATGTGGGGTTTCATCCATCACATGCACTTCTTGGGTACTGAGCTCCACAGCTACAGGGACTGACGCTCTTTGGGGGGCAGCACTTCCATCCCTGCTGCCTTTGCCAAGAGCGTCAGCTTGGGCTGTGATGACCTTGGTGATGGGGGCTGCACTAGGGGAGCCATAAAAGAAACGATGAAGCTGTTTGAATTGCTGGGAAGATGTCTCTATGAAGATCTCCTCCTGAGCCTGGCTGGAGCCCAGCCTGCTAATTATTGTGGTAGGGGAAATACACAAACATACAGATGGCAAGGAGAACAAAAACTGCTGTCTTTTAATATCGAAACTCAGTTTCCATCCAACTGAAACCGACACATGGCAGAAGCTAAACACTAACAGCTTTGGGTGAACACCTCAGCAGCCTGTGCAGGAGCTCTTGGAGCTGTGGCGGAGCATAGAGTGGGATCTGCCTTTCCCAGGGCAGAGGATGGATGGGAGCCCATGGCAGCTGCTGGTGGAGGAGCTGGGAAGCCAGGCTGTGGTGGTGACTGGCTGTGCATACCTGTGTAAGCACATGCCTGTGTGATAGGAGCCAGCCATGGGCCGGGCTTCAGCTGCCAAGAGCCCCAGAGTGGCTCTGCACCAGGGGTGATCTGTGACTGCTCTGTCCCAGGGACTCCTCAGTGCATCCCTGCATTGCAGGGAGGAAGTTTCCCCCTTCTCAACCCACCTTTAATCTCTGCTAGGTGGCTTGGAGCCTCAGATGTGGTCATCTCCACTGTCACTGCTGTTGGCTGGCTGCCCATCATGCTCAGGGGTGCTGCTGATAGAGGAGCATCCCCTCGGGGGTATCTTTCTGTTGACCCTTGCAGTGCCAAGGGGCTGTGCTCTTCGTAACTTGTGCAAGATGCTTTGTCGCACAGGGTTTTACCCTGACGTAGGCATTGAGGATGGGATCGGTGAGACTGTGACAGCCAGCACAAGGTGTTTCCGAGCACCATCCTGAGGAGCCCATGGATCAGTGTCTGCCTGTCCTGTAGTGCTTGTGGTGCCTGTAACTTGTTGGTGGCCATAGGGCTCCCTGGCACAGTGCTGTCCCCCACTGCACACTGGTGCCTGCTGTGCTCCCCTCTGCCACTTGTGCATGGCCAGATGAGCTCCATGGGGGGTGGGCACAATCTTTTTATGACCACTTAAAGGTTCCATTTGGTACCTTTAACAGAATTAGAGCGGGATCACAGTAGCTTAAGAAAAGCAGTAAACACCCTCTGTGCTGTGCAGTACTTGGCTGCAGGTGTGTGTTTTGTGTCTTCCAGCCCCATGGTTTGCAGGCAGTGGGATGGTTCAACAGGGCTCCAAGGGGATGTGGCAGTGCTCTTCATGCTGCAGCCCTGGGCTGTGTTGCCCCCCTCCCAGGAGCACAGCTGATGAGATCCCAGTTGTTTTAGAAAGCACCTTCCCAGGATATCAGAGTGGATACAGGAATTTGGAGCCTGCTGGGGAAGCTCCCAATGGTGTCTTGCCCACAGCCCTGAGCTGTAATTCATCCCCTGGAATGGGCCTGGCTGGGGTTGGCTGGTCTTGAGCCTCCTGTCCCTCTGAGCACGCGTTGATAGCATCGGGATTGCTCTGTAACATATCCCCCTTCCATGCATCCTATTTATGGGGAGATTGTCCCCTCTGTGACGCCGGGGCTTGCTTTGCCAGCTGTCACCTCCAGTCCAAATTCCCATTTCATTGCATTAATGTCTATGCAGTGTCTCTGGATGGAGATTAGATTCCAGTTCCCTCCCTGGAGTCGAAGGAGTTAAAAATAGCAAATCCAACACCCCTCATTCCCTGGCGATGACGCAGCCTCTCAGGTTGGAGTTACAATGCTAGCATGAATGTGGTTTAAAATAAAACAAGTGAATGCACTGCACTCTGCAGAATAGGAGAACAAGCTCCAGTGACATGGAGTCGTCCTCTGGTCTTCTAACCTCTGCCTGCAAAAGGCAAGAATTCCTCTTCCTTGCAGTGCTTGTATTGGCCAGATAAATGATGCTATGCACAGAGTTATTAGTGGAGTAATACAGGAGGTATTCAGCTCATCAGGGAATCAACTGATTGCAGAAGAAACCAGAAAGAAATTAGCTCAGTGCATTATGGTTTGGGCTGTCTTTCTAGAGCATCGCACACAGACCACCTTGCCAAGTATCGGCTGGATGGAGTGATGGGGGCAGAGAGGTGCTGGGCTCAGCAGCACTGCACTGGGTGCAGGCTGACCCCGTGGATCCTCTCCAGAAGTAGATAGCGGGCTATGCAAGCAACAGTCTGCTGCAAGGTGGCGGGTTGCCAGCCTGGCTCCATCTCTTCTAACAGGGCTGTTTCTCTGATCTAGCATAGAAAATCCTAAATCCCCACATTTTTCACTCTCCAGACACTGCCCTAGTTTAAAAATGCTGGCTCCTGGCTTGCTTTGTAATATTTTAAATATAGCATCCTTTATGTTATTGATGCATGCACCATATGTTTTGAAAACTGCAACGAAATCCATTGGGCTTGTGGGTGGAGGTTAAAGGGAAAAAGCATTTCCATACGGGAAGCCACAGATACAAAACATAGCAGCAAACAGAAAATCCTGCCATGCCTCAGCCAGGAATAAGCTCCTTTCTGTCCTGGCTGTCTCCAGCGCGCTCATGTGCATGTGAGGAGCGAGCCTCAATGTTTCCATTGTGTCAGCTCCTGTCCCGGACACCCTGGCACTGACTCCACAGCCCCCTTCAAGGCCCAGCGGGAGATGCCACCGTGTCGGAGCCCATCTGACAGCTCCTTTGCCCTGTCCTTTCCTCAGAAAGCCCTGTTGCTGCTTTTGGTTTTGGGGGTTTTTGTTGGTTTGGGGGTGGTTTTGTTGGTTGGGATGGATCCCTCCTGCTAAAGCTCACCCAGGCTCCTGCATCCCTGGCTGCTGGCCGTGGGTAGGCTTTGGCAGGGAGGGGAGAGTCCCCCTGTGCTCCCACGCAGCACTGCCTGCATCCCAACACTGAACACAGACTCTATTGAGCAGGGAATTTGGCCTTGGCAAAATGATGAGCTAATGGTTTTCATCTCCTGGCCGGGACCTCGAGTTTAGTCTCTTCTACCGCGCACATCTGGCACCCCTTGACACCAGGACCCAAAGGCATCCTCTCGCATGGACCCTTAAAAGTTGTCCAGCCTGGTTAGAGCAGGAAATAGCATCGTGTGGGCTGGGGCTGGGTGCAGCCCCCGGCCAAGGCGTGCTCTCCCTGTGTTCTCGCTGTGTGAGCTGTTTGTATCTCACCCACTTGTCACGCATCATGAATAAGATCTGGGGGAGGAGATGGGCTCTGGCCAGTGCCTGGCTGCCTCCCTCGAGACCACCCAGGTCCCTTCCCCAGCCAGCATCACCCCAGGGGAGCAACGGGAGAGGCTGAAGGGGCCCAAATCTCCTGCTGGGAGTGGCAGCCCTGGTTTGACCCCACACTTGGAGGATGTGTGGGATGCAGTGGCCGTGTGTACCGAGGGAGGGGAATGTCACAGGATGCTGGAGGAGGGGATGTGGAGAAAGCTTTTGTATTTGCTCTGCAGCATCTCACTGCAGTGGAGATTCAGGGCTGGGGCTGTGTCACCCCATGGGAATGGCAGGGTCCAGCAGCAGGGCAGGAGGCTGGTACAGAGGTGTCCTCTGTGGAACGTGGCCTGAGGTGGCTGTCCTGCACCTGGGATCCACAGAGGGCCACCAGGAGCAGCTCTGTGTCTCTATGACTGCTCAGGTTGGGTTTGTGCTTGCCCAGATCCCTGTCCCAGGGTAGTCCCCAGCCTTGCTTTGGGCCGCAGGCAGCACTCAAGCCATGGATGTGTGATGTGTCTATGTGCAGGGTGCACTCATCTGCCTCACACCCCCTCACTCATACACAATTTAGTTGTATCTGTAACAGCTCGGGCAAGACTCTTATTAAGCTGAACCAGATGTAAGGATGAAATCCCATCTTCAGCCTCTCAGCAGGGATCCCTCCTCGCCTGCCTCAAATAAACCTTTCTGCAGCCCAAAATGCTGATCTCGGAGAGTGCTGCGCATCTGCTGGCAAAGCAACGGCTGGTGGGAGCGGTGGCAAACACTATCGGTGGGAGCAGCCCTGGCTGTATGTGACAGGCAGGGGATGCCTGTGGCTGTGGGTCAGGGCTGGGATGCTGCAGAGAGGTGCAAGAGGGCAGGAGCGTGTTTGCTGGCTCTCACCATGCCCCTTGTCATTGGGTTTGTGGGTAAAAGGTGAGTTTGTGCAGTGCTGTAGGAGCCTGGTATTGTCTCTCCTGGAAGGAGCCATGAGGCTCTGGATCTGAAGGGCTGTGACCGCCCGGTGTAGGCCTGGGATGCACAGCACAAAGCCAGGGGCTCTCCGCAGCTCCTGGTGGCTCCTGTATCCCTGCATTACCCTTGGCTTTTCTCCTGCTGCTTATTGCTTCATCAGACCTTCTAAATTGAGGCTGACCCTCTGAATCAAGAGGCAATCCCTCAAGAGGGACCTGTTCTGGCTTTCTGGGCCCAGATCCAGCATCTTAGCTGATCTGAGTAAGGACCGGATTGCATGTATGCAGGCATCTGCCTGGGGCATCCGAGCGCATGTGTCCCCTGTGTTGGTAGCGCACCCCTGTCGTCATCTGCTGAGGTGAGAGGGAGAGAGAAGAGGTCTGGGCAGTGCATATGCTCTGGGTTCGTCCCCTGGGGATGCCTGCTTGCTGTCTACATCCTCCATCTCCTTCAGCTCACACACATATGCCCCTCACGTGCTCTCCCCCATGGCTTCACTGCTCTGTTTTTCTTGAAAGCAAAGCAAATCAATAGTTGTCTGCACGCCCAGGCAGCTCCGTGCAGCTCCCCAGCCCTACACCAAGCACCAAAAGCACGACCCAAGCTTAGGGTGAAAGTGTCTCTTGTGCCAGAGCCCTCAGTGTGGCTGTGGGGAGCTCAGTGGAACTGGGATCTGGTCCTGCAGTGATGCCCCAGGGCCCTGCAGGCTTGCTCATGGGGCCAGAGCAGCTCTGATGTAGTCCCCTCAGGCCCTGCTGTACTTGATACCTGTGCCAGCTGGGGTGCTTTCCTGACCAGGCTGCACTTACAGGGAGACCCAGCAGAGCTGGCAGCACAGTTCACCTGGTAGTCATTAGGGGATGCTGCAGGAAGCATCTCGCTTCCCAGCGCTGCTAGTCCCAAGTCACTGGTGACTTCATAGCACTGCAGTGGATCTGGATAGCATTTGGACAGCCAAACACTGGGGAGCTGCATCACCAGGGAGTGATCCTGCTCTGGCACTGCCATGGTCCTTGCTGGTGCCCCACTGAACCTGTTGTCTGGCAACCAAGAGCCTCAACTACCTCTGGGCATTACAGCCAGGGCTGGCCGTGTGATATCTGCTGCTTCCCAGCTTCACTATGGGGAAGCTCCGCCTTCACCGGGCTGTTTTGGGACTCCTTCAGGAGCCAGATCTTGTGTCAGAGCTCCAGGGCTGTGATAGCTAATGTCCTTGCAATGGTTTTAAGAGGAAGAAGGAAGGTAGCTACCTGGCTTGCAGAGATGCGGAGCATCCTTGCTTCTGCTGGGGAATGGGCAGAGGGGGATGCTCACGGCTGTCCCAATGGAGCCACCTCAGAGCAGGACCCAGGACTCTGGCTCCTGGAATTGCCTTGCTATCCCCTTCTGTTTCAGCATCACTCCTTGCTCTGGGCTCACCGCAGCTCCTGCCCTGGGCAGCCATGCATTTCAGCCATTATTAATTAAAATGCAATCTACCCTTTCTCTTCCTCTCCCCAAGACACCAAGAACTGCTAAAATATTCTCAGGGATAATAGGGAGGGGAATTAAATGGGAGCTGTGAAATTCGAGCTGTGCCTTTTGGAGATTTATTGCCATTCCTAGAGCCTGTGGTTCCCTGTTGAGTGCTACATCTCCAGCCCCACGCTGGGTGGAAATACCATGCCTGCCTGCGAGACTGGGCATGCCGTTAAGATGTGCATGCAGCTGCAGCATGGTCAGCCTCAGTGCAGATATGGTGCACCAGGTGCTGCGGGATCTCTTTTCCATGAGCCACTGCAGGGGCTGAACTCCCCATCTCTGCCCTATGTGGTTATTTGGAACACGCGGCGTCAGCTCTGGGGTGCAGCCTGAGGTCCCTATGGGACAGGCACTCTGGGTGCGATGCTGCATGTTGTGATGAGAACAGTTTTGCTTATGGAGGGCAGTGCTGGCTGGCAATTCCAAGAGGATTTTGCCTGTAGCTCTGAGCACTGTGCCCAGGAAACTGACTGTGGAAGGAACAGCCCCAGGCCTTGCCCTGCCTGTGAGGGGGATGCTGGATGCACAACCTTCCTTCTCCCACATCTCCCAGGCCTTCCATCCCTCCTGCAAATTGCTGCTGGGAAAGGGAGCATGTGCAAGGGGTCTGAGCAAAGGGAGCACGGTGGCAGGGGTCTGAGCATCCCACAGATGCTCAGAGGGATGAAATGAGAGGAACTGCCTGATGCTCTGTTAATCATTGCGAAAAACACCCAGGTCTCAGCTGCATCCCAGTTAGGGAGCAGGTTGGGCCTGGCATGGGGAGTCAGCAGCCACCCTCCCTTGAGGGTACTGCTCACACCCAGTCTGGGGGTCTGTGTAGCCCAGAGCTCTGCTGGAAAGGGCTTCCGTGATGCCTACAGACAGGCAAATGCGCTAGCACCAGGCGTCCTGCCTGTGACTGCAGTTCAAGGAGATCTTGTTGCCATGACAAGCTGTACAAGTGTTATCTGGGAAAAAAGACCCCGGCAGCACTTGCTGGCGATGGGGGGATGCAGCCAGTGCAGAGGGCACATCCATACATACCATGCCAGCCATGCAGACATGTGGCTGCAAGAACAAGGTGTTCACCTGCACACACGGAACTCCTAACATGCATTACCTTCCAGTGTTACACCCCTAAGACCTGCTGCCTTGCTCCAGCCCCCTCCTGAGCTCTGTGCCCCTCAAGCTGCCACACACAGGGGTGCACAGCCAGGGTCCTGGTCCCTCACTGTTCTCTAGTCCTTGTGCAGCCATCCCAGGAAAGGGAGGATGTTAGTGAAGCTCTTGAGAGATGCCAGCCCTATGCTGCAGTAATTCCATGGCAGTGCAGGCTTGTGCCCCCCAAGCCCTCCCCTTCTTCATTTATTCAGTAGCAGGGGCTGGTGAGTGAAGATGAAACTCTAAAGGATGGTTCTGCTGTTAGATACCCCAGTGCCATGAGTGAGTGCTGCTGCTGGGGTGAGAGCATCAGCAGTGGGAGGTGCAGCCCAGCTCCGGGCACACACCCCATGGCACAGAGCAGCGTGGGGCCGGGAATGCCCTTTAGCCTGTGGCAGGGTGCTCATCCTCCTCCTTTACCTGGAAAGTGGCAAAAGGACCTGTTTCCTGGATGGTGCTCTGGGCATGACTGCTGCAACCCTGAGGATGCCATGCACAGGTTTGCTCCCTGTGGTGCTCCCTGGCTGCTACCAGGCAGGACGGTTGGGGTTGTGGCACAGTGTGCTCCCTGCCTCGCCAGCCTAGGGTGTAGCTGTCATGCTCGGGAGGTTTGTGAGCACTACACAAGGCTTCCTGTTGTCCCGCTGCTGTGCGCTGTCTTCGCATCTCCCTGCGGCTGCAAGAGCTCAGAGAGCAGCTCCTTCCTCGAGAATCTGTGAGGATCACAACTGCTTTCAGCAAAGCAGGGACGCGCGGGGCCCTGGATGCGCCAGGGGAGGTACAACTGCCGCAGCCCGGCTGGCAGCGGGGTCCTGGGTTTCCCCTGATGCAGCCCTGGGAAGCAAACATCCTGCGGGCAGGCAGGGCAGCAGCCGGCAGCGGGGTCAGCGCGGGGAGACAATCACTGCTTCCTCACTGCTCGCGTTGGGAGAACAGTTTCCATGAACGCAGCCAGCAGCAAACTCTGCTCCATGGGCAGGGCCCTCGCTGTTCACTGCTGCAGCTTTTCCCCTTTGGCCTTCTATCCTCTTTCTCTCCTCCTCCTTTCCTTCCCTCTTTACCCTTGTCCTTTGCCTCTCCCTGTGTTTTTTTGATCTCCTTTCATACCAGCAGCAGTGTGTGTCCTCCCACGGTCCAGCTCCCACCCCAGCACATGGTTCTGCCATGCCTTTGCTGTTAGCACGAGGCTTTGGCACCCGTTTGGGCACCTTCCCACGCCGCTGGCCAACCACAGCAACTGCCACCACTTGAGTCTGTGTGACAGCGACAGTTTGCTGCCTCCTACCAGTTCCAGCTTGACATGAGCTCTGGGGAACTCCCCAGCATGGGGGAAGCCCCCCCCAGCACTGGCTGCTTTGCTTCCCAGGATGGTGCTGGGAGCATGGGGAGCAAAGCAATAGGAGAGGCTGGTTGTGCCCCCTCCATGCCTCTGCATGGGCAGCACTGCCCACGTGGTGCAAAGCACAGTGCTGTCAGCTCTCTGTGCTGAGCCCACAGCCCTGTCCCTCCTCCTTCCCTCCTGTCATCCCACCGAGGCAGGGCCTGAGCCTTCGAGCGTCTCTAGGCGAGGTTCACATCCACCGTGAGCACCAGGATACAGGGATGGAGCAGGACCAGGGCACATTTGAGCTCATTGAGTCTGCTGCAGGGTTTCTCTGGCTGCCAGCCCTACTAGGAGAGGTTGTGGAGCACAGATGAGCTGGGCAGTGGCACTTGGGGAGCAGTGAAGGTGCTGCAGCATGGGAGCATGGGGCTGGCACCTCTGCCCTGCTCCCTTGACCTATTTCTGCACAGAAGGGGCTTGCACAGACATTAGCTGCAGTTATCCTCTGTGATGCCCAGCCATGCTCATTCAGGTCCTCCCTCCAATACCTAGCTAAAGAGGACTCCTCCCTGTCCCGTGTGATGCCAGATGCATCCCCACCCCAACATCCCCATCCCAGCATCCCCGTCCCAACATCCCCATCCCAGCCCTGTCCTGCTGCCTCAGCCTCTCCCATGCTGGCTCTGCTGCTCAGCTTCAGTGGCTGCCGTCCTCGCAGCACCCACACTTTGTCTGTGTCCTGTGTCACGCCAGGGAAGGTGATGTGGTGCAGGAGTGGCAGCAGTGAGGGGCAGGGGGACAGCATGAGGCAGGTGGAAGCAGTAATTGGTCATGATCTAATTAGGGAAGCCAAGGGCTCGATTAGGAGCTGTGGCTTGGTGGAGGGGCTTTAGCTGTAAGTCACAGATGGCTCTGCTTGCGAGCTGCCATAGTAGAGGAGAGGCTGGCATGGACTTGCCAGGGGCTTGTAATCCTGCCTGCACGATGCTCAGTGCTGATTAACGGGACTGTTTCTTCATGGCTTGGAAATCCCTCAGTGCCTGGTCTGCGTAATGAGGGTGGTCCCCATTGCTCCCAGCCACACTGCCTCGCTCCCTGCCAGTACCCATCACAGCCCACTGCTGTGCTGCACGTGTGGGGACAGCAACAGATGCAATGCAAACATCAGGACAAGCAGCTGGAGCCACTCCAAGCTCAGACTGTCCCACAGCAGATCCATGGTACCTGCCCTCAGCCCATGCCTTTATTGGGAGCACCCGACCTGCCCCAGTTTAAAACCATAAATATTAAGTAAGGAACCGTGTGACATTTCTGGCTTTTCCTTAAGGGAAAGACCAGAACAGAAAATATTGTGACCAAAAGTAAATACGTAATTTTCTCCTTGATCAGAATGACTTTTATCTGCGGAAGCTGGATGGAAAGCAGTGGCCAGCTGCCTGAGCAGCGCCATGGCCTTGCAGATGTCACAGGACATATCAGATGTGCCCCCGGAGCTGAGCGTCCTGACTGCTTGCCCCATCCTTTATCTCAGGGGTGATTTGGCTGATCCTGCAGTTGGGCCATCAGCACTGGCATGGCAGGGTGCACGTGCCCACATTGTGTCCCCAACCCACCTACCCACTGCCAGCAGCCCCCAGCACCTTTCCCCATCATCACCACCACAGCCCTGCAGCCACACAGCTGAAGCAGGCTCATTCCCACACGTGAGGGTCGGAGGCAGCCCCACGGGACGCCTGGCTGCAGCTCTCCCACACCTGCCTGCAGCAGCGGCAGCATTTGGCTCCAATCCCATCTTTCTCTTCCTCCCCAAGGGGTTCTTATGGCTGTGGCCGAGCTGTTTGGCCGCTGCAGGACAGCAGGCAGGAGCCCTCAGGCCTGCTGCTGCTGAGAAACCCATATCCCATGGCTGCTGGAGCTCCCACCCTTCCTCCCGGCCACCCTTGGGGAACAGCACAGCTCTTGAAGGGGAAATCCTTGCCCTTGCCCTTGGGGCTTGGAGTTGGGTGGGTCACCCTCCATCCCTGCTGCAGCAGGGGGATTTGGGGGGCTGGCTCGCAGCACCTCTTTCTCCCTGCATCCCAGTGGGGTTTCTTTCGCACCCCCTCACTCTCCACCCCCAGCCCGGCACATTGTGTCCCATCAGCCGTGCTTCATCCCTGCCTCGGCCTCCAGTGCTTCCAGCAAAATTCCTTTCTGGCCAGTCATTGCCGCCCCTCGGCCTCGACTGCCTCCGGGGCCGGCGCACACTGATGGGGCTGGGCTTCCTCTTCCTGAGCTGCTGCAGCCCCCGCCATGCTCCCAGCCTGCTCCTCGCCTTCGACCATTGCCGTGGCATCAACCTTCCCTAGGGACACGAGGGGACTGGGTCTGCCAGCCCAGCCCACCTGGGTGCCCAGCTTCCATCATCCTTGCCAGGAGAGCCACATCCCATGCATGGCATCCCTGTGCATGCAGATGAGGGTGAGAGGATGATTTACAGCCCCACTTGGGGCAGGGGATGCACAGAGGATGACAGTGGTCAATTGCTCACTGCAGAAGCAGGGAGAAGTGGGAGGCAGCGGCTGCTGGAAGAGGGCTCAGCCCTATGGAGGTGTGAGGAATCCTGACGGCATCATCTGCCCTGACGCACTGCTGCTGCTGCTCCCCCTCACCTCCCAGCAGCCATCCCAACTGCCAGGCACATCCCCAGCACCCATGAAGCTGGATCCTATGCTGACACCCACAGCACCCAGCAAGGACACCTCCCGTACGTGCAGCCTGCATCCACTTGCTCACATCTCACTGCACGTGCCAGAGCTCAGCCCCCGGCACCCACCCAGCTCAGCTTCCCACAGTGGCAGCACCTCTCGTTATTAATTGAAGTTTGAATGCTTTGCTCTTCCACGGTCTCCTTCACCTGTGGCTCTCCAAGCATTGTGCAAATATTAATTACTGGTAATTAATTAAATCAGGACTCCCCATCCCCCTGTGGAGATGCTGTCTCATAAACATGCTGATAGCAAACAGGGTGTCAGGGCAGACTCTCCCAGTTACCTGTTGCTAATGATGCACATTCCACCTGCAACAGTTTCTACCTAATTGATCTTCTGGAGGGCTGATGGGCTGGGAGGAGGAGATAGGTGGGAAACCAGCAGGACCCGGTCAGATCCCAGGAAGGGATGGTGGATGGTTCTTTATAAATGCCCCTGGGTGTCTTCTTTCAGCTTGTGCTCCTGGAAGCTTGGTCCTGGTTTGCTGCTGGTGGGGTATGGAGTTTCTTTGGAGCCTTTCACCCCTGAGCTGTTTTGGGGGGCTGTGCCCTATTACTTGCATTGGTGTTTAGCTGCTATCCCTTTATGATGGGGATCATCTCCCATCAGCTCCATCCTCCTGAAGGACTCAAAGTGTTTCAGAGGCAATGTAAGGGTTCAGTATTCCCCCATACTGCTGCTCCTCGGTGGAGGCCTCGCAGGAAGAGGACAGGAAGGCAAACAAGGCTGTTGGCCCTCCTAAAGCAGCAGGTGGGTGCTCCGGGAATGAAGGAAGGGGATTGCCCAGGGATGCGCAGCAGGAAGGTGCAGATCGCTCCCTGCAGTGTGGCTGGGAGCATCTCTTCGGCAAGGTCCCTCTTCCCTCCTGGGGGACAGAGCTCCTCTACGTGCTCCTAGGTGTTGCCAGGGGCACTGTCTCCCCCCTCCCAGGTCACAGGCTCCCTTGCTTACGTATGGCTGCTGTTGTCTGTCCCTAAACCCATGCAGGGCACGGATCCCTGACCGGAGGTGCCACCGTAATCCGGATCAGTTGGAAATCTGTTGGGTGCGCAGGCAGCCCTGGCTGCACCCACAGCAGATCAGGCACCACACAGGACATGGGGCATCCCTGCAGGAGACCAGCCCTGGGCAACCTCTTGCACTGCATCTTGGTGCACGAGTGCATTAACTGCTGAGCGAAGCCAGCTTAATTCCCACTCTACAAGCAATAGCACCAGCAAACTGGGGTGAGATTAAGGCATTCTTCGGGCAGCTCCCTCGCCCCCAGTGTATTCCAGCCTGCAAGGCCACTAATGCTACTTACATTATTACTGGATTATTTGGGTGTAATGAGCTTTGCCCCGCTCAGCTGTCCCCCTGCTCAGGGGTGTTGTGATGTGTAATACTTCCTGTGCAGGGCCACGAGGCAGGCAGCTGCCTGCTCACAAACAACCAGAGCCCCAGCAACACAATGCGTTAATGTTCCCAGAGCGAAATTCCAGCGTGGACCGGAGGTTAATCACAAATCAGGGAGCTTTTGGCATAATGCTGAACAAAGCTGGCAGGCGGGAGGGTGACGGTGCCTAAGCCGGGTCCTGACCCATCTCTATGGGTACAAATAGGAGTGACCATATCAGTTCTGTCTGTGCCAGTGGTGTAAGGCAGCTATAAGCATCTCTTCCATCCTGGCTCCTTTTCCTCTGCCTTCCTTCCCATCAGAGCTGCCAGTGCAGGGGCTTGGTGATGTGTTGCTATGGACACCAGGAAGTTTCCCCTGGAGACCAGAAGCCCGGAATAAGTGATGCCTGCATTTTCTGACATTGATTTTTTTTCTCCTTCCTTTTTTTTTATTATTAATGTTTGTTTAAGTGTTGATTAATTCCAGCCTCTCATCCCACCTCCCTCCTGCTTTCTCCTCCAGGCTTTGTGGATTGCCATGGCTGTGACCCAGGGCTTGGCTTCTGCTTCATTCTAGGCAAGGGTGTGAGCATGGGGTGTGTGGGAGGAAGCTTCAGTGCTGTAACTCTTGCTCTGCTGGAGACCCCTATAGAAGAGATCCCCCCCTTTATTCCAGACATCCTGTTGGGATCAGGCCTGGGTCCTCCCAGGCTGCTGCAGAGCTCATGCACTCCCACCAGCAGCAGCCACCACAGGAGGTCCTGCCCTTCTCTTCCCAGGGATTGTGCCTCCCTGCTCCCTTTACAGGTATCCCTCATCGTATTTAGGATCTCAAAGTGATTTATACCTAGTCTAGTTAATGTGCCTGCTGGTCTGAGCTCCAGACCTGAATCCCGTTTGTAGGTCCTCTGTTAGCACTGCAGTGCCCTTTAGTACCTTGGGTACCTCTGTTGACCTCTGAGAGCTGCAAGAGCACGGTCAGGAGGGAAGCCCCAGCAGCTCTTGGAAGCTCCCATTGAGGCTGGAGCCTGAGCTTTGCTGGGGAGTACACAGGAAAGACCTCAGCTTTCCTTGTAGCCCTCAGGTGGGACTGGGCAAAGCAGGATGGAGCTGGAGTGGGCAGGGACGGTCAGCCCATTTTCCCAGTGCTGCACGTCCCCAGAGCGTGTCTCTGGGCACTTGGCACATGGGATGAGGTTTTACTGTGTGGCAGTCTCAGTGTCACTTTGACTTCTTTTTCTTTGCTTTTGAAGCCAATAATGGGCTGTTTCTGTTCCCTGCCACATGATCTGCACCCCTGGTGAATGAGGAGCCTCTGATGAGTGATCTCCTCTGTCCTGTGTCCTTTCCTCCCTGCTCTGGAGGGAGTTCTCATACCAGGTTTCAATCAGCTGCTTCTCTTGTTCCTGGGAATGCAGTTCAGCACTAGGTCAGAAAGTCTCTGCTCCATTGAAATCCTGCCCTTCACTGCTCGAGCTGCCCAAGTTGCATCTCCTTCTCTGACATCTTACACAAGCAAGTCCTTTGCTGCTTGGCCCCTGCCTGCAGCGGTTAGCATGGTGTCACCTCTTGCAAGCAGCCCATGCGCTTGCAGATGGGGCAGGGAAAGAGGAGCTGCTCTTTAAAACGTGTTCTGTATGTGTCTGGGGATTGTGCTGGGGCAGCAGAAAGACCTCCTGCTCCATATGGTTCCTCTGCTGGAGCGTGGGGTGAAGATGCCGAGCATCAGCCCTTCGTGGTGGTCTGCAGAGCTGCAGCAGGAGGTGAGCGTGGAGGCGAGACCCAGCACCATCTGCAGCAGGAGAAGGTCAGCTCTTCCCACTGCTCCAGGGACCTGTGTTCTCCTGTCCTCCCCTGCAGCCCCCAGCTCAGCACAGAGCCTGCACGTGCCACGGTGCAGCTCCAGAAGGAGCAGTGGGGCTGGAAGTGCTGCTCCTCACCGAGGAGGTGACAGACCCACCAGGGCTAAATGCTCAATTGCTGTGGTGTTTGAAAGCTCCTTGAAAAATTACTTCTTTATCCAGTTCTTACCCAAACAAGTGGAAGCTCCACAGAAACAACAGTTCCTTCCCGTGCTGCTGCCAAATCAGTGCTCGCTGGCCTGTGGCTGAGCAGGTCAGCAAGAAGCCAGGACTGCCTGAGAGCTGAGTGGAGCAGAGCCAGAGGGTAGATGGTCCATGTGTTGTCCTTCTGCACTTGCCTAGGAGATAGGAGAGCATCTGTGTAGCTTTGTGAGGCTTTGGGGTGATGGTGCGGGTGACCTGGTTATGCACACAGGGTCAGGGAGCAGTGCCTGGGCACTTAGGGCTGCAGACCTGTGAGCCAAACACAGGTAGTGGTTCTCTTGCGGGGACAGGGAAGTCCTGAATCCAGACAGGAATATGCACCCAGCTTGGAGTTCCTGTGTGCCAGCACAGTCTCTGCTGTCCTTGCTCTGAGAGATGTCCTGATGACTAGCGCTGTGTCGCAGACACTGGAGGGCTCCTCTGCAGCCACCCGTCTGGGGTCAGTGTGTGTCTCGAATGCTGACAGACCCTTCCTCTCTCTTGCTTCTCTCCTTTCTGCCAGCAGTTCCCTATCAGCAGAACCCCTACACCCCTGGGAGCAGCTCCACCGTCATCCAGTGCTACCGCTGCGGGGACACCTGCAAGGGCGAGGTGGTGCGAGTCCAGAGCAACCACTTCCACATCCGCTGCTTCACCTGCCAAGGTAGGAGGGTGCTGCCCCACGAGCTGCTTCCCTCACAGCCCTGGGTGCAGCCTGGAAAGCAAAAGGCTGGGGGCAGACATACCTGGACCACTGGGATGTGGTCACACACCTGGGGGTGGCCATGGCGTGGTGCAGGAGGGGAGGTATTGGCAGGGGGTTGCAGGGTGCAGGCAGTGTCCCTGTGTGATGGCAGAGCCCCTGTGAACAGGGGTGACCAAGGCCTGGGCACCAAGACCCTCGAGCTATCTGAATGTCAACAGCCTGTACTGTGCCGTTCCCAAACGTTCCCACAGCCCATCTGGGATCTGGGGGTCCCCATGTCCTTCAGCCTTCTGCCCCCACATCAGGAGGAGGTGATTCCAGCCTGACTGAGAGGTAGCAAGGTAGGGGAGATGCCCTGAGTGGCTCCTGATGGGGCTGGGGGTGGGTGATGGACCATTGCCACTCGCACATGGGATGCAATCGAGACACTGTGGGATGTGGATTGCTGCAGCAGGGACACTGCAGCCCCCAGGGGCTGGCAGATAGAGAGGCTGCTTGAATCCTCCTTGTGCACAGGAGCTGCAGAGCTGTAAAAGCTAACGGCCCAGAGCTGATGCTGAAGGGCTCCTTAGCGCGTTTATTAAAGCAGCACCTCTCAACCAGGCCAGTGTCTGCTTCTGTAGGTTGTAAAGCATCCCGTTACCAGGGCTCTGGGCTTCCAAGATCCCAGCACTTTGTGGTAAGCAGGACATAAATCCCCATCCTCTTGGTCATGCTTTGCTGCTCCTTTCTGGGGAGCAGGAGGTTTGGCTGGAGGGGACTCTTCCCCAAGGCTGTCCCCCCAGGTCTCTAGGAGGACTGTGGGTCCCAGGTTGCCCTTGGGGCTACCCCACATGTGCAGGGGCTTTGCTGAGTCCTCTGCCCCTTCCCAGCTTGGACAGGAGGGATAAAGCGGGAGCTGCACATCCAGACAAAGAGCTCAGACAGCCGCCGGCTTCAAAGGGTCCAGGAGCCAGCAGGGAGAGCTTGGCAGCACTCGCTGCCCGATTTCCAAGTGAAAGGGAATAACTAATGAGAGGACATCCTCCTGTCTCACCTTCGCTCACAGCTCTTACCCCACTGCCACCTCTGGCTGCTGCCAGCTCCCTCGCCAGCCCCATGTCTTGTTCCTGACATGTCCCTGGGAGCCTGGCATGGCTGGTGCAGCCCCTGGGGAAGTGTTATGGCTCCCACAGCAAACAGGGCCCAGACCTGCCTCGTTTCTTCTTGCTTTTGCTCCCTGGCGCTGTCCCAGAGCTGGTGGCCTGTCCCTTGTCACTGACAAGTAAATGCTGTGAGCTGCTTCAGGGTGGTGAGGATGTTTGGTGGGAGAGGAGATGCATCTCTGCCCCATGGGCCCTGCAGCAGCGGGTCCAGCTCTGCCTGGGGGGGGTGGCTATGCGTGGGCTGGCCCATGGGTGAGGTGTGCAAGGACAGGACCAAGGGGTATGTGGGGATGAGGGGTAAAGCAGGGACCAAGATGGGCTGTGCCAGCAGGTACTAGTTGCTCTGTAGTTTCCCCTTCCACCTCGTCACCTTGCAGGATGGGTGATGGACATTACAAAGACCCCAGGACCCCTATGCCACTCCTGAGGTACCTTCCAGGGGCTGATGCTCTTGAGGTCTCTCTGCAAATGGCAAAGACATAGGAGGGAAATGACACTAAGGGCCAGGGCTTGCCACGTCAACTTGGATTACCCTGATGGGCTGTGCACCACCCATGGTTCCCACAGCAGGGAAGGAAGTGAGGTTGAGCTGGTCACCTAAGGAAAAACAAGCAGCGAGAGCGTCAACACCAGTTGCTCCCAGGACCCGTTCCCAGCTTCATGTCCAGGTCAGGGAGCAGAGATGGCTCACCATGGAGAAGGCCATGCCCCAGGGTGTGAAGACCTTTCCCCAGCTGTCCCTAGGGCATGCCCCATTCTTTGGCAGTTCTGTACTGTGATTCCTGACACTGTCAATGTCAAACGGAGGGGCTGAATCCCCCCCGGGTGCCATGGGTCCGGGAGGGGGATGCCGTGAGCTGTTTGTGGATGGCGAGTGGGAGCTGCAGGGTGTGAGCCCCCAGCCCTGGCTGTCCGGGCAGCACCATCCTGCACCAAGCTGCAGCCCAACACTGACATCTTGTGGTGCTGGGCGAAGGCCCCAGCGCGTCCAGTGGCAAGGGAAACCTGCTGAGGTACCTGGAGAAAGCTGCGTCTTCAGGGATGCTGCTGGAGAGGTGGGCTCAGAGATGCCCCCTTGACGGTGCATGTCCCCCCTGCAGTGTGCGGCTGCGACCTGGCCCAGTCTGGCTTCTTCTTCAAGAACCAGGAGTACATCTGCACGCACGACTACCAGCAGCTCTATGGGACCCGCTGTGACAGCTGCGGGGACTTCATCACTGGAGAGGTCATCTCTGCCCTGGGCAGGACCTACCACCCCAAGTGCTTCGTCTGCAGCACGTGCAGGTGAGTTCTGCCATCACCAGGGTGCATGGCCTCATGGCCACCAAGGACAGGGCTGTTCACTACCCCCGTTCCCTGCTCAGCACCTCAAGCAGGGGCCTCCTCTGCGTTTTCTTGGTGGAAGTGAAACGGCTCTGACCCTTCCCATCGCGCCCAGGAGAGCTGCCATGGTGCTCCTGCCCCAGCTCACGTGCATGCTCACTGCCTCCCTTGGCAGCCCTTGCTCCTCAGCACCATGGGTCTTGCTAGCCCTGGGGAAGGAGCTCACAGGCAGCCCCAAGCACCTCATGGAGGAGAGCAGCAGCTCACACCTCCCCACCTCTGTTTGGCCACAGGAAGCCGTTCCCCATTGGAGACAAGGTCACGTTCAGTGGGAAGGACTGCGTGTGCCAGAACTGCTCCCACTCCCTCATCAGCACCAAACCCATCAAGATCCACGGGCCCAGCCGTAAGTTGAATGCTCTTGTGTTATGGGATGGTTGCAAGAAGGGACCGTGTGTCCCTGGGTGGTGCTGGGCTGGGCTCTGGGGCCAGCGTGCAGCCCTGCACAGAGCCACAGGCATTCACAGCGGTTCGGAGGAGGAACAGGGCAGTCCTGCAGCTCCACCTTGCAGGTCACTGCTGGTTTGGGGAGCTCCCTTGGCCTGTCTGTGACCTGGGTCGGGGCCACCAGCCCAGCAGGAGCTGTCTGAGGCAGTGGGGAGGTGCTGGAACCGGGTGTGCTCTGAGGCAGTGCCCAGATGTTTGTGTCCAGCTGCACCAAGGTCTGTGTCCAAGTGCCAGCCCCAGCACTGCTCACCCGCTGTGCCAGTGCTGCTGGGACTCAGTGCTTCTACAAGCACTGAAA
Source organism: Pezoporus wallicus (assembly GCF_028554395.1). Lineage (NCBI taxonomy): Eukaryota > Metazoa > Chordata > Aves > Psittaciformes > Psittacidae > Pezoporus > Pezoporus wallicus. The sequence goes on from NW_026638191.1 coordinate 700,954, forward strand.
GGCTCCTTACACTCATCCCCTTGCACTGATGAGTCCAAGCAACAGGCAGGCTCTTTTAGATTTGGCTTTGCTTTTGACCCGGGTTGTTCCTTGGGGTACCTTTTCTTCATGCCATGCTTTGTCCCCACAGTGTTTCCGTGCTGCCCCAGGCCACTGCAGATCATCTATAGGTGCTGTGCCTGGGGGCTGGTAGAGCATCACTGTGGCATGGAGCTGCTGCCACCCATTCACCATGGTGGCAATGGTGGGGGTTGTTTGGGTTGAGTTATGGGTTGGTGCTGATGGGTCCCTGGGAGCCCTCCCAAGCTGACTCCCCCAGCTCTCACCATGGCCTCAGTGGAGTTAGGGGATGTGGCAGGGTTTGAAGAAGCACCAGCCAAAGGACAGGGCTTCCCCAGTCTTCCTCCATCAGCACCTCGAGCTGCCCAGAGGCAGGCTGTGGCCAGCTGCAGCACCCTGCTGTCTCCCATCACAGGGCCAGGGCAGCAGGCAAGGGAAGAGTAGCCACATGCTCTGCCTCTTCCTCTCTCTTCCCATCCCCTTCCCAACAGCCCAGTGCTCCTACCTGCCTGCAGGGGAGGAGTACCTGAGGACACCGTGCTTTATTCATAGGCAGCAGCCAGCTGTACCCTGCTGCCAGCATGTGCCTCCTGCTGCGCAGGTGACCCTGGCAGGGAAGGTGTGCCTGTTGGAGGCAGTGCTGGTATACTCTTTGGGCAGGACATCCCTAGGAGATGCTCATCCTCTCCCTGTGAGCAGCCCAAAAGCCAGCAGGACCTGTGAAACACAGATCCTGTCTCAGCTGACTTGGCCAGCCTGCTTTTGCCGGGGGTCAGAAATCCTCCTTCCTTAGCTTTGTCCAGCTGGCAGGGACTTGGTGCAGAGCTGCCTGGGATGGGCTGAGAGGCGAAGTCTGCTCAGGCTGCCAGTGCCGTGCTCCTGTACCCCCCTGGTGCCGCAGTGGAGAGGGAGGCAGCTGGGAGGGGGTTAAGGAGAAACCCCATCCAGGCCAACCTGCTGCCCAGGGAAGAAGAGGACAAGGAGGAGTCAAGGTCAGGGGTCCATGTGCTTCCTGCTCCCAGCCTTGACGGGAGCCAGGGGAAGAGGGGAAGGAAGGGAGTCTCGTCAGTACTGCAGCGGGGCCGGACGCGGCTGCCGGAGAGCACAGCCCTTCCTCTGCCGCACGCACTGCCGGTCACTTCCCATTGCTCCCGCCTGGATGGGAGCCCCTTGGGACCTGCCAGGGCAGCATGGTCCTGCCAGCCCATGACCTTGCCTGGTGGGTGCTTGGGTGGGACGGCTGGGTGCCAGTGGTGCTGTGGAAGTCCCAGCTCCAGCAGGACACTTTCTTCCTGCCTCCTTTGCTGGGGGCAAGCGGAGGTGGCATATTCCCATGAAGAAATGATTCCCCATGAAGAAATGATCCCCAAGAGGCTGCCCCTGGAGTGGTGTCAGGAGCAGGGTGTTTATAACAGCAGCATCCCTGGAAAAGGGTGTCCTCTGGGTGCAAGGGGTGTGCCAGGTTAAGCAGCTGGGGTGCCTTGGTGTGGGTCAGCAGATGTGGGTGTTCCTGCTGTGGTGCTGAGCCCCACAGCGAACTGCGGTGGTCCCACAGCCCCCTCTTCTGTCTCCCCAGACTGTGCAGGCTGCAAGGAGGAGATCAAGCAAGGCCAGTCCCTCCTGGCCCTGGAGAAGCAGTGGCACGTCAGCTGCTTCAAGTGCCAAACATGCGGGATCATCCTCACCGGCGAGTACATCAGCAAGTGAGTGCCACCGTCCTGGCAGCAGGCTTGGCTGTGCTGGCCATTGTCAGGCTGTGCCCCTGGGGCTGGGGCTGAAGCGAGGGGGTGCCCAGCCCTGCTTACCTGCCCTTACCCCCTTCTTCTCCCTCTCCCAAAGGGATGGCATCCCTTACTGTGAGTCTGACTACCATGCCCAGTTCGGCATCAAGTGCGAGACCTGCGACAGGTACATCAGCGGCAGAGTCCTGGAGGTGAGTCCTGGGGCTCCAGCCACCCCATCCCAGTCTGTAGTAGGGACCATGTACGTCACATCCAAAGGTGCATGCTTTGAGGAGGTGTGGGAACATCATCCTGCGCCCTTGTAATAACCTTGATGTCTCAGGGCTTTTCCTGTGGTACAGTATGATCACCTTCTCTGGAGGGTGGCAATGGGGGAAGGAGCACCACCGTGCTGCAGACCTTTGGAATGGTGGTTTGGGTGCCGGAGGTAAGCAGCCAGAGCATGTGGGGGCCTCTGTGAGCTGGGACACATCTGGAGCCCAAGATGTGGGGACACAAGCCTTAACTATGCTGCTACCAATGCCCAGCTCTGGGGTGTCCCCACCACGCTGGTCCCAGCCTTCCGAAGGCACCCTGTGCAGGCAGCCTGCTGTTGCCTTGGAAACGCATCCAGCTCAGCTGCTGCTGCGGAGCCTGGGCGAGGGGCTGCAGCACCCTGCCCATGGGCAGCATCCCCATGGCACATCTCCTGCAGGGCAGCAACCAGAGCAGGGGTCCCCTTTCCTGTGCTGGATCCGGAGGGGTTTTGCTCATCACACTGGGGGCAGCAGGAGCTGCTCCAGCAGAGCCACCGAGGGATGCAGGGATCCCACAGCAAGGCATGGGTGCAGGTGGCTGTTTAACTGCCTACCAAGAGGTGATCACCCCTGCTGGTCCTGCTGGCCTAAGAGCACCCAGCCTGGCTGGGGAACATCTCCTGAAGCTGGAGCCAGGAGCAGGAGTCCTCCAGCTTCTTCCCTCTCTTCAGAGAGCAGCCTCTGGTGAAGGCTTTCTGCTGACTCCAGGCTCTGGTGGCAGTCCCAGTGCTGGCTGCTGTGAGTGCGAGCTCAGCACTGCAGCAGCTGCCCATCATGGGGCCACTTGATCAGCAAACATCCGAGTGGAGCAGGGTGAAGCCAGAGGAATCCCTGCTGCTGCTCCCTGATAACCCTGTGCTAGGGCCCAACATCTCCAGCCACCCCAGCAGGGCAAACAGGCTGGGTGTACATGATGTGGGATGATCAGTGGGTGAGAGGAGCCAGAGGGGACCTGGAACCAGCCTGGCCGACGCCATTGGGCACTGCTGCCTCTGAGCCACTTGTTGCGCTGCGCTCAGGTTTTCCTTGCTCAGTGCATCCACAGTGATATCAGGACAAGCATAGGTTGTTCCTGCAGCTGTGTGTCTGAGACAGAGCAACAAGTGTGGGGTAGCAGCCCTGGGGTGGTGGAAAGGAGACAACTTCCTTCCTCTCCCATATGTCTGTTTCCCCTGGCTCTTCTCCTGCCAGTAGCTCTAGTTCTGTCCACCTCCCCCTGTGCCCTCCAGCCCTAGATCTCCTCTCAGCATCTGCCCTTCCTGGCTGGAATGAGCTGACCAAAACCCACTGAGATCCCATGGGAGCCAAGATGCTCCAGGAAACAGTCCTCTTGCATTAGCACCTTGCATGCTGCACCCATGGCCACACACACGAGCCCTTCCTGTGCAATGGGACTCTGTGGGCTAGAAGTAAGGTGCTTTGGTGCCAGGGTCCCAGTGGGCAGAGCCAAGGTGCCACCTCCTTTCATGTGCCATCATGGAGCCAAGAGGAGCATGGGGTTTGGGTACCAGAGAGCAGTGCTGGGCGAGCATCTTTCACCTCGCCACTCTCCCCAGCACGTGCCTGCTTGCAGTATTGAGTGATGTGTAAAACCAGAGGCTTTAATTGTCTTCTGTGGCAGAGCGTGAAATGGAAAGGGCACCTTAAAATAACTTTAGGCTGCAAGGAGCCTTCCCATGCTGTCCCAGCAGCCTCCAGGCTTTTCCAACTGCTCCAAGCTGTGCAGCCAGGCTCGGATGATTAATAAGTCTTGAAGGGACCCCAAGTGATAATGAGCAGGTCTCTTCCCTCGCAGTTTTTTATGAGCTGTAATATTAACCACTATGAAAGGAACAAGGTTTGGTCATGGTCTGGAGAGTTGCTCCTCGAGAAGAAGTGGTGTGTTTTGAGATGCTGAGTGGGTTTATGGAGGTCTGCATTGAAATGGAAGTTGGGAGTGGGCTGGTAAATACTACTGGGGGAGCAGCCATTGTCCCTCTACATCCACACCCTGGTCTGCAAAGCATCCCCTTTTGGCACAGTCTGACCTGTGACAGCAGCCCATATAGTCTAGGTAGGAAAAGATGTTTATATATGGGTTTGGTTTTTCCCTTACTGTCAGCACACCAAGTGTTTGAGAGTACTAAGAGGGTCCAAGAGCACCAAACGCTGCCCGCATTCAGAGAGGGACTAGGGAGGGCAGCACATCAGAGCCCCACATCCCCTGCTTTAGCTGCCTCTAGCCAGCTGGAAATAGAAGCAGTGGGAACTGCAGGCACACTGGCTTGAAGCGTGTGGGAGCTGGATTAGTTTTCTCCCCTTTCCCTGTGTTTGCAGCCATCTCCTGTTGATGCAGCTCAGGGTGCCTGCTGTGGGTGCTGCTGCTGGGTACCTGATGCAGAGGGTGCTGGCTTGTGCTGCAGTGGGCAGCTCCAGGCAGGGCTCTGAGCACAGGGCATGGGACAGAGCAGGAGGAGCTGCTTGTCCTTAGGGAGCATGGGGCAGAGCCTGGTGGTGGGTGACCTCTCTGCTCCTCTGTGTTCACAGTGGGTCTGTCCCTGCAGCCCTCTCACCGGTGACTCTCCTGCCGTGTTATCAAGCTCTTGGGTTGTGGGCTCAGTCGAGCCAGCCCAGGAGTAGTTGTGTTGCTGCAGCTGGCGCAGGGAGATGCCTGTGCACGGGGCTGCCCCTTCCCCAGATTGGGTTGCACTGCAGTGGGTCTGAACTCTCCCACTCACCTCCCTTGTCTGCCCTGAACCCTTGCACTCTATTTTGGCATAGAGGGGGAAAAGCTGCTGGCTGCCATCTGCACCCCAGGGACATTGAATTCCGGGTTGATTTTTATGGGCAATCAACTGGCAGATTCCCAGTTATTCTCACAGCAAATTTTCCTGTTGATCCTCATGTTTCAGACTGGCTCCAGGCCCCTCTACCGTAACCCTCTTTGTCAGCAAGAACCTCATCTTCCCTCTGCTGCCTTAAATCATCGTTCCTCTTCGTTTGGATTATTATGGGAGTAAAATGGCCTTTGGGGTTGAGTTCTGACAGCGCAGCCCAGATTCCTCCTGCCTTGAGCCACCTCCTGCCTCCCAGCCCAGAAAACGAGCCTGTAATTGAGGTGCAGGCAGACACTTTGAGTGGAAACAAGCTACCAATTAAAGCTATTATCCCTGTCAAAGAGCAAAGGGAGCAGCCCAGCTCCAGCTCAGCTGGGGAATGGCTTGTTCCTGGAGCTGAGGTTTGTGCATGGCTTTGTAGGAGGAGAAAAGTTTCTTGATGGAGAGGGGCTGGCAGTGGCATCCAGGGAGGGTCTGATGGCTTTGTGAGGTTCATCACTGGGGCCCTTCTTCTCCTTTTGCTGCTTCCCTGCTGTGACATCCTGGGCCAAATCTGCTGTTTCTCTTCAAAGCTGTAGCGGGGAAGGAGCATGCCTGAGTATTCCTGCAGAGGGTCTCTTGTTTCCAGAATGCAAGGGCAGTTTGTTAGGTGTGAGGTTTGTAGGGGCATCGTCCTTGGGGGTTTGGGACTTCTGGCTGTGCTTTCCTGTGTGTTGGACAGCTCGGAGAGCAGAAAGCTTCCAGTCTGACTTGTAGTCCATGAGGTCAGAAGATTAGTGATGAAGCAGTCTCGTTTTCTCCATGCATTGTGGTAGTCCCTGAGGCCACCCTGGGCAGTTTTGCCCCATTCACTTTGTCTGCTGCAGGGATGCCAGGGCCACTTGCCCTCAGGGGTGTGAGCAGGTCCCCATGTCCTGCCTTGATCAGGAGCTCCTGTTCTGTGCTCACCCCTGCAGGCAGGAGGGAAGCACTACCACCCCACCTGTGCCAGATGTGTCCGCTGCCACCAGATGTTCACAGAAGGGGAGGAGATGTACCTCACAGGTAGGGATCTGCTGCAGTTAGGAGGGACAACCCTGCCCTGCATGGCTGGGGGGATGTGTGTGCTGTTTGCCGGAGCATTTGGGGTTTGGGTGCCCATGGAGATGGGTGCCCAAGGAAGGGTGGCCCAGGACCCCTTCCCCACCTGCCCAGGTTACACTGGGAGCAGCACCTGAGGGGTCAGGCTTCTGCTGGGCACAGCTGAATGGTTTGGGTTTGGGTTTGGTTTCAGCAGGAGCTCATTCCCAGAGCACCCTTAGGGGGTATTTCCAGTGCAGAAAGGAGGGTTTGGTTTTGCTCAGTAACCTGTGCTTGCTGTCACCCTGAGTCGCTAATGATCCCATGGGTGGCAAAGGGGGAATTGTGCACTGGGAGCACCCAAGTGGGGGTCCCAGCACGGCCCCATCATGGCAGCAGGATGGGTGCGCTCAGCGTACATCCCAGGGGCTTGGTGGCTTTGCTGGTTCCAGCCCTGAGGGAACTGAATGCTGCAGGCTCAGTGTTACCCCAGGTTTAACCCTCAGGAGCTGCCTGGCTGAGCACTGGGACTATGCCAACAGCACCCGCGGGTTTGCTGTCACGGCTTAATAGTGCTGGCCACTACATCTCAGTGCTTGGAAGCTGTTGCATTTCTTTTTCCCAACGGGCACATGCCTGTGGTTACACCGGTTACAGGAGTGCAACCTGTAGCTGCAGTGCAGCTGCTGCTGGGGACGGGGGGGGCACAGGCTGCAGGTCAGTGCTGGAGGTGGCAGGGCAGGACAGGACAGGTCTCCCCAGTGGCAGGGGCAGCAGGATGATCCCTGGCAGCAGAGCTCAGCTGTGCATGGAGCTGATGAAATGCTTTCTTTTTGCTGCGTTGCAGGCTCTGAAGTGTGGCACCCCATCTGCAAGCAGGCGGCCAGAGCAGAGAAGAAGCTAAAGGTAGGCACCACGGTGATGAGCATCTCCCAGAGGTGGCACTGCGCAGGGCATGTTGCCCCTGAGTCCCTGATGGAGGTGAACAGTTGTGGCACTGTCCAGGCCCGGGGTGGCTTCCTGATGCTGGTACAAGCCATGTCCCTGCTGCCCAGAGGAAGCAGTCTGCTTGCTGCACCCAGCACTGTGCCTGTGCAGGGGTCCCTCCTTGTGGTGCTCTCATCTGTCCTCCACTTTTCTGCCTCCACAGCACAGAAGGACGTCAGAAACCTCCATCTCACCCCCTGGTTCCAGCATCGGCTCCCCGAACCGTGTCATCTGTGTAAGTACAGCTCTGCCCGTCTGCATGGGGCAGGATGGATGCTCTGGCCACAGGGAAGAGAGCAGCAGTTCCCAGTGCTGCTCTGCAGTGTGAGGTGTCCCCCAGGGACAGCCGTGTGTGTGGGGCCAGCACGGACAAGCCATGTCCCCTCTGCAGCAGCATGCCATGCTGCCAGAGCCACTGGCACAGGCCAGGAGTGCTCAGAGGGGCACAATCCCCACTCCCAGCTCCTCTGCTCCTTCCCACTTGCTGCCTCTCAGGCATCTCCGCTTACCTCTTCCTGCTGCTGGGGTGCCGGTGGGCTCTGTCTGCTCTGTGCTGGTTCCACACTGTGCACTCCAGCCTCCCCCTTTCTTGTCTCCTCCTCTTCCTTTCTGTCTCTGTCTCTCCCTCTCCCTAGGCTAAAGTGGATAATGAGATCCTTAATTACAAAGACCTGGCAGCTCTTCCCAAGATTAAAGCCATCTATGAAGTGCAGCGTCCTGACCTCATTTCCTACGAGCCCTATCACAGATACACGTCGGATGAGACACTGGAGAGATATAGCTATGGGGAGGTACTGAGTCTCGATGCACCAGCTCTGCAGGGAGCTGGGCCCCAGTCTGAGGCGATGGAGAGAGCTGCATGTGGGTTCACTTGCTCCAGTGGGAATACTGCAGGGAGACAGGAGGGGGGTAAGACCTCTCCCAGAGGCTCCCCATCACTGGGAAGAGGGCCAGAAGGGTAATCTTTACATTGCTGCTATAGAGTAAGGAAGAAACCAGTGACCTTATCAGCTGAAGGCAGTGCTGCAGGCCCAGTGTGCAGGGACTGGCAGTGCTGTGCAGGAGGCGGTGTCACCCTCAGGAGTGAAGTGGCAGGGAGCTCACCATGGCAGCCTGCAGCAGGAGAGGAGGAGGGCACACAGCACTCATGCATCCCTCTGGGATGGAGGGACAGATGAACAGCAGAGCCTGGCCACTCAGCCTCAGCACGGTGTCTCTGGAACATGCAGGGCTGCCCCTGTTGGATGCTGGTCCCACAGCCAGGGGAAAGGGGCTTGGTCAATGTGTTTTGTAAGCATGTGATGATGGTGCTCAAGCAGCACATGGCATGGGACTGCCCTGCCCCACTGCCCCAGTGGCTGATTTCAGCAAGCCTGTGGAAGAAGAGGTTCTGAGCAGCTCAGAGATGGGGACCTGAGGTGGACCTGGAAGAGGACTTTGCAATGGCCCGCAGCAGCATCTCTTGCGTCTCCATCCCAAGGCTTCTCACAAGTCTGGTTTCCACCAATGATGGTGCAGGCAGTATGGCCATGGCCCCCTGTGGAGCACCGTGGGGCCAGCAACCACCTTTTCCCCTTACAGCCACTCCACCAAGGTCTCTGAGCAGGGATGCAGGCTGCTGACTCGGGAGGTTCCATCCTCTCACCAGCTCTCCTCCTGACCAGGGGCTCCATACCCATGTCCTGGCACAGTTCAGCTCCAGCTGTGCCACCAGCTGGCCTCACTACCTACAATGGGGCTGTAACATGGGACCCTAGTCTGTCACTGCTCCCTTTAACCATGTGCTGTCTCTCTCTTTCTCTCCCTGCCTCTCTTTGCCTCCTGCTGCCTCCAGTCCCTGGGAACCCTCTCCCCGTACTCACAGGTAATGCCCCAGCAGGCGCTTTGGGGTCTGTCATCTGCTGCCACTACAGGGTGTCCCTGTGCCCAGGGACCACTGGGCTCTGCTGAACATGCCCCTGCCCGGGTGGAGATGGGGGGACCAGGCCCAGCAGGGTCCTGTCCTTTGGACCCCCAGGAGAGCAGTGTGCAAGCCCTCCCTGGCAGAGGACCTGCCTCATCCCTCATCCCGCCAGCTCTGATCCTGCTCTCTCCATATGTTTTCCGGTCCCTAGGACATCTATGAGAGCTTTGACACACGACAGAGGCGAGCCTCCAGCCCTGGCTACATTGACTCTCCCACCTACAGCCGTCAGGGCATGTCCCCAACCATCCCGAGGTCCCCACACCATTTCTACCGCTCAGGTGAGGATTTCAGTTGCAGCCCAAGGCTAAGCTGAGCTGAGACCCCAAATGGAGTCGGAATCACCAAACTGGCCCCTACTTATCCCAGGGGACCTTGGAAGTCTCTCCTGGCAAGCAGGCAGGAGGCCTGGGGTGTCTGTGGGGGGCTGACAGCAACACGAGCTGTGGGGCAGTGACCAGCTCTGCTGTGTGCATCCACTGCCTCCCCTGACTCATGTGAGCCGTGAGAAGAGGCCAGAGGGGCTTTGTCCTGGCTCAGATCTGAGCTGGAGCCTATGGAGGATGGCAGGGTGGTAAGCCCAAGGTCCAGTGAAGACCCCTCGAATGGCTTGTTGTCTCTGGGAGAGGTGTGCATGAAAGCGCTTATGCCCAGTCAGTGCTGTAAGGGGGGGGTCCTTACACACATACATGCACATGTACACATGTGTGTGCATGCCCTGGAGCACGTCGGGGGGAAGCAGAGCGTGTCTGTGCCATGTCTCCTGCCCTTCGGAGCCAGGGAGGAGCGACTGGGAAAATCCGAGGTCAGTAAGTCCAGAGGTCCCGCATAACCTGCGCTGCGCTGCCAAGGGCCTGTCACTGTTTGCCTCTGCAGCACGCTCGGCTTTCCTCTGCCAGCAGCGGGGCAGCCCTGCACAGCACCTGCACAGCACCCGCACATAGGGTTTCCTCTGCATCCCGCTGCCTCCAGAGATGTGGGAAATCTCCTCTGCTCCATCACCCCCCATCCTGGACCACAGCCTGGCACACGTCCACGTCACCACATGGGTCACCCCCTGCTCCTCTAACACTGCTGCATTTAACACCCGTTTTCTTCTGCCTCTTCTCTCTCTCGGTCACTTATGGCTGCTTCTGCTCGGCACCGCATAGGCACCGAGAGCGGGCGCAGCTCCCCCTACTATAGCCAGTTAGATGTGAGGTCCTCCACTCCAACCTCATACCAAGCGCCCAAGCATTTCCACATCCCAGGTAGGCTCTGGGGTGCCCTAGCCCTGGGGAAGCGCCGTGTTTGTGGCATGCCAGCATGTGCCGTCCCTGCTGTGTCGCATGCGTAGCTCCGCCGCCTGCCTAGAGCCAGCCGGCAGCAGGATCTACCCCTGGTAGAGGCCATCCATAAACAGGACCTGCAGCTTGAACCCTCCTTCCTCCCCATCACCACCCGGATGTCCCAGAGCCACCTGGAATCTGCTTGATCCTTTCAGTGTCTCTCTTATCCCTTTTCCTTTTATCTTCCTCCACTCCCTACACGGAGATGAGTCCCTTGCAGAGAGCCTGCCCCTTCCCCTGCCTCCCTCCCAGGATCACAAGCCGAAGCGTGTCTCTGGAGGCCTTTCCGCACCCCTCCGCTACAGATGACTATTTTATACTCCCCATAGGGCCCGCTGCTCCCTCCCCCCAGAGTCTTCTGGGCTTGCCAGATGCCTGCTCCCCTTCTGCAGGGATTGCAGGGGGACACCAGGTAAGGGCCACCACCCGCTCCCACAGAGCCCACGGGGATGGGGACGGAGGGGCAGGGAGGGAAGCAGGCAGCTGCCCATCCATCCTTCAGCATGCGCAGGGAGGGCAGAGCCCCGCAACACCCTGCTCAGCTGGAGCACCTCCTGCTGCCCGTGTCCTCCGTGATGTAGAGCTGATGGCCTGGGACAGAACCATGAGGACACCCAGAGGATCCCCACCACGGTCCCCTGCTCCCACCCCACCCCTGCCAGGGTTCGGTCCCGCTGCCGGTCGGTGGTTTATGGATGGCCCCGTCCCTGCTCCTCTGCCTGTCCCCTGCGCAGGGGCTGTAGCTCTCAGCGCCAGGCTCCAGTTGCTTTCCCTCCCGGCTCGCTCTTTTCTCTCTCTGCTGTGGAAAGAGGCTTTGGCTGATGTGGTTTTGCCCCAGGCAGCTCGCAGGCCGTTGTTCCCGGCGCTGGCACCCTGAGGAGCTGCAGCAGCAGCCGGTGGCTCCTGGCTGTGCCGCTCCCGGGGCTGGTGGTGCATGCTGATGCCGGGGTGTTCACTGCATGTCCTCGTGCGCACCGTGTTTGAGGGCAGCCCCGGGACCTCGCTCCTGCAGCCTGCCAGGCACTGGCCTGGTGCTGGGCTCCCATGGGATGCGTGGAGCCAGAGGTGGTAGTGTGATGGAAACACGGCGTGGGTAGCATCTCCTGCAGGACCTGTGTCCTGTCAGCACTTGGGGTGCCCACACTGACGTCCCCTTTTCCCTTCTTTCCTTCTTTCTTCCCTTTCCTCTACCAGCTGCCGGCGAAAGCAACATCTACCGGAAGCCCCCCATCTATAAGCGGCACGGTACGTATGGTCTGCATGCTGTGCACTGGCCTTAGGACATGGGCAGGGTACCAGCACAAGGCTTGGTCTGGCTCAGTGGCATTTAGGGGCAGGGTAGGACATGGGAGCAGGCATCACGGTGTGAGATGCTGGGGTGCTCACCAGGTGAGCTGGTGCTCTTGCTTCCCCTCCAGGCAGCAGTTGCAGGGCTCAGTGAGAAAAAGTCAGCTTTGGACTGCATCCTTGTTGGGAGAGATGGAGGCAAAGGCTGTCAGTGGGACTGGGGTCAGGGATAGCTGTGGGAGGGGAAATGAGGTTGTGGAGGGTTGGCAGAGGGCGCCTTGCTCCCAGGAGCATCACTTGCTGATGCCAGGAGCCAGAGCAGCCTCAGGAAGAGGATGAAGGTAATTTGCAGTTTGACATGGAGAACTGGAGAAAAATCACAGCTTGTCCTGGATGGATGCTCCATGGTGAAAAGGGCCTGGGGTTGTAGAGGCATGGGGAAGAGGCATGGGGTGGTTGGTGCCTTGGCAGGGCTAGGTTGCACTGTCCCTGCTTGCTTTGGTGTGTAGAGGGACAGCGGCTCCCCCCAGGCAGTAACTTCTGTGTCTGCTCTTCTCTCCCTGGGCTCTCCTTTCCCTCCTGCCCAACTCCCACTGCCCTACTGCTGGCTGCACCCGCTGCTGTAAGTAGCTGCCATTGGCAGGGTCCCCTGTGCCTGCATGGGGTGGTGGGATAGTGCTGCCCCATTGCCTGGCCTTGGTGCTCCTTCCACTTCCCTGCTGCCTTCCCTGGCAGTAACCCACTGAGAGCCCTTTCCCTGTTGCACTGAGTCTTCTCCCATCCCCTCCTGCCTGTGTGGTTATAACCCCCTCCTCGGTGATGGGACAGCCATGGGGAGGCTGGTGGCACTGGCAGTACAGTGGCTGGTGTGGACACTATGCAGGAACCAGAGCTTGCTGTGGTGCTGTGAGCTATGAACCATTCAGGTCCCTTCCCAGCCACATCAGCAACAGCCCCTCTGCTTGTCACCATCCCCACTGTCTGCCTCTGCACCCTTGTCTCCCCGAGGCGTCAGCACTTTGAATGTGGATTATCCGTGTGCTGTTTGGTGGCCACTGGGGAGAGGGGAGGGAAGAGGATTTGCCTTCATCCCGGGATGGATCTTTGCAAGTCCTGCGAGCAGGACTCAGGGTCCTCATTGCAGCTCTGCCTGCTCCTATTGCAGACAACCCCCCTGCAGCCACAAAAAGCAAAACCAGCGAAGACATCGCACAGTCATCCAAGTACAGCCCTGCCTACTCCCCGGACCCGTACTACCACTCCGAGTCAGAGTACTGGTCCTTCCAAAGCTCCCCCAAAGGTAACAGCCTCTCACTGACTGAGGGGAAAGCAAAATCCATTCCTGCCCCATTCTCTGAGGGGGAGTCACCCCCAAGTTGGGTCTGGACCTGAAGGTGGGGTTGGGCCATGATACGTGCCAAAGTGATGCAAAAATCCTAGCCCTTGGGACTCGATTGTCCCCACACAGCTGGGAACTGCCTGCTCCCTACCTGCCTCCACCTTCATCCCCGTCTGACCCCTTCATTTGTCTCCTTGCAGCCCCCCGAGCCCGAAGGTTCTCATCTGGAGGGGAGGAGGATGGGTACGATCGGGGCATGCACAAGGTGAGCAATGCCCTGGCAGGGGAGAGCCAGCAGCAAGCTGCCCCCATGGCAGTGGACTCTGGGGAGGAGACCCAGCCCAGTTCCACCACCCAGGAAGGGGCCACCACCATCCCTGCTTCCCTCGGCCATCCCCAACATGGGGTCTGACGGGGGGTGCGAAGCAGCCTTTCCCCCCTGCCCAGATCCAGAGCGGCATCGGCCGGCTGATCCTGAGGGAGGAGATGAAGGCTCGGTCCAACTCCTATGCAGACCCCTGGACACCCCCTCGCAGCTCAGCCAGCAGCAGAGAAGCCCTGCACACAGTTGGCTATGAGGGCTCCCTCAACGGCTGTAAGGACCCTGTCTGTCTGTCTGTCCATCCCACCCAGCAGAGCCCCGGTGGGAGGGAAGAGCAGGGGATGGGGAAGGGGGGGTGGATGTGCTGAGTACCAGAGATAGACCTGGGAGTCTCTTTTCCTCTGCAGGGCTCCATCTGTTCCCTGTGCCCTGGCCAGGATGGGGCAGTGCCCGATGGGTGTTTGCAGTCTGTCTAGCAGCCTAGCGAAGTGCCTCATGGGGTGGTTGGTGGTCCCTTGGGAATCCCACAGCACAGGCATGCTGGGCTTGCCCTGACCTATTTTGGGCTCACTCCTTATGACTGGCTTCAGGGCTGCCATCCTTGCTTGCCCTGCTCTCATTGCACAGCACCCAGGGCACCCAGCCCTCAAGCTCCAGGGATGGTGCTGGGGAGCCTGACAGCACAGCTCGCTCCATGCTGTTCTTCCTCATGGTGCATCATGGAGCTGGGGTTGTCAGAGATGCTCAGGGACCACCAAGCAGGACCCATAGGGCTGGCAGCCAGGCAGCTCTGCATGGCATGGGGTGCCCGGTCATCCCTGACGCCCGGCTCTGCTCTCTTTGCAGCTCCCCGGATGCACTACCTGGCTGACAGTGGTGAGTGTGAGCCTGCAGCCCTCCACCGCTGGTCCCCTGGCGTGATGGGGTCCAGGGCCTAGGCTCTGGGATGCTGGGACCAGTGAGGGAAGAAGGAGAGAGAAGGAGGCCTTGAAAGGCCAGGGTAGAGCTGAACCAGTGCAGTGCTGGTGACAGAGAAACTGAACGAGATTGTGTTGCACTGAAGGGGGAGGCAGGAGGGCTGCCATGGGAAAGGGATTTTGGGGAGAGGAATGTCTGCACAGGAGGAAGCTAGCCTGGAAATGAGTTGGAGCTGGAAGGAGATGGAGCTGGGTGAATGTGGAGCTGGGGAGTAACATGGGAGCACAGGGGTAGGGTGGCCCAGAGAGTGCTCTCCCAGGGTGCGGGGCTCATCCCTGCATTTTCCCTTATGCACCTTGGTGGCTTGTTGCAGATCCCCTCATTTCTAAGTCGGCCTCCCTCCCTGCCTACAGGAGGAATGGGCTGCACCGGGTAAGTGCCTCCTGCTGCATCCTGCTGCTGCCGCACATCTCTGCGCCCTTCTTCATTCTCCCCAAGTTCCTTAAAGACCCTGGTGTGCCTTTCTGGGTGTCCTGCTGCCCCCTTCTCTGCTCCCCTACTGTCACTGCTGGTGTGTGCCAGTCCAAATTGACCCTTACTGGGGACCAAAGTGCCCTGTCCAGGCAAGAAGGACAGAGGTGCCTGCCCTGAACCTCCTGCAGGGCACATTCAGAGGGTCGCTGGTGTTACTTCCCAGTGCAAGAGCTTTGCCTTGTACCCTGGGGCACTGATTGCTGGGGTTGGTCCTGCCTCATTGTGACCTGGGCTTGTCACTTCACCTTCTCTTGCCTCAGTTTCCCCACTGCCAGGGGTGGAGAGGGTCCTGCTTTGGGGTGGGTGGGTGCCTTTCCGCCTGGGGACATGGGAGGTGTTGTGCTGAGCATCTAGAGGGGACCCCTCTTATTCCTCCCTCCCTGCATCCATCCTGCAGCCTCCCAGTGCCGAGCTTTTCCACTACGACAGCACGAATGCCGTCAACTGGGGGATGCGAGGTAAGGCCGTGGGCCAGGGGACCCTGTAGGCACAGAGCCAGATGCCTGGCAGCAGAGGGGCCAGCATGGCTCATGTCTCTTGTCTTTTCTCTCTTCCCACAGAGTACAAGGTAAGATGCTGCTGCTCCAAGGAGTGGCTGCCAGCTGGAGGTGCGAGTACCAGAGCCCCAGAGATGTGTCCATGTGTCCTCAGGCCCTTTAGGAGCAAGCTTTGCCCTCTGCTCCCCATGCCCTACCTTCATCACCCTCCATTCCCCACCTAACAGCCCTGTCCTGGAACTATGGGGCTCAGACCACGGTCCTTTCCCTCCTGCCAGGGTCCCAAGCACTTGGCTGAGCAGATGGGGGCTTGTCCCCAGGCACTTGTCTCCTTGATGGGGAACAGAGAAGGGTGGTAGTGCTGGTGGTTCCCCCACTCACGCTCATCCCTGGATCACTCCTGGTTTCACAGTGAACAGGAAATTCCAGAGCCACCACAGTGATTCAGTGTGGATCAGGGTCACCATGAGAGCAAGACCCCGGTTGCCTTGTCCTGTCCAAGCCACCCAAACCCTGCTGAACATGGCAGGAGGAAGCTTTATCCTGGTGGCTTCCACAGCCTCATTTCCAGGTATGCCCCAGTATGTCCCATGGTCTTCCTGTCCCTGTGCAGATATACCCCTATGAGCTGCTCTTGGTGAAGACGAGGGGAAGGAACCAGCTGCCCAAAGATGTGGACAGGACTCGGTTAGAGGTGAGAAGAGCCTTTTCCATTCGGGATAATTTCCTCAGGGCTCAGAGGGACCCCATCCCTTGGGGTGTCCCCTTAGCCCCAGCAAGCAGTGTGAGGCTGTGAGGGGCTCATGAATGTGTGAGGAGCATCTCCATGGCACACTCATGATGGTGCTGCTGCTCCACTGGCCAGGCAGAGCTGTTCCCCATGCCCACAGCATCAGTGCATTTAGCAGGTGGGAGCTGGGTGCTCTCCCGAGTGAGCACTGCTGGGGGCTGCAGCACCCCATTGCGCACAGCAGGGCAGGGGATGCCATCGGACCCCCAGGTCGTGGCTCTGGTCCCCATTCCTGGCCCAGCATCCCGTCTCTCCCCAGCGGCACCTCTCCCAAGAGGAGTTCTACCAGATCTTCGGCATGACCATCGCCGAGTTCGACCGCCTGGCACTGTGGAAGAGGAATGAGCTGAAGAAGCAGGCCCGGCTGTTTTAAATGCAGTGCACTATAAATATATACATACCTATAAATATATACATAGAAAGATCTCTATCCTGCAGCTCTGTATGATTCTCGGTGCTGTACGTGGCAGAGGCGCCCTCTGCACCCCTGAGAGTGAATTGGAGTCTCGCAGATCATTTTATGCTCTTGGTTTTCTTTCCCAACCCTGTTACTGTGTCCATTCTTGGGTTCTGCCAGGGGCTGAAGCCACAGGGCCTGTAAGCACTTGGTGTCTGTCACTGCTGAGGTGGGGATGGCAATGCTGCACTGGTGATTGCTCCTGTCTGCTTTAGGGCAGCAGCAAATGAACCGATTTTATTTATAATGATTTTACTCCTATAACCTGTGTCTCCCTAAATCAAGCTCAACCGTTTGTGGATATGAGAAACTTCCATCTCCAGCAGCAGTTTCAGTGATAAAGCCTGGAGGCCATTATTAATAATAACACAATGGTGGGAGTCTTTTCATTTTCAAAGCATTTTAAGGACAGTGTTGCCCATAACTACCTGCATGGCAAAGATGGGGAAACTGAGGCAGGGCTCAATGCTAGCTCTCAGGGAAGCCTCTCCAGCCCATGCTGTTCAGGGGCAGCAGAGGTGGGCACAAGGGATGCAGAGAGACCACTGCCTCCCAACTGTTCTGTGCTGAGTGCCCCAGATGGGGAAGCCCTGGAGCCCAGCTGCTAATGCACGCCTAATGGTCCAGTTTTTGCTTTCCTAAGTGATAAGTGGGTACGTGTGAAACTGAAACACGTTTCTGTCACAGCCTGCTGTCCCCAGAGGGCTCTGCTGCAGGTCTGAGGTGGGCGAAGTTGTCCTGGGGGTGCCAGGAGTCGCTGTTCCTGCTGCCACACGTTCCCTTTCACACCCCACTGGTCTCCGAAGCCCAGCTTTGCTCTGAGGTCTTTGCTGGGGAGGGACGGTGACAGGGAGCATCATGGCCAGGCTGGGCGCACGATGGGCACCAGGAGGGAGCGGATATGAAGGGGTTGCGGGGTGCTAATGAGGGGCTGTGCTTGCTCACTGGGACTGGTGAATCAGCGCTGGGTGGGGGAATCAGCTCAAACTAACCCACTCCGGACCCCTGCTACTCATACGGGGGGGGATCTGCGGGTGCCGGGGTGCTCAGTGCGCGGTATGGGGCAGCGCTTGGGGGGCTCACGGGGATCCCGGGGCACCCTGGGCGGTGTAGGGAGGTGTGTGCGGGGCTGCCCATGGGGGGGCACCGGCGATGGGGACAGCCCCGGGCGGTGCGTGGGGGCCGGGCCCGCGTTCGGCGCTGCCGCGCACGGAGGGAGGGGCGGACGAAGCGATTGGCCGCTCCGACGGCGAGACCCGGCCCCACCGGGCGGCTGCTCCCGGTGACACTCGCCCGCCCGCGCCTCCCGGGGCGGCCGGTGCTGCCCGCGGCTCCGGCACCATGGACCGGCTCAGCGGTAAGGGGCGATGGGACGGGACGGGATGGGATGGGATGTGCATCCTCTCTCCCCTCTGTGCCGGGCGTGCGGAGCCCGGAGATGCGCGTGCGGGTCCCGGGGGCTGCGGGTCGCGTATCCCTTTCCAAACCGAGCGGGTGCTCTCACCGGATCGATGCGAGACTCTGTCCCCTTGGTGCCTTTGCCCCCCACCAACCCTGCAGGGCCAGCAGGGACGCAAACTGGTACCAGTTTCCCTTTGCTGGTCAGATGGGTGAAAAGCCAGTGGCTTGAAAGCAAGTTGATGGGGTGTAAGCACTTGTTAGGGGCAATTATGGTCGTAGAAAGGGAGGTGGCTGGTGTTTCTAGATGAAGCTGATCGGATCCAGAATTTCCCTAGCTGGGGAGGATGCCGGTGGTCTCGTAAAGCTATGGAGGACCTGATCCCCACCCTGCTGGGAAGAGGCTGCGTTCCCACGTGTGTGATTCCTGCCTGCTGCCTATGGCATGGGGCTCACGTAGATGTTGGGCTTTGATCTGGGATATGAATAAACCTGCCAGGGCTTTGGGCCAACTTTGCAGAGAAGCTCCGGGCTTTCTGCTGGGGCTCGCAGGTCGCTGGAGGGAGCAGAGGAAACTTTCGGGGGAGTTGCTGCTCGCACCTGCTGAACAGTGGCCTGGGGCTGCAGGTGGTGACATGGTGTAGCATGGGGGTACTGGCCTTTAACCAGTCCTCAGAGGTGCTACAGAAGGACCAGCCAAAAGTTATAACGGAGGAGGGCAGGGGCATCACTGATTCTGCAGGCTGGGACCACGCACAAGTCCCAGGGTGGTTCAGACAGTGCTGAGTCTGCAGCTCTGGGTCAACACCAGAAGGACCCGAGGGTCAGGAGCTCCCCTTCCCGATGTAAAAGGATGGGGTGGCGTTTCCGCAGTGGAAACTCAGTTATTAGGAGTTTGACTCCTGGGCTGCCGCTCGCCGTGTCTGTGCTCAGGGAGCAGTGCCAGTGCCCAGCAGCCCGCGAGGGGACAGGACGGTGACAGGGACAGCCTTCCCCCGCGGCTGTGGCTCGCCCTGCCTGCCAGCCAGCCAGGGTGGCTTTGCCAGCGCTGAAGGAGGATGCTGTTGCTGGAAGCAGTGTTGCCAAATGACATGCGATGGCAGAGCTGTCTTTCAGGGTCCTGGAGGGCTTCACTGATGGGGAGAGAGGAGAGCAGAGGGTCTTTGCTTCCCATCCTCCTGCTGTGCGAGTTGGTGGGAGGCCACTCCGAATCAAACCAGGAGCCAGACTGCATGGACAGGCAGGGGATGCTTGGTACATTATGGAAACCATCCTGGAGCACCATGAAGACAGGCCAGGGCACGGTGTAGCTGTTCCGCAGGCTGACCCTGCTAGAAGAGTGCCACTGGTGCTGTTTTATTCCCCTCATTGGTGCCTGCTGTGGTAGTGGCTGCAATGCCTGCTTTGCTTTGGGTCCTTGTAATGAGGTGCTGTTAGTATCTGGATGGCTCTCTGCTAATGTAAACCTCCTGTTCATCACCCTGAATAGCTGGATCACTCTGTGCCTCACAGAGGGGAGGTGTGGGGGTCTCACCAGGCTCCCTTACCTAGCACAAGGGGTACTGGATCTGTGGTGGGTAGGAGCTCTTTGCCCTATTCCCAGCCTCTACCTGCCTTCTGGCAGCCCCTTTCTTCACCTGGAGCTCCAATCAGGCCCTGTGTGTATCCTGCCTTGCTCTTGCTTTATGATCTGCCAGCTCCTCCATCTCTACCCATGCTCCACCTGAGCCTGCTGCCTTCCCAGTGCAGGGCTCAGCTCCACACCAGTGGCTGCTTGTGTTGCTGTTTTGGGTTGTGCTGATGGAGGAGCACACGCGTGTGTGGTTTGGGAAGTGATCTGTGCCATGAACCTTTGCTCTAGCAGGGCTGTGCTCACTCACGGCTTCTCCTCATTAGTGACACTTCCCCGACCTTTTCTGCCGCCAGAATTTAGCTCCTGCACCAAACTTATCTGGGGTCTAAATCCAGCAAACCAGCAGAGGTGTGTCAGGGATAAACTTGGCTCCAGCTTGCCCACAGGAATGGGGAGGCCACGGGGTTGGTGGGAGGGAGCCCCGGATCATTCCTAGCAGTAGGAATCCATGCACGGAGCCTGGTGGACGGGGGTGAGGAGCAGGGATCAGCTGCTAGCGCCAGGCAAGTGCCGAGCTCTCCCCCGCATTGCAGCCATTCCTTCCGCTGGAAACCCAGCTGCCCCGATCCACCGCCTGTTTATAGCCAGGAGCATGTGGGGAAGGGGCTGAGCCCACCGTGGGCTGCCCAGGCCCCTGCGTGCTGGGCAGAGCAGCGGGAAGATTGCCCCAAGGGTGCTGATGCCAAGTGGAGCAGGGCAACACTGGATTTATCTGTCCTGTATCTTCCAGTATCCTTCTGTGTGCCACGCTGCCCTTAACCAAGGGAAATGAGCCTTGCTGTAGGTCCTGGATCACTGCTGGAGCCAGCCTGGCTGCTCCAGAGGGACTTGCCCTGCACATCATGGGTGCATGTGATAGCAGGGGCTGCTGAAGAGCAGGCTGGTGTCCCCAGCCGGGTAGTGTCCTCCAGCCAGGGGCCCTGGGGACTGTCCTGGGCTGTGTGGAAAACCTGCCTCTTTTCCACGTTTGACCTGGAAATGCTGTTTTCCGGTGCAAATGTGCTGAGCCTTGAGGCTGATTCACCCTTTGCTATGGAGCAGCACTGAGCCCCCGTGTACCTGAAACCCTTCTGCCTGCAGCGGACTGGTGGTTCTTATCCCAGCCCAGGAAAACTCTGTTTAAGGCTTTGAAGAAGTTGTCTCATCCCAGCAGTGGGAAGGCTTTTCAGGGGAGCACAGGGAGCAAAAACTAAGCTTGACGCAAGCTTTGCGTGTGGCTCAGTAGCCAAGTAACTTGCTGGGGACAGAGATAATAGCATAGAGGCTTGAAGTGGTTTCTGGCATCTCAGACTCATGTCCTGTCCTCTTAACCCTTCCCTACACCAACTACTATCTAGCCTAGCACAACCAAAGCTCTCTCCTAAGGAACACACATCTCCTCCTATGCGTAAGGAACCTTAGTTAAGGGCACAACTGTCAATTCTGTGAAGTATCTACTAAATGTCACCCTTCCAGGGCAGCAGCAGGACAATTGGGTTGGAAACCTCCCAAGGTTGCTGCAGCCCCTTCCATTTTTGTTCCTGATATGCCTCCCATCGCATCAAAGGCAGGCTCTTTGGCAGGCAGGGGAAAACACTGATATTTCATAAGAGCTTAGAACGAAAACAGATCTTTGCTGCGAGGGGTTTCCATGCTCAAAATGCTTTTTTCTTGTTCTGTTTTTGAAGTGTGTTTCATGCACATGTGATCCTGGAAGTGATAAGAGGGAGCCCCCGGGAGACTGGTATGTTCTGATTACTGGCAATTAGCAGGAGATGTGGAAGGAGTGGCTCAAAGAATGGCTTTGGCTTTCTTCTGGGTTTTTTTGCACATTAAACCCATCCAGCTTGGTAATGGGGCGGGAAAACCCTTTTTGGTTCCTTGTCCACTGGGTGCAGCCTCCCATTTCATGTGGTCTCAGTGTCATGCCTTCGGAAACTAAGGGTGTAAAGAAGAGAGCCAGGAATTTCCTACCAACAGGTTTGATAGTTGGCTTTTGCATCCTGCAGTTAAAAGCAGATTTGGTGAACCAGTCCTGGCACTGATGGAGCCATCGGCATTAACCAGAGCAGTCGCATCTTCCCGTGTGCTCCAGCTTATCGGCTTTCCCGCCGGGATAAACTGGCTTTCCTGCTGGGATAAACTGGCTTTCCTGCCTCTCCATCCCTGCCCTGCAGGGGTTAAGCGGGTAGGAAATGCTGTCTGCCGGTGGCCTTGCTACTGCACCTGATGCTCCCGGCAGAGCTGGGCAAGGGAAGGAAACGGAAGGGCTGTTCTCAGCTGAGAAAATACGCTTATCCTGCCCTCCGAGGGTCCTCCGGGGCAACACGGCCAGGCCCCACACACAGACACCCTCTGCCTTGCCCTGCCTGCCCAGGAGCATCACTGAATACAGGGACAGGGCTGAGCTGGCCACTGAGAGGGTCCCAATTCCACTGCTGGGCAGGGAGGACTCAAGCCCAGCACAGCTCACAGCTCCTGGGCATTGCCAGGTTGGGGCAGGGATGTAATACAGGAGGCTGGGTGCTGTGTGCTTGTCTCCCTTCGACTTTGTGGAGATATTTCCCCCACAGAGGGTCTGTGGTTTCTCCTCACTGCCTCTGAAAAGAGGGGTTTGCACTGTGCAACGTGGCTGAAAGCATTTGGGAAAGCATAGTTGGCTGGTGGCTAATCCATTAGCTCCTTATGGCAAATCCTGCACCCATATCCTGCTAGATGAGAGTCTCATACCCTATTATGCTTCTGAGGGTCCAGTCACTTTCACAGCCTCTTATGTGACTCTTCCTCTAGAAAGATGTGTCAGGCCTGCCAGCCTTCCCACATCTCACTCCTGCGGGTTGGGTATTGCACCCAGCGTGTATTGGATCTTGGTTTTGGGGAAGGACACAGAGAAAAGCCTTTTGGGATGCAGAGAGTTGGGGTGTCCATTTTAGAGATCTGGGGGCTGAAGGACCCACCTGGCCCTGGGTGTTGACATAGCTGTGCCTGCCCACAGGCAGGGCAGTGTGGAGAGCATGTCCACAGGAGAGCCATTATCAAGTATTGGGGTGCTGAGTCAGCGGGTTTCCCACCATGGTGCCTGCAATTAGCTGTAATTCCTGCTGTTGTGCAGCCTGAGGTTTGGTGGAGACGTAGGGCTGCAGAGAGGTGAGAGCTTCAGGTCCCCCCAGCTCTGAGACAGCAGCGAGGTGTGACTGGGGGAGGATTCCTGATGCTCTCCTTGCCACAGTGGGTGGTCAGGTTCCAGGGCCAGTCCCAGTGTCCGTGGGGAGCCCAGGCCAGCCTGCTGCTGCCTGCACTGCAGAGTGTTTGGAAAAGGCAGACACCAAAATTCAGGTTGGAGGAAGAGTTTATTCTGGTTCTGACTAATGCTAACATCTCCCCTCTGCCTGCAGCTTGTTCTTTATACATTACTCAGCAGGTCTCGCCCCTGTCTGACTATTCCTTTAAAGGGCATCTCAAACCTTTCTTTTTCATTCATTATTTAAACGTATTCTCCAGCCAGCAGCCTCCGAGCCCCAGGCTGGTCTGGCCAAGCATCCTGCCATGCACCCGCTGAGGCTGGCACTGAGGTTTAAAATGGAGTCTGGAACTACTGAATCTGGTCCAGGTGTATTTGCAGAGCTAATTGTGTTAACTGGGCTGAGCTGTGGCTGGAAACAACTTGTTCCTGGGGTTAGGAGGCCCTCAGGAATGAAGGGCAGAGCAGACAGGGAGGAGGCTGCCTATGCACTGCCTGGGGGCATGAGCAGGGTCACAGCGATATCTCACCTGGGTGCTTTTATTTGCTTGACTTGTTGCTGTGCTCAGCAGTTAAGAGGGCGATGGAGAAACCACCCCTGCTCCTCTGGGGTGGGGGCAAATGCAGCCTGTTTGGGTTTAGAGGGGTAAAGTTTGCCTTCGGTGAGCTAAAGCAAACAGTCCTCTCCAGGAGGTGAGGAAAGAGCTGCTAAGCCATCAGTGGAGGGGGAACAGCCCTTGGAGAAGTCCTGCTGCAGCATGGGGTGCTGGAGGGTGGTTATCTGCCTGGGTCACAGGAGATGGTTGTGGGTAATTTAATCAGGCTGTTAATTATTACCTGCACCACTTGTGGAGCTGCTCTGATACAAGCTGCTGCGAGGAAGGACATACCCTGCAGTCCAGCAAGAGGCTTTCAATCCTCATGGCACTGTTGGGGGCTCCCTGGGAGATGACACCAAGCAGAGCCCTGGAGATGCAGTGCTGCTGTTGAGGGGTTGATTTTCCACTCACAGCCATGCTCTGAGTATGAGCATCCCTAGGAAAGCCTGGACCAGCTTGGGGCTGCAGAGCTGCACCCTTCCCTATGGGCCATGCTGCGAGGGGTGCGCTGCCGGCACAGGGCTGGGTGCGAAGGGAGCCACCACCATCCCCTTGTTCTCCAGTTCCTCCTTTAATCTGCTTACATACAGAAGAGGCCTGACTGGCCCCACAGCAGCGAGGGGTTTTGCTGTGTGTGAGTTGACAGGGGCGTGAATGCAGGTGATAATCTGCCCTTTCCAAGCTGTCAGCCTGTAATTACACATCTTTCTATTCAGAACTCCTTCTAGTTTAAGACAGTGAGGATGTGAACCTGTCTCTCCTCTAGAAAACAGTGCACTAGGATGGGGATTTTGGGAGTCTTCTGTGACCATTTCTCTTGTGCCTGGCTGGGTGTGCTGGGCAGAGCAGCTCCCCTTGCTCTTCTCCCCTTTTGGGTGGTGGCGAGGACTGAGAAACCCATTTTGTGCAGAGGGACAGATTAAAGGGCCTAGGGACAGCCTGGCTGCAAGGACAGCTCTGCTGCCCGGCCTCAGGTTGGACTTGCTGCTTGGCTGGTCTCTGCTGGGATGTGAGCTGCTGGGAGCCAGGCCATGCGATAAGGCTTTCTGCAGGGCTATTTATACTGGGGAGAGGAGCCGCTGCTGGCAAGGGCACTGGGGCAGACACAGGACCCTTCACATGAGCACTGCTGAAAGCTGGAGCTGTGCTGGGAAAGGCATCCCCTCCCGTGCTGCTGTCAGCATTGGGGTGTGCATCTGGAGCAGATGGGGCCACAGATGAAGGAGGCACAGCCAGGGCAGCTTTCTTGCTATTTAACCTCTCTGGTTGCTCATCTCCACTTTCGCAGGTCTGGAGTGGGATGGAGGGGCCCCACAAACCCCGTGGGCTCCTTCATCTAAGGAGAGAAGCCAGCAGGAGTCTGCGCTGGGAAGGAGAGCAGGGAGGGACCTTCTGTCCCCTTGAGCAAGCAGGTTTCACATTCATGTCTCGAGATTGATTTTCCAAGGTTATCAGCTAAGGATATTAGTTACTGTGGGGTCAGGATGCTGAGATCCCAGGAGATGTGTGTCCCTGCCTGATGCAGCCTGGCTGTGCGGGCTGTGCTGTGGGGAGGCAGCGGGGAGGTGCTGGGAGTCTGGGGGACAAGACAAAATGTTTGAGCTCGCCTTGTTCCACAGCACTGGGGACGCTGCTGTGGTGCCAAGGGGGAGCAGGGACGCTGCCGGCTCCTGGGGCTAACAGCAAGGTGGTTAACCACAGCGAGGGGTGGGAAGAGGCACTGGCTGGAGCAGTCGGAGAGCTGGGAGGGTGGAGGGTTCCTGGCCACGGAGGAGCCAGCCCCAAGCTCTCAGGCTCCTGCTGACACTGTCTGATGAAGACGTGCTCCCCCCATCCGCCCCACTCAAGGGGCCCTTGTTTCCAGGGAGGAGATGATTCATGTCCATTGAGTAGCCCCTTAGCAAATCTTCCACTGTTATGGGATGTTGCCAGAGTTTAAGTGTGATCATTAATGGTTGGATTTTCCCTAAATACCCTCTGGGCTGGAGCACGATAAGCTGCTGCCACGGCCATGCAGGGATCAGGAGGTACTTTCCAGGCTGGTATTCCTGGCCCCACCAGCTCATCCCAGTCATCCCAGTTTGCCCCACACCCAGCTGGATGTCTGGCCAGGAGGCTGTGCCTGGCTGGCAGGGATGCCCTGCTCGTCCCTGCTGCCTCTCGGGGCTGAGCGCTGCCCTTTCTTCCCCTGCCTGCTTGGCAGGGTGCTGTGCCCTCGCCGGAGCAGCAGTGGCCGCAGGCAGGGAGCAGGCAGGCAGTGGTGCGTCCTGCTCCTGCACAAAGGAACAATTCTGGGATCGCTGCCCCCGCCAAGGCGCTTCCTCACCGGCTGCGCGCCTGCCTTCTCCCCATCAGAAAGAAACCTCCTTGGGAATGGGAACGGGAACAGGAACTGCCTCGGGAGCTCAGCTAAGAGCTCAGGAGGCCACGGCTTTCCTCAAGGGGCGGTGGTGGGGGAAAGCTAGCCCTGCTGGGGTGGGAAGCAGCGCGGTGGACGGAAACTGTCAACGGCCAGTTAAGGCATCACCCCTCCGGTGATACCCGCAGCCTGTGCTGGGACAGGCAGTGAGGCATGGAGGCACACCCCGGTGCCTGGGTGTCACTTGTCAACATCAGCCCAGGGAGAGGTCAGAGTGGTTTGTGTGCTACAAGCAATTCCCCAGCAGCGCTGGGTCTGTTTGTCCCATGGGGCAGGTGACCTCCTTCCTGGGGCTGGGGTGTCCCCTGCTGTGCCCCCTTCCCTGGCCCACACCCCACCGATTGATGGCATCCCAGGAGCTATAAACGTTTGTTTAGCGGTGTTGATGGCTCTAAGCAGCCTCGCAGCAGGCAGAGCATCCCAGGGCCCGCCCGTGCCAACAGGAAGGGTTTATTTTTGCTTGGGCTTTATTTTAGCTACAAACAATGGTGGTTACTCCCAGCATCCGATTTCCCCCTCGCCCCCAGCCTTCACCTGACGCGGGAGGAAGCGTGGCCGGGGGCAGGAGGAGGACAGGAGAACCGCGGCCACAGGATGGAAGTCCCCATCCACCTCCCACTGCAGCAGCCTCGCAGCGTTATGGTGCTGTGAAACAGCCTCTCCCCTCCGCGGGGCTCTCTTTCAGGCTGCAGAGCTGCTTTCCTTGGGGGTGACAACTCCACATCCATTGTCTCATCTCCCCCCCTCCAAAAGCTGGGTCTGAACACCAGGAAACTCCTGCTCTGGCTTGGCCAGAGCCTCTTCCTCCTCCTCCTCTTCCTCCTCTCTGCAGGTTGCTGGAGCAAGACCTGATTCCTGCTCTGTGATGGAGCAGAGGCCGAGGAGGGGGAGAAGGGCTCTGCAGCTGCAGGCTGTGCCTGGACCCTTATCTCTGTGCTGTGGAAACAGGTCTCTGGGGTGGGGGGGAGTTGTTCATTGGGTCTAAAAATAGAGCTGGTCTGGGTGCAGGGTGAAGAGGGGTGGTGGAGGAAACGCAGCTCCTTTGCCAGCATCGTGCTTGGTACCACTGCCAGGGCAGCAGAGCAAACACTGCCTTGTTGTGAACAGCAGCAGCATCCTGGTGCTGGTTCCCTGCCTCACCCCACCCCAGCAAAACTGCCCTGGCTGCCCCAATCCATCCAGCCCCAGTTAGTTAATGCTAAAGCCATCTGCTGCCCCGGCTCCTGGCCTTCCCAGGCTCAGGGACCTCACTGACATCTCCCCATCGCACTACGCAGTGCAACAGGCTGCAAGCATAGAGGGGAGGGAGTTCCTGGGAGGGGAGGCTGGCACCGCTCCCTGTGTTGGGATGCCTGTGTCCAGAGCCTGATCCCAGCAAAGCAGTGCGATCCCACAGGATGTCAGTTGCAGGAGAAGCTGCAGAAGGAAGCAGGTGGGAGCCATTTGTCAGTACCAGAAGTGGGTGTGAGGCCAGAGGTGTCCATGTCCCATCAGTGGCTATTGCAGAAGCAATGTGCATTCCTTGCTCACTAGGTGACTATGGGTCAATCACATCAGTCCCCATCGCCCTCCTGCCCGGAGCAATCTCCCCTTGTTTCCTGTAGCCGCCCCATTGACCTGATCTACGCTGAAAGTCTAACAAGTGCAGGAAATGAATTCCTTCCCTTCCTTTGCTGGCCCTGAGCAGGGGCTCAGCTCTGCAGCTCTGTACCCTCCTGCTTTGCAGGCCTCTTTTACTGCCTTGTGTTTTGGAGGATGTTTAACAAGGGAGATGGAGGGGACAGCTCAGCTGTGGGGAACAAAGGAGCCCTCAGTGCTCACCCTGCTTTGTGTGCCCAGCTCAGCACTGGGTGCTCAGGGCGCTGTGATGTGCTCACCCGCCTGCCATGCTGGCCACAAGCCTCCCTTATCAGCCACTCTCTTTCCCTGCGTGCAGCAGGGTCCCCTTGCTGCCTGCTTTGTCACTATTAATAGGAACCTTCCTGCTCTTTTGCCCTCAGCTGGTCTGAAGCCTTGACACAAGAGCTGGTGGCTGTGATGAGAGATGTCCTACACAGGGCAGGGGATGAGGGTGCTGGTGACCACCATGGCCAGGGCTTCCATGCGCTCTGTGAAACTGATGTAGGGAGTGCACGTGGTCCCCATCTCTTCTGTGGGAGCTTGTGGTTAGCTGAGAGCATGCTGAGCTGGGGCAGCAGGAAGATGGGTGTCTCCTTAGATGCCTGCAGGTGCTGGGTGGACAGGGAGCATCTTGCTTTTTGTCCCATCTGCTTCCTTTCTAGTCCCCTGCCCTGTCAAGCCCTGCAGGGGAGAGCATCTGACCTGGGCTGGAGACCACCACCACATTGCTGAGCAGGAACCTGCTCCCTTCCTGCCTGTGCTGCACTCTGCAGACATCCCAGGGAGCACTTTCCCTCCCTCCCTGCCTGTTCAGAGGGGCAAAGAGAGGGCCATGAGAACTCAGTGCTTACCCTCAATCACCATGCATGAGGTTCTTGCATGGCAGAGCAGGTCCCCACCCCAGGAGGTGCATGGTGGAGAGCGGCAGTGAGCAGAGCATCAGCAGGACCTGCATCCTGTGGCTGCCTGTCTGCTGTGAGATGCTTTTCCAGCCCAAGGAGCAGGACCCCCGCTTCCCTTGTGGTTGCCCTCTATTTTCCTATGGGCTGGGGGATGCTGTCAGCTCTGTCTGGAGCTGTGCTGAGGCTTCTGCTCCCCGCCTGTGGGTTACCTGTCCTGCTTTGGCCTGCCCACAGGAGATGTGCGCTGGCAAAGCTGCTCTTGCTGAAAGGGCTGAGGCTGCTGTTTAGCTTGGCACTGGGGAGGGAGGAGGAAGCAGAAGGTCTGCGGAGATAGAAACCCATCGGCTGGGGCGGCAGGAAGAGACTTGTGAGGCGCATCCTGCCTTGTGTCCTGGGGAGGCAGGGATTTGGGGCTGGGCATGCTGTCTCCTTGCCCAGGGGCTCATCTTGGCCGGGTGCTGATCTGTATCAACCCACTCACATTTGGCTTCCCTTCAGCTGAAAACAGCACTCTGTTTGATTGCACTGTCCCTGCTTTGGGGGCAGCAGTGCCAGTCTGCTTCCTGCCAGTCCTGGGAGAATCACTCCATGCTCTGTGCCATGGCTCAGTGGGTAGGAGGTGGGCACCCAAACTCCTGGGTCAAACTATAGCAGCCCAGTTTTGGATGGGTGTTGGGCAGGGTGGATGTGGTGGTTGGGTAGGGCCCAGCATAGGCCCTTAAAGAGCATGAGTGATGAGGATCCCGTCAGATGTAGCAGTGCAGCATTGTGCTCTTCCCCTGGGAAATACACCCCATGCCAGCCCTCACTGCTGTGGGATCCCAGTACCCGGTGGTGGGGATGGGTACAGCCCAGACAGGGTGTCCCTGATGCTCCATACTCCTGGGGCATTCTCTCCCCTCCTTGCCAGACATCTCCGTCAGTCAGCACATCCAAGCTGCCCCTGCAATCACCTCTGGCCTCTCCTACTGTCCCTGGAGACCCAAGGCCAGCTGCATGCTGTCCCAGCTGTGCCATGATGACTTTTGGTTGCTGCCAAGGGAAGGGATCCTGCTCACACTTCCACTGGAAGAAATCACAGCTTTATCCTTCCCTCTGTGGCCTCATGGCTGCATGTTTGCTGGCGTCCCTGAACTTGGCCTCTCCAATGCATCTCCAGCAGGCACCGCACCCTGCAGGACTACCCTGGGCATCTGGGTGTACCCATGGTCCCGGGTAAAACAGAAACTTGACTTGGGATTCAGCTCAGTTCTGTCCTATCCTGCTCAGAGGAGATTGGTACAGGAAGAGACCTGGGATGAGGATGTGGTGCACTTGCAGAACTGGGAGTGTGGGAGCTCAGAAGAGATTTCAGGTCCTCCCCATCCTTCCCATCCCTTGCTAATGTGTTGGTCAGCCACTGCCAGCCCCATAAATATCACTTTCAGTGATTAAATTATGTAGCCATGCTCTGATATGCAAATACCCGAGTGTTTTCTGAAGCCTCGCTGCGTGGGTAACCCCACAGCTACTGGGTGCTAAAAAAATAGCCTAAGAATCACCACATCAGAAAGGAGACCCAGAACTTTGTGTTGTGCCTGTGATGGTGATTGGTGGCAAATTCTCTTTTCCTGCTTTTTGCTGGGCTCTCTCTGTCTCCCTTCTGTCTGCTGGAATGATGCTGTGCTCAGGTGCAGCAGCAGCCCAAAAGCTGGTGGGTACTGGGACTAGTGGTTGGACTTGATCTTAAAGCTCTTCTCCAGCCTAGCTGATTCTATGATTCCCACACACTGGAAAGCGGATGAGCTGTGGCTTCTGGTGCAGCTCCTCTTTGCCAAGATTTCCACTGTTCTGACCCTCTTGGCTGCATCTTGGGCTGTGTGTGTTGGACCAGCAGCACAGAGCTGGGTGGGGAGAGGCCCCCCCCCATGCTCCCAAGCACTTTTCAAGTGCCTGTGTTGGGAAGGGACTGTCAGCTGGGGCAGTGACTCCATGCATGGAGTCGGGTGGATGAGCTGGGATGATACAGGGGAGGAGTGGCAGCAGGGCAGAGGAACTGCTGTTGGTGAGCCTCGGGAGGAAGGCTCTAGCCTGTGTATGGGCACCATGTGGAGGTGGGCTGAGCACAGCAGAGGAATATGAATGTCCCCCAGCTGGAGGTGGCATTGCCAGGTGGCTCTGGAGATGGCATCTGGGTTTCCTTTCCTTCCTTTCTTCCTTCCTTCCCTCATCACCACCCAGGGCCCGTCACAGCGAGGGGGTACCAACAGCAGTGATGGGTGTCAGGCAGACAGAGGTGTAGTTTTATCTGCACGGAAAAATGTGTCCTCAGCCCTTTGATACTTTTCCAGTAGCATGCAGAGCTGGCGTTCCCATTCACAGGCTCAGCAGGCTGCATCCTGGTGTCTGCGTGCAGGTGGAAGAGCTTGTGTGTGGAAGGAGCACGTGTGCATTAGCAAATGCCGCCTGAGCCGTGCTGGGCCAGCTGGGAAAGATCCACATCCTGGGGCCTTCCATACGTTCCAGCCCCTTCTGCCTGGTTTTAACGCTACCAACCTGGCTGACGGGCTTTTTCCTGCTCTCTCCAGTGCTGGACCAGCTCCTGCCAGAGCTCAGCGTGTTGCTCAAGCTGCTGGACCATGAGTACCTGAGTGCCACCACGCAGGAGAAGAAGCTGGCCGTGTCCACCATCCTGCAGAAGCTGCAGCCGCCTGCAGGTCTGTGACCCGCTCCTGTGGTGCCTGGTGTCTGTCCCCAGGGCTGGCGGCTGCCCCAGAGGGATCCTGGCCAAATCCCCCGCAAGGCAGGAGCACGTTCTGCATGGCAAGAGTGCTCTGCCTCTGTGCCCAGTGCCCAGCTCATGCTCAGCTCCCTCGGGACACTTTGCTCCCTGGTCCTGCTTCCCAGCTTCATTCCGCCCTGGATGCAGCGGCCGGTGTCAGCCCTGCCATGGCTGCAGGGGGCTGGTCCTTGCGGAAGCAGCTCTCCACAGATGTCTTCCTGCCTGCTGAGTGCAAGGGTTTCTGTGGGAAGGCCAGGAGGACCCAGGGCTTCACAGCCTTCCCATCTTCCTGCCCTCCTGGGGATTCCTGGGTGCCTGCTCCAGAGAGGTGCCCCATGGCATGGTGGGGTGAGCTGAGCTGTGTCCTTGGGCTGGTGTCTGTGGGGAAGAAGGGTGCCAGTGCTTGTCCCAGCCACCCCCAGGCTGAAAGCATCCCTCTGCTCCCAGGGAAGGATGTGGACTACATGTATGTCAACACAGCATCCCTGAGCAACGGTACCAGCTTCGTGGAGTCTCTCTTTGAGGAGTTTGGTATGTCTTGGGGCCCCTGCTGACGGCAGGGCTATTGGGGTGCCCGGGGAAAGAGGGTGAAAGCTGTATCCTTGTATCTAGTGTGGGCATCATCACCCCAGGCACTTGCTCCCACTCCCCCATCGCTATTTGGGGCCTGGCCATTGGGGTCCGTGCACCATCAGTGGTTACCAGCAATGCCATCACCCAGCACCCTCCCAGTGAAGGGCCATGGGTGATTGCCTGGGGGGTCCCAGGAGGCATGGCTGGGGAGGGCAGCCCTGGGGTTTCCTGCTCCCTTCACCCTCTCACTTACCCCGGGCAGACTGTGACCTGCGGGACCTCCAGGACATGCAGGAGGAGGAGGGGGACACCGGTGAAGGTGCTGGAGGGGAGGAGCTGGCGAGGACCCAGACGGCGAAACCTGTGAGTCCCTGACTGCCCCGATGAGGTCTGCTCCGCACCCTAACGGGGAGGTGGCGGTGGCCAGGGCTGGGACCCCTTTCTGTCCCGTGTCACCACTGGGACTCCTCTTGACCCGCTCTGCTAACGCAGTGGTGTCTCTGCCGCAGGCTCCTGTGGACCCTGCCCCACCACTGCCCACCACTCCCCCGCCTGAGGATTACTACGAGGAAGCCCTGCCCCTGGGCCCTGGCAAGGCCCCCGAGTACATCACCTCCCGCAGTGAGTCCTGCTCTGTGCCGGGGTGCAGGAGGCGGGGGGGGGGAGCCCCAAAATCTGCCCGCTGCACCCCCTGCCTGCCTGCCTGGCAGCTCGTCCTGGGGAAGGAAGCACTACTGCTCCCATCAGCGTTGATCCTGTCTTGTTCCCTTCCCATCCTGCTGTGCTGTTATTGCAGGGAGTTGTTCGCTCTGGTTTGATGGGGAAGGGAGTGACGGGGAGAGGCTGGATCCACAGGGAGCCGGTGATGATGCCCTGGGAAGCTGTGCTTTGCTCTGCCCTGGCTCACAGCTCCCTGCTCAGAGCATCCTCGGGGGAAAACAGCCCCTGTCAGCCCTCTAACAGCCCCTGCTGCCCCTTGCTTCCTCTGCAGACAGCTCCAGCCCCCCCAACTCCATCGAGGATGGCTATTACGAGGATGCAGACAGCAGCTACCCTGTCACCAGGATGAACGGGGAGCAGAAAACCTCCTGTAGGTATCTGGTGCCCTTGCTTCAGCAGAAATCCAGCCCTGAGATGGGGCTTGAGCACTGGTCTGGTGGCCGGTGGGGTTGAGGCTGGAGAACCTCTCATATCAGAGTGTGCTGGCCAAAAAAGCAAGGAGCGTGTGGTGCTGTTTGTCACGGCAGCAGAGCCCTTGTGCTGCAGAAGGGATGTAACTGGTGCTGTGTCTATCACCACCATGGGGTGGACTGTGCAGCTCTCATGACCTGTGTGAGCTGCCTTGGCCATGGCAGAGGAGGTCTGAGACACCAGTGCAGAGCCCTGCTCCTCCATGCCCTGTGTGGGAGGTGTGTGCAGAGGGCCAGCACGGGATGCTCTGATGCAGGTAGAAGGTTTAACCCAGGCTTTCAAAGTTGGAGCCTCACACAGAAATAAGCCATCCCAGGGGTTTGAACAGATGCACCTGGGACTGGCCTGCAGCCCATGAGCATCCTGCCTGGTTTGGAAGGGAAGTGGAGACTGCTGGGGTCAAAACACTGCTGTTTGCAGAGAATGACATGGAGTCCCTCCATTCTAGCACCCAGGCCAGGCTCTGCCCCAGAGCAGTGTGGAGGGGTGCTCGGCAGGCAGGACCTGGGGTGCCACTTGGGGTGACTCGCCTGCTTCCTTCCAGTCAATGACTCGGATGCGATGAGCAGCTCTTACGAGTCATACGATGAGGAGGAGGAGGAGGCGAAGAGCCAGCAGCTCACACACCAGTGGCCGTCAGAGGAAGCTTCCATGAACCTGGTGAAGGACTGCAGGATTTGTGCCTTCCTGTTGCGCAAGAAGCGCTTCGGACAGTGGGCCAAGCAGCTCACCATCATACGGGACAGCAAACTGCTGGTGAGCCCAGAGCTGCTGTGGGACAGAAACTTGTCAGTGGGTTATGAGGGTGGTTGTGTCTAAGCTGAAGAAGAATAGCACTATCCAAGCCAAGACCCTGCCCCAAGGCTGCCACTGCCCTGCAGCACATGCAGAAGTTGCTCTCGCTTCTATTACTAGCAAAAGGAGGAGTCCCCTTTCTGGGACCCCATGGAGTGAGGGGACACCCTGCAGCCCTCTGCCACTGAGGCTGGTGCAGAGACTGAGCCATCTCCATCTGTGCCACCCGAGAGGAACCCCAGCTCTGCCAGCGTCTGGGCTCTGAGCAGTTCCCTTTGCTTCCCGTAGTGCTACAAGAGCTCCAAGGACCGTCAGCCACACGTGGAGGTGCCCCTGGGCTCCTGCAATGTCATCTACGTCCCCAAGGACGGGCGGCGCAAGAAGCACGAGCTGCGATTCTCGCTACCGGGGGCCGAGGCGCTGGTGCTGGCCGTGCAGAGCAAGGAGCAGGCTGAGGAGTGGCTGAAGGTACCACAGCCCTGGGAAAGGTCTTGCCCCCCTGGAAGGGGGCTTTGCTCCCATCTCTTATCGTCTGGGGGGCTGGCCAGATGCTTCCCAGGACCAGGGCGTCTCCGGTGCTGATAGCCCCCGATGTTTGCTCTCCCCCTCCTCTTCCCCATGGCCCTTTCCTGCCTTTGTTCAGGGGCAGGAGGCGGGGGCCATGGTGGGAAAGGAGCCTCTGAGCTCACCACAAACCCCGCTGTTACCCCACAAGTGGGAGAACAGGGTTGTTTTACACAGCCACGCTGTGCCTGCCTGTAAAACAGGGGGTCCTGGGGTGTCCTGTGCTGGCAGGATGACTGTGGCTCAGCACCCACGGCCCTCGCCTCTGATTGACAGAGATTCCCAAAGTCTCTGCCAAAATCTGCCAAACTAGTTGCAGTTTTGGAGGGGCCAAGGTGTGGGTCACACCTCAGCAAGCTGGGCTGGTGCCCTCAGCAGGGCTTGCTGGCCTGTTCTGCAAAGAACAGGATACATCCCAGGGGTTCAGCCTCTCGCTGGCAGCAAGATGGGAGCATGCTGAGCCAAGGGGAAGGAAGATGCCCTGTCCCTTGGGTCCATTTTGAGTGTCTGCTGGGGGCTGTCTCCGCAGGTGATAAAGGAAGCCAGCAGTCCGGCTGCAGGCGGGATGGAAGCCCCCACCTCCCCGATGATGCCTTGCAAGCTGGACCTGGATAAGGTGATGGCTTCTAACCACCTCACCAAAGTGCTGCATGGGGCTGCTGTGGCCAAGACTGGGGAATGCGGGGCTGGAAACACCGAGCTCCTGGCGCTGGGCGAGGAATCCTTCTCATCCTCACAGCAGCTCTGTGAGGCTTATGGGGCTCTGTACCCCTGGGGAAGGGGAACAGCACTCACCTGGTACCATGACACATCCTAGCCCTGCGCAGGAGGGTTGAAAGGCTGGTAGTGGCTGTTGCCTGGGGGCAGCGCAGAGGGATGCTGCTGACAGGGGGGATGCTGCTGACAGGGGCGATGCTGTTGATGGGGATGCTGCTGACAGGGTCCCTGCTCTGCTCTCCCGCAGCGTCTGTCACAGGAGAAGCACACCTCTGATTCAGACAGTGTGGCCACGGGTGAGACCAGCTCCACAGCAGTGCGCAGAGAGCCTGGCGAGCATGGTACAGTCCCTGACCCAGCCGTGCTGACTGTCCCCCAGCTGAGGGTCATCTGTGTGCTCCATAGCTGAGAGCATCCTCTCCCCGTGAGGTGGATGCCATGAAACGCACCAGGGGCACACAGCTACCCTGTCTTCCTTCCAGGGAAGGGCAAAAAGAGTGGCTTGGCTGACCTGAAGGGCTCGATGAGCCGCGCAGCGGGGAAGAAGATCACCAGGATCATCAGCTTCTCCAAGAAGAAGCCTTCCCCCGAGGACACGCAGACCTCCTCCACCGAGGAGGACATCCCCTGCTGCGGTTCGTGCGGGTTGGGGCAGAGAGGGCTCGGCTCATGTGGGGCTGGAGCGGTGGGGAGCAGCATCCTTCCTCCCCTATAGGGGGCAGACAGGGGGTAAAGGGGCAGTGGGGTGGGGGCAAGGGCATGGAGCTGCTCCAGGCCTGTGATATGCCTCAGGCTATGAAATGGTGCCCAGTCCCAGTTCTCCAAATAGCTGTGATGCCCAGGGAACCATGTTCCACTGTTACTTGTATCCAGAAAACAGGCTTAGGTCACTGTGTGGCACTGAGCTGGCACCTCACCTGGAACCAGGGTGTTCCTGATGGCTCTCTGTGGGGAAACTGAGGCACACAAGGACCAAAGGAGTAGGGAGCCATGCTGTAATCTCTGTGCAGCCATGTCTGAGACCCTTCCCTTGACCCTACCACCCCCAGGCTACCTCAGTGTCCTGGTTAACCAGTGCTGGAAGGAGCGCTGGTGTCGCCTCAAGGGCAACACCCTCTACTTCCACAAGGACCGCACTGACCTGCGGACACACGTGAATGCCATCGTGCTCCGGGGCTGCGAGGTGGCCCCGGGGCTGGGCCCCAAACACCCCTTTGCCTTCCGCATCCTTCGCAACGGGCAGGAGGTGGTGGCGCTGGAGGTAAGCAGGCAGTGGGGTGGTCAGGGGGTGTTGGGGACCATCTCCTGTGATGATCCCCACTTGCATGCAAGCAGTGCTGTGTTTTCCCCTCCCCTGCATGTCAAGGAAGCCCAGGGCTGGGGGTCTTGAGGCCTCTTCCATGTGCCTGTGTGCTTTTTCATATGGACCCTCCTAAGTCTTGCACACACGCTTCATGTCATAAAGCGCTTCTCCACAGCAGGGCTTTGTGTTGGGAGACAAGAGTGAGGACAAGGGTTCGGGAGCTTGGCATGCACCCCAATCCCTTTTCTTCCCCATAGGCAAGCTGCTCCGAAGACCTGGGCCGCTGGCTGGGTCTCCTCTTGGTGGAGACGGGCTCACAGACAGCACCAGAGGCCCTGCACTACGACTATGTGGATGTGGAGACCATTGCCAACATAGTGACGGCTGTGAGGCACTCCTACCTGTAAGGCTGTCCTCCTGCTGTGCTGTGGGCTGGCAAGGGGCTGTTCTGGGGGCAGTGCATTGGGCTGGGAATGGAGATCCTCACCCCTTGTGCTCCCTAGAAAAGGCCCAGACTGGGATACTGTTTGTGCTGTGATGGTGGGGAAAGCCACTGCCCCAGAGGTTGGGCAGCCCAAAGCAGGGCAGTTTCCCTTGTAAGGAATGGAAAGCATAAAGTGTTTCATCAGTGTGGATGAAGGACTCAAGGGATACGTGTGGTAAGGCAGAGTGAGTAGGGTAGGGTAGAGCAGAGTGCTCATGAGTGAAGCTGAGAATGCAATGCGGGAATCCCTCTGAGATGAAATGGCTCAATGTGGGGCTGGCAAATGGAAGTGAATACCCCATCTCTCCTCCTGCAGGTGGGCCAGCTCCTCCCAAGACCACCAGCCAGACTCCTCCCGTGTGGTGTACGATGATGTCCCCTATGAGAAGGTTCAGGTGGGTGAGGCTCCATGGCTCGCCCTCTCCCACCACTGTGGCCAGGCTACAGAAGATGCTCTGTGACGGCCCCATTGGTGTTACAGCACGGTGTCCTCCTGTCCCACCGCAGGCTGAGGAGCGGCCAGCAGGCGCACAGGTGAAGCGCCATGCATCCTCCTGCAGTGAGAAATCGCGGCGGGTGGACCCACAAGTGAAGGTCAAGAGGCACGCGTCAAGTGAGTGGGGCCCTGAGCCACAGAGCTCCATGGGGACCCTGGCCAGGACCAGGGGATGCTGCTTCCACAAGGGGGTCTGCAGCCAGGCTGGGGCTGACCGGCTCTGGCACACGGGTGATGGGTTGTGCTGCGCCAGCTCAGCTGCCACCGGTGCTGCTAGACCTGGAGCCTTCCTGACAGGGTCTCCTTGGGCATGCAGATGCCAACCAGTACAGGTATGGTAAGAACCGGGCGGAGGAGGATGCCAGGCGATTTCTGACAGAGAAGGAGAAGCTGGAGAAGGAGAAAGCATCGATCCGCAGCGAGCTGGTGTTGCTGCGGAAAGAGAAGCGAGAGTTGCGGGAAGCAATGAAGAGCAGCACGGGTAGGTTGGTGCCATCCAAGTGCTGCAGCTGCGGCTGCTTGAAGGCACTGTGGTGCAGAGCTGGGGACACTGGGCTGGTGGCGGCACTGCGGCTGTGAGCCAGGCTGGCTGCAGCCCGCTGGCAGGCTGGCAGCCCCATCTAGTGTCCCAACCCAGGAGGATGGCTGGCTTCTCCATCCCTGGGCAAAGGAGCTGAGCTGGTGCGCTTGTGAAAGCAGGGCCGAAGCTGCAGGAGCTGGAGCAGCAGGTGGCGGTGCTGGAGGAGCAGTGCCGGCAGAAGGAGGAGGGACGCGTCGATCTGGAGCTGAAGCTGACCGAAGTTAAGGAGCGGCTGAAGCAGTCGCTGGCGGGAGGCCCGGCCCTGGGGCTGGCTGTGACCAGCAAGGCTGAGAATGGGGTATGCATCCTTTCTTCCTGCTTCCAGCTTCCCCTAGCAGTGGTGCTTGGGTGGCGGGGGAAGCAGCACATGGAGAAGAAGGGATATCCCTGCCCCTTTGTCTCATTGTGGACACAGGTGGGAAGCAAAGCATCGGTTAGGTTTGGTCACATCAGTTTTGACCTCAAGACAGTTTGTGCTTTTTCTTCTTCCTGACTGTCCTTGTTCCCTGAATCTCCTAAATCCTTGTCCTTCTTGCTCCCTCTTTTCTCCAGGAAGCTACAAACAAGCCAAATGGGAGCACCCCTGAGCACCTGGTCCCTGTTAACTGTGCAGCTGAACTGAGGAAAAGAAGTCCCTCCATAATCCCTGCCAACAAGGGGAACGTGCTGCGGAAGGCCAAGGTCCTGCTTCACTTACCCTCTCCTCCCTGGCCCCATGGGAAATCTCAGCCTTTGCCCTGTCCCCTTTGCTTGATCGTGAAATTGGGGGATTGGGGTTTGGCTCCGTACCCCAAAAGCAAAGGGTACTGCCAGGGTCCCCTGCAGCCAGGCTGACCCAGCTCAGAAGCACTCACTGCTGGCATGATCCCAGCCTGCAGGGAGATTTGGGAAGTGCAGGCTGGGTGGCAGGGGCTAGAGCATTGCTTTTACAATGCCTAAGGCAGCAGTAACCCCAGCCTTTGAAGATGCTGAACTGGCCCAAAGCCCCCAGAAGGGAGGGATGCCCTTGAGCTCAGTGCTCACTTCTCCAGCAATGTCTCCTCATCCGCTGCTTTTTGTCCTTTCTCTGCAGGAATGGGAAAAGAAGCAGACTTAAGCCAGGCTGCAGGAATGCCTGCCAAGCCCCAATGGACACTGGGGCTCATGGAAGAGCTACAAGCCCCCTTTCTCCAAGGCACATGGGGCGAGAGACGCTGTCCCACACCCCACCACTGCAGCACCATCTGCCTCGTGGGCAACACTATGAACCATGGGGAAGGGGCGGGAGGGGGATCTGGGAGGCGGGTGGGGAAAGGGGAGTCCTTTCTGGATCAGGGTCACATATTACTGGGAAACCCATCTCTGGGGGAGCCTCCCTGGGGCAGGAGTTCAGCACAAGATGCATAAGGAAGGAGAGGGGTGTCAGTCGGCACTGCCTGCGTGCACTGTGATTTATCAGGATCAGCGTGTGCCACCCTGGGGATGCTGGCAGCCAGTCTAAAGCTTTTCAAAGTGACCACAGACTTGGGGTTTTTTTGCCCCCTTCAGTGTTGGAGTTCATGAGCTGCTCAGGACCGGACACTTTGGAGATGCCGATCATTTGCCCTGCTCACTGCTCCCAGGTCTGCGGGATCTCATCTCAGGGTTCCTTATATCTCAAGCTCAAATGCCCTTGTCCAGTATTTCCTTCTTGTCTTGCAAGCAGTAAGGGTGAGGGCATGCTGGCTTCCCTTGGGAATGAACAAAACTCAAGTGTCAGCATTTGAAAGCAAATTAACAATGGACACTCTTCAACATTGCTAAACAGCTTAGAAGTGCTGCAAAGGGCTGAGGCTGAAGGCAGCCCGGCTCTCTCTTCCCTAGCCCCATGCTAGCTTCTGGGGGCAGCAGGGAAAAGGGACAAGGCTGTCTCCCAGCCAACAGCGCATTCACACTATTGCTGCTGCAGTCAGATACAGTTTGGCAAGGCATGTGGTCAAAATGGAGTGAAGGGAAGTTTAAAACAAAACACAAAAGACCAAAAAAGGTGCTTTCAAATGAGGGGAGGAACAGAAAAGAGAAATGGAGGAAGGTCAATTAGCACTGGCAGAAACGAGGGATAGGAGTGAAAAGGAAAGGTCCAGGCTTTTGTGCCGGGAACAAGTGAGCAGGCCAGTCACCCACTCATGCTAACAGCTGCACCATTAACCTTTGGAGCTCTCTCTCAAAGCCCTCTTGTTGGTAACCAGGTAAGCAGCTTTCAATAAACACGCTGGCACCGGCCTGCCTGCCCTAGCCCTGCTTCTAGGGGGAGGGTGGATAAAATGCTTCTCCACGGGGAATGGGGTGGGCTCAGCACCCCTGCAGCACTGCCAGGGGCCAGGATGGGGGAATCTCAGACTGTCA
Source organism: Pezoporus wallicus (assembly GCF_028554395.1). Classification (NCBI taxonomy): domain Eukaryota; kingdom Metazoa; phylum Chordata; class Aves; order Psittaciformes; family Psittacidae; genus Pezoporus; species Pezoporus wallicus. The sequence continues at coordinate 740,968 of NW_026638191.1, forward strand.
GCTCAGAGCCAGGATTTACCGGCTGCCCACTCCCAAGGATAAGGTGCAAGAAGCCCTGCTCCTGATGTGCTTGTACTTCCTATCAGCTTCCCTGTGCTGACTGTCACGGCTCCTGTCCCCTCCAGGCCTGCAGCTGCACCACCCCATTTCCCATCAGAAAAGGGTGGAAACCCTCTTCTCCAAGTTTCACCTCTCCCACTAAGGAGACAAGGAGCCTGTGCCCACAGTGGGCAGAACTGGAGCTGGACCCTACTACAGGCATATAATAGAATCACAGACTGGTTTGGGTTGGAAGGGGCCTTAAGCTCATCCAGTTCCAACCTCTGCCACAGGCAAGGACACCTTCCACTGGAGCACCTTGATCCAAGCCCGTGTCCAACCTGGCCTTGAGCACTGCCAGGGATGGGGCAGCCACAGCTTCTCTGGGCACCCTGTGCCAGCGCCTCAGCACCCTCACAGGGAAGAGCTCCTGCCTAAGAGCTCATCCCAGTCTCCCCTCTGGCAGGTTAAAGCCATTCCCCTCCCGTTGTCACTACACTCCCGTTAGATCCCTCCCCACCTCTGACTGACCCGTCAAAGGCACACCGCCACCGCTTGGGGGATTTTTACTGTTTCTTTACCAAGAGGTAAGAAGCACCATTTCCTCCACCTCGGGTCCGCCTGCTGGGCCAAGCCGCTTGGTATTTGCTGATCAAGAGCTGAACCCATCCCGTTATCACCCCTCAGCTCACAGCCACACCACCCCGATGCACTGTGCCGCCAAACTCGGCCCGGCCCCGCTGCGCTGCCCGCCGGGCCTCGCAGGGGCTGCCGGGAGCTGTAGTCTGCGGGCGGTGGCGCTGCGCTGCAGGCGGCGCCGTGGCTGTGCGGGGCCATGGCCGCCCGCTCCGTGCGGCGGCTCGGCAGCGGGCTCTCGCTCGGCGGCGCGGCGCGGCGGGGCAGGTACGTGCTGCGGTGCGAGTGTGGGAGCGGCCGCGTGTCCCCGCAGCCGTTCGCGGCCGCGGCGCTGAACCCTCCCCGCCCCGCGGTGCGGGACGTGGCAGCCCCGGGCCCGGGCCTGGCGAGGAGCCGCGGCGGCGCCGGGCCCGGAGCGCCCGGCGGGTGTGGGGCGGCGCCGGGAGGGCCCCGTACCCCCGGGAGGGCTTCAGTTTCCCCTCACCAGGGCAGCGCTGCCCACCGTCAGAAGGCCCGGGACAAAAACGGGCTCGCAATAATCAGTCTCTTGTCTGGAAACGTGTCATTTTGAGGAGGAATTAATTGTAATTCCTAGCGAAAGGCGTTTCTGCGGTCAGTGAGCCGCGGTGTGAGGTTGTGTCCTGCCGTTACACGTATCCACGGGTGATTTCTGCATCTCTTCCTGACTGTCTGAACCATTTATGCGTGAATTACATGTTGCATGTGCTCCTTGGGGTTTATCCTCGGTAGTGATGCGGCACCTGTGCTCTCAGCGTGCTCTGGATGGATGAGGGAAGAGGATACGTTTAACTGGGCCGCTATTGAGCAGAAAAAACAGTGTCCATTCTTATCTTTGGACATGGTGGGATATGGCTTGTAAAAGGGAAATCCATAACAGGTGCTTTGGTTATTGGAGTAAAATGTGGGCAGAAAAGTTTATTCTATGTTAGTTTATTCTAGAGGGGGTTTTCCCGTGGAAGAAAAAAAAAGACCATTTAAATGCATTAAAATAATTCTGCAGCATGTAATAGAAGCAGCGGTGTGTGGGACTAGATGTAAAGGTGCTTGGTGAAAGTCATCCCTTTATATGCTCATATATATGTGAAAACTGTTCACAGTGTGCACCAAGTTGGAAGTAGGTGGCTTTGATGGGAGCTGATCCACAGAGGGTTGCTTGTGCAGCCTGGAGAAGAGAAGGCTCCGGGGAACCTTAGATCAGTTCCCAGTGCCTAAAGGGGCTACAAGAAACCTGGAGAGGGGCTTTGGACAAGGGCCTGTGGGGACAGGCCAAGGGGAATGGCTTTAACTTGACCCAGGAGAAATTGAGATGAGCTCTTAGGCAGAAGCTCTTCCCTGTGAGGGTGCTGAGGCGCTGGCACAGGGTGCCCAGAGAAGCTGTGGCTGCCCCATCCCTGGCAGTGTTCAAGGCCAGGCTGGACACAGGGGCTTGGAGCAACCTGCTCCAGTGGAAGGTGTCCCTGCCTGTGGCAGGGGGTTGAATCTGGATGAGCTTTAAGATCCCTTCCAACACAAGTCTGTGAGTCTGTGATTCTATAAACTCACTGCAGTCAGGAGCCTGCTGCCCAGTTTAACTCTGTCCTGTGTTAAGGTGCAGTTGTGTGCTCCAGTTCCATGGGAGAGGAATCCACATAGAATTGATCTCTGGTATCACTTCCTGATGAAACTGAGCACAGTAATTGGGGGTCGTTAGGAGACTTCCTGCCAAAGCAAGCTCATGGAGTTAAACCACTGCTAATGCAGATGTTTCTGTGTGTCTCACCACTTGCGTGCTTTGTCATGCTAATTTGGGAGGAGGAGGGAGTGTTTAAGGAGAGGTGTGGTAGGACCCTTGTGTTCAGAGGGAACAAGACAGTCTTGGAACATTTCACCATCGTGCCTATGCTCCAGAAAGAGGTGATACTGTTGTTCTGACCACAGAGGGGTGTTCTGATCGCGTAAATTATGATCTTTAAGGACAGTTGGCTTAAGCCATGTGGCTACAGTCAACTTGTCTGCTACATCTATCTGTCTGGTTTTGTGACATCACTTTGTAAATCCTTCTGTATCACCAGCTTAGTTGTATAATCCCTTCACATGCTCTGGGACTTCCATGTGTCTGTCACTTTAGGATGTGTCAACTTCCTCCAGGGGGATTTCTGCCTATTTTTAGGGTGGCTGTGATCAAGACTGTGTTTGAAGATGGAGCACAGTGCAGTGGACAGACTATAAATGGCACTTGCCCATTTTAGTGGCAAGGAAGATGTAAATTGGGTGGCATTTTCAATTCTGCATAATAAGAATTTCCTTTGGAGTCAGTCTGTGGTTCTTGCATCCTGCCTACAACTTTTAAGGCAGTTCGTCTGAGCAGCACACGATGCATGGGGCATGTCACTGCATGGGGGAATGCTCTGTGGCTCGGTTTCAGGAGCTGGAGAAAGGAGTCCATGCAGGCAACTCTCTGCTTCACGTAGGCAGGTCCCTGCAGCTGAGGCACCAGCTCATTCCTGCCCCTCTCCTACACACCAAAACACACCCATTGGAGTAGTGTAAATCACTTGCAGAGGGAAATGACGCACCTTTGTTTCGTGGATGCAAGAGTTAACTCATTTGTGTAGCTTTTTTAAGGCATGAGAGTCTAACCTGTGGGGTGCCTGCCAAGGCTGCTTCCTCAGCTGCATTTCAGGTTCCTTGCTTCATCTGTAGCACGGCCAATTTCCGTCCCTGCAGCTCTTTAAGTGAAAGGTAAGATGGTAAAGGACAGAGCTTGTAGTTGGTGCTTACCATGGACACACCTTTTATTTTACAGTGGAAGCTATGCAGTTGTTTAAAGCTTCATGGATTGATTTTGAAGCCTTGGTGAAGGGGGTCCTGTGTCCTCACCTCCAATTTAGTCTAATTTCTGTAACTTAGAAAAAGTGCTGTGTTAACCAGTCAACACACAAAGGTGGCAAGCATCTTGGAAATCATTCGAGATGGGGTCTTGTGCCTTAAACTGATCTCTGCAGCCAGGGATAAAATATGGGGTTATCTTCTGTGTTGGCATTCCTGAAACCCAGAACTGCAGTGGCTGGGTAGCTCTTTTAAAAAAGCCTGGTGACAGCCCCTCTCCTGGTTCTTTAAAGATTAAATGAGAAGAACATCTTATTCTACAGCAAGTGTAGGTAGCAGAAGCACTTTCGGACTAGTATTTGGCATGCAGTGTGCTGAAAAGGAACGGTTTGACATACAGATAGTGTTTTAAGTACTTAATAAAAAAATTCATATGCAAATGCCTTCAGTTGGGAAAAAGGAAGTTTGTCATTAGTGCTGTATTTAGCAACCTTGTACTAAAGATACGCTGAGGCAACATCTGGGCTGTTAAATTTGGGGTGATGGGAGATGCTAGGGCACATATAAACCTCTTAAACTGTGCTTTGGTCAAAGAGCCCTGGCTGCCACCCAAAGGGGGACACCTCTTCCCTTCCCCATATTCTCCCTTCCACATGTCACCAGGCTTCATGTCTCCTGTACTGGCACTTGCACTCATCTGATCTGTCAGCAGACCTATTCAGGGACACAGAAAAGTCTTTTTGTTTTGTAGGGTTAGTTTTCAGCTGGTTTAACTCCCTGCAGCTTCATTCTGCACAGCTCTAGTACTGAAGTAAGGGGAGCAAAACATGTCCCTTCCATTTGCTGCTGTAAGCTCAGCTTAGCTGGACTACTGAACTGCACTTTGGTCTTATGGTCCATTTGACAGACCCAGAAACAAATGATGGACTCTTCTGTGACATTGTAACTGAGCAATATAAGCCTTGCTGAAAAGTAAGAAAGCTTTTAATGGTGCAGGCCTGGTATTGTGAGCTCACTCTATTGATTGTAGAGCCTGAATTAGCATCTCTGGGCAGTGTTGAATTGTGCTGTATAAACACACAAGTTTGAGTCAGAGCCAGCACAGTGATTTCCGTGCCATGCTTCATTTGACTCAGTAGAGGTGCACTTAGTATATGCAAAACCCCTCTATTAAAGGGGATGTTGAAAGCCCTGCTCAGAGGAAGAGCTCAGGCATTCCCAAAAAAGGAGATACCCTTCCTTGTTAAGTGTATACTGAAGTGTTTCCTGAATGGAGCTGATCTGGAAGGAAATTGAACTTTCTTCTGTACACCTATTCTAGGTCTAGACCTGTATAAAGTCATGAGAGGGGAGATGGGCTGAGGCTTTGGCCTCATGCTGGCAAGAACGGGTCCTGTCTAGGTCCGTTTGTAAAAGTGGTGTAGGAGGGGGAGTGGAAGCTCTTGGTTTCACTCTGGCAGTGACAGCATTGTTCCTGCCGGAGAAGGACTTTTTAGAAAAGAACAGAATGAAGCAAAAAAGTATTTTCACACTGGGTTTGATCATCTTCTGACCTAACCGTTTTCAGCCAGACTTCTATTATCCAGTTTTTGGGAAACCTGTGGGGTTGTTACTGAGGCGGTGTTCATGCAGCTCAGCCCAATTATCCGCCTCTGTGGTGGTTTCATCATCTCATCTGCAAGTTGTGGAGTCAGCTCCTGGGTGAGCTCCACCTGCTGTACCAGCACAACCTTTGGCAAGTGTGCTTTTTAGATGAAAAGCATACTTGGGATGAAAAAGTCACTGCAGATAAGGTAGGCTTCAGCACTTGGGGCTTGGGCTTGTTTTGGGTTTTGGTTTTTTTTTGCCTTTGGGACTTCATTGCCAGTAGAGATAAAAATAGTTTAAGTGCTTAGAACTGTTGGAGAATATTAGGCACAACTTTCAGTTGGCATGCTCAATCCCTTTTCCAGAGCTAATGGAGCTGTGAAGGTCCTGGCAGAAGGCTCCAGAATATTTGGGGTGTACAAAACTTGGTCATGTCTCTGACAGTTCTCTTTCATCTCTTAACTGCAGTCAGTGTGAAAGCTGGTTCAGTCTAGCGAGTGCTACTTTGCAAGAACTGATTGGCAAAAGCTTCAAACTCTCCTCTTTGCTCAATAGGAGAAAAACTGAATACATCAAATACTGTGTCTGGGGTTTTCTACATCACTAAAACCAGCTTTATACTGCTCAACTCCTCAAGACTACCTTGCAAAAGCTTGCTGAAGTTTGCCATTTGGTATTGACTGCCTGTACTGGGGGTCAGCAAAAATGCAACCCACAGCTTGTTTACGTGTGAAAATCGGAGTCGTTGCAAGGCGTGTCAAGGAAGTGTTCAGCCTCTGTAGTGACATGAGTGTAAAGTAAAAGAAGTTTTCAAAACATCTCTTTGTGCTTCTGTGCTGCTTGTCTGTATTTCCTGAGAGGAGCTAAGATTTTATCTAGAACCTGTGTGCCTTTTGTAAGAGCTGCTTTTAGTAACAACACTAAACTCAAATTCTTGTTGAGCCTGTTGTTACTTAACTTCCCTTCTTTGTCGTTAGCTTATGTTTTAGGGGGTCCCCCCGTGTTTTCAGCACTGCAGCTCAGCAGAGAAGTACAGGAGACGAGTGCGGCCCAGAGGATCCCCATGATGAGCCCAAGCATCCCCTTTCTGACTGTGCCATAAAGCACAAAGCCATCAAATTGGAAGAACAAGTCCGAGATTTAACTGTGAGTATGCTGCTGGTGGCATCTTTCATTCAGCCCCTGTGACTTGGTCTGTCTTTCACACCCAGCTTTGTCTGTAAGCCCTATAGCACATACACAACACCGCTGTGCTGTGGCAGACTTCAAAGCAGCTGTGCTTTAAGTGTGAGAGGTTGCACTGTGGAAGTACAGTCTGCCTTCCCCAGAAACGCCATCTGTCAGTGGTACCTAGGAGCAAGACACTGGGAGTATGATCTTGACAGGCAAAACTGTGTGTTGGAGATGGTCTGGTCAATTCTTTCACAGCATTGTACAGAGGGAATGGCAGTAGCTTTGTCGTAATTAGCATCACATACTGTGTTGCACCAGATCTGGATTGTCTGAGAAGGGACGTCCTCTATAGTGACAGCGGTGTGGTGGAGATGGTGGGGATCACGTTATAGGAACTTTGAAGAACAGATGTGACAAAGGAGAGGATTAAATACCGGAGCACCAGGCAACTCTGGAGATAATCACCCTGAGAATACTACTGCACCAAGTGATAAATCAGCCGTTTGTGGAGCCGTTGCTGGGACCACCAGTGCCTGCTAGAGGAGGGAGTGTCTCAGTAGTTGCAGTGAGTCACGCAAAAAGCAGCAGCCTGTCATTGATGTTCAGTTGAGCTGCACCCCAAATGCTTCTGGCCTTCACTTGGGTCTTTTGAGGGAGTTGCATTTGTGCTGATGGATCAGGAGAGGGACTTGGGTTTGCATGTAATGACAAGGAGGAGCCCAGCACAACCTTCTGATCTGAAGCAGGCTCTATTTAAAGCTTAAGGGATTGCCAGCTGTCAGGAAGTGGGTTTTATCTCTTTGTTTGATGTCTCCCCTTGTGATGGTGGTTACAGGAGCGATACCGGAAAGCTTTGGCAGATTCTGAGAATGTCCGGAGGAGAACACAGAAGTTTGTGGAAGATGCCAAGCTCTTTGGTAAGTGAAAGGAGGCTGAGATGTGTTTACTGCACTATCATGGCTGTCTGAGTATAAAGGGCTGATCAGCAGTGTTTCTCTGCCCCTGTTCTGCACTCAGTCATTGTAAAGTCTGGCATGATATTTGCCTGGACTCTTGGTGTCCGGGCTTACTCACTGTTTTCCTGTGTGTCCAGCAGTGTCCTGTCAGGGTTACCTCAGTGACTCTTCTGTGATTTTTTTTCATTTTTTTAATTTTGTTTTTTAAATAGAATAGGTCTAGTGCAGCTGAGCGCAGTTCTCCTGACTTGGTTGAAATTTCAGGCTTTTCTGCGTGCTGAGAATTAGCTCTGGCAAGGGTGTATGATGTACTCTTAGCCGTGTTACCAGGTTGTGATCTTTACCATATTAACAGCTTCTCTTCTGCTCTAGCTTTTAGGAGGTAGATCCTGCCTGGGACAAAGGTTGTAAATTCCCAGATCAGATGTTCCTTAAAACTTTTATAAGAAATACTTTAATATCAGGGAAGATAACTGGATTTGTAGCTTTGACAACATAAATGATTCAATGAGCTGGTTGGTAATCAGTCTCCTTCTGTCTGCTCCTTTGTTGCTTCTCCTTCATGCTTCTTCGTTCTGCGCTTGTTTAAACATGTATGTACAACTATTGACGGAACCTAACTATTGTTTCTTTCTCTGTTTTCCTAATGTGTGTTTCCAGTAAGTTCATTACAGCATCTATGTAACTGAGGGAGGCTGGTTTTCCTGACATTTCTGCACTGTGTACTGCACCACTTCTACTGATGTATACAATCTAACCCCTTTTTTCTAATGAAAAAGACTGCATGACTTTTGATGACCAACCCAAGGACCATTCTGTCCAGCCTTCCACAGTGGTTTTAACTTACGAATAAAATTGTGGTTGTACCTTGGAATGGTCATATATTATTTTTACTTCCCCCCATTGTATTTATTTCCCATGTGCATGGGCATTTGTGTGAGTGGCTTGGCAAAACATTTGTCTGTGGGACCGTGTGAGACCATGTGTGGAATAGTGTCCTAAATGGCAAGTCTTAATTGCTAGAATTTCTTGGAGTGAAACACTAATGGTCTGCTTTGTCAGGTATACTATATATATTTGTGTGTATTTATGGATGTACCTTTCCTGCACACACCTTGATCTGGGGAATCTTGATAATTACCCATGTAATGCTAAAGCTTTGGCTACAGGATACAGAAGACACTGTCTGCTCTTGCTGAAGTAGCAATTCAGTTAGCAGCTTTAAAGGGGCTTTGAAACTGCTGTGACTGTGCCTGTCATCAGTGCTGTAGCTCTGTATGTTCTACCCTTCATTTACTTCTTGCTTCTTTGTGCCCGTAGGGATCCAGAGTTTCTGCAAAGACCTTGTGGAGGTAGCAGATATCTTGGAGAAGACCGCTGAGAGCGCTGCAGAAGAAGCAGAGCCTAGTAATCCAAACCCAACCCTGATGAAAATCTACGAAGGTCTCTCTCTCATAGAGGCCAAATTGCAAAGTGTATTTGCCAAACATGGCCTTCAGAAGATGAACCCTGTTGGTGGCAAATATGATCCATATGACCATGAAATAGTCTGCCATGTGCCAGCAGAGGGGATGCAGCCGGGCACGATAGCACTGGTGACTCAGGATGGGTATAAACTCCATGGTCGCACCATCAGACATGCGCTCGTCGGTGTGGCAGTAGAGTCACAGGAATGACGTGGGCTTGCCCACCAGCATCTGGGACCTTGCTGTGCTGAGGACCCCTTAGCACTCAGTGACAACTGCAGCTGCATGTCTTTACTTATTTATTAAGCTAGGTTTGTACTGTATGTTGGCTTCTTTATAATGTGTGCAGTCATTTTGGCATTCATTCTAAGGTACTTGTATATTTAATAATCCTTTTTGGGGTATGTGGAGTAAGTAGTACTAGGAGTCCTGCTATTTGTCAGAAACATGGCACTGTAGCCCCTTTCTCCATTGCTCATTTCTCCATTAAGACTTGTACGGGGAAGAGGGGAGATATGGGAGAGAAAGGGAATTCTCTGAGAGCTAAGGAATCTTGTCTCCTGGCTCCATCTCTGAGATGGATTCCTGCAGCAGCCTTCAGAAAAGTCACTTCTCTGCCTCAGTTTCCATATCTGTATTAAGGGAGTATAATAATACTTACTGACCTACCTCACAGGGATGTGGTGAGGCTTTTTCTTTGCAAAGCACTCAGAAGAGAAAAAGCCCAAAGGGCTGGGTATTATTATCAGGCTGTTTTGGTGTCTTCCCTTGTCCCCAGACCCTTCAGGTGGGGATGAAGATCATCACCTGAAATGACATTGAGGGGCAACTTTTTCTTATTTTCCATTCAACTTCAGGAAAAGAATCCTGAATTAATGAAATCTCTCTTGTACTACAGTTGAATAGGGCTGAGGTTTTGAAGAGAATTTGGTTGTTAGGTCAGACTAATATGTTAATATTTGTTCTGCAGGTAAAATTTCAGCTTACCTCCTTGTTCCTAAAGGTAAAACAAGGGGTTGTGGTTCTTGGTGAAAACAGAAAACTGTTCTCAAATCTCTTTTTCTCTAACCAAAACCTGTATTTTAGAGGAGAGTAATTTCTCTTCCCTGATGGGTATTTGTGCAGCGTTGAAGCATGATAAACTATATGCTCTTTGTTGCAGCTGCTGGCAAAATGGAGATGCGCCCTTAAGCAGGAAATCTGGACTGTTCTATTTTCTCAGCTCCCCAATAATGGTACTCAGATAACACCAACTTCCAGTTCACATTCAGACTCTACCTTTGTGTGCCCACAGTAAATGTTAAACCTTTGGGGTTTTGATGCAAGAAGAGAAATATTTTCTACTAGAAATCTGAAGTGCCCTTGAACCAATTTTAGCAGCAGTGACAAGAAAGCAAGAGAAGCATAAAGCTGAGGAAGTGAAAGTTGACCTCAAGCCATCCTCTTAGTTGCAGGCATGTTGTTGTCACAGCATGGCATATGTATTTCCCAGTGGTCCTTTTGCCTGGGAGTCCATTTATCTCAGCTGAACGGATGCAGTCACTGAGTAAGATCAGAATGTAACCCTTTACAGAGAAGCAAACAGTATAGTGACAGAAGAGTTTTATAAAACCAGCCTGTGGTCTGCACAACACAAAGCCAAGGCAGGAATGGTTGTTTTCAGGTTGATCCTTGCTGATTCATTAATTCCTGCCTTTTTACTTGCTAGAATTGGATCCATGGCCTGGCAGTTATTTGATACCCACTTCCAAAAGCTATTTATTTTGGATCCCATCACTGGTTTGGAAGGAAGCTTATTCTTCTCCCATTCCTTTGCAGGCTTCAGTTGCATAATCCTTTTGTGGTAGACTTCAAGATTACCGCAGCCTTCACTTAGCAGCTATCGACAGTGATCTGGGGAGACTCTGTGCAGTTGATGACTGTCAGTCCAGAAATTTAAGGAAGATGCATGTTTTTAATATGCTTCATGCAAGCTGCTTAGGTGACAGCTCTATGGGGGTGACTCGGTAGCAGATATATTTGAAGTGCAGTTTTCTGCCACTGCGTAGTTAGGTTTTCAGGCAGGTACTTGTGTTTTCAACCCTGAAACAGTGCTTCATGGCAGCATTAGATCATTTTGGACTAACCTCTTGTTCGGTGCTCCTGTTGTAACGTGGTGTTGGAAATCTCAGATATGCAGGACCTCCTGTTCGTTGTTTTTCTGGTCTGCATGCTGACTGGGCCACCAGGTTATGCTGTTACCCAAGACAAAGAACAGGTAAAATACAAGACGTGGCAATGCAAGTCTTGCTGTTCTGCCTCAAGACTCTCTGCAGCCTGTTTGAGGAAACTGTCTTCAGCTGGAAGGAGCACTGGTTCTCTGCTGCTTCTTCAGCCTGTGCTGTATCAGCCGAGTCTTTTTGCAATATGAGGAAGAGCTGGTTATGAAAACTTAACCTTGAATGTGAAACTTTCTAAGGAACTAAACAAAAGCAAAGGCATTTTATACAACAGGTAGTTTTCTGTTGTAGCAAGGCTGCAGCTTACCTGAGCCAGATTTAAAAGTCGTGTGTGACCAGAAGTGATGGGATCCAAATCGTCTTTAAATAGACCCACAGAACCCCTTGACTGTGAAGGTGTTCTGTGGCTGCTTGGTCCACCTTCAGACTATTTGCCAGCCTTCCTGCCTCCTCAGCTTGTATTCACCCATTTTTGCCTTAAAGAAATATCCTTAAATGCACTCCAAACCTTCTGTCTGTACTAAGAGGTTATTGATTCAGCTTGTGTGTGGGGGATCTAGTTTCACTGAGGCACTGCTGTGTGGCTAGAACAGGAATCTGAGGGATCCAGTTCCTGTGCAGTCTTTCTCACCTTCCTGCAGGCCCTGTTTAATTTGGGCCAAGTTATTTTCCCTGTTTTTTTTCAATCTATGAAACTTCTCCAGGATCTTACCAGGCTTTTATGCTGATTACTGTAAGATGTACCCATTGTTTAGAGACTTTTACAGACGTTACCAAAGAGATAAATACTGTAGCTGTTGTTTGTCCTTGTTTCTGCTTCCTCTGAATGTTGAAGTGAAAATGAAATAACCAAACCTGGATTCCATTGCAGAATCCAGATTTCCTAGGCAAAACTTGATTCACTTGCCTTTCAAGCACACTTATGATCTCTTTTCTCCTGGATGAGATTGCGTACGGGTGGATTGAGTTTCTCTGCTGTAGGTGCTTGCTCTGTAGGTCTGCCCTGTTTGTGTAAAGCTTGCACACTCAGCACAGTGGGGCAGCCTCCCCCTGCTGCGGTTCCATTGCACTCTGCAGTTACACCAGAGAGGAGACAACCCATGAGCTTTTTCTCTCCGGTCACTTTATCCAATGACTAGTAAAACAGAGGAGAATGTTAACAGGGACAGGATAGAGGAGAGGAAGTGGACATACCTCTTAGTCACTTCCACTCCATTTGCACAGCCACAAACTGGAGAGCTGGGAATGCAGACAGCTAGGTGAGATGTGCAGGTGGTGTTGGTGCATGGACCTGCATTTATGCTTTCGAGAGGTGGCAGTCCCACCAGCAATGTAGGCATTTGCCTTGTTCTGTGACCTTGCTGCACTTGGTGGGATGTATATGAGTTGAGCTCCTGGATGAGTCTCCAGCTGTGCTGTCTCATGAGTGCAGTGGCATCTGAACTCTGACCGGGAGCAGTGTAGAATGTGAATGTTGCTTTGTGGACCTTAAATTCTCAGTGCTTCATCAGCAGAGCTGCTGTTGGGAGACAGCTGTGATAGATCAATAGCTATTAGCAGTCCTTTAATTTTTAAAACCCCCTGTATTTAAGTTTTCTATTGTGAATATTGTAGTATTTTTTTATTTTCAAACTTGGGATGCTCTGATGTTACTTGCAAAGGCAAATGAACAAAGCGTTGCTAATCTCCAAAAACCTAGGTTCTTTTAGTTGTTGGGAAGCCTGTATATATTGTATTGTTTTGTGTTTCTCTGCTCTTTGTTTACCCAAAGGTTCTGACGCAGTATGAAAGACAAAGACTGAAGTGCGGGAGTGGTGCAAGTAATTGACAACAACATTTGAGTTAATGTTGGAAAGGGCTGATTTCCTTTAGATGTCCAGATACTGTCCATTTGCTAATAAAAAAGCATTGCAGTTGCTTCTTCTTCCTTTTTTCCCTGCCCCAGCCTGCTGCTTGTTCTGATTGGGCAGGACTGCAAATGAGAGATGTTGCTATTCTGATCTGATGGTCCAAACTGAGAGCCTTTGGCCATGTTGAACATTTTACTAACAGTGTATCTGGATGTGTGTGCCATGGGTGAGTTGTTGGGTGAGTTGTCAGGGATTTCTGCAGTGATCAGCGGTCCAAGTATGTTGTTCCCTGGTTCTCCTGTGCCTGCTTCTCTGTTCTGAGCAAGTCCTCCGGTGAGCCGTCCTGTAGGGAAACGCTGTCTGCAAGCCTTTGTTGACGGCTCATTCTGCAGAGCTCTGCTAGCAGTCAAACTCTTGATGTCTGGTTTTGCCCTTCTGTTCTCTCACAGCTTTGCTTTGTTGTGGTTTGGGTGTTCTGTGTGTGATGTGCTGTAGCAGGCGTGCTGTAGGTCCTGAGCGCCATCCAGGATGGCTCAGTACACAGCCTATATTAACGCTTGGGATATCCGCAGGTGGGTTGTGATTTCAGGGATTTGTTGGAGAGAAGAACAAGCTTTCCCTGTAGGGTGTGATTGCAGCAGATCTCATTCTCTGCAAAAATAGATGGGCCTCCATTCCTGGTTTTGCTTTAGTCTCCCTAGTTCTGATAGCTATTTATAGGCCTTGCTTGCCTTGTCCTCCTGAAACTTGGAATGCCCCTGGGTACTTCTCACTGGAAAAAAACCTGCAAAAGACCATTTACAAATGGCCTTTATGGGGGGAGAGCTGTATTTCTGTGCCAGCAGGGTTCCCTTACTGCAGAGGTTACATCCCATTGCCAGGGCTCTTCTTTGTGCCCAAGACGTGTGGGCACTGCTCCATGCTCACTAACTGGACTAGACGAGGAAGCAGTGCTGCCTGCTGCTGTGTTAGTTAATTTCTGGCTCTGGTTTTTCTCCGCGGCAACAGTGAGAGTTGGGAGTTCTCAAACCACAGCCATCTGCAGAAAAGCATCGGAGGTTGTGAGCAAAGGGAAGAGCATTTTGCTTCTGGCACAGTATTGCAGAGCATCTGCAAGCAAGGGCACAGTCTGCCATGAGAGGGAGGTGATGGGGAGCGGTGCTGACCCGCACCCTTGGAGCCAGATTTCTCATCGCCCACAGCCGGGGTTAAATCAGGCTGGTTAAGTAAGAGCTTGTTAAAACCAGAAGCGTGCTGCACAGATACTTGTGTGCTGTGCTTTAAGCTGCTTTGGGAATGTCTTCTCCCCATCCTGGTGGGTTCATAGTGCCCATTGTAAGGATTTTGGTAAGCTGAGCAACAGGAGGTTTTGTCTGTTCCCCCCCCCCAAAAAAAAAAAGAAGTGTTCATGCCTGAGTTTCTGGGTTGCCTGTGTCCTCCGCCATGGTGGGGCCTCGCTGGGGGAAAGGAGGGAGTCTGTGCTTGTGTCGAGTTTCTCCTGAAACAAAGTTCAGACGATGATTCTCAAACTAGATTGTGTCCCTTGGTCTGGAGCTAGTGCTGGGCTACAGCAGGTTCCAGGTCAGCAATTACATGTCCTACCTGCTCTAAGTTTCTGCTCAGTCTTTGCTATCCTTTGTAATCTGAGCAGCAGCAGGCTCCCAGATGGGATTCCCATGGCATGAGCTGCCTGCTCTCAGGCACCATGTTTTGCCCAGGGCAGAAAGTACAAGTGAAAGCTTGAAATACCCTTGGTGATGTGCGAGCCATGCAAGACCCAGCCTGCTCCCCTCAGCCGGGTACCGAGCACCATGTGCCATTGCCCATGTGCAGACCGAGCACACTAAATGCTGGGGGAGCTCCTGGCTCTGGGCCCTTGGTTCACCCGTGGGTTCACAGCGAGTGCGGTGCTGCTGAAGGTCTGATGGCAGCACAGCCAGTGTGTGAGGGACAGCGGGCACCGAGGATCCCGGCTGTGGCTGTGCCGGGGGTTGCTCATGTGCTACACGCAGGTCCCCTCTGACCCTCACTGGGGGTAGCTGCTGGAGGTCACTGACCACAGGGGCTGTTGTTACCCCGGGGCTGTGCGCGCCCGGCGCTGCGCTGCTCACTGCCCGGCCGCTGCACCTCCTCGCCCCGCCGCCAGCCGCCGCGCTGGCTCCAGGTCCCCACTGCCCGGGCAGGCCCCCTGCTGCCCGCCGGCAGCTGGGGCGGGGCGCGGCGGGGGCCGGGCTGCGGCAGGGGCGGGCCGAGCCGAGCCGGGCCGTGCCGGGCGGGTGCAGCCGGGCCCCGCTCTCCGCGCCATGGCCCCGCCGCCCGCCGCGCTGCTGCTGCCGGCCCTGGCCGCGCTCCTGGCCGCGCCCGCCGCCGCCCGCGCCCCGCCGCGCAGCATCGGTAAGAGCAGAGATGGGGGGGTACGGGGAGGGGAGGGGAGGGCGCCCATCGCGGTACCGGCAGCGCCCGGCCTCCTCCCTGCCTGCATCCGCGGTGCGCTGCCGCGATGGATGCATCCCCGCGGGGAGCGGGGCGGCAGCGGAGCTCTGACCCCGCCGCCCCTCTCCGCCGGCAGCCGTGGTGGGCGCCGGGCTGGGCGGCTCGGCCGTCGCCTACTTCCTGCAGCAGCACTTCGGGCCGCAGGTGCAGCTGGATGTGTACGAGGCGGCGGCGGTGGGCGGGCGGCTGGCGACCCTCACCGTCAACAAGCAGCAGTACGAGAGCAGGGGAGCCTCCATCCACGCGCTCAGCCTCCACATGCAGGACTTCGTCAAGATCCTGGGTGAGCACTGACACCCCAACACTTGCACGGCCTCCATCCCCAAGGATTGTTACCCCGGTGTAGTGGGGACGTCTGCTCCCAGTGTGCAGTAGTGCTGTCCCTGCACCCTGGAAGAGAACGGGATGGGGCAGCTGGGCAAAGCATCAGGGCAAGGGGTCCTGGTGGGATTTGGGGGGGGGGTTGTGTGTGTTCATAAACTCCTCCTCCCCTTTTGCCCCACTAGCAGGAGCAATTCCATGGGATGCGCCACCATACAGGGTCTGGCTGGGGTCCCACTGCCCCAGGGTCTCACACTCCCTGATGCTCCTCCGAGAGCATCTCTGCCCATATCCCCATCATGGTGGTGTTTGGTGCTGGCCTTTCCCAGGAGCCAGCCGAGCACAGTGGGGCCCCCATGCTCCCCACAGGCCTCAAGCACCGGCGCGAGGTGGCAGGGAAGAGTGCCATATTCAGCGGGGAGCACTTCGTCCTGGAGGAGACCGACTGGTACCTGCTCAACCTCTTCCGTCTCTGGTGGCACTATGGCATCAGCTTCCTGCGCCTGCAGATGTGGGTGGAGGAGGTGATGGAGAAGTTCATGAGGTAGGAGAGCCCATGGGGCTGGGGAAGGATGCATGGGGCCTTCCCAAGCACCGAGGACATCATCCTGTCCCCTCCAGGATCTACAAGTACCAGGCGCATGGCTACGCCTTCTCCAGCCTGGAGGAGCTGCTGCGCTCACTGGGGGGTGATGCCTTCATCAACATGACGCAGCGCTCGGTGGCCGAGTCCTTGCTGGAGGTGGGCGTCACGCAGCGCTTCGTGGACGATGTGATCGCGGCCGTGCTGCGCTCCAGCTACGGGCAGTCGGTGCTGGTGCCCGCCTTCGCAGGTGAGACTGGGACCGTGCTCCTCCCCCTGTGACTCCTTCGCTGCGTTCCCTCCATGGGCAGGCTCTTGAGCCTCCCTCCTCTTCCTCTCCCAGGAGCCATGTCGCTGGCAGGGGCCCAGGGCAGCACTTGGGCAGTGGAAGGAGGCAACAAGCTGGTGTGTTCAGGTCTGCTGAAGCTGACCAAAGCCAACGTCATTGCAGCCAGGGTGACGGGCGTCTCTCTGCACAGCTCAGGTGAGCCTGGGGACAGGGTCTGCTCTGGGCGCACCAGGGCAGGAGGTTGGTGGTGGCAGCAAGGGATGCTGGAGCAAAGAGAGAGCACTGGGAGGCTGGAGAGCATCCTTGTCCTGGTACAGTGTTTGGGTGAGGGCCCAGGGGTCTGTCCATCTCCTCCCATTTTCTGATCCAGTAGGAGCCCTGCAGCACAGACCTCAGCCCTGAGGCTCCACTCTCTCCATCCTGAGGTCCCCCAGGTCAATTCTCTGTCACCATCCTTGTTGCATGCTCCCCCATTCAGCACAGCAGAAGGGCTCGGTTCCTGGGGTTTGGGGGTGCACTGTGCTGCCCCATTACTTCTTGCCCCACTAGGCTTGGCTTCTCTGGGAACTTATCCCACAGACTTGATACAATCTTCCTTATGCTGCCTTAAAGCATCAGCAGCTCATCCCTAACCATCAAATGCTGTGGTCCAGCACTGGTGTGTACTGGGAAACCGGGGGATGAAGGCCATGCTATAAAAAAGGGGGCCAGGGCAATGCCGCATGGTGCTCGGGGATACTCCTAACCATCAACCATCTCTTTGCAGAGGGGAGAGCCCTGTACCAGGTGCACTACGAGGGCAGTGAAGGCCAGGGCTCAGCCTTCTATGACATGGTGGTTGTGACGACTCCCCTGCACCCCAGCAGGAGCAACTTCACCTTTGAGAACTTCGAGCCACCCATCACTGACTTCCCTGGAGCCTTCCAGCCCTCCGTCACCTCCGTGGTGCATGGCTACCTCAACTCCTCCTACTTCGGCTTCCCTGACCCCAAGCTCTTCCCCTTTGCCAGCATCCTCACCACTGACACCCCCGACCTCTTCTTCCACGCCATGGACAATATCTGTCCTGTCAACATCTCGGCAGCTTTCCGCCGCAAGCAGCCCCAGGAGGCCGCGGTGTGGCGGGTCCTGTCCCAGCAGCCGCTGGACAAGCAGCAGCTGAAGACCCTCTTCAGGTCCTACTACTCGGTGCAGGTGACGGAGTGGCAGACGTATCCCCGCTACGATGCTGCCAAGTCCCTCCCACCCATTGTGCTCCATGAAAACCTGTTCTACCTCAGCGGGGTGGAGTGGGTGGCCAGCTCCATGGAGATGATAGCGGTGGCAGCCAAGAACGTGGCCCTGCTGGCTTATAACCGCTGGCATCAGGACCTGGAGAAAATCGACCAGAAGGACTTGATGCACAAGGTGAAGACCGAGCTGTGACACCCAGGGGAGGTGGTGGGCTGGGAGCTTCTGCGTGTGGTAGTGTGGGGAGTATTTATTGCTATGGGAGCCCCAGGGGGTTTGGGGCTGGAGGAGAAGGGACGGGCTGTGTCCCAGGTGACTTGAACATGCACCACCTTCAGGAATACAGTCCCTGCCCAGTGTTGCTGTGTGTGCCATGTGCCTCAGTTTCCTTTTCTCCCCTCTGTAGCCTCTACTCGAAGCTTGTGCATCTGTTCTGGGGAGGGACATCAGGGGGCTTTCAAGGACAAGGTGGCTGGCATTGGCACACATGGGTTCCCCCTGGTGAGCTGCCCAGCTTCCACCTTAGTCTTCTGCCTGCCTGGATTTGCTTCCAATAACCTGGGTGGTAGGGCTGGCCCGGCCAAGGCAGGAGATCTTGTGTCCTCTTCCATGCCATGTGTGCATGGAGCCAACCCCCCCTTGCAGGCCTGATGCCCCAGGGATGGGCGTGCAGAGTGGGTGCTCGCAGGTTCCAGCTTGCAGGGAGAGGTGCTGCCGGATGCTCCTTGCTTCCAGGGTTGTCCAGGCTGTGTTTTGGGGATCAGAAGAGCCTCTCTGGGAGAAGCCAGAGCAGCACCCCCCATTGGGCAGGGCCAGAGGGGCAGCATGAAGGGCTGAGGCAGGGAGCAGCTCAGACAGGGGCCAGCGATGCGCTTTATTGAGGACCTCAGAAGCCACCCAAACCCCCATCCATTTGCCCCGCTCCCTGGCCCAGCACAGAGGAACTGGTAGGTGCACAGGAGGACTGGGCGCTCCCGGAGCTGTGGCACCAATGGAGCAAATGAAGGCAAACAGGGGCTTTGGGGATGGAGGAGAGCCGATCCTGCCCAAGGGGGGAGACCAGCAGCCCACCCTGCTGAGCAATTCCATGAAGGGGGGGGAGTCTCAGGGGGGTGCCTGACTGCGAGGCTGGCTGTGGGACTGTGCAGCTGGTGACTGGCAGGGGCAGTCCCCGCAATGGGTGTCCCCTGAGGCTGATGGAGCCTGCAGGGTGATTTCAGGGAGCACTTGGAGTTGCCATCACCTTGCACAGGGTCTCCCGTCAGCCTGATACTCAGCGAGGTGACCCTCTTCCAGAGGGCTGGGCAAGCTGGGAAGCAAGAACAAGCTGGTTAGATGCCCATAGGTAGTTGCAGGGGTTAGCTTTGCTATCTCAGAACATGCAGGTGCAGCCCACAGCAATGGTCTCCATGACCATCTGGTACTTCTTGTGACACTTCTTCTTCCCAGAGGGCTTGTGCCCTGCTTCTCCTGGCACCGGGCAGAGCAGCCTGCGGACAGGCAGCCGGCTGTAGATGGGAATGCTGGCCATGGTGCGGTCCTCCTGCATCGTGAAAGGGTTGATGCAGCCAGTGCAGAGGCATCGGGCCTCAGGGATGTCTGCTGGGATCCGTGTTGCATCGTGGTTTATGCTGGAAGAGAGGGAAAGTGAGACATGGTTGGAGAGATGGGGGGCAATGGGTGGCTTGGGATGGGCAGGTCATTGCCTCTGCAGGGTGGCGTGGGGTGCTGTGTCGCATCACACCGTCAGCAGCCACCGCAGCCCTGCGCTGATGGAGCTGTAGCTGCCATGGTGCTTGCTGGTATATCCCCCAGGTCCCTGCCCCAACTCACCTGTACGCCCAGGGGGACAGGCTCCTCCGGTTGGACCTCCAGAGCCTCAAGTTGACCTGGCACTTGGTGTCACCTGGCTCAGAGCTGTTCCTCAGCTGGTGCACCATGTCCTGGATGCTGCGCTCGTAGTCTGCCATGGTGGTATAGGGGTCATCCAGGGCCCAGGCGAGGGCAGGGGCGGCTGTGGGAGGCCGTGCCAGGCCCCTTCTCCTGCCCTTGGCTGCCTTGCTTTGGTCCTTCGCTTCGGGAACCAGGACCATGGCAAAGGTGAAGATGCAGAGGAGAAGCTGAGGAGGAAGGAGGGATGGTTCATGGCTCCCCTTGAAGGGCAGCTCTCCCACCTCCCATGGGCCGCGGGGTGATAACATGACCACTTTGACTTTGGAGGGGCATGTGCAGTCTCCAAAGAGCAACACCAGCCTGCAGGGTGAGACCCATGGGAGCACATGAGGGCAGTTTGCACGGATGATGGGCACACGGTTGTGGCGAGCCTCCAGCCCAAGGCCCAGCTGATGCATGTGGCTGCAAAGCCCCTTGCCCTGGCTTTTGCCCAAGGTTTCCCTGCGTGTGCTGCTGGAGCTGTGCCTGGTCCTTTCCCTGCCCTCAGCTCAGGCTGTACCTGGCATCTCAGGTTGCAAAGGAGCTTTAGAGGTGACACAGGCAAGAATGGGATCTTTATCCAAACCCTCCTCTCCCTCCCTCTATGCTCTGGGGACGATGAGAAAGAAAAGAAAGATGCTTTTTCCTTCCCTTCTCGCTCCAGCCTCGCAGGGCCAAGCTCCCCTGTGCCGACACCCGGCAGCCTGCCCAGTGGCGAACAAAGTGGCTTTCTGTAGTCCTGCTCCCTGCTATTTGTGTCCCTGCAGCCGGCAGCTCCGCACCCTGCTTGCTGTCCTGCAGCCGTGCCCTGAGGTGTGTGGTCCCAGGGCAGGGACCGCTCTGCCGGGGCTGTTTTCCCCTTCCCATGCTGTCAGGTCACGCTATTGCCTCTCTGGTCTCCGAGCCTGTTGCATCCTCACCATGCCGAGTGTGGGAGTGATGGGGCTGGCAGGCCACAGCACCTCCAAAGCAAACAAACCCAGGTAGCCACCCGTAAACAAGCGTGCAAACGGTTCTATTGAAGAAGGCAAAGGAGGAGCAAGCCCCGCGCCGCCGGGCAGTCACCTACCAGGTTTGGAGCCCGCTCCATCGCGGCGGAGGGGCTGCCGGCCGCCGTCCTGCAGTGAGGCTGGCACCAGAGCGGCCGGGAGCTATAAAGGGAAAGCCTCAGCCCCCGGCTGTGCTCCTCGGGAGGTGTGTCCGGTCCCCGAGGTGCCAGCGCTGGCAGGGCAGGGGCCAGCGTGGTCTGGGACTCGGCCACCTGCCACCTCCCCGGGCATTGGTTCCATCTGCGGCTGCGACAGCAGCGGGACCCCGCTGGAGCCCGGAGGGTCGCTGGGCAATGCCTTGCCCTGGGGACGGGGCTTGGACTCGACCCCTGTGGTGCCACCATCGCGGTGACACGGCAGCTGGGCTGGGGGAGTGGGGGGGGGGGCTGTGTCCTCTGCTGGCAGCGATGGGTGCAGGTCCTGGGGGTCAGCCGAGCCCATCCATGTGACACCACCAGCTTTGCTGTCCCCAGGAGACACCAGACCCTTCTGCCCCGCACCCATCACTTCCTGCACCCTTGGTCTGTGTCACCAAGCCCTTCCCCTCCTGCTGTCCTCAAGCCTGTCCCCAGCTCCTGAGAGTGGGAACAAACCAGAGCAGCAGGGTGGCGGATGTCAGCGGTGGGGTGCCGAGCACCGAGACTCAGGGTGCTGCGGTGGGGGACGCTGGGGCTGTGATGCCCTGTCCCTGATCAGACGGGGCTGGCCTTGGCGTGCGACGGGGGCCGCAGCATCGCGGCTTTGCAGCCCCTTGCCCCGGGCTGTCCCTGTCCCCGTCCCCGTGGCCAGGCAGCGGCTGTGCCACACGATGGTGCTGTCCTCCGCTTAACCGCACCGCCAGCCCGCCGTCTTCCTGTCTGCATCCTTCCCCCGCAACTTCCCTCCCTGCATCCGTCCTCCCTGCATCCCTCCTCCTTGCATCCCTCCCTCCTTTCCTCTTCCCCTCCATCCCTCCCTGCATCCCTCTTCCCGTCCATCCCTCCTCCCCGGCCACGGGAGGCGAGATGCCCGGTGCTTTTCCCCTCCCTCTGGGACAGCGGGGTCTGTCCTGCTCCTTTGGAGGTACCCTTTACACTGTTACGGCTGCAGCTCCCGGAGGGGATGCTCCACCTCTCTTTGGTGTTTTCTGCCCTTCCTGCTCCCACCCCAGCACCGCCAGTGTGTGTGGCAGCACCAGATGCTGAGTTTCCCTCTGACTCCTTACTTGCTGTTGATCCCCAGGGGTTTGGAGGCCCTTGTCCATTGTAGAGCAGTGGGAAATTTCCACCTCCTTTTCCCAGCCCATGAACTGGGCCTCTAGAAAACCCTGTGAATAGGCTAAAACTCACTGCACCCCTAGCTCTCACTGTCCCTCTTCTCCTCCCAGCCCTGCCATCCCCGGGGATGCAGCAGGGAGCACAGTCTGGCTGCTCCCACACACAGGACAGCCTCACATCAACACCCCCAGAACAGCATTTATGGGGCTTTGCCATGCTCCCAGATGAGGTGTGGTGCTGTGCACTGAGCACAGCATGTCCCTTTTGTCACTTTGGGGACCTGGCCATGGCAGGGGCCCTGCAGCCACCTGCCTCAGCAGCACTCATCCCTCTGCCAGCAGCCTTTCCTGGGGTGCTGAGCCAGCCCCTGCTGCACCCCTGTTCCATGATCCCCCAGGGAGGGGCAGTGAGCAGCATGGGCACCCGGAGGGTGCTGCAGTGCCTCTGTGTGCCGCGGCCGCCTGCGTTGTGTCAGCGCTCGGCAATGCTGTTTACACATGAGAGAGGCTCAGAGGCATCTGCACCGGCAGCCAGTTACCCAGTTTTGATCTTTTTTGGTGAAAAGGAAACCAGGGCTTTCCAGACATGGCTGCGTTTGATAAGCTGGGGGAGGCAGGGGTGGCTTTTCCCCATCGCCTCGCACAAGGGGAGGAACAATGTGTGTGAGCGGCTGGGTCACAGCCAGCCCCTGCCTCCCGCCTGGGATGGGACAGCCAACATGCTCAGTTTGCCAGTGCCAACTGTGGTGCTGCCCCTGGGGGAGCAGGGTGTGCTGGGTCATCCTGCTGCGGGGATGCAATGGGGAGGGTGGCTGGAAACCCCTGCATGGCTTCCGTGGGGGGGGATGTGGTTTTGGGTTTGTTGTAGTGCTCATCCCTGCTATCTCCCCACCACATTGCCCCACTGCCACAGCAAACGTGTGGTGTCCCAAGCAGAACAGGAGGGGCCATGAAGATAGATAGGTTCTACCTGCCCTGAGTAAACTCTGGCACATATTTCCCAGTGTAGCCATCACAGAACCTGCTGCTGTGCCTCTGGCCAAGCTCAAGCTCCCGGCACAGAGGGATGCAGGGTGGATGTGGTGTGCTTGGCAGAAGAGATGTGCTGGCCAGGGAGCATGTGGCAGAGCATACAGTGAGAACCACAGGTAAGGGAATGGGGGCAATCAGACCCCAGTTCCCACTGTCAGAAAACAGCTCTCTGCCTTTGTCACAAGCAGGAATGTTCCTGCCGGGGTGAGAGCCGCTGACATGGGGTCTGTGGTCCCTCCAGTGCTGGTGCCACACTGCAGGGCATGGCCTCTTCCCAGGCACCACGCTGCTCCAGAGCCTGGATCTTCCACAGGACTTGTGATGCCCAGCACACCTGAGCACACACACACACTGTGTGTGCCCGGGGCAGGCAGGAGGCTCCAGCACCGCCGCGGTGGCACCTCCTACCTCTGCATGAGCAACATTTTCCACTCATCAAAAGTAAGTGTGCTCTGGCCTCACCCCATCCAGCCCCACACTGCAGTGGGGAGGAGGGCTGGGACCAGGCCCCCCCCCCAGCAGGTATCTCCCATCCTAGCCGGCAGCGCAGAGCTCACTCACATCCATATTTGCACAAAGCCCCGCGCAGCGCGTGAGCACTGCAGAGACACCCGGGCCAAAAAGGCTTATTTTAAGCTCCCTGGAAAAGGAACATTGTTTGGTGGGAATTAAAACTCCTCGTTCTCAAAAAAGGGAAAAACAAAAAGTGTTGAATTCTGGCCCAGCTGGCAAGGGCAGATGGGAATTTGGTGCTGGCATCGAGCGGGGTGGGTGCCCTCCCCTCCTGTGCCCCTGTGACGCTGGTGCTGTCCCCAGAGTCCCTGGTGGGAAGGGTTTTCCCATAGGAGGGAAGGGATAGCACCCAATGTGGGTGCTTGTGGCCATGGAGCCACCCTGAGGTTCTGGGTCGCCGAAGGCAGTAGGGGTGACCGTGGTGGCTGTGTGAGGGGCTGAATGAGCTGTTGGCAGCCTGGGGTCTCGCTGTGCCTGGGTTGTACATCAAAGGGCAGTATTATTTATACAGCCTTAATCCGGCTGTCTCCTCGGGGGGGGGGAGCTGGGTGATGCTGGGGGCTGTCTGTAAATCACACCCTTTGGATCACTCGCGTGAGGTAACAGCCAGGCTCCGGGTCGGGAGGCAGGGCTGTGCTGCGGGGCCAGCAGCACCCAGGAGGCTCACACGGGGCCAGCGGCGTCGGGAGAGCTCCGTGACGGGGTGACGGGGGGGCGGGAGGGAGGGTGCGGGTCCGGCACATCCTGCCGCCGGCACATCCATCAGCAGCCCAGCGTTTACAGCACGTCGCTGGTTACATGATCCAGACGCGCAGGTTCCTCCTGGCCCTCTCCTCTCCTGCCTTTTGTTTTCTTTTGCCTCCTGCTCCTGGAGACAGAGCACCTGATGGAAAAAGCCTGTTCTGCCGCTTCCCATGCCGGACACGCTCGCTTGCTTCCGCCCCTGCTCGGCACTGTGCCGTGATGGATCCCTGCTCCTGCTGCCCCACACTGGCTCACCCTACGGTGGCAGTGGGGAACAATCGCAGGGGCCGGGACTAGGGCATGGCAGGGACAGACCCCAGACCCAGTGGGACCCCTCTGGGTTCTCTATGTGGGGCAGTCCCTGACCGCCATAGGACATAACAGAGCAGAGCCATGGGGTTCTTCAGGCAGAGAGGCTGCAGGGACCACTGAGGCACTACCTGGGCATGTGTTCCATCAGCCTGCCAAGCCCAATGGGCACTTGGCCTCATGCCCTGCTCCCTGTGTCCCCTGTGCTTGCCCTTCCACCTTCCCCAGCCCTTTGGGCTCCTGGCCTCATTGTGTGCCCCATTGCCCGCCAGTGCAGAGCATGGACAGACGATGTGGGGCTCCCAAATAAGTTGGTTTTGCTCCCCCTTGCAGCTGAAAGCAGCCAAAGCAGCAATGAGTCACTGACCCCTGAGGACTTCCGAGGGGTGGCTGCATTTCGTGATGCATTGCAAAGGTGAGACACGGTCCTGCCAGGATGTCCTCTGCATGCCGGCTCCTGGCCATGGGAAGGGCTGGTCCTCTAGCCCCATGCAGGACACGGGGCAGCTTGGAGCCAGACTCGCTGCCCTCCCTGCAAGGCCACGGTGCTGGAGGGAGCTCAGGGCAGCGATGCCATCTGGGTCTGCAAGGAGAAAGCCTCTCGTTTTGAGGGCTTTGGTGGCTTTTGCTTGTGGGCAGGCATCCAAGCTCCCAGTTTCCCAGGGCACAGCAGAAGGCGGAGGTAAATGGAAAGCTCAGCAGTGACAGTGACGTCTGGTGCGTAGTGTTCAAATCAAACCTCTCCTCTCCACAGCCCTGGGCATGGGGACACCGCTGCATGTGTTGGTAACCAGTGCAGAATGGTCACCAGGTGGGATCTGGTGGTTGCAGTCAGGGCAGAAAGCCTCCTGCCCTGGTCCCCATCCCTGCTCCTGTGCTGCTGTTTCAGCAGTCTGTGGTGGGAAGGGATTTACAGAGCAGCACAGGCCAGTCCTGAAGGTCACCTTCAGAGCGCAGCTCACCCATTCATCACCGTCCTGCCCCTGCAATGGAGACAGTGCATGCATGGGGGCAAGGGAGGCAGGGGCTGCATGCTCTGGGGTGTAATGACACACTCAAGGGCTGAGAAACACCCAACAGCGCCCAGCACCCCTCTGATGTGGGGCAGCAAATGAAAAGGCTCTAAATTGGGTGTGTTTGGATGTCAACGGGGCTCATGGGAGAGGGGGCTCTCTTGTGGCTCCCTGAGCTCACGGGAAGGTGGGAGCAGCCCTCAGAGCCTGCCCAGGGCACCCTCTCCATCACCGCCCCACAGCATTGCCCACTGCCTGCAATGAGAGCACCGGTCCCTCACACCCAGCCCAGGAGCTGGAGCTCAGCAGCAGGGTGGAAAAAGAAGGCACTTTTGTGGAGATCCTGAATCTGAATGGCGGTGAGGAGGGCTCGCTGGGCAGCATCTGAGCAAAGGAGCAACGAAAACAAACCCGCGCCAAGAAATCCTGCTTTGCCCCAAATGTTTTTCTTATGGAGTTGTAACAAGACAAGAGTTGTAAAGATAGTAACCTCCTAAACATTACCTTATTAAGGCTTCTCAGAAACCACAGGGCACGACCCCTCTGGGTCATGGAACAAGAGAGCAGCATCCAGCGAACAAACAGAGGCTAACGTTACATTTTTCACTTCATTTAGGAAACCTGTTTTCTAATTATAGGGCTTGTTTCATGGCAGCAGTTGGTTGTGTTTCACTCAAAGCCAGCCCACCGAGAGCAGGGGCTGCACGGCCATATGGAGAGGAGAAGGGATGGGGTGGCAGGGGCTGGGAGATGCCGGCTCCATCCTGGCTCCCAGGGAGGCTGCTGGGCTCACAGGGCACGGGATAGGGATGAGCTTAGTACTGCAGGCATGGGGTGCCTCACATAGTGAGGGGTACAGGGGTCAGACATGGTGTGGGAGGGCTCTGTGCCCCAGAGGAGCCCCAGTGTGTCCTGGGGACATGCCACACATGCTGTCCTAGCTCTGTGCCATGCACCAAGGTTTATCTGCAGCACAGGGGCCACGCTGTGCTCTGTGCGGTTCCTTTTGCTCGTCCAGCCTAGCCTGGCTTGCCCTGTGCCCCGGTGACCACAGGCAGACCTGCTGCAGGCTGTCTGCTCCTGGGCCATAGCAAAATCAAGGCTTGTCCTGCCATGGGCCACTGGAACTGTATGAGTGCAGGGATTGAACCAAGCAGTCAGGGTTTGCATTCAGCAGCCCCACGGAAGTTCTTCCTATTCCTGGCCAGGTACCCCAGTGGTGGCCCAGGCTCCTTGGAGGACCCCAGCTCCCTCTGACCTGGCTTTGGCCATCTTGCCATAGGTCCAGGCGCTGCCGCCCCAGTCCCTGCTCTCCTGGCAGATGCTGAGCATCCCCCACAGCCATGTTGGTGGCTGCTTTCCAGTGCCTTGTGCTCGCTCCCACCAGTGTCCTGTGCTCCCCCCGCTGGGTCAGGTCACGCTGGCCTGCAGCCCTGCATCCCCATTGCAGAGCGGGGCTGAGAACACGGTTGTTCCCCCATTTGCCCGTTTTGTGATGCAGGGTTCATTGCTGCAGGGAGCAGAGGTGAGTGTGTGTGTGTGTAGTGGTGCAAAATCACACTCCAGTTCCTTACTCCTTTCCAGGGCAGAAACCTCCCAGACAACTCACCCTGCCCCTCGGCTAGACCCTATTGCTGGTACTTCTCCTCCACATTGGTTGTGCTCCGCACTGTCCCTGCTCACACCTCGAGGTGCCATCCCAGGAGGTGGCTGGCACAGCTGGGTGCTCAGCAGCAGCCTGGCCATCCACTGCTGCTCCTCCTCACCCTTTTACCTCCCAGAATGTCTTGCCCATGCTCCTTCTTTCCAGCTGATTCTCCATCAGCTGAGCTAAACCAGGCCAGCCAGTTCAGAGCTGGCTTTGTCAGCTTTCCTTCACCCCCCAGGAGAGCTGCATGACTCTGAGCACCCATCTCCTGCAGGCAGCAGGGGTTGTTCCAGCCCTGACCCTCTAGAGATGTCTGCAGCCACTCAGGGCTGGTTTGCTGGGGCCAGCCACAGCTTCAGCATGGGAGTATGTCCCAGGGTGGATACAGAGGGGCTGAAAGGACATTCAGCTTCTGTAGCAGGGACTTTGGTGCTGAGGTGACGCGTAAGTCTAGGAGCAGCAGGAGGAACACCAACGCTCCACAGCATCCCTGTACAAAGCCTGGCACGATGGCACAGGGGCCCTGGTCCTGGCTTTGGGGCTGTGCCCAGCTCCCAGGCTCAAGGGCCTGAGGACAGCAGGACTTGTCTCCTTTCCTGGTCCCTCCAGAATGTGCTGATGGAAATCCTGCCCTGCCAGGCTCTTACTCCACCTTTGTCCCCACTGAGGCCAGGGCAGTGCGTGCACATCCCAGGCCCCACGAGTGCTCAGCAGTGCTGCTGTGCCCATGCTCAGCTCAGGATGAGCTCCTTCCCATGAGCCAGGAGAATTCTCCAGACATGAGACCCCAGGCACCAGCCCTTTTCTTCCCCCATGGAGAGATACCAGCTTGGAAACCCCAGAGGAGAAGCTGTTGGTCCTCCCTTCACTCCCCAGCTCTCCCTCACTCATCACTTGCTAGAGAGGTCCCTGCAGTGGCTGCTTCCTCCTCTGGAGTCGAGCTGCTGGCTCCACTGCCCCAGGAGAGCCCAGCACAGCGCTGTGGCTCAGGCAGGACAGCAGTGTTCAGAGCAGAGGCCGTGCTTTCCTTGCCATGCCAGGGGCTGACAGCCGGTGCAGGAGGATGAAGGCACATCAATGCGGAGTGTTTCCCTCCGCAGCTGCCAACTGGCTGCTCATTCCCGGGGCCCCAGTGCCGGCTGGAGGCCATACATGGACTCATGGTCCATGCGGAGTCGGGAGGGGCTGAGCAGACGCAGCCCTGCAGTGATGAAGCTCCCACCCTGGCTCCCCGCGGTGCTAAAACCCAGGGAAAGGTGCCACGTGCATCCAGTTCTGGCTTCACCATCACTCTCCCATGTGGATCCCGGCCCCAGCAGCACTCGGGATCTCACCCTGCACTCACGGGCAGCCCCGCGTCCTCCAAAACGCCTTTTTTCCCAGGCCAGATGGAGCCTTTCAAAGTAATGTGAATCACGAGCCGCCTCCAGCCGGGCCAGGGAGCATCTCCGCTTCCTTCCCCCGGCCGGCGGGACAGCCGCCAGCACCACGCCGGCCCCACGGCCAGGCTGCCCCACCGGACCCCCGCCCCACCGGCCGTGGGATGCGCGTCCCCCCCGTGCACGCAGGAAGTCAGCTATTGCAAACAACTTTCTCCGGTCGGGATGGCCTGGGTTCCCAGGCGTGCCGCTGGCAGCCCTGCAGCCCTGGCTGCTCTCCTCCCCCCTGCTCCCCCCATAGCCCTCCTTCCCTCGCTCCCCCTCTCCGCCTTAATGACTTCCACATGGGCCTCTGGCATCCCGAGCCAAGCCTCCAGCATTGTCTGAAATCTCCAAATTTAGAAGAAATATGAAAATTGTCAAGCAGCCCTTCCTTAGGGGGTAAAAGCAACACTCGGCTGCGCGGCGGCGGGTCGCGGCGGCGGGTCCACGTGACGGCACCCCAGCCAATGGATCCCCTCGGCGCCCCTGACAGCGGTGCCCGTCGCAGCCTGGCCTCCTCCTGCAGCTCATATAAGGTAAAAACAAAAAGGTTTTGCAGCTTCTGAGCAGCCTGGAAGCAGTTTTTCACTGAGGGGTCCCGTGCCAGCTGCTTAAAAAACCCCGGCTGGCAGCACCGGGGTCCCAGTGGCGGTTATAATGTGCCGGGAGGAGGTGGCGGGGCTGTGCCCGCATCCCGTGGTGCCTCGTGTGGCGCAGCAGGTAGGTGCCCGTGGATGGAGGGAGTGGGAAGGTGCGTGGGTGGCAGCGATGGGTGCATGGCGTGATGAGGATGGGCGGATGCTGGTGCGGTGTGAGTGCTGCTGCTCTGCCTGGTGCCTGCCCTGGGTGTGTGCAGGGACAGGCAGGGGACAGCGTGGCTCCTCCAACATCCCTCCTGCCATGGGATGCTCAGCCCAGACGGCTTCGAGTAGGTTGGGCAGGGGTGCTTTGGGAGGGAGGTGAGCAGAGCAGGGCCATGGGATGCAAGTAGGGAAACCCACTGGGCATGGAGCTGGCAAGGAATAGCAAGAGCTGCCTCGGGACCGGGCAGCCCTGAGCTAAGAGGTTCCCCAAAATCTGTCCCTACAGCTCCGTCCTGGCCCTGGGAGAGGGGTTTGTTGGGGCTCACCCAGCTTTGTGGAGGTGGGGAAGGGCCCTCCGAGAACTGGGGGAGGAATTGCTTCCTGCTCTGTGCATGTCTAGGATGGGAAAAATGGGAAGCCGGAGGGAGGCATGCTCCTCATGCAGCAGAAGCATGGGCAGTTCACTCGGCTCCACTGCCCGGCCATGATGCTGCCACTGTCCGGGGGAAACAGGCTGGGAGGAGAGGGGGCTGGACCTCACCACGGGAGACTTCCAGGGTACTGAAGACACAATGACCGAGAGAACCCCACAGCCCACAGCTCTTGGAACCCCAGTGCCAGCCCAGCCGGTGCCACTGCCTCGCTCTGTGCCCCTGGCTGCAGCCCATAGCCAGCACACTGGTGTGACCCCAGCTGCTGGCATCGCCCAGCTCCATCACTCACTTGGGTGACTGGTTGCCTCATCCTCCTACCCTGGCGGCTCAGCAGCGGCTGATGAGCGAGGTCACCCTATGGGAGCCAGCGGCTGGGCTGGTGGGGACAGCACAGGGCGTGCAGCCAGCAATGGCAGCGCTGCGATGGCTTCAGGGCATAGACACGGCTTGTTCCTAGACAGCCTCGAGCTGAAGCATTGCAAAGGCTCCCTCTGGGTTGTGCCTCCTCCCTGCCCGTCCCTTGCAGGACGTGGTGCTGCCTCTGCCTGGGTTACGGCTGGCTCCGGGCTGTCCATCTGCTCCCAGGGCACCAGCAGTGGCTGTCCCCTCCCAGAGGGTCACCTGAGGACACGGTGCCCCACGGGCATGTCGCAGCAAGCTGCCATGTTCCTCCTCCGCAGGCAGCTCCCACTGCCACAGGGACAAACACCAGCAGGGTCCTGCATGAGCACAGTGGGTCCAGCCAGGGCGAGTGACATCCTTGGGGGTGCAAGCTCCTGTATGGGCTACGTGTCCCTCTGCAAAGGGACAGTGACAGTAACCAGGGCACCGTAACCTCTCAGGGCAGCTGTGGCCACCACCATCCCGTCTGTCCCCATCCAGCTGTGTTTCAATGGATTCCCACTGTCGCTGACTGCTCCTAAGGAGTTGCAGCATCTCAGCACTGGGATGGAGCATGTGGGGATGGAGAACCACCAGTGTGACACGGCCAACTCCGTCCTAGCGGCAGCGTCCCCAGCATGGAGCTATCCTGCCTATGCTGTCCCAGCTCCCCAGCCTCTGCGCACTGGCCAGGGTGCTCTGTTGAAGGGCAATGGCATTGCCTCCCCATTGCTGGCCAACAGGAGAGGAGTTTATTTCCAACAAACACAGGCAGACGCCTCCGCCAAAGATTTCCCAAGCAGTTATCAGCAGGAATTCGGGGATGGTTCTGTCTAGACAGGCTGCAGCTCTGGGTGGCTGCTGGATGGAGTGGCATTTCCCTCCACGATTGTCAAGAGGCAGTCTGGAGATGATTAAGGGCTTTTTTTTTCTTGCTTTTCTTTTCCTTTTCTCCGTCTCCTTTTCTACCCAAGAACCAGCATTTTTCCTGATCAGGCTTTTCCAAGG
This sequence comes from Pezoporus wallicus, assembly GCF_028554395.1. Classification (NCBI taxonomy): domain Eukaryota; kingdom Metazoa; phylum Chordata; class Aves; order Psittaciformes; family Psittacidae; genus Pezoporus; species Pezoporus wallicus. Next base: position 772,181 of record NW_026638191.1, read on the forward strand.
CTTGTTCTTCTGTACTTGCAGTGAAACCTGCCTTTGATCATCCCTGGCATCCTGCTACTCCTCTTCTAGGGCTGAGCTGGGTTGAGCCAGGGCTCAGGGTGCAGCCTGCCGCAGCTTCTTGCTGACCATGGCCAAGATGAGCCATACTTCAGCCCATGGCACTGCTTTGCCTCCCAGCAGTGGGGCTCCTGCAGTAGCAGGCAGGATGCTGGGCACTGTGCTCAGCAGTCACTGCCATGCCTTGGTTATGGTGATGGGCAGTAGCGTGGTGCAGGCATCAGGCAGGCAGGAGCACAGGCAGTGCAGGGGCTGAGCACTGGGCTGGGGACCCCAGGATGGCTACAGTGCCTTAACCTGTGAGGGGCAGAAGCAGCAAGAGCTTGTCTTCATGAGCGAGCCGCCGTGAGCAGCAAGCGATGAGGCAAGAGGCTGGAAATCTGAGCTCTGGAGACATTTCACCATCCTTTGACCTTGGCCGGGAGCACAGACACAAGCAAGCAGATCCTGCACTGGGGGGAGGCTCCAGCCGGGGGTGAAGCCCAACACACATCCTGTGGCTGCAGACCAGGGGTGCTGGGGGGGCACGCACTGTTCCTGGAACCCCGAAACCCTGTAGAGCCAGGGTTACCTGGGGGGGGCACAGCAAGGCCAGCCTGGGCAGCGAAAGGAACAAGTGGGTGCTCTGGGCTGCCCCAGGGACAGGCAGGGACCCTTCCAGCATCCAGATCCCTGCTGTACACTCAGCATGTGCAGCTGCAGAGCTGCGCATGGAGCTGCTGTGGCAGCACCGTCCTGGGGCAGGGAGAAGCAGCGGCACCAGGGCAGAGCTGGCCTCTGCAAAGCAGTGTGCAGGAGCCCGTTTCAGCTCTGGTGCAGTGGGGCTGAGCTCCAGTGCCTGGGCTGTGGTGGCTGTGAGGCAGCATGGGTTGAGGTGAGGGGCAGAGCTGCTTTGTGCTGGTGGGCAAAGTGGGGATGGTCACACTGCCTGTGGGGATGGGGAGGAGGCTCTGGAGGGCTGGCAAGTGCTTGCCTTAGGTGTGTGCTGTATGCGGCTGTCAGCGAGGCAGGAGAACAGACACACATGCAGCCGGCCTGCCCAGGCTCTGTTTGGTTTCAGATATTGAAGTAGGAGGTGCTGAGCACCAACGTGTTCCCTGTCCCACTGGGAAGCACAGTGCCATGCAGTGCCAGAGCCGCAGGAGATGGTCAGGGTGCTGGGATGCAGTGTGCTGATGGGCACTATCCCGCTCCAGGCAATCTGCCCCCTGTGAATCTCATGTGCTTGGCCCCAGCTGGGGCTGTGTTAGGATGGGGACCCGACAGCACTGTTAAGCCTCTTCCCCAGCTGCTACAGGTGGGATGTGCTGGCAGTGCTAGATGCTGCCCACCCAGGGCAGCAGGGTCTGTGGGTGATGGCCGGCAGCATGCAGGCGGCCAGGTCTGTGCCGCAAGACCGCTGTGAGAGAGCACATCTGACCTGCAGGGATGTGCACCACCATGTCCCTGTCATGGTGGCAACACAGGGCTGGGGGGTGGATGTCAGTGCCTCTCCCTGGGCTGGGAGGCGGATGAGCAGCTTCCCTTGGACAAGAGACAGCAGCAGACAGGGCCCGGGATGGGGCTGTGGGGCTGTGGCACATGCCACACTGTGCGTGGTGCAGACGCTCTGTGGTGGCCAGTGGGTCAGCCTGGTGCTCACTGTGGGACTCACTCGCTGGTTGCTGGTACACAGGGCAACGTCTCTCGCTTCCAGCCTGGCCTTACCTGGGATCCCTCCTTGCAGATCTGTTCTTCCTTTGCTTCCCTCCCCTTTCAACCTTATATTTTCAATTCCATTTTCATTATTGCTGCCTCCATCCCTCTCAAACCCCATCACACCTGAGCAGATGAGCTGCACCACTCCCACCAGCCTGAGTATCAGTCCTGATGTACCTTTTGTGCTCCATCCTTTTCCACATCTCATCTCCTGCTTGCTTGGAGCTCGGCCCATTTAGGGCTTTTTCTTTTAGTGTCGTTTACTGCTCAGCTGGGTGGGCAGCAGGCAGGGCTGGGAACGCTGGGGCCTGCAGGGGGTGTGAATTACTAACTGGGGTCCTCTCATGTCCAGATGATGCTGTGCACCGCCCCCCCAATCCCCCTCTCCCTCATGGAGCAGAGATAAGATGATAAGGGCTGGATAAGGAGCCAAGAGCACTGGCAGCCTAATGAGCTCCAGCCTCTGCTAGAGGAAAGGGAGCCTCGCTGCTCCCTGCCTGTTCCAGCTCCAGGCTCTTTGTTGGCCTCATGAGCTCCTGCACACCGCTATGCCAAGGAGCATCCCAAGGAGCATCCCTTCCATCAGCTCCTCAGGCAAGCTCTGGCTGGAAGCCATTCAGGATCTGGGTGAGGAGCAGAGCCCAGGGAGCAAGGAAGATGCTAGAGCAGCCTCCCTGCACCGCTTGGGAACAGCGTCCACGGGGAGCTGTCTGCACAGCACTCTGGGTTCCCACCAGTGAGGGCTGGAGGCTGGTGACGTGACGGCCTGTTCCCGCTGGGACTTCACCCCTGCACCACTTCCTCTGGACCGGGAATGTGACGTGTAAACAGAGCGGGAGGGCTGGTGCTGGGACCTGCTCCCACGCTCCATGTGCCCTGGGGCCTGCACCTGGACACCAGGCATCAGCCTCGGGCTCCAAACACCTTCCAGTGGTGGGCTGGGGAGGGGGCCCAGGGCTGCTCTGCCCCATGGAGTGGGAGGAAACCATCTAAGGATGAGGACATGGCTGTTGGTGGGCTGGGGGCAGCGGGGAAGGGCTGCGGCCGTGGGAAAGGCGATGACCGCACTGCTGTGTGCATTGGCTCTTCCTTAGCCATGCTGCTTCCTGCTCCTCCTGCTTGCTCCTCCGGAGGCTCTTTCTCACCCCCAAACCAGGCTCTAGTGCTGCAGGAGGATTTCAGCCTCATGGCACCAGCAGCTTTGCAGAAACCATTGGGCTCTCTGTGGTAGCACAGGACGGGCATCACTGGTCCCCTGCCCCTCGTTGATGTCAACTTGGTTTGCAGCTTGAAGGTGGCAGACACCTTGTCTGTCCCTGGGCTCCCTCCTGCCATCCCCACCCTCTATCTCAAGCCCAGCTCTCCTCATAGGCACCAAATTAGGTGATTTCTCCCTCACTCCAGCACCAGGAGAGAGGCCGCCTGCCCCGGGAGGGGGAATGAGCACAAACCAGATGTGCTCTCCCCTCCACACCCATCCCTGCTCCGAGCCCCCCAAACCTGCTCCTTTGTTCTTGGCACTATAATTTATCCCAGCACAGCCCATCAAGGAGCACCATCCCCCTGGGCCCCCTTGGCTCGTCCCCAGCATGGGAGATGGGGGCCGCCCGGTCTCCAAATCTGCCTTTTTGACCATAAAAGGGTTGGAACGCCGCGACCAGTGGAAGGATGGGAAAGGGAAGGCAGAGCTATTTATAGCCCAGCATCAGGACCTCAGCCTGAACCCGGGGTTAATCAGCCTGCCACCAGATTAGGATCTCCCTTGGCCCCTCCACTTTCTCATAAACCTTTGATTTAATACCAGTGCTGGTGAGGGAGGCAGGGAGGAAGGGAAACAGGAGGTACCTCTCCTCTGCAGAGGCTGCTATAGTCCATGGGGACCGGGATGGAGATGCTGGGAGAGCTGGAAGGCCCCACTGGGAAGGGGCGTTGGAGCTGTCCTGCCACCAGCGTGTGCTGCCAAGGAACACTGAGCAGCATCCCTGTGTGACCGCTGCCTGTGAGGGACATCCAACAGGCAGCAGAAGCTGCCCTGGGGTCAGTCCCTTAGGTTTCTATAGAGCACAGTGAGTTCTTCCAGTACTAGCACGTTCCCCTCCGTCACCTAGGAGGGGGCACCTGGTGGAGGGGTCCTTGGGCAGGATTCACCTTGCTGATACCACTCAGCAATGAGTCCGGGAGGTGGCATCAGGGCTGCTTGAGTAGCGGATGGCCAAGCTGGGTCAAAGCCCATCTGGGGCAATGATGGAGCTCCAAGGGCCGGTGGACATCAGGCTTTTGGGGAGCAGGAGGAGCAGAAAGGGTGCACGCACAGGGATGAGCATCACCCAGTGCCTTCCTCCCTCCTTCAGGGAGCAGGGCAGAGCCAGAGGGTTCAGGCTTCCCTCAAAGGCGAGGGCCTGGCCTCCCAGCTGGCCTCATGGGGCTGGGGAATTTGAAGGAGGAAACAAATCCCAACTGCTGTTAAAGGGACATTTCCTGCAGCCCCGGGCTGCCTGGAGAGGGGAAAGGGCGCTGTGTTGTAACCGCGGGGAGGGCCGAGCTCTGACTCAGCCCCGCGCCGCCGGGCAGGCAGCTCGTGGCCACCGAGCACCCACCGGGGAAGCGCTCAGCAGAGCAGGAGGCTGGAGGTGAGCAGCGGGCAGGGGGAAGGCAGCGCCAGCGGTGCTGGTGTGAGCGAGGAAGGAGCCGGGGCGCTGTCCTGGGCACGCACGCAGCCTCGGCAGGGAGATGCGGTGGTGTCTGATGGTCCCCACAGCATCGGCAGGACCTTGAGTCCAGCCATTTGTTATCCTGGTGTCTTCTTCTGGAGCTATGGGGAGTGTTTGCATGATGCGAGCGAGGGGACAACCAACCCCGGGCTGTAGCTGTCCTGGCAGACACAGGTTGGGACACACTGGTGTCCCCCGGACACAGAGGTCCTCCAGCAACAACATGAGTGCTGAAGAGCAGAGCGTGGTGGCTGTGTGGCATAATGGTGGTAGCCTCCTTTCCTTGGGAAACCAGGACAAATGCAAGAGTGGAGATGGGGGGAAAGGGCAGGCCCTGAAGCACTGGCTTTTCCACCCCATCCTGGGGACATGCGCTGGGGTCATCAGAGGGAGGATGGGGTGCCTCTTTCACTCTAAGATCTCCGCTGTGGCAGCGGTGGGTGAGCCCCGCAGATGTTTTCCCTCCATCCCGGCAGGATGCTCAGCCCAGCGCATTCCTGCAGCCCTTCGCAGCGTTTCTACCCCACCACCACCTCCCTGGGGATGGAGCTGAGGGCCGTGGGGGCAGAGAAGGCTCCGTTCTGTCTTTTCCCATTGAGGCCAGGACACTGACAGAGGAAGGACAGGGGCCATCCCCAGGGCCCACTGCAGGGCTCCTGCAGGGTGACCTGCAGCTACCACCAGGAGAGGGGAATGTGTCCCACACACACATGGCTTTGAGCAACCAAAGGGAGGTCTGTGAGTGACTGTCATGGAGTTTGTTGTGGGCATGGAGCTGTTGGCGTTGCTGTCCTCTGTCCTGTGGGGCGCTGGACCCCATAGCAGCTGCCCAAGAAGGGATCCAAGAGCTCCACATCAGCCCACACTCCCTCTGCCCCACCACACTGATTGCCATCCTCTGTCTTACAGGCTCAGCCATGGGTGTCCCTGGGGACATGGGAGCTGCTGAAGGCATGTGATGACCGATCAGCCCCAGGAGCATGGCCAGCGGCAAGAGACAGGCAGAGCCAGCAGGACAGCAGCTGCTGCACGGGCACAGGCTGTGGAGGATCCTGCCCCTGTCCCCACTGCCCCACTGCACAAAGCGGGGCTGCCTCCCAGCACTTCGCTCCTTGCTCACAGCAGGATGGTCTCTTCCTTGGGGTGTGTGTGGGGCTGGGGTGCTGCCCGGCAGGGCCAGCAGTGGGGCAGAGGCTCTGCAATGGGGCGTGGTGGCAGGAGGGTCCCTGCAGCACCTCCCCTGGCACTGGGTCCCTGTGGCTGTTCCCACCCTTGGCCAGAGCTCAGGGCTGGCCTGGCCATGGCTGGTATGGAGATAACCTCACACTGGCCAAGGCTGCTCCCAAACCTCATTCCCAACCCATGGATGCCACCAACTTGGGGCACTGTGGGGGTCTTCTCCCCACTCTTTCCTACCAAGAACCAGGGGCAGCACACGGGGAGCTCAGCCCATTGCACGGGGTGGCTTCTGCCCCAGTTCGCAGCTGGGTGCACCCAGCCGGGGGCCGGTGCCGGATGCAGGGGCTCAGTGGAGGTGCAGCATCTGCTTCTCGTCAGGCTGCCGGAGCGCGGGCCCCGCTCTGATAGATGCTCTGTTTATCACGTTCCGGCTCTGCACAGGATGTTAGTGTTCGCCTGCAAAAGGCTTTTTTGGACTCTGACGCTCCCTCCATCCTCCCTCTCCTCCTGCTTACCCCTGGATCCTCGCCCTTGGGTCCGGATGGGCTGAAGCCTCTTCAGACCTGGGGGTGAAGGTCCAGGGAGCATTCACCCCACAGCCCCTTGTCCCTGCCCATGGGAAGGGCTGGGCTCAGCCCTGCCACCCTGGGAATGGATGGGGATGGGAAGCAGAGGTTCCTGCCAGCTGCAGGCTCTGCCCTGATGGGGACTGGGATAGGGACAAGGGCTGAAGGGACAGCAGGAGCCCCTCATCCCCTGGGGCAGGGAAGGGGCAGAGGGCAGGGAGGGATGAGCTCTGTGATACATATAGCCCCACACCGTACCAGGGTGCCCTGGCCCTGCTGAGTGGCAGCCCTGGGGGCACTTCTATCACCCTCACTCTCTTGCCCAGCTCCTCACTAACTCTCTGGGGGGACGCATGGATTTAGAGGCAGACTCCCCCCCTTTCTGTCCCTATCCCTGTCTGTCCCTGCAGAGCAGAGCTACCAAGCCCAGGTCTGTCCTGCCAAGGTGCTGGGGCTGGGCATGGGGGATGCAGACACATGGCACTGGAGGGGGAAAACCTCTCTTCCTGCAGCCAGCCAGGCAGACACACAGCTTTCCTACGGGATGAGCCATCGACACACGCCAGCCGCAGCGAGGATGACCACGGGCTCCTCCATGTCTCCCAGCCCAAGGTGCAGTGCTGCATCTCTGGTCAATTGGGAGTCTGAGATGAAGCACTGTAGCTCGGGAAGGGAGGAACTGCGCACCCTGGGACCGCACAGGATGTGAGGATGTGATGTGAGGAGAGCTGACCCCCAGGTCTGCTCAGGACCCTGGCCTGGTGCTGGGCACCAGTGGGAGGGATTGCAGAGGAATGCGGGAGCCTTGTGTGTCAGGGGCACAGCAGGGATGTGGCAGCAGCATCCCCCATCAGCCAGCAGTGAGGAAGTGTGGGGCTGGCCCAGAGCCCAGGTCGCCGTGCCCTCGGGGTCCAGTTTTCCCAGGAATCCCTTGGGTGCTACGTTGGGGATTCCTGGAAATACTGTTCTTGGGGCCACGGCTCGGCGGCTGCAGAGGGCCCATCCCATGGGGAGCCACAGCCTGCAGAAGAGACATCCACCAAGGTATGGGGCCACCTGGGGAGCTGCAAGCGGGAGGGAGGCATGGCTACCCCAGCCATGGGGAGGTGGGCAATGCAGCACAGGCAGCCCCAGCTGCCCCACACCGGAGAATGATGGATGTCTCTGTGGACATCCTCACTGCAAGAGGATGGAGCTGGTGTGCAGATGGCCGGTGCACATTGCTTCCACCCTACAATTCCCTGCCCTGAGGTCAATAAAGGTCCCAGCTCCCGACTGACTCTGTCCTGACTGTTCCTTTGGGGCTGGGAGCAGAGTGGGAGCCCATGGTCTGATGCCAGCACACTCTGCAGCAGAAAGGAGAGCCAGGAGCCACCCGTGGAGCAACCCGGGGGCTGCTCTCTCCTCCTGCACTGTCCTCCCTTCCGTGTCCCACAGCTCCCAGCCCCGCCGTGCTCCTGCCACTGGCACCGATGCACTGCCCCTGCTGCGGGCTGGGCCGGGAGCTGGGATCTCTCCCTGCAGACTCCGGGCTCTCAGGTCCACCCCTCGTGAATCACATCCCTGCCCGCACCGGAGCCCCAGCGTGCGGGGCTGACCCGACCCCAGCCCGGGAGCTGCGAGATCGGGGGACGGGTGCAGAGAGACACTACCGGCCTGCTCCTGCCTGCACACGGGTGGAGACAGGAGATGACGGGGGCAGCCGGCAGCAGGTGCAGGCAGCAGGAGCAGGCCGGAACAGGAACAGGCAAGAGCAGGCAGCGTGCTCGGGAGGTGCGGACTGCAGGTGGCGGTGCTGCGTAGGTCTGAGCAGGCAGCCCGCGCTGCCCGCCCTGCCTGTCCTGCCCAGTCCTGCCCCCCCCGAGCGCTGCCGGACCCGGAGGGGGAGCACCCAGTCACCGGGGGGCACCCGCTGTCCCCTCCTTTGCCACGCACCGCTGCGCCGTGTCCCCGCTCCAGTTCATGCCCTGCCTCCTTGGATGCCAGCGATACAAACCTGCCCGGGTGGGTGCCACAGGGACAGGGACCCCGCTTGCCCCCGCTCTGGTTGCCGTTCACAGCTGATCAATGGATGACCCCCCCCCCCCCCCCCCCAAGCTCTAAGAACAAGTGCAGGGTGAAGGGCAGCACAGGGTACAGGGCTGGCAGCGCTGGTCCCTATCTCCCAGCCGGAATAGACGAGCGTTCCTAATCCCCCAGCTACTCCCACCCCTAAATGCAGCTAGACAGACACCCACAGCAAGGACAGGCCCCTGGAGACAGCCAGGCAATGCCAGCACAGCCACCATGCTGCTGCCATGGCACATCCCGCACACCACACAGCCCTGTTCCTACCCAGACCATTCCCTGCTCATGCCCCAGTGCCCCAGGGCTAACTGAAACACCCCAGAGCTAACCAGAAATGCCCCAGGGTAACCAGAATGCTTTGGAACTAACTGAAATGCCCCAGGGGTAACTGACATGTCCCAGGGCCAACTGCCTCCCCACCCATACTGCTGACTCAGCGGGGTGCAGCCAGCAGCACACCAGGCTAGGACTCGCTGCTGACGCAGGGCCCCATCACCCCATTGCCTGCACTCCCGGTGCCTGGCACCACGCTCCCATGCGTGCCCCGTCCCCTCCCCATGGCCTTCAAAGGAGAGATGGGCAAACCCATGTGTGCCTGTCTGGGGACATGGAAGGCGCACTGGGCTCTTGCCATTTGGTTCCCAAAGCTCCTGGAGGGGTTTGGGGTGTCTGCGATGGGACAGGGACAGATCCTTCCCAGAGGGACCACCCCAAACCCAGCTGGAATGGACAAAGATGGGGAAAGCCCTTCCCATCCCGCATAAGCAGAAATCACAAAACCTCTCTGGAAATGCCAAGGCAAGCCTCAAACCCAGCCTCCCCCCGCGACAGCGCTGCTGGGTTGCCGTGGCTGCAACTGCTCTGTCTCAACCCTTTCCAAGCAGTTTGTTCTGATGCCGGTTGTTAGGGGGTTACACGGCATGCCGGTGCAGGATAGAAAGTCATGTCTGCCTCACACACACCCAAATTAAAACAACACGGCACTCGGCTCAGGAAATGCCAACTCGGAGAGCTCTGATCGTTTCCTTCTTTCTCTTTCCCCCTTTTCTCAGCTAGGAAATCTATCAGGGATGACCCTGTCCCTGAGATATTTAGGTTTGGACAATATTGGCGATTTCTGGCCCAAAAAATGCCCTTTAATTGAGGAATTCCTGACCTGCCCCAGCATGTGGGAGGCACCACTGTTCTCCTTGTCCCCACCTCTCACTACCAGCTCCCAACCAGGACCTACCTGGGCAGCAGCACCAGCACCAGCACCAGCAGGGGATTGGCAGAGACCCTGCACTAGGCAAATGTCCGCCTTGGGACTCACTGGGTGCATCCCCCAGCCCCATTCATACGGGTTACCAGCAGCTCTGGGCATAAAGCCTGGAGCACTGAGCCATCTACTTGATAGGGAAACTGAGGCACACATTTCCTGCCTGTCCCTTGCCACAAGGACAACACAGCCAGGGCTTTGCTACTCACCCCAGGTCACAGAATCCCAGCCTGATTTGTGTTGAAGGGAACTTAAAGCTCATCCAGTTCCAACCCCTGCCATGGGCAGGGGCACCTTCCACTAGAGCAGCTTGCTCCAAGCCCTGTCCAATGTGGCCTTGAGCACTGCCAGGGATGGGGCAGCCACAGCTTCTCTGGGCACCCTGTGCCAGAGCTTCCTAAGATACCAACCATCTCAGTCTGCACTGTTCTAGTTTACAGCCATTCCCCCTTGTCCCGTTGCTACACGCTCCCATAAAAGTCCCTCTCCAGACTTCTTGTTGGCCCCATTAGGCATTGGAAGACTGGCCAGGAGAGGAAGGCCAGGCCACATGGGATGGGGGCAAAGCCTCATTGCTCCGTGAGGCTCATCCAGGACCCATGGCAGTGCTGGGGTGAGCAGAGCTGGCACGGGGCAGTGCTGGGGCCATGCCACTCTGTGCCTAGGACAAAGGGGTGCCATGGTGCCCCGGCAGCAGCCACAGGCGCCGCACACTCCCTGCCTCAGTGTCCTCACTGTGCGACGGCGCTGGCACGGCTCAGCACAGCCCAGTGCTGCCATGGCCCAGGCCGGAGCCGTGCCGCTGGGTGCCGGGCCAGGGCTGCCATGCGGGAAGGGCGTTGTCCTGAGTCAGCCGCAGCCCCGCTGGCACAGCCCCGCGCCCCGCATGCAGGAGGGAGCTGGCAGCAGCCGTGCTGAGCAGACATGATCATTCTTTCCTTGCTCCCAGCAGGACAAGCACCACCACCAACCCCCCCCCCCCGATCCCTGCTCTCTGGAAAGCACCCAGCAGTGGAGGCTGAGCACCACACTCCCTTTTTTGGGCAGTTTCCCCCATCCCAGGGTCCGGCAGTTATTGTCTGTGCAGAAACTCAGCAGCCATAAATCCTCCTCTGCCTGCAGGGGCTGCCTGCCTGCGCTCTCTGCCTCCTCTCCATCTCCTCCCAGAGCCACATGTGGTGCCACAGCCCTCTAAAGCTGATACTGGGGGTCTCTTAGAGCCATCCCTGCCCTAGCACGGGGACACTTGTCCCCATGGGTGCCCAGGGTGGAGGTGGTAGGAGGGTTCTGTGCGTGTCCCACCAGGCCACCAAACTGTGGCAGGGCAGGGGCTTGTCACCATCACTCATAGAGACCATCGAGATGATGAGCCCTGATGAGCTGTGGTGGCAAAACGAAACAGATTCACTGACCCACCATGGGAACCACAGACAAGTATATACTTACCAGGCAGCAGCAATCGGCTTAAAGCTAATCCCTGTGTCCTGCTCTGGCCTCGGGCAGGGCCCCACGAAGTGGGTGATGCCACCACTGCCAGGGCCTGGAGAGAAACAGGGTGGGTTTAACAGGGGTTGGTGGGTGCTGGTGTGGCAGCCCTGGGACAGCCACTGGTACCCACAGCCCTGTGCCCAGCTCCCACCAGCACACACAGCCAGGCATCCCCCTGCCCTTCCCTGAGCTCCACAACCTGGCATGGCGCGAACAGACCCTAGTGCCAGCCATGAGTGCCCAGCACACTCAGCACCATGGCCCTCACAGCACTGCACCACGACGCTTCAGCGCATAGCCCTGAGGAGGTGTGGAGTACCCTGGTTTATTTCCTGGCAAGGGCAGGACATCCCCGCGCTGGGAAAAGCTCCTGGGATTAGGGCTTTGTGCATGTGCAGGGTTTGAAGAGCTCAGCGGGGCTGTGATGAGTCGAGGGCGTGTGAACACGCACACACGCACACAGTGAGAGGCAGATGAGCAGCAGAGCCCATCCGTGTCCCCAGGGGGCCCTGCATGCACCCCTGCTCCTCCCTGCCCGGCACAGCCCTTCCATGGGCTCTTCACGGCACAACCCCCTGCCCCACATCCACCACCTCCTGCCAGCAGTTCCCCAGGGCCACGCTGCTGAGCCCCCCGGGGCTGTACTGGAGGCAGGATGCGGGCAGCACTGTCCCCTCAAACCCTGCGGTCTCACAGCACCGCAGGGTAACCCCAGCTCCGGAGCAGTGCCTGCACACCCGGCCCTGCCCCTGCCAGGGCTCAGCCACGCCGGCTGAGCTGCTCCCGCTGATGCAGCGGGATGGGATTAATGCGTGCGTGGGAAGCCGGAGAAGGAGCAGGAGGGGGCAGGCATGGCCCCATGGGAGCCCAGGCGTGCAGGAGTCACGCAGGGGGACGCCAGAACGGGGATGGCTCCAGCCCGTGCACAGGGCTGGGGATGCGGGTGTCTGTTTCTGTGCCTGCTGAAGGGCTCAGCTCGCCCAGCACCCATGGGTGCCCTGGCTCCCAGCTTGGGCTCGCAGCCACCCGCCCTGCTGAGTCAGCACCGGGTTGTGTTGGTGCCTGAGTCCTGCGATGCTGCCAAGCCCGGCACGCAGGAGCTCAGCGGCCCTGTCCTGACTGAGCAAAGCACAGGCAGGCAGGGTGCTGCCCAAACCCGCATCTCCGTACCCCATGCACCCTCTCACGGTGCGGGCAGCACAAGGGGTGCCGGTGGGACCCAGGCAGCACAGCCCCGCCAGCCCATGGCTCGGAGCCGCCGGTGCTCAGCCCATCCCCGCGGCACCAGGCGCAGCCCGGCGCGCACACCCAGACCGACGGCGCTGCCAAAGCCCCTCCGTCAGCAGGGCCCGGCGCGGCAGCTCCAGACCTGCTCCGCGTGGCTCCGCACCAGGCAGGGCCGGCTCGCCCTGCCCCGCTGCCCCCTGCGGGAGCCAAACGCGCCCAGGGAGCGCCGAGGCAGCGCCAGGACGTTGCCAGCAGGACAGGTTCCCACCGCCGTTCCCTCCTCCCCACGTCCCTCTGGGCATGGGATGAGGGCTGGCTTTGATGCGCCCCGGGAGCAGAGACCGTGCACAGCTCGCTGCACGGGCTCAGTCCCACAGGGCAGGCTGGGACTGCTCTGCTCCCCTCGCCGGGATCGCCCGTGGGATGGTGAGAACCCGCATTGATCCAAGGAGCACCTCAACCTCAGTGCTGTGGGCCGGGCTCTGGCTCTACCTCATCTCCTCCTCTAGGGAAGCAGCCCAAGCACGGGGTCCTGAGGCGCATTAACCCCTACCCCTATGGGCTATGTTCCTGTGCAGGATAAACCAGCTTGGGAGTGCTTTGGCCACCCTAGACCATCCAGGAGCAGGGTAATGCCGTAGCCAGGGTGGTGGGACCCTGAGCTATGGCTTGTCCTGCTGCAGTAAACCCCTGCCTGGGCAGAGAAAGGTCCTATAGCCGCAAGCCAGCTGTAAGCCCAGGTGGACTATGGAGCTTGAACAAGGGGCTGCAGCTGGCTCCTTCCATCTGCATTAATCTGCATGGAAATGAGCAGGGAAACCTAAACACACACATACAGAGGCTGGGAGTACGAGCCTGTGCAGGGCAGGAGCTGCCAGGATGAGCCCTGTGGGCTGCCCCAAACCCCCTTTCAGATGGGCACCAGTGGGCTCTGCACAGCACCATGGCAACATGCCACAAGGGAGGTGAACAAAGCTCAGTCCCCTCTCCCAGCACATGGTCGTTGCTGGGCTCTGCACCCCTCATCACCCAGGCTGGCACCAGCATCCCCGTGCCCAGCAGTAGGAAGGGCAGGAACACGCACAGCACTTGCTCCCCCTGTGCCATGGGGTACGCACAGCCCCGTTCCTCCCTGCCTCCCAACAGCCACAACCCAGGCTCTGCTTTTACAATCTTCTCCCTCAAACCAGCAAGGGTTGGGCGTTCACAGACTGTTGAGAAAGAGTCGGCCCCAACCTGCCCTCCCTGGCTCCACGCACCAGCGCCCAGAGTCCTGGAGCTGGAGACTCCAGCCAGAGCCGCAGCAGCCAAGGAGCATTTCATCACTCAGCCTTGCCCCAGGTCGCGCAGCTCCTGACGTGGGTCTGTCCAGCCGAGAACTGGGAGAAACAGAGCAACTTTGTACTTGCCCTCAATTAATGAGTGACCTAATTTAGAGGGAAATCTGGGCTAAGTGGGATGAAGAAGCTGGAGCCAGCTGCTTAGGGGTGCCATGGCACAAACCAGGCTGAGCCTGCGAGCTCCAGATTTGCACAGGGCAGGGGAGCCAGTTCAGAGCTTTGAAAGAAAATGCCCTAAGAGTTTTTTATAGCTGAAAACAACCTCATGCTGCACTCTCTCTCCTGAGCCCACCAGCAAGGGGACATCCCTGCGCAGCCAGCCCCAAGGGAGGTGGAGGGACCAGGGCCGGGATGCAGGGGCAGCAGGAGGTTGGGTCTCGGCTCCTCTCCCGGGGCCATGGTGATGCTCTCAGCGGGGAGGTGGGAGCAGCGCAGACATTCCCTGGTGGGTGGAAGAGCCGGAGAACGCGTTCGTCTGGTGAAACGCTGCCGGCAGCGGGAGCGGCGCTTCAGCTCCATGGCAGCTTTGAGGGGTAGGCGTTGGTCCTGCCCAGCCGGCGGGGTGACAGAGGTGCTTATCTAACAGGACCGGCAAGTCCCGCGCGTGTATCTGCTCCTAGAGACGGCACTGCCCAAGCTGGCAGCCTCCCCTCCTGCTCCGGAGCCTGGGAAAGCCGGGACCAGCCCCGCAGGAGCAGACACGGTACCTGGGGCCTCTCTGCAGGGAAGAGGCTGGGTGGCAGCTCACACATTTTAAGCCAAAGCACTTCCCACGCCGTGCTCCGCTTTGCATCAGCAACACCTCCAGACTCCAGCTATCAGGCAAAGCCAGACTAGACGCTAGGGATTTACCACGCTCCTCCTGATGTAACCTGAAGCAACGAGCAGTTTATTCTCGCCCCATCTGAGGGAAAAGCAGTGTTATTTCTCAAGCTGGACGGTGGGGTGCCAGGAACGTGGTGGGTGGGTTGGAGAGGGCAGCCAGGCTGAGCTGCGTTATCCAGCACCTACAAACCGGGCTCCTTCAATACTTCATTTTGAACCCATGTGCAAAGCACCACAGACATTGCCTGTGCCCCAGACGGCAGGAGGGCTGATCCCACAGACCCAGAGAGGAGGGAGCTCTGCTCCAGCTCTGCTTGTGCTGCAGGAGCACATGAGTCTCCTTTATGGGCTCTTGCAGTGGAGCTGGTACAGCACCACCCCCCCTGCACTCAAAGTGCTGCAGAAAACCTTTTTCTTGGAGAGAAAGATGTGTGTCAGGTCCCCCAGCAACTGTCCCTCCTGGGACACAGCTCCATGGGCTGGCACAGCCCCGGCAGCCAGGCACAAGGGTGATCTTAAGGCTTCAGCTGCTTTGTGTTCACCTAATTCATCCATGGGGGTTTAGCAGAACCAGGGCTTTTCCCAAAGAGGCTGCTGGCGGCGGCAGGCCCAAGGGCAGCAGGACAAGCCCTGCAGAGGCCGTGCCCAGCACTCCCATCCCCTGGGACGGATCCCAGGCAGGCTGGGAGCAGGCAGAGCTGCTGCAGCACTATCATGGACCATCTCTGCAGATGCTCCCAGGCAGTGAGGACCCATCGGGGCAGAGGGGAGCAGGGTGAGGATGTGCCCGAGCCCTGGGCTGGGCCAGTGCTTTGGAACACGCTGCAGAGCAGACACACAGGTCTGCAGGCCGGCAGCACCCTCAAGCTGCCCACAGTCAGCTCCAGGGACAGCTGGAGAGCTCTCAGGAGCTGATGTGGAGCTGGTTCACCCTTTAGTTCCCAGGGTGTTGGCAGAGAGGCTGAGATCAGGACTTGAGCCTTGGCTCTCACTTACCAACCACAGTGGGACTAAAAGCAGCTGTGGATCCACACAGGAGGCTTCCCTGCCCTGCTAGAGATAGGACTCGGGCACAAGCACTTCTTCCCTGGAAAGCATTCCCTGAGGTTTGGGATTCCTTCCGATCCCACAAAGCTCCCCTTGCAACACTGATCCCGAGTACCCCACATTCCCACAGCTCAGCCACATTAACAAACACCAGCAGCTGGCAAGCTATTTAGAGCAGCAGGATTGCTCCCAGCATCGATTTCCTCTCCCATTACCTGCCAGAGCACAGCCTGCCAGCATGGCAGCCCCACATGCGTTAGAACCTCGCAGGCTTGCCACCACGCTCCACACAAGCCCTCATGTCATGCCTAGGGAGAACTAGCCTGCAATAGGCTTGTCTGTGCCCTGCTTGCTCCAGTGTCTTGCATTTATTTAAACGTCTTCCTAGAGGTCACAGGGCAGCTGCTGTGAACTGTGTTTGACAGACACCAATGCTGGCCCCAGGAGGCTCGGCACACGGCTGGTCAGCTCCCTCCTTGGAAAAGCCAACTCAGGAAGAGCTGCCCAGCTGAGCCAGTCTGGCCAGTAGAGTGATTGCATCTTCTGCAGCCACTGATGGCATCTGCTCACACAGCTACCACTGACTGCAGCCTTTTGGGACACTGGGGGCAGGAATGGAAGCAGTGGGCCGACAAACCCAGCAGTCTTTCACTAGGAAAAGCTGAGCACAGCAGCGCAGACCCCACAAGCTGTTTGCGTGTCGGGAAGCAAGAAACAAGCCACTTCCAATCAGCATCAAGCTCCCAAGCCCATGCTTTGCCTCTTGGGAAGGCGCTGGCAGCACTCAGCTCACATCCCACTTGTGAGCTCTCCCCAGCAGGTATGGGAAGGGCAAAGGTGCAGTGTGAAAAGCTGTCGATGAGAGGGAGGTCACTGGGTGGTGAATTGTCCTGTGTTAACAGCGGGAGCTCGGCAGGGCCGCGCCACTCAGCGTTAGCGCAGCAGCACCTGCCCACGCTGGGCGTGCAGTGCAAACAGGGTTTATTGCTGCTCCTCAGCAGTGCAGCACCAGCCCAGCTAATAAAAGCCATCAGTTAATACTCCCCGGGCAGCCCAAGGGGAGGATGGCCGCAGACGGGCTCCTCGCCTTCCCTCCCGCAGAAGAAAGGGTCTCGGGAAGGAAGCTGGGCACTTCCAGGATGTGAGTCAGCAGGGAATTCTGGCTATACCTGCTGTTCGAGCAGTGCCATGCAGCAGGAGTTACCCCAGGTCTGAGTGGCGTAATGCAAGTGCCAGCCCCCAGGAACATGAACACACGCTCCACTGTGCAAACGCTCTAGGTGCTGTTTGCAGCACCAGTAACCCCAGCCTGGATGTGCCTGGTGCAAACTAGTCCTGGCCCAGTGCCAGCAGCCACCGAGAAGGAAGAATAAGCTGGGCACAAGCTGAGCTGTGCCAGGGAGAGCCTTCAGCACACAAGAACCAATCTATTTGCTGCCCAAGTGATTCTTCTCAGCTCAAAGCACTGAAACCAGTTTCTAGCTTTACTTCTCTGCTCTTGGTCTGCACTGCCTGAATGTACATGCCTGTCCACCAAGGCAGACAAACGCTTCCTTGCTCCTGTCTGCCTGATCTGGGCAAAGCCCTACCTATAGCTGTCACCAGATGAAGATCTGGCAAATCCCATCCACAGAGGCTGGCCAGCTTGGTCCAGCAGCAAGAACCTGCTTTGGAACTCAGCTGCAAGCCCCAAGCTGGTCCTGGGGCCAGCAGCAGTGGTGAAACATCAGCCCTTGTAGTCATGCAGAGATGGGCTCAAGGACCTTTCAATTACCCACGCTGCCAAGAAGCAGAGTTACCAGTTGGTGTACAAACCCCATGAGCAGCACATGCAGCAGCGAGGGCGAGCCAGACAGACACCAGGGTGAGCAGTGCCAAGACACCAGCCTCTAATCGCGGGGTTCTCAGTTACACACACGCCATGGTCTCACTTGGGAAAGTCCCCTAGCGCTGCTTTGTATGCACCACAGCAACAAGGGAGGGACTCTGCCTTCTCCCTTCCTCGTACCTTGGTCCGTTTGCTCACTGTGCCCCTGTTGTGGAGGGCCAGGAGGCGGCAGGGAGCACAGTGAGTCATACAGATACCACCACCCCACCCCTGCAGTCATCAGGCACCTGCCCTGTGCCTTTACAGCGCTGTAAAAGGCAAGGCCCAGGTTCATCATCGCACGCAGGGGCCCTGGGTACAGCAAGGGAAGCTCACAAGCCTGTATGACAGCATGGACACTCCTTCAGGCTCTTCTGATGATCTAGAATTGCTTCCTTTCACAAAGAAGTTCAAAGTCCATCACCTGAAAAGCAGCGTAAGGCTGTTAGTCCACGGGTGGTGAGAACAGGGAACCAAGAGCTGGCTCACTGAGACACAGGGAGTGCACAGAGCAGCATACTGATGCTATCCTTCAACTCAGAGAGGAAAGGACATAAAGTTCAGACCAGCTGTGTTCACAAATATTATCCACATTATCAACAGGACAAAACGCTCCTGGAGAAAGCAAACAGAGCAGTTAGTGCTGAGTGTGCTCAGGTACTTCTGAAGTAGACCCTGGTACCAAAATGCCAAGCTGTTCTCTGAAGAAGGAGCTACATCACCTTCAGAGCTCTTTTATGGACAAACAGACTTGGAAATCTAATCACTCTGTGAGAATACGCCTTAGCTCCTTCTGACTTCCAGCTACCTGAATGCAGCACTTGCAACAGGCACATCTAAGAACATCTCACACAATGCAGAAAGCTAAGTTAGCATCTTAAAGATTTCACACCTTTAGCCCTGAGCTTTGCACAGCAGCTGAGCACACTGCAGCTCCTTTACAAACACGGTCAGAGCCCTCCCTTAGCACAGCACATTTCCCTATGGTGAAGGACAATACTCCTGGCTCTATTCTGAAAAGCTTTGTTAATGCAGCTGAGCACAGTGCCTGTCCTCATGCCCTAGCACAGCAGTCAATCCCAGCTCTTCGCATGCAGGCCTGGTACCACCCTCCCCCTTTCCTGTTTAGCCCTGGGATTACATTAAAGAGCCATTTCCACATTAGAACACCCCACAAACGCAGCCCTTCCACCCAGGCCCTATTAGGAGGGTGGGCACTTCCTCTGTGTCATCCCTCACCTAATGTTTCCAGAGGCATTAGTGCTCACAGCAGACAGCTCTTCCTCCCAGGCCACTTTTCCTTAGTCTGGAGACTGCCGTGCTCCTGAACTTGCATTATGACATCAAGCTGATATGGTATCATGATGGTTTCACTGCAATTAAGGAGCAGATGGGGCTGATGGAGCCGGCTAAGCAACAAATCTTCTAAATTGGAAAATGCTGTCAAGAGAAATTAAAGCCTGATGCAAAAAAAGGCAGCTTGGGATCACAAAAGAAATCCAGCTGGGAGGTACTGCAGGGAGGCATAGAGCACAATCTCCTGCTCAGAGCAGCACAGCTCAGGGGCCTTCACCTCTGCTGCAGCCCATGTAGGAAAAGCACAGCACACAAAGCACATGCAAGTCCCTGCAAGTTGTAAGCAACACACCTGAAAGAGCCAACTGAGAGAATAGGCAGAACAACGCCACAGCAGGACACGTAACCCTGAAAAATAACCCCACACAGACAGAATTCAACAGAGGTCAGCAGAAACCGAATTAGAGTAGTGCACACTGGACAGACTTGACACACCTACCAGAAACATCCAGCTTTCAGCCCAACTGCTTTCAACACAGCCAGGGCTTGAATTCATCACTTGGTCCCAGCGTCCATCACCACACAGAACAGGGGCAAGGCAGGGAGAGGAACATTACTAATGTTACCAACAAGTGATACCTACAGCAATCTGTCCCTTTTTCACAGCCTTTTATGGGAGAAAAGGCTTGCACTTGTTTTTAACAAGGAACGTCTTAAATAGGTTAAAACTAATGAACCGGTACACTGCACATAGGAGCACTTCACGCTCCAAATTAAGCAATCGTTTTGCAAGGTGGCCTTAGGACGCCCCTCAAGAGTTGTTATAAGGAGGTTAATAAATTGCTTTGAAACCCTGTACACAGCTTAGTAAAATGATTAAGAACCTGTTGTCACAGCCTAATGTCATTACCTGAATTCTAGCACTTTCCAGGGAGCACCAGGTTGTAGCTCTTGCCCTTTACAGCCTCTGCTATAATGATAATTACTTGTAAAGGGCCTGGAATTACTTGCAGAAGTTTGTGACTTTGCATCAGCACAGCAGATAAGAATAAACCTCCCAACACAAACCCTTTGCAAAGCTGCAACCAGAAGTCAAGATCCACATAGTTTTTAATGCTTTCAGTTTGAAGTCTTTGTTACAAACCAAATTGATTACACAGCAAATGAGTGTTCAGTATCACAGCATCTCTTTAAGGAAGGTTGCCATCTCGTGCACTGCTCACATGCCTGCTGCAGGCTGGCTTTCTGTAAAGCAGCACAACAAGGCTGACAGTTCAAGCTCACACCTCTGTGCAGGAGTAAACTCTATTACACACCATGTCTGAAAGACTAACTGGACTCCTTGTCCCTCCATAGGACAAGGCTTGCAGTTGTAACAACTACAAACAAATGCGTTTTGACACTCCGAGCACGAGCTGTTCTTACTTACAGTGCTTATCAAGGGCAGTTTTGTTTCTAAAGTTTGACAACCCTCCTCAAAGTCATGAGCAAATTTAATGGACAGAGGAAATAATTTCTTCTCCTGAAACCAAATTATTTCCTCCAACTTTCAAATATTTCATGTCAAAGCAAGAAAAGTGGTGCCAAAACAATTCCGAGCAGCCACTCTGAAAACAGCTGTCAAGAAGGCATTTCATTGATGCTTCTTCCCCTTCCACCAATGTATGTTGTCAGAGGCATTGCCTTGACAGTAGAAATCGTATATAAGGACATAACATAGTATTCTAGATACCAGTTCTTAGAAACATACCAGTTTTCATATGAGGCATTGCTTGTAAAGCATCCTTATTCGCATAGGGCAATACTTGGGTCTGGAAGAACATCCTAGCCAGAACGAGCTTCTTCCACCTTCCACGTACCAGAGAGAGACTGCTCTGACTCAGAAGAGGTTTCCAAATGTGCACTGCTATCTCTGAAGCCCAGCAGACTTTTTGCTGCCCTGTACTCCCAGATTATCTATACAAATGTTTATTAGCACACAATGTTCTCCACCTAAAGTTTAACATCTTCTCAGGGCAGATCCTTCTTGTAAGGAGAGTATGCATAGTGACCGCACAGGAACACGGCCTTGATCCAGGTTACCCCTCCATGAGGGCAGAGGGTGCACAGTGTAAGTGTTGTGATCTTCGAGAAATGGTTTTCAAAAGGAAAGACCTTTTCAAACAGTAAAAAGATGAGTTGTGAGCAGGAACTCTGCTACATGCATGGAAACTGTCTAAAAAGCTAACATACAAACAACATTTACACAATAGGCATCTGGCAGCATTTTCAGACATTTTTTTAATTTATTCTGACATGCTATAAAGGAATAAATTACACTGTTAAAGAATTACCAGCAATAAAAGTATTTCTTTCTTTCAGCTGGGCTAGAATAGGAGTGAGAAGGAAGACAGCCTGGGGCAGTAACCAATGTGAACTCTGCATGGTGCGAGGCTGTCCCCGAGAACAAGAGTAAATCTGGTCATATCCACTTCACAAGAACTTGAAAGAAAATGCCTTGGTTTAAAACCATCCGAATACTCCATCCAAATTTGTTTGCTTAAAACCAGCAATCCCAGGTCAGTCCAGCCGGTGCGGGACACGGCAGCGCTCGGGGGGGGGGGCTGCCCATGCTGGGTCTGCAAAAGATGCCATTTTGGTTTAAAAAGCTCCAATCTTTAGTACAGAGGGCTGGTCTCAACCAACAAGTTATAAAAATGCAAGACTGCCCCTTCCCCCTCAAGGAAAAAATACAAAATTTATTTAAAAACAAAACAAGGAAGAGTTACAACACTAAATCTAAAATGATTTAGAAAGAAATAGGACGTCTTTTGCTTAACAAATGGCCTTGCAACTTGGTTTAAAAACAGGGTAATGCAGATTTCTTCAACTGAATTAACAAGGCAAATTAAAAAACCTCATTTCCTTACAGAAAACAGTTTTTAGTTTTTAATGAACTTGTAAACAAAAAAAGCTCCCGCTTCAAAATAAAAACAAAATCCCAGATCATATAGATGTTTACAGTGATTACATTTATCTAAGCAACTTACATACAGGTTCAGTTGTAAGATGTTAACTAAATTTCGTGACAAATATGCTGTTTTTCCTTTTATACCAAGAACATTATAGAGTTAATGCAGAGTCCTAAAGATTATCTAGTAGTCGCTAAGTTTCTCTTAAGTCTTCACTTTAGATGCTGTTATTTCTAGCACAGGTAAGCAGGCAGAGTCTTTCATACGCTTAAAAACTGGAATCTTTGGTTACTACCATGTCAGCTGGCTTGGTATGTTGCACATAGAAGCCAACAACTTTAAGAATGTTTTAAGTGTACAACTTTCAAAACCCAGGGAGGAATAACCAGAAAAGAGTGCACAATTGTGAGCATTTACAATTATCACAACTGTTGCCGAAGACTGTTCATGCCATTCTTCCAAAACAATGAGATCTCATAAGCAGTGTAGTTCAAAGTAAAAAGGTAACAAAAATTGGCATATGCACAATTTTCTCCACTTGTGTGTCAACCATTAGTTAACTTTTCCACTTGAAAAAAATGCAATAGAAAACTGGACACCATGTTTCACTATCTCAGTAATATTCACAATTACAGCTGCTACAACTCAAAGTGCAGCATCACTGACACTGCCCAGAGCCAGTTTATACTGATAGTAAGTTCTTTACACCAAGTAAATGGTTGCCCACAGCCACTGGCAAGTGTACGTATGAACTAAAATTTCTAGGATTTGGGGAGTGACAAGTCCTGCTCCGATCTGCTCTGCTTTGTCCCATCCTTGCCATGCTCAGAAACCTGCAAGATAAACACAAGGGCAACTTACTGATACGGGATGGAAACAAGAAACAGCCTTCACAGTAGGAGAATTAATCATCAGTTATGGTCATTCAAAGGGGAAAATGCTGCTCTGTCTCAGAACGGCAGGGTTCCTAGTGTCCACTTCCAAAGCTAACCAGCATTTGCCACCACCCTTCAGCTCAAACACACACCTCTCGCTCACACCTGCTACTGCACAGAACAGGCTTATGTACCAGCTGGATGCCACATTCCTCTAACAGGAATTCAGACCAACAGTTTGAAAACAAGATGTGTTATTGCCACTAGGAAGCAGGATGTAATTTCATAGGATTGTTTTCTACTTGTCTGCAGTGTCTCATGTTTATATCCTTGAATGTCAAACTGTCATCTGATTGCAGTGGTGCTTTTCAGAGAAGCAGTACAGCAGTGTCACACAGACACAAGGAAAAGGAACAGGAATAACTTACCTTACAGTAACTAGTGTTAGCTACGAGCTCACATGTACGACGCTCTGGGCAACCAGAACAGAAGTGTGAACCTTTGTCAGTGACTAGGAACCCAATATACCTTCTGTCCTTGGAAGGACAAGTGAAACAGCTCATGTGACAGGGGAGATGGGGTGTCAGGAACAATCCTTTCAACACTCAGTACTCCAAATGACAAATTCAAGACATTGTGGAAAAGGGAGAGTAAAGAAATACACACACACATCCCCAAGAACCAGTTACTGCAAGCTAAGCCAGTCTTCATGTGACTGCTTATGTACTCATTTCTACTATTCAGGTAGTAGCAGCACTGTGCTTTAAAGAGGAAAAAGGAGTCTCAACCAAAGATGACTTTGCCAAGCAAGTTTCCGTTCTGGATGCCCTCCAAAGGCACAGTGTTCTGCTGATGGATGAATTCATCTGAGCAACAGCTCTGAGCTTTTGCAAAAGAAATCTCTTCAGTGAAATACAAAGCTGACCTCAGCTATAGCTTGTGCTGTCATCCAGAGAGAAGCAAGTGCAAACAAGTCTTAAACATAGCCTCACATTCAATCAAAAAATGTATCTGGACAGTACCCAGAAGACAGCTTTAAGTCTTCCAAAATAGGCTACATGTAATTTAGAAGAGATTCAATAGCTTTGTTTGAACTGAGACTTAATGCACTGAAGGACAATTCTCTTTATCCAGCACTAGCAATTAAAAATAAAACTTCTGCACCAGAATTAGGACAGCCATTCCCACTTGGGTGCAAACTCTCACAGAAACCTCAGTGATTCCCTAGTTCCACTGGCATAAAGTTGTCCATAACTCTTACTTGATGCATACAACTGAAAATTACACTGTTTTTCCATTTAGGGTGTTCAGTCATGAACTCTGATTCATCATTTGAAGCACTTTCTCCATCAAAGCAGCCAAAACTAAGTCAACAAAGGAAGAATGTGCTCCCAGTGTGGAAACTCCCTGCTTTAGAAGCCTGGACCTTTCAAATGAAAGCGGGATCCTGAACCTGAGGACAAAGGATTTGCTAACAAATGACTTGCTGCTGTTTGTTAGAATACCTCAAATCCAAGTTATTATAGGCAAGAGAATGTCCGACTATGGAGCACTACAGGGAACTGGATTCAATCCACAAAATCTCTTGCAAGTCCTATTAAGACTACACAGAGATGTTCCTAAACACAGCACAGCCACAGCTGTTCAAGTGAGATGTTGACTCATTCATGTAGCACACAAGACTTTGCCAGTATGAAGAACATGCTGAGGAGTTTATGCCAGCACCTCTCTAACAAAATCTTTGCTATATACAGGACCAGCTTGAGTCTGCACATTGATGACTCCTTGTCCCCCTGGGGGAATACCCAAAACCTCAATCTCTATGCTACAAGAGAGATAATAAGGTTGCTTTATTATTATTACCACAGCTGCAGATCTGATCAGCAAGGGGAAAGTAACTATACTGCTGTACTCCAAAAGCTTCTCTACTTAAGAGGTGTTCAACCTTTTTCTCTAATACCTGCAAACAGAAGTATTTGGTTGTCAATTGGCTAAATCTCAAGAAATGAACTAATAGTCCATTCTGAGAAATACTGCCACGATCACAAGCTAATGGGGCTGCTGACAGACTTACAGAACTCAACACTGAAGGGAACTAAAAACGTCTTGCAAATGGAACCGATAGACTTTATCCCAGAGACTGACTGCTTGAGTCAGTTTTATGACTGAGGGAAGCTGACTGTAAGCATTGCTACAAATCACACCTGAACTGCTGCACTGTCAAGAGATCAAGAGCTGAACTTCCCTGTGTCAGCAGAACAGCTCACTCTGTTCACATCTCCCAGGTTCAAAACCAGCTGACCTTGCTGTTACAAAAGACACTGCACACAGTTCCAGAGAGGGACAGGAAGGGGAAAAAAAAGGCCACTGACAGGACAGGCTGCCCTGGAACCACACAGAATATTCAGCCTGAACAGCCTACAGAACTCTGTGAGATGGTTTAATATGGATCCGAGACAGGAATGTTGATAAATGAGTACACTGTTCAAGCACTCAAAGTCACAGAAGTCTCTGTACTTGAAAAAAATTAAGATTTCACCACCCTGCCCAGGTGCATGCTTTCAATAGTACTTACACTTTATACAGTATACTGTAAGGATTTAACCAATACATGCACCTGTGAATTGCTATTTCCAGTACTCTTGTTAAACTGGATGTGGTTACCAGAGGGATATAATTTGATACCACGAAGCCTTTTAAGCCACTTCAGCATAGGCTTTGCTACAGCAGCTATGTAAGAATTTAACTGAACTCCGGGAAAAAAAAATGCCATGTATTTCATTAATCTTCAATGCGACAGCAACTTATACTCAGCAACTCATACAGTCTCCTGCCTGAGCTTAGCTGGTTTCAGAAAAGCTTCATTAGCAAGCAATATTCCCCACATAAAGGCACGTAGGATTTTAGAAATCTGGAATCTTTACTTTGATGAAGAGACCAAGCTAACTATTTTAGGACCTGGGAAAGTCTTCAGATGTTGGATAAGCACTACATTAACACTCTGCTGACATTACAGCTTGATCAATCCAAAGGTCACAAGCCTTTTCTTCAACATGGGGAGGAAAGAGGAGGGAGTCATTCCTCCAAAAGGCTGTTACTCCATGCAAGAGTCAATGAAATTCTGCTAGAACAGCAGCACCTTCTCTGTAGCTATAGCTATGGCCTTATTATCCAAGAAGTTGGTAAGGAACGTTTGTCAAGAAACAGAAATGGTCTGTAAGGTTCAACAGCAAGACAGCTTCCCTGTACTCATGCTTGTCAGTCAGCTGCCGCTTTGCACTCTCACACTAAATCATCACTACAAGGTGGAGGCAGATAATCATAATGACCTTTTCTTCACTTAAGGTATAGCAGTTGAAAAGTGAGCCAGGAGAAAAGCACCTTAATCCTCAGGATACCTCACCAGCAAGGCAGTATTTTAAGTGCATACAACCTGCTTTTCAGGGCACTGCCCATTTACAGATCATCACCTCCTGTAAGAGCTTCACTTTGAGCACCAGCTGTTGCAAAGAGTGCACTGTTGCTCAGATGATTTCTTCCTGCTCTAACCACCAGCCTCTCCACACCCTTACACAGGGCTGGGTTCAGCACTGGGGGTTGAACTTCAGTCAGAGCTGCTGCATTTCAGGAAGCCTGGGTGCTTAATCACTGGTTCTGTATGTACTAGGGTTTCGGCTGAGGGAACTGGTTTATGGCCCTCAATGTTGTAACACCAGCTGGCTCCAGCAGAACAGGTTGGACTTTCAATGCCACAAAGAACCTGATATTTTAATGGTATCCTATGGAAATTTTTCTTCAAGAAATCATTTCAGATGGAATCTTAGGAAGACCAGCAGGTATTTTACTGCATCTTTCTGGATGAAGTGGTGTGGTTTTGGATAGCTATTTTGACTAAAGTCACCTGATGTTTGAACACAGCCACAGTACATTAAAACCAATGTTCTGATTTATTGTAAACACTTGTGCATTTCTTGGACTTTCAAGTCTGCCAGGTTAGCTTCATATATTGTTTTATACATATAAAAGTGATAGTTTGCAAGAATGTACTGAAGAGCAGCAAGTACTAGCAATACCCCAGTACATAATTTAAGCCTAGCTTCTCTATTCTTACTTGAAAAACCTCATTAGCTTCAGTTTTATCCACAGCTCATCTTGAGGAATCAGTTTCATTACCAGGCTGCCTGCAATAGTCACTAGCTGTAGCAGTTTCATTCTAGCAACTTACAAGACATAACACTGGCAGATTTACATCACAAAAAAAAAACCAGCACTTCTAGAAAGAATATGTAAAAAAAATAAAAATCAAGTAATTCATATGTGCCTTTTCAGAACTCAGTTTTCAATTCTTACACAATTACACCTTGAACATCTCACAATATTTCCCTTTGAAACCATAACCTGGAAACATTAAAAATAGTCAAGAAACCTGAAGCCCACCCAAGAGCATCCAGACACTTCAGAAAATTGTGACTTGGCAGTCCCCATCAGCTCAGGGTTACTCCTTGGTTTAGGCAAGGCATTTTGAGCTCACTGGTCCTCTCCTTTAACTCTGGACCAAATGTCTCAATGTAAACCCACTCGAGGAAGCCAGATCATTCACAATTTTCTGTTTCCAATGTTTGAGGTATACAGAACAGATGCAAACCCACAGCACTACACCAGCTGGAACAGAGTAGAACCCAAAGTCACTAGATCCTTGCCTAGTTAATGAGATTTACCTTTCAAGAAGTGTTAGGTCTAGGATTTTGGATTGTATTATATATTTATATATATATAAATATATATATGTGTATATATATAAAATAAAGATGTCACATTCCCAACACCAAGTCAGTTTCTTGTTTTTGGAAAGTGGTTAATGCGGGAGCAAAAGATGCAGTGGTTAAAATGACCCAATATCCCCAGAAGAAATGATATGAAGAACAAGGACATTTTGGTATAAAGTTAGTAGTCAAATTCTCCAAGGACGTCTTTTGGTTTTGCTTTTTTTCAATTGACAGCCAAATAATGTTTTTTTTTTTTAACCACCTCCTTGATCTAACACTTAAATTGCCAACATTGTCCAAATTAGTGTAATTTTTTTTTCCTGTAACGTCACTTGGTTCTTGGCTACTAACCTTTCATGTTACTCTTGGATTTGTCAGTTTGCTTGCCTGTGGGGGTTTGGGCCTGCTGCCCCTGCCCACTGGAAGAGGCTGCCTGCTGTGCTGCTTTCTGCTTTAACATTGTCCAGTCGAATGTGTAGTCATATTGGTGGTTCAAGGTCCTAGAAAGAGAGTGAAATACTTTAACACATCATAGCTTCCTTACTGCTAATACCAATCCTTTGCTGAAACCCTAGAACTACAGGTTAACTCCTTTTGTAAGCTTAAAGGCTTTTGTAACTTAAAAGGATTCCTGAAGCAAGCCCAAATACCATCGAGCAGTGTTTTCATCACTGTTTACACAAAGGTCTGCATTTGTAGCAGCATTATTTCCTCACAACCCAGCTTACCTATCTGCCTGCACTGAGGCGCTCAGCTTTCCTTTCTTTTAATACACGGTTTTAAGAACTGCAAGATGATGGAATAAAAATTGCTTTGGGTTCCAGAAACCTGGAGGGAGACTCTTGGGAGATCAGTACCAGCTCTTCTTTTGACAGATGCTGTTCACTCTACAAGGCTGAATTTATGTTCTGGTTTGTCTATCAAGCTCAGCCAAACAGCACTATTCCCCTCCACTGAAATCCATCCTCTGAGCGACACTGTTAGTCCCATCACCAATCTCCAAACATATAGTTTCAAAAACCCATCTATTGAGGAGTCCATTTTTAACGCTACCTGCAACAGAACTTGAAGCATGGGCTCAAGCCTCTAGCATTAGTGGTCAGATTATGCAACACAAACCCAAGAGAATCTTTGCCTTCATGTTTAATAGTTAAAGGACCTAAAAATATTGTTCAATAGCTTTTGAACTCTGAAATAAAAATAAGTCCCAGAAGAACTCCCTACACCTCACACATACGAAGCAGCTTTCTGCAGTGCAAATCCCACATAGCAGTTAGCAACTGGTAAAGCATTGACAGAATTCCTGTACTTTTCCACTTTGAGACTGACCTGAAAAGAATACGGAATAATTGCCTCAGATACATGTAATCTGGTGCCTCTTCAAAGCGCAGGCCACGACAGTAGTTCAGATACATGGCAAATTCTGCAGGGAATCCCTGTAAATCAATAGTGTTAATCAAGCCACAGCTTGCAGCAAAAAGCTTCTAACAACCCTGTAATAAGGCAAAAAGCTGTATTTCTGTCTATAATAGCAGATAATAACTGGCTGAAGATTCATAAGTGTAAATTCCACTGAGCCTCTAGTTATTCATTTATACTGTATTTCAGAAAGTGGATTTGATCAGCAGGTCCCCAGGTACACATGCCTTCCCCAGAATTGTTACCTGATGCATGTTTCACAATCACAAGTTCTCTACCACCAAAACCTTTAACACACAACGTATTTAAAGCACTTTATTCACCCTAGTTAAAACTAGTTCTCATTAACTAGGTCTCTGAAATTAATTACTGTCTCTTAAAAGATTCCATTCCTTGTTTCCTTGACAATCTACTTCAGCATACTAGAAGCAAGGTCAGTTACTACTAGTAAGTGTGAAGACTTGAACCATGAAAATCTCCTTCAAAGATCTTCTGCTTTATATATCTGTACATTGAATGCTACACTAAAGCCAGCATGTAAACAGGTAATAGCATACAGCACAGTGCTGTACTGCAAGAAAATGGAATATAGCAGTTCAGCACTCTGAAAGATGCTGTCAGACTGTAAGGGTATATAAGTGTGCATGACTAGAAAGTGCAATCATTGCTGCTGCTGTTCTATGTGCAAAGACTACCACATGTTTTCGAGGGCCTTTGCTAACAAGTATGCGGCTGCCACAGTTTAAGACCCAAAAGTATACTTTGGGTCTTCAGATTTCTCCTGAACTGTGGCAGCACTGGAAAAACATTCTGGCTCTAAAGGTCGTTTGGGGTCAGAATTATGATTGGAAATAAAGAACATAATATGAACAATCTTGAAGAGGCAGAACCAAGTATATATAAGCAAGCTATACAGCTCTATCTTGGTTTGCTTTTTATCCTGCTGAACCCAGGACAAGGGCACATGTAGACCTTTCACTGTAGAAACTTAAATGAGCAAGCCTACCCAAGAGAGCTGGAGAGCTTCCACAGCTGACAGGCACCAAGAACTGGAATGATGGTGGCATGAACAATGCCAAGAAACAGCAACAATTGCCTGCCCTGTTACACACATTCACAGTCTTACTGGGTGGCCAAACAAGGCAACCACGACCGCCAGAGAAGTATTATTCAGCAACAAATACCGTGTGAAAATACCTAATACATTGGCTCTAGTTAAAAACAACACACCAAAACCACCACCCTCCCCCTGCCTAAAGAAAGCAAAGAAGTTCCTCTTCACAGTCTGACATCATTTGGAAACTCTTACCTTACACAAAACCTCAACAGGAGTGGACATTTTCTTTTCACTAATCTTTTCATACTTTTGCTTCTTTGTTGCAGCCTGTGGAACATGCAGGTCACAGTATGAGAGATATTGTGCAACAATGGATTAACAAGGACAGTAGCAAAAAACCACACCAAACAAAAAACCAAAGACAAAAATCCTTTGGTCAACCATAAGCATTTTGTGAAATCTCCAAGTCCCACACACTTACTGCAGAGAGAATGAAGGTCAATCTGGTATTAAGATTTGGACACAGTTTAATACCATTTGTCGCAGTCTAATGCCTCCATCACATGGCACAACTCGTGTAGTTCTAGCTGCTGCTTTTGTCCATTAAACAGACCAGACTTACATTTCCATTTGCCAAAGTTCTATTAATTCCCACTCAGCACCCCATTCAAGGGCTGCCTGGGTGTTAGAGCAAGCAGCCATTACGTTCATTTGCAGCTGAAGAGTTCCAGTGTTACACAAGCAGCTTGCCTGTACAGAGACCCTGCAGCTGCAACACGATTTGAGTTACACAAGTCTCACATGGAGGAAGAGCAATAATTAAAACATGAAAACAAATCACTGAAGTCCAGAGAACAGAAATATTTGCCATGCTTTTACTTGGCAACCATACATGAAAACCACTCAAAACAATTCTGCTGTAGCTACGCAGTTCTGCCATAACCTGGACTGAAGGTATCACTAAAGCTAAGCTTCCTACGTAAGAGGTTATTTCAATGCTCTCCACTAACAATGTAATTTTCTACTTCCCAAGGGCCTCAGCCTAAACAGGACAATAATAATTTGCAAAGATGACGTAAGCTATTGTTTAGCATAAGTTTTCAGACAGTCAAACAATACACATTTTGCCTGCTGCACAAGAAGCAGAAAGACCCTTTCTTCTATATTCTATAAATATCATGGCCTTGGGAAAAGCCACTTTGTGTAACTGAAGCTTAACTTAATATAAAATTACCTCTCCAGAGCAACAGGATAAAGCACCATACCCAAACATGAAAAAGAAGAGGAAAAGAGGGTGTGGAGGGCGGGGAAGGCAACTTAACATACCTTTAATCCTTGCCAAGGCAGACTGGTTCTGTTAAAGTACATCAATACATAGCCTAGAGACTCCATGTCATCCCGACGACTGGAGAAAGAGGAAGAAAACATCAATTTACAGAACTGGACATTTCACGCTTGATTCCAAATAGTGCAAGCATTACTTATTTTATTTAAAAGTAATTAAGAGAGTAATTAAGGAATAAAACCTAAGCTCTGGTGCAAAGGAAGGTCTCTAACACAGCTAAGACATCTAGGTGTTCAGGATTCCACTCGGAGGCATGTAAGTCTTCACAAGCAAGAAGTGCTCCTATTCATTTTCCAAGTAAGGCACATTCAGTAGGTACTGTGTGTGGTAAGTTTCCATCTGTAGTTACATTAGAATAATTTGGGAAACAAAAAACTTTGGAAAATAAGAATGAAATATTGAATGTCTTTCCCATTTAATTATATAGCTTGGATAGAAGCTGAGGTTTACCTGTAGGAACCATAGAATGCATTGTACAAAATACACGGCATTAGCTTTAACTTAAGATTTCCCTGAACTCTGCCTCAATCTGGGACCAATACTGAACATCCGGCTCCAAAAGGGCATAACTACTTTCTTTCTCCACTCTGTTAAAACACCCTGAATTGCTTTTGTGACTTCTAAGACAAGCAATATTTAGAAAGGTGCATGCACAAATATGAGAAGAGCCTCTGTTTTCTTCCCACAAGAAGTCTGTTTCAAGGCAGTTAAAGATTTCCACCCATGGATCTCACTGAGAATTTGCATGCAAACTCTCATCTAAAAGGCTTCAAATGTTTTCTGTACTGCACAGGCTCCAGATCCACGCTTCAGCCACATGAACACCATCTACTGAGCTACATGGCTTTGAAGGTTACTAGGCCTAGTACAGTTCACTGAAGTGGAAAAAACACTCCATGTTTTTTTTTCCTCTTGGCAAAGCTGCCTCTTCCCAGCTCTGGTAGAATCAGGTTTTTCCTCTGACTGCCCCTCTGCAGCTGGTATCTATTTAAGAAGGGACACAAAAACAACTTGTCTTTCTCCACCCAGCCCTCTTATCAAAAGAGCTGGACACATTGCTGCTGCTTTGCCACCCAGGCACATCTACAAGCATTTAAATGGCTGCAGGAAATTCTACACACTACCCGCACAAGGGCACAAAAGGCTGAGAACAGTGTTACAAACAGTACTACAGGAGTGGGTGAGAGTAAAGCAGCTTTTAAGTGGAAGCAACCTGTAAGAATCCTGTCAGATCCTGGTATGAGAAGAAAGAAACTGTAGGCAATGCTTTATGTTACAGCCAACCCAATAGAGGCACTACCAATCACTAGAATGGTCAGCCTGTCACCCCCTCAACTCCTGTTCCAGTTCTCCAAGCCTTTGGGGATCCAGTTCAGCTATCCCAGAAGAAAACCAGCTTGGCTCCCTAAACCAGTTCACCACTGGCTGTTCCCAGGGGTGAAGCAAAAGAAAAGACTGGTTCTCTCCTCTTGACAGCAGCTAGCTCCGAGGTCATCTCAGCTGAAACATGAAGCCACAGCCGAAAACAGAGGGATGAAAAACGATACTAAGACCACAAGCTCCAGCCTGCAAAACTTGCTAATTCTGTTAGAATTGCAGATTTTAATCATCAACAGGATTCAGTGAACCAGTATGGGGTCATAATATAAAATTACATTTTCCAAGAAGTCAGTGGTAAATTCAGAGGCTATAAAGGGATTAATAGTTTCCATCCCCCATCCAGTTCATTGCTTTAATGTTTAATTTCATGATTTTGTAGTAGGAAACATTTAGTTCTGTAAATCTGTAGTGGATATATTACTCTGGAGCATACAAAGTGATTTTCAGGACAACACTCCATCCCTAAACCAAAACATGGATAACACTGTAAACAGCTCGAGAACAGGAAAACATGTTCTGTAGCAGTCCAAGCACAGCAGAAACAGCTGAAATATTCTGCCATAATCTTCAGGACTGGTTTCTCTTTATTACAGGAATATATTATTTGTTTGCCTCACCACTGACTTCATCTAGACAATGTAATGGCTCTTAATATGCACCAAGCTACATGTTAGAATTCCCAGTACCAGCAGAGATGGTACAAGACCTCCAACTAAATTCAAAAGCATCATCCTTTGCAGCTCTTCCCCTTCACACAGCTATTCCCTTACAAGAACAGCTTGGGTTCTATGCAATGTACTGACCTCAGAAATGACAAATGTTATTTGCCTTACTTGTCCCATGTCAAATGGGCTTAAATATTGATACTGACAGATAACAAAAAAACACTTAAGGGAACTTGAGGAAATTAAAGCAAAAAGGAAACATGAAGCATTTTAAAAGCACCATGTATTTGTTAAGTTACATGTTCTTTTGAAGCTGACCACTAGAAATTCAGTCCTTCTCATCTTGATTAAACTGAAGGACAGAAGCACAGACATTCATGGCAGCTTTAACTATGTCTAACTGACCTCAGCACCATGTGACAAAGCCACGCTATTACACTTGTACAATAGCTAGGCATATAGGTAAGGAAGAAAGGCATCGCTTCATGTCTTAAGAGTACCTAACTATACTTCCAATCAATCTGAATTGCTATCTCCACTGGATTGCTCCTAGGGCACTGAAGTAGCAGTATGCTTTTGATCCAGATGATTAAAATATGCTTGTTGATTAAGCAAAGCTCAAGCACATAAATATATATACATATACACACACGTGTGTGCGTGTATACACACACATATACAAAGCCACTGTGATTGTGTATACCAGAAACCAAAATACAATGTGAGTGAAGTAGAAGATCTTTAAGTCTTGCTTGCAGGCAAAAGGACAAACAACAATTGAAAGGAGAATGAAAACGCAGGACACAACCACCAGCTTTAGAATACTCCTGGCTACAGAGCTGCACCTCAAGCCAATAAGCAGTGGCATCAACAGGTACCAACACAGCCAGGAAAGTGCACCACTTTATTTGTGAAGGTCCTCTCACAGATCCACATGAAAGTATAGTTCATCCTTTAATAAAAAGGATAACTGTATGCAGAGCACCCACCTCATGCCTGCAATACTTAGTCTCGTCAATAAGAGAGTTAGATACTTGGATTGTTTTTCCCTACCCTTACACAGACAGCCAAAAAGAAAACCACTTGCAAAGGGATATATATACTTCTTCATATAACATTAGTTCAGACACTTCAGAAGCTTACAAATATGATCATCTTACAGCCTTCAAAAGCACAGCAGTAATATCCTTGAACTCACCTCTGCTCAATGCCAAGATGTGCATTGATACTGGCATATCGAGCTGTGCCAGTGAGATTTTTGTCTTCTCTGTATGGTATGTGTTGCCTTGTCCTGTTGTCCCGGTACTTTTTGGCCAAACCAAAGTCAATAAGGAATAACTTAAAGAAAAATGAAAATAGATTATATTCCTATACAATGCAAGGAATCCCCAACCTCTTTCACTAGGCCTTAGTTACATTTTAAGACATCCACACAATGTAACAGCCTACAGTTACAGAGGAAGCAAAGTAACAGTGCAGTGTCACAACTAGCTTTAACTAGCCAGTTAAAACAACTTCATAGTAAAGGAGTTCAAGCTTTTTCTCAGTCCAGTGGGATAGATTAGACTGTGCTACTCAGCATCTGTATCTTAGATCTACAACTATTTGAAGTTTGCCATTTTGTAATTTGTATCACATTAGCTCAATAACTACAGTGCACAATTTAGGAAGGAAACTAGTATGTGCAAAAGCACACTTCACAAAACCCCATTCATGCTAGAGCAGTTTACACATACAGAGAGTTAATGGCAGCTCAGCAGCTTAATGCAATGAATGCACATCCTGTATTCTTCTCCAGGTTTCAAAGAGCACTGGCCATTCTGCAGAGCATAAGGCCAAAACCTTCAACAGCAAACAAGACATCTTGCTTTCAATTATATGCTCATATTAAGACTACCAGAATGCTATCACAGCAGCATTACGCACTTGCTAATGACATTAATACAGGCAGGAAGCTAGAGCCTAGTATCTGGAATCCAATTTTAGTCTGTAATAACCAAGCTTGCCCAATGGTTTGATATTTAACAACAACTGAGTGCGTGTGTTGTTATTAGTGTGTAACAGCCAGCCTATCTACAAAGGTTAATGCAGACTGTAACTTCTTGTGACAAGATTTCAGGACTAGACAAAAAAAACCTGAGGCAGAAGTATGTAAGGAACACTTCAAATTCTAGCAATCAGGCTGAGCTCCCAATTCCAACACTGGATTAATGCTACAGGATCGGGCTAGAACTCCTACAGATTAACAGTGAAAAAGTAAGGGGTGGGGGAAGGCTGGATGGAAAGATGACAAAAGGGTCAAGAAATTCCCAGTAAAAACCTAATCATCTTAAAGGTGATTCCAGAACAGAAGAGGCAGTTTTAAATGCAAACAAGCACTGGAGATTGATATGCAGGTACACCTGCATCCAGAACTGGAACAAAGGGTCACTCTGACACACTGAAATGCTGTGAATTGTAAAGCGACACTCAATGCGTATCAAAGACACTGAAAGACTGAAAGTTTCTGAATTCCATGAAAGGTACATCCTGGAATGCTGGTTAAAGATTTTCTAACTATAATAGCCTCAATGAGAGAAACAAAGCTAAAAACCTCTTAAACTACCAACGTCAGAGCAGAAAACCTCGAGTTGAAATCTTGCCATGATTTACATTCAGCCACAAAGCACATTTGGTGTTCTGGCGAAGGTCACCCTGAAAGCCCAGAATGCTTAGAGCAAGAGCATGTAAATCCAAGTTTTTATACCAACTACACTGGTCAGTTAACTGAGGGTCTTGGTAGCTGTGTCAGTGCAACAAAGACATTAGAGGCGGTTACTCAGCATGGATGGACATGTTCTCCAGCTACCAAGCAACGAACTAGGTTGATACTGAACTCCTAATGCAGATAATACAAAGCTCCTATTCAATTACTGTACTGCAAATGCAATTCTCCTAGAAGCAAAGGCTGAGCTCAAATGCAATCCCTTCTTTTCTGATTAAGGCTTTCTAACCCAGTGACAGCCTCTGATGCATTGTTTGCAACAGTTACTTTTGCAGGGCCTCTGCCCCTTATTTTAAGCAAAATACTGTGAGCCTTGAGAATGGAAAACCAAATGCACACCAGTCGGAATACTTTCCCTGCATATTTAGCTATGAACTCTTTAAACAAGTCAAAGCCTTCATGTGCTTTCTGTCATCCTGGTGATCTTGCAGTTAATCGTATGAAGTGATAAAGTCACAGCTCATGAATCAAAATAGTTAACACTGGAAGTGTGCCTCATAGACAAGTAACTGGTGTCCAGCCCTGCTTAGCACAGTAATGGTAAGACTACTTTCTCCAAATAACTTATAAATGATGCTCTGCCTCTTCCCTAGCTTCTACAAGCTCTCAATATTAGACCTGAACAAGGAAATTCTGTATTTTCTCAAGAGGTATGGGCAGAACCCCTAAGAAGAGAAGAATCAATTCAGCAACCAGACCTGTTTTACACCAGTCAAGTAACTGGATATTATTTACAGCACTGATTTTACTGGGGAAGTTTACTCTGTTCCCTTGCTTGGGGCCATTCTGTACTTCCCATTCACAACGAGCGGAAGGCAAAGCAGCAAGTCCATCTTGCAAAGAATTAAGTTGGAAGACACAGCTTGAGCTGGATGAGCACAGAATGTACTGATGCCAGCCAGCAGGAACACAGACGTATTCCCACAGATAACCTCATACCACCTTAATTCTGTTTGTTGCACAATCAGCAGGAAACTGGAGAAGTAGGGCAAGATATCTGCCAAGAGCAACTAGAGAAGTAGATCAAAGTCTCTGCCTCGACTGATAAGAAAGTTTCAGAGGCAGACAACAGAAGCCTGTCAGCTTGCCTACAGCAGCGAGCTGCCTGGGATTTAATACATGAAGGCTATCACTGCAGAAAGCTATGGACCGATTCTATGGCCAAACTCCTGAGCTATGATTCATACTCAGCAATTTCCAGCTGTCCTGCTACAAACTGGCATATGGCTTCATTCCTCTCCAATTTATCTTCTCTTAGAGAGTCAGGAGTAGTACATTTAGCACTACAAGATAAACTCATGCTTCTCCATGACAGAGCCTATCGGAGTAATTTCATTTTATAAGCACAATGGATGAAAACAGGAGTCCTCATTACACATTTGGAAAGATTTTGAACAAAAACTGCAAGGGAAGGAGTCTGGCTGAAGCAGTAAAAGAACTTCACATGCATTCAAAGGCATTGCAGGAGCCCTACAGGAAGGCAAGCAGACAGCCCTACACAGAAGCCCCACTATTTCACTAGGGTGGCACATCTGTCCTTCAACACACTCAACAGATTGCCTTCGAGTTTTAAAGGACAAAAATACAATCATTTCTGCATGTGAAACCAAGCACATACATTTAGCCTTTTTTAATATCCAGTTTAGAAATAATTCCACCATTTAAACAAGCGCCACAGGGAAACATCTTAGTAATGTTACATGTTTGCCAAGTATGTCTGAATAATGCCAACATAAGAGGTGCTTTTGCAAGGTCTACATTCTCCAGGAAATAAAAAAAAAGAAACAAAACAAACCAAAAAAACAAAACAAAAATAAAGCACATGAATTTGGGGTTGAGGTTGGAATAGGAGACAGTTCAGACCTGGTTTAATCCTGAGAAAGATGGGTCCTGAGAAGTACTAACAGTCATGCTTCTTTTCCTCTTCCCCACTGGAGATTCTAAACACTGAACAAACAATAGAGGGTGGCAGTGCATCAAACAGTATTGCTTACATTGCAACAATGGCCGGCGCAGACAGGCAACACCGAGGCGTTTGAGAAAGAACAGGGTAGCCAAATGCCATCCTTCTTCCACCAAGCACTGTAGTTTGCAAAAAAACCAGCTATGTTCACATTGAATTTTTAGGTTTTTTTTTGTTTTCTTTTTTTTTTCCAAGGAGAAAATTTGGAAGATGTGACAAGGTCAATTTGAACTGTGAGCTGCTCCAATATGGCACTGCCTTGACCAGGGATAGCAATGGTGACATTTGGCTGTATTAAAAAAGGAAATTGGAAGTTTTGCTTACAAAAGCAGCCTTTTGTTCCACAAACTGCCCTTCCCCCATGGAAAATGTAAATCTTCAGTAAGGAAGAGGTAGAAGGCATTTAGTCACCTTAAAGTTTACTTTCATAAGCATGCAGGGCTGATTTCTAACAGAGCTAAAGATTCGTCTTTTAAAGGTGGGAGCAAAATTTCTCCCAATCACTCAATTAAAATTTGGAATTAAAAAAATATAAAAAAATTTTTTTTTTTTTAGAAAAATATAACTGGCAGGAAGCTACTGGAACAAGATTACCATGCTGCTCTAGTCCTGCTGGATGGTTTGCTTTAAACTGGGTACAGTTCAGCTCTAAAAAATCCCAAACTACACTTACTTACAACAAAGAAACAAGGTAAATACTGTATGGTGGCAAGTGCTCCCTACATAAAGCACTTGGTTCCAAACTGAAGCAACCCATTCCTCAGTTTGCTCATGTAAATCTATCAAGAACTATGTCCCAGATCTCTAAAACCCTGCAACAGTAAGGCAAGCCTATGCCTACACACTGTTCACCTCCAAATCACTGTGTGGCTCCCCAGCTAGGCTACTAATGGGAAAACGATATAATGGTTTACAGGCAATTTTGCTTTTCATTTCAGTTGATGCAAATCTAATGTGTTCCTCCACTAAAGTAAGCACAGCAGCAATTTCTAGGCCATTAATCCACATCAAGATGAACCAGAGTGCAGCAATGCCAACCTAGCATGACTGTGCAGAAGTCTGGAAAAACGGCCCAAAAGAACAACTGGAAATCAGAAACTAAAACTAGAACAAAAAAATAAAAATCAAAGTTTTCAATTTATCCTCTAAGTCATGCCAGAAAATTCAGGAGTGTAACTGCTCAACACAGCAGAGAAAAATAGAGCTCTACAGAGTGAAAGTATGAAACTTGGGAACAAGCAAAGTTTAACAGCAACAGGATTACATAAAAAATGCCTTTCAGCTGGACTTACAAGCTTTTCCAACAATGGTTGGATCTAAACATTCAGTGCACTGCACCTCTTCAGACAAGAGCTGTTATCTCATGTTAATCAAGTTTTCCCCTTCTAATGTTCATGGCCCTGAAGTTGGCATTCATACAGGCAAACAAAGGTAAACATTTTAAATACTAGTAGTGCCTAAAGAGATGAGACATTCTCAAATGGCATATAAAGAAGATAAGTGGGAATCTTGCTTCCAATAAACAGCTTGATCACATACATTTGTCCTGAAGTTAATTTCTATTAAGTAGCATGCTTAATGCATTGCCAATGCTGCCTGTCTGCCCGAGCTCAACATACAAATTGCAGGATTAAGCATATTTCACTCAAGAGAACTACAAATAAAATTAAAGTTTTCTTCTATATAAGGTTTTCAACAGGAAACATGCACTTCTGACTACATTTACCCATCCAAACAAGTGCAACCTCAGGCCACCCCCCTCCCCTGCTTTTTTTCCTCCCCCCACAGAGTACATTGAGAGCAGTTTTTGTTGTATAACATATTCAGGTACTATACAACTTAACAGTTTTTCATCAACATATCTGCATAATTTCATTGATTATAAAGGCAATTTATCTATATATTGGCTATTAGTTGTATCTGATGACTGAAGAGTTCTCTTTACCAGTCTGTCATTGCAAGATTTAATGCACTGATGACTGGAAGGTCAGGAACTCCCACATTGGTATGAATTCTTTCCATCCCAGGAAGTCAGCCCCAAAGCCAAAGGTAAGTTTTGACTTTATCATTGAGGAGAAAAATGCTTGTTATAACAGTTATCTCAATAATGAATCTCCATCACTGAGAGAAAAGTAGTTAAATATTCTCTAGGGTTAGTTTATCATCTTGTTGCAAGACTATTTCCAGGCTTGCAATCAAGTGCATCTGACAGGGTGGGTCAGAGACATGTGTATGCCACTGCATTTGGAAGCAGACACTGAGAAATCCAAGTTCTCATGTCAAGAATATGGTTTTAGCATCTAAACCATCAAATTTAGCAATGAGTTTTAAAAAGGTTGTGCAGCTTGAATCAAGTAACATGCCATTCCCTTTGGATCTTTACAACAAAGAGCATTAGACTAACCTTATTACAGTGACGCCCAATACCCATTAGGAAGTTATCTGGTTTAATGTCTCTGTGTATAAAATTCTTTGTGTGCACGTATTCAATTCTACTGATCATCTGTAAATAAAACAAAACAGCAACAAGAGAACAGGTAAGGTTTCAATGAGAACAATACAATTCACTTAAACCTGCAATGAAAGCATGAATTTTTAGCGTTACCTTCCTCTGCAACTTATGTATTTGCTTAATGAAAACCAAGTCTTGTTTTTATGCTGTTCAAATAAATGGGGGGGGAGGTGGGTTCTATATTAAAACTCCATAATATTTGTCAGGAAATAGCAGATTAAATACCTGAAACTACTTCCCAGACATTCTAGTTCATGTTCTAGCTATAGTGATCCATTAAAGAGTAATTTCTCTTACTTCTAACAAAGGTCTTCTATACTTACAATAAGACAATTTTAAAGCTCTTTCCCTCCCCCCGTCCCAGTTACTCATTCATCTGGTTATTCATTCATCCATCATCAAGCATCACTTTTCCAGGTAACAGTTTTCACAGAGCAAGCAAGAACTTGATTGTGGCCCATAGTGTCATATCTAGGCTGATCCAGGAGTGCCAGCAATGAAGACTCAAAGAAACTCTGGCAAATCTGTATCATCATAAGCAGTCACGCAGCTTCCTGCGCAGGAGATCACAGCACAGGCATTAACATGGTGCGGCTTTCCAGCCACTACAACACCCCTCACACAGTCCACAGTGAGTTGAACTGTTACACCACCATACCCTTGACAGCTGACCATGCCCTAAAAGCCAGTTCTGTGTAGAGATACTATATATCCCATCTATGTGGGGGTGATGACAACTAATTAGTGTTTTATCATCCAAAAGAATACTGCATAAAAACTAGAGGTTCCCTGGAGACGTTCTAATACCAAGACTCCAGGGTGTTAGAGCAGGCAAAGGGCTTTCTAAAGACCATGTACCACTCAAGGCATTGGAGAACAAGGACAGCTGACCCTGACTCCATACAGATGCCGTGAACTTCTTTGGCCAAGAGCCTGGGATTCTACGAGCACTTGGCTAAGTGACAATTTGGTACTAACATCAGTTATGAAATATTAGATGAAATTTAAACCACCACTGAAAATTCAATGGCTGTCCGTTTCAAATACTCTTATGTACTCACATGACCAAGCTGAAAAAGTATCAATTGCTAGAGAAAGACTTAACAGACCTCAATTTTACAGGCCCTGATTAAGTTTGAGGTAGAGTGGTATCTCAACTAACAGCTTTAAGAACTGCCTTTAAGCACCACAACAACCAAACCAGTATTCATTAGCTTATGGTCTGGTACCAGAAGTTACAGAAGGTTGTGAGTGCACAGTGAGATTCAGTAAGAACCCACATGCTTCTATGCTGCCCACCAGGTTTCCACTGAAACAGATCAACCATAACCGAAGACTGTTTTGGACCTTACATCACCATCCCCATGGTTGATCCTGGCTGATACATGGCTGACCTGTGCTAGTCTTGACACTTTATTAAAGTTGCACTTGTTAGATCGGCACCATCAAGGAGGTGGTATCTGTGCTGCTATGTTCCCACGCTGCCCATGCTCGTTTTGTATACCACAGCCAGTCACCATTACTTCACTCCTATGTGGGTCAAGTCTTCACTTGGCTATATACAACACTAACATGTTATTTAACCTTTTTAAGAATTACCATGTTGCAGAAAATACTTTAGGGTTTTTAAGTTCCTCACAGCAAGCTCTGTACATACCTGGTCTGCTAACATAAGTACTGTTTTCATCGTAAACCTGCGAGAACAGAAGTTGAATAGGTCTTCAAGGCTGGGACCAAGAAGATCCATAACTAGAACATTGTAGTCCTTTTCCTGACCATACCACCTGCAATGAAGAAAAAGAGAATTAGCAGGAACACTAAAGCAGCCCAGGATACCATTAACCTTCTTTGCTGCAAGGGCACATTGCTGACTAATGTTGAATCTTGAGTGCTAACTAAAAATTAAGACTTGTAGAATTGTATTTTTCCTGGAAACAAAGTCTGAGAACAAAATAGGACACACAAATTGGCAAGTGTGAGCATATTTCATTTTCCCTGAAGAGCACTACACTTTAGGGGCAACTGAAATACCAAACACCAAAATCAAAATGCAATCAAAACAGAAGCCATTACACATCATTAGTGACGTGTGTGTACAAAGTCTGAGCCGAAACTCATTGCAGGACTCCTTATTCTCCCATCAGTTTCCTGCATTATTTAACTCCACATCCTTCAGGCTTTGTTTTCAGGTGACTTCTCTGCAACAGACTAAAGCAGCTCATGCAGTTAACTCTTCATTCATTCATCCAAATTTAACAAATGGCAACCAAGTTCCGGTGTCCTTTTAAGTAGGAGATAAGGACTTTTCAAGGGGTTTTCAACACTCCAACTGGAAAAACAGTGTCACAAAAGCAAAAATACAAATGTAGCAAAATATAAACTGCAGCCAGGCGGTGATATCCACCCTGAAGTGTCTGATGTATCAATTCAGTGCAAAAAACTTCAATGTTACCAATACTGTGAGGACAAGCAGGCAGCCTCACACACGTTCTTCCTTTCAGTCCATGTCTAGCATTTCCACGATAGCACTGTTTTATATTATCTGCAACTGCAGATAGTATTTCACCACCTAAACTACCCCGATAAGACCTGGAGCCACAGCCTTGACTTCTGCATATTTCAGATGTGAATTTCCATACTTTGGCCACTGAAAGACATAACCTGAATATTATTCTCTATGGTCCTTCCATACATTCCAGATACCTACAGTTAAACGTTTTTTTCACATGCACCTCTCGCTTATGAAGCTGTGCTGAATTCTAATAGTTTGTTGTAAAGATTCAACATCTCAATCAGAAGGGTACATTTTGCCTTTCCCAGGCACCCAGTCCTAGTACCAGCAGTCAGGGGTAACAC
Organism: Pezoporus wallicus; assembly: GCF_028554395.1. Taxonomy (NCBI): domain Eukaryota; kingdom Metazoa; phylum Chordata; class Aves; order Psittaciformes; family Psittacidae; genus Pezoporus; species Pezoporus wallicus. The sequence continues at coordinate 815,360 of NW_026638191.1, forward strand.
ACTGACCAACTCATCTCCTGGAGGAGTCCTGAAGTGCCAACAACAGGGGTGCAGAAAAGATACAACAAGATTAGACCCCATAATAAGAGCATGCAGTTTAAAAAAATACCAAGTCTCAGCTCAAACACAGTGGTAGCTGGGGCTTAGAGATGTGTATAGACATTTTATTTCCACTTTAGGCAATGACTCCAGGAGGCTAATACACGGTTGTCTGGGAAATAGTTACACTAAAAAAGCCAACAAATTCCTCGGTACTCACAGGATTCCAAGCTTTGCCAGGGTAGTAGAGTCAAACATTTACAAAACTGCAGAGAAAAGACTCTATATTTGGATTTGTTTCAGGAACTACTGGCCTGTACCTTCTTCACACTTCATAATGCATTGTTGTACATCTGATAAAAGCTGAGTATGAGCCACAGCTCATATATATTGTTTTACTGGTCAGTGTAGGACCCTTATTCATTCCCTATATCAAGAAGGGATGTAGAAAAATGTATTTTGAAAGCAGCCATTCAAATGACATGTCAATAAAATAGTTTTCTCCAAAATGTTAATGACCATACCAAAAGTACTATTCATCAGGTTTTGCCATCTAAAAATTCACTGAATGTACTATTATGTAAAAAAAAAACAAAAACAAAAAAAACACACCCTTGCAAGTGACTCAAATAGGAAACCATGCTGATGGTATTATTTGATGAAGCCTGTTAAGTTATGGAGAGGTTAATGTTCACACTGCAACCTGACTCTGAGCCATGAAACATACACATTTTAAGACCTGCCTAGGGCCCTTTTCAGGACTGATGTAGAGTTTCACCTGCAAGAGCAACCAAGAAGAGTCTTCTAAAAGTGCAATGCAGAGATGGAGGAGAGAGTCAAAATGAGATGCTGTTGAGAATCTTAGCCATCTCCAAACCAGATTCAGTTCAAGAATTACTGACTATGCCTGTAGATCTACTTCTTGGTTACTATCAGTCACCTATGCAAATGGCCGAGTAGTTTTTGACAAGGCTCTATGAACAAGTCCATAGGTCACAGTTCAAAACTTATTATCTAGAGTAATGAAAACGACCATGCGCCTTGCCTTGTTACTCTGTCACATGGAATTTAGGCTTATTGTGCGAAAGTCTAAAGAACAATAAGTAAAATTGAAGCTTTCTAAGAAGTAAATCAAGATCTAGATAAAATATTTTCTTCAAGAAATGGAAGTCCAGTACTGACAGAGTGTAACTGTTTAGCACAGTAATGGTTCAGTGCCCAAGAGACTGCAGTACAAGGGAAAAGGATCAAAGATCAGTCTTCAACCAAGCTAAGAAAATTTAGCTACAGCATCACAGAAAAAATGAAGCTGATGAAAAGGAAGCCTACCCTGGAAGCTACATTTTAAAAAGCATTTGGTTCCTCCATAGGGATCTCTCTGCTTCGTAAGTGCAGTAATTCAGGTTGATTGCACAACCTCCATTTGTCCTACTTCTACGTATGCACAAGAAAACTTTAATCTCCTGACCATTCTGCACTGCTGGAATGCAGGATCAGCTCTGCAAGACAAAGAAAGAAGTCTGGCCCCCAGGTTTTATTTTCATGTTTACCTGCCTCTAATTCCTCACAGGATTCCTAACTACTGGCAACTGACACTTCTGCTGGGGTATTGGAGTAACCTGTACTTTATTTACTTTGCTAACACTGCAAGTAAGTTTTCATTTCCCTTGGAACACTTCCAGGGAAAATGGGATTAAGAAGTAAGGCTACATCACGTCCATTCAGTCTTGTAGCTGCTACTACTGGCAGCTCTAAGTAAAAAAATGTCTTGGCTCTTCTTAGTAAACCTTGGATATAATGATACATAAGAGTTTGGCAAGTGCTCCTTACTCCCACATTCGCATAATCAATGTAAGATGGCATAAGCACAGGTTTTGGATGAGCACAGATTCAGAGTATACTTTGTTTTAGTGCTTTGTGTGTGTTTTTGGGAGGTTTTTTTTTTGCCATACTGCCCAGTAGTGTTAAAACCTGCATGCCAAACTAGTGTCTCAAAGAAAAGACCAGTTGTAATACTGCATTTCTAATAACGAAGCTTGGATTGAACTACTAACATGAAGGAATGATGCCTACAAGGCCCTGGGCAACTATGACAACAGCATCTCAGAAGACAAGTGTCCCACATGTTTGTTTGAGCTCCATAGACTTTTTTTTTTAAGCACACTTAAGTACTCCCTAATGCTAAAGCTGTGGAAACAACAGCAACAATACATTTTAAGCAGGGAGCATTTTGGAGGGGAGTGGAAACTGGAAGCAAAAGATTAAACAACTTGACAGTTCACTTTGGGTGGGTATTTCAGATTGCTACATACAGTGTATTGCTTTGAAAAGAAAAGCTAAACTACTAAAAAAAAAAGCTAAACTAGGAAAACTTATTATTTCTCTAATTCACTCCCATAGCGCTGTATGTCCTACTAGGACATATTTCCTAGAGCGAGTTTTGATTCTGTGGCACAGGTCCATTTATACCTACTTGCATCAAAAAACCCCACACAACATAGAGATTATTAGTAGCTTTCCTGAACAGCAGCAGTAAATAATCTTACTGAAGAGCAAACAAAACATTAAGAGGACAATATTATCATGAAATGCTAAGAGTTGCCCTTGAACTGGTAGCATCTGATACAGCTGGTAACAACACTAGGCCATATTCAAGCTGTTAGGCATGCCCAGGCTCATGCACACATGAAAACGCTTCGTCACTCTCCCCTGCCTCATCTGTTTAAAGCTGCAGATCAGTGAGAATACAGTAAATATCCTTATATCTGTCAATGTTCGTTTAAACATTGAACAGTGACCTTAATCCGACTTCGGCAACTTGTCTACTTTGAAAGGCCAAGTCTCACAACAAGTTTCCAAACCATGTGGTTTAGCAGCCACACACAGAGCTGAAGTTCTGTAACATCTTCAGTATCAATATTTGTGGCTTTGTGCTCAACAACTGAGTCACATGAGAGTGTCATTTGAAAGGATTCAGCTTCCAGCTCACATACAGTACAATGGGGACAATGCCAGATCACATAACAAGTGAATGTTTATTTGAACTCGTGCGGGGTGGGGTTTTTAAGTCCCTTGACTAACCTTGAGACAAGCAAGTGAAGCACTGATGCACCTCTAGCACTTGGTGGCAAAGACTATAGTCAGGTCTACCCAAACTTAAAATCCTCCTCTGTTTTTATAGCTGCAGCTTTCCAAAACTGTATGGTGTCCATTTCAGCAACTGCATATGTTGTAAATAATGCCAAGGACAAAATAAATGTTTGAGAAAATGTCTGTTAATAACTTGTTGGTTGGTTTGTTTTGTTTTTAATTGAGAGAACATTTCATTCAGACACAGGACATGAAATTACAGGCCCAGGTTCAGACTCCTGTACTACTTAAACAGCTTTAGTAGATCAGCAGCAGTTTCATCCATTACACTGGCACTTGTAATTGCTGCAGGAAGGTAACAAAGACGTCACAACTATCAAAGTGTGAGCTGTTCATGTGATAAATAAAAGTATTCAGAAGATTCACATGAAAATAAATAATCTCAAATTCAGATCAAGATGAACTGAATTACCAGTGATCAACAGCTCTACAGTTCTCAGTAAAGAAACCCCAAATCCCATGCATTCTGAAGCCATGAAGGCACTACCACCATTAGCATAATGATGCATCATTTGGTCTACAGCTTATTATATACAAACCAAAAATCAGCTCAGTACCATAAAAAAAGTGTTCCTACTACCAGGGCAGCTCTAACCAGGCTATTTTGCTTCAATTTAATAAAAGCTCTCCTCAATCAATGCCTGCCTTGCCAGGTAACCTATCCTCCACTAAAAGCTTCTGTCAGCTCCATCACAGACTGTTCCATCAGAGACTGTGGCTGCTAACCTGGAATTACAGAAACAACTGCAGAAGGTCATGCCTTCATGAGACAAAACATGCTTCTTTGTTCCTCACTGTGAGGAAGTGCAGTGCTTTTGTGACAAGACTTGAATAGTTCAACACAAGCCTTTAGACTTACAGTAACCTTTCAGTCACTATAAAAAGAAAAAGAGACCGATCTGGACTTCTTTGACATTACATAAACTTCTGCCACTTCCCTAATTCCTAGTATGCGACCCTATGATTACTCTGTGTAATCCTACACAATTAGCTCCCCAGCACTTGGCCTTTCAAACCACCAAGCAAAAGAGTTCACATGACAAAAATTGAGACAGTCAAAACCAGAGTGGATAAAAAAAGCTGTTAAAACAAAAGGCATACGGTGAACAAGCAAGCTGGAGAGAGCTTACTACTAGAATTACCCGAGATCACCTTATCAGTAAGTTTGACAAGTCAGCAGGAGCATGGGGGTGAATATGCAAGTATGGAAGGCCTCATGAACACAAAGGATTCAGACATCCTACAGAAATCCAAATGACGCTGAACTGATGCACACTCTAGAACTGTATTCCATTTCTGCAAGCATTAAGTAATTTATACAAAAGTGTCTGAACTAGGCATTAGTCAGATGATGTGACTAAAGAGAAACCAGACATCTCTATAATCATTTAGTTTTAATATCAGGCATCACTGAAAAATAATAAGCAATCCTAACCAGTAAAAATACAAGTGTTCTACACAGACTGTGAAGCAATCAGTACCAAAGCTTAGCAGTGACGTGCAAACCCCATTACCAATATTCAGGAAAGGAAATCCAAATCAACAGAGACAGGAAAGAGACTTCAAGAAAAATGGGAAATACTGTAATCATGTATTCAAGCAGCTCAGCAAGGCAGCTATGGAGTTACACAACTACTCTTTATAGATACAAGAAGAGTGTTAACAGGCAGAAGGTTATGAGTAAAGATCAGGGAAGAAATAAATAGGAGCTGAATGCCTATGGATACAAGCATTTATCCAGGAACAGAGGCATGTTCTCTGTCTAACAGTCATAAGCACTGCTGTGCCAGCCTAGAAAGTTTTACCACTGCACCTGATCGATGCACAGGAAGAACTGCACGTTGTGCAAAACAGGTGATGGATGTGGACCAAAGGGTTCCCTTCTAGTCCCATATTCTAGACTTCTCAGCATAGACAACTCTTGATATAATCATGTTTCAAACAAATTGGCAAGTATATTCTGCCTGTTAAAATATACTAATTTGAGTCTTAGCAGATACTGAAGTAACACACACAAGAAAAGTAATCTATCATCCTAAAATCCATGTCTAAATTGAGACATTTTAGATTTCTAGTTTTATCTCCCCTGAAGCTGGAAAAGCACTTCTAAACTGTTAGCCAGCTAGAAGTAATATAAATGAACTTAACATAACATGGCATGACTGAAATACTGAAGTGGAATATTTAGCAGATGCCATCTAACGTTAGTTGCCATGGTGAGCATGAATTAGGCCACCCAAGCACTAAATAAAGAAACACAATGAACACCCTACGCTATGAAGTTAGCTAGGCTCTATAAATAAAATTCTCTATCACTTTTTGTACAGTTATGAGAGAAATATGAATGTGTGAAGTACACCAAAGCAACTCATCTCCTAAGCAATAAGGTCATTTCATCCGCAAAGTGTTATTATGCTGCATATATACTTCCATGTAGTTGACTTGCTGTTTTGCTAGCTGGTTTATGAGGTGCATTAACACCTGGTAGGAAGCAAGGAGAAGCTAAGCCAAGTTTCTCCCATAAGAGTCAGAAGGTTCAGTTGAGAAGGTAAAGCCATTAATCCACAGTAGGCATAGGAAACATTGCTGAGCTGGAGCGTTTCAGTAATACCTGTTCCAAACAGGAGTTACACTGAACTTCTGCAGCTGTTTCTGCAAAGACTGAGCTAAGGCAAGGAGAAAAAAGGGAAGAAAAAGAATCAAAAAGGACAGCTTCATTTGTTTTCAAACTGTGGTCTCTCTTGGATGCTTCAAAGGAGTCCACAAAGACTGATTAAGACAGAAGTTTAGATTGTTACAAAACATGAAATAGGTTTTGTTTAAAGACATTCATTCTCTCAGTAGAAAAACTGTAGGCATTAAAATACTCACTGGCCATTTTAGTCTGAGCTACCAGAACAAGAGGCTTCCTCTTACCAACTAAAGTGCTTCTGCCCTTCAGTATGCAGCCTTAAGTAATAACAGAAGGTTAATTAACATAAGGCTCTATTGCTAGAACCTTCCTCCTCATTACTTGCAGACCTACATAAAAGTACCAGTCTTGGCAAAGAAAGGAAAAGAGAAAACTTTTCAGACTATGTGACCAATAGTTTCAGGATTGTTCTGGGGTGTTTGGTTGGGTATTTTTCTGTTGGGAAGGGCATTGGGGGGGTGTTGTTTGTTTGTGGGTTTGGCAGGTGTTTTAATGCTGCAGAAAGTTACTGGGAAAACAGTTCAGAATGAAGGTGTCCAAGAGGTATATTTACAGATTTTTAAGCACTGCTTAAAGAGATCAAAATCTGAAGTGCTCAAGGAAAAAACTGTTGTGAGAACAACCCTAAAGCTATCAAACTTGACCACATTTTTCCATTACATGCATTACTCAGCGAGATGAATGCAGCCCAAGTCTGTTATTAATATGTTTTCCAACATGGCAGTCAGCAATCAGAACAAAAACTGTAGATACTTACGTAGGTATTTTACTTCTTGCCAGAAACTTGACAATTCCTTCACTATTCAGAAGATTGCGCAGTGACACATGGGTGGCAATACTGAATTTCTCAACATCAAAATCTTTTGCAAGAACTTAACTGCACTGAATAGCTCAGAAATGGAGGGATTTACTTGCTCCCTTTGCAAGAGGATGTGGCAAAAATATAAGCACTGCCCACTCAGTAACTTTTGTTTTTTAAATTTTCAAATGACTAAACTTATAAGCTATCACTTTGATCAGCCTCACATGCTCTACAGCATCTCTTCAGCCTTGCCCACCCCAGAATACATGCAATATCTCTTTCATATTCACTAGGTCTTCCTGCTATTAAGTGCAATAAATCTAATACAACACCAATAGCCACAGCTGGTTTCAGCATAGCCGTTTTCCATTTGAAACTGACAATAACAACTTATCCCATAATATTGCCAGGGTAAAAGCCTGAAGCCCACTTTTCTTTTAAAAGTATGTCTGAAAGAGTACATAAAGGTTTCAAGGAGATGAGCAATAGTTGCTAAACACCATAAATGGCAAAAACCAGAAGTGCTGTCACAGGTAATTTGACCAACTGCTTTTGTCAAGATTGCTGTAACAGTTACACTACGAACAAAGCACCACACACACATCACCAAACCCATTCTGCTGCACTCCTCCAAGCTAGAACCAAGAGTATGGGGATAAAGGTAGATGGTGCACAGTAATAGGATCAGTGTCCAGTTAACAAGATTACAGCTAAAAACGCTTTGTCACTGAAAAAGAGAGGAAAAAAGAAAAAAGACAGCTGGTAGCTGAGAACAATGAGAATAAGCCCGGCAGAATACTGCAGGCTCTGCATTGTGTCCTAAAGGCAGATCACATTGTTAGAACATTAAGCTTGGTTCAAGAGCTTTTTGTGAAAAATGAAGGTAATAATTCACCAAAATTTGCACACTGACAACAAATCCCAGCTTAAAAAAAACAACTTAGAGTGTTTCTATGAGGTTTTTTGAAACTCCAGAGACAAGTTCAGAAACTTTGCTGCTCTTCCAGGAAGCAATAAGCAGCAAAGTGAAAGACTTGCAAGTTTAAAAGTGTTCAGAATATTCAGAGAATAAGGACATTCCCATCTCAATTTTTGCTATTTTATGTGCAAACTGCATGTTCTCTTCCAGTGAGTACCACCAACCTTTGTGGGCCCTCCACAACAAGCTCACAGCTGATCCCACAGAAGCAATATTAAAAATCTTTGAATTCAAAACTGAGATTTTGCTCATTACCTTTCCTGCAATCAGCCAGAAAGGGCATCAAATCAACCTGAAAGGCTATAAAACCAAGTTGCTTGGTTCCGAATTAAAGTGACACTCCAGATAGGCTACCTTATCATTACTAAGTCTGCAACCATATCTAAAGGGCAGAATTCAGTTTAAGAACAGGTGCCCAGAATGAATGAGCAATCCATACCTCACCTATGATTTCAGCTTTGTGAGTCAAAGAACCACAGCAGACCACTTTAGTGAGGCAAAGGCACATAACGCAACTTCTAGTAAGTTGATCTTGGCTACTGCATTACTTAATGAGATGAAAAATAGAGAACAAGTCCCTCATTCTTAAATGATGAATGCAAGATTACAGGCCTCCATTTCCCAGATGGGGAGCACAGAGAGAAAAAAATGATGCTGAGCCCAGCTTAGCATGGCAATGGGAAAAGCTTAGAGTGATTTTCTATCTTTCTTGATTTTCTATCAAATGCTCTGAGCTGCTGTTGTTTAAAGGTGTCACAGTACAGAAGTTTCTTAAAATGTATCAAGTGATTTTCCTTCAACTTGATTCATCCTTCTATAACCACTGAGCCAAGAACGGCTTATTCCAACTTGACAGCATACCATTATAAAACAATGGTGGAAGGAGTATTAGCAATTACACATGCAAAGTGACCCAAGTACAAAATCACACATTCTCCCAGCTCAGCTGCTGTCGAAAACACACATCAGAAAAGCTTGAACTGTCCGAAACAATATGGACAGTAACTTCATCTTGGTCTTACTCTCTGTAATCCCCTATTCCAAGATGTATTATTGTTAAGTACCACAGCAATATATCTCATCTGGTCAGTCAGCTCCTCCCTCTTAGATTCAGAGAGCCATGGATTCTACTTCTACTGAACACATGAACTTTTGTAGCAAAACCTGTGCTGGGTACCCTGCTCAGCTTCCTCTTCAAGAAGAGAAAAATAATGGTTGGGATTTCTTCAACCATCACCAGATGCCATACAGGAAGAGGTCAACTGGTAACAAAAGCCCAGTCAAAGAATCTGTCAAGCAGTGTCTGATATAAATAGATTTCAATGAAGACAAAAAAAAAGGTATTTATAAAAAATTTCAGAAAGAAACTTTTTTTTTTTAGAAAATTTTTTGGGGTTTATACAGTGAGAACTTGAAAGTGAAAAACTTTAAGACTCACTGACGTTATCAACTAGATCACACACCCTGAACATCAAAGAGAGGAAAAAACCACCTTAAAAATGACTGCTGCAATTGAAGCTGGAAGTAAGAATGCAAGATTGTTTCCAGTATTCCAGCTTTAAATAAAACGCTCTCAGGGTGTTTTCACCAAATCCAAGAACTCAGCAGGTCACTTCTGCTACATGGGAAAGTTGAGAAAATTCCAACTTAGGCCTCATTATAGCACCAAAAAAGAAAAAAAAAGTAGTTGAAGAATGCCTGCTTTTCCAGTTCTGTGATGAAACACCTGATATCTGCTGGCTTTGGCTGTTTTCCCAGTTTTCCTTGTTGTAGCATGTAACTACACTGGGATAGCCTTCCAAAATGCACTTTCTAGTCTTTCAGTTGTGAAAGGAAGGCAACCACATTTGAAGGAAGAAAGGAATCTGTTGTCTAAAATGAAGACTAAATCTGTTTTCACATAAGCAGCTCCATCTAAGCTGCAAGTATTCTGATTAAGGCAGGTATGTTTGTCCTGCTCCTACACCAAAAGGCTGTAGTGAATGAGGCCAGATGGCCATGACAACACTGTCTCCTCCACCATACAGCTCCACTTTACAAGCAGTAAAGTAGTTGGGGCAGGCAAGGAAGAGGACGGGGGAAGCTATTAACCTCAGAAATGCAGACCTGGTTTAGGCTTTGTTAAAATTAACACATGATCTAGAATAAGTCATCATCACAACCTTGCAATAGACCCTACAGGCCACTACTCATATAGGTGCAATACAGTGAAGTCAGGGAAGGGTTAACAGATTACATGGAATGGTCAGTTTGATGGAAGTATCTAAACTGAAATCATTGCTGAAGCTCAAGGCACAAGATTCCTCTATGCCATAAGCGTATGCATAAGAAATTCTGACTTTAAAAACAGACATTAACGAAGTTTAAAAGAAAATAACTTATTGTACAAAGTCTTTCTGAAGAATACTGAAGTTTCACATAAACTGTTCTGATGAATAGATTCAGTAGCTGGGAACTAATCCAGTACTAACACCTCACTAATCTCAAGAGAAAAAACTCCTCAGAGTCTGCTGCACCAGTGATTTTCTTTAAGATCAGGAAATTATTAACCACCACTGAAAGTTTCAGAGTATGAAGCAAGGATCTGCATAAGAAGCAATTAGGAGAGATTCATCTTGGCACTTTAACTGCACGGAAACCCAAGTGACGCATCTGTTGTGGGTAACAGAAAGGGGGCTGGTTGAGGTTCTCAAGCCTCGCAGCACATAACTATGAAAGGAAAAGATACATGCCTGAGCACGTCCCTTGTCCCAACACGAGAAGGGGGAGGGTTAATCACGTCCATCCGCCATTTTCTGAGCGGAGGAGGAAGACATGTTGGAACAAAAAAAAAAAAAGCAACAAAAGAAAGCAGCCATTTCCAGAGCCGGTTCCAAACTCCAGCCCCAGCAACACATCGGGGCAGGCCCACACTGCTCCCATCACAATTCAGGAGCTGCTGAACATCCTGCTTTCAAAGCACACTATGTACAGGTAAGAAGAGGCAGCAAGCCAGTTGGGAGGATACCCAACTAGTTGTACAGCTTGGAATGGAGTATTGCCCCCCCAACAGCACAATCCTGCCCAGGTAAATCTCCTTTTAATGGTGATGCCCTGCCTCACACTAACATTCAAAGTACTGGCACATATGAAGGATTCCTACCGTATATGTGGGATGCCAACTCCTCCCTGCAGAATCTTGTATAGTTTGCTTTCATACAGCAGCTGGGGATGTCTAGCCTTCTGAGACTCCAACTTTACAGCAACTTCCTACAGTGAGAGGGAACAAGGAGTCAGAGTGTCCACCAAGCACAGCTTTGCCACTGAGGTTTAAGGGGCACAGCACGTCAACATTCCCCACACAGCCCTGCTGCAAATGCTTTGAAGTGTAATATTTTTAAGCTCTCGGTGCTTAATGTCCTGTTATTTTGTTGCTTCTTCAAATAAAATCCGTACGGTGATAATCTGTACATAAACATCCATCCCAGGTCATGAAACTGAGCTGGAGATGTGAAGTCTTCAGATCCATGTAAGTGAGGAAGAACATATGTGGGTGTTTCTTCTTTACAGCTCACAGCCGTGAGGGGGAGGAAAGAAAAAAAATAAGAAAAAAGAAAGAGCTGAAGAAACAGGGGATCTTCTTTGTTTCTATTACAGTTGATGAAAACGAGATAAAGTGTTCCCCAGCTGAGAGAGAGGGGGACAGATGATTGGTGGGAAAGAGACGACTTTGGCCACCCATAAAAGACAAAGTATGTTTGCCCACAATGGTGGCCTCCTCTTCCTGCAACACACAAGCGAGCTATGCAGCTGCTGGGTGGGCGACACCACGACCGCACGGCTCTGCCCTCGGGGATGAAGACCCTCGAGGGGCTCAGCCCCCCAACCCCGGGTTATGCACCTTCGCTACCCCTCTTTGGCGAGATGGGGCCGCCACAGGGAGCGATACCGGGAGCAGTGAGGGCAAAACCAGGCCTCGGGAATGTTACCGCTGGTCGACGGTTCTCCCCGAGGTGCGGGAAGGACCGCGCCGATGGGCCCAAAGACGGGAGAGAGTGCGAGCCGCCCTTACCTCCCCGTTGGTGATGTTGATCGCCAAATAGATGTCCCCGAAGGAGCCCGACCCGATCTTCCGCACCAGCTTGTATTTGCCTCCGACACAGCAGGAGATAAGGCTGGGGCACCCCTGCTGTGACGCACGGTCTCATGTGGGGCTCTGGCAGGCGCTGGTGCAAGGTGCTTATCGGCTCCAAACCCGACGTGTGCGCTCGGTAGCGGTGTGGGTTTGAGTGAACCCACTGCAGCGTGTCTCCTGTGCTGTGGGGTCTGCAGGTTGTGGGGCTGAGGGGATTGCGGTGCCTTCCCCACTGCTGGGTGCACGCCACGTGTGCTTCACCCCCCATGCTCGGCTGACACATCCTGTTTATCCCCCGCGCCTTGAGCCTCGGCTCACTCGAGGCTTGAGTTCCTGGATGCGGTGAGGATTCAGCAGGCGCTGAGGAAGCTGTGGCCTCTCACAAGGACCACACTGCGGGCAGAGGCACCCATCGGGGCCGCATCTCTTAGCCCTGCGGCCCTTGCCTTCACATGGCCGTTACCCTCGTGTCCTCTCCTTCCCCACGCTGCTGTGACCCAGCAGCTCGTGCTCTGGGAGCTGTTCCTTGCTGTGTATCAAACCCAATGGAAGCCTCCTCCGTTGCCCCCTCGCTGGGTGCTGTGAGCTTTGCCTTTGCAGGAACACAAACCTGTGAGCTCCCGGTGACTCATCATCGCTCCCTGTCAGAGCGGCGTCTTCTGCTGTGCAAGCCTACATTGGGGAAATGATTCAGTCTGCAGGAGAAAGCTCCTACAGGAATGCAGCTCATGTATGTACAAGCAAAGCCTACTCAGGGTGTCTGCTTTTAAGGGAAGCAGTAGGAGAAACTGCTTTCCAACTTGCCTGCTTGACACCCAGAGCCATGAGAATAATAAAAAGTTCGATTTTAAGACTGGTCTATGCGCAGATTTATTTATTTTTTAATAGCTAACTTCTGGAGGAAAAAGTGAAATGAAGAGGTTCAGGTTAGGACACTGCTATATTGGTTGGAAATTGTTCATAGAAAGTAAAGGAGTTCTCTGAACAGCATTCACACGGTGATAGAGGCTTGTATTGCACTCACCATGTTGCTTTCTAGCTTGGTAAAGGCACTGTGCTACAAACACTTTCTGTCTGCACAAGTGAGAAAAAGTCCTGGCTTGTATCCATCTGGCTGTTAGGCAGCGAGGGAAGTCTGTGATTTGCCTCTGTTTCTTCCTGTGGTGGACTCAGTCAGCTACAGGATGACTCCATAGCGAGACACCAGGAGGAATGGAGAGAGAAGATTGGCAGCCAGAAATTCCCTGAACTGCAAATACCAGTTCCAAGTTTCCCGTGTGTTTCAGGGAGCTCAGATCCAAGAGTTTACTACAGGTCTCTAATAAAAATAAAATGTGAAGGGTTCAGAATCAGCCCGGCCTGTGCCAGATGCACCAGAATGAAAATGATGCTCTGAGAGCACACTAGCCTCCAACTCATTCCCACCTCAGTTCTGTCAGGGAGCATTTGTTGAAGCAAGAATATCTGCACCCTTGTCACTCAAAGGGAATGTAGATCTTGTGCGGAGGAGCTCAGATACATCGCACACTAGTTAAGGGGGCTGGAGTTTCGAGGGCAAATGAGGTATCTTTGAGCATCACACTCGTTTCTAAATGCAGAGCCCCTGTGTCCTCAGTTGCCCCCACATGGCTGTTAATGCTGGTTTGCAAACTGCTCAGGACTGATGTGCACTTACCGGCCTTTGGGGGTTAGTTATTTTTAATGGTTGCTCTGGATGGGATTTGAGCAGTTTGGAAGCTTTCGGCTTCAGTCACATATCCTTGGAGGAGCTGGAAAAACAGGTCTGCAGCTCCTGGCAAGTAAATAGACCATGCATGGGGATGCGGGAGAGCAGGATCTCCTGGGCTATGCAATGCTGCCACCTCCTGCCTTCCGGGGGACATCTCTGTGTCCAGGAAACACTGCTAGTGCCTTGGGATAGAGAACATCACACAGGACAAGGACTGGCCGAACTGATCTGGTGCAAACGCACCCAGGCGCGCATCTTCCCCGAAATGTCTGCAGTGTGTCTGCAATCTAGCTGGGTGTCGTGCAAAAAGAGATGGCCAGCAGTCAACATTTGCTATCTTTTGTCTTGGTTATTTTTAACATCCATTCATTAATGGGTCCTGCAGGAAGGATGGGAATGGAGAATTCAGAGGAGGACCAGACTAGGCAACGTGCAGGTTGGAGGAAAGCAGAGATAGCAGAAGTCAGACAGCATAAACCAGCGTAAACCAGGACACAGAAGAGAAGAAAGACCGAGCAGTGCAGCTGCAGCTCCTTCACCCCTGGCCAGGAGCAGTGAGGATACCTATGAACACAGGACCAGGAGGGTGATGAAAGCCTCCACCACTTCCAACTGTGGCTGCTCCATGAAGGAAGATCTGGGGAGCCCCGTGTGCCAGCGTCCCACCATGTGCTACACGGAGATGACCTCAACCTGCTTCCAGTTTCCTCATTCCCATGGCTGCAGACCACATCTGTTGAATCCTACTTTTCAGATTTACATCTCAGCCACTCCAATAGCAAGGAGAGCTTAGTTCCATTTCAGAGAAAAGGGAAGGTACATGTGTATTTCTGGGTAGGAAGAATTGAACCTGGTGCATGAACAGCACTATTCAGAGCATGAGACTGGAGGAAACTCTTAGTCTGATAGATCCTAGTTGTCCAGAAGCAGATCATATCTGGAGGTGGGTCTTACCTGGTGTGTTGTCCCCTCCTCTGTCAGGACAAAGTCCACCTGTGCAAGAGCTTTTGCTGTTTTTATTTTGGCGAATGGATCTGTCCTGTCTTTGTGCCACAGGAAAATTCCCCTTCTAGCCCCTTGCAGAAACCACACCCCGTGGCACCATGTTTGGGGTTTGCCTTGCTGAGCAATGGGGATACTGACAGTCTGAGAGCAGTGCTGGCCTTGTAAAAATCCTTCCATGGCCTCTGCCTTGGACTTTGTGTCCTGAGTCTTAGGAAAGCTCAGAAACTGGTGAAGACAAACGCGAACAATACTAAGAGTTGCACAAACATAATGGAGACACTGACTGGATTTAAGATGATTCAATTTTAAATGAATAATTAAAAGCTTTAAAAATGTAAGTTGGGAGGGGAATTTCAGGCTGTGGTTTCACAGCAGCTGACCTGATCTAAGCACTTACACGGTGTTCTCACTTCTGCATCCTTTTCTCCTCCTACTTAGCCCACTCTCAGTGCCCAGCTCTATGGCTCGTTGGACCCTCTATGGTCAGTTCATCTCTCCAAGCCTACAGAAGATTGTCCAAATGGCCTCTCTTGGTGTTTTCTCTGGGTTAATGTTCTCACAGACAAGTGACTTGAATGGCTCGAGGATCTCCAGGGGACAGTGCAAGGGTTGACCCCTGCTGGCAGTGACACTGGCAGACAGAACGCCAGATGGGAGCAGTCACAGGGGAAGACTGAAGAAACCTCCCTTGCTACCCAGAAAGGTGTTCTACCCAGGAGAGAGCAGGAGAATCATTGCATTCACTGCTAACACAGAGCACCAGCCTCAGCACCACTGCCAAAGAGGGTGGGGTGTACTGGAGAGCTAAAGTATCCTCAAGGTATTCTTTAGCTCCTGTTCATTATTATTTTTCACAACTTTCAGGGACACCAAAGCAGTGAAAACACATTTATAGCTGTATCACTTGATAAAGTGAAAGGAATAAATTCCCTCTCTCATCTTTGCAGAAGGTAGGCCAGAGCTCTTGCTGCATGACCAAGCCTCCAGTGTAATCATCCCTCCTTGATCCCAGCGTTGCTCATCTTTTATTTGTGCCTGCTTTGCAGCTGAACATCTCCAAACCCCTTAATTTGATCCCAGCAATGGGGAGGAGTGTAATAAACCAGCTGCTTGATGCAGCACTGATGGAGCTTTGCATGCTTGTACCAATGTCAGCAAATATGTGCTACTGTGAAGTTGATGCAGGAGGGAACTGCTCATCCTCTGCAGCAGGGATATCCTGGGCTCCAGTCTAAACAGTCCTGGGGAGGAACAGTGAAATGACAAGCTAAGCAAAGTCACAACTGAAAAAGTCAGAGGGCTTTCAGTGCTTCTGCTCCAGAGCTGTCAGATAGTGTTCAGGTCAAGTTAGAGTTTCAGAGCCTCTCCAGAGTGGAGCTGACATCATTCAGGACTTACCTCCTGCTGCTGCGGGTAGGACCAAGGAGCACCAGGGATGCACGCCCCGAGAGCTGCTGCAGTACAGACTGCAAAGGGCAAAGTTACCCACCACAGAGAGCAAAATTACATGCCACTGAGCTGAGCTGAACTGAGAGATTCCATCCCCTGCCCAGTCCTGCTCCCTCCTGGCCAGCCACTCCAGCAGACTGGCCCCTCGCTGAGCCCAATGCACCTCCTAACTTGGCAGATGAGTCCCTTGTATTGCAGGCTAGTTTTGTAATGGTTTAAGGAATCAAATTGTCTCATGGCAAGGTCGAACAAAGCTGGTGCTGATGCAAAGGAAAAAGAAGAGTGAGATCAGCAGAAGCCTAACATCTTAAAAAATAAACCTGCTATCTTCTCTCTTTTAACTCACTGCCTAGCATCAGCCCCTCTCCAGAGGGACAAGATCGCTCTGTGTAGCCTTCAACCCGAGGTCCGTTCTGTTCTCTGAAGCATTTATTGTCTCAGAGAGATGAAGAACCCAAGGCAGTTTCCCCCAAATTTTCCCTGAAAGTGGGCAAAGCCCAAGTGCAGATGAAGAAACCAAGAGACCGCTGAAGGGTCTCACTGATCCCTGGGCAGCCAAAGTCATCTCAGTATTCATTTGCTCTTGGGCAGGAGGGGCAAGAGAGCTTCTGGCAGGGCTGAAGGATTTGTGTTTTAAATCAGGTGTGGTTTGCAGGTTTGTAGACACAGCAGGTTGCTTGTCTGGGATCATCCATTCTGCTTTGCACTCCCCTTGACCATACTGTTACACCTTCACACTGGGGCCTTTGTCCTCCCTCTGAGCCCCGGGGCTTTGGCTCTGTGCTGACCTTAGCTGATTCTCCAGCCAGCTATTGTTAGCGGAGCTTACAGCACTTGGGAAGATGACTGGAGAGGAGCAGCTTGTGCCGGTAGGAACCAAACCAGGCTGTGCTGGGATCCCACGAGAGGTAGCTCACCTTTGGACGGTCCTGTCTGTGTGCCCAAGGACACCTCACGAGGTGGCTTTGCCACGCTTCTGGCCAAACCCTGCTCCCCCGCAGGCTGAGTGGGGCTCACCAGGGTGTTGCAGTGAGGTGGGAGGGATCCGGTCCCTCCACATTCCTTGGGCAAAGTCCTGCCTGACACCCACCCATGCCAAGGGCATCTGCAGGCACCAAGGAGGTGCTGGTGGCCACCCCTGCCAGGGCCACTAGTCCCTGCCTTGCTGCTGCTCCCTCCCCTGCACTGGCAGGACCCAGTACAGGGCTGTGGGGAGCCAGCACAGGGAACTGCTCCAGGTTGAAAATAACCCTGTTTTTCCGGAGCAGTCTGACACCGGCTGCATTTGCCAGGCTGGATCTGAGTGCACAGCTTCCATGCCAGTGCTGGCACAAGGCAAGAGGCACCATTGTGTTTGGCAAGGGTGCCTGCGTTAAGTGTTCCCACATAACCCTCACAAAGTTGTCTTCCCTCATAGCCTAGGGTTACAGCCAGCACAGGCGATGCTTTATTGCATCAGAAAAGATATGAGCAGGTGAGCCATGTCCAACCTGGGATTCTATCTCCAGCACTGCTGCAGCAGAGGGGCAGCAGAGACGGGCAAGGCTGGGGTGAGCCTTTCCCACCCATGCCAGCTCCTTGCCTTTGACCACATTGTGTCTCGAGACAGACCCCATCATCTGCAACCACGACAGTGTGGGCATAGCATCGTGCCTTAATTGTCCTCTGGCAGGGAAGGGACATGGGGGGCCCTGGAGCTGGTGCAGGGCTCTGTCAGGGCAGAGCCTGGAGCAGGGCTGGGACAAATCTGATTCTTACAGCACTTGAATTGCACCAAAGGTATCTGGGTCCAGGGAGAAGGTGTTTGTGAGCTAACAGCGCCATTTCCAAGGCTTGCATGAAGTTAGAGGGGAATTCTTCAGTCTGGAACATTCATGGCTGTTTGGAGAGAAGGTTGGGGGTTTTTTAAGTACTGCAGGAAAAGGGGGATTTTCAAGCAATTTGGGTGATTCATAGGAAATTACGTTAGTGCACAGCTGAAGCTCTACCAAAGAACTTGTTCCCTGGAAGACAGGGGTTTATCTAGTGAACACACTAGTGCCAAGCAGCAGCATCTGCCGGCTGCCTGGATTGCCCCGGCTCTGCTGCAGAGCTTGGACTATCCATCCAGGCAAAAAGGTTCAGAGACGTGAGATCATTACAAGTTTCTTTCTTGATGGAGCTCATCTGAGTTCCTTTGGGGCACCTTGTTTTACCTTGCTTTACCTCTCTGAAATGCCATGAGATTCCCAAAAGCAGGTTCCTTCCCTAATCCAGTGCCAGCAGGCTGTGCAGCTCCAGAAGCATTTGCATGTAGGTGGAGGAGCTGCATCTCCTTTCCTTTGGCACAGTCCCTAGGGACAATTTGCTGAGCGGGGGTGAAGCTGAGGTCCAAACTTTCCAGTGATGTCAGACTTAAAATTGCTTTGGGTACTTGAGCGTATGCACTGGGAGCTGAGGCGAGAGACTGAAGCAGCCAAAAAAGATGTAAATGGCAGCACAGCTGATTCACTGCATGTCAAGTGCTGTGGGTAAGTCTTCAGCGGCAGTTTCAGTGGTGCTTTTGAATTAATTACCCTGCTAGTGCAGAGCTCTGGTAGTTGGCATCCAAGACACATTTCCTCTGTGAGGCTGCTTAGATCCAGTCAGGTTAGAATCACTGAGGTGAGTCTCCTCTCACGCAAAGTAATTCAGCTTGTGGATGATGGCTGGTACACCTGGGAGTAAATCTTCCCCCTAAGAACAATTTCTTCAACTATTTTAGGGAACACGGGTTTTATGCATGCCATGTGCTGTGGTTTAGGATGCTGGGGAGGATAAGAGGAATGAAAGTAGGTGGTGCAGAGTGTCTGCTGCAGCAGCAGAGCAAGAGCCTGCCTGGGCTGCAGGATGTGGCCAGCTCGGTCCTGGCTGCCCAATGCAGGCTTTGGGTGTGCTGAGTGGACACTGCTGCTCTCCTATGGCAGGAGCCAGCAGAGCAAAGTCCATCACAGCAGGCTCCCCATCACCCTCTGCTTGGGGTGCTCTGGATCTCTTTTTGCACTGGGGGAGAAATGACACGGTGCTGAGAGCAGAGACTGTGCCTAGCTGCCCCTAGGCCCCTCTGCAGCAGGAATTCTCCCTCTGCCTCCCACCTCCTGAATCTTAAAACACTTGGAGGCTGCCTCTGGATGAGGATCAGCACTCGAGCAGATTGCAGATGAGGGACGCAATCAAGGGCTGCTGAGTTCCGTGATTTTCTCTCTTACAGCACATCATGCGGTGGCTTTTATCTGCACCTCCTCAGGGGGCAGGCAGTTAGTGCTGTGGAGTCAGGGAACTACAGCTCCTTCCATTCTGGTTAAAGCTTCCTCCCTAGATTGGACACAAAATCATGGCTGAGAGCACCCCAAAGGGCCTGGAGAGCAGGGGGCAGCAGAAAGGAGCCCACCCCTCCAAGGGCTTGCTCTTAAATCTCTCTGTGGTTTTTAACCATGACATTTCCTAGGCCACCCTCCTGATTTCTAAATCCTGGGGGAGGTTTGCAGGAGACTAGCGCTGATGGATCCTGAGCACTGGCCCATCTCCCAGAAGCCACGCACAAGGGCATGGCACTGGGATACTACAGGGCAAAGCACCCAGGATTTAGGCTCAGGATGGAGCACATGATTCCAGGCAAATTGTGGCTGGAAACTTGGGTCTCCAGCCCCTTTGCGAGTGTGTCCTCCCAGGGGTAGGATCCATTTGTATCTTCTCCCTCCCAGTAGTCACCTGCAGGCCTGAATATCTTCTCAATGGAGCAGCTTTTCATGACATTGAAAAGCAGTTCTTGCTAAGATTTATGAAGAAAAGAGATGAAACCATGGGCTGAGAGATGCTGTTTGATTGTGCCTATTTTTTTTCCCTCCCCTGCTCCAAAGATCGTCACGAGCTCTGGTTCATTAGCGCTTGGGGGGAAGTGTAGGGTGCAAACTGCCAGATAAGGGGAAAGGCTCATCACATCTCATTGTTGCCACAGCACTGGAAATATCACTAACAAATCTATCAGCCCCTTGATGCACAAGGCCCCGCTCCACATCTCTAGAGCAGCAGTCACACACGTGGGTCCCCCTTTATCATCTGAGGAGCAGAGCCAGCAGATGAAAAGGGTGCAGACTGCCCCGCTTTGATGCTCTTTCAAGGGCTCCTTTATTGATGGGCTTTGGGCTAATTTTAGCACCAATAAGCAGCAGAGCTCAGCACAGTGCAGGGCAGCAGGGGCCATGGTTTGCAAAAGCAGGGGTCTATGTTAGATGCTCCAGACACAGAAATGGCTCTGCAGGATCTCACAGCAGTGCTGAGCTTGCTATACCTATGCTCCAAACTAGCCAGGGACACACCATCTTCAGACCCAGAGCTGGGCAGCAGTGAGACCCTGTAGGAACAGCTTATCCTGGGCTTTGTGACACAGCAAGGCAGCTTTTGGCCATGGTGTTTCCTGGCAGCAGATTGGTGTCCTGATGCATAGGACCAGTCATCTCTGCCCTGGGAAGCAGCTTGCTCTGCCTTGCAGAGCAGGGTGCTTCACTGAGCCCATGATGTGAATCTGGGAGCATCACCAGCTAGGGGTGAGCCTCCCTTTGCTCTGCACTGACTGCAGCTCCAGCATGAGCAGCACAAGGTCCTGCTGCATCGCCCTTGGCCAAAGAGGAGTGAGTGCTGGTGGGGACTGGTCCCTGCTACAGAGCAGCTCCATGATGGGAACACAGCTCTGGTGCTCTGAGCCTGCTCTTGTCACTGGGACTGAGTGAAAATACAGGAGTTTCTATTTATCACTGTGTGAGGCTCTGTGTGCAGAGCTCTCGCACCCATGCTCCTTCCTGCTGGCATCTCCTTCGGGGTCTGTGAAGCCACATGTGTGGTGGCGTGACACCTGGCACAGGAAAGTCACACAGCAAGGATGCCTTGCCCTGATTATGGGTGCTGCTGGCCTGGTCCAAAACCCACTGGAACGTGGGGAGCAGATTGATATCTGGTGTGACTCAGGCACAAGACCTGCCACCTCTCTCCTAAGTGAGGCACTTCCTTTGCTGTCTCAAGGTCTCTTGTGATCCTGCCTCCAGTGGGACACAGAGTATCCTGGGTCCCCAGAGGAGAAGAAGGTGTGTGGTGGCCACCCAGGCTGATGGAGCCATGCTCCTGGGATGACATCCAACCTGCCACCTGAGACAGGCCATTTACACCCCTCTGAAGCTTCCCAAGAAAATTCAGATGTGTAGGACCTGCATCCCCTCTGCAGGGAGATAAAACATGGCCTGAGGCCAGAGGGGAAGTAATGAGTGTTTGCCATTCACCCAAGGCTAGAGAAAGGATCATTCCCCCTGAAGTGTGCTGCTCACTGCCCAAGGGTCACATACGTGCCACCGTCACACTGTGACTGCTGTGTTAGCTCTGGAGCACATGAAGCCCTGTCAGTCACCTCTGAAAAGTTATCCTGAGAACAAATGTTTCTAAAAATAGACATTTCTCATTTCACCTCTCCTGGACCCTCTCCCAAGCGACAGAGGGGACAGACCAGAGCCAGATCTTCCCATTAAAGCTGATGGAGTCACATCCTCTGTACCCAGCAGCTGGTACCTGGCTGCTGAGAACTGGTTCATTGCGGGGAACTCCAGGCACATGACAGCATCTTGTGTGCCCTTGCTGTGAGGTTTGCTTTATCCCCCTAGGGAACTGGAGATGAGGATCTGCAACCCAAACTCAGACTGGATTCAGCAGATAGGGCTGCTGTGTATCACAGTGATCAGATCACATCGACCGTGTGGCAGCAGGTGAACAGAAGACACTGGGGTTGGCTGCTGTGTCCCAACAGCCAGCTCCTGCCACCTCTGAGCTGATCACAGCTCTTGAAAGCATTAAGCAGTGGAGGGGAGACATGCACACAGAGTGAGAGGCAGGACAGAGTCACAGCAACAGAACTTTTAAGACTGATTTTTGCAACCAGAACATGTGTTGTGGCTTCCATGGATTCCCAGACTCTTTTCCCCTCCTCTGTCTCAAGGGCATCACTAGAAGGCTGTTAGCAGCAGAAGTATTTGCTTTCGTTAGGTTGTACGTATGCTGCCTGAAAATCCAGAGGAAAGCAGGCAGAGGGATGTTCCCCGGGTGAGTCATTCCCAAAAGCACTGCAAGAAAAACAGTGAACGTCAGTTGATTATGATGAACTGTTCTCTGAAAGCCGAAGGGAATGGGAACATCTTGTACTAGCATGGCTACCCCGGCACGTGGCACAGGTTGGGATGAGCCCCTCATGTGGGGCGGCCTCCCTGTAGATCCTGGCCTTCCCTTGGATGAGGAAGTGGTGTGCCATGCTCCTGGGAGATGCCTGTGCTGTGGCTTCATCCCAGGGCAGTGGTTTGACAAGATGCAAGAGCCCTGTGACAGCTCATCCAGATCAATACCCTGACTCCAGCTGTGGCCCACAGCAGATGTTTACAGAGTACAGGCACAGCAAGACTTCCTCAAAGCAGTCCCTGAGCTCCCACCAGTCCTTCAGCCTTAAGGAAGAGTGATGGAGGTTCTTTGTATTTGATAACCCAAAGGATTTTTCTTCCATGAATTCATCCAGTTCCTGTTTAAATGCTTTGCATCTGTCACATCCTGTGGCAAGGAGCAATATGGTTTAACTATAGGTTGCACCAAGAACCACTTCCTTTTCCTTGTTTTAAACTTCCCTCCAGGTAGTTTCATTTGGAGCTTGTCTCCTGTACTGGAACATATGGTGAGCAATCACCCCTCCGTACCCTCACATACCTCTCAAGATGGTGCAGATCTGTATCACACCCCTCTCCATTATCCTTTTTCCTGGCCATGGATCCTTTCCTCACACAAAGGTGGCTCCAGATCTTGGGTCATTCCTGCTTTCCTTCTCTGGGCCTCTTCCATATCCCTGTAGAGATGGAGGCAGCAGGGAGAGACAGACCTGCACACAGCGCGCTGAGCATGGGCACATCGCTGCCTTGCACAGTGGTAATGCTTCCTTTCTCATCCTCTGTTTCTTTCCTACTCACTTCCAACGTTCCATTTTCTGCTTCCTCTGCTCCAGACATTTTGGAAACATCATTTAACATTACCAACAGTATCTCCTTTCTGAAAGAAGATGCACCAGTCAGAGCTCATCACTGGGCTACCAACACTAGGACTGGGTTTGTGTGTTTGCTTTTGCCCAAGTTTCCTTGGCTGCCTTACTGTCCCACTGCTTGGCACCTCCTCACATCCTGCCCTTCTCTGCTCTGCTCTGAAGTACTCAGCGCTGATTACAGACACGGTCACTTTGCTACCCCTGCCCTTTTCAAACCATTTCTGGACGCACTCAATGGTTCTCTGTGGGTAACACCCCTTTGCTGTGAAAACAAACCCTTTACTTCAGTCCTTCCTTTCCTGCCTGTATCAACTGATCTGCCCAGCAGGTCTTTCCTCTCCCTCCCATAAAGCACCATGTCCCCGAGGGTCTGTGGTGGGAGGCTGGCTGAACATCTCACTGTGCACCCCAGCAGACCACATGAATCAGGTTTCTCTCCCTACATCCTTGCTGGATCACCCTGTGATCGGTCTTGGCCAAGAGCAAGACCCAAGGCTTGGCAGGGAGGTCTCTAAGTGGAAGGTGCCAAGGCTGGAGGCTCTCCATCATGGTGGCCTGGGGAGGAGACCTGCAGCTGGGGCGTACGCTGGTGAGTCAAGGCAGGTGGAAGAGCTGGAGGTGGCATCTCATTTACGCACATTAGTGATGCAGACGTCCCTCTGACGCTGCAGCCTTCCCTCCTGAGGCTGGAGGGAAGGAGATGAAGCAATGACTGCTGACAACAGGGGAGCTCTGCTTATGGCAGAAGTGACTGATGGGCAGAGCATGCTTTGGCAGGAAGCCCCATGTTGCTGGAGCCAGGATAACCCGGCAGGTACAGGGGGTGCTGAGCTTTATGGTGTGGGGCTTGTGGTGCCCATGCTGAGTGGCAGAGAGTGCCATCAGCACCTGGCACTCCTGGCCGTCATTTTATATTCCATGGTAATAGCTGATGATGTGTTTTTCCACAGCAAACTCCTCCCAGTTAAACATCCTCCTTGACAAGTGGTGAGGAGGCGGGTAGAGGAGGCTGTGGGCAACACGATGAGCTGGTCCTGCAGCCTCTCTGCTGCTGCTGGGGCTCCAGGGATGCCTGGACCTCTCCCTCCACCTCAGCCTCTTTTCAACCTTTATGGGTTTGCTCAGCCACATCCCTCTGTCTTCTCAGCCTTGGCATGTGCAGCCCCAACAGCACCATGCTGCCAGAGATCTGCATTCAGAGCTGCATTAATGCCAGGCAGCTACCTCCCTCAGGCCTCTGCAGCCTCCAGGGGAGGTGCCTGGTTTTCCCTGCTTGGTTTATCTGCCCACAACATAAGGGGGGACCCCAGGCATTAGGCTGCACCCTGAAGAGCCTTTTGGGATTCCCCAGCCCATTGCAAAAAGCTCAGGGGCTGTCTTCTCCTGCCCTCCCTCCAGTGCATGGAACTGCTGGCCTACTGCAAGGACTTTGCTTCAGGCATCCTTACTATGACACAGCACATGGGCTGAGATTCCTGGGCTGGGTGTCTGCCTTCAGTACTGAAACAAGCCCATGATGATCCCTCTCAAGGGGGCAGCTTTTAGGCTTGCCTGTGGCAGAGACACAAGCCCCGTCATGGCAGAGGCATTCCCGGTTGCATCAGTGGAGCACAGGATGGAGAGCTTACGCATGGACTGGCTTGGCAGCTTCATGGGGCTGCTCTTGCCTCCCTCCTCCTCATTTCTCTCTTGAGCAAGAGATGTCAGCCCCTGAAACATTCCTGTGCACTGCAGCTACTGCAGTAACTCCAGAATAACCCCTCCTGCAGGGATTTGCCTGGAGAAGCGGGTGCTGGTGGGACTCCAGAGGTACCTGATCCCAAAGTGAATCTCAAGGGGCTGCACCTCTGCTTATCTTCTCGTGCCCTCACCCTGCGCAGGAGCACAACTGCACTCCGCGGTGGGTGCCTGGCACTGGGGTGGCCCAGGGTGAGAGTGTGGGGAGCACTGGGAGGAGGTGGTGGTGCTCACGTGGAGCTCAGTGCCGCGGCGGTGGGTGTGATGAGTCGGCAGGAGCAGGAATTGCTCAAAGCCAGGCAGGGAGAAGATGCGGGTTTGAGCAGTGGAAACGACAAACCAGCACAGACCGCCAGAATCTGCCAAATTCTTCTTACCTTCCTCATGCCTCGTTCCCTCCTCACTGAAGGTGCTGGGTGGGATGGTGCGCCTGCCCTGTAGGGTGCTTTGGGCAAGGAGTGGTGCCACTGGCACTGCCCTTTGATGGGGTGTCAGTGACATGGGACACATGGCGAAAGGCCCAGTCACCAGCCCTGCAAGAGAAATGGAATCTTGGAGTAGGAAAAGCAGTGCAAGGCAGCAGGACTCAGTGGCGAGAGGGAAGGACCACAGAGGCTGGTGGAAATGAAGCTTCAAGCACTAAAACATTGATACAGAAGACTTGAGCTGCTGTAGCCTCAGAGAAGCCGAGAGGGGTTGAAGACTTCTCCATGAAGGTCTGACTAAGGCCCATAAATAACCCTCTTAGAAATAAAGAGCTGGCTCTTTATTCTGCTTGGATCAAATTCTGCTTATTTTTAGCCTGTGCTGTGCCTTGTGGTGCAGGCAGTGTCCCCTGGCCATGAGGCTGGAGTCTGCAGCTCCTTCCAGACCACTGGAGCCAACACAGTTTCTACCTGCCCAGGAGCAGGCCCTAGGCCAAGAACATGGATGGGATTATCCCAGGCAGGCACACACACCCCTCCTTGCCTCCCACAGAGGACAGAAGCACAGGTTGGGTTAGCTGGGGAGGGAAGAAGGAAGAGAAAGGCATGACACCCAAGTGGTTTTTCAGGAGCTGCTCATGCTGATGGCCAGCCTAGCAGAATGAAGACCTTCATCGCGTGGGTTGTTCCACCCTTTTCCTATGGTCTTAGCTCAAATTGCCCCACAGCACATACAGGCAATGGTGTTGGATGCAAAGTCCACTTCCTAGACCTTCAGCGTGGGAGGAAGTTGTGATTAGGACGCACCTGCAAGCACATTCTTGAGCTGCTGTGTTTCTCCCTGTGTTTTCATCTCCACCATGAATGGCTGATAACGGCATGGGGTCACAAAGTCCTTTCAAGATGGGAAAGAAATCCAAAGAACAGTAATAATGGAAAAAATTAAACAGAGGAAATGTAACTTTCCTGTGCAAAGCTGCTGCTCGGGGAGGAACCCCCGCCTGCTGTTATTAGGCACAGCCTGAACAGCCATGCTTTGCATGGCTCAAAGTTGTGTTTATTTTCTGAGCAAGCCCTAACTCAAAGCTTATCTGCTGCGTTCCCAGAGAGCCCCCTGATGGCTTTAGCTTTCATCCCCGTAAGCTGAGCTTTAGCATTTTGAGTAGTAGGAAAGCTCTGATGGCAGCAAAAGGCTTTCAGGGAGCCAGCAGAAGTTCAGGGTAAGATGCAGAGGGGCAATAATCACCTTCTCTGCTGAGATGGCTGTGTACACACTGGGCAGCCACATATTCCTGAGCTTGGCTCGGGCAACCATCAGCCTCCTGCCCTGCAAACCTGTCTTCTTGCTGATGCTTTGAGCTGGAGCCCAGCACCATCAAGCAGGTGCTTCTCCATCCTCTGGACTGGGCCTCTGGTCCTCACATGGGGAGTATCACAGGGGAACCTTGTCCCACCAGCAGGTTGGGTCGGTTTTTGTTTAAACAGTGTCATAAAAGAGCTGTCAGAGCATTCCTGCTGTGCCTGGGCAGTGCTGTGGAGGATGCTCACTCTTGCCCTGCAAGAAGCACCCTGTATAAACTTGAGGTTACCCAAGCCTGGCTCTGCTGTGGGTGAAGGCAGTCCTGCCTCCCTGCTGCTCCCCACTGCAGGGTCCCACCGCCTGCCAGGTTCTGTGTTGGCAGCGCCAGCTGCACACACTGCTGCCGATGCCGAGTGCCAGGGGACAGCACACCCTGCTCGGACCCTTCAGCTTAGCTTAACCTGATCACAACACCTCGCCCTGGGACACAAACAACTGAGCTCGACCAGCCGGCGCCTGTTTGCTTTTCCTCTGTCAGCAGAGCCGGGCCGGGGCAGCCAGCCTGGTCTCACGCCTCCCTGGGGAGCCCTGGGGTGGTGACAGCGCAGTGACACTGCTCCTACCTCCTTGCCACCCAGGCAAAGCGGAGACACGGCAACCCCGGCCCATGGGCTGGACGGGAGGAGGGGAGCAGCAGCATGGCAGGAAGGAAACGGCTTGCAGTGGGGACAAGGAGGTGTCGGCCGCTCCCCACGGGGCTGCGAGCAGCTCGCTGGGGGCAGGTTATCCAGCGACTGAAAAACAGGACTGGAATGGGAAATATGCCCAAGGCAACACCCGTGACGTGAGCCGGCCGGGGCGGAGCGGGTGGCCTGAATCCTGCCTGCTGTGCCAGCCTTGGGGAGTGAGGACGTGAGGACACCATCCGAGAGGGAGCACTGCCCTGTCAGGACTCCGTCAGCATCCACTGGAGTGTGGGTTCTGCCCTGGCGTGATCAGCCGCAAGATGCTGGTAGGAGCAAAGCACCAGTGACGTGCCTGGAGGGATGATGGTTATGTTGGACACAGCAGCGAGAGTGCCTGCCCAAGGACAGAGCTGCGCAACTCCTGACATCAGTGTGATGCCAGCCCGAAGGCTGCCTGGCCAGGCATTTCATTGCTTCACAAAGTGCCTGAGCGAGGACTGAATCCCCACTGCCACGTGCAAGGGAGGAAGGACAACAACTGTGTCCCCAAGGCCAGGTAAAGCCTTTGCTGACCAGCTGCGTGCGGATCTCTCCCATGGCCACGTCTCTCCCTAAGCCCATATGATCTGGGTCAGCCTGGGAACCATTCTCATGGGGTGGCTTTACCCCAGCCAGGGGACATCGCTGTGCATTGGCTTTTACCCCAGAGACCTGCCTGGGCATTAACGCTTCTGCCTCTTCGCATCTGGCTCCTCCTGCTGTTGCTGGCCAGATTATCCACTCACAGCTCCTCTTTGTGTCTTGCAGCACCCCTCCAGCACAGGGATGAGGGAGTGAGATTTCATGTTTTTAGCTTGTGGCCCCTCGGCACAGCCCCATAAGCCTCACCCAGCCTCTCTGTGGGTAGGATGGGATGCAGGCAGGGAAGGCAGTGGGGCAGGCTGGCCTTCCTGGCCTCAGCACTGGGAGCCAGTGAAGCAGATGCATGCAGGCCCCCATGTGCCCTGTCCAGCCCACATCAACCCTGCACCTTGGGGCCTGGCTCCCTCCCCCCGTAATGGACCCAGAGGGAAGTGTTGTGCCAGAGAGCTCTTCTTGGCCACAGGGATGTTTGTCTATGGACACAGACACCACCTGCGACCTGTGTGAGTCACTGACTCATAAGTCCTTTTTGCAGTGACAGCTTTTGGACACTGTGGGTCACCCTGGAAACCCCATGTGCCGCCACCCCCTCCCTGTGGTCACGCTGTGGCTGAGCTCCAGTGGCAGGAGTTGGCAGCAGATCAGCTTCTCTCTTCTAATAGTTGTTTATAACAATGCAAACACTCACCAGCGAGAAAACTTCACGCCTAATAACCAGTAGCTCCCAATGGCCCAACCCGTGCAACCACTTCCTCAGTTACATATTTTCATTTCTGTTTGCTCCTTTTCCATGGCTAAGCCGCTGGGAAGCGATGGCAGAGGGGGCTGTGGCATATCCCGGATTCCCCACGGGATAACTCAGGGGGAATCCTGTTCATTTCTGGATGGGCTGCGGGAGCAACCAGCGCACCAGCTGGGCTCCCCTTGAGGCAGCAGCCCACTGTAGCCTTAGCAAAAAGCAGCCCCAGAGGACTTTCCCCTGTTTATTTATGACAGGTGAGCTGGTGCATCATCCCCTGCGCTCCAGCCGGAGCTGCAGCACAGGATATCACTGCACTGGCGCAGCACCAAGGTTTGGGGGTGGAGGGGCGGAAAGGTGGGTCCGCGGCTGCCGTGCCGGGGGTTAGCACAGACCGGGCACGGCGCTTGGGGACAGGCGGCGGTTGCCCATCTCCTGTCCCCAGCTCCTGTCCCCAGCTCCTCTCCCAGCTCCTCTCCCGCGGGCTCGGCTGCCGGGAGGCGGCGAACGCCCGGTGCCAGCCCCCCCCCGCGCCGCAGCCGGGCTTGCGCAGGGAGCGCGTCGCGGCTCATCTGACCGCGCTGGCGGGGCCCGAGCCGGGCGGCGGGCGCGGGGGGGGTTCCTGCCTTGCCCCGGTCCCGCCGCGGGTTGATCATTAACGCAGCAGCGGCGGTAGAGCGGCCGCGGCCGGGCCCGGCTCCCCGGCGCCAGCCCCGGCGCCTCCGCAGGTAAGAGCCGGGGCCGCTGGTTTCGGGGTGCGGGGTGACCGGGGCAAGGGGTGCCGGAGCTGCGGGCACTATGAGAGTACCGGGGCTACCGCGTCCCTTCCCTGCGGATCCGCGGAGCCACTGAGCAGCGGTGTCATGTCAGAGGCAGGCAGCTGCCTGGGCGGAGAGCCGGGGGGGGGAAACCTGCGCCTCCTCTCTCTGCCTGCTCCAGCGCTGCGCAGAAACGCTCCTTTTTGCCCTATTCTCCTGTTCCTCTGATGTTTCGGGCCAGGGGGGTAAGGGGAGGGAAAGAGGTTTCCCCAGCTTGGGGACAACCCCCCAAAGCAGTAGCATGCTCTGGGGGATGCTGGTGCAGGGACCAGTGACGCACCATTGCCTGCATGCTGCCAGGCATCTCTTCAGGCATGTCTCACACCAGGGCTCTCCACATGCCTCCATTGCAGCCCTTCCTCTGAGCAAGGATTCTGCTGTCACCCCCAGGCAGAGGGCACTGGGCTTGTCCAACAGTTCTTGATGGGTATCCTTCTGCCTGGACACCTCGGAAGCACCCAAAATCACTCAGGAAGGCGTCTCCCACTCCCCATGTCCCATAGCAGCCGATGCCTTGCCACAGGCAGGGGTGGCAGCCAAATGTGCAGAGGGCAGGGATGACAGCTGGCAGGGGATCATGCCCCTGGAAGGCAGGCAGTGGTCCCATACCTCATCACAGGCATTTTGGCTTGCTGTGCCAAGCCCAGCTCTCCTCCAGTGTAGCAGTGCGCATGTGCCAGGAGGGGCCATTCATCCTGCCCAGTGCCCGCTTGATAGCTGGACCCTTTTCCAGGCTCAGGATGTCCTGCCAGCCCCTCTGCTCCCACTGCAGGTGCCCGGGGCTGCAGCCTCTGAAGCAGGAACCTGTTGTGTCCCGGCCTGGCACTGGCTGGGCAGCTGGCAGAAGGCAGAAGGCAGAAGGCAGAGGCAGAGCTGCCCTCCCTGTGCTGCTGCCTCTGCCATCTCGCTTTTATCCTGCCAAGCCACCTCGGCCCTGCCTTCACTCTGCACTCCCCCGCAGCCTCCACGGGCAGGCTGCCTGGCAGCATCCATCCCTGCTGGTCCTGGCTGGGGTCTGGGTCCAGCCAAGCTGTGCTCTGCACTGGTGTGGGCTGCGCCATGCCTGTCTCTCAAGGCCTCCTGCTTGACATCGAGCACTATCTGTGGTGCTCTGGGAGCTGCTCCATCCTCCTCAGTACTGGTTACAGCAGAGGATGTTCCCGGAGAAGGAAATGGAATGAATCAACTCCAATTTTCCACGCTCTCTGCAGGCAGAGGGGAGCAGGGAGCAGGCTGTGCTGGGCAGGGCACAGGCACTGTGCACCAGGGACTGGGAGTGCTCCTGGCAGAGGCGCCTGTAGCTTCTTCCCCCATCCTCATCACTGTTAAACCATCTCTGCCTGCCACAGAAACATCTTTTGTTCAAGCACTGCAGAAACACTCTTTGTACTTTGAATAGGACTGTTGAAGGCAAGGCAAGGCAAGATGCCAGGCGCAGGCAGCCACGGCAGGGAGGGAACAGCTTGCCCTGGGAGCAAGGAGTGGGAGCAGAGGTTGCAAATACCACTGTGCCTTGGGGAGCAGCCCTGCATAGTCCCAGTGCGGGGTGAATGCTGCCAGGCCTCTGCCTGCAATGGGGCTCCCCTTGCCTGCACTCTGGCCCTGCATGTGGTTGCTGGAGCTTGGGCATGTGTGTGTGGCAAGTCCCTGCCTGTCTCACGTGGGTGCTTGCTCTCCACAGCCAGCCTGCTCCTGGCCTGCAGCACTTCGTGGTTTGTGGGTTTGCAGTGTCATGGATAACCTGCCTGTAAGCGCATGTGGACGGCTTGAGTGTCCCTGGGGATGTGCTGTGGGGTGCCCCCAGCACAGGGAAGGGAGCATGGGCACTGAGCTGGGTTGGTCACTGGAGCGCTGGTCCTGGGGCTGCCTTTGTGTGGCCTGTCCCTAACCCCCTCTGCCTCCTGCAGAGTGTCCTGCCAAGATGGCAAGTGACCCCAGGGCAGAGCCTGATGCTGAGGATGCAGCTGAGGCTGAAGAGGGTGTCTATGAGGAGGTGATGCCCTGCGACAGGATGGAGCTAAGCCAACGGCTGGCCGTGGAGGAGCTCATCACCACTGAAGCCAGCTACGTCCACAACATCCAGCTCTGCGTGTTGGACATCCGAGCACACCTCCAGAAGAAGCAGGTGAGGCAGGATGCATCCCCCTATCCAGGGGCTGGGGACTGCAGCATGAACCTATTGAGAGCTCCAAGATGTCCAAAATCACTGCAGGGAGGTAGCCACATGCTCACCTTCTACCTTCCTGGTCTCCCTCAGTCAACTAAGCTCTTGGGTTGGATGGACATTGGGTCAGACCCAGTACAGCCATCCTATGGCTTTAACCCTGCATCTGTAACATGAAGAGGCCTCATTGCCCCACTCACGAGCACAGGCAGGTCTCAGCGTCCCCAGTGCTCCTGAAACAGAGCATCGCTCCAGCTCCTTGGGTGTCATGTGGGGCAGCTGGAAGGACGTAAGTGCTCAGGAGGGCATGAGTGCCTCCAGAACACGTGGTCCACCTCTACTTGATGTATTTAGCTTACCTTGGGGCACCTCTGTTCCCTTCAGCTGCCTGACCTTGACCTGGAAGGACTCTTCTCTAACACTGATGACATCCTGCACATGTCCAGACGGTTTCTGAAGGGTCTTGAGGGCACGACCACAGCCACCAGTGAGCATGAGCAGCTGTTCTGCATCAGTAAGTGGTACAGCACGAGAGCTGACCTGTACTATTTGGCATTGCTCTGCCAGCTTCACTCTCCCAGCAGGTTGGGGAGAACCCTCTGCCTTTCCCTGAGGCCACAGGAAAGGACCATCCTCTCCTACCTCACTCTCCATCCCCAGGCACACTGTTCCAGGAGTTCAAGGAAGAGATGGAGACCACCTACAAGATCTACTGTGCTAGCTATGAGCATGCCCTCCTGCTGGTGGAGACCTACCGCAAGGACCCCAGGCTGCAGGAGGAGATCCTGGACACTCTGAACGCAACAGTGTAGGTACCTGCTGCTGAGGCCACCGCTTCCCTCTCCCTGTTTTACCTACTGGCCTTGCCCTCCTTCTGTCTGGACAAGCTGCTGCATGGGCACATGCCACCAGGCCGAGTCTGATTCCATGGCCATTGCCTTTTTGGCCCTGCCTGGTGCAGTCCCTGGCAGCCTGTCCTGCATTCTTGGGGCCACTTGCCAGGTTGGTGGGCTTTTATGGTGGACTCCAAACTAAGGGATGGGGTGGCACCCAGATCTCCTGCCTGCTCCACAGTCCAAGAGGCTGTGCCCACAGAGGACACATGTCCCCCAGCTTAACCAGAGGGACAGGCTGGCCCTAGGAGACCTGCCAAACCCCTCCTGAACTATTAGAGGAGTCACAAACACCATCAGAGAGTAGGACAGGGGAAGCAGGAATGACCTCAGAGGAGCTGCTGGGATCTGCTGCTCTGTTTCAGGGCACAGGGGGTACAACTCCCAAATGAGCTATGCCTTGCGTGCAGGTAGCAGGCTTGTCCTGCCTGCAGCCTGCCTGCACTTTACCCACACCCTCCCTCCCCATTGCCTCTGGAGCAAGCTCCCATCCTGTGCCTCCCAGCTAGACAAGCACAGCACTGTTTAGGGAGGCAGAGCACTGCCTGGGGCTGGCACTGATGGCATCCCCTGCCAGCAGCTGGCAGGGAGCAGAGTTCACAGCCAGAACCCCCCCTGGCTGCTGGGCACAGCTTGCCTATGGGTCGAAGGCAGCAAAGCTTCCCTGCAGCTGGAGAGGTGCTGCTTTCCCCCTGGAATGCTCACAGAGAAGCTGTGGGAACAGCAGAGCAGGGAGCAGCCCTCAATGCCAACCCTGAGCGATCCCCTCTCCATCAGGCCTCACACGAGTGCATCGGACCTCAGCTTCTTCCTGGTGATGCCGGTGCAGAGGGTCACCAAATACCCGCTGCTGCTGGGGAAGATCCTTGAGAACACCCCCCCCAACACCAGCGTGTACTCGGCGCTGGAGGCAGCCGTCCGTGCCATGGCCCAGGTGAACACCAACATCAACGAGTACAAGCGGCGCAAGGAAGTGGGTGAGTGGTTGGTGCACGGTGCAGGCAGGGGGCACAGTGTCTGGGCAGCCCCAGCCCAGTCCCAGTTGTCTCCCCTTGGTGTTGCACTAATTCCTACTTGAATCAGTTCAGGCCTCTCCTGCTCTCCACCCATCCTGCCTGTGGAGCCACAGGCTAGTGCAGGCAGCTCCCGGCGTGGTGCAGGCAGCAGCCAGCACTGCTCTGGTCCTGCAGATGCCAAGCTGGGCAAGACCCAAAGGCTGCAGGAGCAGGGTGGTGGGGAGGAGTGGGCACAAAACCAGTGTGTCTGCATTGCCAGAGATGGGAATGGGAAGGAACAGTCGTGCCCTTGGGATAGAAGTCAGGCTCCCCACAAACAGGAGCTTATTCTTCTTTTTGGTTTCCCTTATACTTCCCCCGGGGCTTCCCTTCTTTGATGTGGGTTGTGCTTATCCCGTTGATCACGATTTGTCAGCTCGGGGCCTCATTGCCCGCTCAGGCTGCTGACGCTGCTGCCCTGAAGTTTCCTTTTCTGACCTTTCCTCCTCTCACCTCGTGTGCCCGACCCGGGGCAGCAACCAAATACAACAAGGCCGAGCACCTGACGCTGCGGGACCGCTTCGCGCGCCTCAACACGCACTCCATCGCCAAGAAGACCTCGCGGCTGAGCCGGCTCTTCATGCACGAGGCCGGCATCGTGGCCAAGGTGGGCAGCCCTGCACCCACGGACCCGCTGCCTCTCCTCGGGTTGCCCCCGGGGCCTCTCCAGCGGGTCGGGAGAGCGGAGCAGGGTGGGGTGGCCGATGCTGACACCCGGTGGCCGGTGCTGGCATGGGAGCTACAGTTCCATTTGGAGCAGCGCTCCCGGTCCCTCATCCCAAGCAAGGGTGGGAGGGATGCAAGTACACACCTCCCTCCCCGCTTCAAGGCATTGCAGGGGAACAGTTTGCCCTCCAAAGGGATCTTTGGGCACCCCAGCAAAAGGAAAGACACCCCAGTGTTCTCCAGCAGCACCACACCAGAAGCTTTGTTTCTAGCTGCATCCTGAGCACAAATAGATCGCAGCCTTTTTCAGATTCCTGGACCCTCTTGGGGTCTCCCCTGCTTATCCCCAGCACTGTGAGCTTCAGGCAAGATGCTGTTTCTGTTGGTATTCCGTGAAGGGCATCCTCTCTGTCAAGGCTTCACCTGGCCTGCCTACGCTGATGCTAAGCTGTCCCTTGCCTTGCAGACTCGGGACAAGGAATATGATGACCTGGAAGAGAAGTTCCAGTGCGTGGTGTCTGCCGTGACCACACTGAAGGAGAATGTGGCATCCTACCTGGGCCATTTAGAGGTAAACCCTTGACCATTTGCAGGGGCTTGGCCCCTTTCAGTCCTCAGGACCTGATTCTTGGGGTCACAGAATACTTTCAAGCCCTGTGGAAGCCCATAGCAGTTTGGGATGTTCAGGGACTTGCATCTCTTAGCTGAAGGGGGCTGTTGTGCTAGCAACTTGCACAACATCCAAGGATTGCTCACGTCCAGGGGAGCTTAAAACAAAATGAGGCTTTGTCAATGCAGTCTGAGCTGGGTGTCATTTGAGGATAACCTGTCCTTAAAATGACCATTATTCCAAGGTGGTAAATAGCTGAAAAGGCCAAGTGTTGTTCAGCTGGGGAATTGCTGTGTTAATAACAGGTATAAGGCAGAAATATCCCCAGATAGGCCTGATGACAGACTTCCCCTCCGAAATCACCTGCTTCAGTAGCAGGAGAGGCAGGAAGGAGGCTGCTGCCCAGGGTTAATACTAGAGCAAAGCCTCTCAAAGCTGAGGTCTCCTCTAAACCATCCCTGGCCGGTTTTCTTTCCCACCAGTCTCACTCTCATTGCAGAGGCAGGGAGAAGGTTTTGTTCACAAATACAAGAAGCTCCAGAGCTGCTGGAACACCAAACCCAAACACCAAAGCACCAGGCAACACCAATCTGGGGCAGGCTGCCTGGGGCCACAGGGCAGCCTTGGCCACCTTGTTGGGGTAGGAGTAACTTGAGCAGGTACTTAGAAATGTATGACCCCTCCTTGAGCAGAGATGTTTGTTAACACCCTAGCATGTTCCCTCTCTTGCAAACAGGAGTAGCACAAGAGCATCCATCCCACTGGGCTGCAGAGCACCCAGACAGGGGTATTATCATGTCTTTGGGAGCACAGGGCCAGCTTATAGACAGGTTAGTCAGTGGTGGCAGACTCTGCAGGTCACCTCTGACATCTTTCTCCCTTTCAGGCTTTCCTGTTGCCCACCCCACACCAGCATGAGCTGGAGCTCACCGAGGGACCTGCGCAGCAGTACCGCAGCTTTGCACAACACCTCCACTGCACTGCTCTCCCAGAGTTTGTGAGTGCTCCTTCTGCCAGGCACTGCTCTCATGCCTCCCGCCAGGGTAGGTAGGGCAGCCAAGAGCTGAGGGGGATCCCAGAGCAAGCAGTGTCCTCACCAACAGGCACACTCCCCTGGGGGCTGAACACTGCAGGCAGAGCCAGGCAAAAGGACCATCAGCAGCCTCAGATACATGAAGTAAAGAACCAGGTCCAGCATCCATCCAGGAAAGAGGAGGCAGAGCCAGAGACATGGCTAGAAGCATTAAAGCCCATCCAGGGCTGGAGACAAGCTGTAACATCCAGCTGATGGGTTCATCGAACAGCTAAGCTACCTACAGCAGGGATGCAAAGTTTAGCTAAGACACAAACCCCAACACATTCAGAGCAATAACAAGGAGAAGCAGGAGACCTTTAAATGGGTTGTGAGCAGGGTGGAGGCCCCAGGTGAGGCTGGTTTGGGCTATTAAAGGCTGTTTGTGCATTCAGGACCCTGACATGTTGATGGCTGGACATGCAGGTAGGGCTGCAGTGGAGGACAGAGTGGTGGGAAGCCCAGAGGTACAGTTTATTTGGCTCACACAAGGCATCTGCTCCCAAATCCAACCTATCCATGCTTTGTGGACATCATGCCTTATGTTTGAGGGCTGAAGACCCTCTGTTTCCTACTACCACTGCTTGGTTGTTCAGGACTCCCTGTTGGGTGGTGGCTGTCCCCCTGAATGCCATTGGGGAAGTTTTCCAAGCAGTGAGGAGTGTAGCAGGACAGCCTGGGCCCCACATCTGGGTGCCAGCATCCCTAGGGAGCACCAGCACAGGGAGGGAGGGTAGCTGTGTGGGGTAACAAGTTTGGAATCATGGATATGCATAACATGCATAACTGCTCTCTACCGGGGCTTGGTTTAGTTGGAGTCCTGTGTGCCTTGAGGGAGGATGCCCCAGATGCTCCCCGCTCCACACAAGCCCTTCAACAGGTCCCCAGGTCTTTTCTTCTCTGTAAGAGCAAGCCTCATGCAGGCAGCCCGTCCCCTCTCAGGGCTGACACCGACACGTGTATTCTCTCGCCCCACAGAAGCAGCGACTGGACAAGCTGGTGTGCCAGCCCCTGTGCAGCCTCTCAGACATGCTGGTGGGGCCGCAGCAGCTGGTGAAGAAGCGCCTGGACAAGCTGCTGGACTACGAGGAGATCCAGGAGCGGAGGAGCGAGGTGGGCAGCGTGACGTACGACGAGGAGGCCGCCATGAACACCTACCTCGCCATCAACGCGCTGCTCGTGGCCGAGCTGCCGACGTTCAACCAGGCTGCCCTGCAGCTCCTGGGGCAGATCCTGCGCTCCCTCAGCGCCCTGCAGTGGGACTTGGCTGCTGAGGTCCTGCACCAGGCAGAAAAGGAGCTGGAGCAGGTGAGGGTGACCCCTCTGCGTGTGTGCCCAAACTGGCACGCATGCTGAGCCAAACCCACTGCTTCAGGCTTGGGACATCACTTGGACATCAGGGCACTGATTTGCTGTAGCCCAAGCCCACTCAAGCAGACATACAGGTCCTCCCCTATCATTTGTAGGGATCTCTCCTCTCCTTTGGTTGGGAGAAGCCAAATTTTCTCTTCTTCCCTGCCAGGAGCTGTCCTGCTTTCTCTTAGAGGGCACCACTGTTAATTTATGACGTGCTGCCTGAGAGATCAGTGTTAACTCTGAGCTCCTGAGAGCTCTGTGCTGGGAAGGCAAGGAGGAGAGAGACAGCTCCTGGACAAACAAAAGAGCATCCCTTCACCTTATCCACTGGGAGATGTCTCCCCACCACAAAGTACTCTTTGAGACTGACATTTGCAATCGCAGTGGGTCAGGCCAGTGCACAGCCCTGGGGTAGAGCATGGCCCTGGCCTAACCCATGATTAAGACAAGAACAAGATGCAGCCACATGGAGGCAGCTTTCATAGACACCTGGTTGTGAGGTTGGATTGCTCTTGGTCAGTCTGGGATGCTCATGCTGCAGACATCTACCCTGGAGCTACATCTACCCATCTCCATTTATAAAGAGGGAAGGGCTGTGGCCTCAGGGCAGGGTAGCAGGACTCAAGGACTGCTCTGGTGAGCTGGGGCCACCCCAAGAGCCCCATGTGTGATGGTCCTGCCCAGGAAAGGTGGCTCAAAGCTAGAGAGGAGCAGCTTTGATCCTAGATGCAAGGTGCATCTTTAGTGGCCAGGTCTGTTCTCTCGCTTTCTTGCCCCTTTGCTCCATTTCTCTTGACCCTACCATCAGCTCTTCCCCTGCTGGGCCCTCTCTGATCTCAGTCTGTCTCCACAGATGCCCCATGGCCGCATGCCCCTTCCCAGTTTCTGGAAGATGGTGGAGGATGCCCTGCAGCAGTCTGGTGCTCAGCTCCACACTTTCCAACAGACGTTTGACACGGTCACACCAAGCCCTGTGGCGCAGGTAGGAGCGGGGAAGGGGATGGCTCAGGCCACATGGATAAAGAGGAAGGGCTGTGGCTTCCCGGTGCGTAACATCTGGCTCAGAAAGTGGCATGGGGGGGACTCCACAACCACTGTCTCAGCTCTTCTGGTTTTGGACACATCTCCAAACCCTGAAGTAGAGCTTCATGCGAAGGAGTTTCCCCTCTAACCTCTCAACCTGTGATCTTGCAGAAAGCAGAGCACGTGTAAACGCCTCTGTCTCATCGGGTGCTTCTGTGTCTCTTGCTCCCCACCAGCCTCTGAACCCTGCTGAGGAGCGGAAGGTCCTTTCCCTTGTGAGCAAGCACGGCCCAGACAAGCTTTACCAAGTGACAAGCAACATCAGTGGCAGCAGAGACTTGGACCTGACCTTGCAAAGAGGACAGGTTGTAGCTCTGCTGCAGAGTGTGGACACCAAGGGGAACACGAACAGATGGCTGGTGGATGCTGGAGGTACTGTGAGCGCTATGGGGAGCCTCTCCCCACCTTGGCACCAGGGTCAGAAACCAAACCCAAATCACCTCTTCATCTTGGATGAAACAGTGGGCCATTTCCCCCTGGGTCTTCCCCTCCAGGGCTTGCTCAGCCCGAAACCACCTTTGCCTTGCCAGTTACGCCCATAGCCATTAGCAGTGAAGTTCAGGTTTCCCCATTCATTCCCCGAAGAGCACTCTTGTTATGAAGTGTAATGGCTGGGAAAGGAGAATTGAGAATCCCATGCACACAGCAACATCTTGAAATCCCTTTCGGGGGGGGGTTTGCTGCTGGATATCCTCAGCAGGGCCCCATGACCTCTGGGTGTGTTTATTCTCCAGGTCCCCGAGGGTTTGTGCCTGCTGGAAAACTCCAGCCCTACTGCCCAGCACAAAGCCAGCAGCCTGGGATGCAGATGCTGACCCTTGAGAGCAGCACAGAGAGAAGGAGACATTCATTTGCATCACCTGCAGCTCCCAGGCCTCAAGTGCCCACCTTTACCCCAACCTACCAGGTAAGAGTGGGGACCATTCCTAGCAACCCCACCAGCTTCATACGAACCCTTGTGTGTGCAGGGGGTAGGTGGGAAGGTGAACCTGCTTCATGTGCAGCCATGTGCCAAGCAGGACAGGGTCACAGCCTGACACTGTGTGCCCTGCGAGGCTGGTGTCTGCCCTGTTGGGGCCTGAGGATGGACAGAGCTGTGCTTGATGTGGTCCCCAGTGTCCCTGCATCCATGGCACTGCTGTGCTGCCCTCTCAGGAGTGGCCTCCTGCCATGTCTGTCCTTTCCCCTTCATGTCCTGCAAGGGCTTCCTCCCTCCTTCCCCTGCCTTTTGCAGGTAGTCGCTGGCTTCTCCTTCGCAGCCAGGAGCCCGCAGGAGGTGACCCTCCAGGCAGGGCAGCCCGTGGTGGTGCTGGAGCCGCACGACAAGAAGGGGAGCAAGGAGTGGAGCCTGGTGGAGGTGAATGGCCAGAGGGGCTACGTGCCCTCCAGCTACCTGGTGACCGTCCCCGTGCAGGAGCCCACGGGCTGGAGCTTGCCTGTGTGAGCACCCAAGGGCATGGGCTTCACTGGATGAGAGCGGTCTGCCTGGCACCTGAGGACTCGTCGAGGGAGATGCTGGAGGGGGGTGACCCCTGGCTGGGAAGATGGTGGGAAGGAGCTGGCAGAATAGGGCCCAGGGGACACGGGTGTGAGGGATGGCCGTTGGGAGGCAGTTTTTGATGGGTAGGCGTGAGGGTGCCGTGTCCCATGTGTGTTTGCACAAAGGGAAG
This sequence comes from Pezoporus wallicus, assembly GCF_028554395.1. Classification (NCBI taxonomy): domain Eukaryota; kingdom Metazoa; phylum Chordata; class Aves; order Psittaciformes; family Psittacidae; genus Pezoporus; species Pezoporus wallicus. Next base: position 855,313 of record NW_026638191.1, read on the forward strand.
CAGCACAGAGTGAGGGCAGGTGGCTGGTGTTTACCAGGGGGTTGCTGAAATCCATGTCAGTGACAGGTCCCTCGGGAAGAGGAGACAGTGCTGTCCTTGTTCCCAGTTAGGTCAGGATGGAGCTACAAAGGGTGCAGCGCTGCAGAGGGGTCTTCAGCCCAGTGGGGAGCAACTGAGCCTCTTGGAAAGAGGGTCTTGGGACAGTGCTGATGTGAGTGCAGAGACTGAGGTGAAGCAGCCCTAGAGACACAGCTGCTGCTCCTCACCAGGCTCTGCACCTGCCTGAGTGCCCACCCCAATGCGCTACTGTGGTCCCTTTGTCAGCACAGCCTTCACATCATCACTCCTGGCCTTGGTTTCCCACCCCAGCAGGGCCCCACTTGGAGCACTGAGTACAGTTCTGATGTCCTCAATGTAAGAAAGACATGGAGCTGCTGGAGCAAGTCCAGAGGAGGGCCACGAGGATGATCAGGGGACTGGAGCACCTCCTGTATGAAGATAGGCTGAGAAAGTTGGGGCTGTTCAGCCTGGAGAAGAGAAGGCTGCATGGAGACCTCATAGCAGCCTTCCAGTATCTGAAGGGGGCCTACAAGGGTGCCAGAGAGGGACCCTTCATCAGGACTGTAGCGATAGGACAAAGGGTGATGGGTTCAAACTTAAACAGGGGAGACTGAGGTTAGCTATAAGGAAGTTCTTCCCTTTGGGGGCGCTGAGGCACTGGCACAGGGTGCCCAGAGCTGTGGCTGCCTCATCCCTAGCAGCGTTCAAGGCCAGGCTGGACGAGGCTTGGAGCAACCTGCTCTAGTGGAAGGTGTCCCTGTCTGTGGCAGGGGGTTGGGACTAGATGATCTTAAGTTTCTTTCCAACCCAAACCGTTCTATGATGCTGCCTACCCGTTTGGGAGGCGCTTCGAGCAGTAGTGATGAGAAGCGTTCCGTGAACCCCAGATGCTGTTCGGTGACCGTTGCGCTGACATTACAACAGCTCAGACCGTGGCTCCGCCGCACCGTGTTGGGGGGCTCGGGCCTCGCGTGGGGACCGGTCGTGTTCCTGCGCGGCCGCGAGGTGGCAGCACTGCCCGCCGGCCGGGGACCGCGGAGGGGTTTGAGCGCTGCGCTCCTGCGGCCCTGGGGCTGCCGCGCACCAGCGGTGCGACACGGGGCGTGTGGAGGAGCACGGGATCTGCGGGAGAGGCTTTGGGGAGAACCAGCTTGTGTGGGTTCCTGACCTAAGGCTCGGTGTGGGGATGAAGGCAGCGCCGCCTCCCACACTGCCTGAGGCGTCACAGCTCTGTGCCTCTCTTTCCCTGTGGCTTTGATGCTGTGCTGTAACACGGTGCCGATGGGGCTCAGGGCAGTGAGCTGTGTCCACGGTAGTGCTGACACGGTGTCAGAGGGGAATTCGGGAGCCTCCTGGTTGCAACCCTGCAGCCAGGGTGCCATACTGCCCACCTCTCACTGCCCGTGGGCAGTGGGGCAAGGAGGCACAGGTGATGCAGCAGCCTGGCATTGTCCTGCTGCCCTTGGGCTCCTACGGATTCCTGCATCAAAGGTGCCATGGGCTGGCTGGCGAGCGCTGGCATGCCGGCTCCCAAGCCCTTCCCATAGTTAAGCAGCAAGCCTGCTGCCCACAGGCCCTCTCCGGCGGCAGGGTGGCTGTGCTGGTGCTGCTCTGTGGGCTGGGCAGAGGGGCAGAGCTCCATGTCCTTGCCTGAGCTTGCACTGTGTGGGGAGGGATAGGGTGGGTGCCAGGCAGGTGGGGACAGGCCCCAGGCGCTGCTCTGCTCTTGCTGTGCACCCCACACGTGAGTCCAGGTGCCTGCTTTGGGCAGAGCTGCCTGTGGGGCTCACCCTCCTGCTGGGTCCTGGGGCATTATCTGCTGGGGGTTTGGTACTTCTGCCCGGCTGGCAGCAAAGCCCCCAGAAATGCTCACCCATGGGAAACGTGGGAGGGGACAGCAGTGCTGGAGCAGGGACATTGCCTGGGGATGCTCCTAGTCTGGATGGGCTCCTTGGGACAGGAGGGCGGGCTTTGGGGACGAGGGCGGCTGCGCAGGGGCTGCGTTTCTGAGGCTCGCACCTCCAGCTCGCTGCTGATGGCTCCTGCAGGCTTTTCCGTTCCTGATCAACTCCCTTCAGGTCAGATTTCTCCCCGGGTCACCTTCCTGCCTGCATAGTGCAGGTGCAATCAGCCCTGTGCCGGTGTAGGAGGCAGCGGCTGCAGCAGGTCCCGCTCTGCAGCCGCGGGTGCCAGGGACCCTTCGGAGGGTGGAAGGTGAAAACGGGACAAGGAGAGCTGAGAAAATGCGGCTGTCTGAGCCCTGATCTGCCTGCATGAAGGAGACGTGGGGCGGGCAGGACTTGACAGGCGACTTATAAAACTGGTTGTGTGCTCTCTATCCCACTCATCAGGGCTCTGGTTTCATGTGTTCTGAAACAGCAGCTCCCCTTTCCCTCCCTGCAGGCATGGACAGTGCTGCCAGTGTGGCCAGGAGCTCTTTGCCCTGCCTGCAGCAGGCACAGGGGGTACAGGCTATTGTGAGGTGTCCCAGACTCTCACTGCCTCTCCTGGGGCAGGCTCTACCTGTCACATGTCCATCTATCAGTGCTTGCTGGGGCTGACAGACATGAAGGGCAAGGTGGAAACAGCCCATGCACATTCACCAGGAGATGGACGTGAGCCACACACCAGGCTCCGCAGGAGGTGGCAGCACACTGGGGACAGGATGCTTGTGTCGGGCGCCGGCTGGCTGCCCAGCGCCAGATAACGCGGTTGTGCCCCAAGCTGGGTGCAGCCGAGGTGCCAAGAGGCTCTGTAGTGAAGTGCTGAGCCAGCCCGCACTAGCACCCTGCCCAGCGGCGGTGGCACTGGTGTCCTGCCTACCCCGAGGTCCCCGCAGTGGCTGTGGATGTCCCCACTAGGAGGGAAATGAGCTCATGCGGCTCCTTTAGTCTTTGGACCCGAAGGGGTGAGCTGGCCTCTGCTGTACCCACTGGTCCTGCTGCTGATCTCGATGGCCCTGGGATTTTCCCCATGGGGTAAAACCTCAGCCCGTGGCCTAGTGCTTGGCTGCAGGACTTGGAATGCTGGCATCCCTCACTTCTCCCACGATTTCACCCAATCTTATTGCACCTGCTGCTGCCCCATGCCTGGAAGTGCCTTCTTACAGGAGGGTATGGGGCTCTTCCAGCCTAAACAAGAGGGGGATAAAGGGCACAAGTGCGCCTTTAAATAGCCGGTGAGGACAGGCTCTCCCTGGAGGAATGCTCTGGCTGGCCTGGTGGAACATGCTTTTAGCTGGGGGCACGGGGGGGCAGCCAGGCAGGGACAGGTCCTCGCCGGGAGGTCAGGTCAAGGTGAGGCATCGGGTGCCGCTGTGCCGTGGCTTGGCAGCACGGGAGAGGAGCCCTGCAGGGGGTGGGAAATGCATCCCATGCTGAGGGCATGCCAGTGCCTGGGGCTGGTCTGTAAGGTGGCAGCAGAGCCGGGTGCTGCTGCCTGCAACCTGCACATTGACCCACACGGGGCCTGGAGAAAGCACAGCCTGGCTGCAGGAGCAGTGTGCCAGCAGCTCGGGTTGTCCAGGAGCTGCTGCTGCCCTCCTGTCCTGGCTGATTCATATCCTGGACATGCAGGCACTTGGATAGCATCCACCTGCGGGGTGTGATAGAGCACGGCCATGTCCCTGCGGTGCAGGGCGCCAGCCCGGCGAGCAGGAAGGTGGCAGCTCACACTCGGCTCCCCCTGCCCTGCTGGGCATGCTGGTCTCTGGGGACATAGCACCAGTCGTGGGCAGGGTGTGGAGCTGCAAAGCACATCTCCAGATGGAGACACATGGACTGCAGGAGGATGGTTGTGCTCTGGTGTCAATGTGCCCATTGGGTCTGCTGGGGCACCCAGGTCTGAAAGGAAAGTGACTGCAAGAGAAGCCTCAAACCCAGACCCATGCCCTCACTGCAGGGTGCCAGAAGGGGAATAGGGGTGCAGCAGGGATGCAGAGCGCAGGGAAGGAGGGGATCAGGGGGAGCCCAGCAGGAGCTGAAGGGCTCCGCCAGCCAAACAGGGCCGTGCTTGCAGGCATGGTGCTCCAGTTCACCTCTACTGTTCCCAAGCACCCGTCTGTGCCTGAGAACAGCATGGCCCATGAGAAGCAGCCCCCAGCAGCCTGCCCTGCTCACTGTGCTGCCAGCCGTGATCAGTATGGTGCTGCATGGCCTGAAGGAGGGCTGAGCCCCACTGAGAGCAGCCATGGGGCTGCGGAGCAGATGCATCAGTGTGAGCAGCAGTGCTCGCTCCAGGCTTGCGCAGCCGGCACCTGAATTGTCTAATAAAGTGTGAAATTGCTTTCATGCTCTGCTACCTTTGCTGAGATGGACCGTCATTACGGCCCCCCCTTCCCAGCCGGCTGCCGGCTGGTGCCAATGTCCCTGCTGTCATAGTACTGCCAGATGAGCCCCTGGCTAGAGCTGTGCCTGGCATCCCTCTCCTCCTTCTCCTCAGCCCCTTCACTGCACCCACCCCATGGGATGCATCACCCTTAACAGGGTTAAATCTCTGCTATGGGGCTGGGGGCTGCCAACCCTCTTCCTTACCCTAAAACAGATGCCCTGGGGTGCAGGGATCAGCTCAGGTCTGAATCCTGCCCTCTGGCTGTTGCCAGAGCCCTGCCCTTTCCCAGGAAGGACTGGTGGGGAACATGCCCATCAGATACAGCCCGCAAGGAGACGGGGCTCCCTCTGGCTGTGCCAGGAGCACCTCAGACCCCCACCTGGATGGTGAAGGGCTCCCACCTTGGCAGGGACAGAGGGATAACGAGGCTCTCCCCTGCTGGTGGGTGACTAATTGCTCCTGAGCCACCTGGATGTGCACAGGAACTGTTCTGCAGCCTTAATAGCAGCCATCCATCATCCTGCTCTGGGCTGTGGAAGGCTTTCCAGGGCTAGGAAGCTGGGGGGGGGTAAGGGGGACAGGGACTGTGGTGCCAGCGGGGAGGCTCCCCTCGAGGGGACACAGAAGTCTCTGCTCTGGCACTGCCTTTCCTCCTGTGCTCCCTCTGCAAGGGCAATCCCTGCCCAGGTACAAGGGATAGTGCCAGTTTCTCAATGCTGGCACCATGCCGGAGTGCCTGGGTCTGTGCAAACACTGGCTGGGGGGGCAGACGGGGCCATCTGGGAGCCCAATCTGTGCATGGGGTGCTCCCTGCCCCAGAGCATCTTGCAGGTCCCTGTGCCGAAGGCCCGGACCTGAGTGCCAGTGAGCTGCTGTGTGGGGCCAAGGCAAAGAAACCTCCTTTGGGATCTCTGCAGGGATCAAGATACTTTGCCCCAAGGAAACGGTGCCACGTTTTTCCAGCCACTCATAGAGTTAAACCCTTGATCTAGTTAAAGATTTAGCCCACAGGGCACGCCTGGGTAAGAGAACAATGCTGTTAGCGCTGCCACTTGCCAAGGCAGGGGGGACTAACCCCGCTGTGCCCCCGCCTGCAGCTCACCCCCACTGGCAGAGCACATCCCCACATCCAAACCCTGCTGTCAGTGCACAGACACCATGGCCACAGCTCTCACAGCCCTTGTGCCTGCGTCCCCAGGGTGGCTGCACCTGGTTGTTGCAGCAGTACTTGAGACTGCAGCCGCTTCCCAAACACATGCCTGCAAAGTCATCCCAAACACAACCCTTGGAGCATCTTTGGGGGGGCTAGTGCCCCCCAAGGCTGCAAAGACAGCTCTGCCTTGAGACATTTTTGGCACTGGGGCTCTGGAGTTCACCTCTGCTCATGTCCCTGTGTGAGAGCAGACGAACACAAGCAGATGCCCCAGGGAGAAGCTGTGTGTGTGATCCATGTGTGCCACCAGGCTCTCCATCATCCCCTTCCACAGCCAGAGCTGCCATTGCTGATCCTGCTCCTGAGCCAGCCTGAGCCCTGTGGCTACAGCCTCCAGCCCTGCAGTTCCATGCCCGGGTTTCCCTCACTGTACAGGGAGGGCTAAAGGTGCTCCTGAGCCCCAGACAGCCTGGGCTGTGCTCTGCAGGCACCTTGGCTTACTCTCAGCCAGCTCCAAGCCATGCTGGCTGCTCACCAGAAGCATGGCCCTACTGTGGCTCTGGGGAGACCCCGAAGGCAGCCCTTTGCTGGAACAGAGGCCACCAATTCAGCATCAGGAGCCATTCCAAAGTTCTCCCCTTGCATCATGCACTGGAGGCAGAAAGGCTGCTTAATTCCCACCTCACCTCCCCACTGCCCAGAGCCATCCCATCTGCTAGAGAAAACCAGGCTCCGGGAGCAGCGGGGCGAGCAGCACTCTAACCCAGCAGCATTCCCAAGCCCTCCTTCATCAGCATTCCTCCTCTCCCAGCCTGCACAGCCTGTTCCCAATGCCCCGAGTGTTAATTGAATTACTTCCCCCAGAACTGCCGCAGCTTCAGGGGCTCGAGCATCTGCACACACCGCAGGCAGCCTGCTCCATGCTGGCTCAGCCCTTCCCTGAAGGATGAGCCAGCTGCAGGAAGGGGAAACAGACCTGGCAAAGGCAAGTCCAGGTTGGTGTGAAGGTGCAAATGGCCCCGTGGCAAAGACAGGGTGAAGGGAAGGGAGTCAAAGTGTGAATCAGAAGCCCCAAGAGCTGTGGGACCCCCCCAGTACGGTCTGTGAGTGTGGGAAACCTCCTGCTGCTGCCGGAGCCATCGCTACACTCACTGTCAGGCAGCAGTCCACCTACCGTCAATCTGAGACATCTCTGCTTGAAAGAGGTGATTTGTGAGTCTAAAGTTTGCCTCCTTTGGGCTGCACCCAGCTATAGCTACAAGCTACAGGCACGAACCCCCTTTGTGTGCCCAGCCCGCATCCTGGCTGGGATTTACCTCAAACAGCCCCGGGGAGGAGCGGCTGGGCGCGGATGGGGGAAGGCTGTCTGGTGTTTGTTTTTTACTAATGAAGCCCCATAATCAAATCATTTCAATTTTAATTGTGAAGCCAGCAGGCAGATTTCTGTCTCCAGATGGGACGTGATAGGAATAGTGGGAGGCTGGGCACTTTCTGCTGCTCACCTCAACACTTGGAGAAAAGCTGATGGGAGCATTCCTGGGGAGGTTCCCACCCTGCCTCGGAAGAGCCTGGTCCCCAAGGGGTGCAGGGACCATATGAGCCCCCTTGGCATCATTCAAGCAAACTAGGGAGAGAGGGGCTCCTGCACTCTAAGCCATTCCCTGCTAGAAGCTGAGGTGCATGCAGATGCACTGCCAGCAGAGCCTGGAGCTGTGAAGCTGTACCATGGCATTGAGATGTTCCTTGGAGCACCAGACCAACGAAACAACATCCCACCTGCAACAGCCGGGCCCAGACCTTGCCTGGTCCAAACTCCACTGTGCCTGTGGGCAGAGAGCAGCAGAGCCTTTGGGCTTGGACAGGGAGTGACAGCTTTCCTAAGCACTTGGTAGGCAACGTGGCACTTGAGCTGGGGTCAGACCCAAAGCTAGCCCCGGGGAGGATGTGCTGCCACTGTATCTGAGATGTTTCCCCAGCTTCATCTCCCACCTCATGAAATCTATTTGTGGCTTCCACTTACAGCCTCATCTTTTGGGTGTTTGAACTGTGGGAAAAGAGAAAAATAAAGAAACTGGGTCATTTTCTATTTATTTGGAAGAGCTGAGATGTTAGCCCTCCAGCTGCAGAGCTCTGCTCACGTCTCTGCAGGGCTTGATGAACTTGGAAGCAAGTGATGGGGGAGAGGAGAAACCTCACCAAAGAAAATGTGTGTTTTGTACAGCTTTTTGTTTAGGCTCGGGGGGGAACAGGGTGCAGTGAGATTGGGATTGCCCTCCCAATCTAAACCAGATAATTCAGGCTAAACACATCTGTTTGTTTCTCGTGATGGAGAAATGCAGGCAGGAGGGGCTGGGCTGCTCTGGGACTGATTAATGACCCCAGGCTGGGGCAAGGGATAGGCAGACACAGGTTCCTGCTGGAGGTGTCAGGGGAAGGAGGAGGTTTCCTCTCCTCCCATCAGAGAGGTTTATTCCTCTCTGAAGAGGACGAGGTCAGAGGGACAGGGCAGTACAGCACGATCTGGGCTGTATCATACCTAGCTCTCCTGTTAATGCAACTGCCATAGCCATAATGAGGCAGGGCCATCTCTTATCGGGGATGGCTGCTTCTCCTTTCACCTCCCCACGCTGCTGCCCTTCTGTGCCTGCAGTCCCACTCCCATTGCTGACAGCATTTCTGAAATCTCCTGGAAGGGATCCATGCTGGGGGACTTTGGGCACTGAGCAGCCACCAGCATCCCTCTGCCCGGGCCTCTTTGCTCATATCTGCTCTCCCTTTTCGTGCCTGAGTCATCAGAGACAAGAGCATCAAATCAGAAATAAAGCCATTAACTCACTGAGCAAATACAGATCAAAACCCTCACTTCAGCTTTTGAAATCAGAGCCCTCGTTCCTCGGGGCTTTAAGTGGCGTCTTCCCTCCTCCAGCCTTCCCATAGCCATACGTCTGCTCCAGCCCCATACAGGTCACAGGGGCAGGAGTGAGACACCGGCACCCACCTCATGGAGCTCAGCTTGCCCTGCAGCACCCCATGCACTTGCTGTGGATACAGCTCTCCAGCCGGGATGGCACAGCCACATGCCCTGCTGACGGGCTGCAGCTACATGACACCACTGCAGCATTCCCACCCAGGCTTGGGCATGCTGTGCACACCCAGCAGGAGCAACGTGTTCCTCTCCTCCCTCTGCAGCACCCATCCTTGCTGCCAGTGCAGCACCCTCTGCCCAGGGATGGGCACATCCCCAGCATGTTGTGCCTTCCACGTGGTTGCAGCTCGCTCACTCCATCCCAGCCGCTCCGTGCTGATCTGCGACTTCTTTCCGCCATGGGAACGGGAACCGGACTGAGGCCCTTAAGCTCACCCTTGCCCGCAGCTGCACTGGGGCTGCAGGCAGCGTTTCACCACCAGCTCTCCCCAGCGGCTGCCTGTCTCCGGCTGGAGAACCGCAGCGGTGCCCGGCGTGCCGCTGCCTGCTCCCTCATGCCGGCAGCCGCGTGGGAAAGCAGGGCTGGGGTTAAACAACCACAGCAGGACACGCGCCAGCAATTGCCTGCTCATGTGAGTGCACGAGGAGCCCCAAGGCACCGCTCGGCTCCTGCTGGGGTCCCGTGGCTGCACCAAAGCCCCAAACCCATCACAGTGGGTTTATGGGGTGTCCGGGGGTGCACGGCTGCCTGCAGCCCTGCCCCAGGAGCTGAGTGTCCTTTGGCACAGGGGCCATGTTCCATGGAGCCATGTGGTGTGGGCTGCGTGGATGACCCTGCGGCATGGCTCAGCCTCAGGGCGTGAGGGACCACCATGGGGACATGGGAATGAACCGGGAAATGGGAATGGGGGGGGGGGGGGGGGGGGGTGCACCAGTAACCAGTGCAGGGGCCAAGCATGTGAGGCTGAGGATCCAGGCAGCCCTGCATGACCCACTGCACCAGGCAGGGAGGAGGCATCATGGGGGGTTGAAACCCAGTGTGAAGCCACTGGGTTTAGCCCCCCACAAGCAAGGAGCAGCCCCCAAGTACCTTTCCCCTGGAGGTGACCACTTAGTTTTAGGAGGCAGGACAAGGAGAAGGAGGGATGCTGGCTGTGTTGAACTTGCTGGAAGACTCGCTTCTCTATCACCCACGGAAAAAGCCCAGGACAGTGCCTGTGGACAGCAAAGGAGGGCGGGCATGAGCGTGCCGGGAGGGATCAGCTGCTGGGAATTTAAATGACCGCCCATGAATGCTGGTTTTGTTTTGTCCCAGCCGTGGCTGCTCTCTGCTTTGGCCAGGCAGCATTCAAACACAGCTGAAACAGGGCCCGTGCCTGCAAACAGGGCTGGTTTGGAAAACCTGGGGAGAAACTGAGCTTGAGAGGAGCCCTGGAGCAGCATCCTGCCCTTGTCCAGCCATGGAGATGGCCAGAGCTGCAGTGGCATGGAGCTGGGATGGGTTATCCCTGGGACCTCAGGTAAAGCTTTACTCCCATCTGACAGAAGGAATAGCAGGGGAAGAAGAGATGCTCAGGAAATGAGCAGGGCATGCTTCCTGCTTGCTTCCTCCTTGCTTCCTGAATGATTCCTGCATGCTTCCCGCTTGCTTCCTGCATGCTTCCTGCTCACTTCCCGCTCCCCTGCCTGATGGGACACTGCTGCAGGGCTGGACTTTTCCAGGGACAACCTGGGTGTGAAGATCCCAGCTTGGCTGCAAGCCTGGGACATGGAACAGTGCCCTGTGATGCACCACGGCTCCCCAGGCAAGCAGAGATGTCGCCATGCACCGTGGTTTATGGTCTCAGCCCTGCACCGCCTCGATGCTGCCAGGTCCATGCCCTGGAAATGTAGTTTCATCTGGACAAACAGCGTTTCTTATTGCTGTTGCTAATGTGGTATCAGTGCACTGCAACATAGATATTTTAATAGCACATAGTTCTTTTGATGAAGCGGCTTTAACAAACTCCTTCCCAACATTGTTTATGTCATATGTGCTCATTTATGCATGCAATAAATTAAATGAAGGCTCTTAAACATTTAGGAAGTAACAAGAAGTGCCCCTGTGTATTAACCCCCAGCAGGCACTGCTTTCCCTTGCACATCCACGCACTGCCGGGTGTTTCCTCCTCTGCCCGTGTGGCAGTGCAGGCTGGAGGGGGTTCTGCCAGCCCCACATTCCCGGGAATGCCGGCAGCTGTGACAACCACTGCAGGTTTATTTTTACCATCCCGACAATGCTGCTGCTTAGCTCAGCTTTTATTAGACATAAATAATGCTTTTAAAGCGAAGCTGGCACCGGGGCAGCAAACTGTGACAGAGGCCGGGGAGGAGGCCCTAGGGGTGATTCATGGGATGTTTCCAACATAAAAACTGTAGCAGTTCTCCCATGTCGGGGGCTCTGCCAAGGAAGTGTGGGAAGGATGGAGGCTCTCAGTGCCACTTGCAGCCCGGTGGCTTGTCCTCAGGGGACACAACCCACACTGGAGGGAGGTCTGACTGCAGCCTCATGCTCGCCCCAAGCCAGGCTTTGGTGGGCATGTGCGTGGAGCCCTCCCAGCCCCTGGCTCTGTATCCATCCCTCCTTCAGCCGTTATCGTCCTTGCCTGCCTCCAGTGTGCCCAGCAGGGTGATGAACTCGCTCATCGCCAGGGTAATTAAACAGGGCACATGGTGTACCCTGATATAGGGTCTAGGCTGTCCCTGGGGCTTCAGCAATGTCATCACTGCACCACTCTGCATGGGCACAGAGTGGCCCAGGCACATTGGTGTCACATATGCAAGCTTCCCTCGTATCACAGCCTGCAGGACGAGGCTTGTGGCTGGAAGGTTGTAGCCCTTCGCTTGGAGCTCATCCAGACAGCACTCAATGCCTAAGCTTTCCCCACTTCCTGCTCACAGCGACCAGAGGGAAGAGTAATGAGCAAAGTCCCAGGCAAACATTTTGGGAATCAAAAACCTCACTCTCTGAGTGTGGTTTGGCTGAGCAGCTTGATGGAGGATGGTGCACGCTGCATGCACAGACTGGGAGACAGAGATGCTGCCCCACAGAGCTTGCAGTGATCCGCTCCATCAAGGGAGAAAGTGCTGCCGCACAGTGCTTTGCTCCTTTTATCCTGGTCTCCCCCCTCCATTTCCAGGCCACAGCATTTTCCAAACTCTGCTTTATCCTATCTCTGCTGCCTCCTTTCCAGCGCTACCAGCATCGCTAATAATAACAGCTCTAAATTCTCCTTGCCTGGCGCTCAGCTGGTGTCAGCGGGAGCTGTGCAGCCTCGCTGCATCTCCTGGTGCCCCCGTTTGGACTATGTGTGTGCGCCCTTAAATCCACACCACTCCCTCCTCCCCGCACTGTGCAATTGGGATGTTTGGATGCAACATCCAACCCCCTGGCTCTGTGCTCATGAGAATATCATGCCCGTCCTCGCTGCAGGCAGAGGAGCGAGGCGGCTGTATTCCTTACCTCTCCAAGGAGCCGGGAGTGCGGAGCGAGCTGGAAATAGCCCTGGCTGACACAGATACCTGTGCAGAACAGCAGGGCCCTGCTCTTGCCGTGGTAATTGCATACTGCATGGAGATGAGTCACCCGCAGCCCCGCTCCGGCGGGCAGCACGCAGCCTCCCTCCTGCATGGCGCGGGCAGGATTCGCCGTGCTCAAGTTGGTACCGTGTGCCTGGGAAAGTGCTGCACATCGTCATTCCCCCCCCCCCCCCAAAGTGAGCAGTGAGCAGCAAGGATATCAGGGAAAGGATGGGAATGAGAGCATCTTGCAGCTTTTTAAGCTCTTGAGATGCTTTCAAGTGCCAGGAAGACTGAGGGAGCTGTGATTTTGCTGCATTATTTCTGTTGCTAGCATCTCTGCGCAGGGAGCTCCTGCATGCAGAGTGACTGCTTGCTGCAAGCAGGCATTCACACACTGCCTGGTCCGGGGGAGGCCTGAGCATCACCTGTAAGAGACTAGGGACCACTCTGGGACCAGCCCTCAACCCTTCCCATAATGGGGACCAGGGGCCTCTGAGATGGGTCCCCTTTATCATAGTCACTGGTACAACCACAACTGAAGCAGCTGGAGAAGGAAGTGATGTGCTGGCTCACCACGAGCACCTCATTGTGATCCACAGCAAGAAGGCCCCATCAGCAGAGCTCTCCATCCTCCTCCTCATCCTCTGCCCCATGGTGGGGGGCTCAGGGCTGCCTCACTGCTGGCAATTGCACTATCAGGAGGACATGTATAAATAATTAGCCAGCAAACTTCCACTGGGGAGCTTTGTTTCTCCTCCTTCAGCAGTGCTGTGGGTTCAGAGACCAAAAACCAGGGGAGAGCAGCTATCTTTGGGAAGAGGGCCTGGGGGGGGGGGGGGGGGGGGGGGGGGGGGGGGGGGGGGGGGGGGGTGGCATTTTCCCTGCCAGGCTGGCAGCTCCCTGAGCTCCTCTGCAGCTGACTTCACATATCAAAGGGATGTAGGAGGGAGGAGGAGGAATAGGTAAAATCAATGAGAACCTATTTGGTGGGATTAAAGACTGTGGTTTTATTTATAGTGCTGGCTAGAGCTGAAGTGCCTCCTGCCCAGAGACATGGTCCTGAGGTGCTGAGCAACAGCAGAGTGGTGTCTGCGCAGGTCCAGGAGATGTGCCAGTGACTGCTGCCTTGGCACCCCAGCTTCCAGCCCCACTGAGCACACAGCCCCATCCCCAAAGTGATGCGGGCAGCTCTGCTCACTAGGTTGGCAAAGGGAGCAGGAGGGGATGCTTGGCAAGGGGTTTGTGCTCTAACAACAGTGCCTGCTGTCAGGGGGAGCCAGGATCTGACAACCAGCCCCTTCCCATCACTGGGGCCCAGGCTGGGGGTGCAGTACGTGGGGACAATGATGGCCAATCACCATGGGGGATGCTTGGGTAGCTGGTGAGGAGGGCAGGGGATGTGGTGTGGAGAGAAAGCTATGGATGGGGGCCTGGGGACAGACGGGGACAGCCTGGCTGGTGCTTGCCTTGGGCTGGGATCCACAAGGCAGGAAGATGCCCATGGACATCCCTGCCAGCAACGGCTGCTTGAGGAACAGCAAGTCCTTGCTCGGCAGCGCTGGGGATCCAAAGCAGCTCCCTTCATTGCTTACTCTCTTGGCCAGCTCAGATGGTGCAGGGGGTTGGGATCTGCTCTGATGATCATGGCGTGTCTCCAGGAGAAGACAGTTAAACAGAAAGAGGAAGAGGAAACTGTGATGGCAGCCCCCAGACTCTGAGCATCCTCCAGGGAGAGGCAGGAGGAGTCGCCTTGCTTGGAGCCAGCATCAGCAGAGGAGGATGAGGTCAATCTGGGTCTCAGCCAGCCTCCCCCCTGCCCCTTGCTCTTCCCATGGAGCAGAGCAGAGGAGTATCCGGCAGCAGGATGATGGGGATGGAGGAGACACCCCAGCTCCTGGTGCTAGGCAGGGATGAGCAGGGAGGAGAGGCCGAGCAGCACCACCAGGACCGGAGGCAGAGGGACAAGGCAGGCCAGCGAGGGGACAGCGGGGTGGCATCAGTGTGCTCTGACAGACACCATCAGCGCAGTGTGAGAGCCACCAGTGACACGGTGCAGCGGGGAAGCCGAGTTCAGCCACTGCAGAAGAGTCAGCACAAGGGACACATGCCATTTGGTGCAGCGCCCTTTGGTCCCTGCATGCTGGTGGCTGGCTACAGGCTGGATTCTCCATGGAGGGATGTCAGGCAGTGCAGAAAGAGCCATGCAGGGTCTCTGACAGAGGGCTCCTTCCCTCAGATACAGCGAGGGATGCTACTGGGCTCTCATCCCCAGGCAGAAGGGCCATGTGCTGCTTCCTGTGGCCAAGTGAATCACTGGAACGCCATAAGGAGTCAATGGGCATCCCACACTGCTGGTGGGCAGCATGAGCCATTGCGCAGGAGCCTTCCCTGCGCTGCCTGGACTCTGCTGCTTGCTCCGGGAAATTCCCATCTGTTTCAATAGCTCATCCACAACCCCCTTCATACTCCTTTGCCACCACATTTCTCTCTTCACAGGTTTCCTCTGCAGTAACTGCATGGCTTTAGCTCCACAGCAAAAGGCTGCAGTTTTGGAGAGGGGCAGGCTGCAGAATGGGGCAGAATGGGGCAAAATGGAGCCCTGTACATCATCACCCCGTGTGTGTGTGTTTTCCCAGCCTCAGTGCTGGCCATGGGCTCCTCTGCTGGGCTGGAGCAGCCTGAGTGAGTCTCTGCTCCATGGAAAGAGAGCTGTGGCAAGCCCAGTTTGGTGGCACGGGTACACTCTGGAGAGGGGAATGGGAGTCTCTCCATGACGTAGGCAGATATGGTACCTGTGCACAAGGGGCTTTGCTGACACAGCGGAGCGCTGTTCCAGATGGTGCGTGGGGATGCTGGAATGGGAATAGCAACCTCTGAATGAGCACAGCCCCAGCTGTACAGGCTGGAGCTCAGAGCCAGGAGCCCAACCAGCACCCACGTGTACTCTGAAGCCACTCTTTTTTACCCCAAGTCCCCTCCAGCTCAAGAGGCCACATTCTCAGCCCTGTGGACATCAGCCTGAGAGCAGAGGGGCAGTTTCCACCCAGGCTTGTGGGGAGTGAGGGGCCATGCTGCCCAGTGATACATTCCCAGGGGTTCACTCCTTGCTGGCACTAAGCACGACAGAGCCCTCCCATCATAAACGGAGGAGGAAGGGGAGGCAGGAGCCCCTAGGGAACATGGCTGATCAGGAGCCACCAGACACAGAGAGCACGGAGGTAAAGCGACACGAGGTCCCTGCGCCGGGTGACTTCAGGTGAAGGACAAGGCCGAGCCGAGTGCCAAGCGGGGCTGAGGAGAAAGAAAACCAGAGCTCATGGAAAGGAGCCAAGCACAGCAACTCAGTGAAACCCAGTGGCACGGCATTGCTAACCACTCCTGCCCCGTGGGGAGCGGCGCCTCCCATAACGGCACACATGAATGAAGGCTGCTTTAGGGGAGGACTTCGGGAAAGCCTCGGGGGCATCTTCCGCTTCGGCTTCCCCCCCCCCCGGCCAGCACAGAGCCCCCTTCCCCGGTGCCCCACACAAGTTCTCCCTGGGGCCGCGTTTAATGTCGGTGCCACGGGGTGACTGTCCCAGCGCGGGGGGCTGCTGGGGACCCACGATGTGCGGGGGATGGTGTAACCCGGAGGAGCCCCATTTGCCGCTGCCTCTCACTGCCCGGTCCTTACAACATTTTCCCATCCACAAACAGGGGCAGCTGCAACACGAGAGCGAAGGCGGGAGTTTGCACAGCGCGGGGTGTCTCCTGCCCAGCCGCCGCTCATTGGCTCCTGCCCCTGTCCCGCAGTTGGCCTTTGGCAGGCTAAGGGTACCTTCAAACCCTGTCCCCTCCTGACCGCTGGCCTAATGACATTACTCACTCTCTGCTGGTTTGAAAGGGCAGTTGCGGGCTTTTCCTGTTATATTTTACCTCGGTAACATTATCCTCGGCCTGTCCGGGGTTAGCATCGTGTTGCTGCGGCTGGCTGCAGCGCCGGCACGGTGCCATGGAGCGCTACGGCTTAGCCAGGGCTTGCATGCGAGGGGTGGGCACGAGGGGACTTATTCCTTCCGGGCTGTGGCTGACACCTCTGTGTGTATATAAACACAGGGAGCAGCAGAAGCCAGAGCTCTGGCAGCTCTCCTGCTCACAAAGCTCAGGTCTGGGTTAGGAGGAAAGCTGTGAGCTGTGAGCCAAACTGCACACTCACTCTGCGTGCAGACAGGGAAGGGTGCATGCACACGGAATATAACGTCCCATCCATGTCACTGCACTGAAGTACTGGGGATCACTCTCTCTACCAATGGTGGGTATTTCTGAGGCCGCCACATGACTGCCTTCTAAAGGAAGTGGACACAACACCAGCTATAACATCTTGTCCTGCTTTGCCTCTCTCTTGGTGCTTTTGAAACCCTTTTCATGAGTGTTATTCAACCAATCCCCCCTGAAGCTCCAGGGCACAGGGAAGTGATGTGATCTCTGTTCTATAGGTGAAAACCCCCAAAAAGGCACAGAGCTGTGCAAAAGTCCAGAGCAGTCAGGAGTATAAGCTGGAACATGTTAACACCAACTTGCAGCCACGTCAGCAACTGCACTTCGTCCTCCAGGACCCTACTGAAACCCAGAACTAGCAGCATGTCCACCCCACTGAGATGCCCGTTTCTGCCACCCTCTGGGCTGGAATGGGCTCATCTTCTTGGGTTAGAAAGCAAGTAGAGAGGAATTATGCTAGCACACACACCAGAAAGGAAAAGGTATTTCTGAAACACACAGCTATGCATAACTTGATTTCAGAGCAACCATTCACTAAATTCCCATGAATGGTTACTTCCTATTTGCGTACAACTGGAATAAAGGAAATCACGAGATACTCAAGTAAGAACCTCGCCTTTTGTGCAACAAATTCCTCCTGAGAGACCATTTTTACGGTGAGGCCTTCCACTCCTCTGGTGGGGCAAACATCCCTCCTGTTCCCAGCCCACCTCCTCTCTCCACAGCACTAGCTTCTCCTACAAAGGATGGACTAGGGGGAGAACACATTCCAGGTTATTGGCCAGCAGGGTCAACTGGGAATTGGAGCCTTATCTGCAAGGAATTGCACGTGCTCCAGAGCAATGCAACTTCCTTCTCCAGGCCCTTCCGATGCCGCTCGGCCCCCCTAGAGCTGTGCATCCTGGCAGTGGCGCTGCTGGGCCCAGAGCTTCCATGCCTGGGGAGAGCAGCTTCCTTGCTGCAGCTTGAAAAGCACCTTGGGTACCTGCTTCAGTGCTTCACAGCAGTAATCAGTTGATGGCAGCTTCTTTCCTGCTTTATCCCATCCCAGCAGCCCCTGTCCCCCGCTCTCATCAGCCAAACAACACATGCTGCCTGGTGACATCTTTTGGTGCAAGGCTGAGGATCACCAGGGAAAACCCAATGTTGCTACATTGCCTGGTGCTCACAGCGCATCCTGAACCAAAGGGAAGCTGGAGGGCTGGAAAGAGCTCTCCTTTTGAAACACAAGCAAGGCAAGAACACAGACAGGCAGGCAGGCAGCAAGCCTTTCCTACCAGGGGATGAAGCACCTTCAGCTCATCCATCAGAGTCTGACACAGCTCTCTACCTAACTCACTTCATATCACTTTGCTTCACCAGCCATTTACGCTGATCCTGCAGGCCCATCTGAGCCACCTGAGGGGATTTAAGGATCTGGAGCCATTAAGCTGTAGGTATTGCCACTTGGTTCATTGTGTATCATCTAATTCAGACTGCAGGGCCAAACCCTGCTCTTTCCCATGTAATTGCTGTGGGTAAGTAAATAGAACATTCATGAGATTTTTGGTCCCATCGTTATTTCTGAAAGGGCTTTTAGCATACATCTCAAAACCTCAGGCAGAAAAGTGACCTGCACGACAGCAAGATGCTAGCAGCAGCAGTGGGCATGGAGAAGAAAACAAGGGAAACCTGAAGATCTTTTGCTCCTTGTTGCTCTTTGCTCTCAAGCCACCCGGTCCCAATCCAGTGCAGACCCATCAAGCCTGGACATGACCCTCAGCACAACACACTCCTCCCAGGGTTTATATATCTCATATATATGTATACATATATATATATGCAGTGATGTAGGGACTGTTAGGTGCTGCAGGGTATCCCCACTTTTAAGGGCTGTCACTCCTAAGGTGTACACAGTGGTGCTTCCCATGGGAAGCTGCCCCACGTGTCTGCCAGCCGTATGAGGTGACCCCCCGGAGCCTGGATGTGACCCTCAGCCCGACGTGCTGCGCACAGGCTTCATGTGGCTTAACGGGGCTGTCGGGGAGCCCCCAGTTCTAAGGGCCGGCAGTCTCTGGGTGGCGGAGCGGTGGGCAGGGGTCCCGCGGGACGCTGCCGGTGCCCCATGCGCACCCCGCAGCCGTGGGGGTCCCCCCGCCCCGCTCCCGCTGCCGGCGGGCGGGGGCTGCAGGCGGCTCCGCCCCACCGGCCGCCCGGCTCCCCGCCGCCGCCGCGCCTGCTGCATGCTCGGTGCCGCCTCAGCCCGAGCCGGAGGTGGAAGATGGCGGAGCCGGGGCCGGATTGCAGCGCTCTGCTCGACGAGGAGCTTTCCTCCTTCGTCTTCAGCTACCTCGCTGACAGCCAGGTAGGGCGGGCCGGAGGGGGGGCTCTGCTGCCCGGCTCCACAGCGCGTGCAACTCATGGAACGGGGGGGAACCGGCAGCCCCCCCGCTTCCTGGCGGTCCTGCGGGAAGAGACGGTGTCTGCACTCCTCCGGTGTGGTGGGGGTGCAGGGACCGGCTTTTCCCGCAGCAGCCCGGAGGCTCTGCGGGGGTCCCGTTTGCTCCACAGATGCGCAGAGGAGGGCAGTACAGGGTGGGGGGGGGGAACACAGGGAACCCTGCCGGCCCCGCGGGTCTCTACGCGCCCCTCCCCGTGGCTTCGGGGCGGCCCCGGCGCGGCACCAACCCCGCAGCCCCAACGCCGCTTTCAGCACCACTCGCACGTGGACTCCCGCGGCCCCCCCCCCCCCCCCGGTTCTGCGGGAAATGGGGGGGGGGGGGAGAAGAGAGAGGAGAGAGAAGTTGATGGGTTGGTGGTTTCGGCACAGTCCCCCCTCCCCTCCTTTGCAGCACCCCCCTGCAGTGGTGGGGAGGGGGAGGCCGCGGTGCAGGGCGCCGGGGGGGGCTCCGCAGGGGTGATGGAGCGGGGCTGTGGGATGAGTCATGCCGAGCGTCAGTTACACGCATTCGGGCTGGGATCCTGGGGGATGGAGGTTTGGGGAGGGGGGGTTTAGCAGGGAGAAGGGTCTCGGTGCTGCGAGTCAGCGGCCCCGAAATCTGGATGTGCTCCCTTCTGGATGGAGCTGGGTATGAAAATCAGATTAAGGCTCCTTGGCAGCTCCCGCTCGATCACGAGAGTGAGCAGTGCTGGCTATAGGGCTTGCATGCTTTTCCATTTTGGGGGGTGAAGAGGCACTATACAATGAGCAGGGCAGCGGCGAGAGCCGGCACTGATCTGGGAGCACAACCGCGCATTTTGCAGTGGGATTGATGAGCCTGGTGCAAGTGGGAAGAGTTTTCTGTAGTTATATATCATCCCTCCAGCCCTTCACTTTCATAACCACAGATTACAAAATAGCTTCGATTGTGAAGCTAGCACATTCATCCCAACCCTTGCTCTCTCACCAGTTCAGCTTCGGGATTGCAAACAGCAGGAGTGTGTGTGTGTGTTGGGAATGGGACGGGGACTAATCCTGCTGTTTGGGTTCAAAACAAATAAGGTCTCAAGACTTGGTAAATCAGATTTGCCCCTGGTGCGTGTGCCAGACAGAACCAGGCAAGTCTTGCCACCAGCTAGATTGATGTAGTCCCGACACCTCTCCTTGCCTGCACCAGCTCTGGAGCGCTCCGGCTTGGCATGGGAGCGGGGCGTCTTGCTTGGGAGCAGAGCGGGGGGCAGGCGGCAGGTCCGGTGGTTAACGAAGATCTGCTGACAGGTTGATTACAGCACGGGGGTCAGGAGGGGTGAGAAGTGGGCTGAGAAGGTTTTGTAAGCGGTTTGTGTTTTCTGATGTGGACGGATTTAGTATTGCTGAGAGAATTGTTGGCTAGGGGAGAGGAGGCTGGCTGTGTGGGATGCCATCCCCAGCAGAAAGGCTGCAGCTCCCACCAGCCCCATCGCTCCCTGTGCAGGTGAAAGTTCCTGGCTCCACTTCCCTGCAATAACCTGTCTGTTCTCCGCCTGCTTAGTGTGAAATGAAAAGCTCAAGATTGCAGCACGCATCTGAAGGCTTGTTTCTTTTTCTGCTTTTTGGTCAGCATTTGATGTGCCAATTTAGGAATCTTATTCTAAAAAGGGACTGCTTGGGGGGGGGGGGGAAGAATATAATCCTGCAAATTGTCATCCTTCTCTGGTGCAAAACCACCATGTTGTGAACATCCCCTGCAAAATTTGGGAGTGTGAAATGGCCTGCGATGAAATAAGAGCGTTTTTATGGCATCTCTTGAAATAGGGTTTGCTGTGCCCATCCCTTCTTTCTTTCTCCCTCTCCCATACGTGCATTACATTGCGGGGAGCAGCATAGCTATGCACTGAGTTAGTGCTGGTCTGTGCCTGTAGGTGCATAAGGTGCAGCACAGGGCTCTTGCAGCCCGCTGCAGGTTCCCTCTGGTGTGCAGCCAGTGTTTGCTCTCCCACCCGGCGCCTGCTGCTGATAATTGCATTTCCTCTGTCCCCACGTGCGCAGGGGGTTAAAAGCCAGGGTGAAGAGAAGAAAAAACGGGGAGGAAGGAAAAAAAGCCTTCCCCCAGCGATGATTTGCATGCATTTGCTTAAGAAATGCCTGAAGTTGTAAGCTGTGTTGTGCTTGTACCTTAACCTCTGATGAAACTGCAGGGAAGGCTCCAGCCCTGGCTGCTGTCACATGCCTGGTTTATAACTGGGAGCGGGAGGCGGGCCGCGCTGCCTGCTGACGTCTCTCCCCATTACTACTGTACGAGCCTCTGCTTACAACTGGGTTCCTGACTTCTCATTGAAGCCCGAAAGCTGCTTCTGCAAAGACCCCAGTGCTCGAGCACAAGACCAGGCTGTCCTGAGAGGCTGCAGTGTCAGGAGGCCACGAGATCATCAATAGCCATTTCCTTCATGGAAATCTTGAGGAACGCTGACTCTCCTCCTCTCTGCCTCGTGTTCCTCCCCAGTTCTCTGCTTTTGCAGTAGGTTTTGAGAAAGGCGCAGTTGGGTGCTTGTAGCTGCCCAATGATCCCTTCCTCTCCAGGAGGGCTCTTGGGAGATGCATGGTGAAGGTCTGACATAGATATTTGCATCGGTCCCTTAGTTATATGGGCTCGTGCTGAGGATGCTTGCTAACCTCTATTTACATATTGAGGACAGCGATGATTCACGTGGTACCTGCATTGCTACAGAAGGAAAATCAGGGTTTTTTACTTGACATCTGCCTTTCTCCTGCCAGCTCCTTCTCCCTTGCTAACAACAACAAATAAAAGTGATTCTGTTCTGCTGCGACTCAAAACCTGTCATTTCTGGGCCCGCTTAATCCATTTTGTGCAACTCCGCTGCTCAGAGGTATGAAGCTGGTTGTAGCTGGTCTGTCTGCTGGCACCAGGCGCTGGGAAGTGCCAGCCAGGCAGCTCTGCCGGGAGCAGCCAGAGCCTCTCAGCATCCCTGCGAGAGGCAGGAGCGGTTTGACTTATGGCTTCGATTTGTTTAAAAACCCCAAACAAAGTGCAGCAGGGGGAAAAAAACAACCAGGCTGTTTCTCGGCGAGATGTTTAAAGATCACAGGAACCGAAATACAATATTCGCTCTTTAACTTCTCAGCCTCCTGCTAACAGCTTAATCCATTGATGAATGCAAGAGGCACAGTGAAGCCCTCAGTGGAAAAGAGGTCCATTGGGTGGGTTGTCGCTGCTAGTCATGAGGTGCGGACTCAGCCCTGATTTCTAATAGTGCTCATCAATCAGACCAATATGCTGCTTTTGCTGTGGCTTCTCTGTCAAATCTGTATGTGGGGGGGTGTCTGGGTAGCTGAGACAGCCCAAGGGCCTGAGTAGAATGTGTCTCCAGCCTGGCAGCATTGCTACTGCATTGCTAGGGCTGGAAACCCCCTTGCTCTCCCAGGAAAGCACTGCAAGGTGGCTGTGGCACGTTGGCAACATGTTATGGATGGTGGCAGTCAGCAGTGGATACGTTTGCAAAGCAGGGACGGTTGTTGCTGGGATGCTGCAGCCGCGGCAGGAGGTGGTGAGCTCCGTGTGCTGCTGAGCCTCAGCAGCAGAGACCAGTGGCTTAGGAAAGGAGGGCTGGCCTCAAATCTAGCCCCTTGGAGAGCATCCACACACCCCTGCCCGTCTTTACCCCCTGCTTCTGACCAGACACCCCGGTGCTCCCCAGCCTGGCAGGCCCAGGGCTGCCCCACGTCATGGGCTTTCCTCGCTGCTGCCTGTGCATCCCTGCTCATGTCTCATGCCGTAATGGAAAGGCACCTCTCCAACAGGTGAATAATTAAGGTCTCAACCTAGTGCCTCCAGCAAAGGGAGCTTTGTGAGGGAGACGGATCTCTCTCTTACATTAACCTTTCCAATGTCAAAAGCCTCTTTGTAGCTACAAACTCCACTTGCTCTGGCACTTCAGGACTGTTGGTTGTCCTATGAAAATTGCCCAGGGGGTGCCTTTCCTGCCCCAACCTTCTTCCTGGCTTTGAGAAATGTGTCTGTGGGGCTGGTTTGTGGTGCTGCTGACCACTGCTGCTTGCTGCTCCCGAGGTGCAGGAGCCCACCAGGCTCTCAAATTCCCTTTGGTGAGGCTGGGGGCTGGCTTGTGGCAGAGCATGGGAGCTTGTGGCAAGGGCAAGCTTCCCCCTGGCCAGCATGTACCAGCACTCCTGGGAGCTCGGGGACACCAGCCTGGGGCAGAGGCATTCTCCAGGGACAGTCTATGCCTTTGCTAGTGTGGTGCCTGCGGGGCAAATACCACCGAAGCCACTGCTGCTTCTGCCTGCCCCTGGCCTTGGGGAGATGGTGTCCCAGAGATCCTCACCAGGATGAGGGGCTCAGGGAGATGGTGTCACCGGGGTGAGGGGCTCGGGGAGATGGTGTCACCGGGGTGAGGGGCTCAGGGAGATGGTGTCACCAGGATGAGGGGCACCATCCCTGCAGGGTGCTCTGGGCTCAGCTCTCCATGGGGCTCTGCAGCACGGAGGAGGTTCTGGCTCTGCCGGGGAAGGAAGGGGCTGTCCCCAGAGGTAAGGCTCCACCAGGATCACGCATGTTGCATTCACTCTCCACTGCAGAGGAGCAGGGGTGAGAGGAGGCAGGGGCACGAGGTACCGACAGAGCCTCGGCTGGGAAGCGCGTTTGCCAGAGGGATCGGCTCCGGGCTCCCGCAGCCGAGCCCCGCTCCATGGCAACCCTGCGCGGGCTTACGCTTCTCGTGACTGCTTGGCAGCCTGAAGTGATTTCGCAGAGGGGGAACTTTGTACATGCACAGGGCCAGCGTGGCCGTGCAGGGCCAACCGCCATGGTCCTGGATGCGCTCCTGCTCCCGGGGGGACACGGTCTGGCAGCCCCTTGCCTGTACCTCAGAGCGGGCAGCGGTTCCCTGCCTGCATGCTGTGTGGGAAGGGCAGGTTCCCACCACCTCCCTGGTGAGCTACCCTCTTGTGAGTGCCTGGAAGAGGATGTTTGAAGCTGCCTCTGCTAGTAGTAACGAGCCAGAGAGTAAAGGTTGAAGTTAATGGGGCGAGTGGTCAGGTGAGGTAGTGACCTAATTCTAGGGGCAGTCGTGATGGTCCAGCCAATGTGTTTCCCTTCCCTTATCTCTTGGCTGTTCTGCTTTTCAGCACTTTTCCTGAACCCTGGCTCACAAAACTTTATTTATTTATTTACTGTGTTTTTTATAATGGGAGCTTCTGAGAAATGCCAGAGGACTTTGCACAGATCCGGCTGCACTCAGGGTCTCATCACCCTGCTCCCTTCTGTCTTTGCTGCACCTCCTGGGCAGAGGCAGCAGCCAGGGTTGAGCTGCTGCAAATTGCTGTGTTAAAACCAATTCACTTCAGAATTGACTGGGAAAGAAAAAAGCTGGAAATCTCCTTTGGTCCTGAAAGAGCTGGAAAACCCCCGGGAGGGGTTCCCCGTGCAGCAAGTCTGGTTATCTGCTGGTGGGGAGTGTGGAGACTGGCAGCCCTGGGGGCTCTTTGGGATGGCCCCATCCAGTAGCCAGACTAACCTTTGATCATGACTGCCTCCTGGGCAGCAATGTGGGGCTTAGGGGGAATACTTTGCTTATCTTGCATCCCTGCTGTCCCAAGGCAAAGCCGGCAGGCACTGAGTGCCTCCCAGTGCCCCTGCACCAGGAGCTTTGCCAGGGAGCGTGAGGAGGGTCCTGCTGAAGTATCGCAGGAGCTTTTTATACCTGCCTGTACCCACGCCGCACCAGGCAGCGAGCAGGCAGGCGTTTGCCATCGCAGTGGGGAGCAGGAGGCCTCAGCCCTTGGCGAGGGGCAGCCGATGTGATGAGGCTGAAGCGGGTGAGACCCCAGAGCAGCGGGAGGGCTGATGTGACACTCCTCCCCTCCCCAGAGACCCGGGGGAACATGCTTGATATGGATGTTTTTGTGCTGAGGTGGCAGAGGATCGGATGAGCTCTCTCGGGGACCATGGTTTCAGGGCAGCGTATCTTGACTGAGATGCATTTTCTAAATTCTTTCTGTGCTCCTGCGCCTGCGGTCGCTGCCTGCAGCGGCAGGGAGCCGGCCCCAGCAGCCCCTTGTGCTGAGCCAGCGCCGCTGGTCAGGCTCCTCGGTTCCTGTTTCAGTTTGCAGCAAGTTCACCGCTGCTGTGGCTTCTGCTTCCTCGGCCTTTGTGTGGGGAGGCTGCAGGACCCTGCTCGACCCCACCGTATGGGGCGGCAAGCGAGGGGTGTGGAGGTGTCATCCTCCCCCCCTGCGCTGGAAGCTGCCTTCCCCACCTAGTCCCCAAGGAACCCTCATTTCCTAATTTTCGTGCACATCAGGAGCAAGGAAATCCTGTGGCGGGGGAGAGATGGAGGGGATTGGGCAGAGCATCCGCAGGCCGGTGCTGCAGCCGGAGCAGCGTGCTGGACGCTGCGCCCTGCGCACGGAAGGAAGCCTGGCTGCCGCTAACCGCGTTTCTTCTGCTCCCTCCTGCCTGGATGAGGGCGGTAAGCAGGTTTCACCCCATGCAAGTGACAGCTGGGGACCCGATTGTCCTGCCACGAGGGGACACATGGCCACAGCTGCCCATGGGTGCACACAGAGCTGGGGTGCAGGAGAGCATGGTCCTGTCCCCACCCTCTTGCCAAGCACTTTCTTGCTTTGCTTTTAGCCAAAGTGGGAGCAAGTTATGTTATTTTTGTTAATGAAGAAAGTGCAAATGTAGCCGTGGGGTCTCTCAGGAAACATCCCAGCAGGACACTGCCATGACCCTTTGCATGCACGTGAGACTGAGCCCCCCAGCAGCCGGGCTGGGTTAGAGCGGTGACTGCAGCTGGTGGTGTTGTGCATGTGCTTGGATAACAGCAAGGAGCTGGGGGTGTAAAACGTGGCATTCACACAGCTCTCTTGGAGGCTAAGGCAGGGGCAGGCTCTGTCTTCTCTTTCCCCTGCAGAGGCCACCCCTCTGCGAGCATCTCCTGCTGATGGGACAGCCATGGTGCTTTCCTTTGGCTCCCCACACATTGCCCAGGCAGAGCAGCATTCTCTGGGCTGGCAGCATTGGGAGAGCTGTGGCCTGTGTGCCGGGAGGTTCAGGGCTGGAGGGTGACAGGAGGCTTTTTAAACCTTCCCTTGTTCAGCACAAACCCCAGAGCTCTGCATAGCAGGAGCTGGAGGTTTAATCCAAGCAGCTTCATTTCTCCTTGCAAGCAAGCTTCCACACAGATAGTCACGACCTAACTGCTAATAATGAAAAGAAAAAATTGCAAATGTTCTTCTTAAAAAGGAAGTTTCTGTCTCTATGTGGGCCCCTCCAGGAGACTGGCACATATGGGTTTTATGCTAAAACCCATTTCCCAGGTAACAGCTCTCAAGCCTGTGTATGAGAACCGTGTGGTTTTCTCAGGCTGAAAGGTCGGATGGTATTTGAGCTGCCTTTTTTTTCCCTCTTGTAGCCATGTCCTTTTAGGAGGGAATAAGTGTGTCTATTTATATGTATTTTGAAAACGAAAGCATGTGGTATGTGTCCCCAGAAACTCCCATAGTGCGTGTTGTCACCCGGCTCTGCTGGGGACACTGCTTCGCTCATGACCAGCAGCCAGCTCTGCCCAGCAGCTGAGCGGGCAGCAGGGGCAGCCCCTGCCCTGCAGCCCTGGGGCTCGGGGCGAGCAGTGGTAGGTGTGTGGGACACGCTCCTGCATGCGCTCCTGCGTGTCTGCTCTCCTCATGGGACCAGAGGCTTCAGGATGTGGAAGTGGATGCAGCAGGAAGGAAGTCAGCAGCTGAGCATGGAGGGATGTCCTGGGGGCACTGTGAGGACAGGCATGGACGGGGAGGGCTGGAGCTGCTCAGTTTATTTACTTCTGTTGCCTCCTCCTGCCTGTGTTTTCGGCCGTGCTGCCTGCCCTGCCTGCAGTGCTCTCTGCAGTGCCTTCTCCGTTCCTCTGTTAGCACATCCAGGATGCAGTACATTGGCAGCCCCCCTGCCCCTGCCTCCCTGCAGTGACCAGGGGCTGCCCATGACGGTCCACTTATCCAGGTTCCCTGGGCTCAGCTTGCGCTCCTTGCTTGCTGCCCGTCTGCCCGAGGAGCTGGGAACCCCTCTGCACATCCAGCTGAGATGAAAATAAAGGCAGGTTATTGGGGAGAGACTGTCCCCATCCCTGCTGCTCATATATGGCAGTGCTAGGTCCTGGAAACACAGCTTTCAAGTTTTGCTCTGTATTTATGTAACCCAAAGTAACTCTTTTTTGGAAAGAGCCACTCCGCCTCATTTAGATACCTAAATATAGCAGCCACTCCGGAGGGAGGATTTGCCTGAGGCTGCCCTGGTGGGTATGGGACCTTTGTGGACTGGTGTTAGGGGGAATGTAAACCTCGTTCAGTCAGACCCAGGGGGTTATTCCCCTGCCATTAACAGAGTGGGCTCGCAGCCAGCCTGGGGCAATGGGGAGCCTGTGGCGGTGACTGGGCTGCACAGGCTGGCAGGGAGCAGGAACCTGTGGAGATGGGGACTGCAGGGCTTTTTCTAAATGTCTCAGTACCTTTTGAGGCCAGAGCCCATCTATGCCCAAACATGCTGTTTGCTAATGTGCCATCACCTCCCCTTGGAGGAAGGAACCGTGCTCCAAAGCACAGAAGCAAAGCTGAGCTGTTTGGTGGAACCTGCGCATCCTGCCTTGCCGAAGGGTCCTGTGGGGCTGCAGCTCCTCAGGGTGGTTGTTCAGGGATGCTGAGGCAGAGGCACTGCTGCAATGTGGGGAGGCAAGGAATGGCAAAGGTCCTTTTGCCTTTAGGTGTGTGGGGCACCACTGGCATCAGTCCTTTGAGCTCCTTCAGTGAAGGTGTGGGACTGACCCTTCGGAATGCCGAGGGATGCCTCAGCCAGCTCCCCTTGCCAGGGTTGTACTCTCCCCACCCTTATGGGCATTGGGGCCTGTACACTTGGCCAGTGATGGGATCTGGGCACTGTGCACATCCCGTGGACCCGCTTCTGCTGCTTCATACACACAAGCCCCCTCGTTGACTTTGGAGTGAGCACAAGTGATGGGTTTGCCTGAGTGGTCTGACCACCTCACTGGCTTACCCATGTAGCATGTTGGGGCTCTCTTGTACCACCTTGGATCAGCAAGGCTTGCACATTGCACCAAGTATTGACAGAACTGAGTTTCCTGGAGGTGCACAACATGGCCTTTGCTTTTGCCTCCTGACATCTCCAACTGCCCTGTGATGAGGGTGCCGTTGGTCCTTTCCAAGGAGCTGGGGAGCCGATGTTTGTATTTGTGCATGCTGGTGTCCCAGGGACTTGGGGCATGGGACATGTGCTGCCTGGGTCTCTGCAGCTGGCTGTTTATAAGCGCATGGAGAGGGCATCCTTGTGTGCCCCTCTGCTTCTGCCTGCCTTGCAGTGCTGACAGCAAGATCCTGGCTCCTGTGCTGCTGCAGGGGCTCCCTGACCTGTCTTGTGGCTTGGGTCCTGGTGGAGATGCACAGAAGCTGCCTTATTCTGCAGAAAAGCAGAGGGTCCCTCAGCTATTTGAGCCTTCACCTCTGTACTTTTCTTGTTGCTTCCTCTGCACGTGATGGTTCTGTCTGTCTGCATGCCCCCACATCTCTCTGCTTCCTATCCCTGCCCCTCACCATGCCCTCTGCCACCCCTTCCCATCCCACCAGGGCAGGTGTCACCTGGCTAAACGGTGGGACCCCCAGGAGGTGTTGGTGGACACATACATGCTAGCGTCAGATGGTGCCCTTGTACAACCTTGCAACCCCCAGTGTGATGCCTCTTGGCTCCCATCGCATGGGTAGGGAAAGGGCAGATTCAGCGCTGCTCCATGGCAGCCCCCCAGTCCCTGCTAGGGAGATGTGGCTGGGGTCTGAAGGAAGGATGCTGATGCTGCCTTTTTGGTGATGCCTTGCTCAGGCCTGTGTTATTTGGCCCTTGCAAGGAGGTGAAACAAAGAAGGTGAAGGTTGCGCATTGAAATGGGGGAAGGCAGCTCTGTGGAGATCCATCCAGAGGGCTTACAGCATCCCCAGCATCCCCGAGCCACTTGGGCAGATGGCTGCAGCCCTCCCGCCCTGCTCGAAGGAATACAAATGTGCGGCAGATACGGTTACCCAGCCCCGAGAGCAGTGTTAGCTTTCATCTAGATCGATATCCCTGCCTGCCTGTGTCTGAGGGAGCACTCAGCCGGCAACCCAAGCCTGGCCAGGAGGAGACACCCGCTGAGGCTCTGCTGCCTGCTCCAGACCGTGCCTGTCCATCTGCCTCGGCGTGAGGCAGAGCCAGCGCCGACCACAGCGCCGTTGCCGTGCTGTCGGACTCCATCATGCGTAAAATGTAATAAATAGGGCCATAAGCCTTTTACGAAGTCTATTTCCACTCTTGGATCCGGGATTTAATGCATGGCTGCTTAGAGAGGCTGAGGATTTCAGGGGTCAGCAAGGCTAATTGCACTGCTGGAATAAAAGGGCAGGATCCTGCGGGAGGATGTGCTGGGGGTCCCAGCCCTTCATGCTCCTTGCCAGCAGCATGGGAAAGCAGCAGCCATGTGTGGTGACTTGGCAAGGGATGCGGTCCCTTGGGAGCGCTCCTTGGCTTGGCACTGGTGACTTTTGGGATGGGGGGACCGTGCCAGCTGGGGAGTCATGTGCTGCGGGTGTTTGGTTTCCTCACTGCTCTGTGGTGTCCCTCTTTGTCTGCCTGAGCACGTCTGGCTGGAGCGCTTGATCTTGGATTACCTGGAAGCCAGGGAAAGCCTCAGTGGAGGCCGAGGTTCAGTGAGGATCAGGGATGTCCTAGTGCAGGCTGGTACTGCTGGGCTCGGTCCCAGCCCACAGCATCTCCTTGAGCTGCAGAGGGGAGCTGGGTACCCACAGTGCCGGCTGGCCCCGACACCATGAGCTTGGGATGTGAAGGGATGTGTGTGCTGGGAGGTGGTGCTGCTGGGCACACATTCCCACCAGGAGTGGAAATGCAGCGCTGGGGCCAGAGCCAGGGGCACAAACCTGGCTGGGTGCTCTGGTGCTGGATGTGCACCCAACCAGCACAGGGCTGGGGATGAGGACCTGGGCTGTGCTTCCATGGAGGTGTTGGGGAGGGATGGATGGGATGGGCAGGCTTCACAGGGACACCCGGCAGCCAGCACAGCCCTGTGAGGCGAGGAGGACCCAGATGCCCGGAGGCTCCCGGGTTTCACCCTGTGCCGCCGGCCGCAGCAGACGAAGGATGCCAGCTCCGCTCAGTTACTTCCCTGGCTGATCCTGTCATCTCCATCTCGCGCCAAGTGCTGAAGTCGTCATGGAAACCGGCATGGCGGCAGCATCGCCAGCGGCTCCCGCGGGATCTCGGCCCTGTCGTGGCGGGTGCCTGGCTCCATCGGCCACTTGTTGCTGGCCCTTATTCCTCGAGGGCATAGCTCTGGTGCTGGTTGTGGCGGGGCCTGATCCATTAGTGTTCACCAACCCCAGAGAGCCTCGCAGAAAGCACAGAAAAAAGAGCACCATAGTATTGCTATTAATAGTACCTGTTCAAAAAAGTTATCTTTAGCAGCAATGTTCCCACCTTCATTCATAACAGCCATTCCACAGCCTCATTCTTCTCCCTGCTGTTCAAGTGGCTTTGAGGTAACCATGATATCCTAGGGTCCCTGCTCACCCCGTGCTTTCATCACTCGCCAGTGTTTCATCTGGCTGTGGAAAGAGATGGTCTGCAGACCTTTCCCTGTAGTGGGAAATGGAATGGGACTTTTTTTCCAGGGTTAATTTTCCTCTGGTGACTGTAGTTCTGAACTCTGCTTGCCTTTGCCTCTCCTCCCACTTTGCTCCTGTCCAGTGGGGCTGTGTCATGCCAGAGGCTTTCTGCCTGGAGTATCCCTGCTGGAAGTCCACTCTGGTGCTGGGATTTTGATTGATCAGTGGTGGAGGAGTGCCTGAACTTGACTATCAGGGTTGGAGTACTTTCCACTTGAATTTCAGTGGGTGTTTTCATAGCTTTCAAGCCGTGGTCTTCCCTTCCTGGCATCTTATGTCTTCAGAGCTCATGCAGACTCCCGGGAGGGAGCAGGGCTTTGAAAGGGCTTTCATGGGTTCAGCCCACCGCTTTGAGGCAGCATCTCTTGCCACAGACAGGGAGAGGCCTATTTCTCCTGTTCTTGAGCTCTGCAGTCACAGAGTTCCTCGGGTTCCTGGGCTAATCTGTTCCTGCCTTTAACAAGCTGCCTCATTAAAGTGCTTTTCCCTAATAATCAACCCTCCAGGCTGGGTGAGAGGCTGGTGGTGGTTGACTGTAGACAACTGGAGACCTGCAGGCTGCAAAGGGCTTTTCCGACTGCTTGCAGCGGTGCAGAATGAACACCAGCCCTCTCCTCCTGTGTGCTGCCAGCAAGGCTGTGAAGGGGGCAGCAGCCCGAAGCACCCCAAACCATGCCTTCTTCTGGGCTCCAGCACCAGATTTACTGGACCCACAAACCACAACAGTGCAGCTGAGGGGTTGCAGGTTGCACCAGGGAAGGCATCTGCCCTTGGGGTGCAGTAAACTGGGGACACTGGGGATAAACTGCCCTGCTGCGGTCTTACTGCACAACGTGCTTACACTGTGATGTGCTGTGCTAGGGCTGCTCAGCATAACCCTATGAGCCAAACTTGTGTGTGCACGCTGCCGTGCAGGCATGCCTGTGCGCCTGCCGAGACATAATGAGGGGCTTTGAACTTGGTGCTTGGGAGTTGGGGCGGCTTGTTTTGATAAATGGAAGTGGAAATCTCCCTCCTGCCTGGTGTGGAGGAGGACACACACAGCTTGCAGCAGAGGCCTCATGGGAGTATCCACCCTGTGGACAATAGTCCTACCTGGTCCCCTGCCTCTGGTGAGCAGGGCACAGGGCTGGGAGCCCTTGGGGTGATGGCTGTGAAGGAGCAGATTCAGCAGTGCCTCTGGCAATGTGGCAGCATTTCAGGGCTGCCACAGCCCAGGCTGAGCCAGCTTGTCTCCAGGCCATGGTTTTTAGGGTGGCAATGATGCAAGGCAGGAAGGTGCAAGGTACCAGTGCTGCTGGGGCTGCTGTGTTTATATATAGCTGACCCACTTGCTGAGCGGGGGCTGCTGGTCCCTCCTGGTGCTGCACTTCGGGGGTGTGGATGCACTGGGGCTGCACCAGCACTGGGAGCACAGGCAGCAAGTGCCGGGGCTGCAGCTTGCCCTATAGAAGGGCTGCAGACACTCTCTGCTCCCAGGCTGTAGCTGTGCCGCAGCCTGCTTCCCCAGCACCCCTACCAGCCTCACCCCCTACTGGCACCCCATCATTCCCAGGGAAGGAAGAGCTGCTGGTGCCCCAGCAGAGCTGGGAGCAGGCAGGAATTGCTGCTGGAGAGACCAGCCTGAGGTTTGCCTGGCTGTGCCTGAGCAAAGGTGTGATCCCCATCCCAGGGCAGAGGCAACCCCATATCCCATGGTGTTATCCTGTCGCCCAGCCATCCTTTTCCTTCCAGGCAGGCTGGGGTTTGTGTGCTCAACACGCTGGGGTTTGGGTGCTGGAGTAGCCACATGGCTGCTGGCCTCAGCTCTGCATGGGCACGCGTGTGCATGCGCTGGTGAGGCAGGAGCTGCAGCACACCTGCCAGGGCCAGCTCCTGCCACACGTGCTGGATGTGAGCGTAGCCAAGTGTGCCCTGCATTGGTGCTGCCTACAAGCACTGTGTCCTGTGCCCATCCTGTTCTGCTTAGTGTGATGGGGCCTGAGCCCGTCGGCAGGCAGGAGCACTAGAGTGCTGGGATGGGATGGCAGAGGTGCAGGGACCCTGTCCCTGTGAAGCTGTGCTGCTCCGCAGGGATCACATCATCTCGAAGGCACAATCTGGTTCTGCATGGTGGCCTCCCAGACCTGAGTTCCTGCAGGGGACAGGGTACAAGATGTGGCTGAGCAGAGTAGGTGGCAAGAGGAGAGTGGGCTGTAAGAGAGAAGGATGTAGCCCCACCGTAGAACCATAGAGTCAGCTAGGTGGGAAAAGACTTTTAAGATCAAGTGCAACCTTTACCCCAGCACTGCCAAGTCCACCATGAAGTCATGTTCCCTTGGGCCAGAGGGCCCAGGAAAAAGGGAGCAGTAAATTCATGCCCTGGACTACTCTGAGCACAAATCTTGTGTCTCCTCTCCTGCTTGGTACTGGTGGGGCTGCTCTGATCTCCAGGCACCCCCAGCTCACCCCTCCAACTGCCTGCTGCTCTTTGCGATGGCTGCTGCCAGGGTGCAAAGGGCTTGGAGTAGCTCCTGGAAAGCACTGAGCTGCCCAAGCAGTGCCTCTTGGTGCCAAGCACCTGGGAGCCAGCCGCTTCCCCAGGTCGGGAAGGAGATAATTAAATCCTCTTCTTGTGCTGCTGGTGGAACACCACATGTGATAGCCACGGTGAGAGGGAAGGAGAAGGCGCCGCTGCTCTGAAGTCTGCACCCATGTGGGCCTTGGCTGGTTTTGGCTCTGGGACGGGATGCATTGCCTCCTGCCTGTGCTGTGGCCACCCTGGTTATGGGCAGCCATGGGGTGAAGTGGGAAGGACTCATGTTTGATAGGAGAGGAGCTGCAAGCCCGCAGAAGCAGCAAGTGTCAGAGCTGTGCCAGGTGATGTTCGGAGCCGCTCCTTAGGCTGACCCATCAGTTTTGTGCCCAGCCTGAGCCCAGAGCTCAGGACGGAGCATCACAAGGGTGCTGGTAGGAGTGGGGATGGGGTCCGATGCAGTCACCCATCAGGAGGCTGCAGATGACAGGGTGCCCGAGCTCTCACCCACAGTGAGCTGCTCTGTGGTAAGGTACTAGTGCTGGCATGGGGTGGTGGGTGGCATAAGAGCCAGGGACATGGCAGAGGCTGGTATGGGTGCATGCTGAGTGGCCTTGGAGACACTACAGGACTCAACCCCCTTAACCCTGCAGCTTCCTCGCCAGGATCAGGGCATCTGGCCAGGATGCTTTCCTGACAATGGCTGTTATCCATGCGTAGTTGCTCTTACAAGCTGGAGGGGACATGGTGTTCCCATCTGAGAGCCTCTTGAGGTCCCTTTGGTGGGGTGTTTCCAGGGCTGTTGTGGTTGGCACACCTGCAAAGGCAAGTCCCCAAGGTAGGTCAAAGCAGAGCGCTTGCTGCGGAAAGGGAAATTAATTATAGGTGCTTTGCTGCACTCAGAGCAACTGCAGAGGCTGATGTTTGTCCTGTTGGCCGATAAACTAATTGTAATGACAAAACCTCAACAAAAGCAACGCTCTTAAATGCTTTCTTAATAATTCTCAATAATTACTTGACGTCAGTGCCCAATACAAATTTCAGAGAAGGGAAGTTGCTGTTGAGTGCCCGGTACCTTTGCTCCTCCAGTCCCTGCGCCTGGGTTCCTGCCGCCTGATGAATCCCACAGAAACGCTCGGAGAAGGCCAAGCCCAATGTTTTTAAAGGAAAACATTAAGTAGCAAAATAGTGATTATTGACGTGTGTGTCCACAGGGAAAAGAGGAGGGAAGCTGAGCCATTGCTCAGCCCTGCTGCTCCCGGCTGAGCCGCTAGCAAAGGATGGCAATGCTGACAGGCAGGCACCCAGAAGGGTGGCACCCATGGGAGACCCTTTCCTGCCCTTCCAGTGCTGGTGAGCCCCCAATGGGGTGCTCTTCTGGGGACAGCATGAGAGAGAAGACACTTTCCCAGGGAGTCCTTGTTCAAGGGGTCTTTGAGACCCTGCTGAGTGTCCTGCACCCATGGAGGGTCACCTCCCTCCCACAGGCAGCTGCCACGTGCCTCTTCCTCCTCCTCCTTCTCCTCTTTCTTTTCCTCCTCCTCCTCCTTCCCACGGCCTGAGGGCAGCATCTCCCGTCCCAGCACTGCCAGGCCTGGATGTTTCACCAGCTGCATTGTACCGGGTGGGAGTCAGGGGGACCCTGTCCCTCTGTTGCTCAGTGGAGCCTTGGGAAGCCTGCCATTCACCCTCCCTGCAGTGCTCCTGCCTGCAGTGCAGTGCCGGCAGGGTTAATGTCCTTCTCCTCCTCCTCCTCCTCTCAGCTTCACAGCCATCTTAAAACCACTGGAGCCAGAGCTGTGCAGTCCCCGTTCCCACTCCTTTTACAGTATGGGCCGCTGGCTGGCCAGGGAGCCCAGCCGGCTCCTCCACTCCTCCAGCTCCTTTCCTTCTTTGGATGTCCTTGTGCTTGCTGCCCAGGCACAGCTCGCTCCCATGGGACCCGTGGCCCTGGCGAGGGTCGATGGCTGGGGTGTGGGGCAGGGGGTGGCAGGCATGGGGGGAGAGTTTTGCAGAGGTTTCTCCAGGATGGCACTGGATGTCTGCCAGGATGGATGCCAGCAGCTCCCGGATATGGTTAGCACTCAGTGAGCCCTTTATCCTGGTAAATCCCTTGGCAGGCGTTAGCAAAATCCTCCTGCGGGGAAAGGTGGGAGAGGGTCACTGTTGTTAGTGGAGGAGGGTGGCACAGACAGGAGACATGAGCTGGTTAGGGTGAAGAAGCCTGTTGCAGAGCATCCCATCAGGGCTGGGGACAGTGCTTCCTCCAGGAGGACCTGGCACATGTCACCATCCCAAATGAGCTGCGGTCCTGGGTGGGCAAAACAGTGGTGCCATAGGAGACCCCCCCAGCCCAGTGAGCTGCAGGCAGGGAGGGCAGAGCCTTCTGCAGCTCTTCCCCCATCTGCTACCCCTCACATCTGCACTCAGGGGTCCCACGGGTGTTTGCTGGCGGCCGTGGGAGAGTTCCTGGAGCATCTGCTGCTGCTGCTATCCTGACAGAACAGCAGCACGTGCTTCTGGCTCGGCATCCTCAGCGCTCCCTGGCCTGTTACCCAAATACCAGCTGCTGCCCAAGGGTTTATGCCCCTGTGAGCATGGGGAAAGCAGGGGAAAGGCCTCTGAGCTGAGGAGGGAGGCAGAAGCAGGGCGTCCACGCGTCCCCTCTCTGCTGCTTCAGCACGTCAGCACAGGGAGGAGGAGGTCATCCAGAGATCATGTTTGGGTTTTGGGTTGCTGTAAGTCTGTGTGCACAGGATGGTCCCTGAGCAGGGAATGAGGAGAGAAGGGGGAGCAGCCCCCAAAGGCATGGGGAGGTCTCTTGATGTGCTGCCTTGTGAGCCCAGACATTCCCCCCAAAAGAAGGGCTGTTGCCATCTCTAAGATCTGGCTGAGGGATGTACCATGGGACTGGCGGCTCACCCTGAGTGTGGGGATGTGGTGACAGTTGCCAGGGCTGGGCTGAGGGATGTTCATGGGCACAGGGCTCTTCCTGCCATGCTGCTGTGGGTACCCATGGTCCATTGGCAGGAACAGTCTTGCTGCAGCCCCCATGGCAGTTGGGACACTCCATGGGCATCAAGGACCCCCCAGTTGTAGGGTGGGTTTTCAGCTGCCCTGCATGAGCGCAGTGGGGGAAAGACCGGCTGTGCTGGGGAGCCGGGGGCTGTTTCCTTTGGCTGGTGCCATGGCAGGGGGCAGGAGTCGTGGCCGAGGCCAACAGTGCTGGCAGCAGGGCGCCTTGGCCACCCAGGAGCCGGTGTCCTAGCGTGAACCGGCCTGCCGGGAGCGCCGGCAGCAGGAGGCAGGATGCCTGGAGTTCCCATCCTGCTTGGCCCTGTCTCAATGGGACTCAGTGCCAAGAGCTGGGGGGATGGCTGCTACGAGCAGCCAGCAATGCCTCGGCCCAGCCTGGCTTTCCGGCTGCGCAGGGATAGTGCCTGGCTTGCAGTGCATCCCCAGTGAGTAAAAACCCCTGTTCTTCCCAGATGTGGTGATGGAGGTAGCAAGCACACAGGCTGGGCTTGATGGCTTAGGCAGCATGGCTCCCTGCCCCTTCTGCCTCTTGCACAGAGCTTTTGCTTTGATATCCCTGCCAGAGAGCAGCAGGAAAAGGTCCCAGGGGCTTGCTCTAACCAGGCAGGAGGCTTGTGGGCAGCTCACACCAGCTCTGCCATCTCTTGGGATGGCTCTAACAGGACCATGGGCTGGGGTCAGTGCTGGGATTTTTGTGGCAGCATCTTTGGGGTCCCACTGAGTCCCTCCCCGCGAATGCTCCCCCAAAGGAGCTCGGGCAAAGGAGCAGCTTGGTCCAGGGTGTGAGGCTGTGCAGGGCAGTGTGGGGTCTGCTCCCAGGGCATGGTGCCATGGCACAGCAGCTCACAGCTGCTTGTGAGTGTGGGCAGCAGCCAGCAGTGTTTTACAGCATCCCGGGATTCACCCTCTTGCTCCTGCCCGTGCCTCAGCTCCATAGCAGCTGCCTTTACACCATGTCCCAGAGCTGAGCCTGGCAGGATTTTGTGCTCTCCTGGGCATGCAGGATGCGTTTTCCATCCTCCTGTGCCTTCCCTGCCCTGAGCATTGACTCATTTCCCCCTGCACCACATTTCCCATCAGTGAACAGGGTCTCTCAGGAAAACCTTGGCAAGGTATCACAGGGGCTGCAGGTCCCCAGCAAATTTGGGGCATGTCTCCTTCCCTCTGGGATGTGCACAGAGGGACAAATCCTGGTGTGACCTGACTGTTTGGCAAAATCAATCCCTTGCTTGTAGTCCCAGGGAGAGAGTAAGGGCAGCTGGGTCGAGCACTGGCATCCGTGGCTGGTTTGGGTTTCATCAGCAGGGAAGCGGCGCATCCTTTTCTGGGATGCCTGGATGCCACCACTGCTCTCACCAGGAACAGGAGGAATCTTTATCCACCCAGGCAAGACCTGATCATGCCAGCACATCTCTGAACCGCTCTGGATGCCGAGTGGGGGGTTGGGACATGCAGCATTTCACCAGCAGACCAGCCCCGTTTCTCAGGAGACACACAGGGAGAAGGCTCATGGTTTATTTTATGCTCTGCGCCCTGTTTAAGCCAATGGGAGCTTCTGCATTGGCTGTGCACAGCCATGGGCGAGGGAGAGCGTTGGTGCAGGCCCCCCCAGCTCCTCTCACACCACATCCAGCGGCTGGCAGGGTAATAAATGAGGAGTCTATATTTAGATGCAGTGTCTGGAGAGGCGTCATGGCATTGCCAGTGGGTTTTACTACTGAGCGCAGGCAGGTTTCCCTGCTCCTCCAGCTTGCTGCCACCTTTGTGGAAAAAGCTCCACGAGGACACCCAGCACCAGCTGGAAAAACACCCCAAACAGAAAAACTGACACCTGCAACAGGATCTTGGCACCCTCTGAAGGATGCTTAGAGTGGAGCATCCTGGGGAGCCTTGGAAGGAGCTGGCTTGGGGCCGAATTAGTTTGGCAAAGGCCTTATTTTGTTGCACAGAAGTTTGTAGTAAAGAAATGTGTTGCAGGGATGGAGCCATCTCTTGTGGCACCCCACACTGGTGTCAGTTCCCCCCCGTACTGCTGCTGGTGCAGCCCGGTTGGCATCTCTCTTGTCTGTGCACTGGGCTGGCTGATCCCTCTCCCTTTTCCAATGTCTGGCTCTATAGCACTTCTCTCTCTCCACAATCCCACCTGGGCCCCCTGGGCTGGACACCATCTGTAGCAGGAGCCCTGCAGCCCTACTGCAGGCAGGCAGTTTCATCCCACTTCATCCTGCATTTCAGCACAGCATCGGTTATTGCTTCTAATCCATACGGTGCTGTACCCTCTGGCAGCAGCCTGGCTGCCCTGGCTGTGCCACTGGAGATGCTGGGAGCAGCCAAGGGAGGATAGGGAACATTTCTCTACCAGAGCCAGGGCTGCTGGGGCTCTGCTGACTCAATCAGTGGCATATGAAGTTCCCTGCAATCTGTGTTGAAATTTAAGGAGAGGTTGAAGTGTTGTGCAAAGGATGAAGAGCCCTGCGCAGAGCTGAGCTGCAGGCTTCCTGCTGTCTCAGAGTGTGAGGTTGGTAGTGGCTTGGGAACAACGAGATTTGCATAAAGGTGCCTAATGCTTGGATCTGGGATTTTTCCCCCATTTTGCAATGTGTCGGAAGCTGTTTGGAGCAGATGCTCTCCACCCTGGGGAGAGGTTCTGCAGGCAAAGCTAAACACTGAGCCATTGCCATGAGGCATGTGTGGCTGAGCCAGCTGGTGACAGATGTGGTGACCAGCTCTGCTTGAGGCCCCTTTGTGGCTCACAGCTCTGTGACTGTTTCTCCTGCACCCTTCCAAATGTCAATCACAGTAGATCACGGGGAGCAGTTTGCTTGGGTTCCTGCACCAAACCGAGGGTGCAGACAGGGTGGGAAATGCCATCATGGCTACAGTGCTGGGCAAAACTCACCAGCAATTGGGCAAATGGCTCCTTCCCTACCTCTACTGTACCCTGGGGTTTGCATGGCCCAGCTCTCT
Organism: Pezoporus wallicus; assembly: GCF_028554395.1. Classification (NCBI taxonomy): domain Eukaryota; kingdom Metazoa; phylum Chordata; class Aves; order Psittaciformes; family Psittacidae; genus Pezoporus; species Pezoporus wallicus. Next base: position 894,268 of record NW_026638191.1, read on the forward strand.
ACTCCCGGCCAAGCGTGATGGGTGCGAGCTGTGCATGTATAACCTCTCCTCTGATTGCCTGCGCTACACGTGTGCACCAGCAAGACCGGGACGCTTGAGGACACCTCAAGGACTGTGGAACGTGCTAATGGAGCTGGTTCATAGCTGCACTGGGGAATAAGAGCACATGGTGCTGGGGGACAGTGAGCCCCCACGCCTCCTGGGGCAGCCCAGGGACGGAGAGCCCCTTGTGCACAGCACGCACAGCATGTTGTGTGGGGCAGAGACACTGCAGGAGCCTGGGCTGCTGCCCACAGGGACTGGCAGCCGTTTGGGGAGGAGGAGGAGGAGGAAGGCACCTGACTGCCAGGCAGCAGTCCAACTAGTTGAAACAGCTCCCGTTGTGGTTTGCATAACCCAGCGTGGCTCGGCCGGCTCTGAGAACATGTGGCTCCTCCCGGTCGCCCATGGTGGAAACCGCACTTGCAGAGGAGCCGGGATGGAGAGCCCAGGGGTTTGCTTGCTGTGCCCATGCTCGGAGGTGCAGGGAGGCCTCCTTCCCCTCCAGCAGCGTGTGAAGCCAGCTTTACTGCGGGCTCATCCTGCATGGCACAGGCAGGGTTCCTACAAGGTTCCCTCGCCAGTACCGTGTGCCCTGCCTCCCTGCCAGATACATCACGCACTCCTCCAAGGTGACATTGGAGGCTCTGCCCAAGGACATGTGGATGCGCTCCCACAGGGGAGCCTCAGACACAGGGAGCAGAGGCAGCAGAGAGAGACCGATGGCCTCTGTGGAGCAGGGAGATGGGCTGGATAAAAGCCAGCGAGAGGCAGAGGTGGTGGGGCTGGTAACTGGAGCTGCTCACATGATGGGGGTGCTGCTGCCAGGAGCCGGGACTATTCAAAGTGCATGAAGGTGGCACACCAGGCAGGTGCCTTAACCCCTGCAAGCCCGACATGGTCATTCGGAACATCTGGGACATGGCCAGGGCAGAGGTGGAAAGGGTCCACCTGCATGCTGGAAAGGACCCTTGGCTCTGATGCTCCTGACCTGGAGATGGATGCTGGGTCAGATCAGTTCCTGGTCACCAGGCTGCTGGATCCAGATTTCAGGTCTGGATTTCAGGCCAGCCTGCCCTGGGGTCTCTGGCTTTATGTTGATCTCTGGATTAGCTAGGGTCAAAAACGGGGGGAAAAAGGCTTGGGAGCAGACAAGCTCAGGGCAGGGTTGTGAGGGAGCTGGCGCAGGACGTGGAGTGGTAAAAGGGTCTGATTTAACCATAGGAAGTCATGTTTGTGGGCTTGAATCCCACTGATTTGGGGGGAGACGTTTCCCAGCCCCCATCCAGACCCTAGCTGCGTGTGCGTCTGCAGTGTGCCCCACTGGAGCCTGTCGGGCTGGGGTTTTGGGGAGGGGAGAGGTGTGGTCCCTCGCAGGTGAGGATTTGGAATAGTGCAAAGCTTTGTGTGTGGGGGTGATTGCCTGGGTGTGCATGTGCTCCCGAAGGAGTGTTTTGCCCTCAGAGGGATTTTTCTATCTGGAGATCTCAGTGCAGTTTCTTTCCGGGGTGAGTCAGTTGTTTGTGGGGCGGGAGAGGGGAGTGCCCAGTCCCGATGCTGGGAAGAGCTCGGAGGAGCAGCAGTGGTGGCAGCGCTGGCTCTAGGCTGCAGCTCCCACAGATGCTCCCTGCAGAGCCGAAAAGCAGGCAGAGAGCTCCCAACCTCGTGTCCTCAGGAGCAGGTGTCCTTGCTAGGACTCTGGCCACTTCCCAGGATGGCAGCAGCGCTCCAGTGCAGATCCAGGCACAGCAGAGCCTTGTGACGGTTGGTGCAGTGCCGGGAAATCCCCGGGCCAACAGGTTGTGCCAGTGAAAGCACGGCGGGTGCTGGCAGCAGCACAGCAGCCCAGAGGTGCTGCTCTGGGATCACGCCTCCACCATCACCTTGTGAGCCGTGTATATAGCCCGTGGTCATGGGACCTGCTGTGACCTGCTCTCATTTCACCTTCCCGTCTCAGTTTCCCCTCTGTAATAATTGGAATAGTATCAATACCGTTGGTGAGGTAATACCAGTGATTTCTTAGCACTTAGGATGCTCGACTGGAAAATGTGCTGCTGTTCAGTAACTCCCTTGCCCATCATTTTTCTAGGTGATGAAGGGGTGATGCAGCCACACCAATTCTCTGCAGTTTTGGGGTGCTGGGGCAAGCCCAGGACATGGCAGTGCCCATGCCGTGCCTGCTCCCTGCTGCCCTTTCACTGGCTTTCCCAGGGAACATAGGCAGAGTCGTGCCCGAGCAGAACCAAGTGGTGACCAGGTTGGGTGGTGATGCATCTCCTCCAGCCAGGGCACCTCCAGGGGACCCTGATGGTGGGGAGCAGTGAGGTGCCAGCAGCACTGCGATTCCATGGGGTGCCAGGGCCCCGTGCAGGGCAGCTGGCAGGAGCTGGCAGCAAGCGGATGCAGCAAGGGGTGGCCGGCAGCACCTGCCTGCCTGGCAGGGGAGGGCTGGGCAGGGCTGGTGCTTCCACCCCACCAGGATATGGGCCCAGGCATGCAAGGACAGGCCTGGTGGGAGGGTACGGACAGATCTGAGCATTTTTGCCTTTTCCACAGTGCTTTTCATCTTCAAGGCCTCGTGCCTCCAGCTGAAAACTTCAGTTTTAGGCTGGGCACAGTGGGGGCTCCCCAAAGGCCCCCCAGCAGAATGGACAGCACAGCTGGGGTCTGGCAGGAGGAAGGATCCAGTGAGGGTCACAGTGGTTGGCGATGCCACTGCATCATTGATGGTGGTTCCCTCCATGCCTGTGGCAGCAGAGCAACAGGGCTGGACCCATTGGGAGGTCAGGCTAATGCAGGAAGATCCTCCTTGTGCCTTCTTAACCCCGGCTTGAACCTTCCCAATCTCCCGCCTCGTCCTGATTAGCACTAAGAGGCTGCTTTGCTGCCGGGAACATGGGCAGCACTGAACAGTGCTGGGCACAGCACTGTCTTCCATGGTGGCAATGGCTCAGCACCTCTGAGCTTTGGAGCAAACCTTGAAGGCAAGCAGGAGACATGCTTTCCTTCCTTCCTTGCCTGCCACCTCCGTGGCAAAAGGGACTGGGAGTGCTGCTCGCCAGGGACAGGCTGCCCAGAGAGTTCCTGCTCTGTATGGTAGGGTCAGTGGGTCTGAAAAGGCACCTAGGGCTCAGGAGGGTGAAGAGCATCCTGCCAATGAAGGCCACAGACCTGGCAGAGGGTTAACATCAGGCTGTGATGTCCCACAGTGAGCAGGTTCTCTCCACCAGTTCTCAGATGTGTATGTAAAGGGACAGGATTGGGGCCGGCTTTAACCTCAGCTTCCGTGTCATAGCCATGGATCTGCTGACATGGAGTGCTAGAATGCTTTGGGAATTACAGCCCCCGCAGTGCCAAGCTGCTGCCTTCTGCTTGCTGCCACCCAGCAAGCCCTGTGTTTGGTGTCCCGAGCCAGGGGAAGAGTACATTTCTGTAATGATAGCTCACCCCGAGCTGGCCTGCCCTCCCTGCTGTTGCCCAGCCTCAAGCCAGCACCCCCGGAGCAGGGGTGAGTGGCTCCAGTACAACAAGAGAGACTGTCCTGCTGCCACATTTGCTCCCTGCTGCCTGCCCATGGACCTCGAAAGCCTCCCGCTTCCCCACAGTGCCTGTGCCAACCCCCAGTGATTCCCAGGACCAGAGGCTGAAGGTCCCAGCAAAGCCAACGGGAGCTTTTCAAGCACAACACTGCAGCAGGTCCCAGGCTGTGGGCATGGACAGGGAGCATGGCTTGGGCTGGTCTTGCCTGGACAGCTCTGGAGCTGGAGTGGGAGCCCAGCATGGCACAACACAGTGATGACCCACTCAGCAGCTCTGCTTTCCTCCTTGTGCTGCTGCAGGTTCAACCTCGCTCGTGGCGTGGAGAGCTGCAGGGACTGTTGCTCGCATCCTCCTGGCAGGGATTTGTTCCTGCAGCCAGCCGAGAAGGCTGAAGAGCTGCCAGTGCCAGGACAGACAGTGCTACAGAGCTGCAGTGGTGTGAGCTGTGGCAGGAGGATGTTTGCAATATCCTCTGGACAGAAAGGGCCTCTTGGAGCCCCTTCAGCCAAAGGCTGTCATGTGGCTCTGGCTGCCAGGACATCCGAAGAGGAAGGTCTGAAAATAATTGCCCCCTCATGTTTTCCTTTCAAAAGCAGGGAGTTGTCAGCATGGGGAATTTTTGTGACCAGCAGAGCTGGCTAATAGTCAGCCTCTCATGAGTCAGTGGTCTCAGTGCCCCGCTGGCCTCAGCCTCTGCTGGCATCCTCTGTTCAGAGCCTCTTGAGGTTGCCAGGCTGGTGCCACCTCTTGTTCCGTCCTTGCCCCATGTGGTGTAGTGGGGAGGTGAGCATCACGCTGGAGCACAGCTGCCTGCTCCTGCCTGGGCTGCTCTGCCCACAGCCAGGGCATCGCATGGCAGGGCTGGAGATGTCTCAAGCTGATGGAATATTTCAGTTTACCCTGTGGTTTTGTACCCGGCTCAGCATGTCGGTTGCTGCCTGTTGGGCCTGTGTTTGGCTTTGGGGCAGATAACAAGGAATTTCTTAGAAAACACCACTAAGGTTCAGGACCATACTGTGCCCTGCCTGATGCCATTGAGCCGTGTCAGTCCTGCTGCCTGCAGCAGCACCCATGGGTGACTGGAGCAAGGCTGGCAGCTGCTGGCACATGTGTATTTTGGGGTGCTGCTGTGTACTGTGCCGGGATCAGTGAGTGGTGGGCAGTGTTTGCTGGGCTGGCATGGGTTACTGCTGTTTGGATTGAGGGGTGCAGGATAAAGCTGTCACACTTGTGATGGGAGCACTGTCACCAGCATGCTGTGTGTGCCCGAGCGTGCTGGCACTGCTGGGACAGACCTCTGCCTGGCAGACCGTATCCTGGAGACATGGCAGCAGCCAGCACGGCGCAGCGTTGGCAGCAGCCGCAGTCAGCCTGTGCTGTTTCCATTAAGCAGTGTTGAGAGAGAAGCATCCCTCTTTGGGAACAGCCTGTTCCCTGCTCCGTCTATCTGCTGTGCCTCTCCTTGCATGGGGCGAAACAACCACGAGTTCTCCTTTTCTGCCCTTGTGTGGTGCTTGGCGGTGCTGCCTGTATGGCGGCGGTGCTGGAGGGTGACATGGTGGGAAGGTGCTTTGGGCTCTCTGTGGGGCATCCCCAGCTCTGCTGTAGCACCAGTGGGTCCTGCAGCCCTGGGCTGGCCCATCCCAGAGCTCAGACAGAAATAAAGTGGATCCTCTAATTTGGAATCCAAAAGAACAGCTCCCAGATTTAGTGTGAACATGCAGCTCTGTAACCTGTGATTTACTCTGCTGCTGCCCTTCTTCCTAAACCCGACACACCTTTGTTTGAAGTGTTCCAGCAGAATGTTGTTTATTCAGGGCATTATTACGAGTATCTCAGGCTCCTTTTTTCTATCCTGTGACTCAAGGATAGTTTAGCGCAATTTCTTCCATCTTTCCTCCATATCAAAGATATCCTGGCAAGTTCACATTTATTGTTTGCAGTTAATGGTTAATATTTCCTATTACTGGCAGCTCGTAGTTGGTCTTAATTACACCTTCTAATGTAAGACAAAAGTCAGCAAGTGAGACTACGTTGAGGCTCCGGCTCGGAGCCTGCCATGGAGCACCTCTTGCTCTGCAGGTCACAGGCTGCATTGACATTGTGGCTGCCCCACACGTGTCGGTGTGGGATGTTCCATGTGGGGTGTTCAGTGCACTGCTGCGGTGGCTCCCACATGTACAGCAATGCAGACAAGCAGCAGTTGTTTTTGAACAGTTTGAGTGGAAGAAAGGATCAACCTGCTATTTGTTTTGTCCAGCTTTAAATGCCAGTGCTGGTTTTTCCTCTGCTGGCTGGGCTGAAGCGTTAACAGATCAGTAGAACTAAAAAGAAATTAACCATCAACAGAGTGCAGAGGGCGAAATGCCCTGCTCCTAGCAGGACTGGGATGTTGCATGCGTCTGTGCAGACCTGGGAGCCTGGGATTCCAAGCTCCTCGTCCCCCCCAAGCTGGGGAACAGGGTGAGGGAGCAGCAGTCCGCTGCAGCACAGCCTTGCCTTGCACCCCTCTTGCCTCCCTCTGCCATGTCCCATCAGTGTGTTTGCAGGCAGGATCCCCGCTGCCTTCACTGCCTCCCGAGCAGGGACCACTTACCCTCTACTTTGGGGTTCTTAGGCTATAAATATCAGGGGGTGGCGAGGGGCAGCTGGGCCAAGGCACAACCCGACACCATCTCTCCCTCATTCACAGTGACATTTTGTCAAATGCCAGCGGGGAGGGGGTTGCTTATCTGCTGGCACACACTCTGGTGACCTTCACAGCTCTGGCCAGGTGCCTCCGTGCTGTATTTACACTTATTTATAGCTCTCTCCTCCATCCCCATCTCTGCTCTCCTTGCCAAACTGGAGGGGGGTGCCCACCCCACAGTGGTCCCTTTGCACTGAGAGGGAGCTGATGCATCCTTGGGGATGATGAGGGGCTGGCAGCATCCAGTTTTGCTGCTCCAGAGCACTGGTGGCCTGACCAGGGCTGGGTTTGGCCCTGGCACGGGTCACGGTGACTGCATGCCCCCATTGCCTGCTGGGCTGGCCGGGGAGGGTGCTGAGGGCCTGCAGCCCCTGGGCAGGGCTCGCTCTGCCTGAAGCAGCGAGTGTGGTGTGCAGTGGTGCCCAGCGCTGCGCCAGTGCCGCCTGCCCGGGTAGGAGTTCATCCCGGAGCCCGGCTCCCTGCGCGGCTGTAATCCCCGTTTCAAGCAGTCTGTGATTGCGGATTTCCCTGATAAGACCGGACTGCTCCCTCCAGAACCCCTGCAGGAGGATTTTATTTCCTTTCTAGAGACAAGCCTGGGGTGAGGGCGAGGAGGGGGAAACTCCCCGGCTGGCCATGAACACAGGCACCCAGCACCAGTGCTGCCCATGCTGCCAAGGGAGGGCTGGCGGGAGCCGGCGTTTCATGTTCTTGGCATTTCTCACCTTCTGCTGGGTTGGGTCCCAGCCGAAACGCTGCCGGTTAATGGGGGGCTCTGTCTCCAGCACGTGGATGTGTATTTATCCCCTCATGCTTTGGGTAGGAGGCTCCGTGCGGGGCTGAGTCACCGCTTCGGCTCCCCGGCGAGGATTTGTGCTGCCTGTTTCTGGCTGGTTCCTTCAGCCCCTTCTTTTTCTCCGTGCAGCAAAGCGGCGTGTGAGTGACAAGGCGCTTGCAAAGCATCCTGGGGCCATGTATGCGGGCGGCAATGCAAATCTGCCCTGCCGGGCTTAAACAGGATTAAGTTCCCTCGCGGGCTCTGCTCACATCCAGCACCGCTTGCCCGCCGGCAGGCTTCAGAAGCTGAGGCACTCGCAGCCTCGCTAAGCACGAGCACAATGCATGTGCCATTGCCCAGTGCGGAGATAAGGGTGATCGTGAGGGGACAGGAGAGGCGGCCATGAGGGCAGAGGGGAGAGCAGGAGCAGCCATGAAGGAAGATCATGAGAGGAGAGATAGGGTGGCCATGCGGCGTGAGGGGAAATCATGAAGGGGCAGGAGAGGTGGCCATGAGAGATGTGGGGGAATTGTGAGGGGAGAGCAGGGGCGGCCATGAGGGGAGATCATGAGGTGAGAGGTGGGATGGTTGTGAGGAGAGATCGTGAGGAGACAGGAGGGGTGCCATGAGGGGAAACTGTGAGGGGACAGGAGAGGTGGCCATGAGGGGTGAGGGAGGACCGTGAGGGGAGTGGTGAGGTGGTTGTGAGGGGAGATCATGAGGTGAGAGCAGGGGCAGCCGTGGGCCATGAGGGGAGGCCATAAGAGTACATCTTGAGGGGAGGTGAGGGGTGGCCATGAGGCGTAGGGGCGGCAGCTATACAGTGCGGGGCTGCCATGAAGGGGCAGATGTGGAGTGACTGAGTGGAGATCATGAGGGGCAGCCATGAGGGGAGGTCAGTTTGCCCTTAGTGACGTGGTTTAGCAGTGGGCTTGACAGTCCTGGGGTTATGGTTGGACTTGATGATATTAAAGGTCTTTTCCATCCTGGTTGATTCCATGATTCTAATTGTGATTGCATTTCTGCTAGGGCTGAGGTCAGAGCTGGCTCATGCTTTAAAGCAAGTTGAAGAGGATGTCTCTGGGAGGAGGCCATTCCCCCACATACCCTTCACCTTTCAGCTTTGGTTTTCAGGTGTGGTGTTGCTGCAGGGCTCTCCTGCTGCTGCAGGGGAGGGATGCTGAGGCTTGGGCTCCTGCTGCCCCAGAGGGTGTAGGTGTGTGGCGCGGGGGCACCCTTGGCTGCCTGGGCATCGCTCTTCCCTGGCGCAGGGATCCATAGACGTGTTGTTGCGAGCCACCGGTCACAGCCACGCTGCAGTGCACACAGACCAGGTGTCTGGGCTGGAGGATGCCTCCGACTTTCTGAGCATGTCTCCATGGGTGTTTGCTGGCTGCACACCAAGAACCCATGGCTGCAAACTCCCGAGTAAAATTAGAACAAAAGTTCACTCCTCTCCCAAGGCAGCAGGAAATGCAAAGGGTGGGAAAAGGGAAAGTTAGGGCAGATGGAGTCCAGTGCCCACAGGCAGCCTCCCCTCACCACTGCCACCTCTACCCGTGGAGGGGGCTCGGTCCTGCCCCAGCCCTGCAGCTGGAGCTCTGCTCTCAGTGCTCAGTGCTGGGCTAGCGGTGCTCCAAGTGATGGATTCCCACCATGGACTCAGGTCCGTAGGTGGCTGGGCTGCTTAAATGACCCTTTGGAGCAGAGCAGGGTGGCTGGGGCCATGGCTTCCTGCTGGGATGCCCTGTGGGTGCCCATGCGGGTGGCTGTGCTGAGCAAAGGCTCTCCCTGCTTTTTCCAAAGAGGAGGGGGACTGGGACAGGCAGAGCTGAGTCTGAGGCACTCCTGACCTAGGCTAGCCAGGCACCTGGGAGCATCTGCTGCCAGCCACTGCCTCGGGATGGCTGCACACAGTGCAGTGCCGGGGCACTCCTGCCTAGAGGGTGCCCAAAGAGGGCAGCTCAGCAGCGCCGGATTGCAGGAGTTTATTTTTACCCAGCTCTGTTGCCAATGGGGACATGTCACATCTGTGGAGTTGATCAAAAGACATCCTGAGCCCTGGTGTCAGCTGCTCCTTGTGATCTCAGCACCAGGATCTTTTCCCTTGTGGCATATCAAAAGGAGCAGGAGAATTTGACTGCTCTGCTATTTTTAATTGAACACGCAGACACACACACACATATATCTATGTATGTATGGCTTTTCTAAAAATAAAAGCCTTTGCCTGTGTTCCCATGGGAAGATTTGGGGAGAAGTGGGAGCCAGGGTTGTTGTGAGATGTTTTCTGGAGCAGGCACAAGAAAAAGGAAAGCAGGGACAGGCTACAGCAGGTAAGGGGCACATCTGAGAGGCCAAAGGACAACTGATCCCAGAGCAGCCTAGCATGGGCACGAGCAGAGGGAACGGGAGAGCTAAAGGAAAGGTAACCGTGTTCCTCAAAGCTGGCAGTGAAGAGGACAGGGACTCCTGACCTACTGCATGTGCTCTGACCACACAGAGAGCAAAGATCTTTGCAGGGCAGGTTTGAAGAGCCCTCGCCTTGGGGGCCCACAAGGAGTATCCAAATCCTGGAGCTGCACAGACTCTTTTTGTGCCCAGTATATGTGGTGGTACCACACTCATGGATGTCTACCTGATACACCTTCTCCAGCAACAGGGTGGAGGGAGGGTGCTGGGGAGAGCATCCCCTAGCCCTGCTGTGGCCATGGCACATTTGGGCTGGCAGTCCCTTGCCAGGACACAGGCTGTGAAACTGCTCTCCCTTACCTTTGCTGCACCCTCCAAACTGCTCACCCTTTCTTCCTAGGATGGGACAGGGTGAAAAGCAGGTGGGAAATGCAAAGTGGGAGCAGGTGTGTGCACAGGAGTGTCTTTTGGTATTGCACAGGGTGTCCTAAGACCAGTGGGGAGCATGGCACATGGGCTGCTCAGCCTATGGGAACACAATCAATTATCCCAGATTATCTAACGAAAATTTAAAACAAAAAAGAGAGAACGCTGTCTTTTCCATTCCTGCAGCTCTGTTTGAAATTCCTTTTCCTTCCCATTGAGTGTTGGAGGAGACCCTTCCAGGGCACTTCAGGAGGGGAGGCCCCCATGTTCTCCTGCCTCTCTCTCACATGCTCAAATGTTTGCCTGCTCCAGAATCCTATAGCTCTGTAAATAAACTTGCTTCCCTCATTGCCAAAAAACTCCCTCTGGATAGCCAATGCCAGGAGGAGTCACACTAGGCCTTTCCCCTCTGCATTTGAACCTGGATGTTGGGGGCAAAACCAAGCCTGACCTGATGCAGGCAGGGCCGTGCTGGTGCCAGACCTTGTTTCCGCTGGTGTTGGGTACAGTCACAGGGCTTTGGGAGCCAGGCAGAAGCAGGTGCCTTTCTGTAGTTAAATGGAGATTCTTAGTTCAGTTTTTAGGGCTCACATCGCCCCGTGTGCACCTGGACATCGATTTGTTTCCTTGCTGTTTTTCTTATCCTGCATGTATAATGTGAGGACCAGGGTTTGTATTGCCTCCTTGGCAGTGCCTTGGGATATGCAGGATGTTCAGCTTTCCCAAAGGACTCCCCCTAAGCGGTTCAGTGCCATGAGGTGGGGACAGGGTATCAAGCAGCCATGGGGACTGGGCGTGAGCCGGGTCCCATGTGTTGCTGTCTCATGCTCCCAAGTCTCTCATGTTGCTTGCTCTGCTATTGCTGATTCCCAGGGAAGCTGGATAACCCTGGGTAGCACCCTTAAGGCACCAAAGGCAGGAATAGCTTCAATTTCCCCTAAGAGCACAAGCAGCTGCTTTGCCACAGCCCAGATCCTGTGCTGTAAGCATCTGCTCACCAGAGGAGATGAGGCTTTTCCCATGCTGACGCTGCTGGTTTGACCCTTGACACAAGAGGGGGAGTTCGGTGGCAGTTGTGGGGTGGCTTTTGCTAACCAGCAGTGCCAGTGCCAGACTGAGCAAACTGATTTGCAAGGTGTGCAGTAAAGATGTGCAGTGAAGAGGCGCTCTCCACACTCTGCACTGCAGTGTAATTGCTTCTGGAACTGCTCGCCAAAGCTTATTTGGAAGAGGGTCTGAGTAATGGGCTTGAGTGGGAGCGACAGCATGCGAGGAGATGGCTGCCTATGCAGGAGGCTGCTGCTGCCTGTTGCTGCCTGCCCCTCAGGCTCACCACCTGTCTGTTCTCTCCCCAGTACGAGGTGTCTGGTGAGGAGCACCTCTACTCCGACTTCCCTGAGATCGATTTGTCTCAGCTGGATGCCAGTGACTTTGACTCAGCCAGCTGCTTCAGTGAGCTACAGTGGTGCGGGGAGCACTCAGAGACCGACTCCAGCCAGTACAGCACAGACGACTCCGAGCTGTTCCAGGTACTCCCATTCTCCTGATACAGGGGACCCCAGGATGGAGGCAGGAAGAGGGCAGGGGAGAGGGAGAAGGAAGGAACACACAACTATTAATAGGTCCTCCCCAGCTGATTAGTGCTCCATTAATTTCTGCACCAGCTCTAAATGGGGCAAGCAGTGTAAGGCTAATGAGGAGGTGGATGAGCAGAGGAGGCTGCTGAGCCAACCCTCCTGTGATGTATTATTAAAAAGGAACTGGAAGAACTACAGCTGGTGTGCAGCTTATCCTGTTCAACTCCCAGGATACCTGGGCTGTGGTGTGGGACAGGAATGTTCATTTTCTGGGAGCAAAAAGCAGCCCCTTCCCTGGCTCTCCAGCTTTGGCATCCTCCCTGTGTTTGGGTTTGGGTCCCGCTGGCAGAGGGTAGCTGGTTTCTCTCCTCACCAACTCTGGGTTACATTTTGGGAGGGAGGAGGATTTATATTTAAACAAGGGGAAAAAAAAGCCATAAAAACCCCCAATATTTTCTAACCTGCCCACAATAACAACCCTCTGGCTTTTACGCTGTGCTGATGCTGTGCTTGAAAATGGTCCAGTCCAGCTGAGGGACCTTCATCACGAGATGCATATTTTCCGCTGAACTTCCTGGGGAAAAGATAAACAGAAAAGAAATGCAAAAGACAGGCCCATTAGGAGCAGTGGAGTATGATGAAATGTATCCCACTGAACTTGTATGCACAGTGCTCTTAGGCCAATAACAGGAGGAAAAGAGAGCCAAAACCGGAGCATCCTGCTGCCTTTCCCCGGAGCCTCCTCTGGTAACTGCGTGCAAGGTTAGGGCATGGAACAAAAGATATTTAATTTTCAAACAAGATGAGAGAAACACAGGAGGCTGCATGCAGTCAGCAGTCCTCTTTGCGAGCCTGAATTTACCCCTGTGCTAATTTTGTAGCTGATGTTAGGCTGCTTCTTGTTGGACATGGTTTACATTCAGAATATGATGGAGGAGGACCAAATAGGAGGAACTCCTGCTTACTTCAGCCTTTCCTCAGCTTCTGCATCCTCTTCTGGGCTTTTATATCATATTTCCAGTCTGGAAAGGGGCTCGATGGGCTATGTGGGACTGGGAGGGCACTGGGATGGCAGGAGGTGCATCAGGCAGGGTGGAGCCCAGATGGGAAGAGGGGCCCAAGGGGGCAGGTTGGGGTAGTGGGCAGGGAGGACGCAGGAACAGCCTGTGGCCCTGCTTGGCCCAGTGCAGCCCCAAACACTCACAATTCTCCTGTCAGCATCCCCAGATCATGCCATTTGCCAGAGGAAAGAGATCAGGGGACCTGTAAGATAAAGCCTATCTCGTTCTGGGGGCTATGCTCTGTCAGTCGGGTTCCTCACAGAGCGCTGAGTGCAGCCAGCTTTAAGCATGAGGGCTGAGAGCCCCTGTCGACCTGGAGGTGCCTGTGTTTGGGGGCTTTTAGTGAAAACAAAACCCATACTGCTTGTGCACGTTGTGGCATCTGGCCAGTGGTGCAGCCTGGGATGAGGTTCCCCTCTGCCTTCTTGTCCACTGGGCAGCCCTGGGCCAGGCTTATGACTCTTCACATTTCCTTTGCCTTCCCCATCAGGAGAGCTGAAAATAACTGGTTGTGCCCTCTTGGGCCTCCCCAGCCCCACAGGCTCCCATCCTGGCTGGTTTCTGCTCCCGGCCCCCCTCCCATCCTGGGGGAATTTGCAGCCCAGAATCAGGAGGATTTGGGCAAGGAGCCTTTTAATCACAGATCCTTTATCTGCTGCTGTTTGCCCCATGGTGGGGTGGAGACTACTGTTGGGAGAGAAGATGCTCTGACTCATTATTTTCCCACTGTGGGTGCAGGAGGACAGATTGATGCTCCTGTTCAGATGGGTCTGTCTCCTCCTGATCCCATCCTAGTGTGCTGGGGAAGAGCTCTCCCAGATCCCCTGTGGGGTCACTGGGAAGTGTGGGTGCTGGCGTGGCATCACCAGCCCTTCCTGCCTCTGGCCCAGCATCCTGGAGTCCCTCTGCCCAGCCTAACTCTCCCTCTCTTCTTTGCCTCTTCCTTTCAGATAATAGACAGCGAGAATGAAGCACTGCTGGCAGCCCTCACCGAGACATTGGATGATATACAGGGAGATGACATGGGCCTGGCTGCCTTCCACACTATGGAAGAGGGGGACACGCTCAACCATGCCTACACCTCGCCTGCCCCCTCCCCCAAACCCACCGCCCCGGTCACGGGGGGGCCATCCCCGGCCCCCGAGTTTGATGAGCTGTCTCTAGTAAGAACCCACTTCCTACTGTTTAAGGTGGATTTGGATGAGCCCCTGATAAGCCGGCTGCATGGGTATGATAGGAAGCAAAGGTCTGAATTTTTTCATTCTAGGCTTAAAACTCTCTTTAACCGTCAATACCAAAGCATATACTTGTATTGTATACGTATACATGTTCTGCATCATTGCTGTCACCTCCATCACCATCCTCACGGGAACAAGCTGTGTGTATACAATTATATATATGAAAGGGGTGGGGGTGGGTATTGAAAGGGTGGGAGCTGCTTTGGCAAGACCCACATCTGCTTTTAATGGGATGTGCGGATGTGGGGCTGCCTGGGGGTCTCCCCTAGTGCATCCCAGCTCCGTGCCCATGGGAATGGTGGCTGCTCCCATCCAGCTCTGCCTTGAGACCGAGCTGCCCACTGCTCTCGCAGGAGGGACAGAGGGGGCTCGGCCTGAGGGACAGACAGCCCATGCCCTTGGCTTGGGTTTGAGCCCACATGCTTTCTACCACAACCCCCTCGGGCTGTGTGGCCTCCAGTGTCTACAGATGTGGTGACCTCTTGGTTCCCTGCATTATCAGGGCTCCAGCCCTGCTGCCCGCTCCTGGCCAGAGCTAACTGGCAGTACGTGCTGCAAACCACCACCATCCCCAGCCCACTCCTTCCTGCGGCTCACGGTCCCCCCCAGGGACCCCCAGCCTGGCCCCCGGGTGTCCCCAAAAGCCGGGGCTGTGATGGGGAGGAGTGACATCCAGTGGTGAGAGCGTGCATTTCCACTGCCCTCGCGGGGGGTATATATCACACACGACATGTATGTGTATATATAGGATGTATACGTTGCAGGGGTGGGGGGGAAAGGGTGCTGGTTGCTTCCACCAGCAGGAGCTGCACGCCTAAAGCTGTGGGTGCCCTGCTTGATGTTTCCCAGCAGACCCTGATCCGGGCACCCACTATTTCTGTCACTCCTTAAAGTCCCCCCGATGCCTGCCCTGGGGCTCTGTGCCCACTGGCCAGCACAGGAGCCCCAGATCTGTCTCCTCCATGCAGTTCCCTTGCCCCTACGCAGTCGTCTTGCTGTTGAGCTGTTGTCACCTTCAGTTGTTAGTGTGACATGGGTGGAATGTGAAATGTTATTGCTGGGTTGGGGTATGGGTTTTTTTCCTCCCCTAACCAAAAATGGGTTTGAGTAGAAAAAAATGATATGCTGACCTTGCCATCAGATGTGGTAGCCCAGGGAAAACCCCACTTCCACCACTCATGGTCTTGACAGAGCATGTTGGGGAAGATCCTCAACAGGTCCCACAGGGGCTTGCATCTACAAAATGCCTTGAGAGCCCAGGCCCTCTGGATGTTTTGGCTAAATGAGCCTTGGATGGGACCTAAGTGAGCTGTCCAAACCCACCACTTACGACAAAGTAAAGACTCTGTCACCTCAGGGCAGAACTGGTAGAGTGAGAAGTTTGGATACCACAACAGCTCCTCTGTGCAATGAGAGTAGGGATGCCCCTAGGAAGTAAATTCCCCCATGTCCCCACCACCCCAACCTGCTTGGGGGTCCCTGGGGATGTGGGTGAATGCTGTGGGACCCCTTCAGGGCTGTCCACTGGGATGTGGGAAATGCCTCCCTGTGATTTTATTTTTCCTCCCCCATTTTTGTGTTGCGCGTTCAGCAATGGCCGTGCCCAGTGCAGTGTGAGCTGGGGGGCTGCTGCCCTGCCAGCACTTTCTCCTACCCTCACTGCGATGCCGACTCCTTTTCTTGCCACTTCTCTTTGCAGCTGAAGAAGTTGCTCCTCTCTCCATCACATGTGCCCCCGAGCTGTGAGGCGCAGCGGGACGGGAGCGCCCGGCGCCTGGGGACCCCTAAATCCCGACCCACACGTCCCTGCACAAAGGTACTTCCTTAGCAGGCAGAGCTCGAGACCACTCAGTGCTCACCTTTCATGAGCCATCCTACGAGAGGTCATCAAAGGATGGTATTGAGAGCATGGGTAGACTTTGGGCTGGGGCAGGGGCTGGGAACAGGCAGGGACCGTACCACCAGCACAGCAGTGCACAGTGTTCCTGTCCCTGCCTGTGCTGGGGCTGCTCAGTGAAACTTTTGGGCTTTGTGCTGGGCTGAGAAAGGTCTGGATCTCATTTGCACCCTGTGGGGTCAGGCCTCTCCTGGCTTCCCTAAGCACTGGCTTGTGAAAGCCCTGTGTGCTCCCTGGTTGTCCAGGTCCCCAGTGACCTGCAGCCCAAGTGGGGAGCCATTGTTATGGGGAGAGCCTCAGAGCTGACCCCATCACTTAAGATAATCTCCTGAATCCCAGCAGAAGTTGCCATCAAAGATTTTTCTACCTTGCTAATGGTAATTGTGCATTAGGCCCAGCAAATTAGATTGCCTGGGAAGAGAAGCAAATCCCTCCTGGGGAGGAGCATCATTGCATGCTGGCTGGGGGGGTGCAGCACTCAGGGTGGTTGGAGTGCCTAGTTATCCCCTCTAGGATGTGAGGCTGACCCTAGGCACGTCAGGATGCTGGGGGACTGGAACCAGGGATTCAAAGATGTGCGGTGGCTCTGTCAGTCTGGGGGGCTTCTCCCCCTGTTCCTGGTGCCTGTGTCAGGCTGGGGCTGTGACCTGACATAAGCTTTCTCCTCTCTCCTCTCTGAAGGTGGAGGGTCCCCGGGACAGGAGGGTGAGTGTCCCGCAGGTGCAGAGCCGCAGCTGCTCTGAGCTGCACCGACACCTCACCTCTACCGCCTCCTGCCCCCAAGCCCCCCGGGTGCCTGAGGAGTGCCCCAGCAGCAGCCACCACCTGTCCCCTGGTGACTGCAACCATCATGAGGATGACAGCGACTTCAGTGAGGACTCTGTGAGCTCCAGCGACTTGGTGACACCCCCATCCTCGGCAGAGGATGGCTCTGGCAGCCAGTTCTTCTGTGAGGGGGAGATGCACTCGGTGGTGGAGCTCATCCGCTACATGCACACCTACTGCCTGCCACCAAGGAAGCTGCCCGCCTGTGACACCGCTGATGCCATGCCCCAGCCCTGCAGCAGCCCCTACAAGAGAGCCAAAACAGACTGCCCCGCACAGCCAGGTACCCCTGGGAGAGCGCAGAGCCAGCCAGGCTGCACCTGGCAGATGAATGGAAGCTGCAAGAAGCCTGGAGCATCCTTCTCCATCCTGAAGGAGCTGCTGGCACGGGACCTGCTGTGCGACGTGAGCAAGCCATACCACCTGGGCAAGCCTGTGTATGCTGCCCTGGTGCAGCCACCTGGCTCCTGCTCCCCTGTGCCGCTGACCCGAGATGGGGAGGATGCTGTTGGGACCTGCACATCCAAAGCCAAAACAGCACCAGAGAAGGGTGAGCCGCGGCAAAGCCCCAGGGCTGAGGCAGAGGCACTGCAGGAGCTGGGTGGCCACGAGGATGATGCTGGGAAGCATGTGGGCACCCCAGGCACAGCCGTGGGGAAGGTGGCCCGCAAGCAGGAGAGCACTGTTTATGCTGTACGTCGGTCCAAGAGACTCAACCCTGAGCTCGACCACTGGCTCTCCTTCCTTGACGAGCCACCCCCTGAGCTCTCCATCCCTCGGGAGGCAGGGGATGGCCGCAGCTCCCGCGATGCCCTGCCCTGCAGACAGCCCATACCATGGCCAGCACTGGAGGGCTTCTCCCCTGAAGATCCTGCAGCTGAAGTGGAAGTGGGGGTTACAGCACCATCAGCAGAGCCCCAGCCCCTCTCCCTGGGCTCCCCAGGGGATGGTGAGGTGGGCAATGAGGCTGAGAACCGGCGCTGTGTCCTCCTGGAACAAGCAGGTAAGGGGCCTGGGGACTGCCACTCTGTTCTCCCAGCCCTGGTGTGCCTGCACTGCCTCTGATAATGTCTGTGCTGTCCCTGCCACTGGCAGGTGCTACTGGCCAAGCACTTGTCACTCAGCAGTGAAGCTGTGAATGGCCCCAAGCACAGCAGAGCCCTGACATGTGCTGGTTGGCTCGGGGGTCCCATGCATGTGGAGTTGGGGGTCTGGTTTTGGAATGCTGTTTCAATACATGGGAGCCTTCTGCCTCAGTTTACCCATCTTTATAACAAGATGAATTTGCTGTAAGGGTGATGAGGCACAGGAACAGGTTGCGCAGAGAAGTGGTGAATGCTCCATCCCTGGTGGTGTTCAAGGCCAGGTTGGACAGAGCCTTGGGCAACATGGTCTAGTGTGAGGCGTCCCTGCCCATGGCAGGGGCATTGGAACTAGATGGTCTTAATGTCCTTTCCAAACCTAGCTATTCCATGATTCTGTGATTCTATGGTTTTATGAAGGAGTCAGTGTAGCACTAACCCAGCAGGGACCAGGCTGCCCCATCCCTTCAGGTCCCTCTTCCTCTGCCTGCGCACCAGGTTCACCTGCATCAGGGCCCCAGACTCTCAGCTATCTGCAAGTGCTTTGTGAGTGGGAATGTTCCAACCTTGACAGCGTTTGCTGCCTCACAGGCAGGCGGTCCCCAGACACTGCCAGGCCAGGGTGGGCAGCTGGGCCCTGGCTCCTGCTGTGGGGGCTGGAGGAAGGTGCACAGCCTCACTGGTAACCCTGCTTCTCTCCTTGCCTTTCAGAAACACCCAGGGGTCTCACACTGTCCTTGGCACAAACGTAAGTGTGCATGGGGCTACAGGAAACCACTGTGGTGTGTCTGGCTGGGCATGTGTCTGCAGCGAGCGGGCAAAGCTGCTTGTGTAGAGCAGACTGAGCCCTGCAGTGGGGCGTGGGGCTGTGGGGAGCCGTGGCCATCGCTCGGGTGCAAGGAGCTGGCAGAGCCCTGGGCTGAGGGCAGAGCATTGCTATGTGCCAGGGGCAACGTGCCCTGGAGCTGTGGCTGGGATGGGGAGGGCACACTTGCTTGCCCCTTTGCCCCTGCACCCCTCTGTGGGGTTACTCCATATGGCACGATGGGAGGGGTTGCTTGTAAGCAGTGGTTTCTCAGTTTCCTTCGGGGTTTGGGACAGTTTTAACCTAAACACTTTCTCCTTATTTTCTGTTCTCCAGTGACCCAGCCTTTGGGAAGAGAAACTTTGAGCCGATGCTGACTGTGGAGCTGTGTGGGACAGCAGGTAGGACAGGCTTTTCATTTCTTAATTTTGCAGAAATCCTCCCTGGGAGGGGGCAAATTTATCCTAAATTGAGCCTGGTTCATCAGCTGCAGCTGAGCCCAGCCACAGGGACGTATTCACCCCCTGGCCCAGGACCCCTTTTTGATCCACAAACACAGGAGACTTCCCATGTGCTGCCTCCACATCCAAGCGCTGCGAGAAACTCAGGGGTGTGCGTTTGGCGTGGGGGAGCTGTTCAAAGGGCCTTGTATGGCCCATGGGGAAGGGAGAGTCCTCTGGTCCCAGCTGGGATCAGGCATCCTTCTTTTTCCCCAAGTGCCAGTGAATGATGTCTTGGATGATATGCTCAAAGCCAGGTTGGATGGGGCCTTGAACAACCTGGTCTAGTGGAAAGTGTTCCTGCCTGTGGCAGGGGGGGTGGAACTAAATGATCTTTTCAAACCCAAACCATTCTATGATTCTATGGATGTGGCTGTGGGGCTGAGCAACCTCCTTCTTTGCAGTGTCTGTGGTGCTGGGGTAGGATGGTGGGGGCAAAGCTGACTCCTGCCCTTTGTTCGTGTGGTCTAGGTCTCACACCACCCACCACTCCGCCATACAAGCCCGCTGAAGAAGACCTGTACAAGCCAGACATCACACAGGAGCTGGGGAAGGAGGATGGGATGGCCCCCAGCCCCGGGGGTGTCGGGGATGCAGCAGCCTCCCGGAAAGCCCTCAGGAAGCACCCTGAGAGGACAGAGCTGTTCGCCCACCTGAGCCGAGCTGCCGGGCGCCCTGTGCTCCCCGAGCAGCAAGGCGTGCTCAAGCGGCCCTTCTCCCGCTCCTTTGGGGACCACGACTACTGCCAGGTCATGAAGCCCGAAGCCGCCCTGCAGAGGAAGGTGCTCAGGTCATGGGAGCCCCCAGGCCAAGTGGAGACAGAGCACAAGAGGAGGGTCCCAGCTGCGCACTACCAGGGGCTGGACCTCAGCAGCAAGGAGGCTGGCAGCGAGATGCTGTGGAAGGATGGCGTCAAACAGCTGAGAGACCAGCAGATCAGAGCCAGCTTAACAAAGCACTTTGGCTTTCTGGACAGTGCTCTTGATGACGAGGACATGATCTTCTGCAAGACCCCTGAGTATGACACCGTCTTTGAAGATAGCTGCAGCGAGAGCGGCTCCCCTGTGGAGGAAGAGGAGGAAGAGGAGGAAGAGGAGGAGGAGGAAGAGGAGCATGGCAACACCAAGCTGTGCCTGCGGAGAAATCCTCTTTCCAGGACCAGTTTGCATTACTGTTCCCGGAGCAGGTCCAGCTCAGGGTCTTCCTGCTGCCGGTCCCGATCACCCACAAGCAGACGCGCCTTCAGGTACAGGGGACTGTGGGGAGGGCACTTTGGACTGTTCTTGCCCCTGCATTTTTGCATCGGTCCATGGCAGCCCTGGCTGTCTGTCTCTACTGGCCCAAGTAATAAAGGTGCAAATTAATGCAAGAAAAACTGTTGAAATAATTGGTACTACAGCAGCTGCTGCAAACATCAGCCATGGCCAGAGAAAGCAGTACTGGGGTGTGGGCAGGGGCCAGAGCCATGCCAGGGCTAGGAACCCCCTCCAGAATTTATTAGAAAGGACTTTCCAGTGTCCTTTCCAGTGTTCCCATCTCTCCTTGGCTGCCAGTGCTCCAGAGTGTCTGCCCGCCTGCTGCTACAACCCTGTGTACCTACCTCAGTTTCTTTTTCATGTTTGAAGCTTTCTCACTGGGTTCCCCCCAGGGCTGACCTCCTCTTCCTCGCTTCCCAGGTGTGAGAACAGCGAACAGTGTCAGGGCGGGAGCAGGCACCGGGGCCAGATGGAGAAGAAACGGGAAAAGGCCATCGTAAGTGAGCAGGGACAAAGCAATCCTCAGCCCTCAGTTCATCTCATGCTCTGGAAAAGCAGTGGTGCAGCCCATTAGCCCTGGCTTCAGCAGCCCTTGGTGCAGGGCCAGTGTTAAACAAGGAGATAGGGGTGGAGGGGGGAGAGAAAAACCCAATATGAAGTGAAAGCCTCTGGCGACTGGCAATACACAGAGTTCTTGGCACAGAAATGGCTGGAGCATCCCACACTGGTGCTTCAGCACAGTTGGCATTGGCAGTTAGTGGGGTGAGCTGGGGAATCCCTGAAGCTGCTCAGCTGTTACAGATGTGGTTCTGCTGCAGAGGCAGCCTCATGTACCAGGAACCTGGCTTGTGCCCGTAGGTGGGAGCTGGATGCAGGGTGAGTGAGTGGGAAATGACCTCTTCCTGTGTAATGTTGTGCACACACACGTTCACACATGCCCCTCTGGCATTTTATTTTTTCCTGCAGTGCAATTTCATTTTGCCCCTAGCAATTCTTGGGAATGCTTCCCTATTGCAGCCTGATTCCCAGTGCTGGTTTGCAAGGGCTCCTTGACAGCCCCATGTTTCCAGTGCCCATCAGCAGTGTGGAGGTGTGGGGTCATGGAGCCTGAAGCTTCTCACTTGCTTTGCCAGGGGGAAGGCCGGGTGGTGTACATCAGAAACCTCTCCAGCAGCATGAACTCCAGCGAACTGAAGAAACGCTTTGAAGTGTTTGGTGAGATCGTGGAGTGTCAGGTCCTGTCCAGGACTAACAGGTGAGTGGGGAGCGAGTCCAGGGCTCCAGCAGCTACATGCAACCCCTGTCCCCAGGCACCATCAGCACTTCCAGAAGGTGCAGGGTCAGCCCTGCACCTGGCCATGTGTGTGCGAGTGATGCAGTTGTGCCACGCCAGCTCCCTCAGTCAGCCAAGCCCATGGTTTCAGTGCTTTGGGCTAAGAAATGCAGTGTGTGCCCAGGCCCAAGAGCATGGGGCGAGCTGGGAGGATGGAGGGACAGCAGGATGGAGGGTGCAGTGCTGGGCAGAGCTGTGTGAGAGGGGATGTGGGGCACGTTGCATCCTGAATTCTTTCTCTGGTCGCTCAGGGGGGATAAATATGGCTTCATCACCTACCGGTATTCAGAGCATGCCGCCTTATCTCTGAAGAACGGCACCTCACTACGGAAGAGGAACGAGCCTTCGTTCCAGCTCAGCTCTGGTGGCCTCGGGCATTTCTTCTGGACCAGATATGCTGACTTGGGTAAGAAAGCAGGAGCTGCTTTTTCCAAAGCATCTCATTTATCATCACAGAGCTGTAACAGCACCTTGCACTGCTGAACACTAGTCAGGCAAGGATCTTAAACATCTTCAGAGCCTGCAGGAAAAGCCCAGCAGCTGTCTTATGGCTCACGTAGCTGCTCTTAGCTCAGTCAAATGGCTTGGGAAACTAGGGGGAGAGAAGAAAAGCAATTGGTGTGAGGACCTGGAGTGTGTTGGCTGCAAAACATAGCCTCGCACCCCAGGGCTGCTGAGTCTCAGCTGACCACAGCCCATGCTGTCTCCGCTGTGTTTCTACAGTGCTGGATGCTTTCCAGCAGAGAAGTCCCTTTCCAGTCATTAGATAAAGCAATCAGCAACATTTCATTAGCACAAGAGGTGATCTGGGTGGTTTGCTGCTCCACAGGACAGATTCACCACACTGCACAAGCATTTTTGAGCCAAAATGACGGCACTGAAATGTGCTGCAGTTGCATTAACTCTTTCTGTGCTGTACAGGCTTCTGTAGCACCTCCTGCCTCTCTCAGTGGCAGTATTTGCCAGGTCTTGTTGGACCCCAGCCCTTGCAGGTAGCAGGGCTGCAGCCTGAACTGAGGGGCAGGAATGAAACCCTGTGCTAGTCCTGCAAAAGAAGTGTGATCCAGGCCTTGCTCAGCCCTCGTTGCTGTGATCTTCAGGTGTTTCATAAACAGCACACATTTATTTCTGTACCCTCTGCAGGGGGTGCAGTGGTTCTAGTGTCCCACTTCAGGCATGAGTGACTGAGACACAGAAATTAAAGCGCCAAGTCTGGGCTTCTCTCTGGATGCTCAGTTTGACACACGTGCCTGATCTTTTAGCGCCTTGTAATATTTCATCTGCTCAGAGCAGCAGTCCCTCTGATTTTGCCCATTTTCATCTAAATAAATCCGAGCCCCTCATTTTGGGCAGAGAGAAGATAGGAAACAGCACCCCACGATGAAGATCGTAGGGTGGCTGTGCAGTGCTGTGGGTAGCAAGAGACAGCACTGTCCCCACTCCCCTTTGCATTAGTGCTTGTCCAAGCTGGCTCTGCAGCGCTGGGAGGCAGCATGCTGATAGCAGTGCCCTGCCATGCCTCAGTTTTCCTCCCTGCTGTTCCCAGATTGCAGCGCAGAGGAGTCCTCCCCAGCTCCAGTGAAAAGCAAGTATGAGACCATGGATTTCGACAGCTTGCTGCAGGAGGCCCAGCTAAGCCTGCATCGGTAACAGCCTTAACCTTGGAGGAATACCTCAATACCTCAGTCAAGGCACTTCCAATATGTTTACGTTTTCAAAGAAATTATTCAGTCTATGGAAAGCGAGAGAGAGCGTGAGAGAGGAGAGCACGCGAGAGAGAGACTGCTGTCCCTTCCGATCGATGTTTACATTGAACAAAGCTGCTTCTGTCTGTGAGTCCCCATGGTGTTGATGTCTCACTGCCACACGTTAGTCCCTCCGCTGCTGACTGGTTGTTTTAGGGTGAGCCTAGGAGCCCCCCGGCCCCTCTCCCCCATCCCAGTCTCCCCCGTGCTCCCGCCGTGGAGTTGCAGCTGTGTTCACCATAACATTTTTTTGTCCGTAGTGTGTGATGATGAAATTGTTAATTGTGAATAGAATCAGGATTATAAACTAATTTTTAATAGAAGAGAAAAAAAAGAAAAGTATATACTTAAAAAAAATGTATTTATGGCTCAGATGTACTGTAATTCAGATTTATTGTACCGCTTCCTTGATTTTTAACTATGCACTGTAATGAGGCACTTGCCACTCAGCAAATGGGGGGTCAAAGCAGAGTCACGGAGCATGGAGGCACCTGCCTGCCCTGCTGGCAAACCAGGGTGCTCGGTCATTGTGTCGCAGTCACCCTCTTTGCTGTCAAAGCCATTATTCTTTGCTTGCATGGTCTGAGACCCCCAGCCCCGGCCCAGCTGGGTTGCAGCGCCCGGATGCTGAGCTTGGTCCTGGTGTGTGCTGGAACAGGTGGGCAGTGGGGCACAGCAGCCCCATGCCATTCTCACCATAGGGCCAGTCAGCTTTGCAGGCTTGAAGGAGAGGGGTGGTAGAAGGATGCACTACATGGCAGGCTGTGGGACCTATGCCTGGCAGCCAGCGCTGCTCCAGCCCCCTGCTGCCTTTGGAGCCACGAGAGATGGTCCAGGGGCCTGAGCTGGCCAGGCTTGATCCTGTGGGCACAGCCTGGGAGACGGGCACCTCCGGGTCCGTGCAAGGGAGCTGGCTTCTCTCTGGCCCCTTGGGCACTGGGAGATGAGACAGGCTGAGTGGCTTGCTTCCCGCTTGCTTCTACCCCTGCAAAGCAAGTGGGGCAAGAAGACCCATTTGTGATGGCCCCCAAAATCCAGAGGGGCAGGAAGGGGGCATGGCAGCCACACTGAATGCCTGCTCCACTGCCCTGTCTGTCCTCTGCTCGGTACCTGATAAGCCATACACTTCCCCAGCACCCAGTTGGCACCCAGTGCCTGTGGCACACTTGCCTGCTCTGCCCCTGGCCAGGCACCCTCGGAGCTGCCCAGCAGCACTGCATTGAAGGCATGCTCAAGCAGCAGCCCCCCTGAAATTTGCTTGCAAACCTGTCCTCCATCTCCAGGTGAGGTGGGAGATGGAAAGAGCCCGCCAGTGGCTGGAGCAAACCCCACCGCAAACCGGCCAGAGGCACTTTTCCAGAAGGAGTGGGAACCTGGCTGCTCCTCAAGCCATCTCCATCATTTCCATTTATTTTTCAGACCCAGAGACCACTAGGGATTCAGCCATCCTATGTAGATAGAATATTATAGCCTTAACTCTGTCAATAGATTAGAGTCTCCTGGGATCTCCCTTCCCCATGACTTAGAGGTTTATTCTCATTTCCCTGGTGTGGGAACTATTTCGTCTTGCAGGGAGTTATGACCAAAGCCTCTGAAATTGCACAAGATGTGATGCTAAGAGCCTGAGCCCTGCCGAGGAGGCCCTGGGCTCCAGGGCCGTCCGTGGAGCTGGTCTCTGGTGGGATCAGGAGCGCCGGCAGCGCCGATACCAGCACAGTTACCTGGCTATTCCTCCCCGCTTTCGGGAAGCCAAGGTTCTGACAACCAGCCCGGCAGTGCAAGGGCCCATGGGCCGCTGCGGGTTTGAACTGTAGGTCCCCAACCTCCCGCCGGTGACCATCACTGCCAGGGAACAGCCCTTGTGCCATTTCAGTCTCAGCAGCAAGGTTTGGTGTCTCTCCTGCCACAAGCTCTCCCGGTTCCTCATCCCACCTTAGCAAACATGAGAAGCTCTGGCCAAGACTGAGCATCTGCTATTGGCAATTGCCTCATTGTAGCTTTGCCTTTTTCTGTCCTAGTATTTCCTCACAATGATGATGTTTACATGTGATTGCTATAGAGCTTATGTAGAATGTATATAGCGACACATTTAGGGTGGGTAGTACTGTCCTGTGCTGTGCTGTTTTTCAGAAAACAATCAATCCAAAAAAAAGCAAACAAAAAAAAGAAGCAAAGTGGAATTCTTCCATCTACCACTCAGCCGGGCCCTGCTAGGGATGCATCAAGGTGGCAGAGGGTAAGGGTCAGTGCAATGCCTGAGGAAGCCCTCTCCTGGGGGATCACTCAGTCACTTCCCAAGCACTGGTTTTGGTGTACCCAGGTATCAAATTCCAAAGTTTTCCTGTGGCTGGACACCCCGGGTCAGCCCCCAGCCCCTGCCGTGCCTGGCTTCTGAATACCAAGGTGGGTGCTTGGGAAGGGGAGGGCTCATCCTGCACAGAGCTCATCAGCACTGCACCCATAGGGTAAGAAGAGATGCAATACGTGGTCTTTGTGGTGCCTGAAGCCTATAAGTGGGGTTGGGTTTTGGGGGAGGTTTTATTTGTTGGGTTTTTTGTTGTTTTCTTTCCTCATTAAATTGGGATGGCTTCTTTTCCCTCCCACCCAGGAAATTTCTCCAGGACTTACGCACTATGCGCAGAGGTGTGTGCAAGGTGCAGGGGCACTGTGGCCCATCGCTGCCTGCTCCAGGGGCTTCCCTCAAGGTTTAGGAATAGAGGGTGTTCAGCTCAAGAAGCACAGCTCTGCTGGGTTTAGAATCCCTCACACAGGGTTTGTGGTGAAAAGTTCCCACTTTAGTTGATTTTCTTTTATCTTTTTTAATACAAAGGTGTCTTTAGCTCACAGCGCTCAACGTCTGCAGAGAGGCAGGAAGGAGTGCTCGGGCACAAGGTGCAGGTGAGAGCTCACTCCCTGAGCAGCCCGTGACTCTTCCGGATGCTGACAGGGAAGCCAGGCAGGAGCAGAGCAGGGAGAGGCAGCCCGTGCTGCTGGGGAAGCCGGTGGCAGCCAGTGCTTTGCTGATGGCAACAGGGAGCAGGATCACCCTCCTGCAGACAAGCTTTACATCCCGCCCAGCCTGTGGCATCACAGCGGGTGCCCTGCTGTGGCTGTAGCTCAGAGCTTGGCACCCCGAAAAGGGAACCCTGGCCCCAGCTGCCTGTGAGGGCTGGGGCTGCGGGGCTGGTAGGAGTGATACTTCAGAGAGGAACTGGGAGCCAAAGGGTGTATTATGGTAGGCAATAAGTGAGGAGATTTATTTTTTTAAACATATATGACTATAGAATGTCCCCCATTAGTTTCCTACAGGTACTGTGGGGTAATGCTGAATGTGAAGTCTTCGTGATAAAATGCCCCTTTGCCTTTTTTGCACAGATTTGTCCCAGGGAAGCTCGTGGTTCAGGGTGGGATACTGGGTTCCTGACTGGACTCCAGCGGGTCCCTGGGGCTCTGTGGGAAGGAGCAAACATTTCTGAGTGTCTGGGCTGAATGCAGAGGACAATCCTGGGTTTTAGGTTCCGTGCTGCCCCAAAGAAGAGGTTTCTCCCTATCCCTACTCAGCGCAGCTGACTGGCCTGCATGTCATCTTCAATGAAGCGGCTGCTCAGTCACCATGTTACAGTCTTGAGTGATTCCAGCACTGGTCCATGCAAAGGAGCATTGCAATTGCAGACCAGCACTGTTTTTCTTCTTTTTCTTTTGTTTTGGGTTGATTTTTATTTCTTGGAGGCATGCTGAATACTGAGATACATCCTTGTACATCAGCTGAGCCTTGCCACCTTTTCTGTTCCAAGTGTCGTAGTCCATCCCTGACAATCTCAAGCAATATAGAGCCAAATGCAGCCTTTGGGTTTCATTCCTCTTCCCTCGCCCACCCTGGGGTCAGGAGGGGAGGTGGCAGCCTGGCCCCAGTGCCCACAGCACTGAGCCGAGGGCCACGCTGCAGTAAATACTGAGCTGGGGAGGGAGTGTGTGTATGCATGTGAGAAAGAGAAAGATTAAATTGATGCATTTCTTGAGAAAGGTGTAAGAATTTCACCTAAAAAGGGGCACATCTGCTTTGTTATTTATATTAAAACCCGATAAATTCTGTCTTTTTCTTCCTTTTTTTTTTTTTTTAAGTAAAAGGACACTGCTCATACTTACAGGGGCCAATTCTGCTTCCATTTCTCATGCCGAGTAAGTACTACTTAACTCTGCAGTTTTCTCCTTGCAGAGTAAGTAGAAGCAGCGGAATTGATCCCTCTGTGATTAAGAATCAAGTTTTTAGTCTGTTTTTTTTTTTAATTGGTAGCATTTTTTTATATTTCACTGCATTTTTTCCCCAGTTCCGTTCTGTTGTGTCCTTATTTATGTAATATACTTTAACCTTAAAAGGCGGCATGGATTCCTATGCCTTTCCTTTATTATTATTGTTATTATTTTTAAACGAAGAGATTTATTTCTAGTGTGATTTAACTGTCTACCTTCTAAGACAAGAGAACGTTTTCTTGTATTTTTACATTGTCAGATTCTATAGTTTCATAGATAATTTAACCAAATCGCTCAATGTATTATCTCTATCTCTCCGGTGGGTATAAAAGTTCTATTTTAAATTGTGTAAATACTTCAGAACTGGCTTCTTTTTCCAGACTCCCCAGCCGTGGAGTTACTTGTTTACATCAAAAAGACTGTAGAATCTCTACGCTCATGTACTGTAAATAGTGAAGTGATCTGCCTATAAATAAACGATAACATATATACTACAAAGTGGAAACAAAAACCAAAAGGAACAAGTCTGTGCTTCTAATACTTTAGCTCAAGCCTGCTCTGGGAGGAGGTGTTTTTTGCTTTGCTAAAGGTGCTCCCCTGTGTTGGCCTGGCTGGCAGTGGGACAGCTGGGACAAACTGGGGCCCAGCGGGGGGGCGAAGCCCCCAACTCACTTGCACCAACAGTGCCCTACTGCCAGAGATGCAGGAATATCCCTGGATATTGCTGCTTTAAGTGTGGCTTCTTGCAGTTTAACTCCTGCAGGAAAAACGTGGGCTGTCCTGTGGACTTTGGGAGCGGTGCCACTGCTGCAGGACCCATTGCAGAAGAAGCCTCCCCGACCAGGGAGGGTAAAAATGAAATGGGGCACGCACCTCAAATTTGCTTCAGTGGGAGTAAGAGAGCTGGATTGCAAGGAAAAGTGTGGAAAAAACTCCAGATGGTGATGCAGGAACCATGCAGTCCCCCAGTGCCAGGAGCGCAGTCCCACAGGAGCCAGCCTGTGCTCCCAGAGACACAGCCGAGGTGGCTGAACCAGCACAGGGTGTCCTGGGCATCATGGGAGCCCAGGCTGTGGAACGGATGGATGGAAGGCCAGGGCAGCTCTCCTGCAGCACCCAGCGCCCGGGAGCCCAGCACTAGCCATTGCCCAGCTCGGAAATGGTACACTGAATTTATTCGGATGATGCTGCTGGGCAGGAGGACCTGACAGGAGGAGGTCTGCAAGGTGCTGAGCTGGTTTTTCCTGCAGATTTGCACTGACTGAGGCAGCTGCCATAGACTGGTCTGTCTCTGGCACATACAAGGACTCATGGGCAGGCAGCTGCTCTCGGGGTGCCTGGTGTGGGTGCACAAGAGCAGGGTTCCTGGCTGGCAGGGCACTGGGATGGAGCAGGGGCACACAAGTGAAGGGTCTGCAGAGAGGAACAGACCCACAGCTGGGGTTTTTCCTCCCAGCCTGACCTGCGCTGCGTTTTCAGGCAGCTTCCTGGAAAATACAAGACATTGAGTATTATCCTGAAAGCAGACCTAGAAATCTAAGGGAGCTGTTGGTGAATCACAGCATCATTTCAGCAGCTCTGTTAGTCCCTGCAATTATATCCAGCCGGTTGGAAAGAAAACCAATGTGACAGTTTTCATTTTGGTGTAACTTTGTGATAAAACATCTTTTCACACAGATGGGTTCTTGCTTTTGCAGCAGTTTATGTTGCTGCTCATCGGCTCCTGGAGGGAAGGGAGGCAGTGCTATCTACTGAGCCTTGTGGGACGGGAAAGTAAGTCAGTAATGGGCTGTTGTGAACAGGGGCAGCTTCTGTTGCTGACCTTGGCTGGTTGGCAGCATGGGCAGCACATGCAATGTGGGCATAGTGGTGGTGCAGGGACAGTGTGGGCAGCAAGGGCAGTGTGGCAGTGCCCACATCTGCCTTGCTGAGGCAGCATCTGCCCTGGGCTGCACTGGCTTGGTGGGACACCCCTACCCCCAAAGGGTCCCACAGAGAGGCAGGGACACAGCAAGGCAATGCCAGGCTGACCCATGTGAAGTGCCCATTGCTTGGGACCGATTTCAGTGCCTGGCAAGCTGTCCTGGGCTGCCCTTTGGAGTTTCAGCTCCCACCTGCGCTCTGAGCAGTGGCATCCAACACTGCTCTGATGCTCCCTCCTCCCAGTACAGACCTCAGCTTCTGGGCAATGCAAGGTCTGTGCTGGGGCTCTGGGGGCCATGCTTAGAGTAACATACACATTTGCCCATCCTCTCCATCAGTCCCAGCTTGTTGCCCAGGTCCATCCAGGTGCCTTTGCAGGGAGGAATAGGGCAGGTTTAGTTTATCCACTCCCTGCCACCTCTAGACCCACTTCTCTGCACTACCACTGTAGCTGCCCAGAGTCCCAAAGGACTGCTCCCAACTTTCCTTCCCATTTCCTCCCCAGCTTTTCAGCTCCCTCACTAACACACCTGCAGCTCCTGCCTCCTGCTTGCTGTGTGCCTTTAAATACTGGTGGAGTGCCTTCCCCAGGTGCTATTGGTTCAGGGGCATGTAATCGGTGTTCCCTCTTTCCTTCTCCTCAGTCCTTGCCTGGGTGCTGTTTAATCTTTCCTATGCTGTCTCTGCCAAGTACCTTTTCAAACTCAGACTTGGATCTCTTGTGTTTCTCAGCAGTTTCCTGCAGGTAAGTAAGCACCATTCTTTCCATGCCACCTTTTCTAGCACTAACCCTGCTCCTCCAAAACCCCACCACCCTGATCCTGGGTTCATCCTGTGTGGCCATGGCTTCTCCAACGTGGCAGACTGGATGCAGGCAGCTGGGTGGAGGGATGACTTTTCCTTGCCAAGGGGAGGAGGCAGCAGCTCCCTGCTTGCAGCCAATGGTGCTTCCACTACTGGTTTCTGTTTCACTTCTCATCAGTGACTGCTGGCACTCCACCGCAGCTCGGGCTACATGGTGATGCCGTGACCAGGCTGGAGATGGACCTGACCTGTGCCATCTGCCTGGACACTTACCTTGAGCTGGTGATGCTGAGTTGTGGTCACAGGATCTGCAGGGATTGCACCCAGGAGGAGTGCCCGCAGGACCATTGCCCACTATGCCATACCCAGGCAGACCCAGAGGAGGAAAGGCCTGAAGTGCAATGTGAAGAGAAGGGGGAAAGCTTGGGACAGCAAGATGGGGTGATCCTGTGTGACTTCTGCCTTCAGGAGTCCCAGCCAGCCGTGAAGACCTGCATGAACTGCGAGGCCTCCCTCTGCCAAGCCCACCTGAGCAAGCACAACACAAAGAGCCCTCTGAAAGAGCACGTCCTGATAGAACCCTGTGAAGCTCAGGTTTTGGCTGAGAGGAGATGCCCCCAGCATGGCAGGCTGCTGGAGTGCTACTGTGTGACAGACTCTGTCTGCATCTGCATGCTGTGCTGCATCATCAGCTCCCACAAGGACCACGAGATCACCACTCTGGAGGAGGCTTTTGGCAAAGCACAGGTAACAGGCTGCCAGGACAGCCCTTAGAGCACAGATTGCACTAGGAAAACCACAGGGACCTGGGCACAGGGAGCTGCCTGCAGCACAGAGATGAAACGTTTCTTGAGGTTCAGATCTGCAGACTTGGGTTGGGGCTAAATCTCCAGCTTGGGATACTGGGCTTTTATTCCCAGTTTTGCCCTAGATTCCCTCTGGGAATACAGGGATATAAAACAAGATGTTATGAAAACTTTCTTCCCACCCTGAGAAGCCAAACCAGTGGGACCGGGTGCACGTGACTGTGCTCCTAGTCCTGGGTGCAGTTCCAAGCCGAAGGTATTTTCAGTTTCAAAATGTCTTTCCTGTGCTTGTGATTGCAGTATTTGTCCAGGGCTACAATCTTCCAGTAAACCTTTATGATTCATTTGACCTGAGAGCAAGCAATCCTATGTCCATAAAGCTGCTGGTCTCATGCACCTGTGTCCATCCTATCCTGATACCTCCCGCTGGTTATTTTTACAGGGTTTTTTTACTGAAACCCTGGAAGCAGTGAAAACCCACGAAGCTGCGCTGAATCACAGCATAGAAAACCTGCTGAAACAAGAGGAGGAAGTAAAGGTTTGTTCCAAGTCCAACCACCACTCTGGGGATGGTTGTGTGCTGGTAGCTGATAAGATAAGGTTTTCTTTTGCCCTTCCCCAGATCGCGCATTCCAAAGTGGTTTTAGTTCCTGGTGGTTTCTCAGTTATTTTCTAGGTTTTGTTTTTTTAGGGAGGATGATGAACAACTTTCTTACTTCCCTTTACTGGGAAGTACATTCTTTGTTTCCAAAGGGCATGTGAGCTTAAAAATTGCTATTAAGTCCATGCTTCCTGATTGGTAGGTGGTGGTATCTCGCACCATGCTATTGTGGTTTTATTCCTCTTTACAACAAGAAATCCCTTTAGGTTAGCCTGTGGTTCTGAGATGTTGATAGGAATTATGTTAAAAGATTGCCCCAAAATGCCTGGTTTTTGCTCCCAGCATGCCAATACCTATGTAAAAGCTCTGGAAGAGCAGTGAATTTAACACAGGTCTCCAAATCCTAGCTCATTCTGCTGAGGCAGAATTGGCACTTGTCTTCCTCCACCAGTAAAAATGATAGGACTTGAAGTCCTGGCACTGGGCAAAGGTCTGAAGACAGAACTGTACTTGGCACTTGGTACTTGTACTTCCTCACCCATCCTTAAAGGGACCAAAGACAACTAATGCAGAATATGGGAATACAGTGGAAAGTCTTCAGCAAGCATCATGCAAGCTTCACTACTTTTTCAGCTTTTTCTGGTCAGGTTGCCAGATGCTGGGGTACTTGTGTCACTTAGCCCTTCTGCTATCAATGGGACATCTTGTTTTGTTGTCACATGGACAGACACTAAGTTAGTATTTACTTCTCTGAGCCCAGAAGAGACCAGGCTCTTTTCTGAGTGAGAGTGATTGGGTTTAAATGTAAGATTCGGTTCCTAACAGCTTTGGAAGTGTTTTCTTAACAGACTGAGGAGGGCCTGCGGAGGGGTCGGCTGGAGAGCCTCTTCAAAGAGATGAGTCTGCAGCTAGGAAACAGAAAAGAAGAAGTCCTGAAAGTTCTCAGTCACAACGAGGAGCAACAGCTTTCTTGGATTCAGAAGGGGATGCAAAAACACAAAGAGGGGAAGGATGCAGCCAGCCGTGATGTACGGGAGCTGGAGGCTCTGAGAGATCAGAAAGACCTCCTTCTTTTCATCAAGGTACCTAACAGCATCTCCCTTGCCAGAGACACTCAGCTCTTGGGCTACCCTTTGCCTTTGCTATGCTAATTCTACTTTCAAACTGTCTTTTACAGGCTTTTTCAGCAATTCAGACCAGGTAAGCTCTTCCCAAGGTGGTCTACTATCGCACTACACGTTGCTTCGGGTGACTGATAGCCTAGCCTGCATGTCCTGGGCTCACTCTTTGGCATGCTGGTGGCAAACTGAGCCTGAAGAAGCCCCAGAGGCCGTGTGTGACTTTTCATATACAGCACATCTTATTTTTCTGTACCCTCTGCACCTATTCTCAAGTCCCATTCTGAGGGCAGTTCCTGAATGTTGAGGTCCCTGTATGGGCATGCAAAGGACAGATGAGCTTAGTTATCCTGAGTCATCCTCCAGCTCGCATTGCCTTCTGCTTGTAAGAAGCAAATGTGGCAGGAGCCAAACATGCAGCGCAGTCAAGAGTTTACAGAGTTCATGGCTTTTCTCCTGAGCTGTTCTCCCAGGGTCTGCCCTGCTCCTCCACCACAGCATGCACACAGGCTCCCCCAGCCCTGCATTTTGGGTTTAGCAGCTCACCTAGGGCTGTGGAAACGCAGCACATCTCATCTGCTGATGAGATCTGATCTCATCAGCATCATTAGCTGTCCCAGCATCATTAGCTGTGCCACCTCATTAGCTCCTGCTCCGAGGACGGAGGACTGCAACCGCAAACAGGATGCTAGAGTCTGTCCTGGCAAAGCTGGGCTGAGACGGCTGAGACAAGGTCCTCTATGGACAGATACTGTCCATACTTCAGCCTGCTGATGCTGAAGAGATCTGGAGTTCTGGGAGAAGACCAGTCAGAGAGGGAGTCCCTGGTAAAGCTGCAGAGAGAGGGGAGGGTGGAAGGTGCTTTCTGTGTGTCCCATCAAGGTTTGGTGTGGAGTGGGGGATGTAGTTGTTCACTCAGTGATGGGCTTGGGGATGGTTTTCTGATGCCTTCTGCTGCTCTTCTGATGTCATTCTGTATGTTTTAGGGAACACGAACCAGTTTCTAAGAATGCTGATTTAAAACCAAGGCCACCCATTATTTTGGATAAATTAACAACAGATGGTACTCTAAGGCTTTTCCAGCAATTCCTCTCAGACATGCAGTCCTTATTTAAATCACCGCCTGGTAAGTGCTCATTTCACTCTGTAATAAGAACATGGAGAAGCTAACAAAGCATATTCAGGAAAAGACTGTAGTAAACCACCAAGTACTCAAAAATAGATCTAGAAGAGCTGATTGCTAACACTTACTAGATGATCTTTAAGGTCCCTTCCAAGTCAAACTGTTCTATAGTATTCTGTGATATGACTGTATGATTATTTTCACATATGTGTACATAAAAGGATGCTTGTCCCAGGCTTCAGTGCTTTGGACATGCCTTGAACATACCCTGCTAAAATGGGTTCTAGGTAAAGAGGTATGGATGTCCTAGGACATGTATGGGAAGATTTAGAGAGAAGAATAGCAATAGCTTTTCAATCTGTAGCACCACTTCGATTCAAAGCACGGGGAAATTTGGGAACTCATCACAGCAGCGGCAGGTGGAGTTTGTCTTATGACAAAATAATCCCCTCTTTGTGTGTAAATCTACTCTTTGTGATGTCTTGTAAGACCAACGTACAGTGCTGGTGCTGTGCACAGTGGGAAGCCTGTTCAATTTAATTAGACAAAAAAAAAGGGTTCCCTAGTTATTGCTGCATGGAGGGTGCTTGAGCCCTGCCTGACAGTGAGCCTAGGGTCAAGACCAAGAGACAGCTGGGGTGGGAAGGCTCTGCCCAGAGCATGTGTGATGTGCACACCTAATTGGCTGCTACCCGTACAGCCTCGGCTATGCTAAACAGCGCACCATGCTCATGGCCACTCCCAGGCTCGGTCTTTACCATCCCTGTAAGCACAGTCCAGACCTATTCTAGCTAGAAAGCCCCAGAGCCAGGTTTTCCTCATTGTCCATGCCATCTGAGCAGTCCAGGTTAGTTGTCCAAGTCACTGCTGCTATTTGTTTCCTGAAGGAGTAACTTCCACAGAATCGAAACGCATTGAGTGCAAGGGAAGGTCTGAATAAACACATTCTGCAAATTCCCAACTGCAGAATTACCTCCTTGTGCCTGGCCATGCTAGGAAGTTTTAAGAGTTCTAGAAAACACCTTCAAATGATCCTAAGCAAATAAGCATGTATAAAATGGCTGTGCCACTGCTCACATGTTTCTCGTCTGTGGAAGTTAATCTGGGAAGTTTTTAGAAATGCCTAATGAAGCTCTGCAGGGCACTGATGGAAAATGAGAATCTCAGAGCTGCTGTCATTGGAAACACAAAGCAAGAAGACATTTTAAAATTGTGAAAGAGCAGTGTTTCTTGAAATGTGGGATCACCCCCTTTTAGAATTACGTGGGAGCAGCTAAGAGAGGTACAGAAGCACTTTCAGTTAACATGCTTTTAGTGACTTGGGTGGGTTGGACTTGAATGACTTGGATAGGATAACTTGTGTTGACTTGGATTGGGAAATCCAGCCTTCAGCAACTGGGGGATGTGTGGTATCTGTGTGTTGGTTTTCTTTCTCTACAGTTCATGAACATCTGACAACTTCAGTGTGTCAAGAAGGCAGATTTGCTTTTGGGAGCAAGGCATTCCATGTGTCCCCACGGCACCTACCCACAGTTCCCAATGTGGATGCATTAACAGCCCCTATCCCCCAATTCAAGAGCAATGAGAGCTTCTCAGAAGGCTGTCACTTCTGGGAGGTAGACACTAGCAACATGAGACACTGGATGCTTGGAATTGCTTGTCCCAGGTTTCAGTGCTATCTGGAAGCGTCTTCTCACTACCTCTCTCTGTTCCTAGATAAAACACTGATCACAGGAAAGCACTTTCCTACAGCCCTCAAAGTGATCAGGGTAGAGGTAGACTGTGGAAGAAATAGGCTGTCATTTTATAACGTGTCTGTCAAGGATGGAGATCCTACTGACAGTCTCCATCTTTTAGAGGCAGTAAGCATCCCTTTCAGCTACCCTGTCCATGCTATCTTCAAGATATTTGAAGGCTCTCTGAAGCTCCTGTAGTGATGTGGGGACAAGGTGCTGTTTTGTATTTCCAGGCGATCTATCAGGACTGCTGCTGCATGGAAGCTATGCTAAGCTGGCATATTAGAAACTGGAATTGGGGCTGCTGTGATGGCTTTATCTCTGTGAGGGCAAGGCCTCTGTGGGGTGTATCACAGCACACAGCTGCTTACCGCAAGAACTCCTGTCTTCTGTTAGTCACAATGGAAATGCTGTTAAGTTGTGCTTTTTTGCTCAGCTGTACCAAATTCTGTGTTGGCTGCATGCTATTACATCTGGTTTTTACTGAACAGCAGTTCAGTTCATAAAGAAGTTGAACTGCTACAGAACAAAGCAGCAGCAATGATGATCTTTAATGCACAACTGAAGCCATCCCGTGCAGAAGCAAATCTGGGCTGGGAGGCGAGTAGAGACTAGGTGGTAAGACATCCCGTTTCCTTTCTCTCCACTGCTGACATCCCCTGTGAGGACTCTGATAGATCATTTACCAACTTTTTTTGCATGAATTTTGGGTTTTCTTTTCACCTGTGCAAAAATCTCACAGCAAAGGGAACAATAAAGCAGAAAACTCTTGTGCTTTTATTCTGTGCCACACGGGGCCTGGATTAGTTTGTTCTTATGACTGTCTGAACACCTTGGGGAGGAAGAGATGCTATTCCTGCTTGTTCCCTGTGGTTCTACTGTCTTCAGAACAAGCGAAGGTATTTGCATTAAGAGGTCCAGGCAGGAGCTCTTCAACCTAGCAGAGGCAGTGAATGACCTCATGGGACACTACAGTTTTATGTGACAAAAGAAATCCTTGTTCAGTCTTAGAAGAAAGCAGATGTGCTTTATCTTTTGTATTTTATACACCAAAATGATAGGGAAAACCATGCAGGCAGAGTCGGGTCTCTCAAAGGCACCTGCAGTGGCTGCTGCTCTGCCTGGTCTCGGGCGGTACGTGTGCAGAAGGTAAGCAAGGCTTCGACATGGTGCGGGGACATTCCTATCCTACAGTGCCTTTACCAGCGCCCATTTCCCTGTGGCTGCAGGTACAAGACCAGCACCAACACCTGTCCCCTGAGTTCTCCCTGCTTTACCTTTAGGGCAGCACCTGTAACCGTTGCGGAGCAGAACCAGAGCAGAGGGAACCCCTGGCTCACTCACGCTCTTCTCACCCAGAGCTTACTACCTCGCTGCCCCTGCCAGGAGCCGGATCTCCCCGGGAGAGCCGAGCGCGGCAGAGCAGCCCCATCCCCTGCCAGCCTGCTGCGGGCTCGCACATGGAGCGGTGCCCCGAGGGTGAGGGCAGCGGCTGCCACCGCTTACGGGAGCGGTTTGGGGGTGGAGCCTGGGATGGAGGAGGAGAGGAGGGCAAAGGGGAAGCACTCGCAGCCTTAGGGCTGAGCCTCCGACCGGGCACGGTGCCGAGCACCCCCGCGTAGTTTCGTTTCTCGCAGACCGGCCAAGGCGTCATGCCCGCTGCCTTGCAAGACCTCGGGAAGAAGCCGGAAGGGGTGCCTGCATGGAGGACGAGCTCAGCTGCCCCCTCTGCCAGTGTCTGTACAGGAACCCAGCGCTGCTGCGCTGCGGTCACAGCTTCTGCAAACACTGCATCAACCAGGTGCTTGATGGCCAGCAGCAATCCAAGGCCCCTTACTCCTGCCCCATATGCAGGCACCAGCTGGGCCCATCCCGGAGCTGCAGAAGAATTTCCAGCTGTGCAGCATCGTAGAGGCGTTTACGGCTACTTCCGAAGGGCAACAGGGCTTGAGCTCTGCAGGGGAGAAGGAAGAGGTTCCCTGTGACTTCTGCCTGGATCCGCCGAAGTCGGCGGTGCAGACCTGCCTGGCCTGCGATGCGTCTTTGTGCCAGGCCCATGTGAACAAACACAACACCAAGGCTTCCCGTAAGGACCACATCCTGGTGGAGGTGGGCGCTGACGCTGCTGTGCCAGAGAGGAGGTGCCTGGAGCACGGCAGGCGGCTGGAGTTGTACTGCCAGGACGAGGGGCAGTACATCTGCATGCTCTGCTCCATCGTGGCGTGCCACAGGGGCCACAGCATCATCACCCTGAAGGAGACCTATGACAAGAGGCTGGTAAGGCGATCTCCCCATGGTCCCTGCGGGGACTGCTCCAAACTCCTGACCTGGAGGAAGAAGAGGGGAAGCCACAGGAAGGGCAACAAGGCTTTCTTGCTCTGGAAGGGGGACGGGGTGCGAGGGCAGGAATTTGCTTTTCATTTCCTCCCTTGTGTTGCCAAAGCAGCCTGACAAGCTCAGCTCAGGCAGTACAGCAGAGATGGGTATTTGGGGCTGACCAAATCTTGCAGTGTGTGGTGACATGGGACAGCGAGCAAGAGGCAGGGCTTTGCTGTCCAGCACTGCCCCGGTGAGTGCCCATGGTGTGCTGTCCGTGTGGCTACAGACTGCCACTCACATGGCATTCCTGGCTGGGACTGAAACGTATTCCTGTAGGGATTACGAAGTCTCTTCTTCCACAGAGCCCCCTTCCCAACTTTGGGTTGGGAAACAGGCCTTCCCACTCAAGTCGCTTCCCTCCATCTCCCTCCTCCCACTGCCCTTATTTTGCAGAGCAAGTGTCCCCGTGGAGATGTGGGGGCTCGGTGTCCTTGCCTTTGAGTCCAGCTGCATCTATGAAATGCCCCAGAATCAGCTGAGACTGAGGGGTGAAACGCATTTGCTACGCTCACTCACTGCCTTGCGTTTGAAATGTCGGGGCTCAATACAGAGCCCAAGCAAAACACCCTGCAGGAACCCAAGCACATGGCCATGAAACGCCTGGCTTGCTCTGGACCTCAGGACAGGTCCCAGCCTCTTCAGGGATTAGCAGGAAGCATCCTTTGCACTTTGAACTAACTTTCTTCCCCAAGTTACATACAAGTAGTTCAGGGCTGCCAAACAGAAGTGGGCTGTGTATGACAGCAACTATTTCCTTCATCCCTGGAGCAAGTAAAGGAGCAAAACTGCCCTGTCTATGGGGAGTCATCTGCAGGGTAAGCTGAGATCACAGCTGCATGTTCCTGTTGGGTTTGTGTTTGGTTTCAACAAACAAACAAATGAACTCCCAGAAAACTCAGGGCAATGGGGAACGCAGCTCTTCAGAAGGCATCATAAAAGGGTTTTGGTGCAATAAACGTCAGTCAAATTTCATCAAGAAATGATGTCTTTCATTCTGCTAGGGTGAACTCTCAGACCTCATGACAAGGCTGCAGGAACGTAAAACAGCTTTAGCTACTGCCCTAGGAGAGCTTCAGAAAGGCGAGAACCACCTCAAGGTTGGTACCCAGATCATCACTAATTCAGAGAATTTTTCCTCCACCATTTCCCAGCAGTATGTGATGGCAGCTCTACTGCTAGAAGCAGATTCATAGAAATAGTCCAAAATAGAGAAAACAGTGGTATAAGAAACTGCCAACCTTTCTCACAGCCTCCCAGCATAGCTCTAGAGGAAGAACCAGCTGGGAGACTCCACCATTTATTGCGGCTGCACAGGCCAGGAGTGGCAGACCACAGACTGCACATCACTATGGGGTTTCTTTAAAGTTTTCTACCTGCTGAATGAAAGAAAACCAATTTGAGTTTACAAGTGGAATTTCCGGTGCGTGCCGATACAGTTCTCACATTGCTAACTGGATTTTATCTGATTTTGTTACTGTATCAGGATTAATATTCATAACCTTCTGTTTAGTCAGATAGTCTAAGCAAATGCTTATTGTCCACTTCCTCCTAAAGCCAGTGCAAAGGACAGATAAAATCCTAATTAATTAATAGAGACACTAAGCTGAAATGAGCTAGCGCACCATTCTGAGCCAGTGCACCATTTTCTCATCTGCTCATTTAGAACAATACAAAAACAGTGACTTCTCAGCTGCAAAAGCTGTTTGAAGAGATGAGCAATGATAATTGAGAAAGAGAAGACGATCCTGGGTGACATTCAATCTAATGAGAAAAAACAACTGGCAGATATTACCAAAGTGAAGCAGGAAATGGAACAGAAGAGAGATGAGGCTGCGCAGCATCTTCAGTCTTTGCAGAAGATGAGAGAGCAACCAGATATGTTCCTCTTTGTCAAAGTAAGCAGTGGTATTCTGTTTTTCTTCATGAATATGCCTGTTTCTCAGCCAGGTGCCTTGTCTGGAAATCATACTAACGATTTTTTTTCCTTTCTTTTGGCAATGCTATTTGCAGGAATTTAAACAGGCCAAGGACAGGTATGTTCCACCTGAAAACACTTGCTTTCTTCTTTACAAAAATATGGTGTTGATAACTGGAATCAAACCCCACTGCCTGTGCCCCTCTGTCCTGGCACCCTGCGCTGCAAAGCTGCTCCCTGCTCCAGCTGAGCCAGAGGGCACCACGTCCACACAATTAATGCGAATGGAGAGGTATCTGCCTGCTGTTCCAGTGGTCCATTTCAGTTTCCTTGGCAGCTACATGGCTGCTGGGTTCTGATGAAAACCACTGGCTTGTATTACCAGAATAACATTTTTATCACAGATGAAGCCCATAGGGTTCAGTTCACAGAAGCACTCCTGGGTGTGTGTTGGTGACACTCCTGCACCTAAGTCCCAGGAAATAGCCGTCACTGCAAAGGTAACTGGCTCATTCCCCACTGAGTTTTGCTTTTGCTCCTGGGCAAGCTTAATATCAAGACATATTTATTATCCCTTCCCTTGAAAGTGATATATTTAATTTCTAATTTATCACTTCCTAATTGATGCCTGGGTGTCAGGCTGTAATTCAGTGGTACAAAACCACACCAACTTACAGATCCACAAGAGATTTTGCTGCAGCACTGAAGTGCCCAGCTGCATGAAGAGCTAGCTCAAACACCTAGCTGGATTTGAAGATGTCATCTTTATAACTTGTACAAATTAAAGCTGAGTTTGAACTTGGATTGTAAGGGTAACTTTGAATCACCATGTACCTAGGGGCTGTGCTGGCAGCAGCACAATCCATTACTCACAGCTGTGCCACAAGTCAAAATCTAGCCTGTGGGATCAAAGTCATTTTCCAGAAGCCTGGACACCATTTAATATGTTTGGCATTTTCCTTCTATCACGACAGTGGTTGTGCTAGAACAGTAAGAGCCTGCCTGCAGCAGGTCAGAGCACTGTTGGCACAAGAGTACTAGCAAAATGCCTCCCCGTTTCTCATTTCCAGCATTTGAAAATCCCTGTTCAGGTTTGGAAAGCAGAAGTTACTGCCAAATATACAAATATAACAATTGCAACTCACTTAACCTTATCAGAGAGCTGCTTACTTCATACTTCATGTTGCCAAAGCACCCTTCTCTTTGTAGAGTCCTTTCTAACAAAGGAGTTTGTTAACTTTCAATGCTAAATGTTTTTCCTTGGTGAAATGACTGACTGTGCCCTAGGATTGTCAGTAAGAATTTCAGCATCAGCACGATGTACATGATGATGGTGCAGCTGGATGAGGCCACAATTAACTGCTATCAACGCTTAACTTGGGACTTCATGAGAAACCTGGACTCGGCGCTGCAAACCCTGCAGGGTGAGTGATCTGACCCCAAGCGGAAAGCAACAAGCGATGGGTGGCTGATGGGCACTGAATGATGGCATGTGTGTGCTCTTGAGGGGGCTGACAAGGATTCCAATGGGATCTTGGGACTATTGAAGTGGGGAGGGCAAAGAGGACAGAAAAACTTGTTTCTGGGGATAACAAGGAAGAGGTCCACTCCTAACTAGCATAAGGCTAGCTCCTTTTCATTTATCCACTCCTACCCCCATCTAGTCTGTCCCCAGCCATGAGATCTGAATGCATTGGCATTGCTTGCTTTGTAAAACACTCTTCTTGAGCTTTCTTAGGTAAACTCGCCAAACAAATTTGGTGGACCAGGTAAATCCTTTTCTTTACTTACAAAAATGTTCCCTGCAAATTTTTCCAGCAGTTATTCATTTAAGGACTGTGTGGCCTGTGCTCCTCTGCATCAGTGTCAAGGAGAGCAGAGTCTAGAAGGCTGTCCCTCATCTCAAAAGGGGAAGCCTCTTACTTCATTATTAGTAAGATGTGATTTGTGTTTTACAAGGCACTAACATTCAATCTTGTTTCTTTACAGTTAAGCTTCAGACACTGATAACTGCAAAGCGTAAGTGTTCAAAAAATACTAGTTATTCCTCAGGACTCTGGCCAGGGGCTGAGTCTTGCAGAGAAAATCTCTCACCTAAAAATGTGAGTGGCGTTTTGTTGCATGCCTATCCTCTCCTAGCCAGGGGTGAGGCCAGCAGGCAAGCAGCCTCAGAAACACTTCCCAAAATCTGAAGTGGGCAGAAATCTCTGGGAACTCACCAGAGAAATCATCCCTCTTGAGCCTGAGGGAGAGACTGGGTTTGCTTCAGCACTCAGTAAAAGCCTGAGCCTTCCCGAGGGAAGGACTGTGGAGGGGTTCCCCCCAACTGAGCAGGAGCCGGAGCAAACCCAGTGCCTGAAAGGATCCCCACACAATTCCAAATGCTGCAGGAGATACTAAATCTGTAAACAGCATTTCTCCTCAGGCTAGCTCAGTGCTCAAATAGATTTCTGCTGCCTACAGTGGTGCATCTTTTCTACAAGCTTGTTTGAAGAAATATTATTTAGAAGTTATTTGATTTTTTAATAGATATTTTTATTTGTGGCAACTAACCCCACCTTGTTTGTTTTTTTTTTCCCCAGTAACTGAATTAGCT
Organism: Pezoporus wallicus; assembly: GCF_028554395.1. Lineage (NCBI taxonomy): Eukaryota > Metazoa > Chordata > Aves > Psittaciformes > Psittacidae > Pezoporus > Pezoporus wallicus. The sequence goes on from NW_026638191.1 coordinate 936,720, forward strand.
TATAAAATATGGAGCAGAGAAGCAGCACAAAAAGCAGGTAAGCGATTAAATGGAGTTTTAGTTACGCAGCACAGCTTAACCATACAGTTGTTTTTATTTAGAATTATGGAACTGATTAGACTGGAAGAAATCCCTTTAAGATCAAGTCCAACTGCTAACCCTGCCCTGCCAAGCCCACCACTAAACCATGTCCCTGAACATCACATCTGTTAAATACCTCCAGGAATGGTGACTGCACCACTTCCCTGGACAGCCTGATCCAGTGCCTGATAACCCTTTTGCTGAAGAAATATTTCCTAATATCCAGTCTAAACCTCCCCTGGCACAACTTGAGGCCATTTTCTCTTTTCCTATCTCTTGGTAACTGGGAGAAGAGATGGACCTTGCTACATCCTCCTTTCAAGTGGTTGTAGAGAGCGGTAAGGTTTCCTCTGAGCCTCCTTTTCTCCAGACTAAACAACCCCACTTCCCTCAGCTGCTCCTCATAAGACTTGTGTGTTTGACCCTTCACCACTAAACATAATGCCAGCCTCAAATCTAGAGGTATATTTTTAAATCAGTGTACGTGGTCATTTATTTGTCTTGTGAGCTCAATCATCTACAGACATACTAATGTCTGTGTTCTATACAGATCCAGACAGCTACTTAAAACAGGGAGGGGGAAGAAAAGAAATATTTTTCTGAGGAAATGCAATGCTGTACTTGAAAGCAACTTATCAAATATGTTATTAACATAGCAATAAAATACTACTTTATTAGTACAGTAAGTGAAACTTTTCAATCTTGTGTATTCCTGCAGCACAAATGGCACTGCCAAGCCCACTATACTTCAGAAGGCAGACCACAGGATCAGAGTCTCACAGACCTGCTGGGAATGAATGGGACTTTTGGACATCATCTAGTCCAAACCCCCTGTACAACACAGGGGTACTGAGAGCAGGTTACACAGGATTGCATCCAGGTGCATCCGAGGAGGAAACATTCCACGACCCGTACCAGTGACCTTCCTTCCTCAACATGAACTACATGGATTGTCCCAATTTATCCTGAAGTAAGAGAGATGGAAAGAAAAAGTTAAATATTGTCAAAATGTCCTCTTCCCATGGGGACTTGCCAAGTGTCTTGACCTCCCCTGCATGCCTGCTTTGAAAGCAATTCTGTAGCATGTGCAGATTGAGAAAAGAAGTGCTAAGAATTAACACGAACATAAGAAAATCTCCACCTGCTGCTGGCTTCCAAACTGTGAACTATATAATCTCATGGTACTAATGATACTTGTGTACTATTAATGATGTCTATTACTACTACTATTAATACTGTCATTATGTGGTTAGATAACCAAAGAAATGGCTAAAGATACCGATAAGCAAGGCTGGCTGATTTTATACCATTGCTAGAAATTAATTGTTGAGAGCACTGTTTGCAGATGGCTGCAGTAGAAAACTGTTCAGGACAATGCTGCCAATTTAACACAAAGGATCTTTGTGGCAAATAATTACTTATCTTTGTATGAGTCAGCATCCAAGCCACATTTTAACACTTCTACAGAGCGCACAAAGAGCCATGCAAAATACCACAGTCACTAGTGTATGAAGGTGCTTTGCTGGCCACATCTCCATATGTACAGATGTTATTTTTTAATCAAGCACATGCTGTGTGTTCCAGATGTAGCCCTTATTTCACATACCAACTTCACTGAAGGATTTCACGGACACTCCCAGGCAGGTAGGCTCACTCCTTGTTGCTGTAGGCTGCTCTGTTCCTAGCTGTGGTTCAGATCCAACATAGAGGTTCACAACCTGGGTGGTTTTTCTCCAAATGATAAAAATATTCTACTGCAAACCAGGGTTGCCAACATAAGCATTTTTAAGAAATCAAGGCTAAAGTTCAGGGTACTTCATATAAGTTAGGATTCATGGCCCTGACTCTATTCTGTCACTTGTGATAATCTACATATATCTAATCGCAGAGATTAAAAGCAATAAACTCAGCAAAATCCATCTCAGATTTAGAGTAACACCTCTCTTCATGGTTTAAATGGACTCACCAAGCTGTAATGGATCCGCAGCCCTTTCTCTGCCGCACACATCAATTGTCAGTGTAACAGAAAGCACGTGGCCAAATTTGGGGAGCTCAGCAGTAGCTCAAGGTGACTTTGCAAGTATTCCCTACTGCTCAAAGCCAGTGAGACATGAAGGACAGCTGCTGTCACTCAGATGAGGCAAAAAGAATGAGCCTGTCCTTTGGCACTTTTATGACCTGGGCTCCTCTCTGGCTGCAAGGTAGTTATTTCATTCTAGGTGAAGGAGCCATGACCAGGCAATGCAGTTCAGTGCTGCTGCTGCAGGCAGCAAGTTACTGCACTGCTGCAAATCACTAGAGTCAGAGATTTACTTGATGGTATTTTAAGTCACACTCCCATCCTACGTTGAGGACACGTGGGAAATGTCAGTACTTCTGTCACCCTTTCTAAAACATCAGTTTAGCATTTCCTCAGTGAAACCTGCATTACAAACGTATTCCTGTGCCTCCAGCTACAGACTGCTGTGGGTGAACTGGAACACCACTCTTGCCTTCACTAGATAAAAGGACAGGGTGGCTGGCAGCAGGGTGCTGATTCCTGTGCTCCCAGGCAGGTGTCCTCACCAGTGTGTTCCTAGATGTACGGTTACCCCCTTGCCTGCAAGAGATGTTCACTTTTTAACACCATTTCTGACAGCCTTTGAGAAGCAGTGATGATACTTTTTTCCCCAGGGAGGATAAGGTACTGATTTCACCTTTCCTGCAACGCCATCAGCTGCCAGAATCTCTAAGCCCCTGGTAGAAATGTCTGTGACCTGTTTAGAGGAAGGTCCTCCCAGAAACCTTAGCCACGGACGAACATCCAGTTCTCAGGAACGGAGTTACATTCCCAAGAGCCTCTCAGAAGGGCTGGGAGCAGTCGAGAAGGGAGTATGTCTGCAGCAGGCTGGGCCAGGCTGTTTGTGCCCTCAGAAGAGCTCTGCAGCCCTCCTAGACAGTTGTAATGCTGCCTTTGAAGTGTCAATCACACATAATACAGTATTACACTAAAGCTGAAGTACTCAGCATAACTAAACCCCAGGACCAATGGGACTTATTGACCAAAGCAAAGACAATAACTGGATGGCTGGAACTTGCCTAGCATCTAATTTGGAGTGAAAAGTGCAGGTAGCTCTTCCCTGCTAGGCTTATCGGACTCAGATTTGGGGCTGATGTGAATACTTGCCCAAACATAGTAAAAGAAGGTGGCTATTGAGGCAAAATTGATGTGATTGAGGAGATAAGGACTTTATAATCACTGCTAGAGGCCAAAAGCAAAGGGTTTCATTTCAAGCAGATTGGAAAAAATACATTTTTTTAATACTGCTGCAGGATCAAAAAGCTTTTGGATGAAATTAGTATCTAGGAAGGTAGATTTTCTGAGTTAGATACTAAGCTGATGGTGCAGTTTATTTTCCCCATACATTTGCCTGCTATAGTATTAGCAAAGATAGACTCCTCTGAGTTTGAGACATCATCTGAGTGATGAAGCAGAGCTGGAAGCCTGGAAAGGGCTGAGAAGAGCCATTGCAGAGGGGTTTTATTGATGGATCAGAGGGTGATAATAACACTGTCCTGTGCAGCCCCTAGAGCTCTGCTGGAGGACCAGGGCACAGTGGGGCTGTACGAGAGCTGCAGTGCAGGGTGAGAGGGCAAGGTGGGAGGGCTTCCCTGGGTGGGAGGAGCCGGGATGCACCGGAATATGTGCCCAGGGGGACAAAAGGGAGCCTTCTTCCACAATTATTTCGTATTCTGAGGAACTGCCCTCTGCAGATTTGCTGTTCTAAAGGTGACAGGGCAATGTGGTGAACGGAGCAGCAGTCTGACAGGCTGACTAAGCGGGACAGGCAGATGGCACGTGTGTTTATGTGTCAGCAAGCCCCAGCTCGCTGTTCCTTGGCAGGAGATTCTGGAGCATGAGGAGCCCCAGAGGCACATTTCTCCAAGGCCAAAGGTCCCCTAAATGCAGAAATACACTAACCACAAAGCTTAACGTACATCAGGAAGAGGAAGGCAGTTGGAAGTTAAATGACAGAGTTATCTTAAATATTTACTTGTATTTTTCCCCCCACTTTTTAACAAATCATCATACAGTAAAAAGAAAAAATAATAGCAGTGAAAGAAAAAAAAAATAACTGATTCTGGAAAATCAGTGCTTAGGAATTTTTTTAATATGTTATTTGTGCTCCAAGAAGATATTATTTCCCTTTTTCTTCCATGAAGACATGAGGTATTAGATGATCCAGGCTGTTCCACAGCCAGTGCCTCTAGAACAATGAAAATGCTGTGACACTCATTGCTTGGTTTTGAGGGTTTTTATCAGGTTTGTGCAGGGTCCCTACACAGAAGGCTCCTCTTAAGGCTTTCAACACAGATCTCACTCCTCACAAGGATTCCCTCTGGTAGTCTTTTGAGTCACCACCCACTTAAAACTCAATTAAAACTCATGTGGAAGTCCCTAAGAGGACTGGGAAGTCAGAGCCACTGGTGCTGGGTAACCAGGGGAGAGGGAGTGAGCTGTTTTACTTCCTTTGCAACTTGCCTGTGGTACTTAGCATGACATCTGGTGAAACCCTTGTGGAGGGGGTACGTGTTTGCTTACAGCTGGAAATATTGCGTATTTCTACAGCAAGATTTATAGCACTTGTCTGACACCGAAAGAACGGGCAGGAATTCTGCAGGCTCGAAGTTGGTCTGGATTTCTCTGCCCATGTATTAATGGGCTTTTTGGCAGCTCAGGGTTCCACCTGAAATGTAAATATTAGGCACTATTCGATTTCAGAGGATGTCTGCTTTGCCGTGCAAGTGCCGAAGGACCGGCAGGAGAGACTGGGCAGGGCCCCTCTGCCCTTGAACCTCCAGTGCAGAGATAAAAGGAGAGCACTGAACAAAAACCTGGTGTTTCCAATACCAGCATTGTCCAAGTTCCTCTGCCCTTCCCAGTTGGAAGTACTCCCAGACACCGGAGCAACTAACACAAAGGGACTTTGAAGACTCTTTTTAAATGAATAGTAATGGTTTCCCAAAGGGAAATTAGACCGTTTTCCCAGAAATTGTTATGGTTTCCCTATCTGTATCAGTTTAAGGTCATTTTACCTCCAGTTACCACCACATACCTCATCTTTCAACTCAGAAGAGTGAGAACAACTTAATGAACTGAACCACGGGCTCTTCACTGCAGTTCCTCTGTTTTTTTCATTCCAGGTGGTTGTTTTGTGGGGTAGGGAGCAGGACCAGTGAGTCGCCCTCAGCACCAGCCTTCCTCAGCCCGCTCCTAATTCGGAGCACACTTGGTATTAATTACACGATAAAAAGTGACGCTCGGGAGCGGCCTCGGAAGTTGGGTCCTGCCTGCTCCGCTGGGCCTCCTCCTGGCCCGCCCCGGGCAGCGAGGGGCGCGGCGGGGCCGGCTCGGCCCTTCCCTTCCCGATCCCTCACAGGGAGGCGGGCGAGGGGCAGGGCTGGGGCGGTGCTACCGAGGCGCCGGCAGCCGCTGCGGCCGCTCGGTAGGTCGGGGAGTCCCGCCCGCCCGCCTGAGGTCTGCCCGGAGCCGCCGGCGGCCCGCAGTGAGTGGGCGCTGTGAAGCGAGGGAGGCGTGCGGGGTGGTGCGGGATAGCGGGACAGGGCGCGGGTGGCAGGGCCATGGCGGCGGTGGGGTCTGGGTGCGGGCCCGGCCCGGCTCGGCTTCCCGGGGAGGGGGCTCCACTCGGACCCCGCTTTACGGAGCGGCTCGCCCGGCAGTGGCTCGAAAGAGGGAAATGGCAATGAAAGCCGGGGGCCGGGAGGGGAGGTCTCGCTGCAGGGGTGGGGGTGTGAGCCCGCGGCGCCCCTGCGTGCGAGGGAAGTGATGTTGAGACCGACAGGATGAAACTGAACGTTGTGCGAAAGCTTCCCTTTCGCTGTCCTGCGAGCTCCGACGTTGGCTTCCAAAGTGATACACGGGCTCTCAGGCAGAGCAACCCCCAAACAAAACAATTCCAGGAGTATCAAAAGCGCGTGGGTTCCTTCTTGCAGGTTTTAGAGTCTAAAACCCCACGTTTTTAAGCGCTCTTCACTCCAGTGCGAACCCTGTGCATGGCGGAGCCGGACGGGTCTCCCGCACAACCCCCTGCCGCGCCAGCGCTGCTCCCCTCGCCGCTGCCAGCGTGGCGTGCTGAGGGCTGGCAGCCGCTGCCCCTGGGGCAGCCCGAACAAAGCTCCCCAGTGTTTTATCTTGGGTAGCTAACGGTAAGGGCGGGAGGAGTGGCCTGGCTTGGAAATTACTTGCTGAAAATAAGAGTTAGCAAACTCCATAGCAGAGTGGGTTTGGTTGGGGACTGCTGGCGTGCTGTGCGAGGCGGCAGCCGGTATCTCACAGAGAGATCCGCCCCGGACAGGACATGGTATCCGTCACGCTCGATGTGCAGTCTCAGGGAGGGCAGGCTGCGAGCGGGGCTGTTGATTTCCACAGGACCTTCCCGAACAGGCTGGTGGCTCTGTAAGGCTGGTGAGTGGCTTTACTGCTGCTGCTGAGCAGGAGAGCTGAGCTTGAAGTAGGAGATTGGATATTTCACACAAACAAAGTTTTATTGCTTGGCTTTGTTGGTTTTCCCTCTTGAGTTAATGACTGGGGATTACTGTGCCGACAGTAGGGTAGCTCTGTGCCCAGTGTGTTGCTTAAATGTGGTGTGGTCTGTGTTTTATGGTTCTTGGTGTTCATACGATTCAAAGTCTCTGGTTGAGATACATGTTTGCAGCTTGGATGTTTTGTTGGAGGATGTTAAGGGTTTTGTCATAAGCCTGAGCTTTCTTCCAGGGTACATCAGTGTTATTGCAGTGCTTATCCCAGTGTTCTTATGGCAGTATTGAATTTCCTTGTTGCTCCACAGTAGTTAAGAGATTATTTGGGAAAGGCTCTTGTCCAGCAACAGTAACAGCAGAGATTTAGTTTCCAGAGTGGTGTGATACGCTTTCCTTTTATGCTCCTAGGGTGAGATTTCCTGAGGACTCAGAGGTAGTAGTCCTTATGTGGAGCTTGGATTTCTGATTCAACTGCTTCTCCTTTACATCTCTTCCAAAATTATTCATCTCTCTAGATTGTATGCTTACTCCTTAGTTTTTAAGTGCATGCTTAAAAGTACATGCAGCTTCCTGTGTCTGGCAAGTGGGTGGGGGTCCCATACAGAGGGGATTCATGCGCATGAAATTTGGGAAAGTAATCTGGCAAACCGTGTTATGGAAAGAACACTCTTGATTTAGTTTCTACTCTTAAATGCTCGCATATTAAGTGCATAATATGTTATTTCAGCAGGTGAGTCAGATTCACAATCTGTTTTCTAGCTGTCAGGGTGACTGTGAGCTGAGATGGAGAAAAGAAGTCTGAGCCAGCAAGGCCCTTTGCTCCAGGTAGTGTTTTCCCAAAGGCAGGTGCTAGGTTTCCTCTGCTGTGTCATGGTGTCAATAAGAAAGGGCCAGATGGGATCCATAAGTAGTCAAAAGTCATTATATACCAAGAATGCAGTACCTTACCATATCTGTATTTTATGGTAGTCACTTGATAAGAGAGATGTACTGGAAATTTTCTTCAGGTCTGTGTTGTAGTCTTTTACTTTATGTCTTAAATAAGGCTTTGTGGCAATTGGACACCCCTTGAAGATCTTACTCGGGGCAAAAGGAGCTTATAAAAGTGCATTGTAGGCACACAGATTAGTTACGTATAAATAGCATCTTTGAAAGGGAAAAACAGAGTAGCTCCCTTTCCAACTTAAATATACAAAATCTCCTTCAGTGTACTGAACCAAAGGGTGTTTGTTTGGAGTTTTTGGCAAGAACAAAACCCAGTTTTACTTGGCAAGTTTGGGCTAAGCGGTTACAGAAGTAATACAGAGCAACACTCTCAGGATGAAACGGGTGTTGGAAATGGTGTCATTTCCCGGTGTCCCGACATTGTGAGAGGCTGTGCAATGAAAGACCCTTTTCATGCCACAAAGAGAAAGTTGTCATGCAGGTCAAAGATCCAGTGTATGCTCGGAGTTTAGTAGCCAAGAAGAATGCTACTTAGAACATTTCTCTACTGTTTAGACATAACTGAGGAAGAACTGGGTATATGCAGATGTTTTACAGCACTGCCCAGAACTGAACTGAACTATCTGGGGTTTGTGGTGGTGTTCCCTGACATGGTAAGAAAAAAATCCTATGTTTGAGTGAGCTGTCTACAAGTTCTGGGTGAGGGATAGGGGAATCAGAATTTCCATTACTAAGATGCTAGAAAACAAACTCATTCAAGCAATTTGCTACTGTCCTGGGTTCAGCAGGCTTAAACCACAACAGCTACACAAGAAATAGCCTGGGGTGAATTTTTCCCTCAGCTTTTACAGTATTGATTTGCTGAGCTTTGGGTGAGAAGCTTTTTGATTTGTAACTCTGCTTGTGAAATGAGTAAAACTGCTTGAGTAAAGACAACTACAGAATGTGCTTATGCAGAGTAGTGCAGACATGTGCTTTCATTCACTATGTTCACTTCATTTACCCTGTGTAGCATTCGCTTTTTCTTGTAAGTGCTATAAATAATCCCTGCAATTATATACAGGGGAGTGAGATTAGTAACCTAGGAGGTAGGGATGGGTTCTCTTCCATATGAGTTTCTTGTGGGATCTTGGTATGTAATTTCTTGCACTGCGTATTTCATAGAATAGGTGAGGTTGGAAAAGACCTTTAAGATCATCAGGTCCAGCCTTCACCTGAGGTTTCCTCTCAGATATTAATTCTTCATATGGCTCTTTGAGCCCATAGTTATTCTAAAACACATTAAAGATGCTGAATCAGAAGGCATTAGCCAAGGGACAGTCATCATTTATAAGGTGTCTGTAGGTATGTGATCCAGTAATTCTGTATGTAAGGCTGCGAGATTACAGTTTGGAATAATAAAGAAGGCATGCAGGCAAAACCAAAGCTGTCTTCTCTTACCTTCTGTTGCACTAGGTGATTGACTTGTCTAACAAGAACAGACACAGAGGCATAAATGCATGGGAAAATTTAGCCTGAAAAATGTGTTGTTTTTTTGTTTTGTTTTTTTGAGTTCTGGGTGAACTTACCCTTGCATCCAGAGCTGTTGGTTCTCCAAGTTGTAAGGGTCAGGATGAAAGGAAGACCACAGATACCAGAAACAGGACTTGAGTTCAGACTATGGAATTGTCCATTTAGGTCTCACCTAATCCAGTAAAGCATTAAACCTTTATTTTTGGAGTGTGACTTTCCTTAAAGCAGCTCCTCTGCCCGTGCTCAGAACAGCATGCACAAAGAGGAACGTGCTCTGCAGTTGTTGTGCTTAGAGCTGTTTGCAGCTTTCCCATTTGCAGACCACCTTGCAGACCCCATGCATGTGGTTCAGATGAATTAGGCATGGAGTTGGAGATATGGCACAGGGCAGGAGCTGAAGGAAAGCACTGATGCACTACCAGATGTGGAAAATGAAAGGTGGGCATTTAATCAAGTATCTTGCACAGAGCATGAGGCCTGGTAATGCTGTTCGGCCTGCCCTGTGCATCATACAGAATCTGATATCATACCAGGAAGGCATAAAGCCTTTCTTACACAGAAAATCCATCCCTGGTGGTGCCATCATGCTATTCACAGTTTTGGAGCCTGGGAGGTCTCTGTGCACAGCACAGCTCCTTTTCAGTGCAGTCCAGCAGCAGGCTAGCCGAGTGAGCTGCGTTTGGTTGGTTGTAAGGGTTCAGGAACTTACCCACCAGTCACTTGCTGTCTCTGTATCTGAAGTGAATAAAAACGCTGTTTGGGAGTCCCAGTCTGCAGCAGCAGATAGAATGCCTCTGGTATTTTCTGTTGCGTATCTATCAGCATCAACCCTGTCTGTTGACTTTAGATAGCTGTCTGCACACTGTGACCTGGTAGCTCTAGTGAGAAGTATGTGACAATGTAAAGTGGAAGAGTTGGTTTACTTGGGTTGAATTGCTTAATATTTAGAAGGCTGTTCTAGAAATCTCTGAATATTTTTATCTGAAAAGAGAAGCCAGTCTAAATGTTAAGTATTGCAGCTGCTTCTGCTCTGGTGTGTATTCCTTTGATATGGTTAGGATCATTTGCTTAGGTTGTTTCAAGACAGTAAGAACTTGGGTTGATATTGTCTTTCTAGCCAAAAGAGCTGTAGGTAGTTAATCTCGGTTTGAGCTAGCAGGCTGCTGGAAGCGTGGCTGTGTGTAAACCATCGTGTAGGGCTGATGCAGGGCACTTTGGATATGACAGCGTCAGACCTGGAAAGAGAGAATGAAAATTGTACCCTCCAGCCAGCTAAACTGAGGTCTAAAAGAAGACATTTCCTCTCTGAGTAACTGTAGGATCAGTGCCTTGTAATAGGCTGACTGCAGGAGAAACTGGTGGGTAAGTGTCATGCTAAAACTCACTTCTCTCACTTCTCCTCTCATGCTTTTGTGAGACTTACCCTGAAAAGATAGTAGCAGGGAATGTACTGTAGCTACTTGTGAAATGGTGATTAAGTGAACCAATTTTAAGCTGTGGCATCCTCAGCACTGCTAGCTCCAGTACTGATTTGGTAATTAAGTGGTAAACATTGCGTAGAACATTAATTTGGCTGATGTTTGCACTGCACAAAGGTGTAGTCAGCACATAAGGGATATGTTGTTTATTAGCACTCCAGGGCTGAGGCAGTATTGCAAAGGGAAGCCTGGGAGTTAGACTTTTCAGGGTACTGCTGCTGTCTCTGGCCTTGACCTCCACTGTAGCACCAGGTCAATGGGATTCTGGCTGAGTTTTACCGACTTCAACATACAAGTAGTAGCAGGTATTGCAGCTGAAAGAGAGTTTTCTGGATGATTCTGGAAACTGGGAGTGCTGTCTGAATGCTGGCAATCACTGTTGGTATGTATCATCAAGTTTCGTTAGGGCTTGTTTTGTTAAGACTTTGCTCTTTCACAATGAGGCAATATGTTTTAAGTATTAAATGTGCTTTGATATAATTACCTTGTGATTATATCAAATACTAGAGCGTTAATATGATTTCCACTTGTATTTGTTGTTTTGTTCAGATGTAATTTACTTGAAAGCCCGCTTTTAAGTGTGAAGAGCATTCTTTGCAATGTTGTTGGCTGAAAGAAAGCAACTGTTTAACAACTGCATCTTCTTGGATAACAAATCTTTACAATATTTGACGGGTGTAATCACTGCATTTTAAAATACATATGAGATTTAGACAAGGCTGTGCAGTGCTAGAAATATACTAATTGTAGTTAATTTTCAGCAACTGAATTGAAGTAACTTTTGGACTATAATGAACCCCATATCTTATCTTTGTGTAGAACAGGTTGCAGGTACTGATTTTATCAAGGAAGCCTCCCAGAGAGATGGTGCTGATGCATTCTTTTCCATTTCACAACATTGCCAGCTGATTCTATGGGATATCAGCTTCCCTCCTAGGGAAGGTGATTCCTTGCTTAACAGGGATATAATGGGGAGGCTCTTTGCAAGTTTGCTTGGAAATTGCTTTCTCTGTGCTGAGCTAAGACTTGTAGCCCACTCTTTTCATAAATACTGTATTCACTCTATTAAAGAGTCTCATGTAGCGCATTCATTTATGGTTTAATGAAAACGATCCTTCTTTGCGTTTTTAGGGAGTCCTTGAGATGACAGCAATGGCAGAATTCAACAGCATCCATTCAGTGACTGAAATGCCAGAAGGAGACAATCCTAAAAGCGGTTTCCATCATGGAATGTTCTTGGAACCCCAAGAGAAGAAGAAGAGCATGAAGGCTCTGGTGGTTAAGCAAGCAAAGAAAACTTGTAGCTGCACTCCAGCCAAAGTTAAAGACTTTGTTTTAAGTTTCTTTCCTGTCTTGCAGTGGCTTCCTAAATACAAACTGAGAGAGTACCTACTGGGAGACATAATGTCTGGTGTGATTGTGGGGGTCTTACTAGTCCCACAGTCAATTGCTTATTCTCTCTTGGCTGGGCAGGAGCCTATTTATGGCCTTTATACATCCTTTTTTGCTGGCATTATTTATTTCATATTTGGAACTTCCCGCCACATCTCAGTTGGCATCTTCGGTGTGATTTGCCTGATGGTAGGACAAGTGGTGGATCGTGAGATACAGAGAGCTGGCTATGATGCAGAGCCAGCAGCGCTCAGTGGCCTCACAGCTACAGCAGCATATGCAAACACCACCAGTTCTCCTGTGAATCGGACATCACAGGAGTTGCTCTGTGATAAAAGCTGCTATGCAATTACAGTGGGAGCCACTGTGACCTTCATAGCTGGAGTTTATCAGGTAAGAGGAGGTGGACAAACAGGTATTCTGTGGAAGTAGTTTTAATTCTTTAGGTCATTGCCACATGAACAGACTGCTGGGCTTGCATGTTTCCTTAATCTGCATCCCAGGGGAGTGGACACAAGGAGCAATGGAGATCTACAGTTCTTGTTGTGCAAGAAGCTCCCGTGTCCTCTCCTTTTTTAATAGCATTTTGTGCTTGCATTGCTACTTTGTTGGGGACTGCAAGGACCTGCACATAACTACATGCTGCTCTCACCTGGTAACTCACTACCTTCCTCACTGTGACTTGGAGCTATTTTGTTTTTCTCTGGCTTATAGCATAAACCTCCATTTCATTTGGCCCAAATGTGGTGTGTCAGCTTCTCATTCCAGACTCCAATTATTTGCCTTTTATCAAAAGTAATCTGGAAAGTAAAAGATTTTCCTGGACAGTAAGAGATTTCTCCAATTGATTTTTATTTGTCTTTGTGTCTGTAAACCTTGGCTCTTTGTCTGTTCAAAGCAAAACAATACCGAATATACAATATGGAAAGGATACTATTGAGAGGATAAAATATATTTTAAATAGAACTTTTAATTATTACCTTATTAAAATATGTTATTCAACAATATTTTACCATTCTGTCTCTACCTAGTCCTAGAATTCACTGCATTTGTTCTTATGGTGCCCTCCCTCCAGGGTGATAGCTCATCACACTATACATAGGTGGGAAAGCAAACGTACATGTGACACTTGTTTTGGACACAGTCTTGGACTCTTTCCTGTGCTGCATGTTAGAGTTGAGTAATTTTGGCAATATTCTGGGACTCCTGGGGTGCAGGGGATTTTGTGTTTCATCACTGTAGGATGGATGCAGTTTTGGAGTTGTGCATTGTGCATAATATTCTTTGCAAGTACAAGTACAATTAAGTTTCTGTATATGAAGGAGTCAAATTACCCAAATGTTAGGTATATTCCATCTGCTGCCCTTTCAACTAGCATTAATAAAAATTAATGACAAGGCACTTAAAAATATTGTCTAATCTGCATTGCAAGAGTTTGCAGCTCATACTACCCATGTCAGATGCACCAAGCTTTATGCAGTGCAAAGGACAGCTGTTATGCCACAGTCTGTACTTTTGTTGCAGGTTGTGAGCTCCAGTGTAAGTCAAAGACAATCAGAAAGGTGTTGGATCTTTGCAGAGTTTACAAAGTTCAGAAGAACTTGAGAGAAATGGCAAAGGTAGTGGGAATTTCAAATGCTTCCCTCCCCACCCCAGGCTTGCCTTTCTTGCCTGCTAGGGTAACAAGAAGTTACAATCAAACCGAGCAAACAATAAACACAGGTTCAGGGTATGAAGACCCCCCACAAAAGCCTGCTCTGTGTTAGAAATGCATTTCATTGAGGAGCAGCTGAATGCTGGAGGCTGTTTTCTTCATGCTTAGACCATGCCTTGTGCTCCAGAGCCCCACAGTGATGACATGTCCAAGATCTGCATCTTAATCTGTTGTGTGGTTGATCCTTTCCAGGTGGCCATGGGTTTCTTTCAAGTGGGCTTTGTCTCAGTGTACCTCTCCGATTCATTGCTGAGTGGATTTGTCACGGGTGCCTCCTTCACCATCCTGACCTCACAAGCCAAGTATCTCCTGGGTCTAAACATTCCAAGGACCAGTGGCATTGGCTCCCTCATAACCACATGGATAAACATCTTCAGAAACATACACAAGACCAACGTCTGTGATCTCATCACCAGCATCTTGTGCTTTCTTGTACTTATCCCAACCAAAGAGCTTAATGATCATTTTAAATCCAAGCTCAAGGCTCCAATACCAGTTGAACTAGTCGTGATTGTGGCAGCTACTCTGGCATCTCACTTTGGGAAGCTGAGAGAGACTTACGGCTCAAGTGTTGCCGGACGCATCCCAACTGGGTTTCTGCCACCCCGTCCTCCAGACTGGAACCTGATTCCTAATGTGGCTTTGGATGCTATCCCCTTAGCTATTATTGGCTTTGCCATCACTGTCTCCCTCTCGGAGATGTTTGCCAAGAAGCATGGTTACTCTGTGAAGGCCAACCAGGAAATGTATGCCATTGGCTTCTGCAACATCATTCCTTCTTTCTTCCATTGTTTTATAACAAGTGCAGCTCTTGCGAAGACTCTTGTCAAAGAGTCCACAGGCTGTAGGACACAAGTGTCTGCCATGGTAACTAGTTTGGTAATCCTATTAGTCCTCCTTGTGATTGCACCTTTGTTTTACTCCCTTCAGAAATGTGTCCTTGCTGTCATAACCATTGTAAACCTCAAAGGAGCCCTGCAGAAGTTCAGGGACCTGCCAAAGATGTGGCGTTTGAGCAGAGTGGATACAGTGATCTGGCTAGTTACTATGGCAGCCTCAGCCCTCATCAGTACTGAGATTGGTCTTTTGGTTGGTGTTTGCTTCTCTATGCTCTGTGTCATTTTCCGAACTCAGAGACCTGAGGCACCACTGCTTGGTTGGGTGGCGGAGTCCGAGACGTATGAATCCCTGTCTGCTTACAAGAACTTGCAAACCAAGCCAGGAATTGTGGTGTTCCGTTTCGAAGCACCCCTCTACTATATCAACAAAGAGTGCTTTAAATCCATCCTGTACAAGCAAACTGGGGTCAACCCAGTCTGGGTGAAAGCAGCAAAGAAAAAGGCAGTAAAGAGAATGCTTAGAGAGAAAGAGGTAGATTCTGGTGGCAACCAGACCAGCATCTCCATGGATTTTGTCTCTGAACCTCTGGGATTTCACACAATAGTGATTGACTGTTGTGCAGTACAGTTTCTGGACACGGCAGGAATACGCACGCTCAAAGAGGTCTGCAAGGACTACAGGGAGATAGAAGTCCAGGTGCTTCTGGCCCAGTGCAATCCTTCAGTGAGGAGTTCCCTGATCCGAGGAGAATTCTTTAAAGAGGGGGAAGACCACCTTCTCTTCCACAGTGTGCACCAGGCTGTGGACTTTGCATTGGGGGCACAGCGGCACAGCGGGACTAGCGTTTGTAAGAAGTAGCTGTGGAAAGGCAGCAAGTTGGAACAAAGCTTGGGGGAATAATGGTGGTGGGTCTGTATATCTGTGCAATATATATGCACTCAGATAAAATGAAGCAGAGTGGTTGTTAACACACTGATTACTTTGCGGTCTGTTTTGATGCTTTAAATTTGCCTGCTGGGTATAGTGATTCATTAGGTGATATTGAATGAAGGCAATTCTTAACTTGATTGTGGTCAATCTGTGAAATCTTAAAGGGTTGTCATATGGTTATTCATCTCATTTTTCTTCTCTCTAGAACTTAACATGTCTTGGTTCCCTTCTAAGTTTTGATCATAAGCCTCGTAAGTATTCATTGCAACCCAGTCTCTATGGATGGGATTTTGAAGTAGTCTGGGTACCCTGTCCAACTGAACAATGAGAGACAACTCATTTCTTGTCGCTCATTCTGGCATTGCTTTTCCATAACACCACACCCTTATATTTTCTAAGTAATGACTGATGGGGACTGTTTGCTCTAGTCTGTGCTGTTGAGTGATTGATGGGTGATTTTGTAACGTCCTGAATTTGAGACAGATAGATAAATGAAATGCAAATGTGCATGAAGAACTTTCTTAACGAATAGCTCCTAACAACCTGTCACCTCCAGAGGCTTTGCCAGTGTCCTGAGAGCCTACTACAGCCAGGCAGCAAGCCATGGTTGTCTCATTTCTACACAGGCCTTTACGTGCCATAAAAGCTTGCCTTTCAGCTTCAACTTTTTAATGTTTTTTTTATTCAGAGGTGACTGTTTAGAAATCTTTCATGCTTATGATCAGGCATTTGTTTTCCTAAAATTTAACAGCTCTTAGAATTGTGGGCATTAGATACTGAAAATGCTTAATTCTTGAGTTTCAATAGAAAACAGTCCCTTTTAGCCAATTTTATGTGCCAGGCAGACAGGATCACAGGCACCAAAACGAAAAGGGCCAAATAGATATCCAACATCTGTCTAATTTTGTCAGTGTTGAACAGATTTCACGTGTGAATGCAGGTTTTGTTGACTGTAGCTCCTTTACTCATGCTCTGTCATGGGCTTTGTGTAATGGGGATGGACAGGACAAGAACTACAGCCGCTAGAAAAGGAGACAGAGAAATTCTGTGCTGAATGTTAGTGTAAATAAACCTTTGTACTTTGGCTTTAATTATGCAGAGCAGTGAACAGTACCTGTTCTTTATGCTAAAACACAAAAGCTGGTTAGGAAGAGGTTCTCTTTTCTTACACCAATAATACAACTATGAAAGCAGAATTGAGAGATTAACAGCTTAAACTGAGTTCCAGCTGTATGTAGTGCACTGTACATCCTTGGAAGATGGTTTCTCCCAGGTTCTTCACAGCTTTTTGAAAGGGAAAAGTTGCTCTATAAATATAGTATTCTCATCCTTAATCATTCAAGAATGAGTCAGGAGTCAAAAAGGAATAAAATGCCATCTGAATTATGAACTGTTTTCTAAATGGAAATATATTTTGAGTTTAGTTTTTTTCCTCTGATAGGAGTAGTAACTATTCTTCTTATGGAAGCCGGTATGTCTGTGACATATCACTTCACACTAGGAGCTGGGACCTCAAGGATTAGATAGCAGAAAGATGAGTCCTAGGATCTGGCAGCGTCTGTATGTTACTGAAGTTAGTACAGTTTTGTAAGACATCACAGCAGCATATAGCAATGGGGGGGAAGGTGGTGGGTGGCTGTTGCATACATTGAAAAGGAGTACATGACTGAGATCTGTGCTTCATGTGTTTGAGAACTGGCAGTGTTAAGGAAACAAATCTCCCAAGTATCAGAAAATGCTAAAGATTCTGCAGTAGTCAAAGCGCACAAATGCTGTTCTTTCTCAGCCCTAAGGCATGTGTATACAAGGAGGAGAATCCCAAACAGCTACTGCTGAACTTTTTTCTTTTCTGTAGTAATCTCCTTCATGAACTTTCTTATTCTGGGCTAAGAATCCTTTATGCGGTTTGGATAATTGTAACTGAATTGGTATTACCAGAGTGGATTAGCCTAAGCCATATAAAAGCAGTGAGTGGAGTTAACGCCTATGTACGGAGTGAGCGCAGGATGGGAATTATGGTTTAATTCCTCACCATACCTGTTTTCCATTGAGTTCCCATTCAGAGCCGCTGGGTTGGTGTTGAGAGAGCTGGCACAACCATGGCAGCTCCTGCAGCTGGGTGCTGGCTTGGGAAGGGTTTGGCACCATGGCTGCTTTGGCACTGTGCTGGCTGGTGGCAGGGGAGCTGCGTAGACCTGCACACGTGCATTCAGCTGGTGGCAGTGCTGTGTGCTGGGGGAGTCCCTTTTTGGCACAGTTTGTTCACGTTACCAGAAAGCATCTCTAGAGCTGTGAACAAAAGCCTCTGCCCCTTTTAGGCACTGATTTTTTTTTTTTTTTCAACTAATGTTTTTCAAGAGAGCAGAGCGGTGCCAGAGAGCAGAACGTCTTCTCAAAGCCCTGATGAAAAACTGCAGTACGGCCAACAGTAAGCAGTGTGTGCTGTTATTGCATGTTTCTGCCTACCTGCAGCTACGTGTTCTCACCCCTTTACCCCATAGGCATGGGCAGCTGAGAGGGAGAGGATGACTGAGCAGCTGGCCAAGAGACTTCCTTTGAGGCAGGTCAGTTATGGGTGGGATAGAAGTAAAATAGAAATGGCTCTGGCTGATCCTTTACACTCACAATTCCTCTCTCCTGTACTCTTTTCATGCTGCCCAGGTGGAGATATTTTGATCTGTGACCATGCACAGATTTGTGTAGCCAAATTCTGAGAAAGGGAAAACCAGTAATTATTTATTAAAAGATATTCTTTCAAATCCATTTCTACCTGTGTCAGGAAGAGAGGAATAGCAGTGTTGCTTCCAAGAAGTACACACTTTACACAGCTAGCAGGATGCATATTTGTAGCTCCTGGGCATCTGTTTGCATAAAAGCACAATAAAATAGCCATAAATTGATTTTCAAATAATTAATTTAGATTACAGCTGAAAGATATACTGGAGTGATTTATTGTATTTGGCTTCACTGCTGTTTCTGCAGACATGACTGGCAACATAGCCTCTAAATTCCATTTTAAGCAAAACACAAGAAGCCGTACTAAAATGCAACAGCAAAAGCAGCCAGTCAACCAAAAGAACAACTTTTAATGTTCTTAAAGATAACATCCAGAGGTCATAGTATTAATAAGACTAGATTAATACATAGAGCCCTGCTTAAAACGGAACAGAAATAGATGGCATTTTCCAGAGAGTTTGGTATAATAGAGAGTCCTTTGGATTAACTGAAGATTAGAGTTTATCATGTCTGGAATTACTTAGAACAGTGGGGTTTCAGCCATTTTTCTTTGAGGCATAGAATAATTTTTAACAGAGACATGAAACTGATTTAAGTCTACTGGCAAGAAGCACATTTTGCTTAAGTATGTTTATGGACCCTTTAGAAATAATCCAATTTCAAGTTTAAGAATTAGGGACCACTGGTTAAAAATAGTTGCCCTCAAGAATTTGTTTTATAAAGGAATTTTGTGTATCTACACATACACATATATGGGTGTATGTATTGTATGTATGTGGATACACACACTTTTGCTGCTCTATTATGAATGCAGCAGCTATATATATCCAGTTATACTTTTGCAGTACTTGGGTTCTGCCTTCTGCTGTTTTGAATGAGCAGTGGAAAACATATACCAGATTTTATAAGGGGAAATCTGCTGCACCCACTGCCTTCTACACTTTCTCTTATCCCTGCCTCTCAGTGTAATTTGTAATCTATAGGAAGAGGGAATCTTGGAAGGATTGTGTTTGGGTTTATGCATCTGTCAGCAATAGGAATGTTCATCCCAGGTGCAACCTTCAGAACCCAAGGCCAGAGTGGGAGATGGTGTAAATCAGTTAATCTCCATTCCCAAACATTCTAATCAGCAATTAATCAGTCTAAATGAAGAACTAAGATCATTAGCACATTCATTAATGACAACAACACAGCATTATGGAAATTAACACTCACAGTCCCAGCTATACTAAAGACTCCTAAGAAATGTCTTTATTAGTCTCCTGCTAAATGTCAGACTCTATTTTTATGGTTATTGCTGCTATAGATAGTGGGCTCAGTTCCTCCTCATGTGGCGGTTGCACTAATAAATGTTTCACTTGTGTGAATGTTTTGACATGGAAACAATTTTCAGTCCAATTCAAAAACCAGGAAGAGGTACTGCAGTGGGTCACGTGGTGCTTAGTTTTGGATTTATAATGACATTGCCAACCATAGTCTTGTGTGATTTAGTGATCCTGATTTCCATTGAAGCTCCATCTGCACCTCCCAAATTCAGTGTGAGACCCACCTCCACCCTCTTGACACTTCTGTGTTTTGCTGTAAGACTTTGCATATAATCAACAGTAAATAGAAGAATCATTGCCTTGGTGTATATTGCTATTACATGTGACCTGCCAGATCTTTTGGTGAGGATAAAGCTCCTGAAGAGAGTGTGTAAACCAACCCCACACCCCCATCAGTTCCCCAGATGCTGGGGATGGGAGAAAGGGGACTGTGGGCAGCTGGCAGGGGAGTACCACAGTTTCTTTCCCTCCATAAACACACTGGAGCCTCAGTCTGGTGTGGGCTGTGTGAGGGTTTGTGTAGCTGAAGGAGTAACAGTGCTGCCCAGAAAGGATGGATAAGGTGGAGGTGTCTTTATTATGGGGCTCCTGTGTTATGCAGCGATGTGTCTTTGTAATGAGTGTAATAATAACACAGGACCTAGTTCCTGCTCAGTGCTGCTGCATGGGTCACTGTCCTGAACTACATATGTAAGTTATATATGTCTCCACTTCCTTCTGAAAGAGATATAAAAGTCTGTTGCTGGTGCATCTGAAATACAGAGGTGAGGTACTGGGGACAGGAAAGCATCCTGCCTGCCACATCATGGTTTTGAGCTGGGCAATACCCAGCTGCCTCCCACAGCCTTGTGCTGAGGTCAGCTGTGTACTCTGCCTGTGCCAGGTCCTAGATCTAGGTCTTACGTGGTGGGGTCCATTCTTTCTCTGGCCAAACCTCTCTTGAGAAGGCCAGCAACACTGCACGTCTCCTTGGGTGCAGTTCCCTGCGCCTTTTCACTCAAGGGCTGTGCCAGCTCGCTCTTCCCCACCATGCTTTGGCTACTTGCTGTCATCTCCAGCGCTGCTGGTGCAGATTGCATTTAAGCAACTAGAAGACTTGTCACCCACACGTCTCCACTCTGAAACCAGCGCAGGAACACCCATGCTGGCCCTGCAGCTGGGCACACTGGTCAGCACTGACCTTAACGTCCCAGCAGTGAGGAGCATGGCTAGGCTGTAGGGAGCTGCAGGTCATAGAAACTGGAACAGGAGAAAACCTTTGAGCTGAGGGTGAAACTCTTCAGGCAGATAGTTTGTTTTAGGGCATTATCTTATGTTGCTTTTTTTTTTCACATGCTTTGGAAAGGTGATTACATGATTGAGGTGATTTACATTTTGATACTAATATGGTTAAGCTAATGAAGCTGTGACAAGCACCTGCTGCTCATGCCCTCCAAGGTGCTTTGTATCTGCGTAACTTATTTTGCTTTGCTGAGTCTTGATATAAGATACTGTTGTGAGACTTCCATATTGATGTAACTGTCCACACTAGAAGAGCTTTGCACTTCTACTTGCTGGCATAGAAAAAGGGAACAGTATCATTAGTGCAGACTTTGCACTGTGAATGACCTTGTTAAGTCCCAAGAATGACTTGCACTTGGTTATCATGTTTGTAAGCCTTTGTAGGATCAGCTGCTGATGTGAAAAATTACCTGATCTTTTACTTTCAGTCAGATTCTACCTGAAGGAGAAATAATTCTGAATCTTGCTTTTTCTTCTGAGATCATTACAATGCTAAAAGTGAGGCCTCTGGTTAGGTAAAATGGCAAATATTTTTATTTTTATATATATATAAAAATTCATAGTATAATAAGTACTTTTCTGGTTTATTTTCTATAGATTGTATATGCTAAGGCATTTTGCTGTTCTCTAGTGGGCAAATACAGAAAGTATTTCAGCATTGGATGGAGAATCAAATTTTCACTGAGTATATTTACTGCCAAAAATATGTGTTTGAATTCCATCTCTCTCCAGCTTTGAAAGCACTTGGCTCTTAGTCTGGCTTTCAAATGATCTCAGGACTCCACAGGAAGATAGGAAGTGAAACATTTTGCTGGACTCGGGTGCAAGTTTTTTATGTCTAATTTTTAACTTAAGGAAGTACATTTTCTGTATAATTGAAATGCAGCTGAAACATGGTGAAGGAGAGGTAAAGCTTCATGTTTTCTGGGAAGCGCATGATGCTTTGAGTTCATCGGCCTCTTGCGTCCCTGACCATCATGTCTGGTGTCTTGCTATGCTCCAGGGTATGATTTTTTTATTTAATTATTTTAAATTCAGAGTAATTTTAGACATTTGTGACATAATGTTTTTCAGAATAAACCAAATGGCAGATTTTGCCTGGAGCAGCTTTTTCAGACTCGAGAACCATTTTAACCAAACAGGACCTCCTGGAGTAGATCACACTGGTCGTCTGACCTCTAACCAGGTTACAAAATGGTTTATTTGAATAACGTGGAAAAGTTGTATAGAATGTATTAAGCATCGCTTCTTACTGTGACTAATTTGTGCAGTAAAACCAAGGTATGATGTTTCCCCCAGTGCAGTGGTGGAATCAAGGGTGCTGGGGGAGCATCAGCCCACGCTGGGTGGCTAACACAGGCCTTGCCTTGTGCCCAGCATGGGGGAGATGTGCTGCCATCAGCTCCTTGTTGGGTGCTGTGCTCACCGACCAAACGATTGTGATCTGAATTGTATTTTGTCCATCATCATCTATTGTCCTGCAATCAGCTATGGTGTCAGAATCAGCATGTTGTTGACTCTCCTTTATGCTGTTAGATCTCTTATCAGTTGTCATTTTTAAACACTAATGTGCCTTACTGTCATTGTAGAAGATTTGTTAGCAAGAATTTTCTATCAAATATGGTAAAATCTTTGGGATTTCTTGATCACCATTAAAAGATTGTATTTGGTTTTTCTGTTGTCAGACATGTGCTTACTAGCTTAGGAGATGCTGCAGCTATACATTTTAAAAAGAGAAGCCACACACATTTGAGCATTGAGTCCCCAGTCCCCATTTCTCCTGACAGTTGTGCTTCATCCCTGCTGTAAGGTTCAGTGTATACACAGCTGTGTGCGCTGCTCTCCTGCACTGTATGGTACACACATAATAGGCACACATGGAAGTTTCCTGGCAATGAAAACGGGGCATTGACTGACGATATGTGGCCAGCAGCAGGATTTCACCTTGTTCTGACTTCAGTTCTCTGTACAGCCAGCCTGCAGCTTGTCTCATAACAAGTGATAAGCAATGTGATGGCAGTGATGTGCCGTTTGCCGGTGAGCAGCACCCTCCTGTGGGCCAGGTGATGCAAGAAACGACGGATTTCTTCAGGTTTGGTGCTACTTGCACTTTACAATATGTGTACTTACAGCACGTGGTATTACAGATTTAGCCTTACAAAATAGCTGCAATGTATTTCAGTGTTGACATAACAGGTTATATGACTTGGTCAGGTCATGGCCAGTCAGTCAGAGCAGAAATTAGAGCAGCTCTGGGTGCAGTTCTGGGCAGTTACTGTGAGCATTATCATGTCCTTGAGTTCTGCAAAAGCTTTTCTTAATCCAGCACTGCTCAGCTCTTACTTGAGGATGCCTTTTACCTTAGGAAACCTCAGAGCACATGGTATTATTTTTGTGTTGATGCCAAAAGAGCCGTAGGAGCACTCAATTATGGGGAATGCCAGCAAGAGCTTTCTGCTTTCTTGAAAAGCATGGGACAGCCACTGCCTTCAGCTGAATGAGTGATTCATGCTGATACAGAGCTAAGGGGCAATCAGCAGCACCTTTATCTGTGCTCAAGGCCCTATCTTACCTGTGAACAACTAATTCTCACCAAACATATTCCTGCACTAGAGGAGACCCCCCAGCCCTGTCTCCTGGGTCACAGGCTGGTGGAAGCTGATTGGGAAAGGTGCATCAGGGATCCAGTCCATGCAGAGCCCTGCCAGTGCCTGGTAAGCAGCAGGCTAGAAACTTCCTGAGCACTTACACCTTTGTCACAGCTTTTGCAGCACTTCTTCACGAGGCTTCCTTCACATTTCCTTTACTATCATCTTGACTCCCACCACACCCTGTGGCAGCCTGCCTCACTGCTTTGTTGTGTGGAAAAGTTTCTCCTTCAGTTTGAAATCTAATAGGAGATCCAGTCTTGTATAGCAGGTAGTTGGAGATGTGCTGCAGTTCCTGGGCTTCTTGCCCATCTGCAGGAACATCTTTCTGTCCTGTGGTGTTGAGATGTACCCTCCATAGCTTGTCTGTCCACTGCCTTGGTGTGCCATGAGCTGGTGCATGCTGCTGGGAGAGCTCAGGAGCCCGCGCAGCTCTGCCTGACACAGAGCCTGCCATGCTGCAGTGGGGCAAGTTGTACCTACAGGTAGGGTGACCCTGTGAGCCAGCCAACAGCTACAGGGGGAAGCAGCATCCCGCCGACACGGCCTTGGTGCCATGGGGGGCTCGTGAGCAGCACACACGGGTCGAGCCTGAACTGATGCCAAATGACCTGGGCTGAATGCCAGTTCAGTATGAAATAAAGATGTGCCTCCCTGACTTTATTTCACTGCATTCATCTGTAATCTATTTAATCTGCTTACAGAGCCATTATAGCATTTGCAATTACCAACTTGATCATTTGGAAAAGGGTCATAAGCACTGGACATTCGTCATGCAGAGAAAAACATGAAAACAGCATGAAGTGCCACAGAAGTTAGCAGGGAATTATTTTTACCCTCCTTATATAAATTGGGAGTGCTCCTCAAATGCTTACTGTGATGTGCTTGGAAATGTTTCTTTTCTCCATCTTCTAGGAGTGGGCATCAGTGCTGGAGGAAGGGCTTGTAGCAGGATGTTAGCAGAGTGGACCGCTGTGTACCGTCCTCAGTGGCTGCACAGTTGATGGGTATGTGACCTCTGCAGCCACATTCTTTTAGATCTGCTACCTCTGCACTTAGTTGCTTTGCAAGGACATATGGTCCATCTCACAGCTTTCAAAATAGACTAAAAAACATGCCTTGCATGTCTGTCTGCACGGTTAATTGCTGGGAGTGAGCTGTAGCTTAAATAGTTGCTCTTTATCATGTTTATTTGTAGATTCCCTGGTCCCTCTCAAACTCTGGAGTGCTGTGACTGCATTACCATGTGCAGTCACAGGGTGAATGACATTTTTTGCCTCATAGTATTTGTGTCTGGAGAGAACTTCGTCTTCGCATTGCATGCTCTGCTGTGATCCCTGTGTGTTAGCATAAACTTCCTTGCAAAGTAGTGGGAAGCTGCAAAAGCTGTTCTATTTTCTGGGAAGTCCTGGTGCGCTGCTTCCACGTTCTCTGTTGTTATCTCTTGCAGAAATGTGAATAATTGCTTCCCAAGAAACCATCCAAGAGGTTCTGTTCAGCTTTTTTGCCTTTGGATGCTTCTGTGGCATTTTGCTCTGTCTCAGCAGTGGGACCAATTCTGGGCTTATCTCCTTTTCCTTCTATTTCCCTTAAGAAAGAAGATGATTTGCAAATGTATATGTATTGACATTTCATTTCCAAGTGGAACTGATCCAGCAGCCATCTGAAAAGACTGTCAAGTCCCATATCTGAAGGGAAAGACAAGCATCTCTCTTAGATACCTGGCACCATTACCTGGCTCGCTTGCCTTGTTTTTCTGTAAAGCTGCGTGTGATAAGTAACTGTGGAGCAGAGGGGTGCAGCCGTGTACTAAGCCAGGCTGGCCCATTTATGGAGCCAAGACATGTGTGCTGCTATTTGACAGGCTTCCAGAAGCCAAACAGTTGTCAATGTATTTACAAGCCTTAAGGCAAATCAAAAATCCTTGTGCAGTGCAGTTAGCTCTGTTCTAAAGGAAATGAGAGATGTCAGCTCATCCTGCTAAACAGAATTGGTGCATGGACACAGTGGCGAGACTTGAATTTGCAGCACTTACCCACTGCAAAGTGCCTGGGTAACAATCTCAGACACAATTTCATGGGTTTTTTCTGCTTTAGGATAGGAAAGACAACAGCCCACTACTGCATTTTCCATGTACCTGGAACTTGGACTTGTGCTGCTCTCTTGCTAGCCTGCTGCAATGGCTGTTGCATAGATGGATGATACATTCCTCATATACTATGCCGTAAGTGCAAACTTGGGATTTCATGCTTTCTGCTTGTCTTGAAAACAGAGGGTGCCATGCTGCTGGCAGGCAACATACTGCCTACAGTTGCATGGTTCAGGCTGATACCATCTGCCCAACCCAGCCTTGCCCAGAATGGAGCTAAACAGTTAAGTGAGTTTATAGTGGCAATAAAGAACGGCTCTTCAAGATGAGTTTGAAAACAAACAGTTTCAGGAGTTAGCTGTAGTGACCTTGCATTTGGAGCAGTGCAGCCTCACTCGGCTCAAGGTCACATGAAGTTCTGTTGTGGGTTTCTTTTTTAAGCTGTCTTACACACATTTTCTAGATCAAAGGTGAAGTGTTTGCAGTTCCTGCCCTTGCCTCACCTCATGCAGTAGAAGTGGTTTCAGAGATGTACACAGTGCTCAGTGTCACTATGTTCTTACACCCCTTCTGCTAGGATGGAGAACATAAAATGACCTCCGAGCCACAGCCTGAACTTCCATCACGGAGAGGACTGCGCAGAACCTGCCCTAGCATGGAGGTTTGCTGTTTTGAAGAGTTTGGTACCGAGAACCTCTGCAGAACAGAAATGCATGGGGAAGCCAGCTGGGACAAGGAGCTTGAGAATGTAATTGCAGTGAAAGTATGGAATATTTTAAAGTTAAGTGTATAAAAGCAACTGGGAATCTGTGCACAAGAAAGGGAGGAAAAAAGTGTAGGGGAGGATGGCAGGGGAGGCACAGAGGCAGAAGGAATGGAAAAGAACTGCTCCCCAAAACCTATTCCCTGAGGAGGTGGAAGAGCATGGCTATATGGCTCATCAAGCAATATCAGGTAGTAAAACAAATCATAGTAAACAAAAGTTCCAGATTATGTGAGTGAAGGTGGCAGTAGGAAAGAAAAGCAGCAGCAAGCTGTGAAGGCAGGGGGGAGGTTATAGGTAGCCTGGATCCTGTCACAAATGGAAAAAGTGCTTTGTCCCATTTTCATGGTGGACAGGTCAGAGATGCAGAACTGGAAATTAATGCTTCCTAAATAAGATCAAACCCCAGAGATGAATTGTGCTCAGATGTGTGTCATCCCAGCAAACACGCTGACTTAAAAGACCAGCCTGGCCAGCTCTTTGGTGACTGACTCACCAGTTCTTCAGTGACTGAACTTCAGGATGAAGGAACCATACAGAAAATAGAAATCTGGGTCATTTGTTGAGGAAGAAGGTGGAAAATCTAAATCAGTAAGTAGAGACTACATCAGGCAGGCCAAGACACATAATGAGCAATGTCTAGGAAGGATTATAAAGCATACGAAGGGATCATCTTTTAAAGACAGGAGGAACGACAATATTAAGGAAAGATACAGTCCATTACTGAAAGAAGGGGAAGGGGGGCTATCAACAGATGTACCTGAAAATATATGAGCTGTGGAGGACTGGCAGAGAATAAAGAATGCATATAAATAGCTAAATACATTGAGCAGCTGTCTCCTCTACCATGTGCTCTCATTTCTTCCTGCTGCCAGAGAGCACTGATGTTTCTTATTTATTTACTTCTAATTACTGAGATACAGGCTTCCACTGATGAGATAAATGTAGCTCAGGATGCTCATCTTCTTCTTCTCTTCCCTCAGGGTGTCTCCCCAGCATCTAAATCAAAGCCTTATGAAAATGGCCCACAGCCATAGCTCATAGCCATAGCCTCCATAGCCCACACCATCTCCCTTAACGCTGTGGGATCTCAGCCCCCTCCCCAAGCCCAGAACACAGTCAGTGCCAGAAGCAGAGGAAGGGGCCGAGCTGCCTCACTGGAAGCCGTTATTCCTGCTCCATAGAGCAATGGCACAGCCAGCAAAATCTTGGGGACTAGGTTGATGGAAAAGAGATGGAAAGCGAAGGGTGAAGAATGAGGTGAGTGGGAGTGTGTGCTGAGAGGTCTGGTGCAGGTTGTTTGCAGGGATCACAAGGGCAGACCAACTACAGCAGGTATTTATGAGGCTGCTGTTTCAATGCAGGATGATGGAATGTTACCTTTTTTCCCTGACTGCTAATGCAATTCATCACCTTTACCTACAAAAGAAATGCAAACCTGCACTTTACCGAATTGTGCTTACTTCTGCAAAGCAAAACCCTTCATTTGTGCTAAAAAAATCCACTCTGGTCTCTAAAAGCCATGTGCAGAAGGTGGATTGTGCAGGTTTGACACATCGTGAGTTCTTTATCTACCTAGAAGTACCCTGCATCATCATCACCCCTTTGCAGTCTGTGCGGAGCTGTGTCTGACAAAGCCACTGTGAAGCTGGTGCTTCTGGAAGTGGCCAGGCAGTGATACAGGCACACAGGGAGCAGGCAGGCAGCTACTGGGAAAGAAAAGTCATTCTGGAACAAGCTGTGCTTTTTGATTGGTTTTTGGAACAAAAGCTTGTCCAGAACAGATGAAAACCTGAGTGGAGAAGCCCAGCAGGACTTGGGCAACCATGCACTCTCAGTTCAGGGAGGGGCAGAGCAATAGCACAGGCATGAAGGTTTCTTTGCATCGTTCTCCTTGTTTAGCAAACACATCTCCAGATACCAGCAATACTGTTATCTGGCAGGAGCACTTCTCTAAACCCCTTCAATTATTCTTAATGGCCAGAACAAGTTTTCATCAAAAATACTCTCCCAGAACGATGTTTGTTTTCAAAATACAGCTCTGTTTGGCTGGCTGCACCATCTTCATCGGCTGGAGCTAGATAAAAGGGCCAATTGCTTGGCTGAGTAACTCAGATCTCTTCCCAAGGGAAGTGGCACAGGATCCAGAAGGAAGGCGAAGGCAACAGGTTTGCAGTCGTTAGCCTCAAGCTTGATTTGTTCAGTGTGTGCTGCGAGGTGAGGAGACAGATCTGTCCACAAGGGAGAAGCTCCAGGTAGTGAGGAAACACCCCGTGTGCCTCTGCAGCCAGAGGTAAGAGGTATGGGATGGACTAGTGATGTGAAACAAACCCGTAGGGCAGGAGAACGGGCTTTCTCATCATCCCAGGTCTGTGTCTGAACTGCAGCCACTCTGGATCTCCTCTTGGGAGAGCTCCTGTCTGTGTGTATTGTTCATTTTTGACAAAAAGGTTTTCGCTGTGCCTGTATTTTGACTGAAAATCTTGAAGCAGCTCTGGGAGGTGCTTAACGAGACTGAAGAAGTGGGATGCTTTCATTCTGCAGACAGGAGCCCCTGTGATGGGCCTGTTTGATGCAAGTCAGCAATGTACTTCAATATTTTGAGGTGTTAAAGCAAAAATTACTTTGCACATTGCCTCCTTTATCCGTGTGTTACATTCCCAAAGCATCACTTGGAATATCCCAACATTTTCAGAACAGGTTTTGCTTAAGTGAATGTGTCATCAGGAAATGCAGAATTCCCGATGAAGTGTTAGGTTCAGTGAAATGATATTGTCTGATTTTAGCCCACTTTGCTGGACTGTTTCAAAACAAGAGGTATGTTGGGAGGGAGCACAGGGGGCTTTACAGCTCTGTCCCTGATGTGGGCACCTGTGCCAGTGTGAATGCAGTTCAAACCATGGTTTCAGGGTTGTGGTTAATCAGGCCCATAAATGAAAACCAATAAATTAACCAGCACTATGGGAAAGTGCTTTTCTGTTTGGTTTGTCTGAGGTTATTTTTATTTATGTATCCATGCAATCTGCATGAACCCTGGAGCTAAGCAAAGCACCTTATGTACATAACTGCAACGCTTCATGGCTGCCTGCTCTCCTGCCTTAGCTCTCCTGGTGCAATGGAGGACACGTCAAGACAGAAGTCAGCACAGAGCAAAGACACACTGTGCTCCCCAGTGCCAGAAGAGCCTCCTTCAAACTTTATACATGTCAAACTGGAGGAGTATGAGCCTGCAGACTTCAGCACCAAGGAACTCATTCTAAAGAATGCCAGAGAGGTCTGCACATGCACTCATCAAACCATCATCACCTTCTTCTGTCGGCTGTTCCCAGTGCTGGACTGGCTTCCCTGTTACAATGTCAAGACACAGTTGCTTGGGGATGTCATATCTGGGCTCCTGGTGGGGATAGTCGCCATCCCTCAGTCCATCTCCTACTCCCTCTTAGCCAACCAGGATCCCATCTACGGAATCTACACCAACTTCTTCTGCAACATCATCTATGTTGTTATGGCCACTTCACGCCATAACTCTGTGGGCTCCTTCGGCGTCCTGTGCCTGATGATTGGGCAGTCTGTGACCCGGCACCTCCAGCTAGCAGGGTACAGTGATGACAGCGCTGGCTCTTTGCTGCTGGGCAACTCCACCTCCTCCAGTAACGGGACGAGTGCCTGTGACAGGAGCTGCTATGCCATCACTGTGGCTCTTTCTTTGAGCTTTCTGGTTGGTCTTTACCAGGTACAAATATTTGCTGTTCTGCTGTTTCCTTTACGACCTTTCCCTTCTAGGAACTTCTCTGTGCTGAAGATCTTGAAGCTCCTCTCTTGGTTCAGACTTACAAGTCATGAGAAACCTTTCCTGATGTGTCTAGACCCTGACACCTTTGAATCAAATGTGGTGATTTAGAAACCCACAAACACAACTGAAGGGGCGGGGGGGTATTTCCTCCCGTATGACAGGCCATGTCCTTGTATGTCCTTATGATCAGACACAGCAAGGGAGGAGAAAGAACCACTTTCCACTACCCCAGTCCTGGAGCTGGGCCAGCTTCTGCTGCAGGTTAGAGCAGGTTTGGGGCTGGCAAGAACAGCTCTCAAAGGCCCTGCCATCAGCAGGGGCTCCTTCAAAGCCCATGCTCCCTGGGGATGTCCTCACTGCCTGAGCCTTCCTGTCATTGAACAGCTTCAGGCTCTTGCACTGGGACAACTAATATTCTGTGCATCACACCAGTTATATGCCACTGAGTGATGTTTTGATGGGGCTGCTGCCTGGACTTTGTGTTAACTGTGCCCATATTGCTTGTAAGGAGACAGTGGTAGGGACCTTATAGGCTTCTTTGTCTGGCACCCTAACCACAGACAAGTGTTATAGGTAGGTCTCTTTAGTTTGTCGTACCCCAGATTAACTACTGAAGACAAAGTACCCTGCCTCACGCTGACTGCTCAGCAGACAGAAGTGAAAGCAAACTGACATAAATTGACAGCCACCTCTTCCAGCCCTTCTCATCGATGCTAAAGGTATGGCTGGCTTGCTTTTCAGATCCTGCTGGGGGTTTTACAGCTGGGCTTTGTGTCTGTCTACCTGTCAGAACCTCTCCTCAGTGGCTTTGTGACCGGCTCCAGCCTCACCATTATCACCTCACAGATGAAGTATCTCCTGGGACTGAAAATCCCTCGTCATGAAGGGGTAGGGTCCTTCATCCTCACATGGATTGACCTTTTCAGATACATCCAGAACACCAACATCTGTGACGTGGTTACCAGCTTGGTTGCTTTGGCCATCATAGTGCCTGTCAAAGAAATCAATGACCGGTATAAGGAGAAGATGAAGGCTCCGTTCCCCGTAGAGCTGCTGGTGGTCATTGTAGCCACAGTAATATCTTACTACTTTAACTTTGAAGAGCGATACAAGTCTGATGTTTGTGGGGATATCCCCACTGGTTTCAGGAAACCCACTCTACCAGATATAAACCTGTTTTCCAGCCTGGCAGTTGATGCTGTGCCCATTGCTGTTATTGGCTTTGCTATGACCGTCTCCCTGGCAGAAATCTTTGGCAAAAAGCATGGCTACCCTGTCCGTGCGAACCAAGAGATGATTGCCATTGGCATGTGCAACCTCATCCCTTCTTTCTTCTACTGCTTTGCCAGCTCTGCAGCCCTGACCAAGACTTTGCTGAAGGAGTCCACGGGGACACAGACCCAGGTCTCTGGCCTGGTCACCTCTCTGGTGCTGCTGCTAGTGCTGCTGTGGATTGCCCCGCTCTTCTACTCACTGCAGACCTCCATCCTGGGGGTGGTCACCATTGTCAACCTGCGGGGGGGCCTGAGCAAGTTCTGTGACATCCCCCGCATGTGGCAGCTCAGCAAGCTGGACACGGTGGTGTGGTGGACAACCATGCTGTGCTCCACGCTGATCACCACAGAGATTGGGCTCCTCGTGGGTGTCTGCTTCGCTCTACTCTGTGTCATCTTCCGCACGCAGAGGCCCCGGGCCACGCTGCTGGGCAAGGTCAGCAGCACGGAAATCTATGAGGACCAGTCCACATACAAGCAGCTCAGCAGCATTGCCAACATCAAAATCTTCCGCTTCGAGTCATCTCTCTACTATGCCAACAAGGACTATTTCAAGACTGTTCTCTATGAGAAAACAGGGGTAAATCCTGGCCTGCTGACTGCTAAGCACCAAAAGGTGGAGGCCCAGGCAAATGCAGACCCAGGCAAGAGAAAGAGCTTTTTCGGCACCAGGTTTGTCTGCCTGAAACAAGCCAAGAAAAGGTCTGGGAAGCCTCCAGAGGATGCCTGTCCTCCCTCCCTAGACATGCACACCCTCATCCTTGACTGTGGGGCAATGCAGTTCATAGACACCGTGGGTCTCTCAGTGCTAAAGGAGACACGTCATGACTATAAGGAGGTTGGTGTTCAGGTACTCCTGGCCAACTGCAACCCTTCCCTCCGCCACCGGCTCCGGGAGGGAGGCTGGGCTGGCGAGGCAGACAGTGGTGGGCAGCTGGCTTTCCACAGCATCCACGATGCCGTGCTGTTTGCTGAACGGTGGTACCGTGTCCAGCAGGAAGAGAGCAAGGACAAGGATGCTCTCCAGGATGCTGAAGACCTGAACTTCCAGGTGTCTTTATAAAGCTGTGTGTAAGGACTGTTGCCTAATGGGGACAGGCTTGGGATGTACTTGAGAGCAGTTTTAGTCTGCACTCAGAGCATGCAAAAGAGACTTTGATGAACTGTCAGCAGCAGGCATGGGGCAGGCATGGAGAAGGTGTGGATTTCAACAGGCATTGCGAATTGGTGGAAAATCCGAGTGGCTTCTCAAGGGCTGTCCTGTGGGAGAAGAGCTTGGATGGGGTTTCACCCCTGTCCCTGTCGGAAGGGCTGTGGGGCAGGAGGTGCCGTGGGTGCCGGGACCCGTGTCTCGGGTGGGTTCTGGGGGGCACGATCGAGCCGCGCTGCTCGGCTGAACCCGGGGCCGACCCCGAGCGCCTCCGCCCCTGGAGCCGCCGCCGCCGGGGGCAGCGGGGCTGTGCCGGTGCCCGCTGCTCCGAGCGGCTGGGGCCGAAGCGCTGTCTCTGTCGGAGCGCACCCACCGTCCGGAGCACCCGCCGGCAGGGATGTGCGGGAGCAGGAGGTGAGCGGCAGCACCTCCGGGCTGGAGCCGTGCCCTCACTGACAGGGTGACATTCGGAGCTGGCTGTAAGGGCCCCCAGCATGGGACAGCCCTGTCCTGTGTTAGAGGTGCTGCCGCAGAACAGGTATCGCTGCTGCAGGGGCAACCACAGGAGGAAGCTTTGCAGGGCTCTGTGAGCGACCCAAGCTTTACGCCTAAAAATCCTGTTCCCCGTGGCACCCTGGTATTAACCACCATCGGGCTGGTTACTGGGAGAGGGAGGGAGGAGCTGTAGGCAAGGTCTGACATCGACTCCTCTGAGGAGCGCTGGTGGTGCTTCCCGCTTCCCCGCAGGGAATCACAGCCCCAGGCTCGGAGGCCAGGCATGAGGGTTAGCAGCTCCTGTGCTGTGCCTCTTGGCTGTGCAGCTCAAGGTGTGCACCCACACACAAGAAAGGGGCTGCAGCCAGGAATCTCACAGACAGAACTTTATCTTGTTATGTGGCCATTCCTTCTATGTGCATTTCCAGTGCCCATATGGTGGCCCAATGCAGAATAACTGGGGAAAGACATCCTCTCTTGTGGTGCATTCCTTTACAAATTGCACTGTGGAGAAATGAACACCCCAAGGCAACTTCGGGTGCTAGACAACAAAGCCACTCACTCACCTCCCCAGACGTGCAGCAGCGGAGGTTATGGCCTGATTGCAGCAGGGATGAGAGCCACCAGTCCCACTCGCTCCTTCACTCACTAATGTGTATTCATCTTTTGCCACCTTTATTTTCAGACTGCCCTTCTCTTCCCACACAGCCAGAGTCAATGCGGGAAACAGATTGCAGAGGCTCATTTATTTTCCAAACACCCTGCTGCATGGAGTTTGCAGCTCCTCAATGGCCACAGAACAACAGCAACAAACTTGGCAACAGCAAAACACTTCCCTTACAAACAAAGAAAGAAGTTTCAGAGAGCTGCATAGGGTTCATTCAGCTGACATTCCTTGCCTTCTGTGTTGTGAGCTGCAGGGGAGGAGAGGCACCTTCCCCTGCTGTTATTAACAGACAGGGGTTTACATGACTTCCATGGCTGGAATTACAGGTTTCTTCCCCAGAAAAGGTATCTGACATCCCCACCTGCTCTTCATACACTGTAAATCAGGAAAAACTGTGCTGCAGCTTGCAATGGCTACGGTTCTCCCAGCGTTTGGAAGAATCTGGGCTGCCTTCCACATACACAGCTGGATGCTGTGCAGCTGCGTGCACGGTGCTGTCACTGTCACTGGTAGCAGTGGGGCAGGGCAGTCTCACACCTCCAGCACCACTGGGTGTGCAGCCGGAGGGAGCCTTGAAATGGACACAGGGACCTCTCCTTCTGCTGGGCTGGGATGGGCAGTATCCTGCTGGCTCTGCTCTGCATCCTGAGGGTGAGTCCCTGGTGAGAGCTGAGAAGGCTCTGCAGTGTTGCCAAGTACGAGAATAGCTTTTATTTCATTAGCTCCATCTGTAAAAACACCTTCTATGCTGCATATTTAGTATGTGAATATTCTCCTGGCCTCATCCTGGAAATGCAGCACCAAAGATACCCCACTGAAGGGAACTCTAGCTTTGGCTAGAGCCACTCAGGACCCAGGGACAGGAATCTGTTGTAAATAAAGTGTATGGAAACAAAATCCTACTGGCTCTGCTCAGGAAAACGTGTTCTTGTGGTCAAAAGTCTGTTTCAAGTGGATTAAAGAGCATGGTATGCCCAGCTGCTTGAAGGTCCTTGGAGCAATGGTGTGAGTGTCAGATGAAGGTAAATTGACTGAAGAGGCCAGTATGAGCCTTGCAGGGCTGGATGGACATGCGTGCTCAGTGTGCCCTGGATGCAGCTGGGGGGCAGCTCTTGGGGCACACTGCACCTCTCTCCAAGGGTCCTTGCAGCCCATCACAGCCACTCCCCAGGGAGGCTGCATCAGGATTTTGCATCAGCCATGGAGCAATGAGTAATGGGGCAGTTTTGTGCCTGAACAGCAAGTCAGTAGAGGAGAAAAGTCTTGTTAGCTGCAAGGATTATGACCTTCCTTCCCCTTTGGAATAGCATTGCCATAATTTTCTTTATAAGTGTTTATGGAGAAAATCAAATTGGTTTAGTTAGACTTTAGATGCATTTATGATCTTGGTGGGGTCATAAAGCCACAGCAGGATATAAAACCATTGCTGATAATTCCTGGGTATAGCCTGGTGCAACACAGTGCAGAGGAGATTACTGTCAGAGTGGCAGTTAACACAGCCCCCTGCAATGGGACGTGGCTGTTTGTGAGCAGTTTCTGCTCAGAGCTGAGAAAGCTGTGAAAATGCCAAAGAGATATGAGGCAGTTTTAATGGGATGCCTTCCCTGGGAAAGGAGAGCTGAGGTGGCAGCCTCCTTCCCTCCTTCCCTCCTCTCCAGCCCAGAGCAGTTGGGATCTCGCTGGCAGACCTTGCCCAGGCTGCTTGCCCAGATCTGCCAGCTCTAGCATCGTCTTCCAGCCCTCAAGTCAAACCTCCCGGTGACCCATCATTCCTCACAGATTTCCAAGGTAGATCAGGGATAATTGCTGTTCTTATTTCAGCTCCTATAGCAAGGCCTTGGGTTGTAAATGACATGGAGGAGAGATGGAGAATGACAAATGACATAGTCCAAGATCAGCTTATAATCAGTGTCATGGGAGATCAGGCTGGCCTCCTACCACCTGCATCTCCTGGTGAGACAGATGTGAGCATGAAGGGACCACAGCAATAGTGGGCTAATTCCTGGTGGTGAAAGGGCTTCTGCTGAGGCCACAGGACCCTTGTCTCCCCCAGCACCCAGCTGCAACAGCCTGAGTGCCTCTGTTTGCCAAAGGGCATCAACCTCTCAGCTGGGTGTTGACCCTCAACATCTCCCACCCAAGGGGACCTGCCCTTGCATCCCACTGCTGACCTGCTGGACCCCAGGGTGTCCCATGTGCTTCACCAGGGCCCAAGGAAATGCCATGCAGCTGAAAGCAAATGTTATCCCTCCTGGTAAGCAGCTCACTGGTTCTTCTCCTTCTCTCTCTGCCCCCTGCCTTGCTGTGAATCTATAAATACTCCGGGAGTGTGATAAATGGAGGATTGCTGCTAAGGCTTTGTCAGCTGCTGGTGGAGCTGACTGTGCAACTGTTAATTATGCCGCAGCAGCAGCTGGACAGGTTTAAATCCTTTTGATGCTCTGAAATGCTCCCTCTGGGGAAGCTTAAGGAATAAAGGTTGTCGTGACTCATGGGTGTTTGCTTCCCCTTCTAGAAAGTGTACGCGACACTGATTGCTGCATGGAGGGCTGTTCTCCTCGCTCCCGTTGCCTGTTCTTGGAAATACATACTCTGTTTAATGGCAAGAAGTTGACTCTGCAGATCTGTAGCTGCAATCAAGCAGTTAGCATGCTGCCCACATGTGTGGAGAGTTTATCCGTGAAAGCTTTCCCTAGCAGACAAAACTGGGTTGGAGAAGCAGTGAGCTGCAGGGGATAGCACTGGGTT
Source organism: Pezoporus wallicus (assembly GCF_028554395.1). Lineage (NCBI taxonomy): Eukaryota > Metazoa > Chordata > Aves > Psittaciformes > Psittacidae > Pezoporus > Pezoporus wallicus. The sequence continues at coordinate 973,121 of NW_026638191.1, forward strand.
TCTGGGGAGAAATAATAGAGGTTAGGGCCAGTTAATACCTCACTGGAGATAGCCTGGGGAAGAAGGAACCAGTTGACAGTGGCTCAGGGTACCATAATCCAGCTGTGTCAGGCTTGCCAGGCTGAGCTCTTGTGGGTTTCTGTGTCTCCATCTACAAGCTTCCTGCTCTGGATTGCTTTCTGGGTTTGCTGTGCCCTGTTTCTACTTGTGTTTCTCAGAAGAAAGGCTTTGCTCTGACACATGCATGACAGCTTCCAAATTCTTCCCCTGAGTGAGGGGCATGCACCCCAGAGCTTAAATCCTGGAGTTAAAACATTCAAAGTCATGGGACAGCTACATCAGAAACTCCTCCTAAGCCACTGGGTAAATACCTCTCCCTTTTTCTGCCTCTCACCCTTTAGTACAAAGTGCCCCGGGTGCTGTGTGGGTGCCCTGTGCAGAGGTATCATCGTGGATGACGGATGATGCCCTGGTGATATGAAACTAAAATCCAGTCAGTGTCTCCAAAGCTGTCTGCAGAGCCAAGCCTGGAGCTGCAGGGCTTGGTCCTAGACACCCTGTCTGAGCTGTGTGCTCAACGGAAAGACAGGGAGGAGGACAGGTCTTCTGTCCTGGCTGTTGCACTAGCTGTGCCAAGTTTTCATTGCATGCTCCAAGTTCATTACTAACCTGAGCTCCACACATCTGCTTAAGAAGTACTTTCCACACTTACTTGTGTAGAAGATTGTTCTAGGGCACTGTAAAGCACTGTTGAGTCCCTGTCACAAACAATAGGCTGCTTTCACAGATACTTCCTCTTGGACTTCTCCTCCCAACTTCATGACTGCATGTGATTTCTCTCTCGCCATCAAACAAATGATGCTGCTGGCAAAGGATGCTGCCTTCACCTTGCTGGCAGTGTGCACAGGGGTGGGTACCCAGGCACAGCAGCCTGTGTGCACACCCACACGTGCACTTACACAGCCAGCCTTGTAGGTGTTCCTTCAGGCACAAAGCTGCTGCACCACTTCCCAGCCTCAGGTCTCCAAGTCAGGATCCCTGTGCAGAGCTTTCAGCACAATTGGGCTGTGAGGATTTGCCAGCAGAGCCTGGGGCCTTACCCTGTTGCAGTCACATGGAAAGGAGCCTCTAGCTCCCATGTCTCCAAGTCCCCCTGTGATGTTTGGACCCTGCTATGAAGGCTACAGAAGTGATGCAGCCTGAAGGTGAGAGCCTGGAGAGGGGGATGGGACCACATCACGCTGTTCCCTGCACCATCTCTGGCACATCACTGAGCATCTAAACCCTCTTTGCCCTCCACCTGCTGTAAAATGAAAGTGGTAAGAGCCACATCCCTGAAGGCTGCTACCAGGGCTCAAACCAGAGAGCTTTGCAAGTGATGATTTTGGTAGTATTTCCAGATTTTCAATAGTCAGAAACAGTGAGGGGAAGAGCCACAGCAGCTTTTGAGATGCAAAATCCCCCGTACTACTTGACTGGGAATGTGCTCAATTTGTTTTTTCCACAGAATCTAAGAGATGGCTTTTCTCAGTGATATTCCTGTGAAAACGTGATGTTTTGATCTATATTTTAATGACACAGCTCAGTAGCCTCATTTTAATCAGCCACCCAGCACCCCTGGGAGTGCTGGAGAAGCAGAGGTGACATCTGTCCATCAGCAGCCACTGGCCTCCCAGCAATCCTCTTCTCCCTTGCTTACAAACAGCTCTCCTCCAAAGGAGAGCGGATTTACATTAACAGCATGAGTGTCACCTCTTATCTCGGCAGCACCTGGAGCGATAAGGGCAGTTGCATGAGTGATGAACATTAATGTCTAAAGAACCAGAGCAGCTTCCTGGAGAGGCTGGGAAATGCTTCCTCATGTCTACCAAGGGAGTAAATGTTGCAAAGTGCCTGCTCACTCTCCCACAGGCATAATAACAACCTTTGCATTGCACACCCCATGCTAGATGCTTTTCTGAGCACTTAACAACCATTTGCCTGGACAAATTAGCAGCTGACACACATGGGTGATTGTACCTACACATTGGGAGATGGCCACTTTGGAAACATAGATGTGGGGAGAATCATCTCACCTCGCTCAGGCTATGCAGAAGTAATTGGGAATGGTAGGCTCTGACGAAGAGAGGACAGAAGCTTCATTCCACCTGAGAGAGGTGCCAACAAGCAGAGAGGATAACTCATGGCTGGACATGCCCTGGGGATCCCAGCTCATTGAACAGCCCAGGCTGGCTGCAGGTAGGGAGAGGGTGTTCTTGTACATCCCTGAAAGGGGTAGCTGTGCCATCACCCCACCACCCACACTGCTCTACCAGCAACAGTCACATCCTGCTTCCCATAGGACCAATGCCAATCCAAAGGGAGATGCTCTCAGCTCTCACAGAGGGAAAGAAAAGGAGGAAGGACAGAGATTAAATGAGCTGAATAGGAAAATTACTCTGGGCAAAATTCCTGCAGTGTCCAGGATACCCACAAGTAGCAGGAGCTGCTGATCTCTGTGGTCTCCTACAAAATAACAAAGTCAACGCAGTGATGGGGAAATGGTTCTGCAATTGCTGGGTTGCTATTGAGCTAGCTCTGCTCTTTGCCCTTGCTTCATCCTCGCCTGGAGAGGAGTTGGATGGAGTCAATTTGCTCAACTTTGTGTCTGGTCATTGTCTGCCTTCTAGTAAGAAAGTTCACCAGGGAAGGAGGTGGATTGAAGCACCTCTGTTTTACCACTGCAAGTCCAGGGCCTGTGCTGTCCAGCCAAGGCTCTTTAGTGACAAATAATATTGCCCTCGGTTATTGCCAGGAAATGACCAGCCCCACTTGCCTGGTGGTGCTCCCTCCTAGTTACAAGTGTGTGCTTTGTTTCTTGATGTGCCATTAGTCACTTAGAGGCTCACATCTCACTAGCTCTTAGTACACCTCACTGGGGAAAGCAGGTTGGTAGTTCCTCCAGCTCCACGTGCTTTTGCAGCTCCTCTGCAAAACCACAGTCCTGCGAGGACTGCTGAGATAGGCACAGGACCTGCTCAGTGTGCCTGCAGGCTGAGCTGCAGACACTGCCCTGCTGAAAACCTCAGCTGGGGATACTACAATGCTACCCGAAGCGCCAGGGCTGGGCTGGCCTCAGGAGGCATCTCGTTTTGGCAACAGGCATCCCCCAGGGGCCAGGTAGATAAAGATAATGCATTGTGCAGGCCTACCCAGCCCTGCCATCCACCAGCATGGACAAGCTTGGCACAGCAGACCCCTTATGGCACCTTTTCTGAGGCCAGAGAGCAGCAACACTGGTACCAGTGCATGTGTGGAGTCCACACCACCTCCATATGTACCCTGCCCTGGCTTGAAGGGTCAAACACTGCTGCTTCCCTGGGGATTGTTTAGCAAAGAGGAAAGTAGTGTTTGTCATGACAGCCATGGGCCAGCTCCCGGTTAGATACAGCATATTAGGGGAAGAGTAATCCACCAGGGAAACCATTGATGTGCCAGGAGGTTGAAAAGAAAGGTAAGGGAGAATGAGGGAAGAACATAGCTCTGCTGGTTTGGTACAGCCAGAGCAGCTCCTCAGGAGGGGACACAGACTGCCTGGCCACCCGAGACATCCCAGCTATTAGCTAATGAACTGGCTCAGCTGCTGGTGGTGATGACTGGGACATCCAAGATGGGAACCGTGTGCCAGTGGGACTGAGGATAACAAGGAGGGGGCAGGATGGGAGGGGTTGGACGTGGGCACGGACACAGATATGGACCACAGCCTGGGGACTGCTGAGCTCCACACTGCTTTCTTGGCAGCCACCATCTGACTGGCTAATTACTGCATGTTATAACGTCCTTTGGGAGTTTGAAGTACTTGTTAGTGCTAATAATGACAGTAATAGTCAAGATTAAAAATAATTAAGGCAGCAAAGTGGAGAGATTGGATGCTCAACTGCACTGATAACCAAGGGGATTCCCCCTGAATCCTTCCCTTGTTACAAGGTGATGGTCATGGTCCCCCTGCGTGGGACAAGGATTTGGGGACATTTCAGAAGCACCAAACTTCTGTCTCTGATTTGTTGTTATTGTCTCCTCCTTTGCAGGCTGTTTGCCTCAATTTCAATGAAAAGACAGCAGAGGAGAGTGAGTGATGGCCCAAATAATCTACAGCTGCTATCAAATCAAGGTGTGGGGGTAAGTGATGCTCCACAGAGCATTTAAAGCAGAGGTTAGTGGTGTGAGCTCAGGTAAATGGTGGTGTTACTGGGCTTTTATGTAGCAATAATACAGGTCTTGGAAACTCAGAGAGGAATTTGTACTTGGTGCTGCTATCACTGAAAAAAGGTGAGAAACTGTTTTTCAATGCTCCCCTAACAGGCTGTAATCCCAGTTTCTAGCAGCCATCAGGTGTCTGGTGAGGGCAGGATCTCAGCTCAGGCAAGCAGGGGGTTGCACGGTGTTATCCTGATGGGCAAAAAAGGAGCAGAAAGTGCTTTGTGTTCCTCTGTTTGGCAGCAAAGAAAACCTCTGAGGTTCTCAGCCTTTAGGAAAGCAAGAGAAGCCTCAAAGCAGGATGAAGGTGGTACAGATAAAAGGCAAGGCAGGGGGAGAAACTGAAATGAGCTTCATTTGCTTGGTCTAAAAAAACCTGAGATGGAGAGAATGAACTTAGAGCACGAACATGAAGCTGGGCTTAATGAGCTGAGTAGCTCCAGTCGTCTGCTGCCCTTGGCATCTATGGCAAAATCCTGCAGTTCTGTCAGGTCTTGCAGTTTTGAGGCTCTTTGGTGGGTGCCTGAACAGCCCCTGCGGATCACTAAAGCCTAAGAAGATAGCTGTTGCATTGTTAAAAAAAAGCATATAGCCCATAGAAGTAATGTGAGGAAGTACAGAAAAGGTGCTTTATTAAGCTTAAAGGCTGAAAAAAGAGAGTCCAACAAGAAGAAAATCTTTATTTTCTTTCCTTAGTGACCAAGGGATGTGTTCCAGCAGGTAAAATTGTGGTTCCTTTAGAAACTAGACACAAGATTAAATGTATTGTAAAATACATGCCAAGCCATACAGCAGCTGAGACTCACAAAGTAGGTAATGGATAACAGGTACTAAAGTTCAATAAGCAAAGGAGAAATAACAGTGGTTAATGCTGACATCTCAAAGTTGTTTCCGTTTCAAACCATCCTTCCCAGGGAATCTGTTTGTCGTTTTCTGTGTTATGCTATTTTGTTTTTTCAAGAAAAGAATGTTTAATTGGATCTTTGTGCTTCCAACAAATGCTGGCCCTCTCTTCCAGATCCATTTTTTCTCTAAAGCAGCAGTTGGCAGTGCTAAGAGTCCCCTGCTACTGCAGCTCTGTGCAGTGCTGCTTGGGGTGTTGTGAGCTGGTGGGAGAGCACTTGGCTGCAAAAGATTTACTGTGGGTGTTTTAAGTCTGGAGAGTATTTATTTTGAGCCAAGGTAGTATTCCAAATTAAAAATCAAGGCAGGTAAAGGTTGTTCTGGTTGTGGTGATGCGCAGCGAGGAGCCGGGCTCACCAGCCACTGGATGGCATTGTTGTTTCACACGGATAAAAGCTGTCGTGGCTGCCCTATGCAGTGCCCTGGGCACCAAGATTCAGGAGCCTCTGTGGTTCCTCTTGCCGTGGTATGAAGGTAGTCAGGGCCTGGGTGACACGGCACATTGGTAGATGTGCCCTCGCAGGGCAGAGGGCTTGGGAAGAGCCTGGTCAGTGCTGTGCTCAGCTGTCCCTATGGCTGCTGCTGCTGAGGCCGGGCTGGTGTCAGCTCCCTGCCTGCAAAGGATGAGCACAGTCCAGGGCACTGCATGGGGGAACCCTTCTATGGGCAGCCAAGGGTGACAGAGGGGCAACCTTCCTGGGTGCCCTTTGCATCCAAAAGGAGCTAATGCAGCTGCTGAAGTATCCCCAGTGTGGTGCATTTAAGAAGAATGAGGATTTAAGATCTGGGAGGTGAGCAGCCATGGCTTACATCAAGCAGAGGTTAAGGGCTGATGACACATGAGGTGCTGCAGACACAATGGAACCCTCTGTGTTTGCTTAGGTCCTGTGCTTACCTCCTATCACCCTTCCTTCCACCCTCACCTGTCCAGGGCACTGTGCCTCTAAAGCAGTGGGGTCATTCCTCTCCATGGCCCACTAGTGGGAAGGGAATATTTTGCCCTTTGCTGTGGGGAAGAGGTGCTCAGCCAGTGTGGAGGGAAGAGCCCAGTGGATGGGAAGGTGCCTGCGGCAGACAATGCTGAGCAGGTAACGTTTAAAGGCAAGGAGATGCGCTCCTTTCAGTGCATTGCAGAGGCTGGTGGCACGCAGGTCCCACCTTCACGTGCAGGCTGGGAAATGAGTATTTGCAAAGGAAATGTTAGACTGGAGGGGTTTGCTTTGCTGGTGGGGTGAGCTCCTGAGAGTGCTTCCTTGAAGGGTGTAGGCAGGTCTGCTACTAATACTGCTTTTCAACTACCTTCATAAGCAGGTCCTGCTTCCCCAACTTGAGGACGCGTACCTGTTTATAGGCTCTTGGAGCTATCAAGATCTCCACATCCTATGCAAGCACCTCTGAAGCAAACAGGAACATTGGTGTGTATTAAAGCATTGGCTTCATGAGAAGCCCCTGGGAGTGCTGTGTGAGCAGGGAAGGACTGCTCCCTGCCTCTTTCCACGTGAGGAATCGAAAGCACCAGCTGAAACAGGCCTGTGGTATACTTCAGTTACAGAAAAGGGCACCTCACACAAGGGGTAATTCGTGCAGGAATTCTTGCTGCCAGATGCCAAAAGTGCATTTGTAATGCAGCAGGAGGAATTAATGGAAGAACAATTAGTTGAGGCAGTGGTGTCCTCTCTGACTGAGGGACTTGTTAACCACAGATTAGTGGAGGCTTGGAGAGTCTTAGCCTTTTCCTCAGGAAGCCACTATAGAGAGAAAGCACAGCATTAGATGGACCGCTTTTATTCCCCAAGCACTATAATAACTGTGCTGAATACTGCTGGGATGCTTTATGCTGCCGTGGCTAGACCACAGGCAGTCATTTCTTTCTTTTCTTCTATTTTCCTGTCTTTCCCCCTAGAAGCTGTGTTCACACAAACAACACTCTGTGTGTGTGGCCTCGAAGAGGAAGTGCAGCAGCTGCTGCTAGTGAAAGGTGATTTCCTTTTGAGGAGCCCTTGCACCCCTGAGCCCAGCCATACCCATCACTTCACTTAAAATCTCTGCTGTGTTTGGGAAGCTGCATAATGAATTTCCCTTCCAGGCTGTGCAAATGTTGTGATGCATTTTGCCAAAACCAGCACAGAAACTGCAGACAGGAGAAGTGTAAATGGCTGAAGGTTAACCCAGGACAACAGGGCACTACAGGTGAGTTAAATTTAGGTAGGGAATTGCTGGCATTTGTTTCTTGGAAGTGAGAATACTTCATTGTCTTTGGCACTTATTAGCCCCCAGACTAGTTCTGCAAATCAGGGCTGTGGTTTACAGTGCTGGCCATGGAGGAGGACTCCATGTGTCCATCTCATCAAAGCCCAGCCCAAACATGTGGGTATCGCAGCTCCGAGATGAGCAGCTCTAGTTTAACTCTTGTTCTGCTGAGCTGCTGCAGATCTCCCAGTGTCATCCTGGAAACATAAGAGCAATCACTGCAGTGTTTGAAAGCACCATTCTGGGAAGTGCCAGCCACCGTGGCTGCAGGGGTGCAGGAGTGTGGCCTCAGGCTCAAGCACTTACAGCGCTTGTGTGGACATTGGCTGTAACTGTGTGTTAAACGCACATGCAATTGCCAGGAAGGGTTTGCAAACCACCTGCAGGCTCCAGTCTGTTCTCTCTTTGAACAGCTCTGAGTAAAGAAGTCTCCTCCTTTTTTCGTCTGGGTTTTGGGTTTGTTCTGTGAAGATTTTTTGATGGGGAATTAATGGTCGGGAATAATGTTTCTTCACCAGGCAAGCAAAGGACTTGGGAAATAGGTTTTCCATCTCCAGGAGGAGCCTCAATTTTCCTTTCTAGGTAGCCAAGGGCACTCCAGAGCAGTGCTGGGCTGCTGGCCTTGGCTCCAGCAGACTCCCACCTCAGTGCTGACCTGAGCTGACCTGGCTGTGTTTCCAAGGCTGTGCAGTGCAGCATCAGCATGCGATGCTCCAAACACCACTGCCACTGTTCACTTGGTGGGGAAAGCCACAGTGGCAGCCTAAGGTTTCTGGCACAGAGCAGAGGGTGAACGCTCTGGAGAGGCCAAGGAGGGGGAAGGAAAAAGTCGCTCCCTGGGTTTATTTTTGTTTGTATTTTAATTTTAGGGCTGCTCACAAGTGGAATCGTCTACGTGCTGCCATGGAAACAGCAGCCTTGGTCCCCAGCACAGCTTGCAGCCATCTGCAAGGGAACAATTGTTGGCCTGTTTGTTTAAAACCATCCGGGGTGGTGCTGGGCGGTGTGTGGCTGGCCAAGGGGAAGCCACATGGGACATGACAGGACGTGCTTGTCACACTGAATAACGCAGCAGACAAATGCCCACAGATGGGATCGACAGTGTCCTGTCTGGAGAAGCGCTGATGTGCAAAACTGGTGTGAATCACGTTGGTTGAATGACTGTTTGAGACCCAGGAACTGCAGCACATGGCTTGTGATGCTCACAAGCATTCACCCTGATGGGTTTCGGTTCGTGTGGACCCCGGCAAGCAGAGGTCTGTGCATGCAAAGTCTGTGAGAGGCCACAGTGTGGGAGCACTGAGCAGGCTGCTGCTTCCGAGGAGCTGGATTTTGACTGCTCCGGTGGGAAACGGAGCCAGGTTAACTTTCTGCACGCGAACAGTTTGACTGAACACGCCAGGCTTCTTGGCATGAAACCGGTGCAGAGGACTGAGCATCAGCCAGCATTTGCCAAAACTGCTGGGAAACCAGCTCCTGGCTTTACTCAGCCATGTGCTGGGCTTCAAATCTGTGAAGAAGAGGTTCTGTTTGCAGGCAGTTGCCCTACCTGAAGAGATGCACATAGAAAAGAAATGCACATGGGAAATGGCAGAGAATCTGATCCACACTAACCTCCTCCCTGCTTGGGTGGGACTATTAAGCCCAGGTTTGGTCTGCTGGATCATGACCTAAATGTGCTCTGATGTCGAGTGTGTATTACTCTGATCTCATGCTGATGCCATGTGGAAAGTCACTGGAGAGCCCTGCCAGAAGGAGGTGTCCTTCCTCTGCTAGGAATGGGTGAGGGTACAACCTGCTGGCTGCCAGCTCTGCCCTTTACCCTTCAGAGGTCCTTCAGCACCATCAGTACCCAGCTGTGAGCTGGCTTGGGTTTCCTCACCCTTGTCACCTGCCTGGAAGACCAGTGCAGGCAGTGTGGAGGCTCAGGACTTTGCCTGGAGTCCACGGAGGAGCTGATTTGTCCCCATTGGCAGGAAGGGGAGCTCAAACAGTCTCCAAACACGTGTGCGTGGAACCTGCTGAGCTGAGCTCGCACACCCACAGTCCTTCCCTTACCCAGCAGCCGAGCACAGCCCTGTCTGACACAGCTGGCAGTCATTCCAGCTAGCTCATGAAACCCCTTCATTTCTGCTTGTCCCCCTCTCTGAGACCATTTTCCTCTGAGATCCCCATGACTGCACTTTACGTGTGAATATTCAGGGGGAAAGATGTTGAAGCTTTTAGGCTCAGATGCCAGAGAAGACACTTGGCTGTGGGAATTTACAGTGGTTGACCTGACTGCAACTATCTCATTCAGCCAAGCAAAGAGGAGAGAAATTACTTGGTTCTCATCTACTTCATCTTCAGAAATATTTAATGAAACAGGGAAAATAAATTGGGGGGGGGGGGCTTGTGGGCATCCTGAGAGTAGAAAAAGAGGTAAAATTAATCCTATCAATAATCCATGATGAATGATTCACTCAGCTTTTTTATTCACACTTGCATATACTTATCCTCATTCACGTGGAGATGCAGTACTCACGGAAATATATACAGACTCATATGCATATGAATTATGAAGCCCAGTGAGGGCTCCTACGCAGCCAGGGTTACAGGCTGGTGTAGCTCACACGTGGTAGGGGACTGCATGGCCCTCGCTTCAGGAGGTTTCCACACAGAGCTTGGCTCCTTGCTGCTTGCATTTTCCACATCATGCTCATCCATGTGCTCTAGCAGGGATGAGGAGGGGAAAGGGTCTGTGTTGCCCTCCCTCCTTTCAGTGGGGGTTTATAGGAAGAGGGGCTCCATGCTGCCTGGTGGGAGAGGTGATGCTGGTGTCCCCAGCGTGCAGCTGCCTCCACGAAGCTCCCCTGCCCTGAGACTTCCCTGTCTTCTGCCAGTTTATACCAGAATCTGGTCTCTGGTTTCGGCAGTGTGGTCCCAACCTCCCAGCAGCAGCAGCCAGTATCTCCTTCAGTGCAGAAAGACAAGCACCCAACCATGCCTTGGGGCTGGGAAGCTGGGTCCTCTCAGCACTGGGGGGAATGGCAGGAGGCAGGAGATGTATTGCTGCTTCCTAGGCAGGTCTTTTTCATTCAAAACGTCTTTGCAGGAGAAAAGAACCAAGTGGAAATTTTTCATTAGAAACGGGATTTTTAAAAACCATTTAAAACAAAATGATGAAAAGTTCTGTCACACATCTGTGGCTGCAGAGAGAGGACTGAGATGGACCAGGACTCCCAGGAGGAACTGGAGGAATTGCCAGATGATGCTGAAGAGCAGAGGACCCAACCCCATCAGACACTGCTCTGACTTGGGAGTCGCTGTGCAAGCGCTTGAGAGGAAAACCCAAAATGTACCCAGAGTAAGCAGCAATGCCAGCCTGCGAGGATGTGGGAACGGACGTGGCCTTATTGGAGGGAGGAGAAGAGGCAGCCTAGGAGAAACAGCCGCAGCACAGGCGCTGCCTTGCATCCTCTGCAGCTGAGCTACAGCAGCATTCAGCACTTCTGCAGGTACCTACGTCTGCTGAGGATGCTTTATTATCAACTGTCATTTCACCTCTCTCATCCTTAAATCCCTTAAATAAAAGGATTGTTTAGTAGCTTCCAGCTCATGGACTGTAAATGTGAAATTTGTCTCAAAAAAAAACATTATTTCCCATAAAAAAAGACAAACTTGTGCCCTGATACCTGACTTATTTAATATTCTGTCTGGATATTGTGGAATACTATGACTGGAACCAGGAACGAGGTAGGTGGTCTTACTTATCTCTGGCCATTTGAAAGTTGGGGCTGTGCAGTTGATGAAGAAAGAGGGTTTTGTAAAAGACAGCTCAAGCTACCCATTGCGGAGGGGCTGCCCTGTCCTGCAGGGAGCTGCCTGGCCCTGCTCCATCTCCAGCTCATGATGCCATGGTTGCCCCTTGCTTTGGTTTCTTCTCTGGTCCTGAGATAATAAATACCTCAAAGGGTTGCTCTGAGAGGGCATTTCAATGCTTACAAAAAGACTTCGTGCCCCTCAGATGAAACTTGCTTTAACAATGTCTGTATTATGAACAGTGGTAGTTACACTGTTCAAAGTGAATGCAAATGTTCTGCTTTAAACCTTAAAGTCAGATCTACCTTAAACTGGATATTAGGTTAATATATCCAGGTAGCATGATAAAGTGTGGGGAATAAATCCAAGTGCACTGCAAACAGTCAGGTTTCATACCATACATGCAGAAGTTTATTTAAAGGCCTCTCCATTTAGGTATCACTAACATGACCTTCTTTTCAATCACTTCAGTTTTGAACTTCTTCCCACCTTAGGTCAGGCTGAGCACTTTTATCATGAGTCTCAGAACCTGGATACATGGCAGTGCTGCAGCATCCGGAGTGCTCCCTGGACTAAATATGAGTAATGTAAAGAATAGAGGGGGTGACAACAGTGAGACATAATTCTAAGTAAGGACAAGCACCAAATCAGCTGATGCTGTGAATCAGATGTAGACCAGAATTTTCCTCCTGCCTTGCCTCTTCACAATGGTTTCCCTCACAAAATGGACTGGGATCCAAACTGCTGAGAAATCTGAAGTGTTCAGCTTCTGCATCTGGACTTTTCAGCTTAGATCTGGGTACCAGGAGGTGCCGTGGCCCAAGCAGAGTGCTGACTTCAGAGGTAACCTCTCAGCAAGAGCGGGGAAGCTTGCACTTAAAATCGAATAGAAAGAGAGAAGTTCTATGAAATCAAATAGAAAGAAAGAAGAGTGGGAGGGTTGCATCTAATGGCAGGTAGAACCACAAGAAACTTCATTTATTCAGGCTCTCTTTTCAATAAAACCCATCCCACGCAACTGGGCAAAGGAGACCGTGCTGTGTTCAAAGGCAACACACAGTGCACACCAAAAAGCTTCTCTGTTAACTTGATTTTATCTCCCTCTGTCTTATATCTGTGCCTGAAAGCACAGCCAGTGATTTAAAGCAGTGGCTGAGTTACTACTGCAGGAGTGAAGGCAGTGAATTCCACTGCATAGTGACTGTGATTCAGTCCTGATGAATCACTCAGCCACTTTTCTTCTCAACTAGATCTTTGGCTTTATTATTGTTACAGAAGGAAAAAAGGAGAAGGGAGAAAAAAGAAGAAAAAGCCGCTGCCTTATCTCCCTCTCTAATCCTTTCCAATTTTTCTTTTAAATAATTTAATTACATTTTTATAGGCATCTCATTCAGGCTGAATAAACTGATAATCCTAGAGAGGAAGTGGCATTAAAAGGAGATGTGATGCACTATGACCAAAACTGATGACGGCATTGGGGTTCAGCATGACTTGGTTTTGGGCTTCAGGAATACGCAGCGATGGAAGGGTCTTGCACTCCACTTCCTCCATGCATCAAAATCCATTCCCCACTTCATGGTTTGCATCTGATAAAGCAAAGTGAGTGCTGGGATCTTGAGACCAGGACTGCTGTGGAGCAGTGGCAGGTAACCCCGCTCTGCTCAGGCACTGCTCATACTTGGGTATCTTTATGCAAGCTTCTGCAAGTGACTCCCTTGGCTCTCCATCCAGCCCACTCTGCAGACAGCAAAACACTTTGCTGTTGTAGCTATAGGTTTTGCCTGGATGGGGAAATGGTTCTGTATACACCTGGAATTCAGGGTGTAGGTTATTACTCTCCTTAACATATTGGTGTTATGGGCACACCAAAGGGTCGGGGTGAGGAACTGGGTGGCAGAGAGAGCTCAACCAGGACCCAGTGCTCCTGCAGTGGATGGGTGCAGGCTGGGATTGCTGCCCAAACCTCCAGCAGGACACAACCAATATTCCTGCCAGCACAGCATGGTTTGTCCCTGGCTCTAACCACTGGTGCTGAGGAGATGGAGGCCCAAGATATGAAGACCTTCCTCTGACTGCAGGTTTTAAATCTGCCTTCTAGCATTCCAGTTCTCTAAGTGCACAGCAAGGCTGGTGCAGGAGTTTGCTGCAGTGCCAGCAGGAAAGGGAGTGCTCGGTTGCCTTTTCCATCACTCTCCAGCTTGATGGAGCATCTTTAATCCTGACCCACGGTGCTGCTGGTCTTCAATCCAGTGAAGCATTTAAACACCTGCTAGGAAAGTGCATAAACACATCCAGCTTCAGTTTGCCTGCTCACGTGCAAACTGCAGCATGTGCTTGGCTTAGGGCTCTGCACCCTGATGCTTTCCCTGTTATCAGGCTCATTAGTAGCTGCTGTTGGAGATTCTGACTGAGAACGATGGCAAAGGCAAGTGAGCAAATTGCTCTGAGGACTCAGATCTTGTGAGAACTGAGCTACCACCGCTGGTTCTATGAACAGACATCAAAACACATATATGTAAACTCAGTATTGAAGCTGGAGGCTAGAATAATGACTTGACCAGAAAGCTCATGTTAATACTACAGAGAAGGAAATGAAGCAACACGAATTGTTTCAGGAACACTTTAGCTTCCAGTTTTAAATGACCCATCTCAGCTCCACCTCGACCAGCCCCATCCACTTCGTCCTCGGTGGTGCAAGTCTGAGAAAATCCAGACAAGGTGTTTCTTTGTGAATTTGGTCTCAGTTTTACTTTTCTTAATATTACTCTTTATCTGTCTTTCAGTTACTATAGTGATGAACAAATGCATGCAACAAACCCGAGGCCTGGCAGCCTGGGAAGGCGTGTGTGCTGCAACGGCTGAAAATACCGCCAAAGTTTTGAGAAATCACTTGAAAGATGTTTGCCAAAAATGCTCAGATCTTTAAAAAAATGGGTCCTATCAGACAAGTTGATGATAAATACACAGCAAGCAACATACTGCAATTTGTTGAATGCTCTGGTTTCTCCTGCATCTATACGCTACCGAAGATGCCCCTTTTCCAGGTGCAAGTACCTAAATTGTGATTAAAGGACATGAAATAGATTGCTACAAACCAAATTACTTCTCTGAACTTGTGTGTACTCTGGATCACCTCATTCTAGTGCAGTTCTCTTCTGAGAAAGGACAGCCTGAAGAGCTCACAGTCATGTCCCTCAGGGCGACCCACAGAGCCTGAGCGGTGTTGGATAAGTGCAGCAGTCTGCCTTGAATCCACGCCATGGATCTCACTCAACAGACTCTGTCTCTTGGAGTCAAACCTGCTGACATATGTAGCCAGAAGTTACATCAAGATGGGGAGGCCAAACCAAAGGGCCTTGCCCTGTGGATTTGGATTCAATTTGTGAGTTACATCAGCAGTGGCTGTGGGGCACATTTCTTAGGGCACAGCATGGAGTCCACACAGTTACACAGTGGGAATGGAGGACACTTGTCTCGTGCAGACCTGGAAGCACTGGTGATGGAGGGGATCTAGCTAGACCCTGGAGCTGCAGTTGAAGCTGAGTGCTGGTAGTTGGAGAAATATCTCTTCATTTCCAAAAGCAGGTCTGGTCTGAAATCCTGCCTGCAGCTATCAGTACCGAGCCTCATGTTTACATGAGATTTTTACAGACACTTTCCAAAGGAGAAGCTGCAGGAAGGCAGTGTAGCTTGAAACCCCCAAAACACAAAGGGCAGATCCAGCTGTGGAAGGTGAGCACACCTGGAGATGCTGCTTTTTTGCTCAGTCCAATAACAGGTATTGTACAAGTTCAGATGATGAGCTGGTTGTGGTGGCCTTGTCTGCCAAGTCTGAGGTTTGTTGAGGGTCACAGGGCCAATTTTCAGCTGCCAAATCTCTATTTGTGCAAAGGAGCTGGGCTGACACTGCGAGAAAAAAATGCCCTTGCAGTGCGGCTCCAGTTCCCTTCTGCCATTTTCGCGCAGACACAAACAAACAAGCACACAGACCCCCGAACCTGGCTTTACAAGCCAAGAGCATCACAACGTCTTTGCCGGGATCGAGGGAGATTTGACATACCCAAAGATAAAACTCGGGGGACACGTGGCTGCGAGCGCTCTGGGAGGAGGCTGCGGGATGAGGCTGCCGGGGGGCGGCAGAGCCACCTCCACCCTGGACAGGACGGGGCGCGACGGACCCAGCTTTACGCGGCGGGAGGAGCGGGGTGCGGGAGGAGCGGGGTGCGGGCAGCCCCTCTGCCCGGGGCGGGGCGGAGCGGAGCCGTGGGGCGGGGGCAGCTCGTCCTGCGCTCCCGCCGCGCCTCGGCAGGCAGCGCCGCAGCCCCACGGGCGGAGAGCGTGGTCCCTCCTGCACCGCACCGCACCGCATCGCACCCCGCCGAGCCGAGCCCAGCCCAGCCCAGCCCGGCTCCGTCCTGCCCCGCCGCCGCGATGAGGAGCCGCGCCTGGGGAGCCGCGCCGTGCCACTTACCGTGGCTCGGCCATGGTAAGGCAGCGGAGCCCCCGGCGGGTGGGACCGGCCTGGCTGAGCGGGGACAGGGGCGCACTCCCGAGAGCAGCCGGTGCGCCTCGGCCCCCGGCCCCGCGGTGGTGCCGGCTGGGATCCGCGCTGCGCCCGCCGCTCCGGGGAGCTGCCCCCGGTTGGCTTCGCGCCGCCGTTTGGTGCCCACTGGTGGGGCTGCGGGAAACGCACGTGCGGGTCGGGATCGGGCGCTGTGGTCACCGCGTTTCCCGGCGGAGAGGAGCCGCGCTCCTGTGGGAAGCGGCGCGGCTTTGGGACAGTGGCTGGTGCGGAGGGGGCCGCAGCGCGGGTTGCCGGGTGTGATGCACAGACAGGGGGCTGGGCAGGGGGTTGTTAACAACGGGTGTTGTTATCGGCGTGTGTGTCTGCCGGCTCCGATGCCTCGGCGCTTGTTCAACCCGGGATATTCAGCGAACTGGTTGGAGTTACCGGTAGAGATCCGCGGGAAGGCAGGAAGCATTGGTGCGGCTGGGACAGGACAGGAGCCCGGTGCCACAGAGAGAGTTGCCAGGAAAGGAGCCTGGCCAGGATCTGCACGAGTGGGAAGCTTGGCTTTCGTGAAGGTGCTGAAGGAAGGGAGGTGTTTTCCAGCAACAGAGCTCTGGGGGTTCAGCCAGCTCCGTGCTCTGACAGGCATGTCCCAGGGTCCACAGTGCAAAGCTTTCCCTGTCACATCCGAGCTCAGTAGCGGTTCCAGGCTCTTGTTGCTGTGGCTAAGCGTTTCGTCACTGCGGAATGCCGACCTGCCTCAGACTTACTCCGAAGCTGAGGAAAGTTAGCATCTCTAAAGTGCTTTGATTCAGGTACTGGGATTGGAGCCAGTTTGTGGATCTAATGCCAGGAGAGAGAGAGCTGTGTTTGAGTGAAAAACCAGTGTTATTTCCCCTACTCCCCACCCCCCCACCCCCCCGGCATCTTTCCTAGCTCCAAAACAAACTTCCCTCATAGAAACTTCATAGAAGGGTGAGTAGCTAAAACGTGACACAGCTGCAAGTTCTTGTGGCTTCAGGGCAGCCAGGAGGGAGCTGGGTCCTGCTTTGCCAGCTGTAAGCTCCTAGACAGCGGTTGCAGTTGGCCTGGGCTGTGCTTTGAAGTGTGTGATGTCATTATGACCTCATTACTCTTTTAACATAAAATATTTTCCTTTTAACGGGAGTATCATGCTGTATTTGCTCAAGGAGAATGAGTTTCCCTGGCCTGTGTTATAGCAGCTGACTGGTTTTGCTTGGGACAGCAAGGGCAAGGTAGAGTTTCTTAGATTACTTGGATTTTGTCATTGCAGTAGTGGGGATGTATAGCCAGGCTGAGCTCAGTCTCTGGGAACCAGCTCAGGATTTGCATCCCTCTGTGCAGTACCACTCCTTGGGGCAGATCAGTGCTGTGGGAGCTGCTCCCACTCTTGCTCCTAGGCAGGGGGGACCCAGGGGCCTGGTGTTCCCATCAGGAGAGGGACCTCTGAGATGTGCAAGGAGCAGCAGCAACCTTCCTCTCCTCTGAAATGATCTTCACTGCTTCTGTTCTTCCCCCTCAGACTGACCTCCACACTGTCAGTACTGTGCAGTAACGCCGTTGAAAAACAAACTTATGAGCGAACCTGTGTGTTTGTTTAAGGAATTAGTACTTACACACCAGGTATGTTTATCTTAGTTCCTTAAACAGTCCCCTGCTGGGGATAAACATAAATAGTTTCATTTCCTCAGTACTCCACAAACACTGATTTAAAAGTAAGAGGAGCAAGTGCACTGACTGCGCTTGTTGGCTCATTAAAGCCCTCTAGGAAGTCTCCAAATTGAACATGCGGCTCCTCTGCGCCAACTGTGTTCCTGTGAGTTCCATCAGTGGTTCTCCCCCACCTCCTCCTCCCTGTCCTCTGGAGCCAGCTGGCACACCTTGACTTTTCCACACTCGCCCCCCTTTTCCAAGCAATCCCTATCTCCAGGAAAACTGAGGCAGGGCGAAGAGCAAGGGTAAGGGTGCCTGCCCACAGGGGTCTAAGTCCTTTGGGTGAGAACTGTTCAGACGTGGTGGAAGGAGTTGCAAGATGAATCCAAGGGAGGTATGGCTTGACATGGGTCAGAGGGCTGCAGGCAGCCTGTGGTGAAGGGGGTGCAAAAGAGGAGATGGGAATTCCCCATCTCTCCTCTGAGAGCGCTTCAGGTCTCTCCTGCTTTCTACATCCCTGCTCCCGGGCAGGAGGCAGTGCCTGGGGGAATGTAGAGAATGAGGAGGAATATAGATCCTGGTGCTGTGATGCACTGGGACAGAGAAAGGAGCTGAGCGTCTTGAGGTGAGGACCACGGTGTTCTCTGTGGTGACTCACCACGTTTCTGGCTGTCCCCCACACTGCAGGAGCAACAAGTGAAGGGTATGGTGTGTATGCTGAGAACATGTGAGGAGGCAACATATTGCCTTGCACATCCAACTGTTGCACTACACAATATAGAAATGCTCATTGTGGTTTGTGTTTGAAACCAAAACTGTTGTGTGAGTGAAAAGCAGGAGAGTGTTGTCCTCCCAGCACTTACTGTTCTACAGGAGCAGAGAAGCAGGGCAGGATTGCTCCATGCATGGTTCACAGACACCCAGCTTGGGTAGATGGAAGTAATCTCAGTTATTTCATTGAGGAGCCACACTGATTTAAGCTGCCCAAGGGTATAGCACAAGGACTGCAGTGCATGTTGGTATAAATACTGAGAATTCTGCATCTGAACATCTGGAGGGACAGTTTGCCAAGTTGATAGAGCCTCTTGTGTCAGGGCATGATGATCACTAAGCTCCTGAGGGTAAAGAAAATCTTCCCTCATGGGAAGACTACTAATTATCCACTTATGGCTTCCCTAGCGCAGTTGCTGGAAAAGACCGTGATGAGTGCCAGGTTAGAGACATCCTCTGTTCAGATGTTGTCATTCCTGTGCTTCATTCCTCAGGCAGTCTCTCAAAAGTTTCCAAGTCTAAGAAGACGATTACACAAAATTAAATGGTATAGGTGTTTGTTTGGAAGCTGGTTGGTTGCTCTGGGAAGCAGTCTTTCACTCTGAGCACGGCCAAGAAGGATGCTGAGGAGCAGGGGGACCCTTTCTGCTTGCTCTGCACTGACTC
Source organism: Pezoporus wallicus (assembly GCF_028554395.1). Classification (NCBI taxonomy): domain Eukaryota; kingdom Metazoa; phylum Chordata; class Aves; order Psittaciformes; family Psittacidae; genus Pezoporus; species Pezoporus wallicus. The sequence continues at coordinate 991,932 of NW_026638191.1, forward strand.
CAGGTTTTCTTCCTACTGGGCTCAGCTGGTGATGGCAACTTTTACCTTCAGGCCTACACTTGTGGCCCACACTTGCCCTCAGCTGTCATCACTCATTCCTCCTCTGAACTGATAGAGGAAAAAAAGAATGTGTGGCATCATTTCTCACCATGCATGGATTGTGTCTAGGGTGGAAAAGCAGGGTGGTACCTTCAGGTCTCCAGAAGCCTGAATGCCAGCATGTTTTCTGCTCCTGCCTCCTGCACTTGTGTGGGAATAAAGCCATCAGAAAGGTAAAAGACACAGTTTAGGATGAGCTGCAGCTCTGAGGTTGCTGTCATGTGGGCACCTTGTTGTGGAGCAGTTTATGGGGAAGAGAAGGAAAGTGCTTTGTGGCTTTCACTTTTAATCTTCTTGCACTTCCGTTTCCTGGGGTTCCCTGTTCTCCCTGGTGCATTTTGTTGTGGGGCTGCCTTTTTGTCTGAAAAAGCTGGTGGTTTCCAGCATGATCTAACCTCTTTGCCTGAGCTGGTGCAGAGGGTGGATTGCCTCCCACAGGAGCCTTCATGTGTGGGTCACGAGAAGGGAGCGGGATGAGCCATATGCTTGTTTCTCAGCTAACATGAAACCAAAACCAGTATGGTCAAAGCAGCTGAGTTTAATATGGTCTTGTTGTGTAATTCCATTAAATTTATTTCTATTAGAACAAATAATCTAATTCAGGCCCCTCCTCAACCCTAATACGTTCGAGTGGCTGCAGACACATGGGTTACAGCGAGACACAGCCAGCAGTGCATGGTGGAGAGCAAATTACTCTGTAAGAAGACAAATTGAACTTTGACAATGTTATGTGATTAGGGGAACAATTAGAGAGAATAGCTGGAGGTGCACTCACCCAGGGGCTTGCGTGCTGGTGGAGATGGGTGATGGGGTGGCAGCAGCTCTCCAGGGTGAGTCATCCCTGAGCACAGGGCATAGTGGTGCTGGGGTGCAGTGGCAGCCCACCCGGCTCCTGCCTCCAGGCTGGGATGGGAAGGTAATGGTGAAAAGGAGCTTGCTGACCTTCTGCATTGGTGATACTGGGGTGTTCTTCCCATGTCCTGATGCAGACAGGAGGGTTTGCTTATTCACGGGCGATCTGGGTTTTACAGAGCCATGTCTTGGTTGTGCCTGGTGCAGCAGGGGTTGGATCTGGACCTGTTGCACAAAGTTGAGCAGGGAAAGTGTTTTTTCCTGGGTTCTCCCCTTTGCTCCTAAGATCCCTGGATGTGTATTTCACAGAACCAAGGCAGGAGTTTGGTGTCCTGCCTTCAGTATATCTCATCCCCACCTATTCCACCCTGCCCTCATCTCCTCTGTAAAGGTACTCACACCCACAGGATTGTTTAAAGCCTGTGTAGGTGTAAAATCAGTCCTGCATGGTCCTGCTCTCACATGCACCCGTTCCCAGCAGCATCCCCACGCTCCCTCTGCCTCCCTTCCCAACTCGGTGCCTGTCTTCTGATCTCTGCCTGGGTGAGAGCCGTGTTCAGCCACATGCTACAAAGCTGAAGCTGTGGTCAGTGGCTACTGTTCTGCATTTGCATTGCAGCAGCACAGCCTACAGCTGCAAGCACCAGAGCAGCAGGGTAGGGACTTCACCCCAGCTGAGAGCGAGTGAAGCAAAGAGCTGGTGTGCGGTGGTAGCAGGGCACTCACTCCTCCATCTGCTCAGGCTCTCTTTGCTCAGAATCACATTGCTGTGAGGCTCGTTATTTTCTTTGACTCTTCCCCCCTGTTTCGGTTTGAGATGGCACAGACAAGTTCTGCCCTTATTATAGTTCCCATGGAGACAGGTTTGATGCTGTACATTAAAGGTGGTGAGGCACAGTCAGCTCTTGCCTGGGCCAGCAGTTTTCCCATTCATTTGCACTGCATCTCTCTCAGTGAGAACCCAAGCTCAGGGTCCCTGTCAGGGTCTTTGTCTTCAGAAACAAAACCCTAAACCATGTGTGTCCTCCTCTTGTTTGTGTGACGGGCACAGCAGCAGTGTCTGACTCTTGCTGCTGTTGGGTTCTGGCCTGGGGACACCTATACTGTGGCTTGTGCTGCCAGGTTTCCACCTTTAAGCTTGGAAGTCCTTGAAATGAGTAAATTTCAACATTATCCCTTTCAGCATGAGCAGCCGTTCTCACAGCATCTATGAAAAGCTTACAATACTGCCGTCAAGTGCAGAAGGGTTAATTTGAATGGCAACAAATGAGTATCATGTACCATGGCTGCTTTAACATTAGGAAGGTCACAGATGCCACTTTTAAAGCCTTTCTCAGAGGTCTCCCTAAGAGGACTTGAAGGATGCAGCTGAACATTGGATCCAACAAATGAACTTTTCCATGCATGAGTCTGCTTGGCTGAGCAAGAGTGTGTACGATCAGGGCCTTACAGTGAGGTGAGTGGCAAGGTGAGATCCAGGCTGGTTTCAAATGGGCCACAAAAGCTGGAGAAGAATATTTGTGGTTTCTTTAAGTGATTATCAGCAGGATCAGTTAAAACCCTTGTTCTGAAGAACCCCAGCCACTGCCTGTGGTCTAGCAGTGTCCATGGCACAGGTAATATACTGTGTTACCGTGGTACTGCACTGATTTATGCCAGTGAAAGGGGGCTCAGCCATGGAAAAACAGATTCCAAAGCTGAAATTCTTGACCTCCTTGAAGTTGACAGTAATATTATCACTAATATAATCTGTGGATTTTTAAAGCTGGGAAAGGACTCCTGTGATTGTCTTGTCTGCTTTCCTGCCTAGAAAAGAAAGACACAAACAAAAGAAGAACCGTAGTTAAGGAAATGTCTCTGTGATTAAGTCTAAAATATCAGATGGGGAATCATAAAAAAGAAATAAACCAGTTATTTTCTTTAATAATTATAGGAGACAAAAAACCCAACCCCAAGTCCTGCTTAAATGCTCACTTGACTGTGAAGATTTCCAAGCAGCCCATATAACAGTGTCTGCAAGGACAGAATGAGGAAATCATTTCAGTGGTTTGACCCCTTCCTGGGGTGAACTCCAGGCTGTTCCTGGCAGTTTTGCTCAGGGAGAAGTCTTCTGGTTGGTGCAGTGCCAGGTGGAGTGTGTATGGGGAGAGAAGAGTCAGGGCTCGCTGCTGGAGACCAGAGCTGGCATGCTGCATTGTGCCTTGCTCTGTCAGCATGAATGAACGGCACCTTGGGAAGTGAGGTCCTATTTATGAGGCAGATGAGTAGGGACCGGCAGGAAGGAGAACAGGGGATGCTGTCTTTCTGGTGTGGGAGCGCCCTCAGAGAGGAGCCAGCCTGCAGCCACCCTCTCCATCCTTCCTTCCAGCTGGGCAGCTCCTTTCCTTCCCTGCTTTCCCCATCCCTGGAGCACTTTGTGCCATCATTCACACAGGGCTCAGCTGAATTCTAAACCAAATTTATTACAAATGTGCATATGCTAAACATTAGATACCAAAAGGTCCCAGTGGACATTTAAAGAAACACCTGCCTGTATTGAATGGATTCCAGGACTTATTCTGAAGCCAGTATTTTCTGGGATGCCGTCCACAGAGACATGACCTGCTTGATGTCTTAGGAGCATATCAGAGGCCTTTCCTGCCTAACCTTAAGTGAACAACTGGTATCCTGCTAATGCCGGTGAGAGAAACAGAACTTTGATGCTTCATCTTCTTGTTTGAAATGTGTCAGGAAGAGCGCAGCACAGCAGCTTCCCAAGAGACGTGGGTGCTGTTTGTCCTACAGGACAGCACTCTGCATGCCCCCACTGACAGCCAAAGGTGGAGCAAAGAGGTTCACCTCACAGCACGGTGCTATGATCTAAAGCCCCAGAGCATGTGTGGGAAACAAAAAGTTTTCTTGGCTTCCATAGGCTGCACAAAGCAGTGAATACTTGGATGTGAGCAGTCTTTGTGCCTGGAGGAGCTGAATAGGGAGGAAGATGGAGGTTGGATGGGGCAGGCAGGAGGTAACTCAACATTTGGGGTTTGTAGCGCCCTTAATTTTAAGAGATTTCTAGAAAAAGAAATATTTTCTAGGAAAAGAAGTTTGGTTTTGTGTTGCTTTTTATTTTTTTTTGGAAAAGGAACATACAGTCAGCGTACTGTGGGACACTTGTAAGGTACAAGAGACTTTTTTGGGCTGGATTTGCTTGTGACATGCAGTGCTATGGGTCCGGATGTCATCGCTCTGGATGTCACTTTTTGCTCTCACTCTGAGGAGGGTGGGTGAGTATTTGGTAGAAGTAAATGGGACACCCACTGTACAAGCACATAAGAGCTAATTGCTTGATGCCAGTTGCTGCTGGTGGAAAATGAAGTTCCCTTTCCTTCCTCCTCTTTGCCTTCATCCACTTTCCATTCTGGAGTTACCCATGTTCTTGGATCTGACTTTCAGGTCATGTTGAACATGGAGCTGCTCTCAGACACAGGCAATTCAGCATCAGCAGCTTCAAAAGTCTGTCAGTAGGAGCCAGGCTAAATAATCCACCCTTTTACTGTAGGGGCATGGAGAGAAGTGCAAAGTAAGCATCTTGCTTCTAGTATGAATTTAAGAGCCTTGCTGGTAAGGGATAAATCACAGAATCTGATTAAAAACTAATTGCAAGATGCCTTTTATGATGCATGGCTTTCTGTGCACTCTGCTTGGCTACATTTTCTTACTGTTTGGATCCCTTTTGTTTTAACTGACGAAAGAAAACAACCAGCCCTATCTGCACTTCTGTTTATACTTAATAAAATAAAGCAAGCATTACTTGCACAGTGATGATTAAAAACTAACCAGGGAAGTAGGAAATCAGAGGAAGAAAGGAATTTCCTTTCTTCTGCCCATTCAGCTCAGGATTTCTCTGTTCCATTGAGTAACCGTTACCACTGAAGGAAGTAACTGCTAAGAGAGAGGAGGAAAGTGGGCTCTTCATGAGACAACATGGTGTGAGACCTGTGGGTTACTGTTTGTTGTAAAGTCAGAGCGAAGTGAGAGCAAATATCTGTGACAATATTTGTGTGGTCCTGTGTCCATAGCTGTGATTGCCTTTCCTTGGGCAGCTGCTGGAACACCCTTCCTAAATGCCATGCATGCACCAAAACAATTTCTCTTTGCATCCTCCTTTGTACATATTAAAGTGCTCCAGCAGGGAATATCTCCTTCTTCTGTGGCTCCCTAGAGCATCAGCTCTTGTCCAGCTCTCTCTTAAACTGTACTGACCTATGAAGGGTATGAGATTTTCAGCTCAGTTTTAGGCACTATAGGGACAGCAGGAGGGCGAACATGGGCTCTGGTCACTGGGCACTTTGCAATTCAATGCAACATGCATCTCAGATGTGATGTTTGGGGGTCATAACTTTGGGCTTTGCTGAGGTGTCTATTAGAAACACTGACACTGGGATTTGGGTTGGTTTTGCCTGGAATAGCTTCCTCAACAGTGACTTTAAAGTAGATATTCTGAAATTATCATGGGGGGAAGAGAGCAGGCACAATGATGTTTTACATTACAATGCCATGACGATGGGATGCTAATAAACTGCCCTTAAGTTCGCATAGCATTATCATCTGGTGTATAAAATCTAGTTGGTAAATATACATTACATGAAAAAATGTCCTACTCAGCAAACTTTGCTTCCAGTGAAGATGTCAAAGAGAATTAGGGCTGTATTAAGGGCTAACTTCTTCAAATTAACTATTCTTTATAAAGGGATTTAGGTCAGGGACTTTTTTCAGTTTAAGAGCTGGCATCATGAATTTAGAACGGACCAAAAAATGAAGACCTAAGGGTGTTTGCATTTGAAATGGATTAGTGCTAGCTGGCAGCTTGAGTCCTGAAGGCAAACCCAGCTGCAAAATGTGTTAGTCCAGCTTGCCCTACTCAGGTGGGGAGGGAGAGAGCAGAACACCTGAGAAACCTTTTCACTCCTTCCCTCTCTGCGTAGTGAAGATTCACTTTTCCTTGAGCTACCAGCTCTTGCTCCATTAAATTTCCTGCACAAGGGCTCAATTCTGACCCAGGCCTATACTGTTGGGATGCAGCCCACCATCCCTTTGAGCAGGTGATGCTGCTGGAGCCTTGCCGTGAGGAACATGGCAGAGGCTGCGATAAACAGGTCTCTGTTAGCTTTAAAGCAGAACCAGGTCAATGTTATGGCTTAGCAAAGTAAAGTTGGGGAACAACAAAAAGGTTGTTTCCTGCTCCACCAAAGTCACAGGGACCAAAAAGGCACTTGAGCTGCCTTTAAGAATGGAAAAGATGCTGGGCTAAGGAGGCAAGGCAGGGAAAGCTCCAGTGTGCTCCCCTGTATCATTTGCCAGCATGATGGACATCACAATAACTAGGAGAGGTGGTAAATGAAATCACTGATAGCAAATAATGGCAGGGAACTATGCAGGTTAAAGAGGAAATTCTGCATCTCAGTGCCAGGAGATGGAGACTCTATAAATACTGAAAAAGATTAGACAGAGACAAGAGTGTTGCATGTGGATTTTGTTTTGGGCTATTATCCTTCAAGATAGTAAATGAAGGAAAATGACATTTGGCAAATAAATTGGATTGCAGCTCTTGTACCAGACCTCAGGCAGTGCCTTGAAATTTCACTAAAAGACCCAGCTCAGGAAGTTTTCAGCCTGGTTTATAACTTGCAGAGATGATGAACAAACCTCAAGTGCATGCAGGTCTGGTCAGGGATGGATTCTTATTGCAGTCTAAGCAAGAGACTGGGTAAATAGGGGAAGAGTTGAACTTCCCCACAATGTAACAGGAATTAATTCTGTATTGAAAATGGTTTGGTTACTTCTGCCCAGTGAAATCCAACACCTTCTGTTTTGGGTATTGCTTGGGAATCACATTTTCCTGTCTTTAAAATATAACCTTGGATGAGCACTTCAGAAGCTAGTAGGCAGAGACCACCTCACAAAGCGGTCTATCCCAAATCTCAGCTTTCCAATGCTTTATTGTTCAATCATTCAGTTTTGCCATGTGCCACAATGTACCCCAGGCCTTTATTGAACACTAGAGCCTTGCTGTGATGATGCTGTTGTACCAGTCTGGTTCTTGCTGGGTCTCCCTGGGCTTAAGTGCTGAAGGCAGAATCTATGGGAGCTGTGGTTTGCTGGGGTTTTCTGGAACAAGTATGGGCATTGCTGAGTAGTTCTAGGAGAAGACAAGAATTAAAAGGTGGGGAGTGGGTTGTGCAGAGCATGGGCTGAGTATGGATGTGCAGAAAGCTCTGAAACCCCCTGGAAGGATGAGTAAGTGCTGGGACGTAGTAGAGATGATGCTCAGCATCATCTGCAAAGGGGGAGCTCTTGAACACACAGCAGCTTTCTTAACATCTCTTACACTTCCCAAATGATTTCAGGGAAAATGTCCTGTTCTAAGGAGGGCATTTCTGAACATGTTTTTGGCCTAGCAGTGCTGAAAGCATTGCGAGGTGGAGGATGAGAGGTGAACGGGCTACAGTATGGCCTGAAGCAGATGGTGCCAAGTTTAGCTTCCCTGCTCAGTCTCAGGGGTCTGGACAAGGCTGCCAGCTTTGTCTTCAAGGAAGTCTTCAACTTTGCTTTAACCCCATTTTGGGGAAAGAGCTTTTAATTCCAGGACAGGCTTTAGGGTTGTCTCCTTCAAAGGACAGCATGGGGACCCAGCTGGCATGTCACGTTTCCAGATTCCTCCCATTTGCAGCACTGCTTGGGTGTCAAGGTGTGTGCTCATCACTCTGAGCCAAGCCTGCAAGCCAGGGATGCTGAAATTTGCTCAGTGAGGAGACAAGCAGGCTTTGAAAGCTAATTTATATTTCCGGTTACTTTGTAATTCTTGGGTAGATTGGATAATTTCACATTTGGCATTTGATGTTATGTAGTCCAGGCCTTGCTGGTCTTCCACCTACAGCCGGTGGCTCTCCAGGGAGGATTTTGGAGCCCTTGTGGGTGGTTGCTGTGGAGGGTGAGGGGGCACAGCCCGCATACTCCTGTCTCGCTTTGCTATTCCTTGTGCTGCACTGCACCACCAGAGCCAGCACCACACCAGGACTTACCTGGCCAGGAAGAAGGGCAAGGAAAAGGCTTGGGGTGGATGGAGGGTCACCAGCAGCCGAGCATTCCAGCTGCATGGCACATTGAAGATGAGGACTGTGCACAATGGAGCAAGCACGTTCCATTGTTTATTATTAGCAAAAATGGTAATGGTGGCAGCAGCTGGACTGCTTCTCTTTGGCTCATCCATGTTTATCTACATTCCAAGAGCTCCCTGCCTTACCCTTCTCAGCATCCCACCTGACAGGCGAGCTGTGAGGTATTCTGGGATGTTTGGCCCTGCAGTGTTTCCCAGTCAGATCCTCTCTCTTCCACAGCCACATTCCTTTTCTGTAGCAAACATCAGATCCTTCACTAATCTTTGGGTCCCCGGACATTTACTAAGAGAGCTGTTGTTTATTTAAAAACAAACACACAGAAATATTAGCAACGAGAGCCCAGAACAAGGATCTGATAATAGGGAACCCAAGAGAGACTGAAAACTCTAATCTTGGCACACAAAAACATTTTTAGGTGATGAAGACTTAAAAACCCCAGCTAAAAACAACAGCAAGAAACGCACCCCAAAGATTTCTGCAAAGAAAAATGGCAAACACAGTGCACACTGATTATCATCCTTCACTGAAGCTCCAGCCCCAGGCAAAAATAGCATCAGGCATGGGATGCTGTGCAGCACAGCCAGCACTGCACTGAGCAGCCAGCGCAGCGAGGCAGGCCTGCCCAGCTCCACATCACTGCTACCCCTCCAGGGACAGTGTCCCTTGGTGGGGCTGTACAGTGACAGCCTTGTCCTTCTGTTCCCGATGATGCAGCCCTGGCTGGATGTGAGGTGCCCCCAGCACTGATGGAGCCCAGCATGGCCAAGTGAGGATGTGGAGAGGGAAGATGCATTTCATCTGCCCAGAGCTGCAGTACAAGGAGAGCCACATGGGAGGCTTTTCTCCAGCTCTCCCTACCCCTTGTCACAGCCTGCACATGCAGAGTTCTGCCCTGGCTGCTGGCCTGCCAGCCACAAGAGGTTGTCTTCCTCCAGGAGTTCGTGTCCAGCCCATTTCAGGTGTACTTTCATGTCCCCATGAAGCATCCACTCACCTCTGTGTTCCAGGGAGACCTCCCTAACTTGGCAAAGGGAAGAGGGTATGCAGTGTATGGTGATGGAGCTCATGGAGATACCTGCTTTTAAAGGAGATTTTCATCTTCCCATTAAATAGGGAAATAAGAGGTGGGTGGGCAACACTAAAAAAGCTTTATAATTTAACCCCCAGAGAATTTGTATGGATTGCTGTGGAGCACAGGGCAACATTATTTCCCTCCTTTTATGGCAATGAGGTGGATTATTCACATTGCTTGTGGAGACTTCATGGGGAAAGGTCTTCATCCCTTCAGCTTTCCTCTGGCTGTCCCTATACAAGAGCATTACTTAGACAGTGAAAACCTAGCAAGAGTTTAAATTCTTCTGCCCCCCTGCACTTTTTAAACAAGTGAATTAGGATTTCTATGCTGCTCAACTAAAGGAAGGCAGGGGCTCCTTATGTACTCCACTGCTCTGTTGTTAGTAGGGGGGAGGCACTGCCAGACTGTTTGGAGCCTTTATTCTTGTAAACTTGTCTCCTCATCTATCTGGCCTTTGAGCAATGCTAAGCTATAACAGAAATCATTAGCAGTGCTCACATTGGTTGAGGAAAGAGTGTGGTCCAGGGAACACTGTCTTCTAAATTCTACAGTAAACAGCTGTATGTGAAGTCGCATCTCGACGTAGTTGTGTGTGGTAAAGCTGTGCTCCCACATGAGGACAAGTTCAGGCTGATGGCACCCTGTACCCCATCAGAAATGCGAGGCACCAAGTTGTTACATGCCGTCTCTCAGTCATCTGAGTTTGTCAAAACACTCTTAAATGGAGTGGGCTTTGTCCTGGTACTGTGTGTGCTGGGTCAGGTGTTGTGTGTCCTCCAGCCAGCCCAGCACTGTGGATGGAGTACAAGGCTGGCGTAAATCTGTTGTCATGTGCTTGGCCGTGCAAGGAAGATGAGATCATGGGCTCCTATCTCAACATCAAGATGCCATTTTCACTGGTGGGAGTGTACAGATCTCGTATGAATGAACATGAAGTCACAGTCATACATCCAGGCTTGATTATAAATACAGACAGTTTTCCTAAACAGATTTTAAGATCACACTGCAATCTTAAAGGGTTTCTGCTGAGCTTTCCCTAGCACGTGTCAGGCTTCCCTCTAGGGAGTCAACCACGTCTGCCTCTTCCACTGGCATGCTGGATGTGCAATGGCTGCTGCAGTGTGGTCCACTCTGCTTGAATTCAGTCATGAACCATGAAAACCTGCTGGAAGTCAGTGTGAGCCTGTAGCTCTTGGTTACACATCTTCACACCCCGGCTGGCAGAGGTGCATGTGTGTCATGTCAGGAACTGGGTGCAGAGAGTCTGCTTCCCATCAGCCCCTGGTGGGGATCAACCTTATCACAACCCCAGTGCCCACCTCTCCTGACCAAGAGGTTATGAGGATGGATCGAGTGCAAAACTCAGAAGTCACTCTCCTGAGACTTTCTCCAGGACTCATGCTGTATTCATCACAGTAACTGCTGGGGAAGATCCTCACGTAAAGATTGATGGACCTGATGATGATGAGTTGTGCTTAGGCAGGAATCAGTAACTGCACAAGAAGTGGATGGAAAATGATCGGTTAGGAAAGTATTGGATGGGAAAGAATACGGAAGTTATATACAGAAATCAGGGAATCAACAAAACCCACCAACTAATGCTGAGAAAAAGCAAGCAAAGCAGCAGCACTCATAGAGAGGAATGTGATGTGCACTCATACAGAGGAATGTGATGTGCACTCATACAGAGGCCTTCCTTTCATCACTGTTCTCGGGTTTGAGAACTGCATTTTGTGGAAGGTATGGGAGAGATCAGGAGAGCTCTCATAAATCAGCAGGAGAAAAGAGCAGGGCTGGGGCAGGCTGGCCTTCATGTCAGCTTTGGTGTGGCCAGATTCGTGGTACTGCTTGCGAGAGGTAGGGCTGTGCAGAAAGGAGAGTGATGAACAGATCTCAGTGTCTGTTGGGGGTAAGAAAAGAAGTCAGCAATAAAATGCATCAAGAAAGGTTTAGGGTAGACCCTAGAATGATCCCTGCAGTCTCTCACCCTGGGAGACTGCATAAGGAGAACATGAAATCTCTATCCCCAAACATCCTTTACAGCAGGTTAAAATGTAGTTGGGTCTGATTAAACAGCTCCTCAGGGTCTCTCCCAGCCCTTTTTCTTCGTCTGATTTTTCCCTCCATGACCTAAGAATCTGTTTTACAGTCTGTCTGAAGAGAAACATGGAGCTGAAACAACTGAATGACAGACCCAGCAGATTTTCTTTGCAATGGTTTGGTTTTGGGGTGGTTTTTTCAAGTGACAAATGGAAACTTCCTGTGCGAAAAGCCTGGTTTCAGCGTAGTCTGTATTTCTGTGAAAAAGCCAAGATCACAAAGAAAACTCATGGGGAAAAACTGTTTACTTACTGGATCTGCTGACTTGATGGTGGTCAGAGGTCTTACTGAATCTGCTAAGGTGGTGCTGATGAAAGGTTTTGATGCTGTTTTCCATTAGGAGTTCTTCCTTCAGATCAAAAGCATGGTTAAATATAATAAACCAAAGATACAGATAACAGGGGAGAAGATTGTCTCAGATCAGTGCTTCCTGCTTCCCTGTACAGAGAGAGTTTATGCTTGTGCCATGGGTGTTTTTAAAGGTTATGTTGTAACTGCAGGTACCCCTGCTCTCTTCCTGAGTGTATCCAGGATGTATATCCAAATACCTCTTGGTGCTTACTCAGCATATAGTTTCCTAGCAGCTTCTCCCCCTGTGAACCCAGACCTTCTGGGAGGAAGAGGAACAATGACAGACTTAGTGCATGGTGGGGGTTAATCCTGTATGAGCTGCTCCTTTCCACAGTCAGCTTTAGCAAAGCCAATCTTCATCCTGCCCTCAGCAGGCTGGGAGCGGGCTCTGCTGGGGAGCTGGGGCTGCAGGAGCTGCATCAGACATGAGGCTGGTGCAGGGATAGCTGGGGAAGCAGAGCCTGTATGTTATTTGTTCAGCCAAGATAAATGCCATGATAAATTGCTTTCCACTTCTCTCTCTCCCTGTAAGATGGATGTATTTTTCCTATGTTCATCATCATTCAGTAAACAGGGAGCTTTTATAAGACCATGTCTCTAATTTCTATCATTAACAACATACGTGAAAACTAAGGTTTTGGGTAGTCACCAATCACACCACTTACTGGTTATTGTAATGTCCCAACACTTTCCTTCCTCCTTCACCATCCCAAAACAATTAGTAGGAAATTCAGCTGCTGCCTGAATGGACACATTTTCAGCAATCTTCCTTAATTCTTTATTTACTGTAAAATAAGCAGGGAGAAAAAAAAAATGCAAAATCAGTTCCTCTTCTGAAGATGGATTAGTTCTCTCATCACATCTCAGACTATCTCCCCTGCCCTTTCCCCAACTGTATCTCAATTTCTGATGAGCTGTGATGAAAAGCAGGCAGGAAAACATCTGATTGCTGCCCATGAATTCCTCGAGTGAGCTCATTTCAGAGGTAACCAGCGTGACAAAAGTTGAGCTATTTTCAATGAGCTCCCTTTATTAGAGACAGTGATTTGTACTAAGTGAGCTGAAACTTTGCTTCTGGATCATTTATAGCAGGACCTGATGTAATTTCCTGCCACGCAGAGAGAAAATTAAATGCCCAATCTGTTGCTTTTAATGAGGAAGGTTTTTAGCAGTGTGAATGGGATATAGTGAAGCAGTAGAGGTACTGACTGGTTGAGGCAGGGAGAAGCAGCCCATTGATGGAGAAGGTGAAGCAAGCTGGTGTCCACTTTATCGGCTGGAATTTCCCTTTTTAAACAGAGCCTTGACCATCACTGCTTCAGGAATAAAGTAGTCTGCTGTGAGCACAGACATCAAAACCTGGCCTCACAAAAAGGATCTCAGAATCTCACTGACATTTCCTTTTGATGCTCTGCACAGCCGAGCAAACAGTTCTGGGATCTGTGCAGTCACGGAGTTACGCCTGAGGGAGCACCTTCCCCTGCATTCAGAAAACAGAGGGGATGGGGAGGAAGATGTCTGTGTTGCTGAAAAGCTTTACGCCAGCTCTGAATAACTGAAAGGCTGAGAGGGCTCTTCCCTTCCTGGCATTCAGCCTGCCCTCCTCACCCTCCGCTACCTTCACTCCTCTGCTGGAGCCCAGGATGGAGGAGGAGCAGCAGGAGGCATGTTCCAAACCCCCCACCAGATCAACAGTTCGTGTTCTTGTAATGGAATAGCTGAGAGAACTGTACGAAAAAAAAAGACATAAATGGGTTAAAAACCGTCACCTCAGGTTGCTGAAGCTCAGAACGTTAGTGCCTTTGAAAACCTTTGGTCTGAGCTGTAAAAACCACTATATCACTATATTGCTGGATAATTTATCTGTGTATGAATGCTTTATGGGTCTTATGTCCTATGTCTCATGGTCCCTATGTAAAGGTTGGGGGAGTAATTACTTGTTACCTGTCTTCTTTATTACAGAAGATCCAATCAGTTATAAATCCACATTTAACTTTAACAGCAAACTTGTTACCTGAACTGCTTTTGTATGTGACCAAGAGCCACATGTGTACCCAGAGAAGGCACAGAAATGAAACTGGTTTGGGGAAGCTGGTTCAAATGGTGCTGACACATTTGGGATCTCCAAGGTTAAGGATCGTGAGTTGGGACTAAGGTCCAAAATCCCAGTGAAACACATGCACAGATTGTAATATTCCTAAATCCACAGTCCCTGTGGCTGTCAGTCACATGCAAAAGCCCTACTTATAGGTAGCTGCACTGCAGGTGATGTTAACTTTGATGACCCATTGTAGTCAGTATTTACAAATCCTACAAAAATGCTTTCATGCATCAGTAGAGGTGTTAGAAAAGATCTGGGGGAAGTCAGGTGTGCAGGAAGGTTTATTACAGAAGATTCAATCAGTTATAAATCCACAGTTAACTTTAACAGCAGACAGCGTGACCTCCTCTGTCCCTTCCCAGCCTCTGCTGTAGACCATATGGTCTTCAGACATTTTTACTGTTGTTTGTCTACCATCACAGTTGTTTTGATTGTATGGGGTCTGTAGGAGGTTCCTGAGCTAGCAGAGTGCACTATGCTTGTTTAAAGGCAGCTCCATTGTCCATGGAGGAGGTGTAAGGAGGTGCTGTTTGCTGTACCATGGGCAGGAGGTAGCTGGTGGGCAGGGCAGGAACGCTTCCTCTGGGAGACCCCAGGGCTAAAGGCTGCACCAGAGGCATGTCCCTACTGCAGCTGAGATCAACATTCCTGTCTTTTCGTTGTCCTGAAAGTCAGTGAAGAGCAGTTTTCCTAACACAAAAAGCTGAAGCATCTGATTCAGTTTGCTGTAACTTGAGGGGGTTGTTATTCATGAGCATCTTCCAAAAATCTGGAAGTTTCGTGCATTAGTATGAACTGATTATGCATCTGAAAAAAATCATTTGAGACAGAACAGTATTTATGCATTCTGCCCAGCTTGCCTGCGTATCTTTACTGGGTTACTACTGGTTTATTTTTCTAGAAAAATAAAAATAAAATATAATTGAGGCAAGCAGCTTAGTTACTGTCAAAGTGTTTTAAGCTCCTGAGCACTAGTGGTTTGTTAGGATTCATAGATTCTTTTGTCTTCACTCCTTGCATGCTGCTGAGTACAGAGAACACAACCCAACCTAAGAAACTGATGAATGAGAAATGATGAATATCAGCGCTTAAGTGAATATATAGTGCTTTGTATTCACATAAACCTTTTGTGATGAGTACATAATATTAACATCTACGATTATGATAAAAAAGTCGGTAAGCTGATACCAGCACTCAAAGATCTGTGAGCTACGAGAGTTTCTAAGGGATTTACGGAGAGGTTATGGCCATAGCACTGTTAGCTGGAACTCTTGTGCTGGTGGAAATCATATTTAATTCTAAGGAAGGAAATAGGAAAATTGATGGAGTGGGAGAATCAACACTAGAGTTAAGATTTTTATTTGTTTTTTCTCAGGAATAATTTTTTGAAAAGGCAAGTTAGGAATCAGTGACAAAGTGCAGTACTGCTGGAGCCAGGAGATTTCAGGGTAAAATAAACTCTAAGGAGAAAAGTATGTGATGATAAATGTATGTGTATGGAAGGATCTTAAAGGATTGCTGAGAGCAAACAGCTTGTGCGCTGCTCAGGGACAGAAGTGATGGGAAGAGATTCCAGAAAAGCATAGATCAGACTTTCCTTGGATCCTGGAGAAAATGACAAGACTCATCCTGAAGAGTTTTCCCTGGAATGACAAATAGGAAGGATAAAAAGACAGAAATGATAAATTATTAGTCTTGGATGACCGTGAAAGCTTGCTTGGCTTGGCAATAATTTTTACAGATGGTTGTTTTGCCTGTGTTTCCCATTGAGAGACCATAAACTTGTGTCATGAACGTATAACAAGCCTCATGTGACCTTCTTCTTCTTTTTTCAGTTTGTTAGGAAGAGGTGGCAGTTTTGGAGGTGGTATCTAGTAGTAAGGTGTGAGAGCACGGTCACTGGAAGGCTGCCATCTCCCGCTGCACTTGGCAAATCCTCTGTGGAGGATATCTATTTCTTGACCCTCATTCTGCCCTTCTGCGAGGTCTGGTGTTTTGTATTCTATAGCAGGGACCCAGCCAACTTGTGGAAGCTGATGGCAGTGTTTCCACCAGCTTGCCTCGGAAGAGAGTGTTCAGCTGTTCTTGCTGACTTTGCTATGAATGGTACAACCCGAGGTGAAACTATCTTTTGAATTGGGAAACAGCTAGTGAGCCCCAAGAAGTGTCTGGTTACATACTGCAAACAAGCCATCCAAGGGTGTACCCTAGCATCAGGATCTACCACCTTTTCAGGTGTTGCTGTACCAGGACACAAAACCAGAAGAGCAGGAGAGGTTCAGAAAGCTTTATGAAATATAAACCTAACCATATTCTATATGCTTGAAGGAATTGTTCATGAAGGCACTCTCCTTGAGGCTTTTTATCCAATCTCATGCTTTCCAAATGAAGTATAATTCCATCTACCACTGCACAGCATTACTCCTGAGAGCTCATTAGCCTGTGTATGTAATGGAGATTCTGGAAGTATGGTGGACTTTGAGAAAATGATGGGGTTTGGGGAGGATTAAACTTTTTCCCCTTTGTGTATGCTGTTGTGAAGAAACACCTTTCCTCCGTGGTTTTTTGGTTTCTCCATCCATGAGTTTTGGCAGGTCTTTAGGGCACAGGAAATTGAGGACGCTGCCAAATGCATATGGACTTAATTTGTCATGCTGCCACTCACACGTGTGTCCCTCAAGCTGCAGGTGTGTAGGAATGTGCATGTAGAAACGCAGTCATGGTACTTTGGAACTGAGACCAGCAAATACAGTTGGCATAGGCTGCCAAGGCACTCTCCTTAGGAATGGTGCTTCTAGCTTTATGGTCTGCTGCCCTGTTTAGACCGATGGTAAGAGACTTGGTCTTACCTGAAGCTCAGGTGACGTTCTAAGCTGCCATAGCTTTAGAATTCTTTTATTTTCCTCATGCTTTTGTTTTCCATAAGATTTTCCACAGAACACAAGAAAAGTCCTTTTCTTCTGTTATTGGACAAATACAATTCCATTGCTTAGTGTAGTGATCCTGTTTGCTTAAACAGGAAATAAATCTTAGTTAAAAGCCTTCTATGCAGTTGTTTTAGAGCAATCCTCCTCCAAAAAAAAAATGTTGCTGTCCAGAAGATAGAAGTTAAATTATATTTAATAACAGAAATTTACAAAGCCTTATAAAAGCTTTTTAAGTTAGACAAGCGTTAGTAGCCATAACCAGTCCAAAGCACAAGCTAATTTGCCTACAGAGCGAATAAACATTTTAACAGTTACAGCCATCAAGAGCTGTGCTAGTATTTAGTCTGTTTATAGTTGTTTCATCGGATGGTGTTGAATTTGGAGAGATTTTGCTTGCTGCAGCAGGGTAGGTTATAGCTGCCACGTGGCTGGAGGGCGTGAGCTGGATGGCAATCAGACAGCAAACCAAGAATGATAAATCCCAATTGTACAGTGGGAGAAGGCTCTGGTAGTTTATTCTGGCATTCCGTACTCTTAACGATGGGTGACAGTTCACCACAGAGATTTAATGCCGCACCTCAGCATTGCAGGAGAGAAAAGTTCTGATCTTGTGGGTCAGTGACAGGCCCTGACATAGGAACCATGCCTGTACTGCCCAGGAGCCAAATATTAAACTCAGCTGATCTAGAGGGTGTTAATAAAACTGTTCTGCAACCACGGCATCTAATTTTCCATAGCTGATCATCAGAAAACGGGACCAGCAGGTGACTTAAGGCCACTCCAAAATGTGGAATCCTGTTTGATACTCATGAAAGGAGAAGACATTACTTGATGTTAATGCAGATGTTGTGCAGGCTCAGAATAGGGAAAAGCTGATTTCTAATCCCAGTTCTACTACCAGCTGGATTTTGTAGTCCTTGTTATGACCTTTAACCTCCTTGTGTCTGGGTTTCCCCTAGTCCATGTGAATGCAGTACTGTTAACTTCCTTCACTTGCTAATTGTGTGGAGAAGTTCATTTCCGTAATCCTGAAATTCGTTTAACATAATGTGTATGATTGTCATTATGCTTTCAGTGGTGCTGGAGATAGGAAGAACAGGCCAGAATAGAATAAGATAGAACAGAATAGACTAGACTAGAATAGAATAATTTCATCCCATGTAGACTAGAAGAATTAGGTTATGAAACAGGCAGGATGGGGAGGACAGGCCGGAGAGGAGCTGTACCTGGTTTGCATCTACAGCTCTTCAGGAGAACATCACTTTTGTTTATACTTTTGAACCTACCCTTATGTTTCTTCCTTTCTTTCAAACACTGTGGTTCCCTCTCAGATGATTTATTTAGACACATGAATAAAAGATTGCAGCCACTGAATGGAGGTGGCTGGCATAGGTTGGCTATAGGGCAGTCAGGCATGAGATGTGTGTGGTCCCAAAGCTGCCTCACTCTACTGGCACAAACATACCTGAGAGGGAGGTCTCAGTGAGTGCTTCCGAAAGCTTCAAGACTGAACTGATGTAATCTCATGGGCTTGAAGCATCAAGACTGAACTGATGTAATCTCACGGGCTTGAAGCATCGTCAGAGCCAACAGAGCCATGCAGGCACTCCGTGTTCTGCACTTAGCTGTGTGGGCAGCGAAGCAGTAGTGGGAGGGACATGAGCAGCTGGGGGTGTAGCTGGTGTAGATGCTGTGCCAGGTCATGCCCAGATGTACATCTTGGAGCAAACAGGATACACAGAGGACAGCTCAGTGCGTACCCAGGACAGCCCTGGGCTCACACAGGACAGCACATGCAGATGCTTCCTTGCACTGACATCACTGGTCTTTTCA
This sequence comes from Pezoporus wallicus, assembly GCF_028554395.1. Taxonomy (NCBI): domain Eukaryota; kingdom Metazoa; phylum Chordata; class Aves; order Psittaciformes; family Psittacidae; genus Pezoporus; species Pezoporus wallicus. Next base: position 1,010,430 of record NW_026638191.1, read on the forward strand.
TGCTATAAACAACGCTTCTCCTTGCAGATAGATTTGTAACTTTCCCGTCTTGTACATTATACAAAACAAGGAAATAGGTTTTTAAATTTCAGTTTATAATAACACTTAAGATCTCTGTATTTATGCTGGCTAAAGGTCAAATGAATGGTGCTAACAGTGCAAGTTAAAATCAAAGCCCTCAGTTCTGCTCCACACAAGCAGCATAACATGATGAAGGAGCAGTAGATGTTATGGGAATTCTAAAATAAAGGTCTCTGCCTGGGCCACTTTCATGGAGGACTTACAGGTTCCCTTAGCACCCTTTTCTGGCCTGATTGCTGCCTGGCCTGTTTGGTTCCTGGTGCTTCAAGGATGCCAAGGCTGCATTGAACACTGCCATCCCTAGCTTTTGATTCAGATGGATGAAAAAGATGAAAGGGGAAATAGGCACTGAATACATAAATGACTTTCCTAAGGGTGCAGGAGAACCGCAAGATAGATATATTGTGATGAACCTGTCCTGATAATAGCAGGTGATGGAGGGAGTGGGAAGGAATTACCCATCTAATGGCTTAGCCACTTTTTGGTAGCAGCAGTTCTTGGCCATGCGTAAGGAAGGTGCGCATGCAAACCCTTCATTTTCATTCTTTCCCCATGGTTCTTCCTCTCGTGTCCCACCTCTGCTTGCACCCATATGCTAAAGAAGACAGGGACTCCAGATTTCCCATTAACATCATGTTAACCCAAACCCCACTGACTTTCCCTTCCAGCCTTGGGAAACACATCCAGGGAGCGAGGGTAGATATTCCTCTCATGTAATTATCTGGCTTTGTTTCAACAACAGTGAAATTTCTTTCCTCATATCCAGGCTGTGTTGTGGACCCTTAAATACTGCAGCTTTGGATGGAAGGAGACTGGCAGACACATCTGGATCTTGTTTCCCAGCAAGAACATTTATTTTTGGCTAATTTAGTACTTTGCAACTTCTTAGGACAAGTAGGTTTTTTGATTTGCTTTATGATGGGCTGTGTAAGGATGAGTAAAAGTTGATTATTTCACTAGTGAAGAAAATAAAATATAAAAAAAGATCCTTTGGCAAACACCCACGTGGAAGTTTTTAAAAGCAGTCTCAAAATACTAAACTGCATCTGTAGGCTGCAGCTACTCCACCACCGTGTATCTCTGTACTCCATAGAGGGAGTACAGAATGACAAGAAACCACAGTAGCAACTTTTAAAGCCATTTTTTGTGCTTTTATAAATAGCTACGCAATTTGCAGAGCAGTGCTGTATTGTCCCCATGCACTGCTATACTTGCTGTACTGCCACTGGAAACAAGAAGGAGGACATTATAGACTGGAGCATGGTACAGATGTGCTGTGCAAGGTGTGAATTCCCCTCTGCATCTTCTTTTGCTTTGCTGTTCCTGGGGCACAATTCAGAGTCTGTGCAGTTGTTCAGAGCTGGTCACACTTAAACCCCGGCTGACACTACAGCTATTTTTGTTACATTTCATGGGACATATGAGTCGCACACCGTTGATTCCTTTGCCCACTTGTATTGCCTGAGTGACTAAACCACGTTTTCATTGCTAGTCTTTGCCATTGCAAATTCAAAAATAATAAGTAGTGCACATTATTCAGTTAAAAATCTGCTGTTCCCATGAGCTTTCTTACAGGCTAATTTATTTTCTAGAGTATTTACAGTAGTAGCTCTAACTGCCAGAAATCGGAGATTCTTTGTGCTTGGGAATAAAAAGTGGAAATTTCAAATCTTCTCGTAAGAAACATGAGAATTGCAAAGTGATTTTTTAAGAAGTTTTTTCCCAGAAGTTCAAAATTAAATGGAGTGTGGCAGTCATCCCTGCTTGGATGGTGAGGAATGGGTGACTGGGCATTGAGAAGTGGACTCAGGGTTTTTCAGTCTCCTGGCAGCGGTACTATCAGAGAGAATGAATGTGAGCTGGACCTTCCAGCCTCCACAGGAGATGGTCCAGAACGGCTGCGATCCTTCAATGTGAGCACATCACTAGGGAGAGTGGCTGGAAAGCATGCAGGGCTGGACCCGCCAGTCGGTTTTTCCAAATCAACAGTTTTCCCAAAGTGCATACGGTGGGATGAAACATCTGGTGTTTGACGATATCGGTACATTGCCTCTAAAACATCACGTTTGGACCCCTGCAGGCTGCTCCCAGACCTGCAGATCCCCAGCACTTCCCTTGTGGCAGCATCGATCCATAATTCCAGCTCTGAGGACTTCAGCTGGGCTGGCCATTTGTTGGCCAGGGCAGTGGCTGTCCCGCTGTGCTGGTCCCCTCGCTGTTAAGGTGCGAGGCAGGGCTGACCACCCACCGAGTCTGATTGGAGGCACTGGTGCCACTGGGGACTGCTTACAGCTTCCAGTCGAGGCTAACTGGGAAATCAGATCTGTAAACACAGCCAGAGGAGAGTGGATGTTATTTATTTAGCGTGATAATAAAACAGCGGTGGGTTAGTCAAACAGTAATTAGCAACAGGTCATGCTGTAATTAGAGAGTCTATTGCAGTTGGTTACCTCTCACTGAATGCCACCAGTAAGTCATCAAGTATTTGGAGTAAGTAGGAGATTAGGATGCAAGTGCTTTCAGGCGCAGTTAGGACTATTTGAGAACATGCAGATCTTTTTCTTTGCCTCCCTTTATCCTAGCAATTAACGTAACACAAGGCTCTGAAGTGGCACTTGCTTCTCTCTCACTTGCACGAAATCTTGAACAAAAGCTCCAAACAGTTCTCTTGAGTGATAAAATCTCATTTGAAAGAGCTTGAAGTCTCAAGGGGTACAAAGGAGTAATTATTTTCTCTCTTACAGAAGAGGGGAAAGGAAAGTTCTGCTCTTCAAGCACAGGTTTGTATTTTACATATGTCTTTTTTTTTTTCCTTCTTCTTGCTATTTTAAGAGTCAAGGTTCCATAATACTATTGTCTGAAGATCAGAAGTTTCTCTTGCTTAGACAGGCAGTGAGATTCTGGCGCCCCGTATGTGAAAGGAAAGAAAATACTTCAATCAGTTAACTGCATTCACGGGTTTTTGCTGAATCTTCCTTCCACTGAATGACTTGCTGTGTTTAAAGAATGGAGGACTGAAATCAGTGACTAGAGATGGCAAATAACTACTAGATAAATGCCACGCACATCAGTCTTGGATACATTACTCAATCTTCACACCCTTGGATGCTTCTGCAATGCCTTCACGTTGCAATTTCATCTTTTCAGTCATAGCTTTCCCCTCCATTAGCCTGGCTGTCTGGGGAAGCTCCCCTTTCTGCTCTCTGTTCATCAGCTCAGTTCACAGACTTTGCCTCCCGATAGGAGAGTCTGGTCCTGCTGTGCTGCTTGACTGCGGCAGTCAGAATAAGTACAAGCCAAATATATGCACCTTCTTGCTTGCCTGAATTTGTCTGGTTTCAACTTTCAGCCCCTGGAACATCTTCTGCCATCGGGATTGTCCTTGACTACTTGCAGGACATGCCAAGTCCTTTTTCAGCCTCTTCTGGGATAAACAAAATAGATTACTCTCCAGAAGCATCCTGTGGTAAAAACGCCTCTTCCAGTTGTTTCACAAGGCTCATGGCTTTTCTTCTATTTATTTCCAGCTTTCCAACATCTTTCTTATGTGTCAACATCAGCATGGAGTAAGATACCATAGCAGCCTTGTACCTGCTTTCTCATTCAAGGTTGTTCTGATAATTATGTTAGCCACAAGAGTCAGTAGGCACTTGCATTTTGCTGCTGCTGAGTAGGGGCCTCATTTCCTTCTCAGAGCTGTCTCTTTCCAAGAGCAAAAATGTCTCTGTCCTGTAAATAGTTCCTTTATTTTGCCTTTCAAATATGTTGCCTCACCTCAGCTGTCCTGAAATGCATACTGTTTTCTTGCAAAATGTATCCAAGCAATCTGGATTGCTCTATATCAGTATGCTGCCTGTTAAATTTATCAATTCCCTTGATCTTGGTCACCAGCAAACTCTTAAGTGATAATTTCAAGGGATTTTTTCTTGACATAAGTAAAAAAACTTATATCAGATTCCCAGGGGACCATGCTAAATCCAAAATTGTTAGGCATGTTTGCATGTACATTTGAGACCCCTTGCTCTCCTGGGTTTAACTCTGCTCAAGAGTCTTGTATGGAGTTGGTATTGTCCTTGCTTCTTTATCAAAACCTCAAGCAATACCAAATCAAATGCTTTTCTGAAGTCAGAGAATACAGCAAATTTTTACAGTGATATTATTGTTGATTATCACTGAAAATACCAAAATGGCAAGTTTATTCTCCTCTAATCCACGCTGATTTGCCAAATTCTATTCCCCATCTTTAATTCCTGATGAATTGTATTCTATATGAACCATTTTATTATTGTGCTAGAAAGCAAGCTTGGATTGATAGTCTTAAAATTACTTAGATTGTCCACTTGATTCTTTCAAAATATTAGTACACTTTTTGGTTAACTTTGACTGTCCAAGTTTACTGGAAATCAAGATCAACCATGTGTAAAGCTCTTTGCCCAGATCTCTAAAAAGTCTTTTTTTCTTTAGAAGATGCCATTACCTAGACGTGCTAATTTTGAAGTGTCTAGCATTAGCAATTGCTGTTTAACCTTTTGTTTAATATTTGCAGGGATGGAAAAGCTCATCACCACATAATACGTTTCCCCAAAATAGAACAGAAGTGTTTATTGGAGGTGTCTGCTTTTCCTGAATCATGGTCAACAACTCTACCGTTTTCCAGCTGATCAACCTAACTTTTAATTTTTCTTTTCTTCCCAATATGCTCAAAATCCACCTCTTCTGCAGCCTACAGATTTGTCTACAACTGTTGCTGCTTTCTGACCTTTTCCAAGGTTTTCTATGTATCCACACCTACCAGCTTTCCTGTTCTTCTCATAGCAGTGTCTTTTGAATATACTACCCAGCTATGACATCTGGCCCATGCTTCCCTGCAGGGCTGTTGGCATGGAGGCTTCTCTGTGCTTCGGGTCAATGACCTGGTGGTTATCGCTCTCTTCTATTTACATCTTTTCTTCTGTTCTAGCTCACTGTTTTCACCTATGTTAAAACCATTAGGTATTGTCTAAACTCTTCAATGCACACACAATGTCTCTTCATATATTCCTGCTTTGGCTTTTCTTCTGTTTGCTTCTCAGAAATACAAAGAGCTGCCATGATCACCATTTCTTAATGCCATAAGCATTTCCTCTTAGTGTAGCACCATGATGTCCCATGTAGAAGTCTTGGCCAAATGTACTCACCCTCATCAAGATGAGGGAATAACCCACAGAGCCAGCTCTGAGTTGAAGCCTGGTCCAGGGTAACTGCTCTTTCAGCACATCTCATCATCAGTAGGGTGTTCAACAGTCCCTCCAGGGGTAAAGCATTCTGCATTCATGTCCTGCCAAATTTTCAGCTCCTTCCTTTGGGGATCCGCTGATTCCTTGCAGGGCAGGAATCAAGGGGCTGAGGAAGCCTGCAATGAAAGTGAGATGCGATTTACCCATGAGGGAAGAAATGGCATGGGGTACATTGCAGACAGCCTGACAGAAACCAGCCTGAGAACATTTTTCAGGGAGTAGCAGCCTGAAATGAGCAGAATTTGAAAAATGCACTTGTTCAAAGTACGTGTCCTGGTGAAAATAACTGTTCTCAGTGAAAGCATTGAAAACGAGCCACATGACATTTCATAGCAGCCAGGTGCCTGGTGCCAGACACAATTAGCATCTGGACAGCTTGTTTTACCTGGAGAGTCTGGCTGATGAGAATTCACAGTCTACCTAAAGCATGTCCTGTCATTCTTTGTTTGGAAACAGCCATTTGAAAGCAGCTTGCCCTGTGAGCTCTTGCATCCTTTTTACCCTTCCCATCAGGAGTGCCATAAGGCTCACTGCTTTAGCCCATGAAAAGATGACCTTCTGAGCCAACCCTCAAGGTCTCATAGCTCCAAGTTTATTTTGGTTTCTTTTAATGACCTGAGGGGGATTCAGTGAGTTAGTAATTTAATTTAAAGGAAGCTAAAAACATCAGCAGCTTCTTGGAATGTGCTGAGCTCAGCATAGTTTGGCCGGGAAAAACACTTCCTTCACATGCATGCTTCCAAAACAGGGGAGCACCAGACCCAACTTCTGCTCAACCCCTGCCAGCACAGATGTTGGACCCACCCTGCCCCGATTTACAAGTATCTGCTCTGGGATGATTCCACCTATTGCTTCCACGTGGGGTGATGAGCCTGGGAGCTCATCAGCTGCAGCTGGGATACAGGCTTTTGTTTAAGTCCCATTGCCCTGGATGGCTGTTAGTAGTGTAGGGTATTGGTATGACTACTGGCGCAGCATGGTTAAGTGTTGAGCCCCCAGAGGCTGTTTTAACTGCTTTGTACCAAGAAGAATTGCATATTCCAGTTGCTCCCCTCTGACTGCACCAGAGAAGGTCACTGTTCTACTGCTGCAGTATGTAAGTACCTACAATCATCTCCAAGTACTTCTGCTCTGCTATGAAATATTTAGAGCAAACCCTTGTGTAGAGCCTCTGTGCTGAGAATGTATTATAACATGTTCCCTCTCGCATCGTCTCCATCTTTCAGAAAAGTAATTAATTAATTAACCTTTTGACTCTCCTTGATGGTATTAGCTCAACTAGAAAAGATGATGGCTGTGCACTTTATTCTGTATGGATCTGGATAGCTGTGCAGTCTCTAGGGGACTGTGATTATTTTAGCTTGCTGCACAACTAACTAGCTTTTTGAAGTGAGCCAGAGGCAGATCAGGTTTAAGATGAACGTACTTTGACAGTTTTCCCCCCAGAAGCTGTCATCCTTTAATGGAGTGTGAAGAAATGGCAGCAGAGCCATTAGTCAGGTTGGTTACATACATCTGCAGTTGGGAGCCCTGGGGATTTTGTACCTGCTTCATTTTCTAAAACACCCCCTGGAGTCATGGTGTTTCCAGCCCTGTGCAGGGGCAGCAGAAACCTGGCTGTGCTCTGCCTGTGGCAGTCCAGAAAGTTGATGAGAGAGTGTGAATGTGATACAAAGAGTTAAACTGGGTGGGGTGTGAATGTGATGCAATGAGTTAAACCAGTGGCTTTGCTAAGAGATGTGTCTGTCGGTAATAGCTTCACACCTGCATTAGTTTATTTGTTTTAACCCCCCCACACGTGTAGAGAGCTGGGGAGGGGATTTGTTTGGTTTTTTTTTGTTGTTGCAAGGATAGTGCTTGTGTCAGGGTGGGTTCGTTGGCACCCTTGAGCAGGAGAGGGTAAGGCCTGTGCCTGTAGGCTTTCATCCCATGGGTTATAGGTTTCCAGCCAAGTCTGTGATATGTCCTCTGCTGCAAAGGTATTTAGGCAGATATACCTCAGAACTTCCTATCAGTCAGTTTAGTTAAACAGAAGTAACAAGGAATCTTTAATGCTTGAGATCTAAGGCTTCATCTAAATTCTTTACACAGCTGAAATCACAGAGGATGTAATTCAGCACAACCCTACTGATTTCCTAGTTTTAGTTATACATGAGTAATTACAACATAGATACCTGGGCCAGGAAACACTCTTGTTTCTGCTGAAGTCCAGGGGTTGCAGAACCATAAACACAATGGTTGGTGTGTCTCGGCGCTGGGCTTCAAAGCAGGAGGTGATTTCCTGCTTGTGTTTCACAGGCTGCAAAACCACCTTATGGCAGCAATAAAAACAAAGCACAGGAATTTTATTCTAACACAATAAAGTCATTGTCATGCATGACCTCCAGATGGGGGGGTTGAACATACCCACCGCACAATGACCCATGTAGGAAATGGGGCAGGAGTTGAAGGCAGTGCAGAAGATGAGTTACGCTCTAGTCCCTCTGTGCTATGAATGAATCACAGTGCCTGCAGTGCGGTGGCAGCCTTGGAGGGCTCCTCTCTGCAGAACACGATGAGGAATCTCTCCTGGCTTGCCCATCTGCTTTGACTCATGGTTCTTCTTTGGCCTGGGTGATGCAGTGTTACCCAAAAAGGTCTGCAGGTAGGATGGGAATCCAAACAAGGAACAAAATAGGTGAAAAAGGTTCTCCTGCACAGCAGGCAAAGCAGAGAATAGTATCACAGTAGCTGGGAGTGATTCCAAGCTCTTCCTGTGACATTTCAACACTTGGTGGTAGGGTGGAGATGGATCCTTTCACTGCTCTTTCCCTTGGCTGTCTCAGGGTGGCAACTACCAGTGTGTACTCATTAGCAAAGCTCAGAACATCACAGCAGTGTCTCTGTGGTAAGATGAATGCCTATGATAATGTGCATTTTCCATGGGTTATTTTCTGTTTGCTTTGGGGGTTACCTTTTTAAACAAGAGGCTGGAGCCTTAGGCTGTTGCAAATGAGAGGTTTGCCATGGAGTGACGCAGTTGCTGCCCATCATTGCCTGTAATGTTCTTGTTGGGGTATGGGTTAACCTCTGCCACAAGACCACTAGCACTTGTCTCTAAAGTTTGTTTGTAGTAGGAGGGCACTATACTGGCTAGTAATTTATTAGAGAATTGATAAAAGCAAGGATCCTGGGTAAAACATAGAGCTGTCTGTAGAGGCAGAGCTGAGTTAGGGATGGTGCTGGGCATCCTGTAGCTGCGGGTTACCTTTGGTACCATTACACCATGTCAAAGCTGAAGGATTTCCATATTTACTAGCATTTACAGTGTACATTTCCCTGCTGCATAAACAAAGTAAGTTTATTTGACTGCAGGCATAGAAAACACAGCTGGTGCCTTTCTAGGGCATTGGTCTCCATACCCGTGTTCGTGCTGGTGGAGAACAAGAGTAGCTGGAAGGTGTTTTCTAGGGAGGGAAAGTTTACAGTGAATTATGGGGAAGTTTTATGACCTGTGAGCAAAAAAGGAAATATGGTAGCTCTGTACAAATCCCTATCAAACACTTACGGGTTCCAGTCCTTTGTGCTGATAAGGAGCACTAACATTGTGGCTTGTCCCGCAAACCCATTTGTGACAGTGCCATGGAAATCATGCTCGCCTGTGTTTCTACCCACGCTTCTGATGCACTTGCTGGGCTCGCCCACCCTGCTTGCCTTCATCTGTTGATTGGTATTCCTAACTGTATCTTCGTCTTTGAAAAAGACCCATGGTCTCATGCTAATGTTTCTCGTGGCTCCCTGTGCTGAAGGTTTGATATTGCAGTCAAAGACTTGGAGTGTTTTGGTTACTAACTGATAGTAACTGCTAAAGGTGAGAGCAGCGAGTTGTGAAATTTCATAATACCACTGTCATGGTAAATAACCCCTCAGGTTTTATAGTTGCTTTCTCTTCTCAAACCTCTTCTAAAAATGTAGCATGGTATAGACAAGGATCTCATACAGATGTCTCTGCACTGGAGCAAAGTCACCCTTGAATAGCCCATAGAAGCTTTACTGCTATAAATATCTGGTCCAAGAGAACAGGTAGGCAGAATTACTTCCATGTACCATTTCTAAGGGTACATCCCCTTATATTGTGCTGTCTGTTAGTATTTTTTCGGTACTCAAATATGGAATCAAAACTTCTGTTTTCTGAAGTGGAGAGCAGCTTGGTGTGAGGTTGAAAAGGCTCAGAGGTTATAACTGAGAGGCCGTGAAGGCCAGGTTGACATGAGGCAAAGCCTGCCTGTCTGCAAACAGGAGAGCACGGGGTGCTGGCTTCTGCTGTGACCCTTGTGCTACCTGGGACTCTTGTGTCCTTCAGGAGCATGAGCCCATTAAACTCAGTGCCTGTGGTTTGGGTTGTCAAGCCAGAGGCTCTCTCTAGGAATTTAAATGGCCGTTTTGAGAAATAACTCTTCAGTGAAAAGAATTTCTTATGTCTACTGCAGGTGATGTTGTGCCTCTATTTTTAAGTGCCATGTTTTGACCTGCTGGAATGCTACGTGATTAAAACCAGCCCAGAGCTCTGTCTCTGCTGACAGCCAAGGGACTTCTTATCAACTTTGTCCATTGTGGGGAGAAAAGAGACGCCAGTGACAGAGAAGGCAAGAAGTGCTGTGGGAGGGGGCAGTGCCTGTGGCAGAAATGGGTGGTGAAAATGGAACTATTTTGTCTGGGAACAAACAAGATGGATCGCTGGTATTTCCTACTCTTCAAGTGTTGTTATGGGCAGGATATTCTCTTGCAGCACTTGGAGGATTTTGGACTGCTCTACAGTTATGAGCTAAAGATTATCTTTGGGTTGAGGTGACTGTCACTTCACAGCATCAGTTTGATGTGGTTTGGGAAGATCTTGTCTGGTTAGCCTTTGCTAGCAGCTTCTCTTTCTCTGATAATGATGAAGATGGAGCTACAATAGAAACCACAGCCCCAAATGTGAAATATGGTGGGAATTGAGAAACTGCCTTTTTTTTATTCAATCACAGCTTTAATTTGGCAGATGTTCACTACAGAAAGTGAGGAGCCTCTTGAAATCACAGATTGAGATAGCAGTAGTACTCTATGTTGGAGTGATTCCTCTGGCCTCAATCAGGAATCGCAAATACTGGATGAAAGCTAAATGACTCTGTGAACTTCCAAGAGTTTACACCCTGAGATGTGGAGGAGCAGTTTCTCAGGGAAGGCTAAACAGGCTTTCCAAACACACGTGGCATTGTTTTTTATCAGTCTACTGCTCTGTGTTACCCAACTACAATGAGTGTCTGCAGGGCATCTCTGCTGGTCAGAGGCTGCATCAAGTCATCGTTGCTGCACACCACACTGCTCTAAAAAGATAAAGCTGGCAAAGGATGAGGGAAAGGTAGTTTGTTTTTTTTTTACCTTACATTTATAAAGAGAAGAGTGAAGTTGGAGAGCTGCACTGGGAAGTCCAATTCTTCACAAAGAGCATGAGACACTCAGAAACTGAATATAGGGGTTTTCTTTGTATCTCACTCCCTCCTTTGTGGTTCAGAAGGAACAGTATGATATTAGTCTGTTGGTAAAATGAAATGGGCTTTTTAGACTGCCCAGTCCACCCTAGACTCACTTCATTTAAGGTGTCACAAGTGATGAAGCGGCACAATCCAGCACTGCAGGAAATGGGGGTGTAAGTGTTCCAGAATGACTCAACTCTTCTGTTGTCATCAGTTCAGCAGTGATAGAAAGTGGAACTAGATGGGGCTTGAGTGGGCTGGAAACAAATTGGAGGAAGAATGTGTCTGTGTCTAAGTTAATCAGTGCCTTTCAAGGATGATGCCCTGCAAGACTGGTGTGGCTGTTGCTGTTGTCCAGTGGAACATTTTAATCTTTACTGGGCAGACCAAGTCTACCACTTGGCAGGTTTGTGGTCACTTAAGAGACTGAATTAACTGCTGGCCGCCAGCTAATTCCTTCCAGTTTCCAAGAAGCAAGTTCTTCTTTAAGACCTTAAACCCACCGAGTGGTTTCCCCAAGTATATTCCCAACCAAGCTGTAGGGACATCAGTTTATCCATCTCCTTGTTGCATTTTCCCTTTCCTACCTCCCACCAGTGTGGAGGAGAGGAGGAGAAGGGGCAGAGATAGGGGAGCATCCACTAAGGTGCCTTTGTGTTGTGTCAGGTGAAGGAGTGAGGCACAAGCATGCAGCTGGTCTCATCTTGATAGATGGGTGGCTTCTGGTTTCCCCGAATGCCATCAGTGAAGCCTTGCTGAGACTTATTACTCTATTGCTTTTGCCAAACCAGAGCCGGTCTCCTGTGCAGTGCTGAGTAGGACTAGTCATACACATGTGGTGTATCTGTCTTGCTCTTGGTGGCAGTGATTACTGGAGAACAAAATGAGTTCTTGCCTCACAAGGGAAGTCTATGGAGCTGTCATTTCAAGCCTGCTGGAGATGCTGTGCCTGTATTTTTTTTTCCATTTAAAAAATGCTGCGCTTTGCTGAAGTGAAAATACTGCCAAAATAACAACTTCAGTTGAGTTTCTCTGGGCCAACAGTTCTTTGCAGAGGCCTTCTTTGTTTGGTCATTTTTTTGAGTTCCATGACAGATTTTTTGTTTAATTCTGTTATGGAAGATTTCAGTCCTGGGGTAGATTATTGTAGTGAGCTTTTCACTGCATTCCCTGGTAGCAAATCTGAAGACAACATGTGTGAGAAGACTCATTAATACACAGCTGGAGTAAGGAAGCTCAGCCTGACTGTTGCATCTGGGCAGGAGAGTGAACCTGTGTCTGAGCAGGAGCCCGTGCTCGAAGCCAGGAACCAGATCTGTAGGAGAAACCAGACCTGGAGCCCCTTTGGGTTCCATGGCAGGTTGCGAGCAGGGCTGCTCTCAGCAAACCCAGGATGGAAAGGGTCTGGAGCCCAGGAGACAAGGCCATGGGTTTGAATGACTGTTGCTCTCAGCCCATGCTGTAGAGCTTCCAACAGCTCAGGAGCTGTTGCAAGCTGGTTGTTTATGTTCAGGAAAACATGACCTGGCTGCATTGGCCTGCATGGCTCCATGTGCCTCACCATCATGCATAACAACAGAGAAGCTCTTTTGTGCTGAAAGGAATATATACATATCATGGGCCGGATGGCATAAGGGTTGAATTAGGAGGGCAGTGTTATCTTTGTGAGGCAGAGAACAGCTTCCTAACTGAGTATGAGTAATCCCTTTAATAACAAAGAATAGCACCAGCCCTTCTATGTGAGCCAGATGTATTTACGGAACAACTTGTGGAGATTTTTATTACATGGTATTGACATCACTTTTCTTTGTGGGGACTCCAATGACTACAAGTCTGACCACTGTTGTGTCATGGAGAGAGCAAAAGGAAAGGAAGATTCCCTTTCGAAATCCATTATGGAAAAGCTGACAAAAACTTAAAAAATGTCATTGGGTTCGTGTCCTTTCATTATATGTTCCTTGTATGCTTCATCATATGGGGAAAGATGAAAGTAACAGCCCTTAAAACACCACAGGTCTCCTGCACAGTGGTGGCAGGTTTCTGATCCCAGAGGGCTGTGGAATGTGATGAACCAATTTATTGTCTGTTTAGACCCAGATGTTGCTTTTTTTCTATATTTGTGCGGAAAAGAAAACGTGTTTGTGAGGAGAGAAAAAAATGTACTTGGGGCTGCAGAGCTTAGGGGTATATAAAGAACTGGAAGAAAAAGTAAATTGTATGTGAGGTGCAATATCATTGGCTGTCACACAAACACACCTAACAGCCCAGTGAGATGTAGCTGGGTGTTTGAATACAAAATTCCCAGTTTTATAAAAATCCCTACAACCTTCTTTTTTTTTTTTTCCCCTATTTTGTACCAAAAATGTTATTTCTACTCTATAAATCTAAAACAAGTGAAGAAAATACTAATGGAAACAAAATTTTTTTCCCTGTTTTTAAGTGTCACACATGCAGTGACTGAAGGAACAGTGATGCTGGTGCCTATATCGAAAAGCACATTTTGATGAATAGATAAGGCAGCGGTTCTGACACTGAAATTGTGAGTTTTGCTTGGTTTAGAAAGTTTCTGAAGGTATCTTTTAAACCCCGAAGCTGAAGGGAGTATGGGAGACCTGGATACTCCAGATAGGTGACATTTTGTCTTCTCATGTTCTTACCCTCCACTCTTGCTGGCTCCCATACACACACACAGATTTCCCTTGTAACAGAACTGTAATAGGCATGGACTGCAGCAAAGCAATTTCATAACGTCCCACTGTAGCAGTAAATACCAAAGTCTCTGCTCTTCTGCATGGCAAAGGAACAGTTTCCCCTGAATCTGTGTCAGTAGACTTTGACTAGATTTTCCTTGTGACGTATCTGTGCTATCTCAGCATAAGTTTAATATCTCTATCTTATGTGCAGGGGCTGCTTCTGCCCTGCTCTGGATCCTCTTGGTGGGGTTCAGTCAAGATCTGTGCCTTCATGGTAAACCAGGATGGCAACCTGCTTTTGAAGGATGCTGTAATGCATCTATGTAACTAGTGCCCACAGAGTGTACTGGCAGGCAGAGGAGGTGGGTCAGGATCGCATGTGTTTTGACTGCAGTTTATAACGTGTTCTCTTTGGTTCGTATTTATCCTTTTTGAAATGACAGGACAGGGAAGAATATGTTCCTGTTCCTATTGAAACAAAGCAAATTAAAGTTGGAGGTCAGGTAGGGACACAGATGACTTGATCAGAACCTCTAGACTGTCACCCATGTATTTGCAAAATACAGCAGTATATAAATCACTGGCTTCTGTAGTGCCTTTAGAAACACCAATTGAAGGCTTGAGCTGTAAATAGTGGCCAGATTCTGAAGGTTTCCACCCTCAGATAAAAACATCTTTTGACTTGAGTAAGTTTTGCTTGTAAAGCTATGTATAGTCTATACCTAGCAAAGTACTAATTCTGGTAAACTCTGAGCCAGGCCTGGGTAGTGGGTGTTCATTTGGAGTGCGAACCTGGCATCGTATCTAGGAAGCCTGAGTCAGAAACTTACCCTGTTTTTTTCCATTGGGTTAATAGCACCAAATGCACGAATTCTTTATTAAGATGGTGCATTCATTTCTTTGGAGTCATGATGGAATTTTGATAGAATTAAGAACCCCATTAATATTTATATCTGTGTTACTGGGAGTAAGTACATTTATTTTAACTTGAGCTGCAAATAATTTAGTCCTTTGTAATTACAGTACTGCTATTAAGTATTCATAAGGCTGTACAATATAGTGTCACAGGAAACCTATTTTAATTTAGTGGCAAGTCAATGTTTTAATTTTGTGTAAAAACAGAAACTCATTCACCAAGCATTTTTGCTTGTGTGTTTTTGCAAGCCTTTTATTTTTCATTTATTTCTAGAAACAAGACTATTTCAGCTGTGAAAGTCTTTGGTAATACATAGAGATGGGTCTGTCTGAGGTCATTGGGAGTTTTACCTTGAAGAAGGACAGGATGATTTAACCAAGGGTATTTATGAGCGTGCCACTTCCCACACCAGCGCCCAGAGCTCACTGGGTGAAGCGTGGCATGCTCTGTGCACTGATACAATGCTTTGGGTTAGTTTCTTAAAATCATTTTTCTACTAAGTCATTTGTGGTAGTTAGAGGAAAGATGCTGCTAGTATTTGGGGCAGGACTACACAGAACGGGACCTTTCAACCAGTAACACAAGGTGTCTGCCGAGGGCTGTGATAAATACAGTTTTTGATGTGGTATGCATGATATCATCTGACATCTGCCTATGCTTTTTCTCCTCACCCCTGTGGAAACCGAGTCTTTGTCCAGAAGAGTCTTTTGTGCTGTGGTCCTTGCAGTAGTTTGCTACCTTGCTGCAGTTGAAATAATCCTTTGGGAATCTCGATCCCAAAAGTTCCCAGGAGAAGTGGTGACCATGGAGGGGGGGGTGTTAGAGGTTGATCTTAGCTTTCAAATGAAGACTTGGAAGCTGATAAGAGGGGGAACTTTTTTTTTTGGTTTTTGGTAGAGCCACTGTCCCACTAGGACCTTGAAGCATTCTGTTAGCCCTAAGCTATGCATGAATGGTGGTGTATACACAACCACAAAAGGTTGTCTAGCACTTCAGCTTGATTTTGTGTTTGCAGGCATGCACCTTAGTGTTGTGAGATACAAATATGCCAGGGTAGATGACAGAAAACTGTGTTTTGACAGCTCTGCAATGGTATGACTTCATTTGACATGTCTACCAGACTTCTGTTTGCAAGAGAAGCCAGGACAGAGAAGCAAAATGCAGCATATGGGTGTCTTCACTGGGCAAATGTGCATCTGTGAGACAGATCCTGTAACTTATAACTGCCCTTTCTCTCTCCACTGCAGGACGAGGTCTCTTCTATGGACATTGAACTGCCAGCTACCTATGCCTATTGCCTGTGATGGAAGAACTTGATGTTAATGTGAGGTAGGATAAACTACATGGCTCCTCCTATACCTTGTCTTGTCACTAGCGAGCTGCAGGGGGCAGAAGCTATGTGGGGTGTTTGCAAAGCTACAGGATGCTATATTCTCTTTGTCTGTAGACAAAGGTTTCTGCTCATGCAGCAATGCCTGCTTTGGGGTTTCCTGTAGCTTCTGTGATGATGTAGTGTCGTCCTGTTACTTGTGTAAATGTCAGATGTGACCACCAAACCCACTTCACACAAGGACATCAAACTTGTGACTAAACCCGTGCTGCTGGCCCAGACACAGGAGGAAGCAGTATTTCAGTTGCAATAACTCTTTGTGGAAACATACACCTCTCTTCTTAAAAACCACTTGGGGACTATCTGATGTCTCAGGTTTTTATTCTGGGGAGTAGTTCTTCACCCTTCCCCTGTGTGGACACTCAGGTGGCAAAAAAATGGGGAAATGTCTTGGAGAAAACTGCTCTGACAGAGACAGATTCAGTGTATACACTCTGGTCCTCCAAGAAGCCTTTCCCTAAGGTGTTACTGAACAGAGATCAGCAGGAAATGCCATACAGAAAAGGTGAGACAGGGTTTTGCACCTCAAAAGGGATCTTGTCGTGCCACCCTGTCCTCACTGCTTTCTCCTCTTGGGCTTTCAGGTTGGGATGTGCCTCTGTGCAAGCCACAACCCATTCTCCCCAGTTGCATGCGCAGAGTGAGATAATACATTTTTCAAAGGCAATTTCTATTCTTAGTTAGCCCCTCAAAGTTCTGTACTATCAAAGAACATCTCTGGTCTTCATTCACCTACTCAAGTGTCAGGGAAGTCACCAGCAACTCCAGGTTGCTGCTTAATGCACACTTAGCAGGTCGTATTTATAACCTGGTAATCAATGCTGAGAGGTAATGTGTTTTGCTTAATGAAATTCGTCTTGCCTTTTTAATACCAAGTGTAGTTAAATGTGTAGGCTACCGCTGGTTTTCTGTAAAGGGAATTAAGGTGCTGATACCAGGCAATTTTCCCTACAATATTTTCCTGCCTGTAAAGACACTAGGAAAAAAATCTTCCATTTCTCACTGTGGTAAAAAAAATTCCCCACTATACGTTTCATCATTTATAGAAGGAAAATGTCAGTTCATAAACACCAAGGAACACAAAGAAACTGTCTCAGCGAGTGCCTGAACCACAAGTGCCTGGGCACAGGGAGGTTGTACTGGAAGGGAAGTGTGACATTATATTTATCTTATCCTTTTTTCAGTAATGTGTCATTTGCCACACGTGGAGACAGACATTGAGTAGGTCTGACTAAGCATGGGTGTTTTGAAGTGATCTGTTGGAGTTTTGTCATTCACTGTTTGTAGGAACCAACAGATCATTCTGTTTCTTCTTATTTTTTAATTTAATTTTAATTAAAACTTTCATTTCAAATTGTTTTTTTATTTGGACCCAATTTCAATATAATTAATATTAATAACATAATATAATTATATTATATATGATATTTATACTTATTTAGGTTTATAATTATAAATTATAATAATATAATATAATAGGGTCCAAAACCCACCCAAACCCAAATAAAGCTGATTCCTATCAGAGTTAGTCTTTCTCTTCTGATACTTTCCTATACGTGATGTCACCTGAACTCAATGAGAAGCGCTCGGGAGGAAGGGGTTTGGGAGCTCCAGGAGTGCATGGACAGAGCTGCAGGGGGGTTTCCTTTGGGAAAATGCCAGTTGCACAAGCCTGTAGAAAGGTATTTTGGAGAGGGTTCCCTCAAGAGACTCTTCTCCCTTGGAAACTGGTTAGTGTGGCCTGACCCTGACAGGGCAGCAGAAGGACCTGTGAGGGGGAAATCCTTGTTTGGTGAGTTATTTCATCTGACTTCCCATTTAGATGTTAAAAGAGGCACCGCAAGGCATTCCTGGGAATCAGATGATGGAAAACCCATGGGAATTTGAAAGCACTTGTGAATCACTATTGGGTCACTGTTCCGGAGCTGTTTGATCACACACTGTGGTCAGATCTCACTTTGTTATACATCAGGAATGATTTCTATGCTTTTGTTCCTAGGGCTTTTCCTGAGCTGAACTAAGGCAGTCCTTCATTCTGTGTGATTGATTGCGTAAGCTGACTTTGTGGTAGGCACATGGTTTTATTTTGACTCCACGCTTTCCAAACTAGGGATTTTGGGGTTTGAGAGCTTTGCTATCAGCCACCAGTAAGTAGCCGATGTTTCTCCTTTAGCTGCCCTAATTCCAGCTTTTTTTGCTGAGATGTGAAAAACTAAATGTTTTCTGTCAAAGCAAGGACCTTCCATGTGCTGTTTTCCAGAGCTGTATGTGGTAAGCCTGAGAGGTGGGAGCACTGGGGTTCTGCCTCGCCATCCCTATGGGGCTCAGGGATGCTGCAGTGGGAAGGCTGCATGAGAAGGGCAGCAAAGCTTGGGGAAATGGGAGATGTTTTGACAACATGATGACAACAGCAGGCTGTGAGGAGAGTGGGGACAGGTTGACTTTGTTTAGAGCTGAGCCTTGTGGAACAGCAGCATTTGGAGCAGCAAGTTCCACAGTTGTCCTGCTCCAGCCATCTGAGATGGCCATGGCCACAGAGCTCCTGCCCTTGACAGGTTTTGATGAGGTGCTCCAGAAGATGACAAGTGATGAGTGGCTTTGCATCTCTGTAGCTACCTGAAGCATTGCAGGCAGCTTCATCTGTACAAATGTTTTATTTCTGTGGAAAGAATTGGTATGAATTTTGCAAAGGCTGCAGCATGAGGTTGGAGACACATTCCTGGAAACTTTAGACAGTCTGCTTTGGAGCTTGTATTTATCATAGCCAAGGGGGGTGGCAGACCTCATTTTCTTTAATTCTAGAGTAGAATAGAAAAATAAATGGCATTACATGTATTTGATCTATATTTTATAGAATTTTTAATTTTGTGTGACTTGGTGATTGTTATTGGACACATTTATTATAGGCAGTAGGCTAATGAGGTACTGTCAAGTGGTTTGGAATGAAAACTCTAACACTGGAATTGGTTAGAGTATGGGGGAAGCTATTCTCTTTATTCTCTTCGTTTCCAACACCTTTATAAAGCTATTAGCTGGGCACACTGCAAACAAGAGTGCAGCAGTCCTTCCCCCTGACCAGTTGTAGCACAGTAGGCACATGGTGGGGCTGTTTGCTGCTGATGCCCTCAACCAAAGGGCAGGAGCTCCTGCAAATTCCTTCACTCTTACCCTCACTGGCACAAACCCCTTCCTCCATCTGAAGGTTGTGATGTAGCACTTGCAATCTTCTCTTTGGAGCCAGAGCTGGCACAAGGGTTTTAGCAAGCAGGCTGCTGCCCTGCCTGCTCATGACAAGGTGTTTCTTGTAAATCTGTACAAACCTTCAAAACATGTTTGCATTTCTCTTTTTCAGTTTTTCTGTTTTTTTTTTTTTGGTGCATTAAGACAATTTCACTTTCATACAAACAGAAGGATTTTGACAGCCTTAGAGAAAGTGGAAAAAGGTTGACTCTCTTTGAGCACAAAAGGAAAATATAGAGATGGTTCAGCTACAGTTTGTTCCACTGCACCTACACTTGCATTTCAGTGCAGAACAGCAGTAAGGTGAATCTCCCAGTCATCCCCACACATGGTCCATCAGTTCAGATGACATAACCCTTGGCAAGGAGACTTGAAAACTGTGTTCCTCTTGGAAGACACTAAACCAGCAGCTCTGCACCACACACTCTGCAGTCCACAATGAGAACTAAAGTTTTTGAAGCATGGGCTCAGACTGTGCAGCTTCCTCATTCAGGCATCATGGGGACAATCAGGCAGGAGACTGGGCTAAATCCAAAATTCCAAATACCCCCTATGTCCTGCACAGAGTGGAGATGTACGGGCCACAGTACCAACTGCTTTGATTTGTTCCGTTGTGCCAAACGACCAGAGAAAATAGACATAGTTTCTGTGTACAGAAGTTACCTGGCAGTCCATGGACTCATTTCTCTGTGTACAAACCAGGCAGGTGGCTCTTGCAGAGTGTGGACAGGTACATAACAACTCTGCCCTTGAAAACTGAGAGGATTTCTGTGTACCAAGAAGGGCACCTGCAGACCTTGCTGAGCAATCCAAAAGGGATGGACTCCGCTTCTTTTGGGCCCTTGCCAATGTAGACAGCAAACGTGCCATTCATGGGGAGTGGGCAATGGCCTCACTAAAGACTATTAAAGTCTTCACAGACCTTTGGTAAGACTGTTATCATATCAGTATGGAGCATTGACTGTAGCCAGGAATAATGTAAAGCTTCCCATTGGCATTCCAGCCTCCTTTTATCACATAGCAGATCAGACTCCTCTACATCACTGCGAGCACAGGTGACTTGAAAGCACACTAGTTCTGAATGGTGTGTTTTGCCATTCGTGTGTGTTTTCCCTTCTTTGAGCTCCAGCACTCCTTGTTCATTCATTCAACTCACTGCTATGGGTGCTGCATGTCAAGCCCAGCATTTCTAGCTCCTGGTCTGCCTCAGAGATGCTCTGCTGGCACATTTTGAAAACCATTGACCCAAACTTTTGCAAGAGCTTTGGCACAGAAATGCTCCGGTGTCATTTACGGCAGTGCAACAGGTTGGGAAGTTGCAGTTATTAACGAGAGGCAGTTTGAACATTTCTCAAACTGCAAACTGATTTTCATGCTCTGGCTGATGTTTCCGTTGGGCAAGCACCCTACTATTGCATGCTAAATATCGACTGCAAAGTTGTGCTTCAGGCAGCTTTTAAAATGCATTTCTGTTAACATTTTAACCCCAAAGGCCGTGCTCTGGGCTTTGAGAACTGGACTGTTTTCCACTTTCTCACACAAACTCTTTGTGTAAGTCTGTGGACAAATCTTCAAGACTGACTGATTCTCCCCACTGTGACAAATGGAGTTCCTTATGAGCTCCAGCACAAGCAGCTCTTAAAGCCCTTAGCTGGGAGGGGAGAAGCAGAAGAGCAGCTGCCTGGTGTTTATAGCCAGGACCGGGCAAGGAGAGCTGTGCTTGTCCTGGCTGGAGCCATTCTCAAACTCTTGGGCAACCTCTCCTATTTGAACGGGTACTCCTGAGTGTGGGCAGAGCTGTTGTGTGTACTTCACACTGTATGAAGGCTTGCTGCTTCCTCAGGTGTTGGGGAGAGGCTGTTATGCTCTTGAGAACTAAGCTTTTGAAAAAAATCATGAGAAGGTTCAGTGCAAGTAAATAGCTTTTATATAAGGCTTTTTATTGTAGCTGTTGGTGGAGGCAGACTCCCTTTGCTAAATCAACTGTGGAGAAACAATGCATTATTTGAATTTGTCACAACAGTAATTGCTTTTTATTTTTAAGCTGAGCCCCCAAACCAGCAGAATTTTAGATTGATGTTAATTGCTTCCAAACTTGGCTTTATCAGCTTTAGTTTTCTCTGTTTGCTGCTGAAGGTGTTTTTGTGCCTTGAACTACTCTGGAAAACACAGAGCCCTCCAGCAGTACTGCGTGGGGTTCATTAATCTTGTCTTGACTTTGAGAAATGAGAAGCAAGGTGGAGGAACAAGGAATAAGATCAGTTGAATTAGTTGTGTTTGTTTGGAAGCAAAAATATTCCATTATTTAACCTAGCTGCTGTTCCCAAAGTCCTCATACAGAGGCATAGTAAACATTATTTCTGACAACAGACCTTCTCAATTATATGCCCTCTTGAATCAAGTTGTATATTGAGTGAGTCCCCAATCCAGAGCCCTGCCTGTTGGCCCAAGAGGTTCCTTTCTCCATGGACATCAAGAAGTGGTGCTGTTGATGGCTGACTCTAAGATGGGTTTGTTACCTAAAGCTGGTACACTGGCAGGATGGCTGGCTGCAGAAAGAGGCAGAGGTCTTGGGTATCTTCTTCCTACCCACACCTGGGGAAAACAGGAGCAATAGTCAGCAATGGGAGAGAGAGGGAGTAAAAGAGCTATATCCCTGAAATCCTGGAAGAAGCTAAGGGTTGTCCTAGGGGAGGAGTTGGAGTGTGTGCTGCTCCCCGCTTCCTTAAGACATTGGCAGCCAGCAATAAGGACTGAGGGGGGTGAGAACTGAGCTGTGAGGCAGGACAGGCAGAAAACTGGGCTAAAAGCAGAGGTGGCTATTTGGGCGAGGAGGAGGCTGTGCTGAGCGGTTAGAACAAAATAAGTGTCTGGTTTAATGGACCAAAGTGTATAAGATGGAAGGATTTCATGAAAGAGCTTGTGTGCTCTGAGTGCCCTGACAGGGATGTTCATGGAAAGCAAATAACTTAAGATTCCTGCAGCAGGTTGCAATGTAAGTGTTTATTCTCATGTATACACAAACTCTTTACAAAACCTCCCCAGCTTCTACACTTTGCGTCATTAAATCATTGTTTATCTCAACTTCTTTGATCACATTTCTGTTAGGTGAAAAATACCATGCTAAAACATCATTTAACAGGACAAAATCAGCCTAAAATGCTCTTCTTTTCCTAGTCCCCTTTCTAAGGGAAGATCAGCTCTAGTCCTCCTGTAATACCTGCAGCATCCATCCAGAGAGGTATTTGCTCATGCATTTCTGTGGAGACAGAGATACTGATTGAGAAGATTTTCTACAGAGTCCTATCTCCTCTGCCTGCATCCCCCAGGCAGGAATGGTGCAATGATCAGAGGAGCACGTAGATGAGGGCTCTGTGTTTTCATCCCTAGGTATACAAGTGGTATGATGTCCAGTTCTGCTTGCTGAGCTGATGTGGATGAGCGCATCTACTTCCAAGGGTAATGGCAGGCAGAACACACAGTGCCAGAAAAGAGTGAAGTAAAACCCTACAGATCCCTTATGAGGCAAAACTTAACAGTATTGATTTATATCAGCTGTAGATATGACCATGTATAAGCTGTGCTATTGAGCAAAATGACCCATTTTATAAGCAGCCATTTGAAAGGCGGCTGGTTGCTGGGTTTGTTTGGAATCATAGAATAGTTAGGGTTGGAAAGGACCTTAAGATCATCCGGTTTGAAACCCCCTGCCATGGGCAGGGATGCCTCACACTAAACCATGTCACCCAAGGCTCTGTCCAACCTGGCCTTGAATACCACCAGGGATGGAGCATTCACAACCTCCCTGAGCAACCCATTCTAGTGCCTCACCACCCTTACAGTAAAGAATTTCGTCCTTATATCCAATCTAAACTTCCCCTGTTTAAGTTTTAACCCGTTACCCCTTGTCCTATCACTATAGTCCCTAATGAAGAGTCCCTCCCCAGCATCCTTATAGGCCCCCTTCAGATACTGCAAGTTTAGCCTCTGCAAGTCCCGCAGGGGCAAGTAGGGAATAGTCCATGAGCTGAGAGCCCTAAAACATGGGGCATTTCTGAATGTGCAGCCATAGACTTTGCAGTGTTTCCTGTATGCTGACAACGGGTGCAAGAAGAGGGGTGAAGCAGGAGGGCGCAGGGAAGGAAGGCACGGTGTAAGGGCTCACTTTTGTATTCTGTGCTGCTCTCTACAGCCCAGGCACCACTCAGCGGGAGGAGTAGCTGTTACCAGCCTGGGTGCTTCTCATATTGTTCAACTTTTTTCTCAGTTTCTAGGGAAACACTTTACAGCACTATATTTATCGGAACATCTTTCCAAACACCTCCGCCAACACTTAATTAATGGAATTTTTAAGCCTGGCTCCAGCTTCTGCAAATTAATAGTGTGCTCCTTTACGGCAGCTGTGGAGCAAGTGGGACATATATACTCTCTGAAATAAGTTAGAGCGTGCAGAGGGGCAGCTCCACCATTTGTCTCTGTGTGCTGAGCCTCCCCAGGGAGGTAAGGCTGTCATGCAGCCTGCAATGTTTCACTCTGCTTTTATTAGTGTGCCCTGAGGAGTCTGCACAGATGAAAATGCCATTGCCAAAGAGTTAGGTCACAAAAATTAACTTTTTGGTGTATTTCAGCACATCCTTTCTTTAGCTACAGTGTCTCTACGCAGAGTGGCAGCTAGCGGAGATCTGAAAGAGGCTGTGGAAGGTTGTTAGAACAGTCCCAAAGCCTTAGGATATCCCGGGGCAAGAGCTAGCTCTAGGGCTTAGCAAAACTGGGCAGCAGATTGCCCAGAGCAAGAAAACGGGCTGTACCTTGTTGCTAGCTTTTCCCCACAACGGCTTCGTGAAAGGGTAGTGCTGGGCCCTGCAGCACCAGAGGCTTTCCAGGACACACTCCTTGACTGTTCAGGGCTGACCCTCGACGTTAGGCTGGCAAAATTCAATGTGTCTCCATGTTTGGGATTTCTTGAGCCAGCCATGCTCAGATGTGGCAAGTAAGGAAGCTGGGAGGGGATGTTAGGGTGTCTCTTAAGAGAGGCGTGCTGTAGAACTGGGGCTGTGAGAGAGACATGGGACACAGTTAGCTGTGTAAGGGTTAATAGGGCACCGTATTGACAGAGCCATGTTTCCTCATAGAACAGAGGTGATGGTGTCTCAGAAGGAAAGGGTATCGGCTACAGTCAATCTAATCTAATCTAGTGGCTGGAAATCTAATGGCTTTTGCTCTCCTCTCATTGAGTTGAAATTCCCTGAGTTACTTTGGGAGAAGTACAGAAAGAGAGTCCTGAGGTCCTGGGTAGACATCTCTTCTGGGAATGCTGTCTTGGGTATAGGGCTGCAATGCTGAGAGTTCTGCTGAGCTGTTACCTACTGCAGATCCTGCTGTGATAGCATGCAGCTGCAGAATGAGCCATTCACTGTTTGGGAAAGAGCATTTCTACTACCTCAGATATGAAAGGTGTTGCAGCAAATCATTTTGTACTGTTTACTTGGCTGTTTCTAGGAGCTGCTATCAGGTAGTGTAAATGGCTGTTGATAGACTATTACCCTGGAGCAGAGTGCATCTATGACACAGATAAGAAATGTGCTCCTTTTCTTAGTTCAGTCTTTCCACTATTTATTTTGGCCTTACTGTACTGTGACAATGAATCATCAGTGATGTGACTCCTTGGTCTGGCAACAGTCAGAGGTCTGAACCTCAGTCACTGGCTGAACTTACTTGCCCCATTGCCCCATCTGTTAACCAAGGACTTGCCAACCTGTGTCCTGTGTCTGCCTCCTAAAGACAGAACACTAAGGAAAAGTATCTGTTGTCTGAACACAAGCTTTGCCATCTGATGGACAGGAACCCTGTGGAGATGAAGCTTTCAGGGAGTCTTTGGGTGTTTGGGGTGAATCCATTTTAGGGCAGGTCATTAAAGAAAGGGTCAGAAAGAAAAACCCCAACTTGAGGCATGCTGAAAAATGTAGCAAAGCAATCGGTTCCTCCCCATCCCATGGGGAGACAAGGTGTCATTAGTACTGTGAACTGCTGGGATTACATTGCAAAGAGGCAATTTCAGTCCTTGCACTCATATCCCTTCATACAACCCAAGCTACTAGAGGCCAAGCTACCTTTAAGCACCTGCATAGGAGGTGAAGAGGTGAAGGGTCTGCCTGTTGCAGGTGACTTTTTATGGTTGATGAAGTTTCTACTCTGAAATATTGCAAGCTTAGCACAACCTTATCCAGTTCAAGTCCTCCCCAGGATATGGTGTGTGGACTACAGGGAGAATTTAATCTCACTCTTGACAGATGCCCTTCTATTTCTCACATCTGAGGAACAGTAAATTTGGAAACTTATATATATATGTGTGTGTGTGTGTGTGTGTGTGTATATATATATATCTATCTACTTGCAGAGAAAAAGACATTTGAAACAGAATATCAACACTGGAGAGGGCTACTGAGACAGATGCTGGGTTTCTGGCTCTCTGCTGGTATACCTGTGATAAATGGCCCAACAGCTGACCTTTCTATTGCACGTTGGCATTGCTATAAGCTCAGTGAGGAGTGAAGGAGAAACAAAAGGGCCCTGTTTGCTTCTAAGGAAGGATGGGGTGACCTATCTGTCTGTTGATGGGTCAGAGTGAAGGAGAGCGAATTGAGCAGGGCCTTTCCCTTCCTGCAACACATAAGCTTGCACCTACATGAGAGCAGAGGAAAGCTTACGGCTGTTTTGGGGTACCTGTCTTGTCAACTGCCTTAGGTTGGGCACTTACAGTTCATCTCTAACTGTGGCTCTGTGTGTAGGCACAGAGTATTGCCACCTAACAGCAGGCAGATTTTCCTTGATTTTTCAATGACTCTAAAGCTTTAATGCACCCAGTATCTGCTTGTTTGTTTGCTAAGTGACTTTCACAGCCCAAGCGCCTCCCTATGGGAATATTGGATAGCTGTTCCAGCAGTGTACCAGATAGAGGTAAGAGCAGACTCCGCTGAACAAGAACATGTCTTTTAAAAGAAGTTGGTTCCAGATGTCAGATATGTATAAACACATTACTTCAGTTGGTCCCCTGCTCCTTAGCCTAATCTGGAAAATCACCCGAGCTCCCAGTTGGCTCCTAGAGCTCAGATTATTATTTTCCATCTCCATATCTCCAGAGTTCTATCTATTGGCATTTCAGTTCTGTTCAACTTTGTCTTAAAGGCCAGGACCTGAAAATACAGTTTTTGTTTTCAAAGCCTTCTTCCCACAGTGAGATCATAGGCCTGTGGTGATGTGCCAGCTCATTGCTCACTGTCAGTAGACTAGTCTGGAGACTTAACCAGGGCTTGCTCTTTCACCCTGGGTTCAGCAGTAGCAGCCATTTTTCTCCTTAGTTGCTGGTGCAGTGCTGTGTTTTTGACTCTCAGCCTGGGAACAGCGCTGATAACACCAATGTTTTTAGTTGTAATGTTTACTCTGAGCAAGGACTTTCTGAGTCTCATGCTCTGCCAGAGAGGAGGAGAAGCCGGGAGGAAGCAGAGACAGGACACCTGACCCAAACTGACCAAAGGGGTATTCCATACCACAGCACGTCATGCCCACTATATAAACTGGGGGCAGTTACCCGGAAGGGCTAGATCACTGCTTAGGTCGAGCAGGGTATCGGTTGGCAGGTGGTGAGCGGTTGTATTCTCTTCCCTTGTTATTTCCCTTATCATTGTTATTATTGGTGGTAGCAGCAGTGGTTTGTGTTATACCTTAGTTACTGGACTGCTCTTATCTCAACCCACGGGAATGACATTCTTTCAGTTCTCCTCCCCAGCCTGCTGGAAGCAAGGGAAGAAAGAAGGGGGGGGAGTGAGTGAGCTGCTGTGTGGTTCTGAGTTACCAGCTGGGCTTAAACCATGACACCTCATGAGCTTCCTGAGACCTATGAGGATTTATCTGGGAACAGATAAGAAGACAGGCTGAGAAAGTTGGGTCTGTTCATCCTGGAGAAGAGAAGGCTGCATGGAGACCTCATAGCAGCCTTCCAGTATCTGAAGGGGGGCTACAGGGATGCTGGGGAGTGACTCTTCATTAGGGACTGTAGTGACAGGACAAGGGGTGATGGGTTAAAACTTAAACAGGGGAAGTTTAGATTGGATATAAGGAAGAAGTTCTTTACTGTAAGGGTGGTGAAGCACTGGAATGGGTTGCCCGGGGAGGTTGTGAATGCTCCATCCCTGGTGGTGTTCAAGGCCAGGGTGGACAGAGCCTTGGGTGACATGGTTTAGTGTGAGGTGTCCCTGCCCATGGCAGGGGGTTGGAACTGGATGTCCTTAAGGTCCTTTCCAACCCTAACTATTCTATGATTCTAACAGGTTGTTGTCTACTTAATGGGAAGTGTAAGAGGAAAATAAATACATCTGACAAAAGAAGATAAGCAGGAAGGACCTGATTCATTGATGTTAATTTAGTCAAGAAGTTCTCAGGACTGAGAACTGAGTGGTGAGGAAGCTGCCCAAGAGCTGTGACATATTTCTGAGCACACCCAGTTAGTTGCTTGGGTATTTGGAGGACATGAGCAAGTAAAGGATGTCACAGGAGTCCAGACAGATATTGAGTTACTCTGCAGAAAGGAGGCATGGGCTGCCAGAGAAGCTTCTTTGAGGCTTGTTCATCAAGATAAACCTCCTCGTTGCTGGTAGACATCCCTGGAAGATTAATAGACTGCCTTTCTTCTTTTGGAATTAAACTGCTTTTGTGGATTTTGGGCCATGCTACAGTGGAAGAATACATATTTTTTTCCTCCATTCCCAAGCAGCTTTGGTCCCATTACTGTCATTATTTGCAATTTCCATTTTTATGGGCCATAATGGGGATGTGATTTTCGGGCTGAGCTGGCAGCTACAGTGAAACATGGAGGTTTTATTTCTTGCAATTCAGCTACTGTTCAGTGTGCTTTCCTGAGCCCAGCAGATCTGGGACTAGTCCAGTGCAGGCACCTAGTGGGTTTGTACTGCTTATGTGTTCTCCTGTAAACCACGCTCTAAGCCCTTGTGGATGCTGTATCTTTGCAGCAACGTGAGGACCTATTTAGAATTAGTCTTAGGTGCGCACTGTAAGACAGAAGATTTCACTGGAGGTCGGAGCTGTAAACTGATTCAGCTAACAGTGTCCCTCACCTGAAATACCTGTTGAAGCTTGAATGAGCAGAAAATGAACCGCAAACCAAAGTAACTTTCTGCGCGCATCCTCAGTTAAAATGCACTTCAGCAGCTTTCCAGAAATGTCACTAATTAAAGTTTTCAGTGCTTTGTGACTGGCAGATCTACTGTATTTCCAACACCCTTGCAGACCCCTAAGCAGAGAATTTAAGCCCAATGGGAACACGCTTCCCTGCTTGAGCAGCCTGGCTGCTCAGCGCTGCCAGCAACCTGCTGACCCCGGGTTGGAAACTGGTTTCCCTGCTATGAGGTGGAACAAATTACACACAAAAGCAAATGCCTGTTGCAGTCTGTTTGCTCTTTTTGAGCCTTGTGTCTCTATGCTTGGTTGGTCCCTTTTCTGACACTTGAAAAGAACACTGGGTTTGCAGTGTCATTTTATAGGCGTATCTAAGATGCTGGATGCAGGCAGCTTACCTTTTTCTTCTTCACTTGTCTCAAAACTTTACTAATAGGGCCACATGGCACAGCTGACATGCCCAGCCTTTCTTCCTCCATAAGCTTTTAAACCCTTAAACTGATCCTGTATTTCAGCTCTATTTTATCAAATTTCAGGCCTTTGCTTGTTTCCAAGTATAGGGCAATAGGTTTTATTTCCAGTAGGGTATGCCCTGTTTTCCCCTTGAATTCTTCTTCTTCTCCCTTCAGAATTCTTGGACCAGTTTCCTCAGTCAGTGGCAGGGAAGATTATAGACCTGTGGTACCCAGCATATCAGGGTGTAATCTATTTGCAAGTGGTCAGTTATCGAACTGAAAAAGACTTAAAATCATTCTGCACTATTTTAGCTGGTAGAGGTAACAGCTCACTCACAGTTGTGGGTCAAACTGACCTGTGAGTGCAAAGTATACCTGATGCCACCAAGAAACCTCGAGGTCTTTTCACTCCTTTGTGGAGAAGAAAGTCTCTTCTCTTCACATTGCTCTCTTCTGTAACAGCTTCCCTAGGAATCTTTGTCAAGGGCTTCTGCAGGTGAGCATGGTGAGACATTCCTCCTGGAAGCTCTTGCACTCGTTAGCCAAAGGAAATCACAACTGAACAAACGCTTCCAGAGCTTCTTAGGCTGGCTTCAGAGAAATGTAGGGACTTCTGGGTGGGATCTGGGTTGCATCCGAGTGGAATGCTTGCACTTACTGCCTACAAAGTAGTTCCAACTGCTTGATTTTCCTCTATCCTGCTGCTTGCCCAGGTTGACATCTTCGCTTGTTTATTTGAAGTGAGAAATGTGATGAGGCTTTTGCGGAGAGTATCCAGGACATGCACTTAGCTGGGGATATAGAAGGAGGTTTACATAAAACAAGAAATCTGAGTGCTCTGTTCTTGAATCAAGGACTTTCCATGTCCTTGCTTATAAAGGAGCCCAAATAAAACAGTGGTCTGGAGCCCAAATAAAACAGTGAAGTTCATACAAAATGAGCTGGTGAACAAGTGAAAGGTTTCTGGCTGACACCTCTGGAATTAGCTTTGCCAAACTCTCATCTTTATGGTAAAGCTCAAATTAAGGTAGCAGAGTTGGAAATGCATGACCTCTCAAAGATGACTTCTGTCAAGCTTGATCAATGTGTTTTATGTCGGGGTACAGGGAACTGGTTGGGCAGTTCAGAAATCAGGGCATTGGAGAACGGACTAAGGAGGCACATCTTTCCCTGGGGACACAAGGCAATCACCCCATCAACCACTGCAAGGGGCACACACCTTGGGAGCCAAACAGATGAACTCTACCAACAGTCTTCAAAAAGGAAGTGAAAGTGCCTCCTGCCATTGTTTTTTTAATGAATGAGCTGGGAACTGGTTTTATGTGGCTCAGAGCCACACAGGGTGTCTGTGGGGTGTCTCAAATGAAATGTGTTCCAGAAATCAATGCATTATCTTGTCTGTGCCAAGTCTTCCATTAGCAGGGGTAACAACAAGAAACTCTTTCATTCCTCTAGGTCCTTGAAACTGGGAAACTATCCAGGAAATATTAGAAGTTAGACAGCCAATAGCTGTATTTGTCTTTTATTGTCCCAAGCAGTGGGAAAAGTACACAGCCTGGATATTTTAATATACAGCCTGATGCCAGGACTCTTCACCAGTTTTGACTAAATGCCTCTCATTTAACAATATTTCCGTGGCTGTAAATACTGCTTGCAAAAGCAGAGCAAAGCCTTCATGCTTTTTGATTTGAAAGACTTGCAACTTCCAGGCTTTTGGAAAAGATGGGAACAAAGATTTTTCCCTGGTTTTAAAATGAGAACTCAGTAAAAGAATTCCCATAAAGACTAAGACCTTCTATTGGGGTGTTTTCATAGAGTTACCTTTGGGGAAACAAAGGTTTTGGCATAGGGCAGGGCTAACTTGGTTTTTCTTGATGGGAAAACCTGTAAGACAGGGAAACAAATGCTTTTAGCCTAGGAGCAGCAGCTCACCCTTAGAGAGAAGTGGGCTCTGCTTGATCAGTCTCAGTTTTGCACATAGTTATTGCAGGAGGCACCACAGAGGTTTCTGTGAGAAATCTGGGCACTCAGAGTATGTTTAGCATGATTTTTCCAGCTTATGCCTATCACAGAAGAGGTTATGTCACAGGTCTGCATCACTACTCTCTCTTTCTAAAGTACTGAGATAAAGCTTGAGATAGTGATACATGTATGTGTAATGGTGACATTGCTCGTGTCTCTGTAAAGTAAAATTCTTTTGTACAATAAGTGAATTACAAAAATTCCTGTTTGAAAGTACATACTAGATTCTGTTTTCAACATTTATAGCATACAGAAGTGAAATGAATGACAATTAATGGGAATGCTGCTGGGAACTAAGACGCTTCATTAAATCAGATCCCCTGAGTATATAGCTATGCTGTGTTTGTCATTTGAACATACAGCCTGCTCTGTTTAAGACTTCTATATGACATGAGATAGACAAGAGCCACTTACCTGGAAAATAGAGGGTAATCACATTATTAATATGGAATATATACCAAAAGTCAGGTTTATTTTTGTGCTTCTTTCATCATCTTCTGTTCTTCATTGAACTGACTTGTAGTTTGGAAGATGCAATAGGCTTAATTCTGAGGAGCAATTCTAATTGGGAACTGATCAAGGCATTTCTGATTAAAGGCATCTTCTATCTTTGGTTTTATTCAGCGTTTACAAAGGAAAAATGATTGTTACAACATCTCTGCTACGCTTTGTAGAGTGCCTAAATTCCTTCCTATGCCTAAACCAGAGATCTGATTTTTTCATAATGCTGACCTCATTAAAATAAGTAGACCGTGCATATCCAAAAAGTATTGTTATGTTTGTGTGAACATGAAAGGGAAATATTCAGGAAGTGAGGGGTGTGTTGGGAGTAAAATGTAAAGACTTGAAAGTATATTAAAGGAACAAAACATAGTGCCAAGGTCCTGCAGCTCTGGGTAGATTGTGATTTGTCATTGCACAGGGCTTTGCACAAGAACTCTACTGCAGTAGCTGTTAGTGGATCCCAAACAAAGCGATTGCAGCAGCTGCCCTTCCTCCATGTAAATACTGTCATCTGAATCTAATGCTAGTTTCATAAGCTAATTTTATCTTATATCTCAGGTGTCAGTCTAATGGTTTTCAAGGATTGTACTTAAATGCATCAGCCTCGCAGCGATATCCGTTCATATGTGGGTGTAAGTTATGTAACACTTGATCTGGGGAAGAACAGAGCCAGGTTTTGTCCTTTGTTGTATGGAAAGTAGAGACAGACGTGGCTGCTGGACTCCCACCTAACTTCCCTGCAAGGGGAGAGGTCCTGAGGCTCAGGCAGTTCCTTGGAGACTAGCTAGGTCTAGGTTTGTCTCCTACCTCTGTCACACATTACCCATGTAACCGTGCAAACTGCTGTCTGTCTCTCTCAGTCTCAGACCTTCACCTGTATGAAGATGATGATAAAGCATCTCATTGTTCAGGATCATTCAGGGCCACATCCAGTTTCCATCTGGAAAAGGCAAGAACTTCTGCTGATGTAAGGCAAAGATATGGTATGGACCGGCAGAAAGCTGGCTTTTTTTTTACTGAGTTTGGCTCTCGGAGCCCCTTATGCTTTGCCTGTCAGCCTGAATCTGGGCAGCCTCACAGCCCAGGGAGCATGCAGGGCTGGAACCATAGCTCATGCCTTGATGTCTCCCAGGGTCCCAAGGCTCCAGGGTGCACCCACTCCTGAATGGGAGAGTGCTCCTGGCATGTACTGATTGACTGCACAGCCCCCACACAGCAATTTTTACAACATTTAAATAGCCTGTCTTTTTTCTTCATCTTGACAATTGATTTTAATCAGTATTATCACCTGCTTAAAACAATTCTCCAAGCATGGTAGCATTCAGCCTCCAGGAGATATGTAGGAGCGGAGGTGTGGGATCAGTGATGTTATCAATAGTTTTGTTTCAAACCATTATAAAAGGAGAAAGCCTCATCCCTTCCCACCCACCCCACCGCCGCAATTTATTTGGTTAAAAAAGAAAGCACTCAAGCTAACCATATGACTGAGTTATTTTGATATGTGGAATGCTGTTTATTTCTGGCTTGTCAATACTTAAATTAATTTCAATCTGTTTCTAAAACAGAAGTGAAGTACATAATTGATTTGAATCTGTTAGAAGTTGTCCTGCCATCTGCACAGTCTGAAGTGAAGCGGCACAGGCAATGTAGCGTTTGAAGTCAGTAAAAGAAATTACATGCTTCTGGATTAATGCTGACTTATGATTAATATTTTTAGGTGGCAGTACAAAAGAATATGATAACAATTGGAAAGCCATAGATCAAATAATATCTTCCCTATTGTCATGTTTCTATACCGAGACATGCATTATTAGGTTTACTCATAAAATAGCATATCCTGATTTTGAAGTGTTTAACACAGCCTCTGATTTTATGCCTAGGAATAATCAGGGGAGTAGAAAAGAGAAGAGGGAAACGACAGCTTATCTGTGGTTGAAGACCACATGATGTCAGATGCACTTACAGATGTCAGCTGGGGTTACAGAGGGAAAAGCCATGGCTTAGTTGAAAACAACGCAGACCAACTCTTCCATGTATTCCCCATACACTGAGGCCACTGTTAAATCGGGAAAGCTCTTTCACATGCTCCCACTGCTCCACGTTTTTAATCTCCTTCAGTGATGATCACACACATCCCTTGTTATGAAGTGCTCACTATGGTCCCTGGGTACCTCCAGAAGATGCTCCTCCAGGTTACCTCTGCAGGCAGAGCTATTCCTCTCCAGTTTGGAAATGGGCTATCCAGCCTCCTTTGTATCAGCTGTTCTTCTCTGCCCCCAAAAGACAAGTCTTATTTGTTCAACCCTCACTCTTTTCCATCTTGCACTCCTGCAGGAGTGTCTGTGCATTACCCAAGGTGCACTGAACCATTTATTGGAGAGGTTTTTTCCTGTGGCAGTGCAGGGAGGTCAGGGTGTGATGTGTAACAAAAACCAGAGGAGCAATGTGCGTGGTCTTACCAACATGACTGATGTGTGTGGTTTAATTGCTGCATAAAATATACAGAAGCACTTGAGGTCATTTAGAAAAGTTGTGGTGTTTACAGGAAAGTAGAAACTGAGCTTAAAAAAATAATTACAATTTTTTTACTCACTTTAATGACTATACAGAAGAGCCTTTTAAATACATCCATGCATGGGTTTTAAGCATTCATTCCACATCGGTATTTCACCTTTTTCCTTAAGTGATTTCTATATTCCTACTAACCAACAATCATTTTGTCTGAATCTCATTTCCTCATAATAGCAAACCCATCAATCTCTGCTTTATTAAACAGGGAAGCATGCTTGGGAGCCAGAGTGCTCAGATTTGATAAAAGATGTTATGCAAACCATTGATTTTAATTTACAGCAATATCCACTTCTTTCATTATTAACAGCTTTGAATTACTGTGACTGAATAATTAACAAATATTCCTACTTCATGATAGATTACTTAAAAGGCAGATGTATAGAAGCATAGCCCAGATGAACATCCTTCCTGCACACCCGGTGATGCATATGCCTCTTTAATGCTCCCCAGGGGAGCAATGCAACATGGCATGAGAGAAATACTCTTTGGAGAAATCTCCCAAACACTTCCAAAACTATTATCACAGCAAATGCTTCATCGACAAGCGTGCCAGTGTGTGTTCCTGACCTGCTGGCCTCTGTTCAGAGCCCTGGCTGTGGCCAGCCAAGTCAAATGATGCAGAATAGGATGCCTGTGCTTTCAGGGCAGGGGTGCCTGTGTACACTGGCTGAAGCTGAAGCACCCCTCAGTCTTTGAGCAGGGCAACATCTGGTGACATGTGGCTCCGTGCCAACCCCCTCCCAAGGCACTGCATGGTTGAGTGAGTAGCCCAATCCACAGCTCACCACCCTGGCAAGGTTTGGGGATGAAGGAGGTGTCGCTCCCCCTCTGTACACACTGCAGAGTGTGGCTGCAAGGTGCTCAAATAAAGCAGTGATGGGAATTGTTTAGGGACAGCAGAAGGATGGGCAAAGCTAGATAAGACAAACCATAAATCTAATTCAGCCTGGCTCTGTATAAACTAAACCATCATCGTCCTCTTTACCCCTGTGCCAGCATGTGTGTGCGCCCGTGCTCACCCAGGACAAGGAGCATCTCTTGTACGGCACTGTTCAGTGTGGTTTGACATTTTGTTTCACAGGTGCTGCCACAAAGCAATGTTAGCCTATTGTGAAGGCTTATTTAGACAGGTACAATTACAGCTTGGCAGTCAAGGTGTCTTTGATCCCAGCATCCTCATTGTTCCTGAGGTTTTTCATCCCACCTGGTACTCAGCTAGAAGGCCTGCGGCTGAGACCTCCCTTTGAAGTTCTATTCCATTGCACTTTAATTTTCATGGTGTCTTCTGCTACTGAATGTTATTAATGAAGGCTCCGGCATCGGGTTGTGCTCAAAATACTGATGCTTGGCAGGTGTCTGACCTTCCCCAGCTGTGCAGCAGTGACCTGCAGGAGTCGGGCAAGCAGTGAGCCCAGAGCCATGTGTGCACCTCTAGCAGAGGAGCATCACCCTGTGCATCTGTTGTGCACGGTGCCCATAGGGAAGGACCCGCTCCTGGCCACTCATCCTTTTCCGAAGGACTTGTCTGCAGTGCGGGTTCAGGTGTCAGCAACTCCCACCTTCCTGCCTCCCACAGTCTCCAGTGCAGGATTTGCTTCTGAGGAAAATAAGGTCTTGCAGATCAGCTGTATGTGGGGATGGCTGGGAGAGAGGGACAACGATTTCTAGCAGGGGAAGAAGGGACACCTATTCTAGGAGCAGCCCTCTGGTCAGTTCTTTAGGATGTCTTCGAATTTCAGTGTTAGAATAAGGAATTAGATGCCAGTTACTTTTAATTTTGAGGAAAGAATCTCTGTGTGGAATTTGGGGTGCTCGCTGGTGATTAAGAAACAGAGAAACTGGTTCTATTTGCTTGGTTTTGCATTTAGCATGTTAGTATGAGACCAAGAAGGAAAGCTGCCCAGAGATAGTGTTCACCATGTACTGAGAGCTCAAAAGACAGACCAAAGAGAGGAAGGCCAAAGAATCCTCCACAAGTTGTTAAACACAAACCCACTGTGGCGCAGACCTCTGCGGCATGAGAGAGCATGCAAAGGTGGTACTCCTATATGTGTGTAGGTATTTCGTTTCCCACAGGCCACTGTCAGAATGATGGATTATGCAGTTCCTTTTGATCAATAGGAATTTTATTCTGTCAGATGGGAATAAGTGTGACTTGGGCCAGTGTAGGCAAATTGCAGGCAGCAGTTGCAGTGTAATTGCAAGAACTACAGGCACAAAATCCACTTGTTGAAAGAGTTGTCCAAGAGCTAATGAGCCAAGGTATCATGAAACAGCGCTCTCCAGTAAAAACTGGGAAAGACACATTTAGTTCAGGCAGAGCCTTGTCAACATTTCTGCGTACACTGAAGTATTTGCCTGGAGCTGCCAGCTTCTTGGAGCGTTAATTGCCCTCACTGAAGTTGTGCCAAGTTCAGTAGACACCTTTTTCTAATTAAGTGCAAACTTTCAGATCCTAAATGAAAACGCATCTTGCCTTTGCCTTTCTCCTATCTTAGCATCTATAATTGACTTGCACAAAAACAAGCGCTGGGTGAAAACCCATGGCTATGTCTGACTGCTTCAGCATAACCCCAGAGACCTTCCTACCTTAAGCAGGACTATTTACTGACATTTGCACTGATAACCAGCAGGCAAAAGAAGCAGTCATGCCTTTACCTCTGGGTTGGGAACATTAATTCTGATACAGAAACCCACCTCCTTGCTTGATACCCTTCAGCCTTAGACACCCATTCCCCCTTGTCTGTACCTCTGCAGCCCACTTTCAGAAGGCCATGTGCCTGGCAGCACTAAGGGACATTTTGCCTTAAAACCTTGTAGAGTTGTGTCTACTGTATGTGACATTTATTAATCTTCTAGTTTTCAAACAGAAGATTATTGGAATTAAAAGCTACCTGTGCTCTCACAGGTGTGAAAGTACTTGGTGTATGGACATACATTTATGAAGCTAGGATATGCAGTTGCCTTGAACCTCTTTCCTATTAGCCATATAATTGCACTTGGTTTTGAGCCTGCATGTGTCTGCCTAGTGCTATGGTTTTCTATGAAATTAGTGTGAGGCCAGGGCATCTCTTTTCCTGTTCTTTATTTGCTCATGAACACCCTCATCTGTCTCCCAGTGATGTATTTCCTTCTAAAACATTGCAAATCAAGAAATTCCTAAGGTATTGTTCATACTCAGCATGAAGAGTTCAGCCTCAGCAGGCTGCGATCTGACCCACTGGTGCAGTAGGCAGTGGGCAAAAAAAGTTGCACTCAAAGTGGCATTGCTTTTAGGGCAAAAAATTGAGACTATGATTTAGTGGATGTTCTACAGCGCAGACTCAGGGTGAGGTCAGTTCCTAGAAGCTTATTAACCGGTAGCAGAGGCAGGACTTCAGCAGTCTCTAATCTTTTTCAGCTTTGCCGAAACCAGGACAATTCAAAGGGATAAAGTGTAAAAGTCTGGGCTGTATTTAGTAAATAAGAAATGACCCTGGGGGAAGTCAAAGTAAATCAGAATAACAGTTCAATCTCTCAGTTACCTCCACAATCTCACAACATTAATCCTGGGTGCTGAATGCCAGCTCTGCCTGCTGTGAAGAAATTTCCCTGCTGAATTAGTGTCAAATGCTGTTCTTAATGCCAGTGTATGGACAAATACCCGTTCTCACCAGTGTAAAGTCATAGGGAAAGTTACACAAGATGGCAAAGGTTTAGAATCGTAGAATCATAGAATCGTTAGGGTTGGAAAGGACCTTAAGATCATCTAGTTCCAACCCCCCTGTCGTGGGTAGGGACACCTTACGCTAAATCATAAGGATGTTCTTTGTCATCATTTAGGATGCATTTTGTTCTGGATTCATATTTGGAAATACCTTTAAAAGAAAAGTGGCTCAGAATTTTGTTATAAAACCTATTTTATGAGGAATTGAACTCTATTTATTGTGTGCTGTGCGTTACCTCCCTGCTTTGCAGCCTTCAAAAAACCCAACTTTTTTGAGACATTTGACAAGATATTTGTAGAAATGCAAATTTAAAATAAGTCCAACATTGTGTTCTTGTGTTATCCTTCCTTGTTCTTTTCTTTCTTGTCATTAAATGAAAGAAATTACGGGCATCAGGGTAGAGGGATGTCAGGTTCCTTTTAAAACTTTATTTTCTTTTCCCTAATTGTGGAAAAAGAAAAACGAAAAAGAAAAAAAAGCCAGACTGCCTTTTGTTCTGTGTTGCAGAGTGAAAGGAAGAGAGAACAAGGGAAAAGATTACATAGATTTCAAAATTCAAGGTGTAAAATGCTCATTTTGAGGAAAACCTTGAGAAGAATGGAAAAATGAAAGAAAACCAAAACACTTCTTCAGAGAAAATAACTTTATTTATCGAGGTGAAAAGAGAATGAAAATGTTTTCAACCAAGGCTCTGAACTGGAAGGGACTTTCAGAAATCAGGCACAGTTCACTGCAGCCCTCAGAAATGCGCTCCTTCACTGCACATGCTGGTGTACCCATCACTGGGAGAGCTGGGTGGCTGCGGGTGTCCTCTGCCTGTAGCCTTTCTGCTGATGAACACAAGCCTTGCAGCCTTCCCCGTAAACACAAAATCTCTTTATTAATGGTCCTGGTGGGAAGGCTGCTTTGTTGTGTGGGGATGCTGCTCTCACACTCACAACAAGAAGTGCCCAAGCACCTTAGCACTGCCCACGCAACCCTCTCCCAGTGCCACTGCAGCTTCTTTTCTTTTCTTTTCTCTTCTATTTCTGTGTGCTCCCCAGTTCGAGTGAGGGCTTTGGCGTAGCGGAGAGGATTGTGCTGCTCACCTTCATCTCCGCCGTTATACTGATGGCCATCCTGGGGAACCTGCTGGTGATGGTGGCCGTGTGCCGGGACAGGCAGCTCAGGTGAGCCCACCCAACCAGGGGGAAATGCCCGTCTAACAGGGCCCATGTCCACAGCTGAGGGCATAAACTGTCATGACAAGGGGTGTCTTTGTCCATACATTGCACAACTGCGATGTCAGACCCACACTGCCTCAGTGCCTCCTCATTCAGATTTACACTGGGGTGGTGGGATCATTTTAGTATCCATACTCTACATTTTTAGCACTCTCAATGTAAAGAAACCGGGTAGAACAGTGAAAAACGGAGCTAATTCCTTGGAGAAGCATCTTGCCCTCTACCCCTCTTCCATCTCAGATTTCCTAATGAGGCTATAAAAAAGCCATGCAGACCAAGGCCCTGTGGCCATTGTGCTGCACTGCTGCAGCTTGGCAAAATGCTGCCAGTGATTTTGGAGGGTGGGGGAGTGTTTCCACAGGCACAACTCCTGTCTTGATGCTTTGCTGCTACCCTGGGAGTTGTCAGACCAACCTCAGGAGCAGAGTGAGATATTCAACAGCCTCTATTCATATTCTGCGTGGGTTTTTTAATGGATTTAATTCTATTTTATTGTTATGATTTAAAAAAGTACTCTTCAAGTTAAAATTACAGCTTCAGTCTAGATTCTTCTCTGTGCTTTCTGGAAGGATTTTCTCAATTTACAAGTTGAAATAAAGTTCCCCTTCTCCACCCCAAACTCTCCAATGCAAGCTGTGAGGCGGAGCCACATGCAGAGGCCTGCGAGCATCTATTTGCCTCTTCAGTGTGAGCACAAAGATGTGTTTATGCAGGGAGCATGGTGGATATTAAGCTATAAAACCCAGGAACAAGCCAGCAGTGACCATTAAAATGAGGAGTACATTATGAAGAACCATTTAGTGTGATTAAGTGAATTAGACCCAAACAAGAGCTTAAATCTCTGTCCACATGTAAAGGATGCTACACTGAAACTATTCTACACCCTAATTTTGTGATCTGTCTTGCAGGAAAATCAAGACCAATTATTTCATTGTTTCCCTTGCCTTTGCGGACCTGCTGGTGTCAGTGCTGGTGATGCCATTTGGAGCCATTGAGTTGGTTCAGGACAACTGGATCTATGGGGAAATGTTCTGCCTTGTCCGGACATCCCTCGATGTCCTGCTCACCACAGCATCAATCCTGCACCTCTGCTGTATTTCACTGGACAGGTATGAACAGTAGAGCATAAAGATTAATTACAGTTGCTTTAAGCTTTTTCAGTGTTGTTGCTCGTCAGCAGTAGCCAAAGGGAAATATGAATCTGCTGGGAACTGTAGAGCAATAAATTTCTCTCCATAGCTGATTTTGGCAGGAGGTCTCTGAATCCTCATGAGTATAGAAAAACTTGAAAAGAATGAGATTTGTATCGGTAGAGGAAGCCAGGTTCTCAGCTGCTTTGCAGCACAGCTCTGTTTGCATTAATGACCCAACGTGGCACATTCTCATGTTAAGAAAAGACGCCTTAAAGATGGATCCACGGGCAAGTCCAGTGTGTTGTGCACAGGATGCTGTTTTAGCAGGGATATTGCCCTCCATTGCAACATCAGGTGCTGCTTACTGCCAGGGGCTGTGGGCAAGGCTTGGCTGGTGCATGGCTTCATGTGTTGTGCTGAACCCTGTCTTCCCAGGGACAAAACCCATTACATTATGTGTCTTTCTCTCTCCTGTCAAAAGAATATTTGACATATCTTCCAAATACTATCAGAACTGCTCTTCCTGCTGCTAGCAGCCATACAGGCAGACAAAAACCAGTATTACTAAATGACATTGAGACATATATTACTAGATTATAGGGAGAAAGAGCAAAAAGAGCACACACAACCCCCCTAAATTTTATGGGCTATTTTTCTAAGGCACCCATTTGCACATCTCTATTAGTAAAGGCTACCAAGGATAGTAAAACTGGTGAAAAATATGTATGGGCTCTGTGGAAAATATTGAAAACTTCCTTTTCTTTAGAACTTTTATTGCAAAAT
This sequence comes from Pezoporus wallicus, assembly GCF_028554395.1. NCBI lineage: Eukaryota > Metazoa > Chordata > Aves > Psittaciformes > Psittacidae > Pezoporus > Pezoporus wallicus. Next base: position 1,051,111 of record NW_026638191.1, read on the forward strand.
TAAGATGAAGCTGAAGTCTTTAACAATTTATGGCAAATAATTCTGGTTTACTGTTGTTTGCAGCTTTTCAGGGTAAATGGCAGAACTTCCCATACAGAATAGGAAGAGTTTGCACAAGATAAATACTTAGAATAAAACGTTTTGACTGGCTATTCTAATAAGCAATATTTGCAGCTTTCATTTGAGCTGTGTGCTGAGATTTCAATAATACCTTTAAAAATGCTATTACTTATTATTACTAATATGGCCAAAATAACCATAATCATTCTCGTCGTCATGACAGCTAATATTTAAATAACACCTTTCATCCAAAGAGTCTGTACACAGCCAGACTTCAAAAGGTACTTGATTAACTTCTCCACTGATGGGCAGCATGCCTTTGTTGTAGGACAGAGGGGCACCGGCACAGGCAGCATTGTATCCAGAGAGAAGCTGATGTTCAACAGCTACAGTGAGTTTCCTAATCTGGAAGTTTAGATGGCTGGAATGCAAATAGAGGAAGCTCATTATCTTAAAAACATTCGCACTTTGAGCCAATTACCAGTAAAGCAGATGTTAGGCACTGCGCTCTGTATGTGGCCTTGTTACATGAAATGTTGGAGTTTGATTCTCCAGGCTCTTAATTAAACAGGGGGCTGTGGAGAGAAGGGGATGTGAAGGGAAAATGTTGTTTTACCCCTCTCCTTCACCTCCTGATCTCTGACAACTGCAGGGATGAGAAACCTGCCATGTGGGGTGCACAGAAGGAAGACTCCCCCCTTTCTCCTGCCTGTGCTACCCTCTTGCAGAGCCCTGCCATGCCAGGAGCTCTTTCTACTGCTGCCTATCCCCATCAGTCCCCATGCTCCTCAGACATCCTTGTCTGGGTGTGGCAAAGGGGTTGGAGACAGTCTTGGGTCTAGGGCTGTTGAAATGCATGGCTTAGAGAGGATTATAGCTTTACTCTTCCTTCTATGCTCTTTTATTCTCTGCCCAGGGAGTCCTGAATTCTCTCTGCTGGATGCAGAGCTCTGTAGCAATGGGTGAGCATTGCTGCCTGCAGTAACACGTAGATAATTCCCCTTCTTTTGGACAGAGGGAAATAGGGAGATGAATCTGGAGACCCCCACACCATTCTCCCATCCCAGGACAATACTTTAATGAGTAGAATACTCCATGGAAGAAGGGAATGGCTGTCTTGAAAGAAAGCAGGAGCTGTAACTGTGCTTTGTAGGAAACTAAACCTCTAAGCTTGTCCTACGTGTCTTCTGAGGAGGTTTTGGGAAGGTGCAGTCCCTCCTGCACTGGCATCTGAGGGTGGTGGGCACTGCGCTTGAATGAGTCCCATATCAGCATCATTCCATTTAAGTGCTCGTCCTTTTGGGATAAAATTATTCTGCTTTTAAAGATTTCTGTTTACCAAGTGTGTATTTGAACCTGTTGCTTCCTATTTCCTATAAGAATTCTTCCTATTTCTTCAGGATTAAAGTGATTCTTTAAAATAGAATGAAAAATGGACACAGTGTCTAAAAAGAAACCCAAACCACAAACTCACCAATCCTGGTGCCAAACTGATAGGGGCAAAAAAGTGTTTAGAACTCTGAATTTGAAGGTCCCAAGAGCTGGAGATCATCCTAAGTGTCACAGCAAAAAAAAAAAAAAACAATAACCAACCAACTTTAAGAAAATGTCTGTAGATTCATCCTTATAAATGCACTGACAGAGAGAAATCCCCCAATATTTGCCATGCCCTCGGTATTGGCTATGGTAGACTAAGCAGCAGTCAAAATGCTTGAAAAGAAGCTGAGGATGAATTCATTAATGAGTGCTGGGCGTGCTGAAAGCCTCTGCACATCGAGGGGTGAGGAAGCAGAGCTGCCTGGGATACAGGAGCACTGCGGCAATCTCTGTGACAGCTGACAAACCTGAAAGCACCAGATGTCAGGGAATTACTTCAGGACACACAAATGCTCTTTCTCTTGCACACGTGTTTACCATACATGTGCTGTTCTTTGCTGTCAGGCAGAGAGAGAGAAAAGGTTCTCCAAGCTGGTAGCTGGATGCAGGCATGGGTAATTATCACAGCCTTTATCTGTTGCTTGCTGCTTTCATGCTGAAGAATGACACCTCTGCAGACTAGCTGCCGAGCTGATCTAAATTTTAGGTAATCCTCTGGTACATTGTTTTTCTTGTTTCTCTTCTCAAAATGGCTTTATTGAATGCTTGTCAGAGTAATGACCACCACACAATACCATTAGCAGAGCACTAACAGCAGCATCCCCCAGACGGACTGCTTCTCTCTAAAGCACTTGAATTTGCCATAGAAAGCTTTCTCTGTCTTCTAATCTCTGCAGGGCATATATACCTCTCCCAGCCATCCGGTCTTGCTGTAGGAGTTCATCTTTGCCACTCACATGAAAAAAGCCAGGTTTTCATCTTAGATATTTCAAAAGGTATATTTCCTCTCCCAGTACAAGAAGGCACAATTATGTCTCTATTTGCTGACAGTGAGTGTCAGCTGAGAGAGAAAGCCCAAGATCTCTCTGTCTCAGGTAGAGTGAAGAATCTCAAGTCAGCTGCGTGGCTTTCATCACTTTCTATTTGATCAGACACTTCAGTATGAATCTGACTGAGTGCTAAGGCTGCTGGGTTCTCCCAGAGCCCAGTGTCAAGTTCAGACTCCTCACCATGGTGCTCGAGACAGCCCAAGGTGCCCCCTGTAGCACTGGACTGGCTCTGCTGAACTGCTGTGAATGAAACCATTATGAAGGTGGGTCATTCCCTAGTCATCTTCCTCTCTTAAACCTGTATTTCTTCCTCTTACTGATTGACTAATTAACATGATTTTCAAAATACAACTTAACTGTGGCCTGCTTGTGTCCTCCTGAAGTTTAACATCCACCTGGACATCATCCTTGAGCACAAAAGGAGTCCTAACTTGACCAGGAATTTCTATGCTAATTTCTGAGCTCTTTCAAGTCCCAAACAGCCTATTCAAAAGACTTTCTTCCTGAATTATCACTGTATATGTTATTTTACATTTCTGCAGTGCTTGCTCACTGGCATGGTCTGTCAGCCTGATTAGGTATATCAGAAAACAGGTTGTATAAAAGCAATTGCTTTCCACCATGCAAGCAGCAGTCATTGATGTCTGCAGATCCAAAACCCAGTGCCCCTTAGCTAGCAACATTGTCAGGTCTAAACATTCACAAAGACCAATGACATTAATTTTTTAACCTACTGGGCCTGTTTAATAAACCATTTTCCAATTGAAATGAAACATGAGGTATTTTCCTCTGTCTTTCAGAGGAGGCATTTGGGTAGAAGAAGTCAGGGAGAATGTAGGCACTTCGATTTTGGCTCTTAACACATCCCTAAGGATGTGCCATGGTTCGTTCCTTGCTGCATTGAGGGAATTGAGTGTACTATCAGCAAGTTTGCTGATGACACTAAGCTGGGAGGAGTGGCTGACACGCCTGAAGGCTGTGCTGCCATCCAGCGAGACCTGGACAGGCTGGAGAGCTGGGCAGGGAATAACTTGATGAACTATAACAAGGGAAAGTGTAGAGTCCTGCATCTGGGCAGGAACAACCCCAGGTTCCAGTATAGGTTGGGGAACGACCTGTTAGAGAGCAGTGTAGGGGAGAGGGACCTGGGGGTCCTAGTGGACGACAGGATGACCATGAGCCAACACTGTGCCCTTGTGGCCAAGAAGGCCAATGGCATCCTGGGGTGTATTAGAGGGGCGGTGGTTAGTAGGTCGAGAGAGGTCCTCCTTCCCCTCTGCTCTGCCCTGGTGAGACCCCATCTGGAGTATTGTGTCCAGTTCTGGGCCCCTCAGTTCAAGAAGGACAGGGAGCTGCTGGAGAGAGTCCAGCGCAGGGCAACGAAGATGATGAAGGGAGTGGAGCATCTCCCTTATGAGGAAAGACTGAGGGAGCTGGGTCTCTATAGTTTGGAGGAGACTGAGGGGTGACCTTATAAGTGTCTATAAATATATAAAGGGGGAGTGTCACGAGGATGGAGCCAGGCTCTACTCGGTGGCAAACAATGATAGGACAAGGGGTAATGGGTACAAACTGGAACACAAGAGGTTCCACTTAAACTTGAGAAGAAACTTCTTCTCAGTGAGGGTGACGGAACACTGGAACAGGCTGCCCAGGGAGGTTGTGGAGTCTCCTTCCCTGGAGACATTCAAAACTCACCTGGACACATTCCTGTGTAACATTATCTAGGTGTTCCTGCTCCGGCAGGGGGATTGGACTAGATGATCTTTCGAGGTCCCTTCCAATCTCTAGCATACTCTGATACTGTGAATATTACACTTGTGCTGTGTCATGCTGCAGGTCACCTGTAGCCAGTGACAGTCCCACTTCCCTCTTGTGTCCTTTTCACAGAGATTAATTCACTTTTGCTGCCGTGGATTTGGCTGCAGTTCCAAACCTCCTCAGCAAGCAGGACAATGAGGTTTTTCAGCACAGCTTGGATGGAGTGGTGGATACAGAATAATAGATCCATTTTCCATACCAAAATAAGGCTAAACCCCACCTTTTAATTCTGCCTATTTCTTCCTCCTGATTTTCTTCCTCCTTCCTTCCTCTTGCTGTGGCTGTCCTGGGAGCACCACTTCCAGGTGTGTTTTGGTCTGCAATCATCCTGAGAAGGGCAAGGAATAAATTTCAACATCCCTTCATGTCAGTGCTAGAGATGAAAAGTGCAAATATCCACACTTCAGCCACATTTGAATAGATACAAGTACGAAAGTTTTCTAAATCCCACTATTTCTTGAGCACTTTGCCCATTTTTAAAATACTTTTCCTTTTGCAAACAACTCAAAGTTGTGCTGTTCCTGGTGCTTATCAGTTAAAATGTGGGTACCTGAGCACAGTCTAATAGTGATTAATGACTTGGCAGAGTAACCATCCTCTAGCCCATATGAGCAGCTTACCCAGCAGGTGCTGTTCACTATTAGGATGTCACAGGCTAGCAAAGTCTCCTAATTTCCAGCTGCTGCATCAAATTCTCCTCTTGGGACTTGGACAACAGGCTTTCAAAGCATCTCCCTCACTTGTCCTGTGCAGACACAGCTGAGATTTGGAAGAGTGTCAGCCAGTTTAATTTTTGTGGTATTCTGCAGTCATCTCCTAGCAACTTTCAGGTCAGCTCCAAATACTCACTCTGGTATGAGTAAGAGCAATGTGTCTTTCTTTTTCCCTCTTGTCTAGGCTTTAAAGGTTGCTGGCAGAAACTTGAATTTCTGTGACAATTTTTGGTTGGTTTAGGGTTGTTTTTTCCCACAGTGAGAACTAACTCCCAAACAGTGTTCATAGGACAGAACAGATGAGGAGGTAGAGGTGAATGGCCCTAAGAGATCAGAACAGGTAGATGAATGCCTGGGTTTCTGTGTGGGGAAGGATGACTCAGCCCATCCTTGATGTATTTTCTATCTCCACAGCATCACTGGTCCTGGCAGCTAGGTTGGAGCAGCACTGACAACACTGCTTCCTTTACAGCGCTTTATAGAATCATAGGATCATAGAACAGTTAGGGTTGGAAAGGACATAAAGATCATCAAATTCCAGCCCCCCTACCATAGGCAGGGACACCTCACACTAAACCATATCACCCAAGGCTCTGTCCAACCTGGCCTTGAACACCACCAGGGATGGAGCATTCACAGCTTCCTTGGGCAACCCATTCCAGTGCCTCACCACCCTTACAGTAAAGAATCTCCTCCTTGTATCCAAACTAAACTTCCCCTGTTTAAGTTTTAACCCGTTACCCCTTGTCCTATCACTACAGTGCCTAATGAAGACTCCATCCCCAGCACCCTTATAAGACACTCTCAGTCTCATCTGAAAAAGTGTTTTTCCAAGGTGTCAGAGATCTCTCAGGGCTTGCTGAGTTGCTGTCAGTGGGTTGTGCTTTTCCATCATCTCTTTGGTATTATAATATAAATGAAAGATTTAACCTTGACTTATTTATTGCACGTTTTCTGCGTACGTATCCATTCTTTGTGCCTATGCAATAAAAATAATTGCACTGCATATAAACAGACCAATAAGCTGTGACAGTCTCCAAATATAGTTAACCTGTCAGGAAAGGCAATTTTCTTCTCCAATATTTGCAGTGCACTTTGCAATACAATCACTTCTCTAAGTCTTGGGGAAAAACAAAATCAAAACAAAAGAAACAAAAACCAATCCAAAGCAAAAGAGAGACACAGGTTGTAAATGTCTGTAGCTTGGGGTTAGATGAACATCTGGCAGCTCTGCTCTTTGGTAGCCAAAGCATCTTGCACCCTCTCTCTGCTTCCTCCAGCTCTGCTCGTGTCCCAGCCTGTGAAGTCTCCATCTCTGCTCAGCACTAGGTACATTGTTTGCCTGGCATGTTTGAAACATTTGCAGATTTGCTATGTAACACACAGCAAAACAGACCAAACTGTGTGTTTGTATATGCAATGCTGATCTTACTGGAATTCAAACATACCACATAATCACTGCTAAATACAGGCTAAAGCAAAGCAGATGTATCCAAAGAGTGTTGGAGCACCAGAGTGACAGATGCTTGTTGCACCATTTACAAACATTAATTAACATTAATGTACTGTTCAGACATCAAATTAGCACAGTCCCTTGAGAGAGATGATGTTTTAGAGACTCACAAACTGTGGTGCTCTGCAGTGTCAGTCTGTGGGGAAAAGAAGCCCTCTCCCTGTGCAGGGTGAGAGGAAGCACAGTGTGATAGCACGTGCAGAGGGTGCAGGAGGAGTGCCAGGCTTTGAGTGGTAGCAGGACTAATGAGGTTTAGGTTGTGGCTGACTCTGCTGCCTCCTGCTCACAGTGCTGCATCACATCACTCTCCGTGCTCATCTCTTCTACATGGCCTTAGAAACGATGCAGCCAAGGCACGGTGAGGTTGACTGGCTTGCCAGAGGATGCCTGGACCACAGTGGAGCTCAGGGTCAGAAGCATGATGTCTTTCTCAAGGATGGGGAGAAAGGAGCTGTGCCCAGCAGTGCTCTGCAAAACAATCGGCCAGGGCCAGGGAGAGGTTATTAGTGGGGAGATTTATTAAATTACAGGTTAGGCTATCGGTAGGTAATGATTAGACAGTTGGCAATCTGATTATATGACACAAATTCCAGCTGTGGTTTTGTATCAGGCCACAAATCCCCTGTGCCCTTTTCAGTTGGAAAGACATCTGATCTCATACAGCTCTCGGATGCTTAAGTGGGGGAACAGAGAGGCTGCATGGGAAGGGGCTGAGGAAGGGCAAATGCAGCCAGTCCATGAGGTCTATGAGATGCAACACGTAACTGCAGAGTTATTCATGTCGGCACTCAGCCTGGCGAGAAAACTGACACGGGATTTGCAGGATTCAGGTCCGAGAGCATTAAGAAAAATAACGGAGCAGATGGCCATGGGACACCCTTAGGGGTGCACTGTCCTTTACTGATCTTTACAAACCCTCGAGAAATATGGTAATGTATTTTGCCACCGTTGCTGCCAGTAACCCTCAACACACAGCGACCCACACGAGGACCATGAGGGAGACCTCTCTCTGCGTTTGGCAATATACGTTTGTTTGTATTACTAGCTAAATTTATCCGGTCCCAATTAACTGTTCTCTTTAGCGTTTTTCTCAGTGTAATTATCTCAACACCAGCAGGCCATTGTTTTTCTAATAAGAATTTAATTTTGTTGCATATAATCGTTTTAGGACTATTTTGTTTCTGGACCAGCGATGCACAACTTTGTTTTATTTGGCGCAGGCAGAGACCATAGTTTATTTGCTCAGTGGGAAAAAGAAGAGAAAGAGCTGTTCCCTCCAAAAAAATGTAACAATGTGGTTATACAGAGGCCAGAATCTGGCTTCACTGAAATATCAGAAAAACCAGTAGCGCTGTTTTAGTTTCACACAGACATAATGAACTGAGATCCTAGCTCCTTAGCCTTCATCCCTTGGTCAGGGCTCAGCTGAAGATTCTGGCCCAGTCTGGATTCACTGAGGGAGAGGAAGAGCGTGCAGAACCATGCTCAGATTTGGGTTTTTGAGTGCTTCAGAGTAGAGCTCCAAAAAGACAAAGGGGATTTTCCAGCCTAGCACACTCCATATATATACTGTGTGCCATGAGGAGGAGTGTCTCTCTTCTGAAACGAATGTCTCTGCTGCAGGAGTTTTCTATCAGTGTGGTTCAGCATCCTCAGCATCTGAGCTGTCTGCCTGGGGGTAGCCCCTGGAGCCCCTCTGCCAGGTTCAGCCTCCTCCTGGCTGATGGGTTAAGAGCAGGGTCCCCTGTGTTGGCAGCTGCTGGAGCCTGTCTGTCTGCTGCTTTTGCTTCTTTGGCCTCTCTTTCCTTAGGAGATCACAGACAAATTTCCACTTTGTTGTTTAAAGCATGGTTGGCACAGATCCTGTATGGCCATGATTGTTGCACCCTGACTTTGGGATAGAACTAGTAGCACCCACAGTTTTTCCCTATTTTTTATAAATTATTTAAGGGGGGTAAAAAATTTGAGTGTTCGGTGAATTTTCCTTGTCTGATTTTGGCCCCAGTGATGACAAAGCATATAGTATATATATAATTGTACACATGCACACGACACCAAATGGTTTTAAATGTGGGCCACCCACGGAACCAGTCTGTTTAGTAAAGGTGGGTGTGTATTTGTCTGTCTGTGCTCTCTAAGGAGCTTCTTGTAGTGTACTGTCTACATGCTCATAGCTCAAAGTTGTATTGCAAACCAGGGAGATGTTTTAATTTTTCTCCAATGGCAAGGAATTATACAGCTAAGTACATTTCTGTAATGCCAGAAGGCAAGGAAAGAACAGTGGTGTGGTTAGAGCATCACTGATCCTGAGGGAGAAGCTGGGGACTCCACTACTTCTTTCTAGAGGTGTGCCCAGGGCAGCTTTTCTGCTGCCACTTGCTCGAGGAGGCACTTGGATGTCCAGGCTGATGGATGGCCAGATGTGCTAGCTGTTGTATCATTACTTGCTTCTCTTTAATGGCAGAAACTGGAGTATGTTAATGTTATTGTACTGGCTAGTTATCTAGATTATTGGATCTTTGATTTCAGTCTTGACCACAGATAATAGTCGCAAACGGAATCTCATGGTGTTGGTGCTTGATAAACATGCAGACAGTCACTACCACAAAGAGCTGTCCTTGCCATGAGCCACAGCTAGAATATGCTGGTGTCAGATCTAGGCCACCAGTGTGTTGAAATGCAGTGCTGTTTCTCAGTCTTAGACTTTCTTGTCTACAAGAACCTGGAACCTATAAACTTGTAATAACTACAGGTGGCATTGCTTAAACGTTAACGTGCTTTTCAAGACTTATTTTTCCTGGAGGAGAGGCAGGCTGTGATACAAGAAGCATGCAGGCTATGCGTATGCATGTAGGTGTGGGATTTTTTCATACAGGCAAAATGGCAACAACACCCATGGTTTACAACACTTACATTTCTGCAAAAGCCTTGGACCAACACAGCAGACTCAGCATTCAGTTGTACAAGGCAAGAACATAGCTGAAGTTCATTTTCTGTCTATTTTCTCTTTGGCTTCACAGCTTTCCTCTTATCTGCCATCTCCTGTTTTCACATATATGCAAGTTTAACATTAGGCAAGCTGTCCATGATCTTGCTGCAGAGGAATATGATATTATGCCTTCTCTACCCAAAGTGCTGAAGGCTGTTAGGTACAAATGTGTTGCTGATGTACAGTTCATCAGGAATTTCTATCTGCTTTCTGGTTTTATGTTTAGCACTGACTGTAAAGAGGAGCTCGCCGGCAGGCAAAGTGCCAGTCCTGGTGGGAAAGGATAAGATATTTTGCTCTTACAGCTCATGGATATTTTGTGTTTGAATGGCTGTGGCAGCTCCAGCTGATGATGTGAGTAGGAACAAGGAGGAAGTTGCCCCACAGACTGGGGCACTGGTCACTGAAGCCTGAGCATTTCTTATAGCTTTTATGAATGTAATAGAGGTGCACTGGCATCCCCCTGGAGATGCTGGGAGAGTGCTTATAACATGACAGGTCCACTGTTACAAATTGATCCATTTGGCACTAATCGGTCTCCCATATCACTGGAAATTCCACTGGATGACCAGGGAACATCACATTCCTGTTCCTTGAGACAGAATCTGGCCACTGCACTGTTGCATAAAGCCAAGGTGACAGTCGGCAGGTCACAAATCCTCAGTAGCCAGACATATCTGCAGCAGCTATAAAGGCCATAAGTAAGGCCATAGGAGTGATGGATTTCTTCTTTTGAGCCATCTGTAAAACGTTAGCGTTTGAGTCATTCAGGTGGTAAATGTCTGATATGGGGAAGTAAAAGTATTTTAATAACCTTTGCTTTATGGAGCTACTTGGAAGTTCTACAGCTCCAGGAAGAGATTCTTTGTATTTCCCCTTCAGCAAGGAATGTCACAACAGAGGTGGAGGAGAGGATATGTTTTGCCTTATCTGCTCTGCTGTAAGAAACAGGGAAGTTAACATTTTCAGGGAACTGCAGAAACACAGTCTTGACTGATAATAGTAAGAACTAATATTTAATTAAACTTGGACATCATATTAATCATGTGTGTATATTACACCTTATATTCATCCATCACACTGTCATACCAGTACATAATAGTCTTTATGAGCACAGGAAAACAGCTTTAGCTTAAAAGAAAGCAGAAATGTAGAATAAAGAAATGTCTTTATTTCAGCTTTTGACTAAAACTACTGATAATCATAGAGACATGATTACTTTTCTCTCAGTGAATAAACAGCTGCTTAAATGCCCAAACCATCATGTATATCAAATCACCAGCTACTGCAAAAATTGGTGTGACTTCAGTGATTTCAGTTAGCATACACAGATTTCTGTCCTCTGACTCCTGGGGCCATTGAACGGAAATCCTGCTGAGCTATGGAAAAGTGGATGGTGTGCTTCCCTGCCTCCCTCAGCAAAATTGTCACCCACACGCCGATTGTGGAGCCTTGTTACCCATAACAGTGCAGGGCAGCAGGAACCCAGCTCGACTTCTGAACACAAGGGAACTCATGGTAGCAGCAGTTAGCAAAATATCTATCTATCTAATCTTTTGACATGTAAGTGGAGGAAAATTGCTGCTGAATCACTGGGAGGGAAGAAATATGAGAGCTTAAGATGTCATTTTTACAGGCATAATTTTTACTCTAATGGCCTTTAATAGCATGTACAAGTCAGTGTAATGCTGTCAGCTGCAGCAGAGATAGAGTTATAGAAATGTAATAGCTCAAACTGCTTGGAAGAATAGTTTTCCTGCTGTAGTTAATTAGCAATGCATTGTGGTTTTCCTGTTCTGCTTGCTTGTTCAAGTTTTGAAATGGTAGCTGGTGTCTTGGCTGTTCTTTCCCATTTATTCATTGAATTTCTTCTTTTCCTCCTCCTGCAAATAAATGTAGTGTCTTGGGACTTGAGGAACTTGCCATCAGGCACGTTACAGGACTCCTTTGATGTCCAGCACTGAGTAGCACTTTGCGTTAGGTATCTCTCTGACAGTAAACAATTAATGATGCCAGCTTTATCTCCAGTGTGTTTAGAGTCAGAAGAGCAGTTGCACATAATGCCAAGAGAAGCACCATCTGTCCTAATAAGCGCTCAAAATCATTACCGAAAATACCTGTTTGAATTCAAAGGTCAGTTTATTTCCTGGGGAAAGGAAATCTGGAGAGCAGGGGGAAATTCAAATCCAATAAGCTCTAGCAACACAGGACGAGGTTATTCAAACACATTGTGGCTGTCATGAAGAGGGTAATTATCCTAGCAACAAAGGAAATATTTATTCTATCCTCTGAAATCATTAAGATACTGAATCTGACCATGACGGTCTTCATTGTCTGATAGACTGAGAAAAATGCAGGTTGGAAAGGCCTTTGGAGGTCTCTGGTCCATCCTTCCTCTCAAAACAGCCAAACTTAAATCTATTTTCCTTTAATTGGGTCACTCAGGGCCTTACCCAGTCGAATTTTGCATACATTTGAGGCTGGATAGCATCGCTTTCTCCACTCAGATCCAATGAAGGCAAGCTCCAAAACTAAGTAAATCCTGCTCCTGTAAATTATTCAGCTCCTCCTCTTCCCTGGTGGAAGGAATGTGAGGGCCATGGTAGTGGGGACAGGAATCAGACCCACTGACTGCCATGGCTGATCGTGTGAGCTACAAGAGGAACGTTTCACCCAATGCTCTAAAATAACAGTTACTGTCAAATGCAATATTTCTTTGGAGGTGAAACTTTTCAGAGGAGCAGCCTGATTTTCATGCACACACAAAACCAGACGGGAATGTAGAAATGATGAAATTGAAATAGTTGAATGCTTCTTTCAACATTTTTCCCCTGTGACATTTTGAATCTTACTTCAGAGAGACTTTAAAAAAACCTTTTCTTTTGACACTTTGATATTATTTCAGCCCTTTGTGTGGAATATATCAACTGATTTTATCAAAATAAAGTAATTCAGTTGATTCCACATGACAAAAAAAAAAGTCTTGAAAATTTTGAAAATTCATATATTGTTATGCCTGTTTAGCACAAAACTTCTTGTTCTCACTCAAATCTCGATGAAACAAATTAAGGGCTTCAAGGTCATCTCTCCAATACATGCACATAAACTGTGTATATGTGTGTTTTCACATATGTCATACTTTAATGTACTGCTGGCACTTAGGAATCCTCATGGGCACCTCCTCAGGCTAGTGGTCCAGCTTTAGTGTGTGTTTCCTAATTTTATGTCTCTAATTCATGATTCTGCTAACCTCATAAAACAGCAGTGAGGCTCTCTCTACATACACATTGTACCTTGATGTTGAGGCTTGACTCAGAAACATCTCTGACAGATAATTCATTCCCTTTATAGTCACTGAAAATGTGGCTCCATCTTCAATGCAGTGCTCATATCCTACGGGGCCCCATGTTGCATAACTTCTGTGCTTGCCAAACCTGGAAGCTACATCTACCAGATAATCGTTACTCATTCACTAAGAAAATGTATTCATCAGGCACATAGCTGAATGATATGTTTAGTTATTTAGAAGACGTGTTTAGTTATTTAGAAGACCTGAGAATTTATGGGCACTTCATGTGTCTCTGGACCCCAGTTCGCTGTCACAGCTCTGGGCACATCAGTGCTGCCCTGTTTCTACAGAGCCTGCTGAAATCCCAAAATCTGAAGATCAAAAATATTTCATTGGGAACCTGAGACAGACTGTCAGGTCAGGACCATCGACAAGCTGCAATAGGATGATACGGTTGCTCATCTGCCAGGCTTATGGGCATCAGCTAATTTCAGAGCAATTAGATTTCCAGTTTTAGGTTTGATACGCCTTCCTGATGTAGAAATCTGCTAGCAAGTGGGTAGCCCAGGGACCAGACAAACAGAAGAGCTGATTTATTATCTCTTTGTGAAGGCATTTTTAGTTCATGGCTAGTTGTTATATTAAGAGAAGGGACCTGTTGTACTATGAATATTACGGATGTTTCAGGAGGAGAAAAGAGTGTGCAGGGCATGTCCCCTTGACAGTGAAAAGACTAGAAGCCCCATTTGCCCTGTCCTTGTGGCAGAAGGTTAAAGTTCAGCCAGACAAGAGGCAGATTTCTGGGAGGTAGAAAGGGAACTTGGCTATGGAAAAACACACTTTATTTCACTGACATTTTCACAGCTTTGAAACACTTTTCTAATTTGCAATAACAGCTTTTGCAGTCTTGTCAAAATAAATGTCCATTGCAGTTAGGAAAACCCCAACATTTACTCAGTTATGGCTAAATGGGAGGAAGGTGTTCTCATTCATCACAGTAAGGAGGGTGCAGACAGCTTTGTGACTAACTGCAGAGGAAGAGGAGAGAGGAATATGAAGTCACTCCCTTGCTCCGTGACCTCAGACAAACCACAGCATTGATCTGTGCCTCATTTTCACTAACTGGAAACCAGAAAATACTAGCTTTCCCTTTTAAGGCACTCTGAAACCTTATTTATTCCTGCTGTGAAAATATGCTGAGCTCTTTGTGTAAGAGGCAGTCAATGGAAACGGGCTACAGGCTCATTTTTTCTCTATTTTGAAAGGCAGGAGAAACAACCTGCAGAAAATGCTTTACAGCTTTATTTTTAGAAGACATGGATGTCTCCTTTGATGACTGCTGTTCTCACTGTTCTCCTTGCAGGTACTATGCTATCTGCTGCCAGCCTCTGGTTTACAGGAACAAGATGACTCCGTTGCGCATTGCTGTAATGCTTGGAGGGTGCTGGGTAATCCCAACATTTATTTCTTTCCTCCCTATCATGCAAGGCTGGAATAGTATTGGCATCATTGATCTGGTGAGTAGCTAAGGGGGAACACCAACCTGATATCAAATATATTTGGTGCTGTATATTCTTCTTTAAAAAGATGTATTTGGAGAAAAGAAGGGAACAGAGGGGTTTTTTAAGGGGGTTTGAAATGACTCTGTCCTGGAAACATTGATACAAAGACAGTGGTGGCCCTGGGATTGGATTTTACATCTACTAGTGAGTTCAGTGAGTAGTCCTGTGAAAACATGCCAAGCCCCAGCTGGCTCCTAATGGGTACCTCAGGAGTTCTTAGTTCCCCTTGACCTTCTTGCCATGCTAGTGATATTTGGAGAGCCATGAAACCCGAACTTCCCCAGAAGGGACAGCATTTTGGGCCAATTCTATCAATATCCTTGTCCTGTTGTGAGCCTAGAAGGAGGGGAGAAGGTGAAGTTCCCCTGTGCAAGTCATTTCAGCAGGAGTCAGTTTTCCTTGCTGCAGTCTGGCTTCACTTGCAGGATCCCATCTACAGGGGAAGGAGTTAAGAGCTGCAAATGCTCTCTCCTTCTAGTGTAAAGATGCAGGAATTAAAAATGGCAAACTGTGAAAACACTTTGTTTAGAAGAGCTTGCTCAAAGAGATGTGGCATCCTCTATGCCAAGTCTTAGCCAAGGAGCTGTGAATACTTTTTGGCTCATGGAGAATAACAGGTGCAAGCTGCCCAGCCTCTAGACAGTGTGATAAAGCCAAAACTGCTTCTAGCCAATCACCTTCAGGACATGCATGCTTGCAGCAAGTTAATGAGGAGATCTCAGACGATGGACGCAATCTGCAGACTTCTCCCTCTCAGGCTGCTGCCACCAGCCGTGTTCCTGGGAAGTTCCATGTCACCCCCAGCCCGCAGCTGCCCTCCAGTTGCTGCAGCCTGGTCCCTTTCCTGTCCATTTGGTCCTTTCCTAATACCACCTGTGGGACTCGGCTGTGTGGAACTTGTGCATCTGTGGTGTAAAAGCACACCCTGAACAGAGCAGTGAGCACTGCAGAAAAGCATGGCAGAGAGTGGAGTTGCTCCCCTTTGCTGTGTCTGAACTGGGGAGTTACACTTATTTTCACTGGCCACGTTGAGGCATGCTCTGCAACGCTGGAGCTGCAACATGGGATGGTCCAGAAGACCCGAGGGCCTGCAGTACCACAGAGCCCGCAGTGTGGGCACAGGCAGGAGAGGCAGCAGTGGGTAAGGCAGGTACTGTGGATAGGAGAGCCGAGGGAGTACATAGTGTCAGAAAGTGGTGATGAGGACTCCTAAGAAACAGGCTGCTGGTATCAGAGAAGAGCTGAACTTCTTTCCCTGTTCTTTGTCCTTGTCCTTCCTGCCCCTGTCCCAGGTTCAGCAAAGGCAGTTCAACAAGGCTTCCAACTCCACCTACTGCATATTCATGGTCAACAAGCCATACGCCATTACCTGCTCCGTGGTGGCCTTCTACATTCCCTTCCTCCTGATGGTGCTGGCTTACTACCGCATCTACATCACAGCCAGGGAGCACGCCCGGCAGATCAGGGTGCTGCAGCGCGCAGGGGCCCCCACTGACGGCCGGCAGCACCACCCGGACCAGCACAGCACGCACCGCATGAAGACTGAGACCAAAGCTGCCAAGACCCTGTGCATCATCATGGGGTGCTTCTGCCTGTGCTGGGCCCCCTTCTTTGTCACAAACATAGTGGACCCTTTCATAAACTACACCGTGCCAGGGAAGCTGTGGACGGCTTTCCTGTGGCTGGGCTACATCAATTCAGGGTTGAACCCTTTCCTCTACGCCTTCCTGAACAAGTCTTTCAGACGTGCCTTCCTCATCATCCTGTGCTGTGGTGATGAGCGATACCGAAGGCCTTCCATCTTGGGGCAGACAGTCCCGTGTTCCACCACCACAATAAATGGATCGACTCATGTACTAAGGTGAGTGTTTCTCCGATGCTGCAAAATGCCTGTAGACACAAGAAAGAGTACTTCTCTAGAGTTTTTGTAGAGGATTGGTTTCACTTTGCATTTGAAATATCTGATTGATTAAATGTTTAAAAAGGAAGGGTGAAGAGAAGCAGCCAGAAATCCTTAGGGTGCTCAGACAACCTAGCTTTGTAGATGACAGATATGTGTTGGCATGCACACTTTCTCCAGAGGTGTGTTCAGGGAAGAACAGAATACAGAAGCTGTGCATGCATTTTGGCAAGCCCTGCTTGTCTGGTCTGGGGGGAACAACTTGACCCCATGGGGAGCACCTGGGGGATGCTGCCTGCTCTGTCTTCTCTAGGAAAGAGATCATGACACCTCCCATTGCCCCTTCTCAGACTCTGCCTTTGATGGCCCACCAGCCACTGCTGCAGCTTCTGAACTAATGAAAGGCAAAGGATGAACTTCCCCAAACACTGTGATCCCGGGACACGTCAGTGGATCTCTGGGAGGAGGGGGGCTTGCCATTTTGTTTGAGCAGCACAGCAATTCCCAGGGTGTCTGCCTTGCACTCTAACACAGTCAAACTCCCAAACACTGCGGGAGCCCCAGGAGCTGAGTGTGTCTTGCATGGGCGACAGCCTGGTGTTGACAGTTTGGGTCCCAGTGAATTTGAGCCCCACACCATTCACTGAGTACCACAATGTGTTCATTGCAAGAGGAGGGGGTGTGGACTCTGCACTGTGGAGGTAGAGAGGGATTTGGAGGCCTCTGCGGTGTGAGACACCCTCAGCTGTCTTCTCCTCATCAAGTGGAGAGGTGGGAGGCAGAGCACAGGAGGAAGGGAGGGAAGAACAATTATCTCCCGTAATATCAGAACAAACTGCAGACTCTGGATAAAACTAGAGGTGTTTCTATGCAGCTTTCTAGAGGAGGTTTGGTTCTTTTGTTAGATGGATTCTTGGCTCTTCACATGCAGATAAAGGATTTGGTAACTCTGTGCTCGGAGCTGAATCTGCCCAGTGACTAAATCAGACACTGAGCACTTCCCAGCTGAGCCTCATCTGCAGGTTTGCCCTAAGCTCCCTTCTGCAGTGATTGCTGGCTTTGGAAAGAGTCTGAGCTGTTTAGTGGATGGGAGATGGAGCAGGACTTGTCACAGCCTTGAGACAGACCTCTCAAGCTTTCTAACTCATGAAGGACACTGCAACATATTTATCTTCTGATTAAAAACTGTTTGGGGGCCATGGTCCTAGAGCTGTCTGTGATGGATGCCTGGCACTGTGCCGTGCTCAGCCTGTGTTCTGTCAGAGCTGTGCTCGCAGGGACAAAGCTGATGCTCCTCTGCTGTGGTTAGGAGGATTGAGGGAGCAGCCCTTGTTGGACTCAGCTCTCCATCCCGCAGTGAGCCAGCCAGTACCTCTGGCTGGGGAGCCGTAGGGATAAATGCTGGAAACACATCCCTGCATGGGTCTTGGCCACTCAGGCCAGCTGGGGAGACTCTGACAAGCTGCAGTAAATGGTGGATTCCACCATGGAGCTGAGATCAGGCATTCCTCATTCTAGCTTCTCGCTCCCACTTGTACCACTCTGGTCCCACATAGGACCTTTCCATGGAAATGTATAACAATCCTGTCAATCTAGATGTGACAACCATTGTATGTGCAAGAAGCAAACCTGTGCAGGGCATCTTGTCCACTTCTAGCTTTTTGTGAGTACTTTAATGGCTAAAAGCGTGTTGCTTCTCTTCAACATACTACACACACAAATCAGATTACCTTCTGCCTTTCTGTGTTGCTCCACCTCTGCAGAAGGCACTTGCTTCCTGCTGCCACATCCTCTCCTCCCTCCCTGAATCCCTGGAGGGATTCAGTTCTGTGCATCAGCACTTCAGAGAGCAATTATTTTCTGTTATCTTCAGCTTTGTAATGGATGAGAAAAGTGTGACTTCTTTGCCTGGTGCAGATTAAGCACTGATGCTGACAGAGGTGTGGGGATTAAAACAAACCAATGAACTGTAGTTTTTGGACAGTTAATCTTGCTTGAGGAATTTTCGTGTCTTCAGTGCTTCTCTCTTAAATGCAGAGAAGGTTGGACTCAACATGGATGGAGGAGAAATTTGGTGAGGTGGGTTCTCTGAAGATGTAATGTATATTTCTTTACTAGTTTGGATATATAAGGGATTTGTGTCCAGTAAATGGAATAGTGAAGCCTTCCTGTATGGGCTGACTTCATACCAGCCCAACTGAGAAGCTGCACAGGGGCAGTGCCTGGCTCACACACTTCTTTTCCAACCTCAAAGCTGTTTCTTCCTGACCAAGAACTGCAAATGGGGAGTGGGATTTTACAGCTGGTTTTTGTATCCTGGAGGGGGGGAACAGTGAAGAGCAGGAAAGACCTTGTGCTGGGTTCCTTCCCCAAAACCTGCAGAGATTAGTATTTTGTAGTAAGTTGACATGGGTCATTTAGCCTCAGAGGGAGTCAGGAGTAGGCAGATTGGGGTTTTTTTCCCACTTCCAGTCATGAGAAGATCTGAACTTTCCTTCCATCCTATCTGTCCAAACCATTCTGTCCTTGCTCACAATCAACTCACCGGTGCATTTCCAAGTGCAAGAATATGCTTGTCACTGTTAAAACTCAGGCTCTTGCTCTTGGAGGCACCCCTTGTGAGAGTGCCTTCTAGGGAAGGGACAGCAATTCTTCTATTCTTCTTCTGATAATTTTAGTGTCACAATGTTATGACATTACAATTTTGGGATTTTTCACATTTATATTAGGAATGGGAAAAAAAGAAGAAGGAGCAGCAGAGTGCAATAAAACACATCAGCAAGAAGAGGCAGATGCTCTCACCACACCCAGACTGAAACCACTTGGGAAGCAGTTCTCATTCCTTCTTTCTTTTATAACTTATTTTTCAAGTGATCTATAAAGACTGTGGTGCTCTGGGTGGCCCAGCAGGGAGAGACTTTGTACAGCACTCCTTGGGCCAGACCCAACTGCAGTGATGATGGTGCAAGGGAGGTGACTGCACAGTGGCTCAACTATGATATGAGAGTGATCATAACTTTCTTATTTCCCTGGCAACCGCCTCACTTTAAGTTATGAACCGGAAGATGGGGAAAGGATTTTCTGTCACCATTTAGTTCTCGAACTTTCCACCAGCTGGTGTGAGAGACACCCATTTGTTGGGCATAGTAAGACGTGACACAAAGTGTGTTCTGAAGATGTCACAAGCAGCTGGGAGATAGGATTTGGTCAGAGTTGAATCTGTGTGTATGATGGGAAAGAGTATTCGAATTCAGTATTCAGCTTTGAGAGAAAATTTAGGTTTGCTGTTTTCCAATTTTGCTTTCTGCAAGCATAGGAATTGCCAGAACCCCTTTTCTTACCCCTGAATATTCACCTATTTCAATCCTGATGTGTACCATCAACTGCAAAATTCAGTCAGGACACAGGCAAATGGTGAATTGAAATTTGCAGGTGTGGCTACAATCTGAAATTCACACGCTATTCATTTTTCAATGGTTGAGATTGCAGCTCACATGTCATATACAAAGTTTTGTTTCTCTGGCTGCAGCACAAGTTGTGTAATTCATTATAAATATTTGCAATTCATAGCTCTAATAACCTGTGGTTTGGAATATCATTCATTGAGAGGACTGGGGAATCATTCTGAATAATGAGGGGATAGGAAAATTTGCAATGAGCACTCAACTAACGTATGGCAAAAATTAGTACAATTATTAATTGCAATAGAGATGGGTTTCTGGATGGCTGTAACATTTGTTCAGTTCTGTGCACCATGAGAGTGAAAACAAAATGCCATAATCATCTGAACAGTTCTGTCTTCCCCTTTAACCATATTGCTTGCATATCTTTTGTCGCACAGAGATATTTATGCAACACAAAACAACAAACTCATGCCTTCATGAATCATCAAACTCTCATTTTGCACAGGTGGATGGGAACTCAGATCAGCATTGCTTGAATTCTTGGAAAAAACAAGATCTGAATTTTGCCACAGCAAAGATGAATTTGAGTAACACATATTTGAGCAAGGATTGGAGTAGGCAAACTCTGGAATGTTTAAGTCTAAGAGTTCACTTTGGTGCATTCCCCATTTCCTCTCAGAAGCGCACAGTTCAGCACAGTACAATGTATTGGTATCTTCAGGGAATGATACAGTGAGTGGTTTATTTACTCATTTTCCATCAGAGACAGGTCGTCTCAGACAAAGCCGATGCCAGTTTTATTTCTCCAAAGTAAAACACATCCTGATTTGCCTTTTAGAAGAGCCAAGAGGAACAAAGTGAAAGAAAAAAAGCAGCTGCACGTTGGGGGCTGGAAGTTCATTGTCTTCATAAATACAGAATTACATTAATAAGCCAATCAGCCCACACTCGTGTCAGCACTCTGCAGGTGCATAAAACACTGGGAGAAGTGTGCAGTAAACCACGGCGTGCAGCCGGCACTCGACGCCAGAGCTCTGCTGTGGAGTCTTATTGATCCCAGGAGGGAACATGAGTAATTGTGCCAGTAAATCTCCCAAACTGCAGCGAGCTCCGGTGCTTCCTGGCTGCTGCTGGAACTGGCAACACAGCAACTCAGGTCTCCAGTTCTTAGAAGTTTAGCAACTCCATGGCTTATGGATCTATTGGAATACAAATAAATCCACGCTGGCTGTAGGGAGGAGAAGGTCAGAGCTCCTGTGGAGCAAAGGATGAAGTGATGCGCGCCTATCAGTGATTTCACGGACTGCAGTTGTGGCTGGACTTAGAAAACACAGAGGTTAGTTACTCAGAGCTGCTTTCTGGTGGAACCAGCAGGTCTTTCTCAAGGATTTACAAGTAAAATAATTCCTCCTGTTCTGCCTCCTCCTGTTCCTCTTATCTCTTATCCTTCCTTAGGCACTAAGACAGCCGCAGAGACTGCAGAGCTTCCTGAGGCAGAATAACAGACTCGCTGCTGAGGTTCAGAAAGCCCCAGCAGATCCCATCGCTCCTCCGCAGCAGCAGCCAATGGTCTTGCCCAGCCCAGCAGACAGCCTGGCCAGTGCAGGCTCCAGTCCTCTGCTCGCGTGCTTCTCCTCCAGCTGTCCTGAGGCAGAGACGTCCCTTGGTGGTTGGCAAAGCTCTCCCAGCACGAGTGCTTCGTTGGCAAAGGTGCATTTAGCCTCAGATGGGGACACACACCTTCCTTACCGCACTTTCCCATGGGACAGAGTGGTGGCCGCTGGCACCGGCAGAGGTATTTTGGAGGAAGGAAGGACTGTGACAGCGGGCATGGGGGGACAGGTCAGGCACAGTCAGGGTAATATCTCAGACCTCCCTGCTGGAGTCCCTACAACCATTTCAGTATCAGCAGAGAAGAATCTTGAGCCCTGATCTGCTGCTGCATGACATTAAATATTTGCCTCCCCTCTCTTTTCTGTGTTTCTCTCTCATACATGTGCATGGAAGCCATGGAGATGCATAATTGGGTAACCCAGAGGGAATTAATTTCTGGAAAGGAGATGTTTGCAGGCTGCGTTATCAGGGAAGTGTTACACTCTGTTGCGTTGGTGATGTTGGAAAGAGTACGATGTGCGAGGGCTGCAGTGGGAGCCTGGAATTCAGCTCCAGGCTGCAGCAGCAGCCAGCCAGGCTGGGCAAGGAAGGGCTTCAGTGCTGTTTAAGGAAAAAAAAAAGGCAATCAAAAAGTGAAGAAAAATGAGATATTTCAGTAAATGCACAACTCTTCTTGGATAAACTTGTAAAAGGCTCTGATCTTTAGCGGGTGCAAGGGTGAAAGATGAAGGCTTGAATTCAAACTCAGTATGTCCTACTGCCCTCAGCTTCAAAGCCAGCTATCTATGTTGCTCATTCACTCTGCTGGGCTGCCTGTAGGCGCGACCAAATTAGCTGAAAGGGTAAAATCCAATATTCATGATTCTTTCAGAGTTTCAGAAGATTTTTTGGCTTTGCTTTAAGGAGAAATAGGCAACCAGCAGGTAGGCACCTGGGTGCACAAAATTCACAAACAGGCCCAAGAAGGGAACAAAAGCCATCAATAACAAAAATGGTGGTTTAGCTTGGTTTGACCAAATTTGCAATTGATATGGAAGTGAATCTTCACCGTGACTTAATTTGTAAACACAAAGGATGCACGTCTTTGATTTAAAATTGATTTTTCTTTATTTTAGCACTCACTACAACATGAATACCCTTCCAAATCATTCCCCCTTTATGCAAAGTGAACAGATTTCTCTGTCGATGTTCTGTGATTTGTTTTTCTTATCACTAAAATATCATTTAGAAAAGAATTCCAGTGGC
Organism: Pezoporus wallicus; assembly: GCF_028554395.1. NCBI lineage: Eukaryota > Metazoa > Chordata > Aves > Psittaciformes > Psittacidae > Pezoporus > Pezoporus wallicus. The sequence continues at coordinate 1,073,647 of NW_026638191.1, forward strand.
AGGATACTGCTGCCCAAAGCTATACTGTTACGTAGAACAAAACCAGGTCATTAGAGTTAAAACTCCTGGCTGACAGGAACTGCCTAGGAATTTTGATGATGCTGCAAGATGATGGATCAGAGCTTTGATATATGTTACCAACTTCTTCGCTACAAGTTCATTAGCCCCAAGACGGATCATTTGGACTTGGTCTGCTCTTTCCTTCATTGCCTCATTGCTTGCTGTTTCACACTGGATTTCCATGGGTCATTTTGGAGGCATGGTGTAAGCAGCATATGTTTTGTTGTGCTTGTGAGACTTGGAGCAATTACAGGCTGCTAAGTTTGAAGATGCGTGTTGTAATTTCTCCATCAGTTGCCTTATTAATGGGTCCAGTAGGCAAGAACTTCACCCCTTTGTGAATGTGCTGATGAAGCACATTTTCACTAAGTTCTTTTTAGGAAGTTTCTGAGCAAAAGCTTGGGAAACACAAGAAAAGATGACATACCCCTGCCACCTCCATCCCCTGCAAAGTTTGGGGGTTTATGCAAGCCCTTTGTTTTGACAGGGGTTTAGTGGAAACTCTCTGTTGAGAGACCCAAGTAATTTTTTTCAGTAGAGAAACTGATGAAATACTGCTGGGGTGCAGCTCCTGTCTTTGTATATGTTTGGCCTGGAATTTCGATTTTTCTCATTGATGGCAGGGATTTATTTTGCTTTATCTTAGCAAATAGGTGCAAACATCATGTTTGCCTGCAAACCACCATGCTCCTGTGATTTGGTTAGCAGGCCTGTGGGCAGCCACTCTCAGCTGACTGTACCCTGCAGGGGCATTATCACATTGCTCCATGGAGGACCTGAGGGAATGCCTTTTTCTGTGCCTCCGAGGGCTCTGTCCTTAGGAACCCTTCAGCACTTAGCAAGAGGCACAAGGAAAGCTAATGAATTTTTTCATGCAATAGACATAAATCTTGGTAGACTTCACTTAATTTGCAGTAGTGTCATTTGCCATCAGCTGTGGGTGCCTGGATAAGCAATGCTGACATCCTTGGGTGCTCTCAGGCAGACCTTTTGACCAGTCTTTCACTCTTTCCCTGTTACAAGTATGCAAAGCCAGCATTAGGCATGGCCAAGAGTGTACCTCATGCAGCATGAGCACTGCTGGAAGGGTATCACATTGGTGGTTCTATGGGTCACTCTGGAGCCTGCTCTTTCCTGGTACAGAGCCACACCAAGGAGAGAAGCCTTGTGAGAGCTCTTCAGCTCAAGGTGTGGAATATTATATCAATCAAAACATATAAAAAGAGTGACTTCAGAGGTGACAAAGAGCATTTCCTTCTTTCAGCACAGCCCCAGGGTTGAGCCCTCTGGGCAGTGCAATCAGAGATTGCTCAAGATGTGTTTTTCACTCTGATCATTTCGGTTCAAGTCTCAGTTCCCCATGCCAGCAGAAGCAGCACCGCATGGCTTCATACCACAGCCCGAGCATGGCTGGCTTGTTTTGCCTTGCAAAATGGAAACTGAGAGGGGATCTGGCTGCTGTCTTTAAATGCATCAAAGGATAAAGACTGGGGAAGGAGGAGTTATTTAAACTAAGGAATAATCCTGTCACAAGGACAAATGAATAGAAAGTGACCAGGAATAATTGCAAGCATGGAATTTTACAAGTTGCCAGCCATCATGGTAGTGATAGTTTGAAACAACCTCTTTGTAAAATTACTGGAGGAAAACGTCTAATTTTTAACAAGCTGAAGCTTTATGAATTTACAAAAATCATCTCATTATACAGTATGACTGTGCTAGCAGGAAGCTGCCTTGGGGCCCCATAAACTCCTGCTTTTGCCTTAATGCTGACCCTTGTGGAAACCACGAGAGCTGAACTGCTTCAGATCTTGTCAATACCTGACCACACCGCCTATGTAAATTCCAATTTTCTCTCCCATCCTGCTGATTTTACATCCACCAGGGACTATCAAGAGAAACAGAAGTTGTCCCAGTTTCCTCAAAGACCTCATGAACTGGGTTCTTGTGCCTCCTACCTTACCCTTCCCCTCTGGCAGTGGCTGCAGTGCAGCCAAGTTCGTAACCCTGTGGGTCAGCAGCTTGGTATCCAGAGGTGCTTCTGTCACATTCCCAGGATCCAAGTTTGGCAGAAAATCACACCCACAGATAAACACAAAGGAAGGACATTGTCCTTACATAATGGTGTCCAGACATTCTGATCTAGAATGTGACATAAAAAACCTGAGAAGACAAACTAATGTCTGTCCCACTGGTAAATGTGAGATTATGAAAAGTAGCTCTCAATTCTCCAAGCTAATTCTACTTTATGAGGTCGCAATTTGCAAGAAGTATGATGTGTTTGACTTGGTACCTACATCAGCATGGCATATATTAACTAGATCACCCCCTTGGTTTGTAAATCATATAAATTGCCATCTGCTAGTGGATGTATTTCTAGTCGGGACTCTTCAGGAACAGGTCTTGATCATAAGCAATTTACTTTTAATCTCCTTTCTGGAGAAAAACAAATAATTGCTGATAACATATTCTGATAGCACCAGGTTAGATGACTAACAGTAATACAAGCGAGCAGCACAGGGCTACTCTGCCCTCTGAATTACTTGGTTAGCTGAGCACAAGGAAAATGTTTCTACAGTTACAGAAACATAGTCTTTATGGCTGTGCCTTTTTATGGCTGTGCCTCTTGGCACACTGAGCACAGATCACAGGCTAATAAAATGAACAGCCAGTGTGAAACAGGCTTCAATGCTGAATATCAGCTCCCACTTGCTACTGAGCCTGAAAGGTGAAGGGGGCTGTTCCACAGACATGGAACCAATGCTACCTGCATACCCAGCCCAGGCAGGGCTGGCGGAGGGGTAACGTGCTCCACGAGGATGCTGGAAACAATGATGTGGTTAAAGGTTTCAAATAGAGGCTGTAGCAATATAGTCCTGGCAGACGAACTATTTATTGTCCACTAGAAAAGTAGAGAGACCAGTGCTGCTTGTGCTACGTAAGTCTAATGCACAGATGTGCAGCAAGGGAAAGACCTGGAGGTTTAAAGTGCACAAACTTGCATCAGACAGAGAGTATTAATTTTTAAAAACATAGATCATAAGCCATGACCACTGATTCTCATGCAGCTTTCTACCACTAGAAATTTAAGAGTTAAGATTGTATTTCTTTGTAATAACCTCTCTAGTTCAAGAACAGGTATTGAACACAAGAATGAGTTCAGGGAAGACCCACAGCCTGTTCGTGCAGGACATACTGGGTGATGACTCCATACAGGAGTCTCTGCTGGTTGAATGACATGGTCTCCAGGATGGAGATGTCCTCAGCCCCTTTGCTTTCAATCCGTTGCTTTGTTGTACTAGCACTGAGGGCACCCAGGAGGGAGCAAGTTCAGCATTGCTCTGGGTGCTGCACAATTTCAGTGATGCTGAAATAACCCCTGTTACTTCTCTAAATACATTTCTTTTGCTCCTTTGCTCTTATTTCCCAGTTTCTCCTTCAGAGTGGGTATGTAATGGCATGTACAGTGCATACAGACATCTCATCCCATTCTGCCGTTTAAAGCTAGGCTGAACAAAGTAGTTATAAATAGTACAGGGAGACAATCTTGTACCAAGGAAAAGGCTCAGACTGGTGAATTAGAGTATAGCACTTATTAGGTCTTTTCCTTTGCTGATGTTGTTAATCGTAGTCAAGAGAGAATTTGGGTTTCACTTAAATTTCATTATTCTATAAAAATATAGGAGATCATTAGACCCAATAACAACTGAACAAAAAGAGTTTTGTTGCTTCTTGAAGGAGCTTTCTTGTAATTTTTTATGAAGCTTTGCCAATATTTACAATCAAACTTATGTTCCAACTTCCCCTGCATGATTTTACAACTTGGCATCAGTATTCTCCACAGTAACAGCCTTCTAGTGTAACATTCACAAATACTGTGACTAGGAGTTGTGAAGGATCATGAGCAGGGCACAGAGTGCTATAAATATCAGGCTCAAACAGGAGATATCGGCTGAATCAGGAAGTGCAGGCTGAGATTATACAATCTGCTCTGCAGCATGGAAGATTCCCTTGGGTCTGGGAATCTAGATGTTCCACAACAGTAGACGTTATCACCATAAAAATAGTTTCACACATAGCCAAGTGCTTGGATGTGTGTTTCTCTGTGGACCATCAAACAACCTACAAACAAAAAGATGGAACATCATCATGTGCACAGCTGTCTTGTCCTTTCTTTCCTCTCTCAATCTGAAGAAAGATGTGTGTATTTCTGTATCTCCTGACTTCTTCAAGGAGGTTACAGCACAGGGCCCCTGCAGCAGCTCATGGCACCCAGAGCTTCTCCATGCAGCTGATGTGCTGCCAAGGAACCCGAATCCACCCTAGGCAAAAGCATTTGCAATGGTCAGGATGTACATCCAGCATGGCAGTGCACATGGAGATGTGTGGATGGAAAAGCAGCCACAGCCATGGCCAAGCTGATGGGAAGCTGCAGTAAGGGTTTCTTCCCTTCCAGTCCCAGCACTGTCCTACTGTTTGCTCCCCTGTGACAATTGCCTGGGCCCACTGTCCACTGATGCTTCTGTTGCCAAGACATGAACCACTCATCCTTCTTAGCTCTCTTCCAGCAGCTTTCTTCTCGCTGTTGAAGTGCAAAGGTTAAAAAGGAAAACTGGGAAAAGAAGGTGGAGAGCCAAGGCCAGTGCTACAGCATGGCTGTTTGCTTCAGGTAGTAAAAAGTGCACGCACACTCAAAGCTGCCATGAACAAAGGCAATGCTGGGGGAGTTTTGACCCCCTTTTATTTAACAGTAACACAGAAACATTTCCAGGCTTTTTCTGTTGTCCTGTAATGTCACCCCAAGGGAAGGGAGTGGGAGCTGCCTGGCTGTTCGGCACAGGGTTGCCTTTGGGCTCCTGCTACACAAACACCACCAGGCAGGCAGCACCTGCCTGATCACAGGTATCAGCCACTTCCCACATCATTTCAAATCCAGACATTAGAGAAAAGGACCCCCACAGCCAAGAGCTGCAAAAGAGGAAAGGAGACTCCGGCAAAGTCTGGAAAATAAAGAGCAGGATTCGCACCATTAACTGAAGGCAGAAAAGTTGTGTGTGGGTGGGAGCTTATGGCAAGATACGGTAGTTGGGAACCTCTTTAAGCTGCCCTCACTGCTTGAGATACAGCCCATGCTCTACCCCTGTCGTGGTTTTGGGAAGGCAAAGCGTGTCTGTGCTTACTGAACCAACCGCTAGCACACCGCATGCAGCACACCGCCAGCTTGCGTGGGGGTGGACTGATTTTGTATTGTGGGTGTTTTCTAAAGTTATTGCTGAAACCTTTCTTTGTATTTGTAAATGCAATCAGCTTTTCATTGAGGTTGGGTTATCCCCAGGGTAAGAAGTCGAGACACTAATTTCTTTTCTCTCAGCTGTCATCTGTGAAGTCTGGGGTAAGGTTCCTCCTCCCACTCCTTCCCTGCTTTTTCTTTCCCAGGGATCGCTGCTAAATTTAAAAGCTGAACAGTTTTAAGACTTTTTCTTTTTTTTCCTTTTTTCCTTCTGACACTTCAAAATTCTTCTGCAAAAAGGTGAAGTCTGGGGAAAGGGCATGGGGTGACCCTCGCTCCCCTCCCTTGCTCAGCATCCCTGGAACAATAGAGCGCTGATGGCATCTCATTGTGCTGTGTGGGCAGTGTGTGAGCACATCCTTCCCTGGTCCTCACTGACTCCACACCAGTCCCACACACCAGCCAAGCCCTGCAACACCTGCCACCAAAGCAAACTGCCTGTCCCAATACAAACCAGCTCCTAGAGGGACTCCTGCCCTTGGCTAAGCAGATGCTGGCATCTGCACTACACTGTGTTGGAGGAGGCTGGTACCCTCCTTTATCCAAAACCCACTTGGTTTGCCACTAATCAGGGCACTGCTGAAGACTGGTACATGGCTCAAAAAATGCCTTGCCAGAGGAAAGAGAGCTTTTGATAAGAGAAAAACTTCTTGTAATTGTACTGAGTGAAATCAAGATACTTATCTTATTTTCAATAGAGGAAAGAAGGGATTAGGGTTTTAAAATACCACAGTTTCCTTCACTTTTAGCAAGGTAATCTCTTTCAGTATGTCTCTGTATTGGAAAAAGAGATTAGAGCTAAGATAAACCCCTTTTTGTTATCTGGCCTAACACAAGACTCAAGATCAGAACTCTTCTACATCAGTTTGTTTCTGTTAGGGAAGCCAAGGCACTGAAGGGCACCTTGAGCTTGGAAGTGACTGAAATATTAACTCACTTCTGTCTATTTTTAATTGTATGACTAGTGCCTTGGGTAATGAAGGCAACTGGTGTATTCTGGTGGGGCAGGAACTCACTTACTTAAGGCTTGCTTTCTGGTCTGAGATTCACTGGGAGAACACCTTCTGCAGGAAAGAGTGGGGATTTTGTACTCTGTGGGCCATCCAGTGAAGCTGGGCTCAGTCCAACAACCCCAGAAGCTGCCTGCCTGTCCTTGCCACCCTGCATCCTGCTCACTTTTTGTATATATCACCATCAAAACCTACATAACCAACCCCTGGCTCAGCCCTGCTACTCTCTGCAAAGCCTCTCTTAATCTGTTCATTGTTTATGAAAAAAGGGAACTAATCTTGTTTACACAAGTTTGGTGATCCAGCTGACAGTTGGAGTGCTGTCGGAGGATGGTGCTGGAAGGAAGGGTGCCCATAGGAAAAGCAGAATAAGGGAAGAAGCCACAGGGACTGCGAATCCTGCTGCAGATCGACATTTCCTCTGTGCAATTATTGTTGGGTTTCACTTCACTGTCTCTCTGATTCAAATGGAAACATTAAGTAATTACATTAATTGTTGTCTTTTCCAATTAAACCTCTCTGGTCTTTGACATGCATGACTGGTTCTTATTTCTCTCAGCTTTGCGCAGCCAGTTTGCATAATGAACAGTGTGTCCCCAGCATTTTGCAATCGTTGGCCTGGAACAGGAACAGCTTCCACATGGAGCCCTGGAGAGCTCTGACTGTGCTCTCCCAAGGGCTTGAAGAATTCCTCCCTTGCTGCAAAGACTCGGCACCTACTGCGTTCTCCCATCCGCTTCCCTCCTGTTCAGTATCTACAGCTTTCCTCTAAGTTTCCTTTCCTCTCTCCTGCAAAAAATGTTGCAGGGAAACAGGAAAGGAGTGCATGACAAAAAACAGGAAAGTCATCTGTCTCGTGGGACTCATTCAGTAAAGGTGGTCTAGATTTCCCATCTAGATTTCCACACATTTCTCATCCTTCTAGGTCTCCTGACAGTAAAAGCCAGCAGCTCCTGTTCTGCACAAAGTGATTTGAATGGTAATTTTAATTGGTTTGGAGGCCTTGATGAAAAAGCAGGACATTAACTGCTGGGGAAAGCTCTAATCTGATTTTTCTTGAGTCTTTACTGATACAAAGCACCATTATTGGGCTGCCTAATTCAATCCCAGCTCTGCTTCCTGACTCAGCAGTACAATGCTGGATACTTATTCAGGTTTATGCACCTAAAGTAGAAAGCTTCTCCTGAAAAATGAATTTGTTCTGATGTAATGGTATTTAGTTGAGATTCTCAACAGCAGTGTCCTGTGCTGGGAATACAGGACAGGCTGACCAGCTGGTGCTGGGACTGGTGCAGTGAGATGAATGAAGTGTACAGGTTATCTGCCTCTCAGCTGTAGTTAGAACTCCGTTCACTGTTGCATCAGGGGCTGGGTTCCAATGCCCAGAGAGGAGCCCTGCTGGCCATGGCACTGTGCTCCCTGCAGCTGGACTGCTTGACATCTCCTCCTGCCACATGGCAAAGCCCAGACCTATTGAAAACATATCACTTAAATAACTGAATGCAAGTTAATCAACTACATTTAGGTAAATAAATACATCCTTCATAATGCATACTGACATACTGAATTTAATTCCAAGCCCCTTGGGACACTCTCCATTCATTCCAGAGGGCCAAGACAGGGTTTAAAACTAATTTTGGTACCTGAATAAATTCTATTATGGACAGCAATTTACTATCCAGCTACTTCCTTTCTGTTTCAACTGCACAGCTCCCCACCAAGACCTCTCCCTCCTCACCAGAGATTAGTGTGTTAGAAAGTCACAGTCTTTTTAGGCAATGTGTATCAGCATTTGCAAAGAGCTCCACATGCCTTAGGGCTAGAAACGCTATATAAATCTAAGCAATTATTGTTCTAGTTTATTGTTCCTTGTGGCAGCAGACATCTCTCAAATTCAGGGCTAATTGTTTAAGTGCATTTTAATTTTAGGTTAACTGCTTTTTTCTTTTTAATTTTTCAGTAACCTTCTTACTTTCTGATTGCTGTAGGAGAATTTATGTAAGCATTATGTGAACCTCCTGTTGCTCTGTAAACTCACTCAGTAGAAGTCTTCCCTGTTGGTGTAGTTAGATTTGCTTCTAAGGCTTTTGACAGGTCTGTGGGAGAGAAGAGCCCTGTTATTCACAAGACATTTTGGGCAACTCTTTGGTATCTCAAGGAAGGTATAAAGCACTTTCAGTGTATCTACTGTTATTAGATTGCCTTTTACCATTCTGCCACTTTTTGGATCCTTAACTGTTGCCTGTATTTCCAGCTTCTGGGTGGCTGCTGGTGCCAACCTGCCTGGTTCACATGCTTCATCAAATTCAGGTACCTGCTAAGCCCGCTGTGAGCTTCTCTACAGTGCTCATCCACCTGTGATTTCAGTTCTTAGTCAGCTGGAAGCGTTTTTCCATCTTAAACTGAAATTTTCAAAACAGTAAATTCACCATTTTGAGGTTTTGGGGTTTATTTATTTGTCACAGCAAAGATTATAGTTGCTAACATCTGCTGCTCTGTGCGCATTTGCATCTTGAATAGATGACCTGACCTGTGAATTGATACAGATGTGGTTTTGGCTTGGCTTTGCCACCAGTAAAGATGCAGTATTTCTTTATTTATGCCATTGGGAGTACATAATGTCTTGCAAATAGTACATCAACCATTGCATACAGCTGAGTAAGGCTGTTCCTGTATTAGATGATGATTCCCAGTCCTTAGTTCTGCATTACTCTTTCTCTTCTGTGGCTATCACAGGCCGCTTCAGTGTTACTATCATCTATCATAGATGACAGCATTTTTAAAGTTCAGATAGCCACATTTAGGAGGCAGTTTTGGAACTCATCTTTGGTCTCGTTGCCATGTTATACCTGGCATAAGGCTCCTTCATTGATCACAACCCTATCAATGGATGACTGTTCTGGATTCTCCCTTTGACCCTATGCCTTCGTTTAGTCCTGATTAAACTACATAATTTCTCTTGCTTAAAGAGCTCATTGAGCCATACATGTTGCTTTTCTTTTACCAATGACAAAGTAAGTGTAGTCCTCTCCTTTGAGATGTACAAGCTCCTTAGTATCTGAAGTCTTTTCCTTACATGGTAGGGATGAATGTGGATGTATTTTCTTACTACTGATGTCAAGCCATCTGAAATCCGAATACTGTTTCACTGTGAGCCTTTGTATTTTGCAGGCATTGTAATCAGAAAAGTAGTCATATTTTAAGAAGCAAGATTAGTAACTCCTGGCTGGGGGAACCTGTGACTGACACATGTCAGAGTTCCAAGTCTGTTTTCAAATTTCCAGAGACAAAACATATTCTTCACCCTCTGTAGTGAACATTTCCATGATTTCTAATAGCTCTCACTATTAGGTGTTTTTTTAAGTTGTTTCTTCTCTAAAAATATGTCTTTCTTTAATTTCTCCTGCTACTTCCAGTTAACTAATTTACTAAAAATTCCTGTCTCTTGATGTCTATATTCATGGCATCTTATACACAAAGTCTATATAAGCAGTTAATAAAAAGCAAGTTAATCACCCTCTATTTTACAAATCCATATTTGGATTTAAACTGTGGCCAGCAGGACAAGAGAAGTGATCACCCCCTTGTACTCAGCACTGGTGAGGCTATACCTTGAATACTTTTTGTTCAGTTTGGGCTCCTGACTACAAGAAAGACATTGAGGTGCTGGAGCATGTGCAGAGAAGGCCAACAAAGCTGGTGAAGGGTCTGATGAGGAGCAGCTGAGGGAACCAGGGGGTGCTTAGCTTGGAGAAAAGGAGGCTCAGAGAGACTTTATAGCTCTCTACCTGAAAGGAGATTGTAAAGAGGTAGGGGCCAGTCTCTTCTCTCTAGTAAAAAGCAATAGGACAAGAGGGAATAAACTCAAGTTGTGCCATAGGAGGTTTAGACTGGGCATTAGGAGATACTTCTTCACGAAAAGGGTTGTCAAGCCCTGCACCAGCCTGCCCAAGGAAGTGGTGGAGTCACCAACCCTGGAGGTGTTTAAAAGACTTGTAGATGTGGCACGCACTTAGGGAAGTAGTTTAGCTGTGGACTTGGCAGTGCTGGGTTAACAGCAGGACTCTGTGATCTTAAAGGTGTTTTCCAACCTGAATGATTCTATGATTCTACAATCATAACTTCAAATCCATAGTCTGTGAACTTCACAAGAGGTCTCTGAAGCACAGAAAATGTTACTAGCACACTCCACATCAAGTGTAATCAACTGTACTCTGAGATACCAGAATAAAGAAAGACTGGCAGTAATGTCTGTGCAGCTAGAATGAACTTTTCTAGTAATGTCTCCTATTCTGTGAGAATTTAACTTCTTACAGACCAGAGGCAACAGGTGAGCAGGAACACATGTTCCTATTGCCACCAGTATAATAGATCCAAGTGTAGAGTATTTGAAGGGTATTATGAGCTGCTGCTTTACATTAAAAGCTCAGAGCTTTCCTGAGCAATGCTGGGAGGTTGTAACTGTGCCCTGGCAGGAATCTGCTGCAGGGCTCCAGACCACCAGCAAAGAAGTTTAAGGGTGGACTGATTTGTTTAGATTAGAGGAAATATCATCTTCTTGATGTTTAAGAGGTCTCTGCTGCTATCCGTGATGTCAGTGGCAACCGATAAATCCACGGTGGGACTCGACCATCACACTCTGTCAAGATACATGCATTTTTTTCTGAGAGATCATTTAGGAGGGAGCGATAACATGTAAACATCTGGTCATAAAGAGGCAGGCTCCTTCCTCCCCGGATGTCATAAACTTGGCTCAAACTGAGCTTCAGCATTTTTTATGTAAAATGTTTATAAATTAACTCCAAGTACAGAGGCATTCTGACCCTAAAGCAGAAACGGCTCAGGCACAGTTGGATGCAGAGCTGCCTGAAATTGCTCAGTCTCATACTTTCACTGAAGAAAACATGAGGATTTTTGAGAACACTCCAACAGTTTTCCCTTCTTCCTGCAGAATTGAAGTTTATCCTATTAGACTGAAGAGTTAACTCGTAGATAGATTCACTGGCATTTTTCCTCTTTCACCATGGGAGGAAGATGTGCTAGCTCTAACAGCAGCTCAGTTTAGTTTAGAGTGCTTCCACATATACCAGAGTCAGAGACTCCTACCACAGTCTTCAGCTGGACTTTAATTCCAGAAAACACAGACACGGTACCAGGCACAGGCTTTGAAATGAGTTTTGCACAACAGAGTAACCATTAGGATATAGCTGAGCTGCTTGAACTGTACTGTGCTGCAAAGGCAGAACACTGCTGGGGTCCATCCTGCTTTCTTCCTTTTCTTTGATGCTGTTTTCCGGCACACAAATCAAAATAACCATCTTGCTTTGTTAAACCTTTCTCGGCAGTGACTGAGCCAATCGTTTCAAAGTCAGTCGTGTCCCTCGAGGATGCTTGTTGATTCTGACTGACACTTGTTAAGTGTCACTGTCACTAACAGTCTTTGAAGAGATGTTCTTGCAGACTTAACAGAAGGGATGTTAATTAAACTGTTGATTTGTGCTATTCCATACGCCCATCAAACACAGCACGGTACTTTAGTAACTAAAGAGACACACAGTACTGAAGAGCATTTAGTTTTATCTATAAAGCTCTATCTATTACCTGAGAAGAATGTCAGGTATAAGCCAGTATCTGTTAGATGTTTTTGCAGCAGCCATCACTGCCTGCAGCAGCCTCCTTAAGTAACAACATCAAACACACCAGTGCTGTGGGAATGCACACTGAGGCTTATAACAGAAGCTGAAGCACCTGCAAATGCTGCTACATCTACTGTGAATCCAAGTGCAGCTGGATGTGTTTGCTTTCAAGATCCTTCACTTTGTTCTAGTTCAGAAAGATGCTCTTTCAGGTCGGTTGTTGATTCTTTTGAAGCTAGTAAAAGGCTTTGTTAGTGAGTTCATTCAATCCCAGGAGAATTCAGTATTGCAAAGGACCACTGACCCATCAGTCGCTAACCGAGCATTAGCTTTCCTATACCTGAAAACAGGCAGGTACTGAAGCAGTCCATAGTATCAGCCAAGCATTAGTATGGCATTTGCAAGTGCATCAGCTTACAGCTTACATTTTGCCCTGGAAGAAGGCAGGCCAACACAGCTTGGGAAACACCACTGTACAGGGTAACTCTTTCTGGACTGCCTTCCAGCTCATCCAACACATATATAATGTCAGACTAAATTTAGCTTATTTGATGCACATCTATTTGTATGAATGAAAAAGCCAAAAAGTTAATTCACATCTCCTTACATCCCATCATATTTTTATTCCATTTTTGTGCTTTGTCTTTGTGTTATGTCACACATCATTTAATACGACATCCTCATAGGAGCACTATCCTGCACTGAAGTCTTTTCCTCTCTCAAAATAAAGTATTGAAATTCCTTTAGCCTCAAAGTCTTCAAAGGTCTGAGTCTTGGCAGTGCTTTTTCTACCACTGAAGCAAAGCCACCTCTGGAAAGACATGTAACAGCTGTTTTAAGTGCAAACCCTGGTAATATGCTTTGGGTTTTTTTCAGAAGTGAAGGAAACACAACATGAATTTGTCACTTTGGAGGGATTGGAATGCAGCATTTGCTACATGAAACATAGCCAAGCAGGCAAACTCGAGTACTTGTACCTAAGAAAAGACAAACCAAGAAGCCAGTTGTATCTTAAGTTAATGTTATGTATGAATAATTTTATCATTCATTAATCTGTCATCAGCCTGGTAGTGCAAAAAACCAGTAATGGTTTACATTAATGTATCGAAGGCACATGTAATATATTCAGTGTGATTCATGCCCTATGGTGCTTTTTTGACAAGTTTCATAGCACTATAGTTAGTATTCATTAGAAATAAAAGCACTTTATAACACTTTGATACAATATTTGAGACAAGAACTGAACAAAGCAACTACTTCAGAGGCAAGAAAGCAATTAGGAAAGACACTTCAAGAAGTGTTACCGAGAGATCTTCAAAGAGCTCAGTTTCATACTATTGACAACACAGCACCTGGTAATGGCAGCACTGTCAGCACAGAAGATGGAAACATTTGCTCGTCTCCATCCCAGCAGGAGCATCACATCCACCTCCCCAGCAAGGAGATGCACCTTCTGCAGCACCTCAGCATCCCTGGAACTCCCTTGTTACACAGAGCCCTGTTCAACATCTGTGATCATATGGGAGCGAAGAAAACAGGATGCAAGAGTCCATAAAAACAACAGCTCAAAACTTAGGGAATTATGCACTTCAGTTACACATCATTTCCTTCTCTGTTTTTGAAAGAATCTTTGTCCTTAATAAATATTGAAACAAGCCCATAAAAATCCTTTAAAATAAGCTGTAGGCTAAATGAATTTCCTCAGAAATCTCCCTTCCCCAATGCATGGGTTCACAAGGGTTTGCCTTGGAAAATTTGTCAGTAAAATTGTGTATGCTTACCTTGGGCTTCTTATGGTCAGCTTAATTAATGGTTGAGCAGTATGGGCTGCTGTGCACATGAGGTAGGATGGCTCCAGAAGAACACCGCATGGTTGAAGTCAGTGGGTGTGTGCGCACACACACAGATTTACAAGCAAATATTTCAGAGTACCCCAGACTCGGTAGAAGTGCTTTGATTTTCAGCAGTGCTTCTCCCTTTAGCTTTCAGTACAGACCTGCGTGCTGAGCGTTTTGGAGGCAATTAGATCCTTGTGATCTGCAAAATGCGTGTATGCCTTTAAGTAAAAATATAAGTATGGGATAAAACTCATCTTCTCATCCCATAACTTTCTGCTCAGGTTCTTGGAAGGGTACCTGTAATGACCTGGATATATGAGGGGAGATGATACCCTAAGGCTGGAAAGGCAAACATAGGTAGCTTTCACTCCACTGCAGCTAGATTTCAGCTACCTTCTCCTCTTAATTCCCCAAAACTCCCTTTTTGGCCAGGTGTTAAGGATCAGAGTCCCCTTTTCTGATCCCTGTGAGTTGTTTGTAAGTGTGGGAGGGGGTCTATCTGGGGAAGGGACAGGTCCACAGAGAATGAGGCTTGTATGTAAGGACATGCAGCTGAACACAAATCCAGCAGCTCAGCACCCCCATGGGTCAGGAGGGCAAAAGGTTCTCTCCTGTCGATGAATGAGGAAACAAAAGGAATATAAAGTAGAAATAAAGAAGTGACTGCAGGGGGAACAAAGCACAAAGTAACTGAAATGTTATTTGAAAGCTTACCTTACAGCGAGAAATTCACAGATGATCTCTTATTTGGTGCCCAAAGGGGAAGCTGGTCTTTAATCAAAGCTTCCAGAGGACAACCTTTAGTATAAAAGGCAGTGAAAAGAGGATCTGGTGGCTGAAATCTAAAATTGGAACATTCACATTGAAAATAAGGCACAGATTTCTAACAGTGAGGGCAGTTATTTAATAGAGAAAATTATCAATTACAACATGACTTTTATTTTACTTGTATCTTAAGAAATGAAAGATACCCCCAAGGATACAACTGGTTGAGACATTTAGTAAGGTCCTGTGCTATACACAGACAGCAGGGTGCTTTTCATCCCTGGGGTAGCCCAGGTGAAGAGAACAGTGGCTTCAGGATCTACAACAGGGACCAACATATGCCTGTAAATCTTCAGACTCCTTGTCAATGGGCAAAAAAACCCCACTGAAACCCAAGGTAATCCCTATTTATAGAAAGGACTAAGCAGCTCTCAACTTTTCTGCATTGAACTGCTGCTGTTTATAAAAGAACTTTTCTTCTCCATTTGCACTGTATCAGGCTCATGTCAGCCAGTCAGGAGAAAAGTGCAGATTAGGACAGGAGATTGAGCTGCTGAGTGCATGAAGAGGCACTGGTAATTCTCCGTTACACTTCATAGGACTGGTGAGAGACCAGCAGTACCTTGTTCACAGCCCTCAGCAGTGTATTTTTAAAGCTAGCACCGGGTGCTGGCTAGCAGCCAGGTACAGTTATACCTTTACTAAAATTAAATAGTAACTGCTGTATTCCTGCACTGCAGTCTAACAAAATCAGGGAGCTTGACTATTACTCCCCCATCCCGACTTGAAAAAGCAGACAGACATTTCCAGCATACTGGAGTAGTCAAAAGGTTCAAGGATCACCAGCCAGGGATCTATGGCAGGTCCACGTCGCCTCCATGAATCATATTTCTTTGCAGTGAACATGTCAGTTATCATGGGTAGAAATTAAGTGACATAGTTACTACTCCCTAGACTACTGTTGAAGAGATACAGGTGGCTTCCTCAAAAGAGGCTCCTTAAACAGACCAAGTGATCTGGTCCGTACTCATGAAATTAACAGGAGGAAGACAACATGTAGCTATCAGATCCCTCCCTAGAACAATACTGGAGAGCTTTTAGAAAGTGTGTTCAGCAGAGAATTCCTGTTTAAAATCCTATCTGTGAGACAGGAAAAGGACATTCTTGAAAAGCTGAAGGATTCCCAAAGTGTTTCATAAAGAAGGACCCTACCTGGTGGCTCACACAGTTCTAACCCCATTGCTACTTACCTGGTGGCTCACACAGTTCTAACCCCATTGCTACTAGTGTAAAAATCAGTGTCTCTGATTTAGTGGGAGTCTTGGGGATGTAGCTCTAGCTTTGACACTATTGGAATATAGTGTCTTCTTGGTGTTTAATGTTGGGCTAGCTGGAAATCATTTTCCTATTAACTATCTGTGTTTTTTACTTTCTCTCCTTACTACCTCACTGTCTTTCACCTTTTCTGCACTAAAAGTGGCTGTTCCTCTGTCTCCAAGCTCCTCCTGCTCTTCTGCAGTAGACCAGCTCCTGTCTAACCATGAACATGCTCTGTAAGTCCTTTCTTTTATTACTGCAGCTCTGTGTGTGTGTCTGTTCTGTATTTATTGTAACAGAATTGAAAGGATCATTTGACGTATAGCTTAAGATTTGTGTAGCAGAGGCAGAAACCTCAGCTGAAGGGAGAGGTTTCACCCCAGAACATTTAGGGTGGGCTTGTCGCTGCAGATAACATGCAGCAGGAACACTGGTTGTCTTTTGGTGATGGTTGATCTCACTCAAAGGGCTGTTCTACAATAGCACAGGGTCTCACCAGTAGGTACCACACAAATGCATAGAACAAGATACAGAGGACAGTCACAAACTGTGATTCATTTCACATTAGGGCTGCATGACACCACATACCAGAACAGAGCTGCTTTCTGCGGCCCTTGGCTTGACCAACCTATGCATAAAGGATCCAGGACTTCTAATAATTCTTAGAGTTTAGATACAACCATAAGAGGTTCTTATAGCAATAGGGAAAACTCCAGTACCTGTCTTAAGTCCATTAAACCTTCTGACAGCTCTGAGGCTTCTTCTCCCAGATGGTGTGCAGGGTTCCAGCTGAGTTCCTCCCACAGTGGGACAAGCATCATGGGAATGCTCCAGGGACCAGGCAGCTCCAGACACATAGCTCCAATTAGCTGAACATTAAAAAGAAGAACGGAATAAGTGTGAAATTGGCTTCCTGCTCAAGATGTTTCTGGAGAGAGTAGGGAAAAAGAGCAGAGCTCATTTTAGGACCAAAAAAATCCTGGTGGTTGCAATGGCAATATTCCTACCTTGAAACTGAGACTGAAAGTCACAAGAACTGATAGTTGATCATCAGAAGACACAAGAAAGCATCTGGCTCTTCAGTGTCAGACACCCACAGCTGCTCCAGCATCTCAGTGTTACCGATCCCTCCACCTGCTCTCCACACCATGCTCTCTGCATCTAGGCAATGAAGCCACAGACCTGGAGAGATTATACCTCC
Source organism: Pezoporus wallicus (assembly GCF_028554395.1). Lineage (NCBI taxonomy): Eukaryota > Metazoa > Chordata > Aves > Psittaciformes > Psittacidae > Pezoporus > Pezoporus wallicus. Next base: position 1,090,764 of record NW_026638191.1, read on the forward strand.
CAGTACCCGCAGAACCTCCAATTACCCCAACGGATCTGTGGCAGGCAGGGAGTTTCTCTCCTTTTTCCCTTCGATGCTTCTGTTTATTCCTCATTAGGACACTCAGACATTGAACAGAGGCAGCAGATTTCAACAGCTGCTTTAAGGCAGCAGAGTTCAAAGAGGAGAACGCAGTTTCTGTTTCTGCCATCTGTAACTCTCCGTAGCCAGGTTCCCTGGGTAGGACGCAGCATATGCGGAGTCAGAGCTGTCATCAGGCTGCAATCTGCTCCCTGTGCTGGTGCTCAACCTGCTTTTGAAGTTTTACACTGCAGAACTCCCAACCAGTGATGGAGAACTGGCACCATCCCTTCAAAGGCTGTTAGAAATAAAGGACATTCCCCAGCAACAAAGGGTTACCAAAATGCCTTTTTGAATGCAGTGAAAGCTGCATAAGTTGATAGTTTAAAGTAGACTAACACGAAGTAGGGACCTCAAGCACAGAGGCAGCATCCCTGGCTGAACAGGAAGGGAACACTGAGCACTTCCTAGAGAAAAGAAAAACTCAGTAACTTCCAGCATCCCCCAGTTGCTGGCCATCACTGAACCTTGGAGGATTAGGAGAAGACTCTGGGATGTTTCAGAGCCAGTTGGACTATCCTTTGGGTATACTTAGAGGTCCAAGAGCACCCATAAAGCTCCTTAAAGGAGAGGGCTTCTCACCCTTTGCAGTGTCCAGGGCATGGAGAGCAGTCTCCCTGTGATGACTGCCAGCATCACTCCACACAATATCATCTCCTGTGAGTTCAGTTCCTGGGCCTCAAAGGCTATGACAGCAGCTCCAGTTTTCAGCAATATTCAGGTCCTTCCCCATCCCCACAGCCAAATACAGCTAGACAGGCAGAGAGGAGACAGAGCACCCTGTATCACTTGGGAGAAAGACAAAGAGAAGCACTTGGAAGAGCCCAGGTACAAACCCCATAACTCCCAACCCACAAAGATTCCCTCAGCTGAAATAATTGTCAGTGAGAGCAGGATTAGCACAGCTATCACTGCCTCTCACAGTATCTTTCATATCCTTCCCTCACCTTTTTGATGAGCTCCAGGACAGCCAAGCACTAACAGAACTCCTTTAATCACCACACCCACTGCAGCACACAGCAGTGCTGCTCTCCCACGTTTACTCTTTTATTTCCTCCTCTCCACGGAGACACTTGGTGCTCATGAGGCTTGTTAGGCTTCCTGCTGCCCTACCCATCTCACTGCTCTGTCTCTGGTAACCCTTTCCTGGCCAGGCTCTGCATACGAGCACCCTGCAGCCACATTTCAACTATGGAAAGATGCTGTTCTACACCATTGAAGGACACCACAAACAAGCACTACCTCAGTTCGAGGAGACTCCATTGCATATGAGCACTCCCAGTGGGGATTATAATTTTGCAATTTACCCCTTTACCTAAGCCAACTGTCACGGACCAGCTGTCTGTCTACAACTCGTTTTTGCATGTCTTTTAATAGGCATGCACAGAGTGCAAATGCAGCCTCAGGCCATCAGACACTTTCACCGTGTCATGTTACCTTCTGGAAGGCTTCATGGGGGGACATAAACTGTGCTGGCACCCAGGGCAACAAGAGTGAGGTGGGGTGAAAGAAGACCTCATTCTGCTGGTCACATTCCTCTGAGATGTTTCTTTGGAAAGGGATGCAGAGGGCAAGTCGTCCTGGTTCTTCTCAGTTGCTGATGTGCTGCTTTATATTGCTGTATGTAAGCAGTCATTGGCTTGGGAGGTGGCACCCACAGCACCTTCCTTTTCCTAAGAAGGGGTATTAGCCACAGAAGTTAAAAAATCATCCTGTACTGCATGTATATGTAAACATACTTGTACAGAATGGAGGAAACCACAGAAAATCCAAGCAGGTATCAGTATGCAAAACCAGTGACAAGTCTGGAGGTGATGGGCAAGAAACAAGCTTTACTCTCTCTGGGATAAAATGACCTGAAGGCTGAACTCCAAATCTGGTTTTGCTCACTGAGCTGCTGTCACCAATGCCAGCCTGTCCAAGCGATGGGATGGAGCTGGAAAGCTGAGACTCACTCAGACTCAGGTTAGGAGGCTTCTGCAGATTTTGCTTGAAGCAGGTTCGTAACTCTTCTGTATTCTTTGCATTTAGGGATCCAAAAAACTTTACTGGGCATTCATAATTAGATGGGGGTTCAACACAGTATTCAAAGTTCTAAATCTCAGACATAGATGTCTAACGTGTCTGTTAGTCCCTTGGTTCTGTATGTCAGGTGTTTGTGAAATGTCCTCATGTGAGTTTTTGTGTCTGCTTTCCTCTCTCTAGCAATTTCTCCACTGCCGTTTCCCATCATATGGTCACATGCTCTTATCCCTACATAAACACTGCTTGACATGTCCATCACTTAGTTGTAATCCATCTTGACTGCAGTTCTCCCAAATACCTCAACTGAAGAGATCAAGAAAATGGTGATCTACATTCTCCAGCTCTGTGTGCTGCTAACTCACTTTATGCTGAAATAATTAACCTCTGCCTGGAGCAATCCAAGATGAGGTGCTGCCAAATCCTGTGACCCAGTAACACTTGAACATAACACCTCTCCACTTGCTCTGCTCATCACAGAGATGAAAATCTCAATTTTCCATAGTGTAGTCAATTGTGTCTGTGCTAAACAGTTACAGAACCTTATCAGTCTGGTCTGGGAGGATTTTACACTTTCCTGGTTGAAGTGAAAAATACCTCCCTCCAGCTCAGGACAACAGTGAGAGTAGCTCAGTTTCAGAAAGGAGCAAAGACAAAAAAGCCAAGTGCTACTGGCACAAGCCAGTTCACACTTGTGTGAATCAGAATCATAGAATAGTTAGGGTTGGAAAGGACCTTAAGATCATCTAGTTCCAACCCCTCTGCCATGGGCAGAGACACCTCATCCTTGATCAGCACAGTCCAGTGCCTCTTACACTGCTCTGCTAGCAGGAATCAGGGATCTGACCCCATGGCTTGGCAGGCTCCTTTACAGGATGGACTCCTGCTATCCTGGTTGTGAAATGTGCAGAGCTGTATTTCACAATTTGATGCTGATAAGGCCAGTCCTTATTTGTCGCAGTCTTTAAAGTCACCACTGCTTTCATTAGGGTCTGCAAAAAAAACCCCATGCAGGCTGCCAAGGCAATCTCTGAACCATGTAATTCATCGGGAAGTCAATTTAGCTGTTCCAAAACATGAAATTGTGATGAAATGATAAGCCCTGGCAGGCTGTAATGATAGAGTTACTTAAGAACAGTACTTTGGTTGGGGCTGCCTCCCCGTTTAATGTGGATTACTCTCTTTCTTTTGTTAAGGAGGTGGGTGACTCTGCCTCAGTGTCACTGGTGAAAGATAATGAGAGATTCCCTTTGTGAGTCAGAGCAGAGCTGGAGCATCGGGGTAGAATGAACCTGCACTACGGTGTTTTGGTACAAGTAATTGCTGCTAAAAAAACCTCACTCTGGGAGGAAGCTATATTTATGGGGTCTCCAAATGGATCTCCACAGGGTTGGTCAAAGGGAGAAGTCTTCCAACAGATTCATTAAGCCGTTGCTGAGCTTCTGTGATTACCTACAGAGCCAGAGAAACACAAAAACACACTCCTATATTCCTGGTCCCTTAAACAGTTATTTACAAAGCTTTCACAGCATGCATTTCCTGAAATACTACAGAAAGCAGATCCATAGCTCCCCGAAATTGTCTTCAAAAAGGAGGATTGACTGTGCCTTTGAACAATGATTTCATAAAACAATGCAGCACCTTGTGTAATGTATTCCTTTCATGGGCCAAGTAAATTCAAAGTATTGCCAAGTCTTGTCTTTAAAATCAAATTAAAACTTAGAAAATACATGCTCAAAACTACGCAGATGTTTTCTCTGAGACTGCATTTTCCTTTAGAACCCTTTCTATTATAATGTGAATAGAAAATAAAGTTGTTTATATTTCTGTAACTCAACTCCCTAATGCTATTTTAGCCCTTACATTAACCTCACTCTAAACCGCTGAATTACTTGTGATACCATCCCTAGTTGTTAAACTGAAGGCAAAATATGTACGTGGTAGGGACGCTCTGTGTAGCTGAGGATTCACAGCTTAGAGCAAGCAGCTACTAAGAGTGTGGCAGTAGTCTTCCGGCCAACCCCATGAGCCACTGTCACCACCACAGGTTATAACAGCTCTGGGCCAATTTAGGATGGGCTAGAGACAGAGCTGGGATGATAAAACTGCTTCTTGTTCTTCTGTTTCTCTTTTTGTCCTTGTTTATGTCCCCCAGTGGATTTCATCACAGTTGTTATTGATGGGATACTCAGTGAGGCTGCAGAAAAGTTATTTGAGATCCTGCTGGGGGTTTTATGAGGCTTAAAAGCACTGAGAGGAAAGCTGTCAGTGCCCGTCACAGGAACACACCTGATTCAAACGCTTCAGACATGAGAAAAAGTATTTTCAACCTGTAACAAACAACTTTTCTCATAATTACCCTTGGAGACTGCAGACCACTGCCAAGGGGAAGGAAAAGCTCGTTTTCCTCTTTATACCTACCTTAACAATGCGTTAGTGTAATAATAATCTCTGATAGGAGTTATGGCTGCAGTCATAGGACAGTGCTCTTGGAAATATGGTTCAGCAACTCCGGTGAGGGGCTGCACAATTTTTCAAAGCATAAATCTTTCCATTTTGAAACTGCTCTCAAAGAGCAACTGGAAATACCCAGCCTAGATCTGACTTCTGGCTGGAAAGGGCAATAATAAGGATCAATGCTTCATTGCAAGCAGCACACTGGAATTAATTGGAAAGTGGATATCTGGCAACTTGCTACGTAGGTGCAGTGTGTGCATCATGCCCTGCGAATGCCACGTGCTTGTTCTCCAGGAGAAATTAATGTCTGATGTTGTGCAGCATTTACGGACTAGTCTGGGAGGGGAGTGCAGTGTTCTCCCACTGCAAAACCTTGACTCTAATCAAAAGTGAAGGAAAGAACAAGTTTATGGGGGAAATCAGGAGAGAGAGGAAGGCTTTCCCTTTTTCTCCTGTTAAAACACAGGGTAAAAGAGGAAACTGGCACCTGTGTATGTGCGTGTACACGTGGTCTTGTGTCACTATATTCCATTTGCACCACTGCAACAGCCTCCTTAGCATTTGCAGGGAATAGCATCCTGGGGACCAGTGCTTCCTTTCCAACTGCCAACTGTAGCAACAGCAGCAGAAGACCATGCAGAAGCATTTCCTTGTCTTTTCCTCCAGACAACCACAATGGGAACTTCAAGGGTGCTTTTCCTTAAGATGGAAGGGATTTCTCAACCAAAATTGAGCCTCCATTCTCGTTTATTTCAACTAACGGCCTGGGAGTTGCACTGTGTTTAGCAGGACACTTGAGCATGTAGAAGAGCAGGGTCCTGCTGCAGAGTCACATCCTGGGGATGAGAGCCACTGCACCATGGTGCAGATGGCAGCGCCATTTTCAGAGCTATAAACAGTATCATTGTCATAGCTCTTTGAATGGTACTGCCATATGTACCGGAAAACCAGCATTTATGCTTGTAAGGGCTTTGGGCCAGCTGGATTTTCTCCCCATTTGGATGAAGCCGATCCCTGAAGTATCAATGAAAGCTGCATGCTGCTTTGGAGTAATTCACCCCCAGTACTTATTTTTGAGTGTCAAAGGATCATCACGTTCTCATCCGCCTCCTAACCTGGAAAACCCAAGTGTCCTGCACGTGGAGAGATTGCTGGTGCTTCCAACCTTCCCTGCTCAGTTCAAGAAGCAGCAGAAAGTTCGTGGAAATTTTGATAGAAAACCAGTCAGGCTGTGCATGTTCTTCTTTAGCAAGTATGGTATTTTTATGGCAGAGCGTATTTGACTGACTGTATATGTCTGGGTGGGCTGGTGAGTGGGGGGAGAGAAAGTGCTCATTTTAATTTCAGGGGTGCGTACCTCACCTTGCTGCCAGTGCAGCCCACATTGTGCTCCCCTTCATTTGTACTGCTGAAGGAATAACAGCCATGTGCAGCAAAGGATGCTACAAGTCACACTGATGAGCAGCACAGAGCCCAGCAGTGCAGCAGTGTCATGGCCATACTACCCCAGGAGCACAGGGGCTACAGCATGCTCCAGCTTCATCCTTGCTGCAAGTGTTTTGCTGTAATGTTCAATTTTTTGCTGACCCTGCTTCTTTTTGGCAAGGAAAAAGAGGAGGCCAGCAGCTCTGGGCTTTGTGGAGGAAACAAACTAGTACAGCCCTGTAAAGATGCACAGGCAGGTGGTAGGGAAGGAAGAGTCCTGTTTGCCATGGAGCCATTGCAGACACTGAGAAGCTTCTCCAGGAGCAGTGGTCCTTGTGTACCAGATTTCCCTGGGCAGTTGATCCCTTTTGAGAGATGCCTCAGACCATAGACCATAGCTGAGGATACAGAGAAGAGCCAGTTCTCAGGGAATACATGTTTACGGAACAAGAGTGTAACTGTAAACTCTCCTGGGCTGTGGCCAAGCCTTTCAGCTGACAAATGCCAGATATCTCTGTTTAACATTAGTCTGATGCCTACTTCAGAAGAGCCTACAGAGATCTGAGAGCCACAGAACTGGGCAACGTGTTTCTGATTCTGTGTGTGTAGTATCAGCAGTAGACTGTGATGACTAATGAGTACAGGCATTTGTGACAAACGTGCAGTTTACTTGGCCACCCGTTTAGAGACATATTCTAAGACCTAATTAATTCTTTCAGTTTCTGGATTAAACTATTGTGCAAAACATCCCATCAAACAGAGAACATTACATGGTATGTTACTGTAATTAAATAAAGAGATAACTGAGCTCAAGAGATGCCCGCACCACTTAATTAAGATTAATTAAGCAACATGATCTACAGCTGGAGAAGATGAAACTGTGCAATTCAAAACTGGGCAGACAAAGCGGCTGTGACACATTGAATTCATGGAGGCACATACTGGGAACATGCTGTTCAGTGGCACTGCCATGGCAGCCTCACCAGACGGGTTTATCGAATGAGGTTGTATTTAGCCCCTGAATACACCCAATTTTTTTGGCCAAACACAGGCATACACCTTAAATTGCTCGGACCTTGGCAGCTGGAGGCTTGGTAGCACAGATAAAGCACTGCCAAAATATACACAAGGCTTCCTTTACAAGCCCTCCCTGGGGCAGCAGCTGGATAAGTGTGTTCTTCATTTCTCTGATCTTTGATAGCTGCACAGTTTGTCTGTGTAACAGAATTATCCTACACCAGCTGTATGAAATAGTTGAGAGAAATTAGCACCTCTTAGCCTATTCAGAATGGAAGGACAATTCCAGCAATCTCTGTCATCAGCTCTTACTTCAGGGGAGAAATCTCTCCTAGAAAAAGCAAACAAGCGGCTTATTTCTTTTGGGCAAATTAAAAAAAAAAAAAAGGAAAAAAGTCAAAACAAGTAAGCCAGAGATTTATTATTTTTTACAGGAAGTGGGGAATCCCTGCCAGGAATCCCCATGTGACCTATTGCAGTTTCACACCTTTTCGGCTTCAGCTGTGATGTTCTCTTGCTATGCATGTACTTAGGGCATGCCCGTGTCCGGGCAGAAATCTGCAGCTATTCTTGGGTCTCTTCATACGTGTTTTTTTTTCCGCAGCTTCTGGTTTGCAAACCTAATGCCCACACAGTAGATCACCTCAATAGGTGGCCTCTCTCCATATTTTGTTTCTCAGCCATGACAGCCTCATTCCTTAAAATTTAGCTGTTATGTTAAGCCATGCATCCTCCTAAATATTCTGAGGTCTCAGTACTGCAATGTCCTGGTGGTGTGTCCTCGTGGCATATTCACAGCCAGTTTGGGAATTCCCACCAGAGTTAAGTGGCCATATATTACCAAGTTTTGTAGCTGAAACCATATTTTTCAGACTGCTGTTAATCACTGTGAGATCTTGCTTAGTGCTTTTCAATCACTCAAAAGATGTAAAGCTCAGCAAGAAAAAACACTCTTTGCACCAATATAATCTGCTGAAATTACTTTCATGTTGGTAACTGAATTGCTTTTTTGAATGGTATATGAGGTGATGAGTCTATCTGGAGCCACTAATCTGTGGTCCTGTTCAAAAGTAGTTTCCAGACTGCTGTAGAAACACAGGGTCAGTACAGTTGGCATCTCTGCTTGCTAAATAAGGCTTATATTTCAGATAACCCATCCTACAGTGTTAGGGAAAACACCGAGAGATCTGGCTGGAAGCTCAGTGTGGAGATCATGATGTGTAAACCCATTTGATAGGTCTGAAATAGGAACAGTCTGGAGCTGAAGTAAGGAGGTAAGCTGCTTGTTACATGAATGACCTTTGACTGAATAAAATTGCTTGTCATTTTAGAGTGTCTGATCCTGAAACTCTTGTATTTTCCTGACATAATTGGTGTGATTGTGCACTGAGAACTGTGAGCTTTGTGATCATCGCTCTTCTTCTAACCCTTCCCATGACCATGCAGGTAATTACTGAGGTGTCCTGGGGGCTGATTGCTTTATGGCTTCCAGAGAAAGTTGAGGTTGGCTGCTTTGACAAGGTGCAGAAGCTGTAACCTTGAGCCAGTGCCTTCAGCATCCCAAGTCCTTTGGATTCTTCTGTCATTACATGTTGGTGAATTGTAAAGAAGAGAGAGCAGTGAGCTCCTGAGGCTCTATCCTTGCTTTATCCATACTTTACTGTGGTATACTCAGCCCAGAGGTTTTAATTAAACTCACTTATCTGCAAGCTTCAGAGTCAACAAGACATGTCATGAAAACAGGTGTACTGAATTCTGTAACAGGCACTCTTCTCTCCTCTTCTCGTGAGCAACTGGAGTAGAAACTCAGAGCTCTCAGGGTCACATCTGGCTTAGAAAGGAACATTTAACCAGGAGCTCAGTGTTGATATTCTCAGTGTGACAGGGGATGTTTGGAAACTTTGAATTTCATTGCAGTGTATGACTGAAATCACACTTCTCAAATGTGCTCATTAGCCAAGGGTGTGACAACGCCCTCACCAGAGAACACTTTTCTCAGATATTAGCTTTAAGATAGCAGAGTTCTGAAAGGAAACCAGTGTCACACTTTAGACACCCAAAGATAAATATTTGACTTTGCTTACAACAAGTGATTGGTAGCACAAGTGAAAGGCTTAGAGGCACAGTGTGTGAAAACCATATGCTTTGGCCAAATCAGAGATCTCTATTCTAGGATAAATCATTTCACTTCTAAAAATAATTGGTAATGTCAGAAGGGCAAGCAAGGGGTTTAGCCTGAGCTAAATAATAAAATTATTTAGGCTGATAAAATAATAAAACCCAAACATCGGCAAATCCAGCACACCTCCTAGTATTTTTCTCCTGTAAGGGCTAATATGCCTTCATATTTTTATAGAAACAAAGATGAGTTTGCAGAAGAGGGCAAAACGTTGTGTTTTATACATGTAGCAAGTATCATGCTAATCATGCATGTGATCTTTTGCTAAATCACTGGGCAAAGCTCATCTTAGATTGCCTCAATGTAACATGAAGTAGGTACAGAACTGTGGTTATTTCCTAAAAGGATGGATCAGTGATTGTTGTAGTTGAGCCAAAGCTTAAGTCAGTTACATTTGAAACTTGCTAGGTGAAATGCAATTTTCTGTCCCATTTGCTACATGTATCATTGCTTTGCTTTCCCTCAAGAAGTGAACAAACATAAATCTGAGCAACGTTTATTTACCAAAGCAGAAGCTAAGGCAGAGATTTATAGACTATGTCATCTTCTCTGAAGCAGAAAATAGAAAGGCCCAAGAGAAGCCAAGGAAGGGCATATCACAACTTTCAGAAGTCTGGACTTACTTGTTTGCTTCTGCACTTTAAATCTGAAGGCAATATATAAAGCAACGGACAGGTAGGGCCTGCAAGCTCTGTGAGCCCTGAAAGATACTCGTATCTGCAGAAGGACTAAAAGAAATCATGAAATAGCAGTAGTGTAGTGCTAACAGCTGATATATGCAAATAAAGTATTTACACATACAGGTACAAACACGAAGAGACACAAAGAGTGGGTGATAATCCACCAATTTACGCCAAGGCTTAGAAAAGCTGCAGTATGTTGGTCTCAATGATGCGTCTGAAGTACTGTACAGCATAGGACTGTGGTGCTCTGGACACCAGGTCCATAGGTTGAAGCACTGGGGCCACCAGCGAGAGATTCATTATGTGAGAGGGGAAAGAAATTGCCCCTGTGGTTAGCCTGGCTCAGGAAAACCAGCTCTGCCTGGAGGAATCGACCTCCAAGGCAGCACATGCAGGTATTCTCAGTTTTAAGCCCTTATCTGAAAGTTCCCAGCTTGTTTTCCTAGATACCTTTGACTGACAGAGCAGCATTTTCTCTTTAAACCCTCGGGCAGCAACAGCCTCTGAGATGCCCTTAGTTACAAAGACACAGCAGAGCTCAGCCAGATAAGCAGATGTCTCAGGGAAAATACTGCATGGACATGGTCATGGTCCCACCCTGTAAAGCAAACCTGACCAATACAACCTTGTTGGCTTAGGCTGAAGGGCCTAAACCAGCACAAACTGAGGAAAAACACAGATGGGGTTTTGCTTACTTTATGTCTGGTTTTGGTTTTACATTTTAAACATTTTTTGTTTAAATAAGGTACCGATATTTCTTGTGCTGGATAGACTATAAAGAAATTCCTAAAGTAAGCTAATAGCAGTTCTCATGCAGATAGAAGTTTCATTTGTGGATTGAAGGGAAGTTTTGCTCCTGAGGCTTGCTGGGACATCATCCTTCTTCCCAGGCACCTGTGCTTGGTTTCTTATGCTGCGGAGACCGCTTGTAGCTGTGCTAAGAAGAGTGGTCTTGCTGCAAGATTTGATGACTTTGGGTTTATCTATCCCATCTGAAGCAAATCAGCCTCTTGATTCTGAACCTATATGATTATTTAAAACATACAATGTTTATTGCCACAGCGCAAATGGCAAGTATGTTTCTGATCTATCTTGACAGCATTCAGATTTATGTACCAGGTACTGTTGTGGTTGTTCTCTGTCATTTGCAGGTTTAACTATGAAATGTAACTTGAATGCCAATAAAAATATACATTCCACAGACCCATTCCAACAATCTCCAGAGCTTCATATATGCTTAAAGGACTCAAACTTGGCTGAGTCAATCTGAAGACTCATTATTCATAAAATCATTATTTTGGGTTTTTTTGCCTGCATTTCACTTTACATCAAGTAGAATAAATAGAATAAATGACTCCTTTCACCTGAAGCTAAATTTCCTCCCCCCCAGAAACTGAAAGCTAAATTGTGTCATCTGGGGAAGGAGTATGACTCTATCAGCCATACATCCTTTATTGTGTGCATTTCTCCCAGCTGATTGCCAGATATTTTGATTGCAGTAGTTACCTTCTCCTATGATCAAAGTCAATACATAGATCAATACAGCTCTGAAGTGTCATGTTCCAATCTACAAGGCATTTGTGTATCAAAGGTTCTCAAAAGGGATTGCCAAGGTCTCTTTTCAGTTTCTGAAAGCCACCAGAGAATAAATATCTGCTTTGATTATGCTCCCTAGTTTCTTGGATTCCCTTCACACTCCCCAAAATTAGAAACTGTTTGCAGCTATGCTCTTTCCACTTCAGATTTTTCCCTCTCCTGACACTTGGAGAAGCATCCTTGGACATGCTGTTTTCGAATGTTCAGACTGAGTTTGGCATTATTCTTTTGGACCTCTTCAAAACAGATGAGGTTCTGCTTATGGTGCTCAGATAAGAAATTTTTTTTAGGTCCTTCTTGCACACAGAAGTTCAGAGGGTCCCTGAGCCTGGAGGGAGCAGTAACTGGCATCACTCATACAAGATCCTTGCTAGCAGATGTCCAGGAACTACTCCTGTTGCGATTGGAAAGGCTGAAGTCACATAACAGGCTATTATCACAGGATGTTTGGGGATATAGCTAACAGAAAATGAGGACTCAGCAACCTCTGAATCATACTGAAATGAAGGAGCTGTCAAAGGCACCTCCTGTCCTCCCCAGCACACTCCTGAAGACGATATAACCTAGCTGTGAATTAGCTCTTGGCAGGGAAGGTGGATGAGCAAATGAAGCATCATCTTTCCTGAGGAACAACAGGGGAATGAAAACACAACCACCAAGGAAGATGTACTTACTGACTTATTTTGGTATTGTTTTTAACCAAGCTAAAAATGAGGATAAACTGTCTATGAAAGTGATATAAGGAATAAATGTTTGCAAGTTGGGCATATATAGAAACACAGAGTATGATGTGGGGCATGTAGGGTCCGCTGCTGTTCTTGCTGCATTGAGGAAAAACATGGTATGCACTTATCAAACCAAGATCGTATGGAGGGGAATATGAAGATTTTACTCAAATCAAGCACCCACTGCCAATGTCACCATCTGTGGAGTGACATTTAATCCTAATAAAATGCTTGCAAAATAACAGTAGCTATAAGCACAGCTCAAAAGTTTGCCAATTGTAATATTTTTCATAATATGACATGTAAAGTTTAACAAATTCATACCTAATAGATTGTAAGATAGAAGCAGTCTCAGTCAGGATTGTGCTAGTTATGCATATCATAGAAAGGCAAATTGAAAAACCTTGGGGAGGGCGGAAAGAGGATTGGCAACTCCCATTCAACACATCAGTGAAACTTGGTGTTTACTACCTGACCTGTCTTTCCCTGGGAGCAGGATGTGTAGTTGAGAAAAAGCAGCAGCTACTGTAGCCAAAGAAACTTTACCTTAAGTTAGAAGTTAAGATAACAACCTAAACCAAAGCACATAGTAGTTGAGATGTTAAAGGCACTAATGAGGATCTTTATTATTAGTTTTGGTCTTAATACGGGGTTCTTTTATTCCATTAACAGAAAACAGGATTTTCATATCTTACCATTATTTGCCTTAACATATTTACAGTTTCGCAACACAAGTTTCACGATACCCAGAAGATACTAGGATACCAAACCATAGATGTTGCATGGGCACATGTGTGAACTGGCCCTACAAAAGGCATGAAAGGATGGTATGTACCCCGGTGACCAGAAAACTTACTGGCAGGCTGTGGAGTAGGAGGGAACATGCGTGAGCCCCAGATGCTGTGAGGGAGTTTGTGATAGTTTGTTATTCAGAAAGGAACTTAAACTAGTGACTGACATTAACAACACGCATATGCTATAAATTGTTATAAAACATGCAATTCTTCATAGAAAGCCTTGTTTTGACACCAGAAAGTTCTGTTATTGCACACACAAAGTAGGCACATGAAATGATGAAGAATTTTTTGCCAAAAGACTTCAATAAACTGCAATTGTCATTTTTCACTGGATATGTCACCGCAGAAAAGCCACCCATTCCCCAGACACCTACACTTCTGACACTGTGGCACATTTGAAGCCTGACAAGCAAAAGACAGTGTTGGGTCTGATGGCTGCTGGTCTGCGATACATTTGGGAATTGTGATATCTCCAGGGCACAAGGAAACCAATCCAGGTGTTTTTGCCACTATTTCATTCCACAGGTTTGACGGATGGCTTGTGGCTTTTTCCTAGCAGATGAAAGATCTAATTGTGCCAATTGCAAGTACTCAATTTATTAAAAGCCATTCATTATCTTTCATTTGAATATTCCTAATTGATCTTGCTTGTACTTTGGTAATTGAAACACCTTACTTAAAAACCAGAAGCCTATTATGAGCTGTCCCATCTGCAGGTAGTTATAAACCACTCTTGACATGCTGCTGTGTATTTCTAACATAAGTGAGCACTTCCAGGTACTCTCCTAATTATCAGATTGGGCCTCTTATGAATGTTGCATTAATTATGGTGTAAAAATGAACTGTAGGCCAAAATCTGCAGGTAATTAGAGCATATAATGTAGTGCCAAAGTTAACGTTAACGAGAAAGAAATGGAAATACAGAGTTAATGTGAAAAAAAAGGGAAAGTGTCTGTCTTCTGCAGCATGGCATTGAATGGCCTCACTCATTTGCTTACTTGTTTACCCTGGTGTTTATAACTAGCAAATGGATTTAACTCACTGGAAACAAATAGCTCCTTTGTCAATTTTAAGGTTAGCTTATTTTCTGTTCTTAATTGTCCAAGTTTTTGTTTCTCTTGTGAAAACATTAACTCTTACAACATTAACAAGTTGAAAATCTGTCATGGAAGAAGTCTACATCTCTGGACTGACTCCATCATCTTGGTTGCATTAGCACATGAAGTAGTCTCTTGGCGAAACCACTGTAGAAACACCCTTTGGATGGCCAAAATTAGGCTGGATAAAGTCATGGCAAGTCATACAGCCCCATCAGCATAGAGGTGGCATGGGGTAGCTGATAATCTCTGTCGTAGCTCTGATGCACCCACTGGACTTGTTAGAATGAGAAAAAAGGTACCTTTTAGCCCAGGTTCCTGGGGACCCTCCTGGTGATGCCTTCTTCAATCCTGGTTCACTCTGACATGAGATCCAAGGCTGCTTCTCCAGACTTTGCTCCAGCAGCTGTAAACAAAAAGCAAAGCAGGCTTATTTTTAAATTATGGCACCATATGCTGCTATTTTGCAGTAGTCAAGTTCAGTGCTCAAGGTGAGGGGCATCTTCAAGCCCTCCAGCAGGGTCAGGAGGGGCACTAGCTAACATCAGCTTTCTGTTTAAAGATCCACAGTGCTGCTCAGCACCAGGAGCTGGCAGGGGCAGAGCTGGGGGTGGCAGGGCCCCAGCAGGTCTCCATGAACAGGGTGGAGCGGAGCTGGGAGTCGTTATCCCTCACACATCCCAAGTTGGGTGTTTTTCTGCATAGGGGAGCTTGTGATTCTCATCCTTGCACCCAGCCAGAGGTGAGATACAAACTGCTAATCTTTCTAGTGAGAGGAGAGCGTGATGCATTTGGGATGTGCTGGAGGAACGTGGCAGCTATTGTTCTGACACGATTACAACTGCTAATGGTATAATGAGGCTGATTATTTTTAATGTGAGTTTTGCTGTTTAAAAACTGCCACGTTTGACAGCTCTGGAAGGCACAAGCACCTGCTTGAGCATGAAAGGGAAAATGCAACCGGGCCATGGGAGCAAAGGGCAGCAGCAATGAGAGTTTTATCAGCTTTCCAGGAAACAGAAACCTCATTCTCAGTTAAGTGTTGCTGCTTTGGGTCAGGCTGATAGAAAAAAACCTCTCTGGCCACAGTGATGGTGTGTTTTAGGTACGTGGTTATTTGGTTCACTTAAGGTTCAGCTGAGCCCTGTTGGTTCATGTCTGAAAAGCCACCAGGCCACCCGCATCCCAGTGATTCTGGCTCACAGAGGAGACCTGGTGACCTTCACCCAAAGTATTAAATTTTCCAATGGTAGCACTGCTTAATACTGACAAATTTAGCCTGTCCAGCTGCTTGCTACTG
This sequence comes from Pezoporus wallicus, assembly GCF_028554395.1. Taxonomy (NCBI): domain Eukaryota; kingdom Metazoa; phylum Chordata; class Aves; order Psittaciformes; family Psittacidae; genus Pezoporus; species Pezoporus wallicus. The sequence continues at coordinate 1,106,182 of NW_026638191.1, forward strand.
AAGGTTTGGTTTCATAAGACAAGAGCTAGGAACTGGGTAGGCAGGAAAATAAACAAGCTATACACAATATGCTCACTGAATCACATCCTGTATTTCTCACCTCTTTCAGGCCCCACTCAGAGATTGTTTGCTGTTCTTACTTAAAAGTTACTAATAATCATCTCAGGCATGTCATAGTAACATCCATGTTACAGTTAATAACTGGACAACAGTGACAAACATCAAATGAATGTTCAGAGCAATCTCCACCAGATGCAATGTAAAATAAACTAGGTCAGTGTAGGTCTGGTCAAACAGGCGCAGTGCCTAGCCAGGCTAGTTCATTCCACTTGTCTGTAATCATGTCAGGTAAAAGTGAGATGCTGAAGTCTAAAAGAGGACACCAGTGTTACCTGGTCAGCAGAAGAGAGGGCAGCTGCGGTGGGCGCTGCTCTGTGCAAAGGGAGCATCCTGTCCCGACACCAGCCCAGCATCACAAGCACAGCACTGCAGAGCTGCAGCGAGACCATTACAGCACAGGAGGCTTCAGTCTTTTGAGTAAGAAGTGCTAAAAGAACTAGAGGAAAAGTGGAATCTAATTATTGTGACAGCAATGAGAAACAGGAGGTCCAAAGCAAGCTCAGCCATCTCCCTGTTTTTACTTCTCCAGCCTGAGAGCTGGAGTTACAGTCAGTGACCCAAAGGCAGAATACTCCCAGCCTCTGAGGGTGCGAAGGATTTAGTAGAGGAAAGAAGTTCTTCAATAAATAAACCACCTTTCCTACAGATGTAGATTGCTCTGTCCTGGAAAGCATTTCTGACATTTTAAAATTGGAACAAACTATTTTTATGTGATTAATTGCTGCTGCTGGTGCACCATAGCCCTGAACCAAGCTATGATTTAGTTGTACCAGACACATTCATGTTTGAAATGACACAGTGCTTGATCCAAAGAGGCTAAAAATCTAAAGACAAAGCATACAGAGTATTATTACCTCTATTTTATCCACAATGAAAGAAACACCATGGATTGCCCACAATCAAATAGGAAAAGCACCTCTGAAGTCTTGAGCTGACCTGAGTGCCCAGTAATCTTCCATTAACAGTTTCTTAAAATAGCTCACTGAAGAACTTAGCTGATCTCTGTTCTTATTAGCACACACTTAGCATTTGTCTATTTGCTTAGCATTAAAGTAATGTACTCATATTCCTGTTTTTAACTTTTTATGTCTATCAAGAATGTAATTATCATCTCAAGAGGTTGTTATTCAATACAATGAGCCATTATAACATTATGAAAAAGGTTTTAGCCAGTACCCAGAGATAATGACATGTAAAAATATGTTCCTTCAGCCCTATTTTTTATTGAATTTGACTCTGTTTCTTTGCGGATCTATGTGAAATGCCTTGGCTGACTGAGGCCAGGCTCCTAATTAGTTATCTTCATTAATCAGTCTCTGTCCAATCTATTTCCTGTGCCAAGTGAAGGGTTGTGTTTAGCACTCTACCAGAGGGACCAATATGATTTTCCTCCATTCACTGAACAGGGGTCTTCTGAGCAAAGGACCAGTGTGCTGGGACTTAGCTGTTGAAGTTAAAGTAGCTTTAATGGGTTTCTATGATTTTTCTTAAACCAAACTCATTAATAGAGCCTGGCAATAAAAAGAATAATAATGAATACTTGCAGTTTGAGGGAAACAAACCAATTGGGTCAAATTCAGCAAATGTTTTCAGCAGGAGAAAATGAAAAGGAAACAAGATGCTGAAGTGTTTTGACATTTTATTTCAAAACCATATTTCAGTTTATTATTTGCCTGGACTTTTCAAAGGAGCTAAACATCCTCCTTAAAGAAGATACGCTTCTAGTGTAAACACACAGAAATAAATGAACTAGAGAGGATTCTGGTCTTGTTTTGCCAGGAAAATAAAAACAAAAAACATTTCTATTGTACATCAACATAAAACAGCAGTGCCTGTGTGTGGGTGCAGTCACATATCCACCAGGCATTACCTGCACACTTCTGCTTTTGGATGACATCCCTCACGTAGCTACAGTGACTTGCCTGATACTATACAGGAATACATGGCCCGTGTTTGACTGAGGTGGCCTGGGAACCTGTCCTGGATCTTGCAGGTCATTAGAGCAAGTAGCAGCCAGAGGTGGCTTGTAAAAGTGAGAGAAAAGTCAAGTTTCAGCTAAGGAAAACATCCTTCACGAACAATGCAACAATGGAAGAATAAAGGAGAGAAGTAAACGTATCAATAGATGCTTTCTTTGTTTCCTGTGACTTGTCAGAATCAAAGAAAGTAGTTTTTTTTCCCCAGCAGCGTGTTTCTCTCACTCAAGGGCTTTGCTTACTTGCAGCACTCTTTGCTAATTTTAAAATGAGGAGGCATGTAGAAGTCTTATAAAATGTACTGAAGGCTGGATTATGTGGGCTGGAGACAGCTGGTTTTAAAACCTCTAGCTGAAATTTAGTAAAGAATGATGAGAGCTTAGTTCCCGCTCCCAAGGTCTGAGCAGCAATATTTGATTTAAAGATAATTAAGATATTCAGCATAACTGCTCAAGAGTGGAAAAAAAATAAACACTTGTCATGAGATAGAGACAAATTTGTATTTACATTTGGCTACAAAGGACTTTAAATTCTACATTCCTGTCAGATCTGTATAAATAATTTAGCAATCCAAATGTTTTTCTCAGATCCGAATTTTCACCATTTAGCTGCAATGGGAAAACTGAACTTTTGATGATATTTCTGTGGATTTTACCCATGTGTTTCCCAAAGGGCTGCATCATCTCAGAGGAGGAATGGTCCACTGGTATTTGCTTCTGTTTGTCTAAAAGATTAACTAATAAGTTAAGACTAGGACAGACTTCAAATTTGGCTATAGCATTTTAAGAACTTAAGAATATTTTCTCTTTGGTGCTGATGGTGCTTGAGAAATCAAGACCAGTGACTAGGTGGGTTTTACACATAGATAAATTACGAACCTTCCCCAAGACTGGAACAGAAGACACTGAAGGCAAAGGACTGCCCCTGTTGTAAGGCTCATTGCAGAGGATGGATGTCACTTTCTTTGCCACGTTACTTGCTTTCCTGGGCCTGGCTGCAAGGGGACAGACAGATACTGACCATGTCTGGTCGTCTGTTTCTCCACCAGAGCTCCAGTAGGCAATTTAGCAAATCATCTACCCCAGCCACTTTACCCAGATAATCATACCATATCTGCAGGCTGTCAGCTTGCAACGAAGAGAAATCAGCAGAGGAGGAGGGGATGGAGACATCCGTCTGCAGTGCAGCCTAACAGCCCCCAGCCAGGAGCAGCAGCCAGCCATACTGACGGCAGCACCATCTGCACGCCTGGCTTTATCTGGTTTGAAATCCAGCTTCCTCCACCCTGCTTGATTGGGAACACACAAGAGACAAACATTAAGTGTATCATCTCTACAAAGTTAGACGGAAATATATCTGATATTTGGGGGAGGACTCTTCGAGCAGTTTTCACTGTGCTTTCTGAGTTCATGCACTCTTTTTATATTCATTGGTTTCTCACACATTTAGATGAGAGATTCTCTTTGAATTGACTTCTGTTGGACAAAGCAGATCACAGGGAGTCATGTGGAGGTGCAGTGAAAGACCTATCTTTATTAAACTCACCTTTGATAAAACGCTGGTCTCCTCTGGCTTGCAGGTCAACCAGATGCAGCACAAAGATGATACACAAAAGCTTAAACCTTATTGCTAGGAAATCCTGCAAGTATCTTGCTCATCTCAGAAACAGGAAGAAATGAGAAACCCACAAAGAAAAATCAGGAGCTATTCATCCTGGAAGTATTAGATCTATTGCTAGCTTTGTAACATTGAATATGAAACTCATTTACATTGTTCTGCAATGTTGATATGTATCAATAAAACAGAGCAAGCTTGTAATTTCTGCTTCCATTTTGCCACAGTAATCATGTTGTGTAGGTAGGGGGTATTCTTATCCTGCTATAATGATTTTCTACTGATGGCCAAATGTGGAAGTTCACTTTAGTGGCTGGAAGCATGAGTCATTCAGCTCAGAGACTGCATTTATGAGAAAGCTTTTAATTTTATGGAGTCTATGAACCTGGTAATGGTGAGAGGGACAATTCTGTACTGGCCTTTTGAAAATTAAAATCAAATGTTTCATCAAAATACATTTAATTTGGATTGTGTGTTTGGATTTTTTCAGCAGGAAATGAGAACAAAACAACATCTTTTGCTCTCATTGCATTTTGGCATTTTGTGTATTTAAGATTTAAATTTTCCTCTTTCAAATTGAAAAATGTCACAGATTATAATATCAAATTCCAGGGTTTCTTGGATTTTATGTTGACACCCCTCTCAGTTTTGACTGTTTCCAAAGATTTCCCAGTTTTCAAAAATGTCAAAAACATCTTTTCAGGGAGACAACAGCATCGTCATCTTTATCCTTAGCTCCTGTGACCCTGAAAGGCACTCCAATGGCACAGGCTCTTTCCTGCTGTTCTAGAAAACATGTCCAAGTTTATTCCTGGCCCACTGTGATTCAAGGTGCTCTGTGTGAGCTTTCTTGGGCACATCGATCATAGATACAGTTAAATAATGATACCAACCAGAAACCATACTGCATTTAATGATATCTCTATCGTCTACAGGGAATCATTTACTATGGCTTAGTGATTGCCATAAAATACAGAATTAAAAGACTGTTTTCTACCTGCTCCTGGAACAGGAATAAAGTAAGCAGATGCATCACTGTCTGGAATAACTAACAAACAGTCATCTTAAGCTGTTCTCTCGTTCCCTTTCTTTTATAGTGCATTTATGAATTATGTTGTTTGCATTTATAATTATGGAACTGAACAGACGGTGGAAGGCTTATTTCAGAATGATGTGTTCATTAAAATAACCTACTCTGCTCTGCCAAATGATTGTTAACCATAAACCCAATTGGACATTGAAGAGAGTTATTTATTCTTTTTCTGTAAGTCCATCAGAAAAAAATGGGGCTTTGTGAAATGGACGCGATAGTAAGTGTGAAGCTACAATAGTGTTGCATACATCCCAGATAGGAAACCGCAGAGGAGTTTGGCAGCTGTGACTTAAAGGAAGAGAAAGATAAATTGTGGACCAACACAATTTTCAAATCTAAGAAAAGCTTAAATTCTTTATTCAATTTGGAAGCTCAATTCCACTTAAAACATGGCTCCAGACAGCTTCTACCTATGTGCAAACTCTTCCTATGGTCTATCGTCATTACGCAGTTGAGTACAATAATGGTAGATTCCATTATTAAAATGGCACTCTCTGCTCAACAAAGTGTACATCTTCACAGTTTATCACTTACAAGTACCACTTACTCTTACATAGTAACATCTTGTCTTTCTCTAGTCCCAACAATTCTACTGGGTGCTTCTGCAAATAACAAGATGTTATTTGCTTCGTAGTGTAACTGGGAGTATTCATCACCTATTTGCCTTCCTTCTTGGAAATCCTATTATACTGGCTTCACTTTTCAAGCTTCAAGTGTGTGATAGATCTGGAAACAATTCTTTTCATTTCAACTCCTTTGCAATATTTTATATCTGAGACCTCCTGCCCCACTATTTTTACATCAAGACTTAAGGATCTGATCTGAGCACAGGTGAAAGCAGAGGCACAGTGTCAAGATTTCTTTGTTCAGATTGAAGGAATCTCTGCTTCTCCAGTTCTGGACATTATCCAGGCTCTGATTCCTGGCCCTCAAATCTCCTTATGAATATGTTCTACCCAGGCTACCCCAAGATGCCACTTGTGGCAGATCATCATTCAGTGGGCAGTCTGAGGGCTGTGCCACTGGTGAGCTGCTCAGAAAAAAGGCTACAGCACTCCTATGCCTTAAAGCTTTGCTCTTCTGCACCAAAGCAACTGGCATCTCTTGTACCCCACAGCTGTGGCACAGCCATGGAGTCACCAGAATTTTGCAGGCAGAACTCAGGGGAAGCAGTGGAGAATGAGATGCAAAGGTGCAGGACTCCTGTCTGCCTCCCTGAGCCTGCTGGGACCAGAACCAAAGGAGGGAGGAATGGGAGAACAGTGGAAAAAAAATATTGGGTTCATTAAGAATAACCAGAAATATTTGTGTTTTCTGGGTTGCCTCTGCAACCATTGTCACTACCTTCGAAGGTGCAAACTGGCTGTACAAAAGCTGTTACTAAGAAGTTTTCTGGGGTCCTGGGGTAGTTTCTAGTTGGATATGAAGGAAGAAACATGTTCTGAAATGTTTCACTTGGAGTGCTGGCAATCAACAACTGGAGCAAGGAGAAAACGAAAGAGGCAGCACTCAGATGAGTGCTCACTCATGCAAAATTGCCAGTAATGCAGTGGTTAGATCAGTCACCTTGAGAAAAGGCAGAAAAAGGCCTTGAACATGAATTGGGGGCTGCTCTGTTTTGAGGTTTTTTATCTTTCTGTCTCATGAGAAGTTGCAGACTTGCTTCACATCAGAAACGGGAAAATATTTGAAACTGTGGCAATTTTGGGGGAGCGAGAAAAGCATTTCTTGTACCTCTGATTTTAGCTTGAAACTCATTATTTTTGATCTAGCAAGTAAGTCTCTATAAGTGCATGTTTCTCCGATGCTCTGACCTCCATTAAACGTCCACTACAACCCATTAAATCTCCTAATTGTAAACTAAATGAGCCTGTAGGTTTTTTCAGGGATGCATTGTCTCCAAAATGAGCTTGCCAGAGCTCAGCACAACAGATTTCTCCTCAGTTTGGACTGCAGCGCGCCACTGTCAGGGAAACATGAATGGATTTTGACTTTTTTAGAGTTTCACTTTTGTTTAACGCTGGGTTTGATTTGAAATCTTTCATTTGGAATGAAAGCAGTTGGCAAAAAGAAAGTTAAACTAAAAATATTAATTTTCACGAAAACAGCAACAAATTGCAGTGCCTTTACAGAAAAATTCTGCTTGGCATTTTTACAGAATTATTGGGGTTTGATTGTTTTTTAAAGACAAATTCATAGAAACTGGCACAAACTCGGGCAAATTTCCAGTACCACAAAACCTCCACATTTATTTCTTTACTTATTATTTCAAATTTTCAATAATGCCACAGTTAAAACTTGCTCCTTGCCTGACTCTGCCTGAATTCCCTGCACCAATCCAGCAGGGAGTCATTAATGAACCACCAGCTGCAAACCCCAAATCCCAGGACAGGAATGTCTGAGGGCTGCAGTTTCATTTCAGTTTGGGGCAATTTTCCTGAATTATGTGAGTGTGGGGCTAGTAGGAGACTCTCACAGGTAGAGCATCTATAAGGTCACTGGTATGGCCAGTGGTGGAGGATATTACAGACTTCAAATGATTTAGTGTGAGCAGCTAAGAACAGTACTTACTTGAAATAATTTTATACAAGATTTTTCTCCTCTATTCTTTATTTAGAAACTCTGTCATTAACTATCCCGCATTTATAATATAAAGATTATCAAAAAGATTTGCCAGTACAATGAAACTTGGTGCTTATCAGCTTTGTGTATGATTTATGTCTAATCCCCAGACTTTGCAGCCATTTGTGTACCCAGCTGAGACCCAGGCTATCCTGGCAGTATCAGTAACACATACATACCCATCCACCTACTTCTGCAGCAACACTGACCTCTTGATGTCTGAACATGTGTGCAAACTCTCTTTTCTCCCTGGTGACAATGTGTCATTCATTTTCCTGGCAGAGGGGCAGTGGATTTAGGTGGCTAAAGTCCCAGGGAACAGCAAGTTAACAGCTCCCTGTATCCACACCAAAAGACAAACCCTTCCCAGCCCAGCCCAGGGACAGATGCAGAGCCTCACCTCAGTCTCCAGTGAATGTCAGGACAACAGGAACCACCTTCTGCCAGTTCAGAAATGGAAGTAATTAATAATATAAGCAGGTGTGTTACTGAACTGAGAGCAGACAGCTGAGCATCCCCAGTGGCCTGGGATGGCTGCAGCTTCCTACAGCAATTCACCTCCATTCCACCTGAAGTCTTTGCTGTGCTTCCACAGTCGTAGGCATTCATTTTGTTCATTTTTCCTCTGCTATTACTATGGCCCTTTAGGTAAAATAGTTTCTCCTGCCAGGGTTAAAGGGACAGAGGCTGCTGGGGGAATGCTAAGCCAAGCGTTTGTTCAGAGGCTTTGGGAAGTGCAGGGATTCAGGTGTAGCTGGGAAAGGCTGCCTTTGCTCTCAGTTTATTAATGAGCAGTACCTTTTAATGCGATCCAAACCCTCACAGTTTCTGTACCTGCGAGGGGCACCTTGCCCTTTGCAGCAGCCACCAGGACTGACTGCCCACAGGCTGATGACCTTGGGTTTGCAGGGAGTTTAGGAAGGATGGACATGAGTGGTCAGAGCAAGGACTACCATTAAAAACCAGGGGTGTAATCCACAGGTAAACCAGCTGCAGAAGTGCAGGCTGGGCTTCCCCAGCACTTCTGGTGCAGAGGAGCTGTGGGTATGTGTAACCAGCGTAGGCAGCTTTACACAGATACTGCAAGCATGAAGGGCTGGTAGGAAGCATTTTTGGGAAAGACCAGATACCTTCCAATTCCCATCCATTCACTGCTGTCCAAAGAGTCCCAGGCACCATCTCCAGACAGAGGCTCCCTTCTGGAAACTGGACCACTGGCTGCAGGCTGTGGGACAGGGGTGGCACACACTCCATCAGGGTATTGCTTCCCCTCCTCCTGGTCATGCTCTGCCAAGGAAATGGATGCAGTTAGGTTTTGTGCTCAGAGCCAGGAGCCCCAAATTGCACTGCCTTCCAGTAGACAAGCATGATCCTGGGGGACAAAGCTGGATGCCAGGGATTTGCCCATCAGGAGAGGGCTAAGTAGGGATGTCAGGCTCTGTGAAAACCAGTGACTAATTTTCATTAGGAAGCCAAAGACCAGCAATTTTTTTGGCTTTGCTTCCTCAACAAGCTGTGCAAGTCGGTGTGTGGGACAGCTCTGCAGGGAGCAAAAGTGGAGAGATCACAAACAGCTGCTGCATCCCCTTGATGTTTTCTCCTCTGCTCTCTCCAAGTTCCCAGGATAATGCTGGAGTTCCTTGTTCTGGTCGTGGGTCTACAGAGGGTAAACCCACACAGCTCCCCTCTGCTGTGCTGAGAGCTAATTCAACCAGTTAATTAAAGAGTCCATTGGACTGTCAGAAGCAGCAGGAGATGCAGAAGCAATTATCTCCAAATTGGTCATCATCACAATTAAAGTACCATTTGGCAAGTATGTGAATAGCCTGCAGCAGGGTCCCTTTATAGGTAGTAATGCCTTTTCATTATTGGGCTTTATTGCTGGGTGGTGGTGGTTACAATCTGGGTAAAGCTGTCAAGTGAAATGACAGAAACGCTCACCCCCAGTTCTGGGAGGAGTTGGTTACCGGGGGCAGAAGCAGCCTGGGATGCTATCTGTAATTCAGTTTGGTAGCTTAACATGCCGGTGTATACAAATCCCATCGAAGGAACTCATTAGGCGGGAAAGCAGAGCAACTAATTTGCTGCCCATAATTTATTTAATGCATTTAAACCTTTTTCATTTTTTTCCTGCTCACATATTGTGGCTTCCTCAGCTGTTTTCAATACTCAAACCTACTTGATAAATTCATCTTGAAACATTCAGCCCACACATGCAAGGTCCGAGTGTTGTGTTCTTCTTCTGGTCAGTAAGATAAATCTCAGGGTGCTTGGCTTCTCTGCTGGGTGGGATTTGAGGCATTTTAGCTGTGTGTTCCTCTAGGTGAGGCAAAAATGAGTGCAGCTTTGCTTTCTCTTTGAAGCTTGCTTCCCTTAGATACTGATGCCTGAAAAATTAATTGTGTTTTCAGAGAGTAGATCAGTTAGGATGTGATGGTGTGAAAAAAAAAAGCAGGCCTGTTATAATCCTGTCTTTTATCCAACACTAAATTGGTGCCCTGTAGCTGGTGGGTAGCTTTGAAGGGGAAAACTACAGTATGTGAAAACAATGCTGGCAGCACAAACCCCTGCCAGCAGAGGATTCCTGTAACAGTTTCTTGGAGGTGCTGGTAAGATTTTTAGGAATGATGTGCCAGCGCCAGAGCAAGACATCACCCCTGCAGTGTAGCCGTCGCACCCTGCATATGAATGCTCTTTCCTCCTCTCCTATCGTCCTCTTTCCCCACAGGGTAAACAGCTGGAATTGTTGAGCTAACTGCCAGAGGCTTCAGACTGACACTTTGTGCCACATGAGACCCTGGGACACCTTAATGACTTCTTTTTAGCTTAATGCATCTTTGTACCAAATGGCATCTCCTGCTAAATTGCTGATCTTGCACAACTGTTTTCTGACTACTGCAGAAGAGGAAGAAGAAGAAAGGTTTGGCTCTATGGATATCCTGTACGAAGTCAGCTTTCAGTGCCTGTCTGTTGTGCTTCTGAGCAAGTCCTGAGTTGCTCTGAACTATGTCTGCCTTGTTCACAGGGCAGGGGGTATCCTGGCTCTCATCCTTTGTAACACTGTTTGTAGCAGACCATGCTAGAGGTCTCTCTGCTGGATGGCCTCACACAATGTGCCATGTCTGACTTGCTATATAGAATTAAAATTTCATTATGACTTGTATGCTTCATGGTCATCTGATAGGAGTGTCTGTTCAGTGTTAGATGCAAAATGTCTTTTCTTGTTTCTTACATCAAGTCTGTATCTTGTCGGTAGAATTAGCACATTTATTGAAAGTTATGATCATTATTTGAAGTGATGGAGTACTAAAAGGGGGATGTTCCGTGGATATATCTGCACATACAGACATCTGCATTAAGGCAGCCTAGCTTGACCATCCAGCATCCAGCAGTACATTAGAGGGTAGATTCCTCCAGGTATATTCACCAGGGAAACCCAGACAGGCAGTACAGTTTATACCCTGGCTTTCATTTTGAGTCCATTGCTGATCTACTGGAATTAATGGATAAGTCATTTGTAGGATCTTCAGATCATCTACTTCAGACATTTCAGTGGCTTGTAAGCAGCTTAATTAGGAGCCTAAGTCCCAAGAATAGTCAATGGAGAAAGAGATGCATCCAGATAATTAATACCAAATAAACTGATGTCGTAGGATCAGTTTTTGCATATGTAGACAATGAGGAGTTCCTGACCTTTTCTCTAATGATTATTCAATCAGATCCTGAGGCTGACAATGCTTCTGCTAACAGCAGAACAGGTATATTCTTCTATTTATTTTCTTAGGTTTTTTTTTTTTTTTTTTAATGTTGATTGGGATGCAGATATTTCAGGTATGTCTTAGACATTTGTTACTAAGAGAAACCATACGTCTACATCTCTAAACACTCAGGAGAGGAAAGTCCTAACATACACCTGATTCCCCCAATAGGCGTTTGGACTAGGGAAAGGTATATGCATCACATGATACCTCCCAAGGACATAAGACCTGAAGAGCACTGGTAAGTGCTGTATTTAGTAAGACAATACTAGAGACTACTTACTCTTGTAAGTGGAAATGCTCTGAAATGTTGGTCTTCATCTCAAGTATTCACTTTCCAAGTTAGTCTCAAATGATCCTTGACATGCTTGTACTGAAGACATTAACTGAAGTTCCTGTAGCTTAGTTCGCCTGCAGAGGATCAGTGTTTCTTAGTTCTTCGGTCTGGTTCCCTCTCATTACCAGATGCACCTTAGATACATGAAAACCAACAGGTTCTTGGTTTTCAGCTATTGCCTTGACTGCATCAAACTGAAGATTTAGTCCTGTCATGGAACAAAGTAGGGATTCACATTTGCTTGATGTGGGATGTGGATATCTGTAAGATGTACTGTCTCTTAAGATGTACTTCAGGGTTTTTAAGAATTCATTTTACGTAAGCTTATCCTTTTAACTAGCATAAACAAATTGTTCTTTATGTTTTTCCACTTTCAGGTACACTGTTTTACATAATGGGCATCATCAGGAACATGAGAAGCTTCCCATCCACAATGACCCTGAATCCCAAGAGTCCTGTTTCTAGTCACAGTCCTAGACGAGGAATAGCTCAGCTGAAGGGACAGATTCCTTTAGGATAACCAAAGGATTCATGGACAGCAGGACTTCATGAAAACTTATTCACCTGCATTGTCATGGTGCCTCCACCCCTGACTTCACATGAATATCCAGCTGCATGTAGGTAGATTGATGGGGGCATGGGAAGGTACATGAACAGAATGGCTGAGGAGGCTTTCCTGTATCTGCACGGACAGCTGGCTATATGACTGTCTCAGAGCCTTACTCCAGGAGTGAGCTGATATCTGTCAATGTAAGGAAACAACACAGATACAAACCACCCAGTGCATGGACATGGGCTTCCGTTATTCCTTTCCAGCTGCCATCTGTGCACAAGCCATTTCTGTTCTGTGATATGACCTAAAAGATTGCAAGTTCTGGGTAAAGCCCTAACACAATGTGAGACCAAATACCCGCTTTATCTGTGCAAGACACTGCCCAGCGGTGACTGGATACTGTCAGGAGAGAAACATCACTGTTTTCTTTAGCAAAATAAGAGGAAGTGTTTGCCCTTTGATTACAGTTACTGGTAAAAGGTCAGCACGAGCTGCTGATTCACCCTACCCTTCAGAGCTTTCTTTGTAAATGCTTTACTGTGCTTCCTGGCCAAATTCTTTGATAGAAGACTCATTGAGCATAAATAGTGCCTGACAAGCTGCAGTGGGACCTACAGGACATTTCACTGCTAACAGAAGTCTCTACAAGCACTGTTTCAATCCAGCCCAGCTGCTAAAAGACAGCAGCCATCCTCTACCATTCAGAGGCCAGTGAAAGTGATGTGGCCCTCAAAGCCAGAGATATCCTCATCTGAGCAGACTTTTGGCATTCTTACTGAGAAGAAAGGTTGGCCAAGAGACAGAGTCAGTCTGTAATAGATCACCAAGTGCCATCTTGAAAGTTACACCATCTAAAAAGCTGCATTAAGAAGATAGACTATTTGTGTTTTCCATCTTTATTTTTCTATTTGTTTCTGTTCTCTTCCAGTTGAAGTGAGAAGTTTCAAGACTTTCAAATATCCTCATATGCACACCTCTGTTTGCAAAGATCTCAGTCTTTAGCTGCTTCCTGCATGTAGATGTTGCTATGTTCCTTGTGAGCTGCTTCCACCTTTGCATGGAAAGGGTAGGCAATACTGTAGACTTCACAACTTTGGGAAGATGATATTCATGCAGTGGGAAGTATGCAGGATGAAGACTACGAGCCTCTACCCTTTTTAGATGAAGATCTAACCCAGAGATGTCACCCTGGGCCTAGAAAATAAAATCGTACTTTGTTATATTGTGTAATCATGTACAGATATTTTTAATGTAAAAAGAAATGGTGACATTATTTATTATTTTTTATCAGGAATGTGGTTTTTTTTTCATTAAAAGCTTCTAGACCCAGGAGCTTAACATTATATGTATTATTATTTAGTAATATTTCTGTTGCTATGTGACAGGTATTTACTGTAAAACAAACAAATCCTGCTTTGAACAAAAATGTTGCTCAGTAGGAAACAAAGATGTGCATGGTAAGAGCACCTGGCTTCCTAACCATGGTGTCTGACTTCTTTAAACACTTCTTCCAAACAAAAGTTGCTGACAAAGCTTTACATAATATTCCTTTAGGATTCAGAAGGACACTGGGCAGAAACAGCTCTAATGAGAAGACAGACACTTACCAATGCAGAAAATCGCTAGCGGTTAGAAAGAGACAAACTACTGGTGTTTGTGGTTGTAGATGCCAATGGGAAGAACATGAGCTGTTTGAAAAGATATGGTGAGATAGTTTGAACCAATTCCTGGTTCACCATTAGGAACAGTTTGGCAATGATCTGTTTTTACACAGTTGTGTTTCCAAAAGAACTTGTTATCAGTTCAACTCTATTGTTGACACCAAAACAGAGCAGTGGGTGAAAAAATTGGCCATTATTGAAAGTCTGGAAAAAATCCATCCAGGGCCACTTCATTCCTATGATCTACATCTCTGTGAAACTCCTCCCATGGGGTTTTATCTGGATTTGGATATGCAGGACCGCAGGAGAGATTGTCTTGATTTCACCTCAAGTATCAAATTTCCTAAAGAAATCCTGGAAAAGCTTTTTTCTCTGTCCCTATTAAAAAGCATCAATATATTGGTGTGAAATTACTCAGTGATATGGAACCCGCAGCATGGGGATGCTACAGTGATGGTGTTCTTTGTTTCTGCTGTTGTCCCTGAAGTGTTTTCTCTGATATTTTTATGTGCTTTAGTAATATATCTCTTCTTAATTTAAAATGAACTTCTCAACATTGTATTTTACTCATGGGCAATGTTCAGAAGGCTCTATCAATGGGATCAGCAGCTCACTAGCCAAAATCAGAGAATCATAGAATAGTTAGGGTTGGAAAGGACCTTAAGATCATCTGGTTCCAACCCCCCTGCCATGAGCAGGGACACCTCACACTAAACCATGCCACCCAAGGCTCTGTCCAACCTGGCCTTGAACACCACCAGGGATGGAGCATTCACAACTTCCCTGGGCAACCCATTCCAGTGCCTCATCACCCTTACAGTAAAGAACTTCTTCTTTATATCCAATCTAAGCTCTGATAATCCAATCATCAAAAGCTCTGACAGAAAAGAAAGCCTCCAATTCTAAACACCATATTGGAATGAAATACTAAACACAAAAGGTCCATGTTCTGTGTCATCTCTGGCTAATTGCTCACTGAACTCAGTAAACCTGTCATGAATGACCTGGCGGCTCCTGCTGAATAAGTCAATAATCCTAGCAACGCTTCTGTGAACCCAGGAAATGGTGATGTCCATCATCATCTAGTGGAAAGTGTCTGTGCCCATGGCAGGGAGGTGCAACTAGATCATCTTTAAGGTCCCTTCCAACCCAAACTATTCTATGATTCTGTGATCAATAATATTAGAATTTCTATGGAAAAGAAGCTGTCCAATGGAAAGGACCCATACTCCATTTCCATTGCTAAAGGTAGCTGCTCCTGTAGCCTCTGGGTTCACCTTCTCATTGACCATTTTGGCTAGTGGTGTCAGAGTCTTTGCCTGTGCTGAATGATGTGTAATGCATTGGCTGTTTCTAAAAATAAAAAATCCTCTATGTACATTGCAGTAAATTCCAGCTCATGCTCATTTCTTGTACTCTTTTCACTCAAAATAGAAGATGCTACCAAGTAAGACTTCCCACCTGCCTCACAATATACTCAAACAGCTGTAACAGCAAGGGAGAATCTGGCACCATCACTCTGAAAATGCTGATGAGCTCTTGGGTCACCACACAAGTTCCTAATATTTATCTACCAGAACAGTCTCGCCTCCTCTTCCAAGTTCTCATGCACCAGCTATTTCTCCCCACACTTTTGCTTAGGTTGCTACTGAGCCCTCTTTCTCCCTTACCTGTGCTGTGTCCACCTCATCTCTTATTTCTCCACAGAGAGATGTCATTGCTATGGGATCATACTCAAGAGAGGTACCTGCACATGGGGAGTAGGATATAATTCTGTGTGGCTCTGTTTCCCCTAGTTTCCCAGTGAATTTGACAGAAAAAAGATGCTGCCTTTCCATCTCTTTCCTGCCGTCTCTCACAGATATGCTCTAATAACTGTGTATTTATTTCTTCACAGTACACCAGTACTCATGAGCACATTATCACACCATCACATTTATGGGCTGGTAACACTTGATATTTTTTTGAATGCAGTAAGCCTCAGAAGTGTTAGCATGATGCCTGCTGTAGCTGTTTTCTTGGACTACAACTGATTACACTTTTCCTCGCCAGAGGTAATGTGCTAGCAGAACAGCTAGCTAATAAGAAATTGGCTGGCTGGGCTTTTGCTAAACCGTCTTCAGGAGGCCAGTCTGTTGGCACAGTTGTATTTCCATATTTCTGTATTTTCCTAGGCTCCAGAAGCATTTCAGAGATCTTGCATGACATTTGATAGCAGGATGTGTGCCCAGATAAGCAAACCCAAAGATGGATTGAGGTTACTTGTGCTGGAATAGGGAAGGAGAGCAACAAGCTGACTGCTTCCAGAGGCAATTTAAAACCCAGCCTAACACTAAACCCATGGGCTATCTGACTTCAAGGGGGCCCTAGACAGTGTCAGGGTGCACAACACACCATGAAGTGAGCCATCCTTTCTATTAAGCAGCTTTTCATCTCTCTCATACCCAATTTATTCTGATAGAAACTAAGCCACAGCCATGCTACAAGTAAAATCCAGAGACATAATAAACATGTCACCAGTGGAAGCTGTGTTCAAAAAACAGAAGCTCCAACAAAGAGTGCAGAAGAGACCATACACTTTAATTAGCTGATGATCAACACTGTCTGGAGGGATGTGAAACAATAACTGGATGATACACGCTCTGTAAATGTCAGTCCTTGAGGCAGTCAGCAGCTGTGTTGCTTAGTGAGATGTATGGAGATATGGCTGCAGCCCAAGTGTACTAGCAGGTCATGCTCATAAACACCATGCAGACAGACAAACCCTTATGGGGAAGTATCCTTTTGACATTATCCTTCACAGCTCTTTCAACACTGAATATCTTTTCGGTTTTTAGTCTTGGAGAGGGCAATGAAAAGAGAAGAAATTGTATCTCAGCAAAACATTCAGAAAAATGGTTCCAAAAACTCTCAAAAGCCTTCCCATTTACTTCAGAAATGTAGTATGTGACCTGCTGCTATTGCAGGATCCGATGCCCATCCAAACACAGTAAGAAATGGAAATATTTACTACTATGGCTTAAAAACGAAGGCAACAGCTTCCATTTGCATTACACCAAGGTATGTTGCCTTTGTGCCTACACTCCAGTTGCAGTGTATTAGCATTGCTCAGAAGGGACTCACAGTGGAAACTGAGGGACAGTGTTACAGCTCAGGGGTATTTGTAGAAATGTGTAGGAAGCCCTTACTTGTTTCCCACCCACATAGTGCCTAGCCCCAATCTACATTTTCCACATTCAACTTGTTTGAAGGCTAAAGTCACCCCCCAGTCTCAACACAGAAGTGTATAGTTCAAAGAGAGGTCACACATGTGCAGAGGACTTGAGCAGAAAACCCAAACTGGGCACACTGAAATCCTCTTTCTCTATGCTCTGTTCTCTGTACGTTTCCAGTCACAAGCAGATAGCGGGGCGCATACAACTACCATTTGCTTATAGAGATACTGTCATATTAATAAGCTTAATTCATTACTGGTTATGATTTACTTACAATCATAGGAGCCCACACCTTGGCCTAGAATATCTACCTGAAGGAGTCACAGGTTCGAGAGTCACTGTGCTGATGGTTGAACTTGCAGAATGAGTCCAATCACAATGCAAAATGGACTTACATGAGCAGTAAAAACCATTCTTGGGGTCATCTTGATTCTGAGCAGCATGAGTCCCTCACTCCAGAGAGTCTCTTTTTCCAAACTTTGGTCCTCCATGAGTCTCTGTTATAAGAAAGGACACTTCAGGGAGAATGTATATTGGAAACATGTTAGGTAACCACTGAGAACTTGAATGTGAGTCAGAGCTGGGAGGGCTAAACGATACCTTGCCTTTGACTTCAGCACACTTTACAATGGCTTTTATTTTACCATGCCTTCTCCTACTGTCCCCTAAACAGGATCAAGAACTCTGTGAATAACCAGTAGCAGTGTATTAGTTGTACTTAAATGCTTTTGCGCAGCTCAAAATAACTCTCAATTTAGGTATTACTAAGAAATACCTTTGACCTAAAGATCATCTGATCACAGGATTGTGGCTTTTAGCATGAAATACACACAAAAAAAAAGTCTCTGCCCAGCAAAGATGAGGAAGAATCAAAAGGTATTTAAGGTATTTATTGGCATCGGCCTGACTGAGTAGTGTGCAACAGAACTAATCACCTGGGTCGAAATTGTGTCCATTCAATTCCTAGCACAGATGAAAAATACATAACAAAGCCAGTAAAATGATGGTTTCTTGGAGCAGGCAGCCCACGTATGGCAGACTCTTGAGTCATTCTGAAGAGTTTTCCTCACCCATCTTTGTAAATGCTAAAGCCAAGGAGAGCATTTTCTTTCTGTAACTGTCAACTTTAAATCCTTCATTAGTTTAGGATTCAATCTTCTTCTCTGCATCAGATTTTCTGAGGCATCTCTGAGTACTATCATGCCAAAGGCAATGAATCTGTTGTTTTTTTTCTACTAATATGAACTGAATAAAAATATACAAAAGCTTTGTTTTCTTTCAATTTTTATATAGCTTAAATCTCTTAGAATTCAAAACAATCATATTCATTCAGCATCTTATAGATTTACCTTATAACAGGAACTTTGTCACCTAATTATAAAACCAGATACAATTTAATTAGAATTTACCCAATATTGGAGTTCCACTACTTGTTAAACTGAGCTGAAATTGCCTTTGCTATTAGGAAATCCAGATTTCCTGTGAAGCATATGCTTATTACTTAAATGATTTCAAAGATTTGGCAGAAGAGCTTAACATTGTTTTAGTGTACATTATTTGACAATTTACAGAATTCTGTCTTTTAAAATTATTTGTATTGATCTTCTGATCTTCTTCTTTTTAATCCATCATTAAAACCCCCCAAAGAAACCCTAAATATCTTTCCTGGATGTCCTGGGTTCAGCAGTAGCAGTCATCTTTTCTCCTTCTTAGTAGCTGGTGCAGTGCAGTTTTTGACTTTCAGCCTGGGAACAGCACTGATAACACCAATGTTTTCAGTTGTTGCTCAGTAATGTTTACCACGACCAATGACTTTTTCAGTCTCATGCTCTGCCAGGGAGAAGGGGAAGCCAGGAGGAAGCAGAGACAGGACACCTGACCCAAACTAGCCAAAGGGGTATTCCATACCACAGCACGTCATGCCCACTATATAAACCTGGGGGTAGTTACCTAGAAGGCCCAGATTGCTGCTTGGGTCAGGCTGGGTAATGGTAGGCAGGTGGTGAGCAGCTGTACTGTCTCCCCTCGTTATTTCAGTTATCAGTATTATTATTGGTGGTGGTAACAGTGGTTTTGTATTATACCTTAGTATAATAAGAGGGAAAAAAAGGGGGGAATAAGCGAGAGGCTGCGTGGTTCTGAGTTACCGGCTGGGCTTAATCCATGACACTGGACCACAACAGAACGGGAATGCAGCGCTAGCTGATGCTCCTTATACAACAGCTGTAGTGCCAAGGTCTGTTTCTCTAAGAGATACTGTGAAAGGGGCTGCTTAATCCTCTGGGACAAGAGGAAAATGCATTTCCTTGCTGGGTAAGTATCACAGTTGACTTCCTTGAAGCTTTCTTCCAAGTCAAGATTAAGGAGGCCCCAAATGAGGACCTCCAGCTGGCATAAGGGGTACTTCAGTCAGGCAACGATCCAGAATATCAGAACTAAATCCCTTTGCAGCAGCCTCAGTAATGAATCTGTTTTCATATTCCTGACAGCTGAATCCCACCCACCAAACACATCTCTTGACATAATGAGTATCTGAAAGGGCTGTCAAACCATATCAACTATCATCTTTTTATCACTAATCTCTAAATCCAACCCTATTCAAGGGCACCCCTCTATCTGTGAAAAACAGAAAACACAAAGAAGAGTCTAGAGCGTTATTGCAACAACTACTGCCAGTGATGGAACAACAGCTATTAACCCAGAGATTACTTTAAAAACTACATAGATTAACACAGATATGTTTATTCCATACCAGTTTCCATGACTGTGCCCCACTATGACATTTGATCTTTACTCTCTTTGAAAGAGTTCACTTGCTACTACCTTTACAGCCCTCAGTGGGAGTCCCAAGATCATTATTGGTAATCATCTTCACACAGATATTCAAGCTGTGAACATGTGTGCTCCTCTTGCATAAGCTTAGAGCAGCCAAGAGAGGCGAGTTTTCTAGCCCTGAGAGCCTACATCGAGCTCTGCGTCGCCGGCTTGGCTCCCTGTGGACAGTCTCACTCAAGAGTACAACTTATTTCCCATTTCAAACTGCCAGATTTTCTACCCTTTGCTAGACCAAGCATGTTTAAACCGAAAGCCTCCACTTGCTTGCTCCCTTCCTTGCTCAACTGACAGGCTGGAAAGAGGAGTGCAACAAAGCCAGAGTCCAACTTTAGTATAAAATTGGATTTTTTGTACCTTTTTGCTCCTGGAGAAGAAACAGATTGAGACATAGATGAGGAGATTAATCTACATCAGGAAATACCCTTGAGCAGAAATCCACCTTTGCAGACATCATACCAAAGGAAGTAGAAGTTTTTCCCTGCAAACAGAAAGCTGATGATTTTGTTCTATAACAAGTCTGCAATGGAGAACAGTTATCTCAACACCTTATGACTGTTGATGAACTAATGGAAACTCTTCAGATTTGGCTGTCCTGTTATCACATGCAGTGCACACAGATACATACAAATGCCCTGTCTTCCCCCAGACAAAGGATTACGTTTGAATTGCTTGAACTAGTAATTCAGAGCAGAAATCACGTGCACGGCAGGAGTCTGTAGCTGCTTCTAACACATTGAAGAGCTTAGAGACTGGTAGGTGGCAAAATTCTTACCTCTATCAACTCCTTATACCTTTTCCTCAAATAAAAACCTTCAAAATCCTTTTCTTTCCAAAACCCATACACTGATTTTGTCTTTCTCCAAAATCAGAGAAAAAAAAAGCAAGAACCAGCATACTGCCCATCTCTGAGACATGATGTCTTGTGCTCCTCTCTCCATAGTGCTCACACCTCAAACATGCTTTCTGCTTTATCTATTTACCTTATACACTTTCTATTTAGATGACATTTCTCAGGCACTTGAGGTACTCACAGCCATGATTACATCTTTCCAGATGAACTGTTATCAACACCAACTTGCTGTGGGGAAAGTGAATCACAAAGCAGTTCAAGCACTTGCCTGCAGTGGCACAAGTCATCTCAGACTCACTTTCCAATGGGCCAGTACCTGCCTTCGGCCAGCTGAATTAGGCCTTGGAAATACTTCTTTCTCTTCACTGACTGTAAGAGGAGACCCCTGCCACTACTGCATCTGCACTACGGGCATATGAATCTGACAAAGGTATAACCCACCAAGGAAGCGTATTGCTGGCAAGGACTGTTAAATCAGAGCTAACCTAAGGAAGATAATCCTTCCTTCCTGTTCGATTCTTTCCCTGAAGCCACATGCACGGAAAGCACATGAGGAAGCAAGGGACAGAAATTACATAATCATATCAGAGTTTTGTTTGTCATTTTCCTTACCTATCAGATTCAATGTTTGCAAAGCTGCCTTTGAACTCCAGCAAACAGCTTGCTTTGATATCCAGATGCAAATCACTTTGATAAATGGGCTGTAAATGGATTTCATAGTTCATTCCAAAGCTGACACACAGTAAAGCTAAAAGCCCCAGCCAGAGTGTCCTCTGTTGTAGAAAGACAAACAGAGCAGCATCACTCAGCCATGTTATTTGCAGTGACAGCAGCCTGCTTCCCCTGCCAGGAACCAAGAGAGAGGTGTCAGACTGGACTTCAGTGTGAAGAGGAAAGCCTGTCACATTCAGACAGAAGTCATCTGGACTGCTTCCTGAGGGAAGTTTAACAATTAGGCAGTCCTCCACAGCTTAACATGGCAATTGAGTAATAGACTGACCAAAAAGGAAGCAAAATGGAGAGATGGGGAGAAGCTCAGACATAAAAGATCATATCCCTTCACAACCTGGAAGCTGCAAATCAGAATTGCTACAGCTTGGTATCTCTCCATCTACTTCTATAAATGTGGGGATAGTTTTCCAAACGGTATATAGGGTCTTTTGGAGATATATGTAGGAAATGAAACAGACATAAGGTATCACCTATTCTAGGTGCTGCCAACTTTCTTAAAAGAGATTGTTAACTGTGGCATTGTACAATACATACTACTTTTAAAAGTCTAAATATACTGTGTTGTACCTTTTTTGACCTCCTGCAATCAAGTTGCTTACGCACCAGCAAAAGGAAAGGAAGTGATTGATATGCATTTACTTTATCTAGAGCTCTGATAGAAGGGTATTTATTTATTTGTATCACCTGCTCTTTGCTGACGAGGAGGTCGAACCTGTGTCACCAGGACTCGCATCTCGCACAAGGAGTGAAAAGTGTGTCTGAAAAGAAAGTTCCATTTAAATTAAAACAAGAGAACGATTCTTGACCCCAAACGCCTTCACTCTAAACCTTATTTTCTCTTACGTAGTCAAAACTTTGCCGCCAGAACTCGCTAAATCCAATGGAACATTGCGGGAGCCCCCGCTGTACGCAGCCAGGGCTGCCGGGGCGCTCTGCGGAGTGGCAGCCCAGGCGGGCAGCGCCCCCTGCCGGCCGCCCGAGCAGCCGCCGGCCAGTTACCGGCACCCAGCCGCTGCTGCCAGAGCAAGTCCAGCAACAGCGAGGTTATAGATACGGGTCTGGCCGTTTCAGCGGGATTAGACTGGCAAACGGTCTCAACAATCCAACCTGGAGAGCTCAAACATGAACACCGGTTTGGTTCCGAGTCCTGCAAAGGAGATGTAACCCTCATGGGAAAAGATTTAGTGTAACGAGGAAATCTCAGAGATGGCCTAGCCCATGAGCAAAGGGGGTGTGGGTGAGGTTCGTGCTTCTTACCGGGTTTCAGCTCCCCTGCTCTCACAGAGCTGCTGGTGCAGTCATTCCTCTTCAGCTGACAGAATCAACAATTTGCAGAAGAGAACACGACTGCTGCACACCCCTCATCAGCAAACCTGGCTGCTGCAGAGCCATCTTCACTGCAAACACATCCCCCAGAGCAGAGACTCAAGGATCCACAGAAGAAATCAGACACCAAAATGACAGCCGTAACATCTTGTCCTTCAGGAAACAAACCAGAGCATCTCCAGCCCTCACAACCAGGAGCTGGCAGTGTCCTGCGTGCATGGCTCAGACCACTACTGAAACCAGAGACTGGCACACAAATTCCAGTCTGTACAGCAGCTCCTGCTGATACAAACTATACCTGTTCATATATGAATAATAATTATTTATTCATTTAACTAACAAAGGTTGAGCAGGAAAGTAATTCTTTTCATCTGCTTTACTCCTTCTTCAATTCCAGATACTGGACTTAGTGAAGAGAACAGCTCCCCTAGCCAGACCACGGATAAAATCAGTCAGTCAGAGCTCTCATGAGACAGACACAATGAATTTAGTTGCTACATTACTACTGTGTGCAAAATGGGTGTAATGTTTAAGAAGTTAAAACTATTGCAAGATTCAGTTGCTTACAGAAAGAAATATTGAATATAAATATGTACGTTATTTGTATAAATACTTCTCCAAAAGGCTAAAGTTAGAGATGCCAGATGGAGATCTGGTGCAACATGCTAGAAAAGCAGTAACATTTTCCTGTACATGCTGTGTTAAACAGCAAACACGGCTGAATCAATGAGTCAGATTACTTGAAACACTTCTAAAAAGGGTCACAGTTATGTTTTGTCTGAATATTACTGAATATATTATCTGTGGTTAAATATGTTACGACTAAACCATTAACTTTGATCCTGCATTAAAGCAAATTTCTCAGCATTTACATCATTATCTGGTATTTAGCACTCCACCTCCAGTTAGAGAGAACACATGCAAGAGAAATGCTAGTGTAGCAAATCTCTTGCTGCTTCCATTAAGCACCATTCTTTTCCTTTAATATACTTCCATTTCCACATTACGTCAGGATTTTCTACAGAGGGACATATGCGGTGTTGAACAGTTTTGCCTCTTCAACAGAAAGAAGCATCATAGAAATCCCCAGTAGTCATATTTATACCAAAGTTCAAAACCTGAAATCCTTAACAACGATGTGTAAAATCACATCATGGTGTAAACTAATCTGCTCTACAGGTTTCACCACAGTAAATTAGTAAACTGTCACTTGTCAGGCTGCAAACTCAGCAACTTTAAGAAAGCATGAATGCTGTATCAGGCCATAGATGATGGTAGGGCACGTGAGAAGGTGCATTTCTGCAGGCACAACTGTTGTACGCACACAGTGTTTCACAGCACAGCAAGTTAGCCTTTAAGAGGTCTCCCACCCTCACATGGCACATTACCAATAGCACACAAGCCACCCAGTTTAATACTAACTATATGTGCATTTTTATACCTGTAGAGTGGACTTGCAGCAAATTCTGGTCATATACAGAAACCATCTACAGATGCTGTGGGAACCAGAGGCACTTCCTATATACAGTAAAAACTAGTCAGGGGCAAAAAGCAGCAGCTATTTACTGACTGTATGGAAAAATCTGCATTCATGAGCGTGCATGAATCAGCTCAAAAGTTCACTGGTTGAGTCAGATGGCTCCTGTACTGACGCAGCTATAACTGAGCAATTACATGTCCCTTTTCCTGCCTCTTAAGGGAAAATGGGGCTTTCAGCCAGTTAGTGTGTGTAGATTTATGGTAAAGAGAGTGGAACCAACAATTAGCAACTTATTTTTCACATTACAGCATCAAATACAATATTAAAACAAAACCTAACGGAATAAAATGCTTTAGGAACATACCTTCTGTTCCCAAGGTACTAAATGTGGGGCTTTTTCTTTACCCCAAAATGTTTTTAATGAGCTGTAGAAATTACCACAGATCAACTTCACTTTTTTTTTTTCCTGATTTTGGCTTTCTTTGCAACAGCTGTAGAATCTTTCCCTTTGAAAAATGCACACAAGACACAAAGATTATGCTCAACAGGTTTACTCAGACTGAACTCTCAAATGCTCAAGAAAAAGGCACAGATTAAAAGAGACTCTGATGATTCTTTTGAACACAGCAAATGGGACTGTGTTTGTAAGAAAACAAAAAATACTCTTGTGAATTGTATGGGCTGAAAAATTCAAATATTCTTCCCTGTTTCTAATTATTGGCCTTCATTAAAATGAAATTTAAATTAAATTGTATAAACATATGAAATAAAGTCTCGGTATTAGGAAGTTTCTGTTTCTTCTATGTACAAATCTTAGTATACAATTTTTACTTTTCATTATACATTTACTACATACTCTTTTCCAAACTGTGTGAGAGCAACTGCAAAATACGTGTTTCATGAAAATGCTTTGCATTTGGAAGGAATCCACCTGCTTTCTTGGCCAGCAGTGCCAATCAGAATTTTGAGACATGATGACAGAGTAAGGAGAGGATCCACTCAAATGTAATCATCCTCTACTGGTTCACCATTGACATCACAGTAATGGATGAAGATGGCCACCACACGCTGGAATACACCTTTTTTCATCTGGCGCAGCTCTGAGATCTCTTCTCCTATTGTTTCCATGCAGATGTCTGCAGACAGCTGTCCTTTCCTTCGGGGTGCATAAATTGTAGCTGTGGAAGGCACATAAGAATAAGAACTAGAATATCTCCTGTAACAAAATTCATAAGCAAGTCTGTTTTGCATTAAATGAGATGAGTCTTGGAAAACAAAGCAAAGAGGAAAATCTTCCATTGAGCAACTACATTTAAGAAGTATTATTCAAGCAGAAAAGGAATTCTGCATCCCCCATATTTAAACTTTTTGATAGCTCCAATACTGATCTAATGTACACAAAGTCCATATGCCTGCGAGTGAAGGAAACCCCAGTGGGTAACAAAGCCTTCCCTCTGAAATAAGTCCAATGTACTTTCAGGTTTTCAGTGATCACTTCAATGTTTTATAAACAAGAAGAATTAAGATAAAGCAACAGTCTTTTTTTTCTTATGGCTTTAGCATCATATTTAAACTATTTATTCTTTTAAATCAAACACAGATCCATTTTTTTATAACTCAGACCACATACTGAGTCTATGAATCAGTTTCAAATAAAGTCTATGTTTCAGGTAAGTTTCAAATTAAGTCTATGAATCAGTTCCAAATTAAATAAAAACAAGACAAAGAAACAAAAAACACAAACAAAAGAACAGAGAAACATATAGCCAAAAAAAGACTTCTTCCTCACTCTCTTGAGCTTCATTCCCTTGAACTGGAGCTAAAAACAGGAGCCAAAACTATGTCAATTAAAAATACCTCTAATGAAGGAGTTTCCAAGATTTTCCTAACTAAAGTCGTGGAAGAACATATTTTTCCCTGCTATCAAGCAAGGTTCTTCATTGAGTCCTAGGAACTGCCCACTATAATATAGTAAGACAAGCTCCAAAATAGAAAGAAAGTGTATCTATCCTAAACCCATATCATTTCTGTTGCCAGAGCTCTTCCCTCATTTCTCACGAGCTTCTGAATCCCAGTTCTCTTTGCTGGACTCTCTTCAGCCCGTCATAACAACCTTTCCCAAAGTAAAGCCAGAGGCTGTAGTCCAGCTAACCTTTAATGCCAGAAAACTCCACAGGACTACACATCACATTAGCCTCGTGTGTGTTTTAAATGCACACATTCTTCTGGATTTGACAAACCCATCACATTTTCAGGCTAAGCACCAGATAGGTCATAAGAATTAGAAAACTGAAAAACAAAAGAATACATTAGGACCAAGCAACATGTTAAAGTTCTTTGAACGCATCCAAAAAAAGACTACTCACTTCTCTCATCATCCTCAAAGTCATATCTAGCATAGCTGTTCGGCTCTGCTGTTCTCAGTGATCTTAACCATGGGAAATCAGTAATCATGGAGTAAGGGGCACCATCCACAACGCCTAGAAGACAGGATGAGGATACGAAGAGGACAACGTCACTCCTGCAGCATCAGAGCTCTTCACAAAGTAAACTTCACTAATTTTCATAAATTGGTGACTGTAATGAAGGAAAAGCACTTCCTCACTTCAATTCCCCAAAAGGTCCTCCACTTTCTTCATAATAGTTATTATTCATGTTAGCAAGAAACTGATCATCAGCTTCCAGGTCTCTATAAACACTCACCTTCTAGAGTGTAAATATCTCGTCCCCAAGGGTACTTAGTGTATTTCTTCAGGTCTTCATCAGTTCGTGTAGCTTCAGGGAAGAACTCATATTTAATAAGCTCTCTGGAGAGGAAGAAGAGATTACAGACAGTAGGGATAGGAAATGTGAAGGCAGGAGGGAAAGAAACCAAATGAGAAATCCTGTTACACAACCTTTCCTTTAATGAGCCTGAATCCACAAAAACACTCCTCTAAGACCCTTACACAAACTCTGTATGCAATCCCTTCGCTTTTGGGAGTAAGCATAGAGAGTATGTAAGGTTTACACGAGAATTAAGCTACCTTTTAGGCATAGCTTTCTACCTGTAAGGAACAATCCAACACAGCTGCAACTAAACAATCATCTTCCCCAGAAACGAACCTTCCTTCTTGGAGTAAATCAGTTTTTCCTCTTTTTTTTAATAAAAGAAACTTGTTTTCACGTTTGAAGATACCCTTCAGCCATCCTGACTAGTTCAATGTTTAACTGCATCACTGCTGGATTGAACCAAATCAGAGAATTCGACGGTATTTTTGCATGGTTAGGTTTATTTAAGATGTACCTAATACAAAACGTGAACTGGCACTGAAATTCTACAATGCACCATCTAGAATTCAACAACAAACTGGGTTTTTATTTGGCTAACAAAATACAGCCAAGTCTACTGCTTGACTGAAGCTGGAGTTGCTGAATCTGATTCAGCATTGAGTGCCTCTTTTGTAAAGTTACTGAAGGGCAGCTACTCACTGGTTGATATTTGCTATTGTGTCCATCCAGCTCCGAATGCGCACCTTATTGCGTACATTAGGTGGGTTACTGAATTCATGAATTATGCAGATGTGGTATGGGTAAGGGCCACTAAATATCTTGTGCTCCAGAGTCAGCGTGTCAACCTGTGAAGGGCAGCAAACAGACTCGTAACAAAGAGAAACAAAAAAGATGTGATTTTAAAGTCAAGAGCAGACATCTATCAAACCCCCCAACTTCTGAGGGAACATGTCCAATGAAAGGAATTTTAACAGCACACACAACTAAATACATGACTAAGCAGAGTAAAACTTTCTGAGAGCAGCTTTGCCAATGAATCTTCAAGTAGTTGAATTTGATGGGAAATGTCTATTTTCTGATGCACTTTTCAACTCCAGTATGTAAGTAAACTTTTATAAAACTCCGTATTTTTGTTGCAGCCCCCAACACAAGAGGGACATGGACATGCTCAAGTGAGTCCAGAGGATGCCACAGAGATGCTCCAAGGGCTGGAGCACCTCTGCTCTGGAGACAGGCTGAGAGAGCTGGGCTGGTTGAGCTGCAGAAGAGAAGGCTCTGGGGAGATTTTAGAGCAGCTTCCAGTGCCTAAATGGGCCAACAAGAAGGCTAGGGAGGGGCTTTTGACAAGGACCTGTATGGAGAGGACAAGGGAGGATGGACTTAAGCTGACTAAGGGGAGATTTTGATTAGATACTAGGAATTTCTTCCCTGTGAGGGTGGTGAGGCTGCCCAGAGAAGCTGCGGCTACCCCATCCCTAGAAGTGTTCAAGTCCAGGCTGGACAGGGCTTTGAGCAATCTGGTCTAGTGGAAGGTGTCCCTACTTGGGGCAGGGGGTTGGAACCAGATGAGCCTTAAGGTCCCTTCCAACCCAAACAAGTTTGGGATTCTATAATAATGGTCTAAACTACATTCACTTTCTTAGAATTTGTTTCTGGCATTTCTAAGAGCTAAAGCAAGAGGTTTAGTTTCAAAGAAAAGCTGATTTTATATCAAATCATCCCTCCCTCACTGGTCAGGTAAACCAAGCCAGAAGAATTTCTCAGCATGAGGGAAGCAGCATCAGAGTATAATACAGAATGCTCTGGCTGAAGTGATAAAGTAAAAAAACCCCAACATTCCAGATCTTAAGTTAAACTCTCTTAATTACTTGTCAAATGACCTCAACAACTCACTAGGAGTCAGTGTTTACATCTCCTACACAGTCTAGGGGAGGAAAGGGTGGCTCCCAATAACACAACTGTCTTTGCAACACTGTTTAGCATCAGAAGAGGATGCGGCTTGCAGCAAAGCAGTATTCAAAACAGTAATTGCTGTTACTAAATCTAACAGGACATAGTTAAAGATTCCAAATACCTATGTCGTGCTTCTGCTTACAAATAACTTCAAGCTGACTTAGCACATCTAGGTTCTTATAGTTACTTTTAGTTATTCAGTTTGGAATGAATTCAATGCATCACAGTTTTTTACAGTATCTTCTAATGCAAACGAATATTGGAAAGAGTAGCATTAAGTCTTAACATTCAGTATCATCCAGGTACCGCATTCTGCAATAAAAGCCTTGATAGGCTAAAGTTTTAATAAACAAGTTTCTCAGAGTTCTGTTATTGTAACATTTACATTTTGTGGGTTATTGAAAAACACATGAAGCCAAAAGTGGTAAAAGAATACAGGCAGAACTTCAGGTCTGTTCACGATTAAATGAAAGCTGGCTGTGTACCTGCTGCATTGGACGAAGATAAATGATCCGGTTTCTTTCTGGTGGCATCCTGAGAATCTGATCTAGTACCTGATCCATGTTTAACTTCTTGCACTGGGCATAGTCAAACCGATTGACAACTGGTGCATTTTCTACTTTTAAGTGTTTCAATACACGGCACCGGGTAGCTATAAATCGACAAACAAAATTATTAAAAGAAATGAACCTTAGGAGCCAACTGGTTTGAAGGCGAACAAGTAATGTAACTAACAGACAGTTCCTGAAGTAGTTTGGCTAGCTGGCAACTTCAGTGTATTGAAGAAACAGATTAGCTGTCCATTTCTTCCACATTATGATTAAACTTTTTATTTGTGAACTTGCAAGAAAAGTCCTTTTAGAAGGCTGTGTCAAATTTAATCTAACAATGACCTTTTCCAGACTTTAGCTCAATTCACAAAGGCCCCTGAAACGCTCTGTGGCTTGCCACAATCTAAAACCACAGACTTCAAAAATCAGACCAAATAGAGAGTATTGTGAAGCCACAGAACATAAAATCAAGCTATTTCCTTTCTATCAATGCTGCTCATGTAATAAAAACTCAATTCAAAATTAATGTGTGTTCTGAGAAGCTCTTTATTCTCAGAAGTTTCTGAGAAGTGTGTTCTTTATTCTGGAATAAAGAAATGATTTCTTCATTCCCTGCTATGCAGAGATACCTCATTTCAGAAGAAAAAATATTATTTAATGTAGATGTTGCAGAAAACAATAAATGATCCAATGCTGCAATACAGGACTAGTCACACACACACCCTGGCATGTGAATCTAGTACAGCCTAAGTGCCATAATTGAAAACAGATTTTTATCATGTCAAGGAGGAAAGTATCATCATGTCAGCTAAAAAAAAAATAAATAAATCCATGGAAGTAGGAAGAAATGAGATTAAAGGCAAGGTATCAAGTTCATTTAATCAACTTCCAATTATTCAATTATCACTCTTCAATAAACATCCCATCTTCCTGTCACAAATTCATTTGTTGATTTTCAGATGTTAATCTTTATTAAACTTGTTACAACTTACAGGGAAAGAGGCAACCAAACTGAGAAGCAGTAATATTTGGCATTATAAGCATCAGTCTGACACATAGCAAAGCAACTGATGAATATAAAATAAGCAGTGGACTGACTTTAATTCTTGCAGAAATTTCTAATAATGCCGGATGGAGGAGGGATGCATGACATTAATTACATACCATGTATGAACATCATTTTAGGGCAGTCTTTCAGTACCAAATCTGTTATGCCACAATTGGTCAAGGTGATTCCAACAAGGTTTTTGGATTTCAAAGTCAGAACCTGGTGAAAAGAAATAAAATAATAATTAAAAAAAAAATCTATGTCAGGGTGAAAATAAAAGGAAAACTAACATACTGCCAGCTGGAAAAGGCTATTAACAGGATTCTAATCAAGCACAAGAACACCCAACCCACAAACCACCCCACAACGCTGCTCTCTCAAAATCACATATTTGAAGAAAAACCACATATCCCAAAATATCTTTTATTCTAACTACAAAAGCTGTAATGCATCCTAGTAACCAGAAAAGCATTATGGGACACATTTCACAAAAGCTATCTTCTATCAGTGAGGTTAAGTTCTTCACTGGACAAAGACAAGAATACAAACACAGGCAGGTTCCTCTACAGCACAGCTCAGAAGAGAAATAAAATTTGATGTTCAGAGTCACCCTCTGAAGCAATCTCATGCTCTGCCAGAATATAAGCCTTGGGTATACAGTGAAGCCAGACCTTGCAATTTTTTCTTCCATGACTGATCTTCACTCCAGAAGAGTTAACTCATGTCACTTATATAATAAGAGAACCTCCAGTCTGCAGAGTAACAGCTGAGTTGCTATGTCCAGAGGTAATTACATATCCTATGGTTCCTTTAACAGCAGTAGCCTGTGCTGTCATTTCAAAAACAAATGCCAGAGAATACATTTTTTTCCCCTGCTCATCAAGAACACTGTGGGAAGGCAGGACTTCTTGCAACACTATAGCCAGGAGCATCTGACCAAACTTCAAGTTTAGCTTTAACATATACCTTGTTCTTCTTGGGCCAGTCACTGTATTGCTGCACGTCACTGTATTGCTGCACCTCACAGAGAAATTTCCTGTGTGTGGTTAGGACCAAAGAGAGCAGCAACATCATTTATAACCCATCTGGCTCTACACAGAAGACAAGCTTGCATAATTACATCACTGTTCATTGGCATCCCCAGCTAATAAACCTGTAGCAAGTAAAGAAAAAGACCTTACTTGAACATGATCATCTTCAATAACCGGGTCACTTGTACTTGTGGACTTGTCAGCTGTCCTTTTCCGCTTTGTGGTTTGCCGCGGCTTTGGCTTAGCCACCTCTGGGAACAGAAAAGCAGAAAAATCTTTCCTTTGTATACATTTCAGGATAACAACAGAGGCACTCCCTAGCTGCAAATGTCCAATAACAAAACCTGTTTCTTACATAAGGAGCCAAAATACCTGAGTATGGAAAATAACTCTCTTCCTTGCTCAAAAAACACTTCCACGTTTGTTGCTCTAAATCATTCATACTAAATAATTTGGGCACAGGGGGTGGGCTCCTTACAGATGAAAACACAGGAATGCTGAACCTATAAGCTCAACATCGCAGACAGATGTGGAGCCAAGAAAAGAAGATGAACTGTTAGGTTACACTTGGCTCTCTTCAGCAAAGAGAATATCCTTGATAAATATAAGAACTGAAATATCTTTAAATTACATTTTAAAGTAATGTTCTAAATATTATAAATAATCTCAAACTACTTAAAAGCCTGCTCTTTATGACCATCACTAAGTTCTTCCCAATATTGCAAAGGATGCCCAGGTATAAAATTCTTTGATGATCCTGAACTGCTTCTTGCTCCATTTCATGCACCAGTGACATCAAGTTCCACCTTGATTTAAAAGATGAAGCTTTGAAAAGAAATTATGACAGATGACCACCCTTACTTCCTATAGAGAAAAAACTGCCCTAGAATTGATTTTCTGTGATTAACATCACAGAAATACATTCCTGATTTTATTAAATCTTGATTTTACTAAATTCTTGATTTTACTAAATCTTGATTTTACTAAATCAAGAACATATTTTATTAAAATTAATCTTCTTTTGACTTTTTTGTTAAAATACATGGCATGTTCAAAGATCCACAATCAAGATATAAGTGCAAAATATTAGAGACTATATATGAACTACTCCATGCTATACTACCATTAACATTTAAAAAAAATACCTCTTTTCCTAAGATCATCAAATTCCACCAATACATGCAAACTATTAATTAACTTGTGGCATTCATTGAGCCCATGAGCTCCAGAATTCAGGCTATTGCTTTAGGGAATCCACAGGTTAAAAGATATAATACCAAAGTACTCAACTTGTGGCACCCATGAATCGTCCACAGGGAATTTTTCTGACAGTTCCTAGAGTATCTACATAGTGAAATACTTCCTTAACTTTCCAATTTTGTGTTGAATTGCTCAAGGTGCAGCCTAAGGTAAAGAAATCTTCACAGAAAAGTTTACCACATTATACTTTTTATAATGTGAAAAGCTTGCTTCCCTACAAAAAACAAACAATCAAGTTAAAAAACCCCACATTTTTTACAAGAGAAAGAGTGGCTCACATTTTTACTAAAGTAATAATCAAAATGACACACTTCAGTCATCTTTCAGTCAGTCTGGGGTGATAATGCTTTTAAAATTTAACTCTCTTTAATATTTGACTTATTCCACTGTTTCATATGAGTAAATAAGAAGGAAAAAAAAATACTCCTATCAAACATAGGTTTGTTACAGGAGCTGAAAAGCACAATGCTGTTTATGCTACAATAATAGAAAATGCTCGTATTCAAGGTGCATTTTTAAACAATTTATGTGAGAAACATTTCCAACTCTGTAACAGAGCACTTTCAGGTTATACTGTAATGAGTTTATGTACTATGCTTGTGAAGAAAAGCACTGCAACAGCCAGGTAGAAGAAGCCTCACTGCCCTATGTATTAAACACAGATTTAAAAGATAAAAATGACAAATCAAGTCTCATATTCTGCCTCAAGCATCAGCTAGTACCTGGTGCTTTGAAGAGGAAAATAAGTGCGCAAGACATACACATAATTGTATGGAGCTGGGAAAACAGTTGGCTTGTATAGGCTAAATATAGAAAATACTGACAAATTTTTCTCCACGAGCAGAACAGATCTTTTTCCTGACTAATAACTGAAACATGAAAACAGAGATACTTTCAGAAAGATACCCTAATTTAATACTTAGATCTGACTGACTTCACTTCATGTTTTGGCAATGGATGATCATAGAGAGGAAATATTATTTTGATTTTTGTACACTAATTACTAGTCAAAAATGGAGCAAGGTAGAAAACAAACATTTTAAATCTAATAGTAGGATCAGTTCCTCAGTCTGAGATGCATCTTGCTACAGAACAATATGCTAGGTGATTTAGATTTCACTAACACCTGGAAATATTAAGATAAACTGGAATAATACTAGGACGTACTGGGTTTGAATCATTCCATCTCAACAGAGATATGAACTTCCTATCAATCTTTTTTACCTCTAGTGCACACAGTTCTCCAACTAGCATATTTCACTTTTCTGTTTCATTTTACTTGCCAGATATTTTCAGGGAAAAATCCTGGATATATGAGGAAATTATAAAGCAGGCTATGCAAGACTAAGATGATTATTTTGGAAAGTATGTGTGGAAGAAACAGCAAGTTCTTCTCTCACATCTATTCTTTTCTCCCAACATTTCTGGCTTCATTTCAGCCCTTCAGGATTTTGGTTTTATTTTCTCATTTTCTTCGGTTTACATGATGTGAAGCATAAACCTATTTAATAAAAAGACAATCTTCAACAAGTTTGATCATAATGCCTTATACACTTGGAAGCAGAAGCCAATGTGCAGCTGCACAAGCTTAGCTCAATTATAATCATGGCCTTCTTCAATGGCTGATAAAGTATCAGTTATAAACTTTTGCCTTTTTGCTAACATCTGAGCGTACCTGCTGTCTTCTTCCTTTAAAAGGGAGAATTTTAATGAGGGAGACAGTCTTATGTTTCAATGAATAACAGCCTTCACAGGAAGAGAGAAGCTGTCAAAAGAAGTTGCATTTGGTTTCCAAACGAGCAAATCAAACACTGTTTAGCATGTATGGATAACACACACACAGATACTTCCATGGGGAAAAAAGTCACTGGCACTCTGTTATTTTACAGCGATCTGTTATTTCACCTAGCTATGGCAGTGGCCAGTCATTTCTGTTCTATCAACATTCCAACCCTTTAACAAACCACTTAGTTTAAAATTATAAATGAATAAACTTCATGTTAAACTTCAGTATTATCTGTGGCTGATGCAGCTGTTCAATACTGTCTTATGCCAGCACAGTAGTGTACACAGAAATTAATACATACATATAGGTCATACCTGACTCCGACACCAGAGGGACATGGGACAGCCTGCTTCTAGCTCTTGTTAGTGGTCGGCGAGGGTACTCTTCTTTATACTCCATCTCACAGCTCCTTTGCTGTGAGCCTGTGCTCTCCCCCTCAGCAGCAGTCTCACAGGCACTCCCACTAGTCCTCTCATCACTTGTCTCTCCCAGAGGCCTGCAGTTTGGCAGAGTCCTAAGTGCAAAATCTGATCCAGTGCTGTTTGGCCCATTCCTGCAAATCCCACTTGTGGATGGGCATTCCCCATCGCAACACCTTCTAGTCCTCTGTTGTGCATCCCGTGGCTTGTAGCAGGTACACCTGGAACAAACATAGTTCTCCTCAGTCTCTCTGTCGCTGGATTCTTCACTTTTACAAGGTGAGCAGGCACACTGCCGGGATTCATCTCCAGTTGCGGGACTGGTGTCAGCAGAGTGGCTACTAGCTGTCTGTGCAGAGTCAGGGCTAGGAGAAACAGCACTGCAGGAGCTGGATGCTACCGTTGATCCTGTAGCATTACTGCAAACTGGGTGAGAATCTTTGCTTTTGTTCCTTTCAGGCATGTCACTTGCTGCTTTCATGTCTGCTTTAATCTGCTCACTTGTTACTTGACAACCTTTTTCACAGCTGCTCTCCTCAGTATGTAACTGCTTTGTCTGGCCCACTTGGCTGGCACTACATCTCTTCCGCAGGGGTGTCTTGCCTTTACCACTCACTGTAAGGGTTAAGCAAGAGAGAGCAATGAGACAACCTAAACCACAGCTGAAATAAATGCTGAATGTTACTCTGTTATACACTACTTAAAACAGAAGGCTGCCTAGAGGCCAGTGACAAATCTTATCACACCATGCTGCTATCTATTCACATGTTATGGGAAGTAATAGTATCCCTACACAGTTGCTGGATATCTGTAGTATCTTTTAGCTATTTTTGCAGTGATGTGCTAGGGTGTTTGTCAGTAAATGAGATGTATGTTTGCCAGAGTGACTAATATTTTCCACAAAGCAGCTAACTGGTTAAGAAAAGGCTAAAGCACAAAAATATGAAGAACATGCTGCTTATAGGCTTCCGTTTTCTTAAATATGAGGAATAAATCTGAGGAATTAAACATAGTTAGGCCTAAAGTTTATGCTTTCAGTAACAATCCTTAGCTCCCCCTCCTGGGTATGGAAAGTGGTGCCAATAGGTAACAGTGGTCTCAGTTTACAGATGAATAAAAAACCCATAGTGAACAGTGTACAAAT
The DNA here is from genome assembly GCF_028554395.1 of Pezoporus wallicus. Taxonomy (NCBI): domain Eukaryota; kingdom Metazoa; phylum Chordata; class Aves; order Psittaciformes; family Psittacidae; genus Pezoporus; species Pezoporus wallicus. The sequence continues at coordinate 1,142,318 of NW_026638191.1, forward strand.
CACAACTGGAACTTAACGTCTGCTGTCTTAATCCTCTCAGCTAATTACACTAAACCAAGCCTGAAAAAGACTTTATTGGCACTACAAATATTTATGCAAATCGTCTCCAATAACAGGTTATTTCAACCCTTAAACCAAAACTGACATCTATGCTATATGCACAGCACTCTACAGATTTCAAGGTGAAAACTACCACTCTTGTTGAAATGCACTAAAATGACAGGGGGACTGATGTGTAGGGAGATTGCTAGTTACAATAGGAAGATACTTGATACATTATAGCTTTGATATATCCTAGGCTTTGCAAAACTTAAGCCAGATCAGTATATTTCTCAGTCCTACACAATACAGGATATCTATGTTAACTGCTTAGCTAATTAAATGTTCATTAAGGCTTAATAGTATATGTACTTCATCTGTCAACTACTTATAGATCACAGTTCAGCCTCCTCCTATCTTGCATACGTACAAAACTACTTTATTTAGAATACAAACTACAAGAAATAGCATGTCATCTCTGTTGCTGGAAAGGGCATATGTCATATCGCACCGGACCCAGGACTCAGACTTAATGTCACAGATGTGCAGCTTATAGCAAACACTCAAAAGACAGGAAATGTCTTTTTCTGTGTCTCTTTATAGTTGTCATACTACCATGAAGTTCTAGGCCTCTGAATGAGTCATAATAATATATATATTACTATTACTAGTAATAATGTATACAAGCACTGTAATAGTCAGGGCTGTTAAGAAGTGACGGCTACAGTACTGAACATCAGCTCAAGAATCCTAACTAACCCTCAAAGCTTCCATCAAAGCAAAGTTGATCTTAAAGTTTCCCCTTCAGGGAAACTTCCCCCAGGGCTACCACAAACCAAAAGTCAGCTTACAACTCTCAAGCATTTGCTCCAGTGGTCGCATTTTGTTTCAACAGCAGTGCTTTGACAGATGAATCGGACAACACAGCTGCAAATTTGGCTTCACAGATAAGATAAATTCTGTGCACTTGGAAATCCAAAAGAGAAGCTGCAGGTTTCTGCATGCAAATCACTGCAGCACCACCATTTTTGTGTTTCTGTATAGCAAGTATGTGATTGGAGCTGAGATATGTGTCCTTACACCTTCGTTCTAGATTTGTAACAGGAAGAAAAGAGTAGGGGGCAAATAAACAAGCACGCCTGTGACAAAGCTAGAAATAAAAAAGAACAAGATGGAAAAATAGACGCTTAAGAATAAATATTGCTTAACGGTGCCCAGGAACCCATCTGTTCCACACCTGAAGTTTCTCTAGTTTCCACTTGATCTCTGCTTTTCTCTTCTCCATCAGAGTAATTCTGTGCAATGCTGTTAGAGATGCAAGCTCTTGAATTCCCTATGTTTTCTTCCTCATCCTCACTGTCTGAATCATGGACTGTAATAGGTGCTGCTTTTACAACAGGCTGAATGCCACTTGGTCCTGAAAACAGTAGAAAAATGCCAACAGTTCATGTAAAAATAAGCCAAGCTGGATAAAGGGCTGAAGAACTTTTCAGAAGTGTTTGAAAAAATGACAAAAGATTAAAGTGATTGAATCTAGACACCCATCCTGTAGCTCCCTCATTAAAATCCAAAGATAAGAGCAAAACACTACATTTCAGCATTAAAGTGTTCTAGTTTGGAAGAGTGTCACAATGTAAGACAAACCAGTGGTTTTCTGTAATGTTTCTCTGCTTGAACAGTTTAAAGGTTCTTCCACAATAGCATGAGTAACAGCACAACCACGTATTACAAGCAGTCCCTGAAACCTCCACCACAAAGGCAGAAATGTCGGTCAGAACATCTGCAATTATCCTTCTAAATCCCACGACGAGCAGTGGGAAGAAAAAGCATGAACTATCAAGCTTCAGTATAAATGAGCTTTTTTAGTTACCTCTCTTGGCTACTAAACAAAGGCATTAGCCCATCACTATGATGTATCTGTCTGTGAATAACACCAGAAATGAAGTTACATAACCTTTTCAGGAGTTACTGTGACAAAGAGAACAGATCCAGCTTATGCATGTGTCACTTCATGTTGTTGGCTAATTACTAGAAAATTACGCTGTCCAGCAAATAGTGACTATAAAAGGAATCAAGACTTCCCTATGTCATTAATGTGTGTCACTAATGCAAATTAATTAACACTGGAACAAGTTGTTCTGGCTCAGAGGGAAAAAAAAAAAAGGCAAAAAAGAATCCACATGCTGCAGTGAAATAAGTCAGGCCATTAACACCAACACAGGAACATGATGAGCTCATTCAGCCCTTCTGAGTTTTCTATTCTACTGGGCACAAAATAACACTTTGAAGAACAAGATATTTTACTCTATATGTAAAAGAAAACTGAAGAATGTAAAACAGGCTTTAGAACAGAGCAGATTTCTTCATAGCAGTAAGCTGTGTTAGCAGCATTACTGCAAACACACCAGACAACCCAGCTAAAGAAAACCAACCAAAACCAGACTTATGCTGAAAAGTTTAACCCTTCTCAAGAAGAGGATTCCAAAAGGTAGTTTTTTTCCAAACTCAGAGTTACCTGCTTGCTCTTCATCAATCTCCATAGGAACAACAGCCTGACTGTGAATTGGGAGCTCACTCGGGCCTGGACCAGCAGCCATCCCTTCTTCCTGTGCCACCTCCTCCATCTCATTCAGTGCTGAAAAGATTCAAGTGAGGTCAAGAAAAGGAAACAGAAGGAACAGAGCTCATAAGCATAGGAGGAATTCAACCAGTACCCACAGAGAGTCACAGAATCAAGAAGTAAGAAACAGCTGCCTTGACTGCTTCAGAGACTCTCTAGGTTGCACAGCCTCTCATAAGATTTGTTTTGTATCTCTCTAGCCAAGGTCCAATCCTCATTTTTGGGGTTTACTTTGCCCAAATTTTCAACTCCTCATCAGAAGTCTTGTTCTACTGCAGTAAGTTGTATAACCTGGATAACTTCTGCCTTTGCTGAGGAAGTTTAAAAACATACCATCTGACACTGTGATGTACTCCCAGCTCTCACCAGAGGAGCCTAGAAAACACTCCACACTCCCACAGATGAGTATCACATTGAACTCTACATTGCTAATATTTGTACTGACACATATCATTGAATTGTAATGTGTCCATAACAACTATTAGATACGGTACAAAACCAGCTTTTAACTCACAGGTATCAGATGTGCAGACAGCCCTCAGAAAAAGGTTAGTTACATACTAGGAACTGAAAATGCCACAAGCTTTCAATGTATATTCCTGTCTTCTCTAGGACCCTAACTTAAGTGGCAATGCAAATAAAATCACTTCCTACAGAGGATCCAGAGATCAGAAATTACCCTCAGCTGCAATCTGCTGCTCTTCCACTTGACCATCTTGCCGCAGTTCGTTCTCCTCATTCTGATCATTTGGGTGTTGGTGATTGTTGTGGTGGATGTTTGGATTATTGTTATTCTGGTGGTTGTTGTTGTTGTCATTGTCATTGTTAGAGTTTTGATTGCTGACGAGGGCAGATGAGACACCAATTCCTGTGCCTGCACTTAGGCCCACACGAGCACAACCCTGAAAGCAAACAGGAACTATTAAGACTTGAAAACACAGACACATTATTCTCAGCAAGATATCCTAATGCCCACAGAAAAAGCATTTTGTCATTAGTATCCAGGATAGCAGAATAATATGCACGTGAAGAACAGGGAAACTGTCCCTAATCCTTCCTTATGCTCTTCACTGCAGAGGCCTATTTTAAGTTGGGCAACCCAGAAAACTTACACTATGTTAAGCTCCTAATAAAAGGGAACTCCACAAAGCATATAATCTTACTTTATTAAATGGTATTTCATTTGCTATGAAATCATATTACATCAATACAAATAGCAGATTACATAGTCTTCCCAGAACACAGTAGCCTCGAGATAGAATTAATGATCAAAGAAAGCAGGTTTTTATGTCAGCAGTTTTCATTATGTTACAACAGCTGATATAGAGATTTGTCTTACGGTGTGGGAGAGGGGACAACATGAAGAAATAAAATTCCTAAGCCCTGAAAGGACTCCAAAAGGAGAACAGTACCCCAAATTCACCACTACAAAATCTTAAAAACCTCTTAGCATTGTAAACAAATCCCAAAGTGTGAAAAAAAAATCATAAAAAAAGCAGCAGCAAAATGAAGTAGCAGCAGAGACCTCAACAGAAACACAGAATCAATGCCAGTCTTATTTCCTGGTCACAGGAAATGCCACTGCTCCCATCTGTAGAAGCAGCATCATTCTACCTAACATATCATGACAACAGCAACTGCAAACCAAAGTAGTTTATTTACCAAGCTATTTAGTTAATGACAACTTTTAACAGAATGCATAACAACTGGAACTCACCATATTTCCAGTGAGCTGGCAACAATAAAAGCAAAACCATTCCCTGACTCACCTTAGGAGGTTCACGGAACATCTGGTCCAGAGAAATAAATTCTAAGCTTGGTAATAACTCAATGAACTGACTAAAAGAATCCAGCTTTATCGCATGGCATCGCACCAGGGTGAGGTCAACCAGTCGGGTCCACCTTGAATGATCTGCAGAAGAGAAGAAATGCATTTCCTGAAGGATTCCTATCTCAAGTTTTCACTATACCCTTTTTAGGGTAGACATCTTTTGTATCGCCATTCTGAATGTTATCAGCATCACTATGGTTTCAAACCAAGCATGATCTACTGCATTTACTAAGACACAGAACACGCAGTACTATGAGCAGAATAATCCTGTTTAAGTGTCACAGCAATTCATATAATATCTCCAAAATTTTAAAGGTGTGCAATACCTGTGATCCAATTATTTGGGTTATGTAGATGTGGGCAGTTGTAAATGACCAGATACTTGATGCAAGAAAAAACTTCATTTACAGCCTTCATACCAATATCTGTAATAATCCCCGGATTTTCAACCACATCTGCCAAGCCATACTTCACTAAGTCTCCATTGGTCATTTTACCTATGGAAAAGATAGTAGCAAACAGCAGTGAATTTCAGAAACTTATAGCATGACTTTCTAACTCCCTATTTAGTCCAATTTTGCAAAATGGATCAGGTTATTACTTCAATAGTTCAATAAAGCTGAGCCTTTCCCCACTTGATTTCAGGAAGTGAAGAAAAACATATTCTGAGGCTGTATGAGATCAGCAGCCTCAACATGGATACTTTAATGTTCTTTTCAATCACTCATAGAAAATGACTGAAAACACACCCACTTATTTAATCCTTACATTTGCCAAATAATTTATATGCATTAAAAAATACATACACTGTAGTAAAAACTCATCTACATATCCTAAATGAAGAGTTTCAAACTGTGGAAATTCCAGTTCAGCCATCTTCAAAGCAGAAAAAACACCGTCTTTGGTCAAGGAAGGCTGGATCCGCACTTCATGCAACCTGAATGCAATTAAGAATTGCTCCTATTAAAAGGGATGCCAAAACACAATTGCTATAGAAACCACTCATAATAATTGCCCTCTCATAATAAAATGAAAACATTCTTTCAACGATGGCGGAATTAAGAGAATATTTGTTCTATCTCTGTGGCAGTATTTGTCAGCTACAGAGCAATATTGTGAGAATAGCAGCCTTGCGCTTTTCAGGTATCAATCTAAAGCAGCAGATTATGACACAGAGAGATTCTGAAACAGACATAACTCCAGTTATTTTAACCAAGGAACATGTTATGTAAAGTGTAAATGCGTATTCTTTTAATTTTTGAAGGTGGTTCTCCTGCTTCATGTTCTTGAACTTCGTTACTAAGATACTTATTTTGAAAAAGGAGAAGGGGGAAAAGAAAGATCTGACGGCCCATACCTTCGTGCAGCAGTTATGATGAGGTAGCCAAGATCCACTTCAAGTGCATTCTTGCAAGCTCCCAGAACTATAGTGTGCAAATTCCTAAAACCACCTGACAAATGAAAACAACCCAAAACATTCTTTCACTTCAGTCACAGATCAAACTTTAAGCCTTATACATTTCCACCACTGTTAACAAGTGAATTAACATAATGCATCTTTTTTTTGGAAATCGACAGAAACACCTTTGCATCCAACTCCCTTCCCATCCTGCTAGTTTGATTCACCAACACATGCAGCTGGAAGCTCATAAATAAAGGGTTAACTGCACTTAAAAGATCAAAATGATACTCAATACAGAGATATATTTAGCACCATAACCATAGTTCCAAACTTGATACTTTTAAAATAATGATCAGGAAATGATATGCTACAGACAAAAAAGCTAAGCTTCACATACCTCCAGTATTTGCTAATATTTTTACTCATTTGTTGGAAGCATGAGGGATAGGAAGTTTCATACCTGATCTCCAGCTATCTTCTACCACATGCTGGATAAGTCCTCCAAGAAATGGAACACGAACCAGCTCTAAATGCTCCAGATTTCGAGCAGATGCCAGGCCTGTCACTAGAGGAACATACTTCAGAGAATTTGTGGGTCCTACATAGAATAAACCAGTGTATCATATTAGAGAATTAAAAAATGTCCACATATATCCATCTAGGTCAGGAGGTCAACAGAACTACACAGCACCAAATAACATACAGGAAAGGTACACATTTCTACCCAACACCATGAACGTAACTGACTGTTTTCAGAATCTTGCATTCTAGCATTTCCATTTACAGTTGGGTCCTACACACTTTAACAGAATTACATCTCCTACATGTTAAAACATCCCCTCCATGTGTGAATCCCTCTTACCAGCACAGTTCCTCATGACAAAAGCACGTAAGCTGATACAAAGGAAATCTTTAAAAGGCTGTGGTTTAGTGAGCCTCACCCACTTCAAATAAAGGTGCCTCAGCATTGGGATACAAGGAATCTCAGGGACATTCACCCCTGTAAATAAACATAAACAAAACAAACAATTCAAACAAGCTTTAAACTAGGAACTCCAGGATCAATTTCTCTGGATTTACATTATGGCTTTCAAAAGGAAGCCTGTGGCTTATGAGAAAAGCTGTAAACATTTGAAACACCTCAGTCTGTCAACACAGCTTTTCTAAATTTTGCCCTGTGGATCTGTTATCATGTATATAGCAACTAATACTTTTAAAATGCCATGTGCCAAATTCCATCTCTTAAAAAAGAATTACAATCTGGCAGAGTTTCAAAGCCGCTAAATCCCCCTGTGTTGAAGCCAACTACTTCACCATTACCACACTCACCTACTAAGTGCAAAGTCTGAATTTTAGCTCCTATAGGAATTTTCAGCTTGTTCTCAGGAGGAATTGGAAAAGCACCATTACGATTACGAAACTTCCCTAAAATGTGAACTTGTGGCATGTATGTCCAAATAGCTTCCACCAGCTCTAAATGAGAGGTCTCAACACCCTGGATAAAAGGAAGCAAAGCAAATGCTCTAACACCAGTTCAAGAAAACAACATCCTCTTAACCATGTAAACATCTCAATAACATACCATACCTAATGCAGTGTGTTATTTCACTTTGAATTTGCAGCAAGTCTTGTCTTTTTAAAAGCAGAGGAATCAGTTTTATTTCTGCACTTAACAGCACCTGTGATTCCCACTGGTACAACTGAAAATAGTACTCGCTTGCAAATATGGTCACAATTAATTGCTACTCTGCACAGCCTGATCTGAATACAAAGCCCAGGTTTGAACACAAAGCCCTGTAAGCAATGAGTCCCTGTCACATTTCTTCTGCTCTGTTAACATGCCTCACCTCAACTGCTGAAGGAGGTTCTCTCTCAAGTCTAACCACTCACCAGCAGATTTGGACAGGCCTGCAAAGCCTCTAAAACTCCAGGAATGCTGAAAGCTTCATGGCCACGGACTCTGCGTCTTTCAAGATACCTGGGATGAAGACCATAAAGTTGTTCAATGTCTGGCATCTTCTTCAGCAGCGTTAGGAAACTGGAATCAGTGAAACCTAAGATGACAACAACAGATTTGGCATTTGTGTGACAGCAGACACCTAGCTGTAAAGGGAAAGCCAAATACACTGTTCTCTTTACATGGTAGTATAAATTGTACAATGTTGAAAGATACTCTTCTGGCTTGAGCTTTGCAGGCTTGCTATATGTTTCCTTCACTGGAGTTACATGGCTGCAGGGTTAACTATACTTTCTCCCTTCTCAGATGAAGCACCTCTGCAGATTGTCAGGCTTTTGTCTCTGTCTTTCCTGGTGTGCCATTTATCAACTATATGGCTCAAAAATGCTCAGCTGGCTCATCTATGTGCAGCTCATCATCATTCACCACAGCTCACAGTTCTCAAAGAAACAGCACCGTTTCTTAAAGCAAAGCATTTCATTCTACCATAAACCAACACAAACAGGATTTTAAACTAGTAAGTTACCTTATTTACAGCTATCTTAGGTTAGGTCTAACCACCTACCTGATATCAGCCTTAACAAATCTAACTGTGCAGGTCTGCTGACTTTCAGAATTCACTCATTTCAGCTTTCACCCCCAACGAATCCCAGCAGTGTAGATTAAACCCAACAGAAATCCTAATACCACATAGTTGACCTAGGTTGTCAAATTTATCTATTGATTTGAAGTTGGCTTGAGGTGTCACATCAAAACTTATTTATTCTTACATTGTTAAGTGTTGGCGGATGAGTTGCTCTCTCATTCCATTGTATTTTTTCCTGCCTGCATGCAAACAGCCTCTTCTTGGATTAACCCTTGGATAAACTCCCTTACAATAATCAGACAAACACAGACGGTATTTACAGATTGCTACAGAAAAACCCTGTTTCTGCTACAGCAATATCCAATATATATACACACACACATAAACACACACATGCCCAGAGGAGTTTTCCAAACCACTTACTCAAGGAGGCCACCCAAATCTCATAAAAGTCAAAAGGAATTAAACAGCTAAGTCCTTTTACTGCTCTTGAAAATTCACCCTGCAGACATCATTATAAATGGCAGTACAGCACAGGCGGTTTTGATCAATACCATTTTAATGTTGTATCCTGAGTGAGTGTATTACTCACCAGTGGGCATGTATTCCCACCAACGGCCCGCACATAGATCCACAACCTTCACTACTCGCAGATAAAGAGTGACTGCTTCCTTCAGCTTCCGGGACAGGCATTCCATGCACATGATATCCTGCAAGGGAAGGTACCTTTGGGAGAGGAAAAAATACCCCCCTGATTTATCAAAGATGGATCCTTTTTAATTTTTTCCAAACTAAAGAACATCCCAAGCATGACTATACAAATTCATCTATTTCTAACTTGATAATATTAACTCAGACAGAACTGTCAGACTGAACTTTAATAAAGCATGAAATTTTGCTTAGCAGAATTTCAATTTTTGACATTGAATATAAGTACCTGAGGTACAAGTATAATATTAAAATGGAGAGATGCTTTAGTTCTCTAATAAATACCGGTGACCAAACCTTTTGCCCCAATAGTTTTCTACATGCTTTAATTAAAGGTACTTTAATTTTCTTGTACATACTAGCATGCTCAATTTGCAAACATTTAGAGCTACTGTTTTTAAAGAATCTGTCCGTATGGCATTGTTTTGAATATAGTAAGATAAGTGAACACCTTGGAGGACTGTGCTGTAGGGAAGACTGTATGTTCATTCAAGTTCCCTTCTGCACAGTATAAAGCAGATGAAACAATTTCAAATCTTGCACCTCAACTATGTACTACCTGAGATACATTTCTGCACTGAAATGGATATTTAAGCACTTGTTACCACACACTGGTGAACAGAGTTAAATAATTTATTTCTTCTTTGTTCTATCATCCATAAAAATTAATTTTCTAAGCATCCAAATTAATTCTGGGACTGAAATAAACATTTATCACCCATTTTTATCCAGTTTTTATCCACCAGTTCACTCATGGTACATCTGAACTTTCTGACTACTATGTGATACAAGCATTGATACAGGTAAGAATGGGAAAAAGTAGAAAACAATATAATAATAAACAATAAATTGACATCTGACAAGCCACTCACCTAAAGATGTGACAAAGCACTTCATGAGAGAGTTGGTTCATGTAATCTTTTGGCTCATCAGCTTTGGTAGACTCAGAGCCTTCCCTGTTCACTGAGCATGGCTTCACATTTTTCCGTCGGGGACCCATATTTGCAATGGTTTCTGATGAAAGGAAATATTTACAATGTTACATAAATTCAGTGCTACTGAAAGAGAAAAGAACAGAAAGTAAGAGGAGGAAACACCAGTTAAGTTCTGTTTGCTGAAAAAAACAACAAAACAGCAAAATGTGCCAATAGACAAGACACAGGACAGACAAATTAAATAACAAAAAGAAAAATTCTTCCAGCAAGTCAGTTTTCCTAGCACAAGGTCTCAGACATAAGCTGACAATGATTAGATAAACTAGAGAGTCCTTCTAAGCTAAGGGCAACTGACAGAGGAAAATCACAAGGGGTTTAATCAAAGATCAATTCTTTTATGTGAATAAAATGTCTTCAGAGATACCACCCTGTGATCAAGACAAATCACAGAAAAGCCATGCAGAGACTACAAAGGTTACCAAGCAAATACCAACAAGACATTCTAGTGAAAAAGAAAGCTCAAAGTTTCTGTTTGGCCGAAAAATATATAATTTTCCTTTCATAAAAAATGGGCTTCTACCAATCATTCACAAAAAATAAAATAAAATTCCCTATTAAAGATGCTCAAACCAGCTCTTCTTAGAGGTCCAAACACCAAATAAAATATTTAGGTCACTTAGTTAAAGATCAAAGCCCCAGAAAAACTGAAAGACCTTGCCTCAGCAACAATGTGCAGGATATCCTCTCCTCTTTACTGTGCTCATGTCTACATTGTTCCTGCAGCACACAATATAGGCAAAGAAGGACTGAAATAACAATCGTATGTTTCATATAAAAACATACAAACCAATTACAAGAAGTAAGGAAGAAGTAACTAAATAAATACAAAGTTAATATTAACACTAAAATAACTGAGTTAACACCTCATGCATATGAACAGCAAGAGAAATGGCTTCACTGCTGCTTTTTAGCTAAGGAATGCTTTCGAGTAAGTCAGGTAAAGCATCATTAATGCAGTAAACCTGTTTAGCAGGTTGAATAATAAAATTCAATGGAGAAACAACTTTAAAAAAGACCAATTTTGGAAAACTTAACAGAGATGCTTCTGTTAAGGCATTCACTGTGATGTAAGAATATCACAGTGTTTGCTTCACATTACATGAAAGTGGCAACCGAGAATTAAATCAAAGTACCTCATGAAAATGAAAAAGAAAACATATAGGATTTCTATGCTGGCATAAAATTTGAAATACTGGTAGCCTCACTGTGATCTAATTATTGAAAAACCTGCACTTTTACATATTTGCATATGCATTTTAAATTAACAACTGTATGATGTCATAATTAACTTTATTTTTAAATGGTGATATTAAAAACCTAAATTAGCACCTTCTACCCATGAATAGCATGAAACATGTCTCTGCTCTTCTGAACTGGCTGGGACATCTCCAGGCAAAGCTAAAGACACTGAGAGTGCGGCCCATACACACACTACCCTTCCTACTGGTACACAGTGGAAGGGGTCAGTATGCTCATAATACTGCACTGTAATGTTGTTCAACCTCACGGAGCCAAAAATTGACTTCAAACTACTCATGAGATTGGATTCCGATGAAAACCAGTATTACACAGAGTCCCAGTGAATGTCACCTGACTTAATTTGAACAGAGAGCAGAATACCACGTAAAAAAATCTAGACTGATGCAGACACATTATGGAGGACAATACAGCAGCATCTAAAGAATGGCATTAAAACAACTGTGATAGAAGGTAAGAGAAAGAAAGATATTAACAGACTGACCAGTATATACAGAAAAAGACTGAAAGAATCCTGTAAGACTTCAATGTAACAGGCACAATCTACCCCCTGAGTTTGGACTGTAACTTAGTTTGGCCCCTGCCACGAAGTAACAGGGAAAAAGAATGACCTAGTCTCTTATGAGGCAGCAGTTTCCAGAAAACAGATGCTCCTTTTGATACTATTTTCAGCTAACGTCTGCAGCTTTAGAATCTCATTCTACATTAGGAAGCTGACCCCATTAAAAACCAGCAACAGCAACGAAAAAAAACAAAACCCGAGCTAAAAAACCCCCCCTTCAGGTACTTTCTAAAGCTGACAAAACAGAGTTCTTCTCTCTCACACTCAATTCACAAGTATATGTATGAAACAGCTCAATGGTAAGTAACTACTACACCGACTTTAAAAAGGTTAAAATCTCTCGGGGAGGCCTTCAGAAAGGACCGCTTTAGAGCAAAACGGGGAGAAAACATCTAGAAGCTGCCTGGCAGGCGCCAATTTAAGGGGTGTTTCCTTACAACCTAGAAGAGCAAAAACAACGAGAAAAAGAACAAGTTTATTTTTGCTGGATAAGCGATATAAAAGCAGGTTTCCCCACAGCCGCCTTCGCTGCACCAGCCCAAACGGCGCCGTTCCCTCAGCGGGGAGAGAGGGGGTGAACCATGGGCGGCAGCCACCCCTAACGCGGTGTCTCAGGGCTCCCCTTCTCGCGGCAGCAGCGGGAAGGACAGCAGCTTTCCTCAGGACCTGTCACACCGGAGAACGGCTCCCACCAGCCCCAGGCCGGGCCACACCAAGGCCGCCGTGCTGGACACAGCCCCAGCTGGTGAACGGAGACAGCGGTACCGCTCCCCCGCACTGGGCCCACCCATCGCCAGCGGATAAGGGGCTGTAGCCCCCAGCTCACAGGGAGCCGCCGGCCAGCCCCGCGGCCAGCCCGCGACTCCTTACCTGCGCTCAGCGCCGCCCTGTTATTGTGGCTGCAGGGGGAGGGTTAACCCCGGCAGCCGCTTCCTGCGCACCCGCTTCCGCCAGTGCCGCAGCGCTTCCGGTCCCACTTCCGGTGCCGGCCATGTTGAGGGCAGCGAGGGGAGGGGCTTTGCTGCCGACATATTGAGTGTGGCCTCCCCTTGAGGGCCGCCATGCCGGTGGCGGCCGCAGCCCGGCCAGTGACAGGGTGGGGGGCTCCCGGTCAGACCCCCGAGAGCACCAAGTGCCCGCTGAGGTACAGGGCCATAAACTGGGTCTTTTGAAAGGAACTGAGAATCCTGAGAGATTGGTGATGAGTTCTGTCATGACAACAGCAACCCTACCTGTGTGGCACCTGTGAGGGGCTGTGGATTAAAGCATTTGGACCCTGACGTCACCTTGCACAGACAGGGAGAGACGTGTAATTTATTAAAGTTATACCGTAATGCACAGTTCTGTATGAACTGACATGTGGCAGTGATACATTATCTGCAGAGGCTTTAGCGTGGCCCCAGGAGTCCTGCTAGTTGCCTTTGCCAAAGAGTATTTGCAGCGTTTTGTGGGTCTATATTTAGGCCATCTTTTATTCAGTGCATTTGGATGGATCCCAGCAGAAATCACACTTTACTAAACATCTTGGAGGCACATTTCATAACTTCATGTGAACACCAAGGAATTCTGTAACAAAGCCCATTTATTACTGAGCAGACTATTAGTGGTTTACTGTGAAGGCCAACAGACAGAGAGTAACAGTTACTGGTCTAATGATCACCCCAGAATAACCCACAACACTGCAGTGAAATATGAAGCAACAAAATCAGTTTTCAGATTGACTTTGCAGAATGAGTCACTGAGAAGTTATTAAGAAAACCCACGTGCAGGATGCATTGAGACCATCTCTTTTGAGGGATCATATGGCAAATGCATGCAGTAGCATTCACATTTAGTCTGATGTTACCTCAGCTGGGAAATGGCTTCAGGAAATGCTCCTGTTTAGCTTTTCCTCCTATATGTTAGAGGTAATTCTCATGACTATAAAAACCAAATAACTATCCTGTCCAAGTCTTGTTTCTCTTCATCCCTCAGCTAACTTCTCACATCATCACTGCTACCTATGGCAAAGACAACAGGAGCATATACTAGCTGATACCTCATACAAGCGTCTCACAGCCTGGCACGTTCCGTTCGTATAAGATCATTTGAGTACACTGGAGAAAAAGCAGAAGGCAGCAGGAAAGAATGAAGCAGTGACAGGAACACATGCAGGACAGAATTTAAGCTGGTTGCTAAAAGGGGGGAAATGCTGCCACTTGTGCTACTGCTGAACATAGAACAGTAACAGCTGTGCAAAGAGGGACAGACCCTCTTCTTGGCAGTCAATTTTAAATGAGTCAATAGCAGCATCCAAAAAGTTTAGACCCCAAAATATGGGGAAAAGTAGGCAAGTGTGGCCTCCTCTGAAAAGGAAACAAGAAAAGGGAAACAGTAGTTCATCAATAGCAGGATTCAAGTCTAGTAGTTATTGTTCCTGCCTTCCCCACAAAGGCTAGTGGCATGTATTGAGTGGCAATAAGAGAAGACTACTAAAAAGACACAAGAGAGACAAAACTGAATTAAAAAATTTGGGCAGGGCAGTTTGGTTTAACTGTCATTTAGACTTATGTATAAACAGCCACAGTATATGAATAGTTTGGTGGTTACAAGATAAACAGCAGAAACCAAAACCACCCTCTTTTTTTCTTAAGAGGAACCCTGTCAGCACATAGATCAGTTATACATGGGTCTTCAAAGCAGCTTGCTGGTTCTATTTCTTTTTCTCTCCACTGCTACTTATAAGAAAATTTAGAGTTTGAGTCACTTGAGTATATCTAAGCTAAAACCCAAAGCAAAAGAATTAGAAACTTGAGATGCTGAACATCCATCAGTAAAAATACTGTTCTGGTCTTGGTCAACTTTGAAACGAAATAGTACACTGCATCACATATAGCATACTACTGAGAAGTTTACAAAGTTAAAAGACTTGTTTCTCAAACTAATATCAGAGCATTGCCTTTACTTCCTTTTATGTAGGGTGTTGGGATGTCTTATTTACGGCTGGTGGAAGCTATTTGAGCATACACACTACAAGTTTATACTGTAGGGAGGTTTCATAATGTTATTTCTGTAACACAGGTATCATTGAATCAAAAATAAAAGACTTAAGGGAAAATTAATGCATTCCTTTAGGCTTTAAAGAAAAAAAATGAAACAAAACAAAAAATCAAAAGCCTACAACCCACAGCCTCTCAATACTTACCAGTCTCTCAAAGTGATGTTCCTAAGCTTTAATCTTCTGAGACAATGAATGCTCTCCATCCCAACTGATGACAAAATTAGGTCCCATCCTCATATGAAGTGGTTAACAGTTTATGTAACACTTTTCTTGTATCTGCACCTATCCCATCAACATATTTGTCAGAAAATACCTTAACATTCCCTAAACTCCAACAGATCATCATTCCCTTCCAAAGATAATCTTTCTCTCTGTATTTATAAGAAATTGGTGCCAAATGTGTCTTACCTGCATCACTGAACCAGTAGTTAGTATTTTTCTCCTCTCTCCACAGTTGATACCTGATAAAAGCAAATCAAAGGTATTCTGACATGCAGGGCTCCTTTTACATGTCAGTAGTATCTTCATCAAGGTTTAACTATCTGACGTCACATTTTTGTGTCTTCTTCACTTAGAAATATTCTATTTTAACAAGGTTAAAATTTGAGAGAATAAGTTCACTTGGAGGGGACTCCCTTGTTTTGTCATTCCCCTGTTTGGAAGGGTGTGAGTCCTTCCCTATCAAAATCCTCAAGCCCTCCTGTAAAGCCTCACTGAAGTGTAGTCTGTAGGAGTAAATGCAGCTTTGGTCCTTGCAGTTACGGGCTTGCTCACTGAAGGAGTGAAAACTACCCATGATAGTGGGTACATTGGGTACAGCGGCAGATGCAAACCTATTCTTCTTTTGTTATGGTCTGTGTCAGGTGAAATCACCTTTCAGCTGTGCTCAGAGAGAGCAGAGATGTGCTGGTGGGAGGCCAGTAGCTACAGATGTGCTGCGCTTCTCCCAGGAGGTGGCATCTCAGCGGCGTAGATGGGACGAACAGCCTTCCCCGTGGCCACATTCCTCAGCCTTCAGGTGCTGCTTCTGCGAGGTCTGAAGCCGCTTGGCCAAATTGACATAAGGTTTATGTAACACACTTCTCTACTCTGCAAAGGGGCTGTTGTTCTCTGGGGGATTGAGGGATCATTAACCTTCGGGAATGAGATACTAGAGCTGTCATGCTTGTGGCTGATGCATTCTGACTTCCTGTTATCCCTGAGAATATCTAGGCATAACAGGGGGAAAGCATTGTAATTAGTGGTCCCTGGGACCATCTTGTGCTGTAATTTTGGCTTGTGCTGGAATTAAGTCCTATTAAGAAAAGAAAGAAAAAATGTTAAATCTTTTCAGTTTTTCAGAATTTTAATGTGTATCTCTGTGTTTGCCTGTGTCTCAATAGCTTAACACACCTCATGTCCCACAGCTTGCAAAATATCCCTTTATGGACAGTTAATTCATGTAACTCATACTGTCTATAACTTGCATACAAACCTTTGCATTACTAGAAATTGTCCAAACTGTCAAAGCATTTGCAAACTAGAGGTTGAAAATCTCACTATATGCTTAAGAGTTGTCCAAAGACACTCAGATGCCCAGTTTGGATTCCTATTTAAATCTGATTATGCCTCCTTCTGAGTGATTCCCAAGGAAGATTGTTACTTCCTCAGTTTCCCAATTCCTCAAGTAACTGAATCCAAGAACCCAAATGTTACCAAACTTAAACTTTTAAGATGTCTCCTTCTTGGCACATGGCTGAAATAGAGTGCTGAGAATTTCACTGATATTTTGGTAGTGATATTTTCTTTATCAGTTCGTGCAGCCATGAGTTAGAGAGTGTAATAGAGTAAGACTTTATGATCTTCAGATCAAATAGTTGCAAATGTCTTCTGCTTACATTTTCTTAAGTTGTGACATTAAGTAACTGTTTTGTTGTTTTCTGTTGGGTTTTTTTGTTGTTGGTTTTGTTTTGTTTTTTTTTTCCCCTGAAAAACTTTGTATTATTAAAAGATTCAGAAGCACTGGATAACTGTAGTAACTAGAAACACTCAACAAGCATGAGATAGATAACCTTTGAGCTATTTAGTGTAAAAAGCCTGTGCAGTGTCACGCTGGTTTTAGGGCAGAGTTAGAATGCAGCTCTCCAGGCTGAACAGGCACTGATACACTATAAGGAAGCCAGCTGAATGTGAACTACTATATTCCATTATACTTCACCAGTCAGTTACCTGATATTATCTTCAATCCAGAGACATGGGATTCTGATCTGATCTAAGGAATGATTTATGCAATAGCAACTGTAGAACACAGTGGGCAATTTTTCATCTTGCCCTGATGCCTTTAAAAATGTAATTACTGGTGTAGGAGTCATGGGACCTGGATGTTGGTTCTGGCTCAGTCATACATCTCTGACATATAAGAGGCTTTGATTAAAGTGTTTATGTTTCCCCCAACAGGCTGCTCTCCAGATCAGTCTCTGAGGTCTTAGGCATGGGGTCTATCTCTTACATTGAGCATGTGGGGCACCAATGCTCTTCATCTGCTGTACTTATATGGTAGAACAATGACAGTAACAACAGTATCAAAAGATAACAGTAACAATATGAGAAAATACACTGTGGACTTTATGGATGGGTGAAGTAGCTTTATTATAGCACTGGCATTTTCTTTTTTGACAATCCGCCCCATCTGGTTTTCAGGCCTGTGTTTCATTGCCTTTTGTCACAGAAGTGAAAAAAAAAATGTCATAACACCTTACTATGAAAATCCTTCCTTCTCCTCCACATATAAATAGCTACATCAAAGATATGTGAGCACCTTTTCAGTGCAAAGTTTTGAAAACTTTAATCCTCAATAAATGCAAGGAGATGTCTTCTCTTGTTCCATTCAGTGCCAATATCTGTCTAGCTCTGTTTTATTTTGTAGCAAACAGGATCTGAGCATGTTTCATCCCCTCATTCAAGCTATGTACATTTTTCCTTCCCCATATTTCTATGTCATTGCTCCATCACACAAACTTGGCAGTCCAGATTGTCTGGCCACTTCAGCATTTTCTTCAGATGCTATTTACAGCAATTTGCAAATCATGTTCTTTGTTCCGGTATGTGGCAAAAGCTGGTCTGCTTCTTAGCATTATCTGCAGCTATGGGCCAGCATGTGATGCTTACAGGAGATGATAAAAAGCGCAGACACTCTGTGTTGGAAATTATTGCTCTCAGCTGTTCATGTCAGAAATAATCAGAAACAAATTAAAGTTCCAGGGATCTGTGGTAGATGCAGGGGTCCCTGGTGGACTGTTTTAGATCTCTAACTTACAGGGCTTTGTGGATGTGCATTGGCTGTGTGGGAAACACAGTATCATAGGTTTGGCCCACAGACAGAGTCAGTTAAGTATCTCAACATACTAAAGCAGATGGTGTCAATACCCATTTAGGCTGTAACAAGCCAAGCTGGAAGGCAGAAATTATCCCCAAATTGTCTGCTGGATTTTCTGACATCACGATAAACATCAGAGTTTGGCTTTGTTTTCTCATTTTTTCAGTCAAGACGCATTTACAGCAAGATGACTTGTTCTGAGAATCTTTTTGAGTTGGCTGTTCAGAGCCACAAGCCTTTGAGCTATGAGAAACTTACAATATTACCTTGTTCATTTTCATTCCTACTACCTAATTGCTGAGACCTCACTTCCAGATAACAGAATTATTACAGTGGTGGCTTTAGCCTGTGTCCTAGGATGGAGAGAAGAATTTTCTGCCTATTAATTCTTTCATTCAGTGCTAGAAGAATTAGGTTCCTTAAGTTTCTCAGCTTGTCTCTTTAACAAGAAACAACTCTAGATGATGAGCATTAGCATTTCATCCTGGCAGATTTTTCTGCTGCCACTGATTTATCTTTAGTTGCAGTACCAGCCTACATCCTCATGCTTTATACGTATCCTAATCCAAAAGATAATAGACCCATCTGATGAGCCTCTTTCATCAGCCCATGCACACAGCCCTTAAGTCTTGCTGTTCTTGTGCCAGAGGTCATGAGCACTTGTGGCTCTAGCCAACAATTTCTAATTACCTTAGTACAGATTTACAATTCATCTCTTTATGAGCAGTATATCTAATTAATGTTAATATGAGCAGTCTATCTAAAGAAGAAACTAAAAGTGCATTGGAAGTACCTGAATAGTCTGGTGACCCAATGGAGGAGTTTTACTGCAGTGCTTTTCTAGTCTGATGTCTTACTTGAAAGACATAGCGATGTCACTAGACTCATTAAGAATATTTTTAGAAAATACTTTAATGGTACGTAATGTTCATATATTTGGCCAGAGAAAAATGGAAAAAGAAAACCCTCTAATGTCAGTTTACATAAGTATTTTCCTAATATATGCCACCATTCTAGCATTCTCTGTCATTAATTCACAGAAGTTTACACTGAGTTGAAAGAGAGTGGGAAGATAACCATATAAACCACCAAAAAAGTCCATGTGACTTTGTTTATGTTAGACTTACAAAGATTTCCAACTACTTTATTTCATAGAGAAGAGAAAACTATGCCATCTGCACCTGACCCTTTATTAGTGTTTCGGACAGCCTGTAGGATTCTTGAGTATGTGGCTTAGCTGAATAAATGGAGTCTTTTCCACCAAGCAATCATGGGAAAAGAAAGAAGGCAGTATGATCAATATGTTTCACTATAGATTTTTTTCAGCTGACAGATGTGTCCTTAGGAATCAGCAAAGATTATATCAGAGAATCATAGAATAGTTATGGTTGGAAAAGACCTTAAGATTATCTAGTTCCACCACTCCTGCCATGGGCAGGGACACCTCACACCAAACCAGGTCACCCAAGACTCCATCCAGCCTGGCCTTGAACACTGCCAGGCATGGAGCATTTGTCACTTCTTTGGGCAGCCTGTTCCAGTGCCCCACCATCCTCACAGTAAAGAGCTTCTTCCTTATATCACTCTGGTTTGTGTAGTAAAGTAAGCCTTGAAAGACAACAAGAAGGTACAGACAAGTGCTGTCCAGCTTCCTGGTTTAAACTCTTCTCTGAGCTTTTTTCTCCTGAAGGTTTCCTCTCATTTTTCCTAAGATTTGTAGTATTTGTTACATTTCACCTTTAGCTGTGTTAATATATTTTACCTTCCACAAAAAATAAGCCTCTTTGACTTGAATTCCTTCTCAGCATTTGATATATTCATCTGCAGTATCATCTATCTACTGTCTTCCCTTTCTCTTTTAGGGGTTATGAGGAGATGAACAAAATTCAAGAGATCTTATGGGTTGTTAAACTCTAGTCTATATGTGTTGATCTCTATTTGGTGGATTCCTGGGTCATGTTAAAACACCGTCCATTGGTTCTGCTTGATAGTCCCTCATTTGCCTGTGGTGCTGTCACTGCCACCATCTGAAAATGCTTGAACATGGCAAGTTTCAGGATCCATGATTTACTGCATCTCTTCTTCACTAATTTAGAAGGAAGATCTGCTTTCCAAAGCAACCATGAGCACAAATTACTTCTTACAGAAAATATGTCATTCTGATGTCTTAACTTCAGCAGTTGGGACACTCTCGTAAAAAAAATGTTTTAAACATATCCATCAGAAAGTAGTTCATAACAACAGAAACTTCCCACAACCAAGAAACATTAATGATGAAGAGACTAATTAAAGAAATATATGTGATAGAAACCTCTTACTGTCTGTTGCAGCTCTCTTGTCACTGTGAAACAAACATTTGGCTTCATGGAAACAGCCTTTTTTAACAAAGTGCAAAGATGAAGAATGTAAATGTGATTTGTTCTGCCAGCATTTCTGGAATAACAGTGATAAGTTAGCACTGTAGGGAACTGTAGCTTGCTTGTAATAAACTGTGCTTTTTCTGTTTCATGAAGAACATGGCCCCTGAAGACAAGCCCCTCCACCATTACTCCCTACACACACTGTACATAAAGTTTACTGAGAGAAATACACCAGGCAGAAACACAGTCTCTCAGGTACCATGTAGAAGGTGACCACACTCCTCACTGTACAAGCTTTATGTTCCTTACATACTTGTGTGGTTCAGCATTCAGAGCAATAGTCAGTCCTGTGACTTGTGAAGAGGCTAATTAATTCTGACTTCAGTTACAAAGAGAAGGGGGCTGTGGTCTGTGTAGAATCATAGAATCGTTAGGGTTGGAAAGGACCTTAAGATCATCCAGTTCCAACCCCCTGCTGTGAGCAGGGACACCCTATGCTAAATCATATTACCCAAGGCCTTGTCCAACCTGGCCTTGAACACCACCAGGGATGGAGCATTCACAACCTCCCTGGGCAACCCATTCCAGTGCCTCACCACCCTAACAGGAAAGAATTTCCATCTTACATCCAACCTAAACTTTAAGTTTTAACCCGTTACCCCTCGTCCTGTCACTACAGTCCCTAATGAAGAGTCCCTCCCCAGCATCCCTATAGGCCCCCTTCAGATACTGGAAGGCTGCTATGAGGTCTCCACGCAGCCTTCTCTTCTCCCCGCTGAACAGCTCCAACTTCCTCAGCCTGTCTTCATATGGGAGGTGCTCCAGTCCCCCGATCATCCTCGTGGCCTCCTCTGGACTTGTTCCAACAGTTCCATGTCCTTTTTATGTTGAGGACACCAGAACTGCACACAATACTCCAGGTGAGGTCTCACAAGAGCAGAGTAGAGGGGCAGGATCACCTCCTTCGACCTGCTGGTCACGCTCCTTTTGATGCAGCCCAGGATACGGTTGGCTTTCTGGGCTGCAAGCGCACACTGCCGGCTCATGTTCATTTTCTCATCGACCAGCACCCCCAAGTCCTTCTCCGCAGGGCTGCTCTGAATCTCTTCTCTAAACTCTTCACCCATCATCATTAGTCTCAATATTTAATTTTCCTATTTTAGCCTGGCATTTGGCTAACACTTGTTCTAAATTGAAAACCTCAATAGAACATCAAAGCATCTTCTGCTTATGCTTGCTGAAAGATGAGGGTTAAATCCAAGGTCACAGGTAGCACCTTGTAAGTTTCAGTGGCCTTTGAATGATCCAGTGTTGAGTAGGTTTCTGATGTACTAAGAGCACCACTGTCCCTTAGAATTTGAAGCTCCCACAGTGGGGAATAAACACCACTCCATCCCCAAAACAGTATCTAGGATTCTATCCTGCTATCTGTGGTTTCATGGGACACATCTGTGACAGGGAACAGCACATAATAATGGTAAGAAATTTATTTGGCCAAGATTTACAGCACATTCAGTAGCAACTGCCTTTTTTTTTTTTTTTTTTTTCCCCCAGAAATACAATGCATTAGGAAGTTGTAGAGTCAGGAAAAATATGTCCCTTGTTAAATACAATCATTACTTAGAATTATTTGACAAAGAAATGCAGAGTATTTACTTTTTATGGTGTTAGCTTGGTTGGACAAGAACACTCTATTTACATACTTAATCTAGCATTTCATTAATCCTCATTTTTTCCTTTCATTTTTTGTTGTTTTCAGCTTTATCATTCTTTCAGATGTTCTATATGTGCTAAGCGTAATAGGCAATTACCATAAAAATAGTTCAGCCAGGTCACATTATAAATCAAACTAAATACTAGAGCTACATCAGTGTGTACTAGCAAATGAAATAGAGCCTCTCTTGTCTGGAGAATCGAGTATCAGACAGCATATGACACCTACATTCCGGTTCCTAAGTTTCTTTCATGTGTAACCCCAGTAAAGTCAATCATTCATAGGTTTTAATTCTGGGAAATGTATTTCCGTGTCTGACTATTCAAGTGTAAAAGGCAAACTAGTTCAATAATGAAGATACTAAGGATGTAAGAGCAGAACAGAATTCTTTTCAGGTCTAAAAGCTGCCAATTTGTCAGAAGTGAACAGTATCATTAATGATGACATTTAAATGCAGGATTTAACAGAGGCACTGCTATGAAGTTTATACAGTCTTACAGTTTAACAGCTTTGCTTCATTTGAAGGGAAAAAAGAGAGCCAGACTGTAGGATCAATTCCAGGAACATGAGGCCATCTAGTGGAAGACAACTTTTGTCTTCCAGGCTTTTTTTTTTTACCTCTCTAGCTCCTGCTCTACAATTATTTTCTGTAACTTGGGAAGTATCTCATTTGTGTATAATGGATGCAATAAACTTAGTCTCTAGAAAGGTCACCATGGACAAAAAAAAACAAGTCAACGTTTATTTTAATAAACATGCAGACTAAGTAGCTAAACAACATGTATGAATCAGAATTGTATAGAGGTGGAAGAAAAACGAGCATGTAAAATTTAGCTGCAAACCTGGTAGAATCAAAGCACTACCTGGAAAAGCTGAAGCCTTTGGAAAAAAAGCATCTGCAAAAGTTTGAGTAAATGAAAGAAAACACTTCAACAAGGAAAACAGAGGCAGTGCCTACACAGACGTGTCCACTAAGATCAGGTAGCACCGTCAGAAGAATAGGGCTCATGTGAAAACCAATTTGCTAGAGAAACAGAAATCCTGAGGAGTTGCTTTGCAGGGAGGACAGAAGTGTCAATCCCAACACTTGGGAGCAGAGAGAAGCAGCAAATGACAGAGCACAGCTGAAAAAGCTGCTGTGTGCTTTGTTCGCCATCACCAGATCAGGCAGAATGAATGAAATTAAATTAAGAGATTGTGATAAGGCAGTGTGAAGCTGTTCTCAGCCCTCTTCTCTACCATGCAGAATCCATTCAGCATGCCCCTGCTTGCTTCATTTGTAAGGTACCTCTGCTTTTCCTGCAAAGAGAAGCAAAGACATACACATTGCAGAAAATAAGCTTAACATTATGCACTAAAATATCTCTGAAGCCCTCAGCTAACAACTTGCTAAACATAAAAAATACTATAAACATTTGTAGGAGGCAAGAAGACACTGATCTGTAAGCATTTTGCCCTTTAAAAAGTTGTATTTTATCTATAAAAAGCTAAGTATCCTTGGTACTACTTTTGAATTCTTAGCTGACCTGATTTGGGTTCAGGTGCCTTGTTAGCCCTGTGTTGTTCATTGGACTCTTCTTTTTACTGTCTGACTTCTACCATTGTGCTAGAATAGGAAGTTGCTCACGCAAATATCAAGGTCATTCATTTAGAGCAATTGGTGGGAGAAGCCATTAGTCTATAAAGACTAAGCAAAGGAGCAGAGGAGTAGTTACCCTGAAAAATATGACAGCAATTAGGTAGACTGGAAACACCAGACAACTGAGCTATCTCAGTTTTTGGCATATTCAGGAGTAATTACATAGTATTGTACTTACAGCACTGCTTTGCAGAAAGAACACTTGTTGTTATATGTTTTCCCATCAGAGCCACAGAAAGGTTGATAGAGTCTTTCACAGTAAATAGGTCTTCCTCTCTCTAGCCGGCTGTATTCACTGCAGTCTACCTGCAAATAGAGTATCACTTTTCTTTGAATCCATCTTTCTCACATTCTCCATTTATGTACAGAAATATTGAATATATGAAATTTTTGGACAAATTTGACAGCTGCTTTAGAACATCACAGACAATGGGTTCCACCATCAGTATTTGCTGAGCCTAAGCCTAAAGAAATAAATGTTCCTTCTGAGAGAGATGTGTGTGATGCAACCCATGTCAGGCACTGAGCACATTTAGAGACTTTGCTGTCTATCAGTATAAGAATAAGTCACTGGAAAAATACAGCCCTTTTTCCATCTACAGAAAAGAGGGGTCAATATTTTTCTCTACCTGCTTGCAATTGTCAGTAAATTCAGATGAGATTAGTTCTTGAGAGTGGGAAGGGTTTCTGTCTCTTATTGCACAAGTATCAGCTCTTTATGCTTTTTACACTGGTGAAAGGATCTGCCCAGGTGGAATTAAGTCCTATTTAAGTATTAGCATGAAAAGAAATTGTTGAAAGGCCTTCATCTGATAGTGGGGCTGTATTCATTACAGACTTACATATGAAAATGGGAGTACAAACTAATAAAAGAAATGACTGAAAATGCTCCTGTCCTAGTTTTGGAGCTTTATCTTCTGTCAAGTGAATTCATTCCTAGTATTTGACAAGCAAGAAGTCCTTGTGCACGGCACATATTCTACTTAATCTGCTATTTGTCACCCTCAAAAGCCTAGGATTTGCTTGCCTAGGAAATTGCCTGTCCTTATAGCTGCTGTTGTAACTAAAGTGAGCTTTTTTTTGGTGCTAGTCTAGTGACAGTTTGAAACATACCAGTCTTTGGAAGGACACTATGTCTGCAGCTTTTGCTTTCTGAAAATCTAGCCAAAAATATGTATTATAGATTTATATATTTAAAACAGAACCCAGCTTTGCTGTTCTCTTCTTATGGAATGTTTTTTTTCTGCCCCCTTCATTCTAATTCTTAGTGAAGGACAGGACTATTACTGCAGCCAAACCGTGGAATTTATTACAGATTATATGATTGGTTTTGTGGTAGTCATTGCCCAGGGTCTGCAAATGAGTGAAGTGAGGAGCTGTGTGTGGTCAGCCCCCTCAGCAGCCTGTGCCATGGCTCAGCACAGACTGAGAGGTCTCCAGTGGCAAAAAGAGTCATTACCCAATCACTCCTTTGGGAATAATAGGCTTAAATCTGGGGCAGCATATATTGTGCTAATATGGGACCAGATCTGTGTGTGTGCAAATTTCCCCCATGTACATCTGTGTAACAGCTGGTGAAATGGGGAAGATACATAGTTTGGTGTGGAGAGTGGAACAGGCTCTTCTTGGGAAAGAATGGATGTCTTGGTGTAGTTCTAGGCATCAAAAGCTGCATATATTCTGCTAATATGGGACCAGCTCTGTGTGTGTGCAAATTTCCACTCCCTGCTACTGTCCACCAGACTCTGAGGGGGCTTGTCTCTGCTCATCTGAGTAAGGATTTTTATCATTTGATGCCCCATTTCTCTCAGAGATTGACCCCAAGATGGGCACTGCAGCATAGTCAGAAATAAAATCTCCAGGTACATGATTTAGGATCTGAAAGCCACCAGAAACAAAGTGTCATCACCAGGTAAATAATAAAAAATTCCTGATTTCTCTCACTTAAAATTTGGCCTTGCCCAATTTGTTGTCCACTGGGCAGTACAAGTGAAAACATCTGGAAGTTCTCAGGTCAAGTGTAGTGTATGGAAACCACGTATCTCAAACTCACGGATTTCTCTCTGAAATCTCAATTATTTGACACCATTTAATTAGGGATTTCTCTCTGAAACCTCAATACTTTGACACCATTTAATTAATGCTTAATATGTTTTTATCTGACCTCATGTTTTTACTAACTACATATTTTTATAGAGCAATAAAGGAGAAAATTACTCACCTCATTCTCTTTGGCAGCATCTGCAAGGCAAGCAGAATCATAAAAGATAAATTAAAAACTGCTGTTGATGAACATTCAGTTTGCAACTAGGATGATTTCCCTACCAGCCCTTCCAGCAACACTGCATCTCTTACTAGCTTGAAAGTGAATACTTGGGTTTTAAGTGTTTAATAAGCTGCAGGTGTCAGAACCTATTAAACAAGTGGTCCTTGGTGTATTTCTTACCTTAGAAATCTGTGTCAGCAGCTACAACAGCCTTTGCTGTGGGAGGGGAGAAAGGATATTGTTCCCCTTTTCAGCAGAAAATATTAGAGACCCAAAGTCAATGTTATGTTCGATAGCCAGTCTGTTTAGGATAAACAAATTGTAGAGCATGCCTGGGTTTTAATTCCCAAGTTTATTTAAAAAAAAATTAAATAAGCAAATCACAAGGTCCTTTTCTGCTTTGGATTTCTGTCAATAATGAGGATAGTGTCTTCATTGCAATACAATACTAGATATATATTATAATAATAATAATGCAATTGGATCATAATATCACTTTAAAAAGTGTTTTCCCTTGCTGGTTCATATGTATTCTAAACTATTGGGCAGAAGGACTGGCTCCTATTTTGCATACACATGGCATCTGATATAATGAAGCCCTGTTCTCAGGTGGGACTTCAAAAAGCTTCTTCAACACAATGACATGTACACCTCCCAGAAAGTCATCAAGTAATGCTGGCGTGTCTCCATTGCAGTGACACACTTGTTACTTTCTTTAGGAATGTATTTTGTCCTGTAACTGTCATTCTGTGGCTTCCAAGGGATAAAAGTGATCAGGCAGAGGCTTCTGTACAGAAGGAGAGGGAAGAAAACATATTATGGCAATGCAGCTCTAGCATTTGTTTTTCTGACTAAGCGTAACTCATTTTAATTTTTAAAGCCATTAAGCCTTCCACTGAAACTTCCTTTCATGGAGCTGCTTACAACTTCCCAACAGATAAAGTTGTTCAAGGTGAAGAAAACCTGCAAAAAAAAAGTGCTCCATGTCATGTTTCAGTCTGTCACCAGAACTGTGACTGAATTGTCATTATTCTGGAATTGGATCAGATGTAACCCCTCCCATAAAAATATTAAGGTGCTATTTTTTCTCTGGTAACTTTTTAAAAGCCACTATGTATTTGGGAGCGAATGCAAAAAAATATGTGGCTTGAAAAGTATCTATCCATACATTTTTAATGTAGACCAGATAAGTTAAAAAGTTCAAGGGAAGGATTTGCTGGAATTCTTCAGGAAACAATATTCATTTGTTTTTCTGCACTCACTGAAACACTGACAGAACAGTTTCCATCAAAAGCATGCCATTTCACTGAAATTGACATTTGTCATGAGAATTTTGATTTTGAGACAATTTTCAAAGCAAACTTTTCAGAGCTATTCAAAATGTAAACAGATTATTTTGGCTCATAATATTGATTTTAACATTTTCATTGGTTTGCTTCTTTAATGCTATTGAACTGTTATACTGCTGGCAGTGAAGATTTGGACTCTCCATTTTTGTAAATGTACTTATTCTTCTTTTTTCTCCAATTTTTTTTGTTAACAAGAAAAAAAAAAAATTGCCAAGTGGAGGCTCAAGAACTTGCTCCCAGCTCCCTATTTTACCACAGAGCAACCTGCCCCTCAAAGCTCTCTCCAGCCTAGCAAACTAATATCATGAAGAGGTTATTTACGGCCATATTATATGGCCAATGTATAATCAACTGTCTTCTGCTTGGTCAGTGTGGTAGGAGAGGCACCACATCAGCTCCAAGCTCCCTGCTCAGATGGAAGAAAAAAATAAGTAGGTAAAAACCTGTTTTAGTTCTGAGGCTTTACAGTTCACTTTTTACTTGCACTGTAGAATACAGCTCTGATTCACACCATCATCAAAGGAATAGGTTTCATCTGCTTAAGTTGGAATTTGTAAAGCTGGTGCACTATTTTTTGATAAATAATGCACAAGCATAAAATTTCACTTGCTTTTTGCTACCCAACCATTATTTTTTATCATCCCAGTAGACTGAGAAGCTTGCATTGTTTGAACAGGAGAACTATAATATATCAGAAAATAAAATGGTTACTCACTTGCTAAGCAAAGAACTGCCAGCGTGAGAAGCACAAAGACACCTGTTATCTTCATGGTACTCATGGGTTCTTGACTTGTTTCACTGCTAGCCTGTGCTCTTGGTATTCCAGTAAGATTATCTGAGATGTGTATTCCTGTATCTGTGAGAGCGGATATATATATACACACACACACAGAGCAGGAACCCTGATGATGAAATCCCCCTTGTAGAGAAGGTAATTAGAAGAAGGTGTTGCCCATGGGTAGTGTCAATAAGAATGTCTTCTGTACAACATGAAGGTCATAAGTACAGGGCAAAGATGAGTGTCACAGCATGGATTGTGTTGATACAGGAGATGTATTGTACTTTGGTTAAGCTCCTTGCCTAATTAACTGTTCCATCTCCATTAGCGAGTTCAGGGAGTGACTCAGTAAGGTGGTTACTTATTGCTGTTATTGCCATATTGACCCTTAGAGTTGAACATAGTTCCCAGGGGAAAAATTATTCTCACTGGGTGTGTTTCAAAAGATCCATGCCAGTAGAACTGAAATGCATAATTCCTAATCTCTTGAAACTTTGGAGAGCCTTGTCACTAGCAGTGGATAGAGGTGATGCTGGTTACTATGGCCATACATGGAGACCTTTCAGACTGCTCTGTGGCGGTAGTCGCCGCTTGGAAAAGTCTGTGTTTCACATGAATACTCTCACCTTCACACACAACTCAAAAGATCCCCCAGTATTTCAGTGTTCTTCTGCCTTTAACGTTCCACCAGTTCAGAGATCAGAAGCAAAGCTTTGTGACAGAAGGAGCAAAAACACTGCATTGCACTGCCTAGTGAAGTAAGGAGTTCACAGCCGTTGTGCATCCTGCTGAGTTGCTGCCTACTTTGCTGTCATGGAGATAAGGAGAAGATTTTTCCTGCCCATCTTCTCTTTTGCTGCTATTTCCAGCACAATAGGTGTTATATCATGTGGGATCCTTTAAACAAATCCAACATACCAGTATGTTAGTGACTTAATCAATAGGCATAATTTTCTTCCTTTTTTAACACATGCAAGGGGTTCAGTTACAATGGGAGACTCAGCTCTGAGTCCTAATTTTCATAAATTTCAAAATTATGAGGAGTTTTGAGCCTATAGTTTGATTTGAACCTTCCAGAATTGCCTTCTCTTTAGCGATTTGCAATGTAGATTTGCAAGTTGTTTCAATATGAAAGATCCCTGCGCATCATTACAATTCACAGTATTTCAGTCATCATCTTCCCTACATCACAAGATAGCCTGAGGCTTCTTCCCCATGGAGGAGTTAGGGTCATACATGCTAATTTCACTTAGACAGAGGGACTGAGAGCGCTTACAGAGAAGGTGGTAATAGGTCAAGTAGAACTTGGGCCCCACTAATTCATTCAAAAAAAGATAATCTTGTTTCTAAAGAATGTAAATGATGAATAAATGGTTAATTTCTCATCACTTAATGGGAAAAAAAAAAAACAACAAAAAACCAACAAACCAGATGCCATCAAATTCCAGTTCCAGGACAGACAAAGATCTGGATTGAGCTGCAGGCCTGTAGATTTTTTTTCTTTATATGCCCTTACTTCAGAGATTTAATTGTAAGTTATTCTTTATTCTTAACGTAGACATCTGTGCATATTCCTCTGAAGTGGAGATGGCAGAAGACAGGCTGTAATTTAAATGGGGGTTGGTCTGGATTCTGCTGCTTTGTGAAATTTTTGTTCTGGAAAGCCCAAATCTTTCCTGAAGAGCTTCCCACAGAGCATGTATAAACTCCTGGAGAATATTCAGGACATGTTTGCTGGTTGATGGACAATTACCAACATTAGGCAACAAGAGCAAAACCCCAAACCACCCAGAAGGTACTCCTCGTCTGAAGAGTTTTGAGCAAACAAGTCTCTTGAGAATAGCTTCAAACTATAAAACTGCAGCTTGACAGAACATGCAGGTTCCTTGACACTGGTATGAGGAAATCTGCCACTTTGGTTACACTCTCTTGCCTAATATGGTGCTACAAAGTCTACTGTCTGATGCAACCTCAATATCCATCTCATCCCTCTAACAGAAGAATATAAACATCTGTTTGCAGTCTTCTGAGTTGATGCAGGAAGGTTTTCTGAGGATTGGTGTGGAAAGGAAGAGAAGACTTTTGGAAGTGGGAGGAACTAATGGGGAATGTAGACTTTGGATCAGGTTTTTCTAGCATCTGAAAATTACCTTGCTATTGACAGGATTCCTTATGCTTATTCTATGACCCGTAACAGAAAAGCCATGGTGTGAAGGTTTTCTTTCGGGTAATGTTTAAGTTGTCTGATTAAGGCTTTTGAATCAAATTAAGATTCATTTTCTGAGCAGTGGACCTTAAGCTTAGTAGGGCTTGCCCAGGCAATTCACATAGGAAGGATACAGTTCTGACGAGAAGCTGTGACATATTGTGACAATATGTGACATACTGTAGGGTGTGCAAATAGACACTAAATACAAGCATGGCACAACAGGGGGTCAGCTGAAGTTCTGGAGATGTTAGCATTCGGAAACATAAAAGCTGTCTTGAAGCTTTGAGAATTAAAATGCCATGCACAGAAAACAACAGTCTGTTCCACTTGCTGCAGTGGGGTAATACTCATGCAAAGTCTCAATAAAAAGTAGTGTCACAAAACATTTATTGCACCTCCCATTTAAAAGGATACCCAGATATGTCTGTATCTATATGCCTAAAAAAGGGCAGAATTCACATTAGCCATAATAGTCACCATTTGACTGAAAAAATGCTTCATTTGAGGCGTCTTTCTGTCCAAACTTGCAGAGGCTTGTTGTTTGCCCTGGTAGTCTTCATACAGAGCTGGTCTAACAACCAGCTGTCATCCTGTCATCCTCAGGTAGGCCAAGGGTTCACCTAGATCACAGTGCTGTCTTTGAGAACATTCAGCTCAGCTCAGAGGAGAACAGAGCAATTCTTTTGATGGGCAAGCTGAACACAAGCAAACGGTTTGCCCCTGCAGTGAACGTTTCCAGCTCTGCACAGTAGGCTTTATTAGTAAGAATGTAATTATCAAGTGGAAAAAAAATCATTGTTTCCCCCTGTTCAGGCTGCATCTGGAGTTCTGCGTACAGTTCTGGGCTCCACAGCACAAGAAAGATACTGAAATACTGTATCAAATACAGCGAAGAACCACAAAGATGTTTAGAGGGATTAAGCATACTAGGAAAACTGAGAGAAATGGTTTGTTCAGTTTAAATAAAGAAGGCAAAGTCTCACTGTTTTCTTCAGCTACGTTATAGGGATGTACAGAGCAGGCAAGAGCCAGACTCTTCTTGGAGGCTCACAGTGAAAGGAAGCAAGGGAATAGAGCAAATTGCAGCCAGAGAAATTCCAATTAGAGGTGAGGAAAACAAATTTCACAATGAGAGCAGTCAAGCATTGGAACAGGTTGCCCAGAGACATCACTGGAGAGACTGAAAAATGGATCTGTTCGTACCGTGATTTGGTGGTGGGGCAAGGATGTAGGGAACCAAGAGTCCTCCAGGGGTCCATTCCCACCTGAACTGATTCTGTGATTCTCATAAGTGAATGTCATCTGTTGCTGACAGTCAGCTACTTTGGGACTTTGTGGCATATTGTATTTGTCCTTATGAGTTCACATTTCTAGGTTTGACAAAGCAGACACTGACAATAAAGCAGGACATTGATTTGATTTTAGCTCCTCAGAATAAAAAAGTTGTTGGGAAACAAGTGTTCAGATCTGTTTGGTTACAGCTGCTTCCCAGAGTTGGATAAGTAAGGCCTCTTTACCTAAAAGAAAATCTGAAATCTGTGGTAAATACTCTGTTTGGATTGAAAAATCAGGAGTGAAATCTTGGCCTCATCAGTAGACTTGTACTGGTTTCCATTGGCCAGGACGTCCTGTTTGAATACATGTACGTTAATTGTGGGCCTCTGGTAATTTTCTACTTTCCTTATTGTATCTTGTCTTTTCCCAACTTCTTATCTCTCTGAATTGTTATTTAGAAGAAAAAGCAGTTGCTTTTTGAACACATGATTATTCACTTTAATGGGCCTGTTACATCTGATGTTATGTTAGTTTGTATTTTTCTGAGTGAGAGCATTTGTCACAATTATTGATGCATTGCTTTTATTTTTGGAGCCCTGAATGGCGCACAAATGTGATGGCAAGAATGCTGCTGTAGCATGTCATTAGCTAAGTGCCTGCTTTATTCTGCATGGGAGGATGTTATCTTGCTGCATTCCAGAAAGCGCTGGTGGCAGCAGCTTGTTCCCATTCATGTGGAGTGCCTCATAGCGAGGACATCAACAGTGCTGAAAAAAAAAGGCACATGGAACAACTAAAAAAACATGTTCTCACACCCCATGTATACCTGCGAAGAATGCACAAGCCAAGGTAGATGTTGGTACAGTCACGAGTGGGAATTGAGACCTGTTAGTGATTCCAGTGCCTGTTTACACGCAACCCAGTACACAGACTCCATCAATTTTGTTGTGGGTGGGTGGTTAGGGTTGTCCACCCATGTGCAATTAATGTATCAGACTTTTAAAGTCTTGCTCAATGGAAGATTTGCGAACCAAATGATGTATTTCTTAAGGCATCAAACCATGCCAAAACATTTGGGTATCTGCCTGAAGGAAGGTGAGTTTCCCATTTTGCACACCTTAAGAGAGATCAAAGAAGGGTTTAGTTAAAATTGCAGCTGTCAAGCTGGGACAGGTCCCCACTGAAGCTTTCAGGTGTGATTTTAGAAAGTAAAAATACCCAACACCAGACTCCCTGCAAAGGCTGGAGCTGATCTTTATTCTTTTTCTTTGTATCTTCCGATCTCTTTAAGGTAAATTACAAGGCTGTGATACCTACTATTGTGAAACTACCTTGTGAATCCCTTGAGTTACTTAGTGTTATACCATTGATGTTTCTGAATGACTTGATTCTTCACAGATATATGCAAAACAGGCATTAGCAGCTTAGTACTTAGTTCTGAATGAATTGGACAGTGAGCTCTGAATAGGACTGATTTTGAATCACACTCTATTTCATACTTTAAGATCTAACTTCCAGGTGCTTAGCACTTCAAAGTTCTGTCACACTGAAGACAGTCAGTCAAACAGACATATCTGAGGAAAGCTTTCTTTTAAATTTTTTCATGTCTCAGAACAAGGTTAGAGGACACACATTGGTGTTGCCTGCATTAAAAATCTTACCTCTATTTTTATAAAATCTCTTATAAAAAAGAAGCTACGACTTCAGTAGAAGAGGCATAAGATGAAGGTCAACATGAAAGGAGGGGTGGATGTGAAGAATTTGGACCTGAAATCTGTGCTCTTTCACAAAATCCCTAATCAGACCTAAGCCTCCCCCCCTCTTTTGCTGTTAGCAGTCTCTGCTTACCCAGCTGTAATGGGTGAAGCACTTAGAGGATAGCAAGCTCCTACTGTAACCTATTAGTGCCTCATTAAGTATAGCAACTATTTGCAAAGCCTTCTTTAAGATGAGGATCACCCACAAAAACCCCTGGAGGGAATTAGTCAGTCTCAGTGCAGTGCAGATTTAGGGAGGTGTGGTAGGCAAAACCTAAACCCACATGATGAATGAAGAGTCTGAATAGAAAGCTAGAGGAGCTGCCCCTTCCCAGGAGATTCCGGCTCACTGAGACCTATTAGTCCAGTAGAAGACCTATTATGTGTCTATATGATTAATAACTATAGTTGCCTCAGGAATAAACATCATTCTATAATTTTATATCAAAGAAGCTTTGATGCAATATAAGGCAATTTTTTACATTGTGCAGCCTGATTGAGTCTGCCCATTGTGACATTTAGGAGAAGGTTTCCAGATCATTTGCAGTGCAACCAGCACAGGAATTAAGATACAGAAGTACAAGGATTAACAGACACATCAGCTATTATTTTCTTGACTGGATGGGGTATGTTCAGAAATGATCTCCAGTGTATGGAGGCACCATAATGAATATTTGCACTGTGATACTGACACCCTTTTATAGAATCTAGAGACTTCCCCAGAGTTGGGAGACTGACAATTTCTAGAACAGATACTCAGGGGCACCTGGATCCGTATAAGGCCCAGGATATGGATAATCAAGGACTGAAGCCAACTTCAAGCTGTGCTTTGCTATTTTTCTGAAGAATCTTAGACAATGACTTTCCTCACTGAAGCTTCCTGCAGGGAGGTTTAACTCACATTGTGGGATCAAGGCACAGAAAGGCATTTTCCTCCAAAGATAATAGTTTCATATAGTCTTTATCAGGATACTTGTAAATTCAGCCTGAGTATTTCTGGGAGTGAAAATGGCTGAATTGAAGGTGGTGAGAGGTTTCAGTGACTGGTTTCAATGGTGCCGGGGTTTCAGCCCAGATATTCAAAGAACAGGAAGGTCCTAATTCTGAACACTGTACCAACAGTTTTAGAGAGAAACCTCAAAGACCTCAAGATACGTGTCAGCCTAGTTTCAGTTGCAAACCTCCTGACCACAGAGGCCAGTGAACTTCAGCGTGCTCTTAGGCTGCAGAAGAAACAATCCTTTCTTGGCCTGCAGAAGCGGGTTTAGAAGAGACTGACGACTAAGAGGCATGACTCTTCTGTGTTCTCTTGTACACTTTTACAAGCCATGAACTTGGTAGCATTAATCAGTAACATTACTTCTCCCTACAGACATTGCCTCAAAAGTAGTGTATAATATACTGGTAGGAAGGTGAAGAGTGATATAAACCATTCTCAAATATCATAAGTAAACCAAGTTTTCTTGTTTTCAGATGTATTTATTATTAGCTTCTTTGTAAAAAAAACCCACAGTAAATTGCATTTATAGCAAAAATAAGATGTGCACCTTAATAAATACTAACAGCACTTGTAGCTAGATTATCAACAGTTTTCTGAAATATCAGATACGTCCCACATTTCAGTGTCTAATATCTTAAATTACCACCTAAAGTTGCTAAGACTGGAAAAAAGGAAGCAAGGTCACAATGGAAGCCTGTCTTTAATTTCAGTGATTCTCTACCAGGGATTAAGGCCTAAATCTTCAAAGATATTTTAACGTATTTCGCCCTCCTGGAAGTCAGGACTTAGGTAGTTTTACAAAA
Organism: Pezoporus wallicus; assembly: GCF_028554395.1. Taxonomy (NCBI): domain Eukaryota; kingdom Metazoa; phylum Chordata; class Aves; order Psittaciformes; family Psittacidae; genus Pezoporus; species Pezoporus wallicus. The sequence continues at coordinate 1,177,820 of NW_026638191.1, forward strand.
ATGTACAGGCTTCAACACTTGTTTCTACCCCTTTCCAGACCTGGGCACTTACACTGTAAGCAGTACAGAACCAGGACTTGATTTTTTCCCCAAGGTTCTGTGAAGGCACCTAACATATGTTGCAGAAGTAGGGCAATACTTTCAAAATGAACTATAAAAATCTGTATTCTAAAACTCTATGTTTAACATCCACAGATAAAACCAGTTACCAATTGTTATCTGAGGAGCCAGATAAACTGCAGTTTTTCTTAAATCATTTAAGCTGCCTTGGTTTCAGTTGCAGATTCATGACTACTTGTGCCCTGTGGTACAGCAGATCTGATTTAATGTTACTGTCAGAAAACACCACTGCAAGAGATGCACTGGGTATAGTTGTGTCACTGAATAAAGGGCCTCTAATGATCACAGGCATGAAAGAAAGGAGTTTTGTTGAGGAGGTGTTATATTCAGCTACTGGCCCCCTTTTTCTTTCATGTTGACCAGAGGTGGCAACAGCAACAGGACTTTTCCAACCACAGCAGCTCAAAGCTTCCTCCATCGCCGCCGTTGCAGCTTGGGCTCAGCTGCAGTCATAGGCCTTTAAGAGTGATTGACCTCTCAGGCAACAACCATTTGCAGTGTTCATACCTGGGCATCAACATGATGTAAACACAGGCAGTGGAAAAACTCCAGCAGCAAACGTTGCTGGGGCTCAGAACTTGCAATTCCTTCTGTTACTAAAACACCTGCCATCACACTGGCCAACAACGATGGCGCAGAGACACGATACGTGGCTGCCACATGCAGCCAAGGCTTTCTGTGCCAATACATTTCAACACAATAAATAATAGTAAATTAAAATAAATAGGTTATCAAATAATTAAACAGTTAAATAATGGAATACTAAACCAGTTCTTTCAGCACGTTACCTTCCGAAATAAATTAACACATGAAACAGTTTAAATAGCAATTTAAATGCCATCATCTGGCATTGCAAGTCATGTCAAGTAAATAAATAATAATAAATAAATAAATAGAAGCAATACAAGAATATGCAGAACCTATAATAATGGCTAACAGCAGTGCACCAAAATACTATGCATGTTAATATAACATGATGTATGCTAAAGGCATTACTAAAATCTAAGGAATTTAAAAGAGCTGCCAAAATCAGGACCACATCAATCTATTCCAAAAAAAAGGTAAGCATGGCTTCTTAATAATCTCAATGCAGATTTCCTTCTAATTATGTTCTTGTGCTAGTTCATTCTTTGTTTTCTTTAGGAGGACTGTGCCTCCTCCTAGAATCTCTTACTGGTTATCTGTAAAATAAGAGAAAGGAAATTTATGTAAGAACTAAGAATTATCTTCATTTCCCTCAGATATAGATTTTTAGTCCATTTCTCAATAAGGGTTTGCTGGTCTGAGCCATCCAGTGAAATGCCACTCCTCAATTGCTCTAAAGGACTCCAGACCACGCAACGCAAGGCTCAGGAGTTCCCGTGTGAACATGACAGAAGTGTGATCTCATTTCAAATGTTTCAATAGGGCTACAAGTTTACAACTTTTCAAGAGTGTGACTCAGGATACTTGGAGGTCAGAAAGATTTGCATCTGCATCTAAGTGAAAAAACCCACCCCAAAATTACATAAGAGAGGAAGAAGAGAAAAATCTGCATAACTCTTTTGGGTGTTGGATCTGAAGGAGGATATTTCCATATTTAAAAATATGTTTTGACTTGGAAAGCTGGGCTGAGAGTAATTTAGAGCTGTCAGAGAGCACTGATCAATTCACAGAATAAGGAAACAGCCATTTCTAGGACTAGCAGAAGCTGCTTATAGCTTTTCTTTCTAATAGCAAATATCTCAGAGCTCTCTCTTACTCCCTTTCTTATTTTACTGGTAGAACTTGGCTGTATATGGGTTGTCTGCTGCATTTGGATGCTCAACATTGATTCAACATTGGCAACAACCAAATGCTCATCTATTTCTTAGGCAATATTTGTAAATGCCTAATGGGGTAGAATCCCACCTTTGTCCATGAACCTACATCTATTGTTTCCTCTCTGATTTAAATGGATTAAATAACCAAACATTCAGGAGACAAAAATGTCTGTGAGGACTACGAGGAATTGTGAAACAAATGAATATTTAAGAAGCAGAAGTAGTTCAATGGGCACCTTACTCTCCTAGGTAAGGAATCACCCCTGCTCCTCCAGCAGGAGGTTCTGTTAAGTCTTACCTGCAAAGTGAAGACCACTCACTCCAGGATGAATTGTAATAGCGATCCCTGGCTTGCACAGAGATCTTCCTCTTTGGCCCAGCCACTGGAATCTGAATGGACTGCTCATCAGTGCCATAGACCTGAACAGGGCACAGCTCCATCAGCAGATTGTAAAGGTCAAGCAGAACACACAATAAAGTGCCAGACAGACTGCAACAAGCACATGTAACTTGAAAACTCCACTGTCAGTCTGTTGTTTCCAAGGCACCAGTCTTCACCCACAGATACCAAAGTCATGAGGACTTGTGAAATCTTAAGCCTCAGTAAAAAGAAACTAAAAGCCCACTTTCCACTGGAGTTAGTGTTGTAAAGTGATCCAACCCCCGAACTCAGTCATTAAAACAAAGGGTTAACTTGTTTATCTGGGGGTTTCTCTTTTTTCTTCTTCTTCCAGAGTGGGAACCCTAAAAGACAGACGTTGCTGCTTTTCAGTATCGCTGAAATTTCCACTGAGGGCTTGTGGCTGCTGCAAGAAGCACTCCCCGCTTCTCTGCTCAGGGACAAGGAGCTCAACTAACGCCACTAAAATCAAGGAGTCAGCACTAACGGGAATAGCCCCATCTGCCGGTACACGCTTGCTGGATTGGGTTTTTTTTCACATGAAAGAGGACATCCTCTAGTGTCTGGTTTACAAACTGGAGTGCTAATTACATCGCTTTACTTTTCTGACTGCTGGACCAAGGAAGAGCAACACTGCAGTTAAGAACCTGCGCTGTGGTCCACTGATTTGTATGTTTCTTTCCAGTTCTGCTTTTGATTTGTCAACCTAAGCAAATTGCCATACTGCTGTCATGTACCCTTCAATGTGTATCCCATGAGCATGAGCAAATGAAGCAAAACCATTTTGTGATTTCAGACTAACACAGAGTAGCAATGATTAGTTAACAATTAACTGATAACTGGAAAGTTAGTGCCCAAGACGTCAGTCTGCACCAATCCACACAGAAATGCTACCAAATGGGTCACTGGTTCCTTATTTGCCAAGTCACCCACAAAGAAAGTCTGAGCTACCCAGGTAGAAACAGCACACAAGGAAACCAGTGCAACAGATCCTAGACTTCTTGGTTTGGAAATGGGGATTTTCCCAAGTTAGGACCCACACAGCCTACTAATGAATTAGTAATCACTTTTCTCACACAAACACAGCTATGCAATGCTGGGCACGATTTTATCTTCCCAGTGACATCAGCACTGCATCCACCCCAGAGTGTGTTGTTTGGATCTTACTGCTCACAGAACTAGGAAGAGGTCTCTTTGTGCCAAGACAGTACCCTGCCACATTTGGGTCTCAGCACCCTTTTATATTATCTTTTTAATTTTAGTCCATAATTCTTGCATACTAAGTTTATATTATTTATACTGTCTGTTCCAGCAAGAAAATTGTGTTTCAAATGCTGTATCTCTACCTGGCTGTTGCGTTTCTTTGTACTTTCAACTTTGACCCTGAAAGTCAAAGGGAAGTAGGACTTAGGTGTGCTCCATGTTCCGGGATAGGTCCAAGTCACTGTTCCATTTGTAGCCACATACTGACACTGGGGTGGGTCAGGTTTTACTGCAAGAGAAGATACAGAGTTTGCATTAGCGGCATAATACTAGATGTTGGTATACTACTGTTGGTAGTTTTATAGGAGTCATCTTTTGAGGGCCCTCGTGAGATTAAAAGAGGGGTAGACATGATGGATATGAATTGCCTTGTATGCTTCTTATGAAAGCTTAAGCACACTCCCAGAGTCTCTCCAGGTTAAGATCCTTCTTTTTCTTTGCCCAGAGGGTTGCAGAGGGCTCTGTTGGACACAGAGGAATGTCTTTAGGCCCTGCTGACTGTTAGGACATTCAGCAAAGCATCTGTTTCCATAGGATCCTGCTTCCTTTTCCTGTGCCCTGTGGCATCACGGACACAACTGGTCCTCTTCTTTCCTGTCAGTTTCTATTACCCTGCCCTGGATGCCCATTTGTAAGAATATATTGGGGGAGAGCATTAACCATTATCCGGGTAAATCTGCAGTTCTCAGAGAAGAGGCTGCTGGGTTATTGGCTATTCTCTGACTTCTTTTGTATACCCCTTACAAAACATCTCCATCTAATAAAGAAGGCTACAGAAACATCTGGGAGATGCAGTGTTTGAGGGTTTGAGGTCACAAGCTAGGAAAATGTTGCTTCTTCACTTCCTCATCCTCTTCCAGACTGCTGCTATGATTTGTTTTCCCCTGTTCCTGTAACTGGGGGCTCGATACAGATTTACAGTAGAGCAGGGCAGGGATTCCCAAGCTTGGTTTGACCAGCTCCCGTTGTTAGTTCCACTATTGGCAAGAATAAAGCTAAGGCTTAATCATGATTCCTGATGTACTCACTGATATCTCTGATGAAGAAGCTGCTAGTGTAGTTCTCATATTCCACCTCATCAATGACCTCCAGGAACATCTCAATTGGCTCGTGCTCTTCAGCAAAGGGACAGTAGCTTTCTTTCTGGCACTGGGCTGTGTATTCAGTCACTGATATGTCAGTGTGAGCTACAGGGCTGCTGCAGATTACGTCTCCTTGAGAGCTGAATACAGAACAGAGAAAAGTACTGGAAATGCTGGTTTGTTCTGAGAATTCGTTGCCACAAGAACACCATATAGTTGGTAAGGTAATGTTCTGATGTTGCCTGGATCATTTTATGGCTGTGCTTCAACAGCTGAGGGACAGTGGGAGTTCTTAGCTCTTACATTTTCAGTGCTGTATTACATATTAATGTAAATCACAAAAGCCCCCCTGCCTTAGCAGAATGAATTAGGGTTTAAACCTAAACCAGGATATCTCATTCCTTATTACCAATGTCCCATGACAAGCTCTAGTATCTTACTTTGTTCCTTAGCCCTTTCCAAAGCCTTGCTGGAACAAATAAGAGAAGGTTAAAATATATCCATTGGGAAATAAATAACAAAAGCCACCTATAAAGTACTACCTGAATCCAGTTCTATTTTTGCATTCAGCAAAATAACCCCCTTTGCAGTTGTTTCTTCTTTAACAAACTGAAGTGACGTTTGTTTAAGCCCTCCATGTTTTGGAGAAACCCCCAAGAGTAGTGGGAGGCAGGAAATCCCCATAAGGTTCCCCTCACATATTTCCCCTGCAGGTTTCTGTAGCCTTCCTCAACAGAGACTCGTCAGTGGCATGTGGCTTCTGCAGTGGGTGCAGTCTCCCACTCCCCTCATTGCACTGGATCTGCTGCGAAGGGACTCAGTACTACAATTGTTTCTGCTTTTGGCTCAACTTCCTCTCTTTCCCCAGCACGAACTGGTTTGTTATTGCTTAAGTTACTCTGTGGCTGTACTGTAGCAGCTGTAACAGTCCAGTGGGGGCTGGTCCATTTTCAAGCCTTTATTAATTTCTGAGCAACTTCCATGCCCTTACTAAAGTTAGTCCCAGTGATGGCTCAAAACATTTTGCACATGTTCGGACTCTGGAAGAGGGATTCCTTGCCTTCTACATGTCCGCAGCAGCCCAAAATCCAGGATCTCCTATTGAGAGTAACACAAAGGGCGTTCCAGCCTTACTATGAAGTTGTTAAGGAAAGTACAAGCTTTTACCCTTTTAGACTTCTGATTGTGAACTTCACATTTGGACTCTCATTTTCTGTCATCCATGAACATACGAAAATTCCAGAGTAGTTCTTTGCCTCACATTTTAAAAACGTCTTGTTTGGCTCTAGATGGAAAAAGACAGAAAACACGATTTATTTAGTCTTTTTGCCAAAGAGGTCCAAGCAGAGAGAAAACAGTGATTCAGTAGGCTCCCATCTACTTTGGTAGCTGGTGGGTACATCAGCAGACACAGTCTCATACTGCCCTTGGGCAGCCACCTGTAGTTAAAAGCCATATAACCAGAGTTAGCAAGTGGCTGGAGGCTGGTTTACATGGGCCCACATTAACCACATCTACATGACTATTAACAGGAGCTAGAGCACACCCCAGCTGTTGCAGATAGCTGTCAGTAAGAGATTTATATAGGCAAAGCCACTGTTCCTTTCAAAAAGAAACATTGGCGCTATTCAGTTGGTAAAGCTCTGTATTTATTATGCCGTGCATTGAGAGTGCTTGCAGTGGATCATCTCTCATCTTCACACACTAGGGCACTTTGTGGGGAATGTTTCCAGTGTGAGAAGTGAATGAGGCCTTAATACAAGCATGTGTTTTGTTTCTGCTGCCCAGCACTGCAGACTCTCTATATTGCACCCTGGATGTAGCTGACTGGCAGATCAGCCTACTGCATCTGGCATATGGGTCCAGGAGTCAGGGAAAAAGCCTTGGAAATTCCTAAGTTCTTGGCACAACACTAAGGAACTGCAATATGAGACGCAGATGAGCGAGGTTCATGCAGAAAATGCAAAACATCACAGGCTTGTCCAGTGGGTTAATTGTAGATGGAGAAGACCAAACGACAGCACTTAAAATCTAGGTCAATCCCTGGTCATGTCAAACCATGTAGCCCTGGCTTTGCAAACTCTCTCCTGAGTGCTGGGTCTGTGAGATGAAGGCAAAGCAAGTCACTTGATTCCCCACCAGAAAAGCAGTGGCATAGTATTAATGTTATCCTGATTCTAATCATTCCTAGAGAGTCTAAATTAATCCCATGGCAACAGATTCCTATGCTGCTCATCAGCTGCTCCATGCACAAACCCACAAAAGTAGTGCTTTTTCCTTCACTGTCAGTAAAACATTTGAAGAGGACCCATTTTAAAGTAGATGTTTCTGGCACATTTCTCCAGAGAGCTCCCTCTGGACCTCATAAAGTTCCAAGGCACAAAGCTGAACAAGATACATCACAGCATATGATGACCGTACCGTCAAAACTTTTCAGAATTGACCTTATCATTTGCCCACTGGAGTCTATTTTAGTTACGAGGAAGAAATCATAGCTGACGACTTCATGGGTATCAGCTGTCAGACAGGTATAGTTGCCAGCATCTGGGAACTCTTTCACTTCAGCAATCAGAGTCCGTCCAGTTCCTTTCAGCTCGCTGTCCTTTTCCCAGTACACTGGCAGTGTCTCATCAGATGTGTTACAGGTGAGCTCCACTCTTTTAGCTGGTGTCTCATTATTCCACTCTGATTCTATGACGTACACTGGACATTGCAGAGAAAGACATGTTAGCAGCTACTCATACCTAACAATATAAAGATTGAGCTGAGCCCTTTTTTCAGCTCTACTTTCCAGGAAAACCACTAACAAATCTCTGGCTTTCTTGCCCAAGGCCTCACCATCACCTGGAAATCTTAACTACAAGAAGAGGTTCAACTTAAAAAATCTATTGTGTCTCTAGAACCTGCTGATCAATAGGGCTGACATTTTAACGGAAGAAGTGATTCATTTATTTTTTTTTCCATGTTCTCAGAGAACCTTACAGCAGTTCATAACCATAGGAAGTAGGCACGTACCTTTATTTTAAAGGTGAGGATGCCAGGACACACTGAGCCCAGGTATTCCTTGGGCATGTGGCATGTGGCCTTTCCTCACAGAATGGCATGTAAAACTACTTTGTGGATTTAGAGCTGAGCTATGATTCTTTGCCTTCTTCAGCATCAAAGTCTGTGAGAAAGCAATGAGATAGATGGGAGCTCTGGGCAGGTGGTTTGTATTTGCCTGTAGCTGTTGTTGTTTTCAATTTTCCGCAGGGAACAATCTGTGTTCCTATCACCCTGGTCCCAGTGGAGCAATTACTAAGAGATGGGGTATGACTGAGCTGAGCTACAGCAGAGCCAAATGGACTACAACTGAGGTCTTTTAACTGCCATCTGGTAATTCTGAAGAGCCTTGTTGGCCTTTCCAAATCAGAAGACATACCACATAACAAAATAATAATCCCATTAAAGAAACATTATCTTCTCTTGTCTCTTTGCTAGAGAACTTCACCTACATTTTTATGTGGCATCAGTTCTCAAAAGTAACTCTCATTGCTCAGATACACTACTGCTGTCACAGGCTTCCCAGCCATGCTCAGTGACCTCAGAGACTCTTCTACATGAAAGAAACAGCAAAAATTTGTTTCTTAGTGTGTCAAGACCACAGCAAGGCACAGCTCAGGAAATCAGAGTTCTGAGATCTTTTCATCGGAGCACCTCACTACCAAAATGAGAGCTTTAAGACTTTATTGCTAAGAACACTTAAGAAATACATGTCAAACACTGAATCTAAAATGACAGAAAACATGCAACTCCAGGTAGCTTGAAAGCTTACCAAACTACTTATGGACCTTTGAAGCACAGGCAAGGTAAATCTTACAGACTTCAAGCACAGATTATTCTCGATACTGACAAACACAGTTTTCAGCATCATAGCATTGTCCAGGGAACCCACAGGATAAATATTTTTTAAATGTAAAGATACAGGGAAAAGTAATTGAATTAGTTGTGGAAATTAAAACACAATCAGATTAAGAATGCTTTCATCATGTTGATTAGGGTCCCTTTTGGATAACTGCATTGAAGACAGAATGGATTATGGAGCTACACTGGGTGACTAGGAACAGCAAATTTATTAGCTGAATTTAGCCCAATTTTCTGGTAAGTTATTCAGAAGGTTTGCTTATTACTGACTGTATTTTTACAAATGTATTTACATTCAAGTTGTTTACCAGAAAAATTGGATAAGCCACTTCTAGGTTTTAGGTTTTACTATGAAATATTCTTTTTGACAATTAAGTCTGCACTTGCTTATTTGTGGGCTGTTACCTAAGTCACAAGATGATGTTTCTGCTTCCAGACCTCATGACTGAAACAAGAGAGTGGGAAATAAGACAGTTTCTAATGCAAAAATTCAAATGGCCTTTGAACAACATTTTGGGACTTCAATGCCAGTTAGGTGGCTAGTTATTCGCAAACAAACAGGAAGAATTTTGGCCTAAGGTACTATATCTGATAAATGCTGTACTTGTGAACAAAAACATAACTCTGAAATACCCTTGTGTCCTACAGCAGCTGCAGGTCTCAGTAAGTGAAGACTGCTTACCATTTTCCCTCAGTTTCCATTGTGCTTCCAGAAGGGCAGCAAAGGAAAATAATGAAAGTATGGCAAATAGTAAGTGAGACATCTGCAGGGAAAAAAACCAAATTACTAAACTTCATTGAGGATTACTGAGTGTGTACAGAAACCAAGCCCAGTGCTGGGCAGGATAACAGCAAAAGAGAGTCAGTTCCAGTAAAGTAAGAACTCTTAGACTACATGAACATTGGAAATTAGGTTTGTACTAGACTCAAGCTGAGATTTTGATCTGCTGGTTATTGACACCACAAACCGGTTTAGAGAAGAAACCACAGAACTTAGAGGAAATTGTTGTGTGCATAGGTCTTATGTGGTCAGGAGCTCAGAAGCATTCCCAAGTCCTTCAATTAAATATTCCCCAGGCAAGAAAAGTCTTGCTGTTGTCACTGAGGCTGCTTGCGTGAACAAGGCATTCACTAAAGGATCCATAGACATTAAATTCCAGTCATACAAAGCTTATATTTCTTGGTGTATGTACATGTCAGTAGTCCTTCTAAAGCAAAGGATTGCAAATAAAATGAAGGACCAGCTGAAGTGGTTTGCTGGACTGTATTCTTCCCCACCTTGGTGAGAACAAGTGACAGCAGTGTCAGTAATGCAGTGTAGAGCTGGTGTCAATACTGACACATCCCTAACTGGTGCCAGTTATAATACGCACCTGAAGCTGGTGGATTAATTTTGCAAGCAATTTCAGGTAAAATTCCTCTTGGATTCAATGCCACAGCTATATTTGCAGAGACAGCTGGGTATGTATAACATTGTAGCTGTGTTCATTTGAGACATAAACATATCTCTCACATGGGAATATGCAAGTATGTGGCTGTATATACAATATATAAATGTATATTTGTCCTGACTGAAAAATACAGCTAGAGCTTTTCATGAAACAGAAAACATACTTGCCAAATACTGTAGTAACCACTGGGTGCATAAAAACCTTTGACAAGTTACAGTTTCAGACCTTTTCAACTGGAGATTAAACCAAATGAACAGGAGTATGACTTAGAAAAAGAATGCACATGAAAAACACAAAACTAAGTGGTTTGGGGCTTTCTTCCTCGCAAACTAGCCTTTTTCAGTGAAAGGGGGGGTAGTCCTGATTTCTTCTCATATGCCATGAAACATATTCATTTGGGTTTATGGAGGAAGAGTTTGTGTGTATTTGTACATGCTCCAAATCTGTTGCTCACTGGCAGCTTCTGCTATTATTAGCAGTCATTAACTGTGATCAAAGTCAGCTGTCTCTGGACCAGTGCTATGTCATCTGATTTTGAACCCCTCACAACATAGCTGTTAATGGGATTAGAAACTACAAGTATCCGGAGAGTATCTACGAGAGGAACTAGCTCACACTGCATCTATACTCAGAGAGAGGCACTACTCTCAGCGAAAAGCCAGATACTATCAGGCAGCCTATCAGCAGTTTATTGCTTCATTAAAAGGCAAACATTCTTATCTCCTTTCCATTGCAGGCAGGATTGCCTGTAATTTGTGAAAGAAAAACACGTTTTCAGCTTTCTAAAAGACACTAATTTCTTTCATTGTAACATGGCATCTATCACTATGCTGGTATCTGAAATACAACTAAAATCTGGAGGAGAAGGGTATAAAACATGCCTTCTGTTCTATATCAGCCTTTCATAAAAACTGTAGCTTGAAAACAGACAAGTTTCTCCTGCTTTTAGGGAGAAGATTCATAATTCAGGTTTGGACGAAAAACAAATATTCAAATTTTCATGGAAAATTATTCCATTTTTGAAGATAGAGGAAGAACATCCCCCCCCCCCCCCCCAAAAAAAAAAAAAAAATTACTGCAAAATTAAGCAGAGATAAACTCAGTTTCTGAACATCACTAATCAGTGCACTTGCCTAAGCACTTCATAGATGAGGAATGTGCACCAGCATCGTAGGCTCCCTGTGCACTGGAAGCAGGAGGTGCTGTAAATGGGCACAGATTCCTTCACTGAGGATCACAAAATGATTTATGTGAGGAGGGACCTCTGGGCATCACTCTGGCCCAGTCCCAGCTCAAGGCAGGGCCAAGTCAATGGCACTGCATGTTTTTTAAGCCAGAGAATGATCTGACCATAACTACGTATTTGTCAATGGACACACCCCGGCAAAATGAATCCTGGTAAGATACAAAAGATTATTACCTCAAACCATCAGCTGTTCTGATAGATAACAATTCTATGAGGTACATAGATACACATTGCGTGCTTAACTTCAGGCACAAAAGCATATAAATACTGTCCTGTGAAAAATGTCACTACTATTTAAAAACATTTTAAAATAAATAATTCTAAGTTTTCATTAGCTGCACCTGAATCAGTTGGTACCAGATTTGTGTTGCCCCAGTGTTAGAGAAGAAAGGAATTCTCACCTTTTCCTGCGGTGCTTGTTAGCTGAAGTTGCCAGACAGGTTGGTTTTGTGATCTGAAGGAAGCAAAGTGCTGGCTCGCTTATAAACACTTCTAACTCCGAAAGGAAAGGGATGCTCCGTTTCACCGCAATACCACAGAATTGCAACACGTGGCTTGGGTTCCTTTTTTACATAGTGGCAGAGCTAAAGCAGAAAAAAAAAAAGAGCTGGGACTCCCAGGTAAACTTTAAAGAGGAAATGAGATGATGAGATTGTTACAGTGACCTTTATGGCATGCCAGAGGCATTTCCTTTCCTGCCTGATTTTCTGTCCCTCTCGTACAGCCTTGTTCATCATCTGAGGAAGAGTAAATACAGACTAAATAAACTTCCAAAACTGTCTGATGGGAAATATTTTATGAAGACAGAAAGAGAAAGTTAAATAAAATAAATCTATTTCTACCTGATAAGCACAAAAGAGATAATTACATGAAATAAAATCCCATCTACAACAGCAATCAGAAGCTAAGGGGAAGTTAATTTTTAACTGCTGTTTTAGGATTGCATTTAACCTAATAATTGAGACTTGGGCTAACCAAAAATTAAACTATTAGTTCTGGCTCCCAGATCAAAATCTGATGTGGTCGCATTATTTCATATTGCAGTTTTAAAATATAACCTTTTTTTTTTTATGACCTGATGTTCCATTGAGACCTGTCCTCAAGCATAACAGAAGCCCCACACATAACGTACACTTTGAAAATGAGGAAAAACTTTCTATTGATTTTTTTTGTTATTTGTGAAGCAATAGAAAGCCATTCACTTTGTAAGGTAAACCAAAACTAAGTTGTTGTTCTAGCCCTGTTCCAAACCTAAGATGACTGAAAAGTTATAAGCAAGAAGAAATACATTGCTTATAAAATCAAAAAAATGGCTTGAAATTCAGCCTGACATACTTTTGGAATTCATGAAGAGACACAACTCTACCTTGTGGGCTTTCTAGTAGCAGGAGTATTCCCATAGCCCGGAGATGAAAGCTATAATCTAGTAATCTTACAACAAATAAAAGGGTGCCTGTCCCTTCTGCTGTAGGCCGTGGTCTTTGGAAGTCTTCCTCGCGAAGAACCAACACAAGCATCTGCCATATGTTGCTCATTTGGTCCTTCCAAATACGGCAAGAACATAAAACAAAAGGAGAAGCAACATAAATTAGCAGCGAGATAAACTTATTATGAACCCCAGCAGTTCCTGGTGCATGGGGTTCCTGTTTATTGTCACACATCTGGGAGGCAAACAGCTGACAGGGTGGCACGCTCTAAGGTTGTGTCAGGATTCCACATTAACTGTGCTGAAAGCCTTACACAAACATACAACATTGCCAGTGGAATGCTCTTCTCTCCTCAGCCATCCTCTTCAAGCACAGCCTGAGTAGGATTACATACACCCTTGGCTGCTGAACTTTAACTTCCACCTGACTAAACGCACAACTAGATCATTGCAATCTCAGATGGGCCTAACAACTTCCTCGCCAAGCCCAGCGTACCCAACCTGTTACTCAAACATGAGTCCAGATTTCCCCTTGCTAGAGCTCACGGCCAGAGCCGGCAAAAGCAGAGCGAGAGGGCTGAAGGTTGCGAGCGCAGCTCCTGGAAGCAGATTTGAAATGGTGGCTTTGCCATAGAGAAAAACTGCTCCCCTCACATCCTGTATACTGAATCTGGATCAAAGTGGCTTATTGATTTATTCATGACAGAGAACTGACCAGCAACAGTGAACTCTTCATTCCAGATCCATATCAACAGTACAACAGACAAGCCAGAGTACTAGAAACTTCCAAACTGTTAATTAATACCTATAGGTCTCTACCCTCCACTTATCCCAAAAAGCTCTTCTCTCACCCTTCCACACATATACATGGTCTTACACACATATTGAGGGGACGTGTGGGTTACAAGCACATGAACTGTCTTTGCGTTTGGCTGATGTTCATCTTCCTCTCCTACATGATCGTCTGGGACAAATGTCTTCCCAGGCAGTTTTGGATCCTCCATTCACGTACACTGTTTATACTCCCACTCCTACCCTAACATCTATTGTTATCTAGGCTAGTTTGCCAAAGGTGGCTCACACAGACACTGACAGTTCCTCTGCTGGTGTTGTTACACTGATGAGAAAGAGAAGATGGCAGTCTGAGAAGGCATGCTGAGAAACATGTGGCAGAAGTGGCTTGTGCACAGGCAAGTGAATGGTATTCAAACTGTTCCAGGTGAAAATATTGTCTACTCCTGATCCTGGTCCCTGACTACCTTTGAAACTCACATCAGCAGGAGGCTGGGCTGTGCATCATGTTCCCATTCATCTGCTTTTCCTTCCAGTGAAGACCTTGTAGCAAGGGCAGGGAGGAAGCCCCATTGAGCAGTGACACTCATTTCCCTTTGCATTCTTAGCCTCTTATAAACGCAACCTCTGCAAAGCACTTAAGGCAGCTCTCCTTTCACAAATGGGAAAGACCCCAGGCTGAATCTAAGCTAGGCAACATTTTTTTTCCCATTTAAGACAATTTTCAATATCCAGAATACACTTCTGTGATAACACACGAGTTCAACAGCAAGTTAGCAACGACCAGGAAAACTCGAAAGCTGCATTCAGTCACTGAGCAGATAAATAAGGGCACAAGTAACCTTACATACATGTTGCCTACTTCCTTCTCAACCCATCTTAGCTTGCCAGTTTCTTACTTAATCAACCATGTATTATAGCTTTTGTTTTTTGACTGTAATGTCACTAATGCATAGCATAAACATCCACCCAACCTGATGGTAGTCTTTAAATGCCTGCTCAGTTCTGAAACATGAATACTTAATGATTAATATAAATACATACACTTCTTTAGAGTGTGCACATACATGAAGCCTACAGAGCTGCCTTAGCTCAGCTATTGCTACGGGGCAAGTGAAGTAATTCAGTACCCAAGTTTTATGTCAAGAATCTTAGATGCCAGTTATGAAGCACAGACACATCTGTGTGGAACTTCCATGATGGGATAGTTTGCTATGATCCATCAGAGGAATTTTTAAATATTAAAACATAGAGATGGTGAAAATATCTTTGATGACAGTCTGGTTTTCCATTATGAGCTCATATATTCTTAAGGGGAAATTTGGAGGAGAGCAGCTTCTCTCCAATTATTTTATCCTACTTCCCTTATGATGCTGAAAGAGAATGGTGGAAACTCTATGTCCATGTTTTGCTCTCCTCTAATGCAATGGAAACACTCTTTTTCGGCAGGAATGGCTTGTTTGAAAATGCTTTTCCTTTCTTTTGAATGACAGATGATTTTTGCTTTTTGGAATGACACAATTATTTTACCACAACCCAGGAAAAAAAAAAACCTGCATAACATTAGTAAAAGGAAGATTCATACAAATTGTATAATTAGTATGATTCCTCCATATGGAATTTCCTTTAGCATCTGGCTGGTTTTGCATGGATGTTGATTTGGAGATCAATGACAAAGATCAGATTTTAATACTGTTATTATTAATGTAGTAGCAGTAAGAAGGGAACTCTGTTCTTTAATTCACCAAATTCACTTAATTCACCAAACAGTGATTTATGTGACTTCATGAGGAAACACTGTGTAATATTAGTATATCAATGAATTTTCCTAAAAAAATTCCAGTTGCGAGCTACTACATGGAATCACTGAACCAAGATTAAACCTTGAGAGAAATACAAAGCCATAAGGGGTAAAATAATTCCCACTTTTATACAAATCAAAACCTCTAAGGTTTATACAAACTGATTTCTTTGCATAGTGACACAACTAGAACAGCCACGCAAGGTGGGGACTTTGAGCACCTCTCCTTGGATGGAGAGCACAGTAAGAAGTTTACCTCGCTTGTGCTCTGAGCTGGTATGCCATCCACTACCTCCAGAATAGAAGCTGAACAACACTATTACTGTGCCCTGACCCAGTTAATTGGCCGGTATCATGCTAATGTAGTTACTCAACTTTAGATTAGAGTTAACTGTTGTTCAGGGTAGGGTTGAATATGGATATAAAATACATGCAAACACAGAACACATGCTTCTCTAAATGAAGAGAAGAGGAAAGAAGGGGTTTTCGCCTCTTAGTCCTACTCCTCCGACAGTAAATTCACATCTTCCCAGCCAACTTAAAACTCATGATACAGTGGATCTCTCTCTATAGACTCCATTATACATGCAACCTGTGTTTAGAAACAGTAGTAGAAGTGAAAAAATAACATGAGGAAGGAGCTAGTACCATCCTGCCTAAGAATGAAAAAAAAAAAGCAAAAAGAGGTATGTCATTTCAATAGAGTTTTAAGAACCAAATTACATCTTCTACAGTAAATGACTCCAGAGAGTTAATGGGATTTGGGTACCCAAGTCTATGATATCCTTTTGCAAATCTCCATAGTCACTCAGAAAATACTGGGCAGAGATACAAAAGAAACAGATTCATCGCAGAATGGTAGAGATACCAGCCTCTCTTTAACAAAGGAAGCACAAAAGCTCCTCCCCCAGAGCATGCATGTGAAGATTGTTCATTGCTTTTTTAAGTGCATTGCAATGCAGTGCAATGCAATGCTTCCTATTACATCAATCCTCTATTTCCATCACAAATCTCTTGTTTACATTTGGTAAGTCTGATATGTTACACCCAGCTGGAGGATCGAGATGCAAGTTGCTCACTTTACGTAAAGTTCACTCACTTCTTGAGTGTGATGCTGAACTATTTGAAATCCACTGTCACCGTAACTTAGGCCAGGATACAGTGCTGGGGGTGGGGGAAATAACGTATCAAACTGAAAGTAAAGGGAAAAACCAAGCTGTAACTTATTGACTTAAATTCAAGCAGCATTTTCTTGTTTGTCAGGCAACTTCTATAGAAAGGAGGCCAGACACTTGGTTTCTTTGCAATTCTAAAATTGCATATAACATTTTTTGGGGTATTTGCAGTAAGTTAGTAATAGACAAGGAAAAAAATCTTTGGGCAACAAATTCAGAAAGGAATTGCAAAAGTTAAGCATGCCTCAGAGAGAGGTGTTATAACAACACCTTTTGCAGGAGTCATTACATTGCAATTTCTGTGGGATTATATAGAATATGTGATTTTAACCTCACTCACCTGCCAATAGCGCAGCCTTTGAAGGACAGGTTACTCTTTGGGGTACTTTTTTAAATCATTCTGCTTCAGCGACTGTAACAATTTGTTTTGGCACTAGGATTTGCAGTCTCAGAGATTAAAGGAATAAAAAACCGTTGGCAACATGAGACATTGTTCTCCTTTAATGAAGTATAAGCTTGTTAAATCCCAATGGCTACATGCAGTATCCAAGAGCCTTATGAGGAAAAGGCTGCTCATGAACCATAGGTGAAGGAGTGCTGCTTTTGCACTGGCTAGCATAGCCCATGCTGGGTGATCTGCAGCTCTGATGAAGTGGAGAACTGGGAATAAAAGTGCCGTTCATTAACTCCCATTTTAGGGAGAAAGGGAAAATTGCTGAAGGCACTGAAAGACATTATCATGGACTCACAGAACCACAGAATGGTTTGGATTGGAAGGGACCTTAAAGCTCATTCAGTTCCAACCCCTGCCACAGGCAGGGACACCTTCCACTAGAGCAGGTTGCTCCAAGCCCCATCCAACCTGGCCTTGAACACTGCCAGGGACGGGGCAGCCACAGCTTCTTTAGGCAACCTGTGCCAATATCTCACCCCCCTGACTGAAATGTGTTTATGAAGAACAAAGTGAAGTCTCCTTCTTGTCCTTCTAATACACAGACACTTCCTCCTGTGGGGAAAATGATTTGTGCTATATAGAAGCACACTGCTCGTGTACCAGCCTGTTATCATAGCATTAATGACAGGAAAACAAAGTAGAGCAGAGCAGAGGAGTTATTCTTACTAGTAGTTCCGTTGCCTAAGTCTACATTTACATAGTATTTCACAAGCAGATTTGAAGCTTTCTTAAGAGGGTGGGCTGTTCAGGCTTGGCGCTGTGCTAACTACTGCTGTGCAACTCTGGATCAAGCTCAGGATCCCAGCAGAGCAAGCTGACATCTGGGTATGAAATACTGTATTAATAGAATTTCGATTGTACTTTAGTGCACGTATGTCAGTACAAAGTGGAGCCATTAGGAAAAATACTTCTCTTATCTGCCTTTATTGCTATTTTGAAGGAGAAAATGGACATAAATTACTCAAGGATATACCTGGAAGAATAGGGAAGTAATGACAACTTCCTACTTTGATATGTAATTATTAATGTTTATATATTTATTTTATACTAAAACCTAGAGACTCAAACTGCGACGGGGACCCCATATTATAAGGGATACCAGGAGCAAGATTCAGTGCCTGGTCATGAGGTAAGCATCTTGTTGCACAACTTTTTATCTGTCAGAAAATTCCAGGCTCCTGGAGGGGATGAATAGACATTTCAAAGTATGTAATAGAGCTTTAACGCCTCCTATGACTGTTAATGAATGAGGTCATACAAGGCCTATTTGGAAAGCAAAGATGTTTCAGAAATGAACCACTGAAGCGTCCCTCAACTTCTGAAAGTCTAAGGAAATTTCTGAAATGACTGCAGTGGTTGCTTTGTGACACGACATTGACTTCTGCAACTTCTGTCAACCTTCTCCCTGCTGAAGTCATGTTGTAATAAGAGGGACTACAGTATTACCACCCTGAGTGCTAAAAATTCAGGAGCTTTAACGTGTGTTGGTTTCTAGCAACCACAGTGGAATGGGGAAAAGAGAGGGACTCTGGGCTGACAAATCCTCCCTGCTCTTACGTACCAGATAACATTTGGAATAGAAGTGCCCAGGAGGGGCTACAGCCCCGCTGGCCTTTCCACATACCATATACTCCAGGGACTTGCTTTTTAAACAGTATTTTCTGTCTTGTGCCGGTATGCAGCTGCGTTGCACTCATCAGCTGCCCTTTGCAACCACAATAGCCAGAAGCTGATTTTAGTAAAAAATGTAAGCTGAAAATTGATTCTCATGTGTTAACATGTAAATCTAAACACTAACGGTTATGTTAAGAAAAGATGAGCATCTGTAAAATTGTGAACTATTAATACTATACATAGAGAAATAATAAGGTTGCTTGGTACTAGCCTAGACTAATTAAAACTACATAATTCAAAGCTTTACATAGCTTTTATGTTGATAAACTGCAAAGGCAAAGGTAACCTGTGAGCAAGTTCTGGAACTTTGAGCAAGCTTTTAAAAGAAAGCTGAAAGAAAAGCCTTCTTTTGGCTTTTATTTTCTATTTCTGATAGAGCCAAATTTGGATTAATGTGAATTTACACAGAGTTTGTACAGTGGAAAAAGGAATGTTCCAAGTTTAAAGAGGAAACAGTACAGGGCTAATCCTTCTCCCTCTAATACAATGGTGTTTCAGCGTAGATGTGAGCGAAAAGTTTCTGCGCCAATGTTCACAAAAATCTCTCGGGTACTAAAGCTACAATGCTTAGACAGGAGAACTCATTTCAGGCTTCTCTGACTGAGGTGCCTGCAGAAAGGTTGCCCCTTACATGCAGGCTGTGGCTGAAACAACCTTGACGATAGGAAAACCTTCCACTGTTTTTAATGGATCATGGTCAGACCTGAAGCGTGCTGCCTGTATTCTCAACGAGGGGATCAGGAGACTAAGGTCTATCCTCTGGCTTACATAGGGAATGAATGCATGTGCCAGTCTTTAAGACGTTTTCTGCAACAGAGATTTGCAAACTGGCCCACAGACTGTTCTAAGATGCTTATAAATGAGCTTTCTGAAAGAGTAAGGTCACCGCAGCAGTCTAACGTTCTCAACAGATATTTGAAATTCCACTGGAAAATTTGGAGAAATATGAAACCCAGGTTTTCAATATCCACTTGAGTCATAGATCATGGAATTTCAAGGACACAAAACTACACTTGCTGTGTAGTTTCACGTAGTTAATCACGCAGCAAACCACTAGGGAGAGCAGCAATACACGAGCTTAACTTGGATGCATGCAGTAGAATTCACATTCCTTAACTTGGTCCATTAAAGAGATGCTCAGAGTAGATCTGAACTCTAATAGGGAGCATACGAATATTTCAATATTTTTCAATTGATTTCTTTATAAATTAAAAAATTGGAAGCCCCAAAAGTTATTTTTACAGTGTCACCTTTCAGCAAAACCACACTTTCTGCGGTACTGCTTTTAGCCTTGACTTTGTATTGCATTCTTCTACTTCTTAAAAATATGGTCCCTGAAAATTCATCCTTTTTTTTAGAGTTATTTATCATAGCCATAAAACAGGAGATCCAGATATATTTTGTTTTCCCTTAACAGTATCAGCTTTCTTAGCAATCAGCTTTCTTGTTACAAGGTTTATAATACGGATCAGCTATCTGAATTTATCTTGTTTATATTTGAAAAGGGGAAGTCTTTTAAAAATTTCTTTTACCACTAAAATGATCCCTCTGCAGCCAAAAATGTAATTAAACAGGCAGAGGAAAGAGACAAAGGAGTCTTTAGTTTTTAACTGTTTTTATCTGTCTCATTCTCAGCTGCATTGACTTACAGACTGTTACAAGATTAATGGGAATTAGTTTGTTTCATACTTAACCACAACAACTCCATTTCTCACCACTACACATTTCTGAATGAAATCTTTGCAGAAGGCTGCTTGTTCATGGCACAGGGGCAGATGTGGGAGCTGATGTGCCAGCTGTAAGAATGGAATAATAATGCCAGCCTGAAGCTGTGTCTCCGGCTGGCCCGTGCCCTGAGTTTGCCATGGCTGTTAATCACCAGGAATACCTTGTTTGTGTTGATGCCAACTGAACAGCAGTTTTGCACTCAGAGCAAGTGACATTGCAATGCCTTGCCTCAAGATTTAACAGCAGTGGGGTTAACAGACATTGTCACATCCTCCAGTGTTGTTGTTGCTGTTCTGCAAGTCCTTAAAAAGCTGCTTTCAAGGGAGACAACATCAAACAGCTAAGAACTGAACACTGAGCCTGCTGGTATGGTCCCTGTGTGCAGGTGCAAGGGTAAAGACATTGAGACCAAGCTGCTTCATCAAAGGAGAGAGGTCTAATTCCTGAATTACAGAAAGACGAGGAGCAGAGAGAGGAAAACAGGAAAGGAGGTAACAGCTTCCATTTCTGTTTGAGCAAAACAAAAGCAGACATAGCTTTTCACGTCATTATGGGATGTCTTTTGAGATTTTGGGTATGAACCTACCCACTGTTCCTTATTCTGGGGAGGTTACTGGTTGGTCAATAACTGTCATTCAACAAGAAATTTAGGTGTCAAAGTAAGGAGAAATCCTTGCATGCGGGAACTTCCACTCAGTACTTTCCCCCAAAATGATGAAACTGCTTGCATGGAGTGGACACATTTGTTTCTGCTTACCATCATGCCGTGGAGTATGAGGATGTGCCTGGAGTTGCTCATACTGGGAATTGTGCTCTTTTGCTCCTTCTGTGGCTCTGACATCATCCTGAGTAAATGCACAACAGCTCTGTAAAAAACAGGTCTGTCACACAGATGAAATCATTGACAAATGTCAGTAAATTCCTGGACCTGAGCAGCAATGAGATGTGTCTTAAATTTGGCTGAGGAGACAGATTAAAAAAAGAAAAGGAAATGTTTCCCGTGGATGTTCGTGGGATTGGTTTTGCCAAAAATGTAACCCAGTGATTTATGGTTTTGGGTTTTTTTTTAGATTTTATACCCAGGGCTGTTCAGAATTGCACACAGATTGCCAATTCTCAATTCGAGTTAAAATTGACTTCTTTTTGCATGTATGAGAGCTCATCTGATCCTGTATCAGAAAATGAGAGTCTCTACTGGGTTCTACTCTCATTATAGGCAGAAAGTATGAAGGTAATGAAACCAGGACCTTCTAGATTACAGAGGGAAGAGGATGGTATCCTGTTAAGTAAATAAATAACCCCTGCAGCTACCACACAGTGATTGGTGACTCTCCTGTCCGTCCCTAACTCTGCTCCTCCCTGAAGCTTAACTGTTTTTTGGGGGGTGGCAGTCATCACTCTGTCTAGCTGGAGAATGAATGAACAGGATAGAAATTAAACTTGGTCTCCAACCCTGCAGTGCGGAGCTGCAAAGCATAAAGATTCATTGGCACCCAAGTTCTACTTGACTTCATAAGCTATTTGAGCCAAAAATGTGTCACTCCATTTTTAACTTTACATCTTCAATTGGCTTTTCCGTTGCCTCTTTCTATAGGCAAAATCCCCTAGGATGTTCCTCAGATTACTCAAAACAAAAATTCAATTTCTCTGTACAAAGCTAAGTTACACAATAGATATTGATGTAATGAAAGCACAACAGAGTTTCTTCGTAACTCCACCAAACCTTTCCCCAGCACTAGAAAGTCAATCAAATGTGGGTTCCAGCCACAAATGGCTTTACTTCCTTTCCGTGGTAATAGCTACTGCAAGGAACATCATATGAAAACAGTACACTTGATATTCACTGGTTATTTCTCTTATTCATGTTGAGTGAGCAAGGTGTTTGCTTGCCTTTGTGACTTTCCACAATGCAAATTCCTCTAATGTTGTGAGCCAAAGCTGTACTATCTTCCAATTAGCAATGGAATTTCATAGGTAAGTGAGAAACAGCAGGAGAAAACCCTGCATTGTAGAATGTCTTCCATAAGCACATGCCTGATTACCTCAGAACATTAATATTCCTATGCAATGCTTGTTTGTATATGTGATAATAATATCTATTTTAAATGTTGTTTCAATTCTCTCCACCTATAATTAACGTCTGAGAGTAAGAATTACTTCAGAGAGTTAGTCTGATGATCATAACAATAAATCACCTTGTCAAAGGAACTGTTGCTTGCCCAAAGCAAACAAGATGTCAACCGTATTTAGAGAGTTCATCAGAAAACCACTTTTATCACAGGATGCAGTCCAGTAATGGTAGCTCAGTGTTGTAAAGAGATTGGATGAAATAAAAATTCTGCAGTAGAGCAAATAGTAACCTTTGTATGTGAACTGCTTTTGTTATCTCAACCAAGTGAATTTAATGAATATACAGAACTACTGTGAGTATCCTAATGGAAGGACACCTCCATCCAGACCTGCAGGGAACTTCATGCTGGCTGAAAGAACTGGTCACACTGCAGGTTGTGGTCAGCATCCCGTGCCTGGCACTGCTCCATGAGCCAGCTGGCAGAAACACCACAGACACAGGATGTGGTATGAACACAGCCATGTTCCTGGAGTCATCACATAGCTTCCACGGAAGCTCTGCAACAACGTGTGGTATTTTTTACTACGACTTGAATCTGAATTCCTTGTCAGCGATGCATAAATGTGGTAGAAAAGACCTAGGTACATTTCTATGGACAGCACATATAAAACTGTATGATGTGGACAAGGCACGAGTAGATAACATTGCCTGTAGTTGTGTACAGATTATGCCTGTTACCACTATTCATTGTCCAAATACTTCGCTAAAAGGTTTAACCTAGAAACTCTATACCTCCATTTCTCATTTTGTGTTTTTAAACAAGGATTTATAGTGTTGAAATCCAGCAGAATGCAGCTAAGTTTAATATTCCTCACAAGCAACTTCAGCATATCTGCATTTGGGAAGGAAAATTTAAAGCCACTGCTCCTAAAGAACTGATTTTTTTTTCAGTTGGAAGGGGAATCCTGGTAAAAAAGAAAATTCAGTGTTTCCCTTCGCAATTTCACTGGAAAGGAACCACCTCGAGTCTCAGCAATGTTTTATCTGTCCAAGATAAATTTGGGAAATTAATGAATGCCCAGAAGAAGCCCTTAGACCATTATTCTGGTGGTATCCTTCATATGCTCTAATACATCAGGCCACAGCCTCCTCCGTCACAGCATGAGAAAAGAGATGCTGTTTTGAAATACCATTCAGTACCTTGCATCTATGTCCACTGACACCACTGTGCATATTCACTGCACATTCCCCCAGTAGCATAGTGTAGGTTGGTGCTGCTCATGTCCACCTTCTCACTCACCACAAGACAAAACAGCTTCAGCCTAAACCTGGCAATTCAGGACTACCTGTGTATCATTTAAAGTCATTGCAATGCACAGAACGTGATTTCAAACTAAACAGTACTTTTTCCTGATGCAGTCACAATTTCTCCCCTCCCCAAGTTCTAATTTTCAGTTTCAAAATACTAAGGCAGTTCTGTTATGTTAAAAACTGTTTCCTTCTGAGAGGAGCCAGACGCGGAGTACGCAGGCACTGATTAGAATAGCCTCCTTGACTTCAGCAAAGCTTCCAGTTGCTGAGTGGTTATCTAGGGATGTACAACCAGCTCCAGTCAAAACAACTCTGTGGTTTCATTTACATATAGGGGGGAAAAAAACAAAGTGATGAGTCAGAAGTGGAGCTCTGTTTATTATGTAATAAAATACTAAGCCTTTCACAGAAGACGTAAGTCTGTGCTCACTGTAGTACTTCCCCCAGAGCTAAGAAGTAAGACCTAACTTGACCTCAACCCCCAGAAGCCTGGAACTGGCTCTTCATTGTCACAGGGAAGTGCACTGCTGCAGCAGCCATGTGAATATGAAGAGCAGCAGCCATTACACTTTAAGCAAAGTGGTGTGTTTGCACAGACAACAGTGTGTTTCCCCTCCAGCATCTCTGATGAAGTTCATGTGAAGCAAACTCCCAAACTAAATGAAGAGCTCAAAGCAACTTGGACATTCTCTGCCAGCTGGAGGATGGTGAGAAAGAATGACATTAAGAGCTGTAGATCCAGTGAGTAAGGGAAGAAAACACATTTCCTGTGGACAGGAGCGTAATTTGATCCAGTGAAATATAAAGGCCAGAAAACCTGTGATTTCAGAGATTAGTACCTTCAAAAGCCATCGGGCAGGTGCAGCGTGCCTGCCTGCAGCTTGATGGAGGACGGTTTTACCCGTCTGTAAGCCCAGGTCTGTGAACTTGGTTTGCATGTCAGGGAAACAAGCTCTGATGCAAACTCAAAGGTGCTGCCATGTTGTCATTATCTTCTGCCAGTGGATAGCGTTGGGTGGAATTAGATTTGTGTCTTTTTAGAGGGTGTGATGGCCTGGCTCAAAATTCAATGGAAAAACACTGCATAAGAAAAAAACCCCTTATGTTTCTTGTGTATTATTTAAAAACAACACTGAAGCCCAAGCATGTCCCAACAGTGAAAATAGCTTTAAAGAAATAACATCCTTAAAGCACAGAACATGTGCTAATTCTCTTTAACTGTACCAAAATTTTGCACATACCCTGTCCTGCTGATCAGTCAGTTCCGCTTTACAGTTTTACCGTATTCTACATAGAACAGCCTCTCACACTGTGAAAAATCAGTGTTACTTATTAAAAATAATGATAAAGAAGCTGATTTCCTTCATTTGCTGAGGAGAACTTAGCAAGCATTGATTTTGAATGTTTTTTTTTTTTGACATAAAACCCTAGCACATTGTATTGGACATCAACCAATCAATTCTTGTGTCATGTATTTTTCATGTCAACACACAGCTCCGTAACTATGACTGGTGATGTTACACTGACTATTTTGGAGTCAAGGTTTGGCTGATGATTTCAAGGTGCTCAAGGACTGAAGCCGTATCTCTGCTCCATTTAAATAAAAGAATATTTAACTTAGAATGTATAAAAACATGTGCTCATTATACTGGGTCAGGATTTCACTCCTGATATTTACAGATGTGACTTGCGAAATGGCAGTAGGACTTAAGGAATTTCTGACTGCTTGGTAGAGATTAAGTACAGACAAGAAGGATTTTAATGTCATACTCCTGGTGCTGCCAAATAAGAAGAAAAGCAAGATGGACACATCTCAGAAACACTAATCAGTACCTGCAAACTTCTTGTTGTTCCAAAATAAACCAGAATAAACTATGAAGATTATTTTTTCAGTAGAACTTCTGATTTGACAGAAGAGCACAGATGCTCTGATACAAGTTTCCTCTGCAGCACTCACATGGGCTGTAGAGATGTTTGAGTCTCATCCCCTCCCATACCCACACCACTACCCTTCAAGTGGAAGTTATTCTTTTGGGCTTTTGTACGTATCTTAGTAACTGACTTGCAATTTCAGTAATTTTTTGTGGTTATTCTGTCTGTACTTTTCTTACAGACTTACAAATAAACAAAACCAAACCGGAAATACAGAAGTTCCATCGTGTCATGTCACATTGACGCTGTTTAGGTCATCAAGAGCCTTTGAACACCCACAAATAAGGTAAAGACAGACATGGTGGGAGCCAGGGACCACCATCAGCTCTGCAAGTAGGATGAGATTTGACATGTAATTTGAGTAGTTTCTGTCTGTTTGCTGGCAGTGATGTCATACTGACCACCAGAAGCCCCAAGTCCCTTGTTTATCTCCGCCAAGAGGCTGCTGTAGCAACTGCAGACCATGGTTGGCATCCTTCCTTCTCAGCCCTCTGTCCCACAGCCTCCATCCTGTCCCCATCCTTACATCTCCAGGGTCCCAGCTGCCTTCCTTACCTGCTAGTTCCTATTACACACTCTCCTCCGCATCCTTCTAACCATAGACAAGCTGAGTTTCTTTCTCCAGACTTCTGCTGAATTTCCAAACCATAGAGTCCCTTATCTGTTTTCATTCCCTTCATGCTCATCCCCCTCAAGTGCATTTCAGCAGAACCTCCTCTGCTTTGAAGGTAATAAAGTTGTATAAAATGCTTGACTTGAATAATATTTTGTCTACCATTTATACATTCCAGTTCGCATTTTATACTCAACTTTAACCTTTCTTGTGTTTAATTCTAGGCTTTAGTTCATGCTCATTTTATTAAGGAATCGTCTGCAGTGCTTAAACCAGATCCAGAATTCTCAAACCTCAGTGATTTTCAAAACAGCCCCTCAGAAACTGCAGTTTATTTGAACTTTGTGAACATTTTCACTAAACCCAGACCTCATTAACACTTTGTGACCGTTGCTGGCATCCGAAACTTCAAATGTATCTGTGACATTCAAATTGGGCAACTAATGTATTTTCCAATGTGACTACAAGTCTCACTTGTGGTGTGCCAACAAAGTTCATGTGACCGATGCAAGCATGCAATGGCAGAAGATGATATCAAAACCAAATCTTGCCAATAGCTTTCACAAAAAGATCTAATTATGGGAAATGAAGAATTATTCCAGCCAAAAGCTTCAAGTTTCAGAACAAGAGAACTAATGCAAACAGAGCTGGCATAGCAAACATTAGGAAACTGTCCTGAACAAGTTAATTTGCTTTGGACAACCCTGCAAAGCATATGCAGTAGTCTATACTGGGTTACACACTGGTCTCTACATCACACTGCCTTTTCACCTACTACTAAGTGACATGATGTTGTCTGATAAGATTTTGGTAGCTGGGTGGACGTGGGAGGAGGCTACAAGGGTGGCTTCTGCGAGAAGCTGCTAGAAGCTTCCTCCATGTTAAATGGAGCCAATGCTACCTGGCTCCAAGATGGACCCATCACTGGCCAAGGCTGAAACCCATCAGTGACAGTGGTAGCACCTCTGGGATAACATGTTTAAGAAGGATCAGCAACTGGACTGTCAAAGTTCAATCCACCAAGAACAGCAGAAAACATTACTTGATGCAGTTTTCCATTTCAATTTAGTAGTTTGCAACTGCTTTCATTGACTTATTATTTAAGCATTTGTACCTTCCCTGCAATAATTTCACACCAATAGTCTTTACTGTTCTTATGGAATTCACAAGGTCCCAGTGTGGATTACCATGGCTTTTAATACTGAGAAATTAACATACTGATCAAGTTACCCGACTATAGCAATACAAACACGAGATTTGCTTCTGCCATGTGCTCTAATTGCAAGGTCAGTCTTCTTCTCTATTTAGTCAAATGACTTAAAAATGAAAGAAATTGTATTAAGAATTTCCAGGATAGAAGATGACAATGATGCCTTTTTAGTTATGAATCAGAAATTCACTGCCAACCTTAATCTACTGCAACTGAAAGCCAGTGATCTTTAACAAGTAGCTTCATAGAAAGTTTGAATAGTTTCATTCCACTTTCTGATAGATAAATTCCAGTTAGACTCATATTGAGGGTGATCTCACTTGCAAGACTAATGCTCTCAATTCATCTCAAAATTAACGAACTCCACAAAGATTCCTAATGCACAGTCAATTCTTCAGTCTACTTCCCTTTTGTCATTTCTCCCTATACCCAGTTCATGTTTTTGGGTGAATCAGACATCCCTGGTCAGCTGTGCCCATTCCCAAGGCACATGTACCCAAGTCAGTGCTGTGCTACCACCCTGGGGCTCCTCCATAGCCCAGGCAATTGCTCAGAGTCAAAGGACTTCTGGGACCCAGGGCCAAAACATGAGACTTTGCTTTTCTCCAGGTGTACTTACAAGTCCTGGATGCTGGAAATATTGCACCTCCTTGCACATTAGCCAGCTCCCATAGTTTCATGAGAGGCTGATGAGCTCCACAGCACCAGCTTAGTGCACATGGTTGGGAGCCAGCGGCAGACATGGAAAGAACCAGGAAAGGCTGTACTGCAGCAGCGTTCTGCTAGGTGAGCTGAAGCAATCACACAAGTTTGCCCTAAGGCTGCAAGAGGTGGCAAAGCGGCTCTCCAGCAGAGCCTGGATTGGAAACAGCTTGCAGCTGCCAGCTCACAGTCATTCTGGTACAGAAGTGGCTCCTGGTCCATGGTGAAGGAGCCCCTCTTGCCCTTTTCAGCCTCTTACCGTGTCACAGCAAATAGAATTCGCAGGGATGAAGCCAATGTTAGAATAATTATGGATGCGAGCTGCCTCCTTGTAAGCATGGGTGAAAGACAGTGTCTGGGGACATGCAGTGGTGTGAATGCCATAACCTCTTCATGTCTGTGACTGTTTATTCTGTGCTGGTTTCTTTACCTCCATAAGCATTCAAATTTCTTGCTTTAGCAAGAACAAAATCATAAAGTAATCCAAGAATGCAGTACATAAGAAAGCAATGTAATCCTTGCACACTGGACTTCCTGCCTCCTGGGTGGGTGGAAAATGTCCCTAGTAGCTTCATTCCTGTGACATCAAGAGACCTCTTACAAGACTAATAGGGGTATGAAATGGGGAAACTCACTGGGGCAATTTTCTTTCTTCCTCTTTCATTTTCCACATGTGTGAATATACTGCCCTTCACCGGTAGATCTAAGTTTAAAAAAGCCAATTAGCTGACACTGAAATGAAAGACCATGTGCTTCAGTGATGGTCACAGAGTTCATATGTCCGTATTTTTTGACCTGAGGATAAAAAAATATAAATAAAAGATACTTATCCCCTTTAAGACATCTTTTCTTTAAAAAGAGATGCCTGTTAAAAAAATAGAAATTGGAAGAGACACCTGGATCACCAAGACCAATTCCCTGTCATCATGACCACACAAGAGGTGTTTACTCCAAAGCATTCCTCAACCCCCCCCAAGCCATTAAATGCTCCAAATGCCTTTAAAACTGAAGGCTACAAAACCAGTATGTCATGGTTTAAGCGCTGAACCCAGGACAGTGTCTCAGCAGCACAGCAGGAAAGGCCAAGGACATTATATTGAGTATGAGTCCCTCCAATTCCATGGAATTTCTGAGATGAAACACCTAAAGAAAGGACCACATCTCTTTCTGCCACAAAAAAAAGCAAAAGAAACTCCCCAAATCATTTACTAAATCTCACTGAAAATTCCTCTCTGAGCCCTTGTCCCATTAATTTGCTTAACACCAAATATCTGAGCAAAATATATTAACTTAGCTCCTGTAAGAACTGCTTTATAAGGAGCAAGTCAAGAAGTCCAGCAGAACCAGCATCTCATTCTGCCAGAGACTTCCCTCATTAACTGGGATGGTACATGGACAAGCACTGTATTCTTTTCCCAAAACTGGGGCCCGAGGGGGGTGTGTGATGCACTGAAAGCAGGACAGACATTTTGAGGTCAGAAGGGAACTGGTTGGAGCACTCTGCGTGCTGGTTGCTGCATGTGGCTGCCCTGGCCAAGGCAGCGAGCAGCCGGGTGGGATGGCTGCACCTACAGCAGGTCAGACATGCCCCATGCAGTTCAGGTCCTGGATGAAATACTGCAGCCTCAGACCTCTGAGTTACATCTCACTGGAGGCAGCCTGAACATTAAGCTGTGCCCCATGAAGACAAAGTCTCCCCATAAGCTTTGATTGTTATTTTTTTGTCTGTGAGGGCTTGCTCTAAAGATGTCCAAGCACTGCACAGCAGGGGCAGGGACTCCTCCCTACATCTCTGCTACCAGCTCACAGACAATTTATCCCTTTGGTTAAAAAAACACCCCAAAAGAAAAATTTGCCCTTATTGACTTTACAAGCCGCTCCATTGCTCTGTGTTGGAAGCTGTTTAATCTCTTTAATCACCCAAGCAACAATGGCAGTGTATCACAAGCACACCGCAAGTGTATTACAAATGCCACAATCTTCTTACCATGAATCTCAACCTTTCTTTCTCCTCTTGGCTGATACCCACAAGTTTCCCTAGTGGTTTCACTGCTGCTAGAAAAGAGCTGTTTCGTAGATCCCCTTGTTAAAACACTGTCAGAACACCACTGACATAGCATTCCCAACTCACATTCTCAGTTCTGCAGTATTTTCTCTGTAGCCTTTGAGAGTTAGACAGTTTTGACAACATCAGTGTGGTCTGAGGGGAAAAAATATAACACACACATTGAAATGTATTTAGAATTGAAGAATGGTATCATCTTCTTGAGGTGAAGAAAAATTCCATGTGTTCTTTTAAGTGTTATGAGAAAGGTGCCCTTTTCATTGAAAAAGGCTTCTTCATTTCTGCAGAGACTTGTTTCCAATACAGATAGTGAAATAAGCTCTCAGAAGTCAGGTTTTATGCCATAAAATTTCCCACCTTAGGGGCAATTCTCCAATGCAGTCTATCCTGAAGCACAGTCATCAGCCTCGATACTGCTTTCTTTGTGGATCCCAGAGTTCAGACATTGGCATTATGCACCCTCCCTTCCCCTGCATCCTTTTCATTAGTAGGTGTAAGTCATCAGTAGGTCCGAGGTTGCTTTGAGCAGGAATCAAGGTGTCTCATTCAACATTGTTATAGGTAACTCCAAATCTGCCCAAACAACCGAGCTGGAAAGTTTGACATTTTTTCTGACTTCCCAAGATGTTGGTGAGGACTCGACTCCAGCAGGGTTTGTGCTGCGCTGTATTTCATTAGGCACTCACATACAGCAGCTGGCACAGGAGAATCTCTCTGCAATTGTACAAGCACTGAATTTTGATCAAGGCGTCAGGCAGGTACAGGTGCTCGAATCTGACTTTCCGATTCTCTTCGGACACAGTTGTTGTTTCTGAAGCTACTAAACAGCAAGGAAATAATCCACATTCTGTTGAGGAAATGCTCTTGTGCCCAGAAAGGAAAAAGGAAAAAAATCTACTCATACAAAACCTATTTTTCCAAGTTAAGGCTCTGGCTCTCCTATGTGAGAAATCTTGTTCCACGGCTACATTTTAATGAGGTTTAGACTTCACATCAATACACGAGAGTCAGAAAGCCCAAACTTTTTATCGCTGTTTTTCTTTCTTGGCTGCCTTAACACCTACCAACAATTTCTATGTTGTATTTAGAAAAGCTGAAGACCTGCAAAATCAACGTCAGGTTTTGCAATTAGGGTACTCTTGTGCACAGCTGCCCATAGAAATAAGGTTTAAGCAGGTTGGTGTCAGAATGAGGCCCTTGAAGAAGGCCAGAACCAGCTGTAGTGCTGGCAGTAGTCATAGCTGCTCTAGTGAGGATACAGTTATATCAACACAAGTGTGCCACACCAATATAAACTCCTTTCTGCAGGGAAACAGCTGAGCTATCAGATAGCCCAGGGGTTACCCAAGTTATTTTCTTAATACTTTCTGTGGCCAAGCAACTCTTTAAGAAACATTCATTTCATCAAGGTAGCTCTTTTATATTTTTTACCATATAGGTAGATTCCAAGAAATGCAGGCGGTGGTAAAACTTTCTTCAGGGAAATAACCAGGGAAGCCTTAGTTATATGCACAACTAGACATGAACAACCAGTCCATACAGCCTTGCAAGCATCTTTAGTCATTCTTTATCACTCCTGATTCTTTAAGTTTTTAAAGGCTGGATAAGGACAGCAGTTACTCTACACATTCACGGTGGCAAACCATGTTACCCTGACTGGATCCCAAGAGAGCGCCTTTCGTAAGTGAAGCACTCAAAGAAGAAAAACTGTTAATATGCCAAAATCTGGCTGCAAATCAACTGACAGGCCATCAAAGCAGTAACCTAACCGCATTGCAGGACTTCTGATTAAATACCTGGGAGACATCATTAGCTGTGCTCCATGCTTGACTAATGAAGGTAGTCAAAAGGCCACGAGTCCACAAAGCACCGTTCAAGTGCTTCTGAAATCTCATCTGAAAGACTCTTTGCAGAGTCAACTGAGTGCTGGGAGCAAAAGTGCAAATCTGGGTCTTAATGACACAGTAACACCTCAGGAAACAGACCAGCACATCCACATGATTCTCTTTAGGATCCCAAAGGATTACCCACCCCTTATCTTTGACTAAATTCTGCAGTTTTTAGTTGTTGAAATTTTGCCTTTGAAATCCATGGGCATTTGTAATTAAATATTACGAAGTTAGGACCCTGTAAGAGCATTTTCAATGAAACAGAAATTTTGTTCATAAGTTCCTAATTATTTCTAGGCTCAAGTATCAATCTTTTACTTATGAATTTTTAATTTAGTAAAGTGACAAACTCAGTTACATCTGAATATACACACTAGAGATTGCAAAAGAAGGTAGGCTGCCAGGAAGCAAACTTCTGTTTCCTTAATTACCTTAGAAAATTAGAGGGAAGTTTAATGTCTTCACACTATTAAAATGTGGCATTGAAGAATCATACTTCATGAAAAGAAAGAGAATTATCTCTAAAGATGTCAGAACTGTTACCACTGCCTCAGCCAGAAGCAAATTCAGATGGACCTTTATGAGGCTTATACAATATTTGCTGCATTCACTTTAGATAATTAGCCTCCCACTTCCCTCATACCCTAATCCAGAGCCACTTGCAAAAGCAAGGCAGCAATATACTGAAAGAAATCTAATTTTCAATGTTGCCAAATGTGACTTTAGCTTCAGAGTTGAAAGAACCATTAAAAAAAAAAAATCACTTTTTCTAAATAATTCTACCCAAAAAACCTTGAGATTTTTAGACCAGTTCAAAGATACTTCAGCTTATTTAATTTCTGCATTTTCAGAGGTTCCTGCTGCATAAACACAGACTACAAAGAGTACTCAGCAGAAAACACTAGCTACAAAGATACAGTTTTCAGTATGAATCCTTCATAATCTTGTCTTACCAGAGAGCATTAGAGTAACAACATATGGATCCATAGACACCAGAGACTTCCAGTACAACACACAATCCAAAACCCCTTCTTACCAACAAGGCTGAGCACCACAGTAATTTATACCTTCCAACCAAAAGGGTGTGATCAGGAAGGTGTTTCAAGTAGGAATTAGCTGTGACCACCTGTGTCCTGTTACCTCTGAACCTTGGAAAGAGGCTAGCAAAGCAGTGCTCATATGAGGCAAAGCAATGCAAAATAGGATACATTGAGATTAAAAGAGAATGATTTTACTAAAAAGGTTAATTCTGCTGCTGAAAGATAAAACTTCACTGAAGTTGCATCCAGGGGATGAAAATAATCAGATTCTAAGATCAGATTCTAAGGCTGAAATCAAAAGGGATAGTAAAAACAGAGTTCAGGCCTCTCTTACACTGGCACTGTCTGGCTTTTTCATGGCTGGAAAAGTCTGAACCTTATGGTGATGCTTTAAGCAGTTTCACATTCTCAACAGCCCTGGAAGTTTGCTGCCTTTAACATAAAAAGGCTTCAATATTCCTGCATTCAAAGTATGTGAGCATTCTTTGCAATGAGAAATTGAGACACTTTTCATACAAGCTTGAGATTAACACCACAGAAAAATTTATCTTAATATCCTAGGGAGGATGTGATTTTATTTTTATTCTTAATTCGGGAGAATTAATTAATCCCTCGTGGTATAGTGGGAAAGCTAAAATGTCCACCGTATTTGAAAAATCATGGCAGTCAGACGAAGTTCCCAATGACTGGAAAAGGTGAAATATAACCCCCATTTTCGAGAAGGGGAAAATGGATGACCCAGGGAATGACAGACCAGTCAGTCTCACCTCTGCCTGGCAAAATCTTGGAGTAGATTCTCCTGGAAAGCATGCTAAGGCACATGAAAATCAACAAGGTGCTTGGTGACAGCCAGCATGGCTTCATTAAGGGGAAATCCTGCCTGACCAATTGGGTGGCCTTCTGTGATGGGGCTACAGAACAGGGGTAGAGCAGTTGATGTCATCTACCTGGACTTGTGCAAAGCGTTCGACACTGTCCCACACAACATCCTTGTCTCTAAATTGGTGTCCTGTGTTCAGCAGTAGCAGTCAATTTTTCTCCTTCTTGGTAGCTGGTGCAGTGCTGTGTTTTGACTTTCAGCCTGGGAACAGTGCTGATAACACTGATGTTTTCAGTTATTGCTCAGTAATGTTTACCCTGACCAAGGGCTTTGTGAGGCTCATGCTCTGCCAGGGAGGAGGGGAAGCCAGGAGGAAGCAGACTTGCTTTGGCTTTGGCTCACCTGACCCAAGGTAGCCAAAGAGGTGTTCCATACCACAGCACGTCATGCCCGGGGGGTAAGTGGGAGTTACCCGGAAGGACACGGGGGCTTCTGGGTTGGACTCGTTTCTGGCAGGTGGTATCGTATTCTCTTCCCTTGTTATTTTCTCTTATCATTGTTGCCGTTGGTGGTAGCGGTGGTGATTTGTGTTGTACATTGTTTGCTGGACTGTTCTTGTCTCAACCCCTGGGAGTTGCATTCTTTTGATCCTCCTCCCCATCCCTCTGGGAGGAGGGGGAAAAGGAAAGAAAGTGGGAGGAAAAGGGGGGAGTGAGTGAACGAGCTGTCTGGCTGGGTTTAAACCACAACAATTGGAGAGACATCAATTTGATAGGTGGACCACTCGGTGGGTAAAGACCTGGCTGGATGGCCACACGCAAAGAGTTGTGGTCAATGGCTCAATATCTGGCTGGAGACCAGTAACGAGTGGGGTCCCTCAGAGATCAGTGTTGGGACCGGTCTTGTTCAACATCTTTGTCACTGACATGGACAGAGGGATTGAGTGCACCCTCAGCAAGTCTGCCAATGACACCAAGCTGTGTGGTTCGGTTGATACCCTGAAGGGGAGGAATGCCATCCAGAGGGACCTCAACATGCTTGTGAGGTGGGCTGATGCCAACCTTATGAAGTTTAACCATGCCAAGTGCAAAGTCCTACACCTGGGTTGGAGCAATCCCAGGCACAGCTACAGGTTGGGCAGAGAAGAGATTCAGAGCAGCCCTGCGGAGAAGGACTTGGGGGTGTTGGTTGATGAGAAAATGAACATGAGCCGGCTTCAGTGTGCGCTTGCAGCCCAGAAAGCCAACCATATCCTGGGCTGCATCAAAAGGAGTGTAACCAGCAGGTCGAAGGTGATCCTGCCCCTCTACTCTGCTCTTGTGAGACCTCACCTGGAGCATTGTGTGCAGTTCTGGTGTCCTCAACATAAAAAGGACATGGAACTGTTGGAACAAGTCCAGAGGAGGCCACGAGGATGATCAGGGGACTGGAGCACCTCCCATATGAAGACAGGCTGAGGAACTTGGGGCTGTTCAGCCTGGAGAAGAGAAGGCTGCATGGAGACCTCATAGCAGCCTTCCAGTATCTGAAGGGGGCCTTACAGGGATGCTGGGGAGGGACTCTTCATTAGGGACTGTAGTGACATGACAAGGGGTAACGGGTTAAAACTTAAACAGGGGAAGTTTAGATTGGATATAAGGAAGAAATTCTTTACTGTAAGGGTGGTGAGGCACTGGAATGAGTTCCCCGGGGAGGTTGTGAATGCTCCATCCCTGGCGGTGTTCAAGGCCAGGTTGGACAGAGCCTTGGGTGACATGGTTTAGTGGGAGGTGTCCTGCCCATGGCAGGGGGTTGGAACTGGTTGATCTTGATGTCCTTTCCAACCCTAACTGTTCTATGATTCTATGTGAGATGGAGATATGTGAGAAGATCTATAATTTATTAGAATTTTGGACTTAATTAACCTGGTTAGGCATGAGGAGGGAGAGAACGATACAGGAAGGGAATGTTTCATCACTGTAAATGGTGTTTGTCTGGGAAGGCTCAAATAAAGGCAGAGCTCAGGACATGGGATACAATTGGTCTGATGTTTGCTAATCCACTGGGGCAAAATACCCCAAGAAATTCTTCATGTTTCATTTGTGCTGTGTTGATATTTGCATGTGATTTCTTTGAGGTTTTACAGTACCCAGCTGTTTGTTTGGGACTGAAAGACATAAAACATTCCCAACAATGCTTGAGTTTTACTGCAGTGACATTCCATGGACAGAGAGGATGACCTCTCATTCTGAAAGCAGCAAAATAAAAGATCCAACAACTTGCTTTTTAAGACTGCTGCATACACGGGGCCTGAGTGGCGAGGGGAAACATTCTATACATTTTATTTCAGTTACAAACAAATGTTGATCTTCAGATATTTTGGGGACTATTTTGTGATTCATAAATATTCATATGCTTGGAGTTCCAAGCTCCAATATATCCTGGATGAATTTCTAACAATATTATACTTTTATTTGGAAAGCTTTGTCAAGAATGTCTGCTGAGTTTACTTTACTATAATTCATATGGAAAGATTTGCTAGAGGAGAATAGCCCCATCAAATATATTGGGCAGTTATGCAAAGTTGAATTGTTTCGGTTAGTTACAATAAACAATAGGATCACACTGAAACAATGTAGTTTCAAATTGAATGTTCTGTTCTCATATTCATAACTAGAATCATGTTAGTTATTTACGCAAGTTATCCTGCCAGAATGGAGCTAATATCACATAACTCATTACCATGGCAGTGCAAAGAGCACGTCGTGAATACTCACTGAACACTTCTAATGTAATGAAAGTCAGAGAAATATGGCATTTGATGTAATTGTTCTGAAGGAAATACACATCTGAATCTCTCTATTCCTTTGTAAATAACAGAAGTGTGAAAAGTTACCTAATTGCCCTGAGATTTATTTTATTGCTTTAAGTGGAATTAAGCTAATGTGAGCCTGTCAATTTGTTAGTAGCAATAGACACACTGTTCCAACTCTTTGATAAATTTAGAATAATAAAGAATGAACAAACTGAGCAATGCAAGCCATGATAGTGATTACGCTGCCAAATTCCTTGAGATAAACGTATTGATCAATTTACATTATATCAATCCCTCCAAACCCTTGAGAATTTGAAATTAGAAACAGAAGCTGAAATTTAAAACAATTTTATTCCCTAGAAACCTTGAATGACTGCTCCTCCATAACAACCGCAAGTAAAAATGGAAGTTTTCAATATACTTTCCGAAGTATTTAATATTTAATCTCATTGCCTTTTCTGCCTTTCTCATTCCTTACCTAGTCTCGAAAGATGTCGAGGAGGTTTAAAATAGACCTTCATCCATTTTTAGGGTCTATTTTTGTCTTCAGACTGTGGTTCTCCATTTTTCAGTGCTGAAGACCATTTTTTCTTCTTTGGCAAAAATACAATGCTTCTCGCATTCATTTCCTTCAAAGATAAAGTGATTCGGTTGGTTTTGCACGTTTTCTATTATTTTGAAGAAAGTTTTTTTAAAAAACATAAAACCTATTGGAAATACAGAGGTCAAATATGGTCAATTAAAGGGCAATGCTTGAAAGAAAACCTTGAGTTAAACACTTTAGATTCCGGTGCTCAAGGACTCAGCCACTAGAGGGTAATATAAGATCAGGAAAAGGGAATTTAACGCATTCCAGCTTGAGCTTGTTTCCACAATTTAGAAGTTCAGGTTTTAGTGACGAAGTTTCTTCAGATGCTTTCTAAGACTGCTCGGTCGCAGTAAAGAGCTGTTGCTGCTTACACTAAGGTGACATGGAGGAGCCGTAGCTAAGGACAGAGACACACTTGTACAAAGGGAGCTGTACTTGAAAGGAGGGGTATGGTGCGCCAGTTTCTCCACTTTAAAGCTACACCGATGAAGAAAATGCTTTGTAAACTCTAATGAATGTAGAAGCCTTGAAGGCAACAGCTTAAAGTTAATTTCAATGTTGCTCTTGGTGAGCCCAAAAGCTGCTATTTTTCCAATGTGAGAGTGAAATTTGGCCTTATGGAAATATTGCTGTATGAATGGGAAGTGAGGTTTTCTAATAGAATCACAGAAAGTGAAGTTACAAAAAAACATCATCCTATTTGGGTCTAAATGAATGCAACCAAAAGCCCTGGGAACTTTTCAGTGACCTTTACAGGCTGGCTGGAAGGGCCATTGAATGCTTCCCAGACACCAAAGACTGGATCAGGGCTACAGACCACACTACAGAGCTTATTTACAGAGTTTGCATCATCCCCCCTCCTTTCAAGTGACTTAAGAATGAAGGTTTCTGCAAGTTCCTCAGAGATAAATACCTCTGCACCGACTCACACAGGAAATTGCTGAATGACATGGAATAGCTGTTACATTCTCAAATCTTTATGCACAAGGGCGATACAAAATGTTCTAGGAGCGATACTGTGCAAGCTGTTTGGTTTTCCTGAGATTTAATTTCCTCAGCTTTTTTCCTTCTTTTTGTTTATTCCTTGCAAATGAATTTACACATATGGCTTATGTCAATAAGATCAGTACTGTAAGATGTGAGCTGATAAAAACTCTCTTTGAATACCACAACTTGTAACTTGCATTGGATTCAGATCAATGGCACCAGCAAGAAAAGAAATCCATGCGTTGTAGCAATACTTTAAGACATTATGAAAATAAATGCTGCTATCACAGTTATAGATAAGTTACCTCTGGAGATTTTTTTGTTTTAGGTTCGTTTTGTGGGTTCTTTTTTTTCACAAAGAAAATGGGAAAGAAGAAGGAAGAAAGAAGATGGGAAGAGGTGTGAACACAGGGAGAGGAGTAAGACATTGTACTGCCTGTCTCTAGGACACGAACAGCTTACTCTGTGTTTGGGGTATGCACAGGCAGTATAGTGAGAGTGAGAACGCCTGCTGCAGGTGGAGCCAAATCTGATACTTGGTTTGAACCTTTCCTTATGTTCTACCTCAATGTGTATTCTGAAATTTGGCACACAGTTTTTTTATTCCAGACTGGAAGGCACCCACCAGATCCCATCACTGGCCTCCACACCTAGATCTGTGCACATGCTGCCTTTACTGACCTCCACGCCTGGAGCTGTGCACATGCTGCCTTTACTGACCTCCACACCTGGAGCTGTGCACATGCTGCCTTTACTGACCTCCACACCTAGATCTGTGCACATGCTGCCTTTACCTCGTCATCCCCTGAGATCCAAGGAAAATTCTGCAGTTTGGGTCTCTGGAGTCTGGTATATGGAAGGTGTCCAAGATTTTGCAGTAAAGCTGCTATATCCAGTCAGCATTAGTCTGTCTAACAGCTCCTGACACTTTGGCTCCTTCCGTGGCAAAATCCTAAAAGATTTCCTGTGAGGAAATAGACACAAATTAATAATAAGCTGTTCCTATTTTCGGAGAATTATGGACTGATAGGCCATATGTAAGAGGTGCTCTGAGAAAGTGTGGAATCACATCTTGTTAAGAAATGCACCCTCAAAACATGTATATTCTGATCTGCTACACTTGTTTAAAAGAGTTTGGTCAAGTCAAATCACTCCTGAATGTAGACTCTGGCATGTAAGACCAAGAGTTTCCTTCATCATATTAAAATATGCCTTGAAGTGTGCTCAGAGGTAGTAGGTTTAACAAGTCACAGCTCAGGCACATCAGCATTGTTTCACCACATATGGACACTTCAAAAACCTAATTAAAAGAAAAGAAATGAGAATGTGAAATACACCAGAAGATCAATATCCACTGGGATTTTCAAAGGCATTTCATTGCAAAACTCCCCCTATACACATGGTCTGCTCTACACCACTCTAATTATGACTGAAAATCTCTTTATAACTGGAAAGGAAAAGCTTTTATTATTCAAGCTGAGAAAAATGCAGTCAGAACAAGCAGCAGGGTAAAGCCTTTTTAACACTTTATTTGGAATTATTTTATTACAGTATAGTCTGTGTTTTATATTAATTACATTTTTCAATTTATCCTTTCATTTCATCCGATTTTGGGGTGTTTCAAGGAAAATGAGACTCTTTTTGTCTTCGAGTTGTTTTGGAGGACAAACTTT